>NW_027526407.1:23562851-24931506 GCF_048455015.1 Haemaphysalis longicornis | reverse complement strand
GCACAACTGCATTTACAAACGGCTGGCAAAGGTTTATTTAATTTTGTTTGTTTTTTTTGACACCGGACCCTTGCATTACAAATGATTACCAAAATTGATGTTGCTTTAAAGTGCAATGATGGACTTCAGTGGAGTTTCTTGCCTCAAGGGCACCCAAGGTCAAGAGCGCCGTTTGCTACGAGAATAAAAAAAAACGTATTGACAGGAGGCGTGCAAAGAGTGCATAATGTTACACTGTTGCAAAGACCACTTTCAGAAGAGGGTCATGTATACCCGCCGCGGTGGCCCAGTGGCTAAGGCGTTGCGCTGCTGAGCCCGAGGTCGCGGGTTCGATTCCCGGCCGCGGCGGCCGCTTTTCTGATGGAGGCGAAAAGCAAAAACGCCCGTGCGTATGAGATTTCGGTGCCGTTAAAGATCCCCAGGTGGTCAAAATTAATCACCAGCCCTCCACTACGGCGCACCTCATCGCCTGCTTTGCGTCGGCGCGTTAAACCCTACAATCAATCAATCAAGAGGGTCATGTATGAGAAGGGTAATAGGACATGGAAGGCTACGAGGCATGCAATGAGCTAGTGGTGTATCGTGCCATTGAGCAAGTGAAAACCTTACAAGCAAGGTGATGGGTTTAAAACTGGGTCAAATATTGTTTCACAAAAGTATACCCTGACGCCTGCCTGTTTAAACAAACCTGCTTTCTAATTCGATGGTTACAGTTCTGGCCATCCTGCTATTTCTGTGACCATAGATTGTGGCCAGAACCCTCTCCCTGGCCGTTATTTGGAGGGAGAAACTACGTGCCTGATGCCACTAACATTGTGTGTATCGTCAACAGAGTCCTTTTATGGAGGTGCCAGCGGTTCTCACTGAAGCCCCTTTCCACATCCGCATTTCTACGTGGAATGCAAAGCAATGCCTTCACTAGTCCGGCCAGGAGAGGGAACTTCGTTTTGTTGCCAGCCTCCTCCTGCTCAAAATCTGCTGCCAATACTTTGTGTAGATGGAGCTGATTCAACATGTTCAAGCTGGAGGAGTGTGTATAGTAAAGACATCGCAGGGTTTGATCACCTGCGGCCCTCTGGTAGCTAGCCTCCTCAAATAAGCCCAAGAGGACTCCTTCGCTCAACTGTGGGCTCAAGAAGCGCAGTCTGTGTAAAAGCTTCCAGCACCCTACCTAAGTGTCTGTTTCCCTCCAAAGTTGCCAAGATGAAATTCCACGCTCCGTGTAATCTCCAACTTCTAATCTCGCTTTCCAATTTCCAGGAGGCTAGGTTTGCAACAACAGCAACTCTCTGGCTTTCTTCGAGTGGTAAGACTGTCTTTACGAAGCATCCACACAGCTTGTGAGCGACGGCCACCATCTCATCATAGAGTAGGTGGACCAACGGCTCACTTGTTCGAAACAAAGGCAAAAAATGAGTGAAACCTTCAACCGCATTCTTCACGAAGAGTAGCTTTGCAAAGAAAATGCTTTCAAGTGCTCCTGTAGCTTTCCTCCTGAAAGACAAGTTCAGTCAGACACGGTCACTTTCTTTAAAGCTGGAAAGTGTTTAATAATGAACCGGCTTACAGCTGGTGCCAAAGTCAGCCATCTTGAACTTTCGTCCCTTTCCCGCGAACTACCTTTCTATTCCCTCCACATCTCGACCCCTTAGAGCAAGCTAGCCACGTGAACTGCTGCCAAGCTTCATTGCGATGGAGATAGTGAGATTCCCTCCTCTTCAACGCCTGTAACATAAAAAGGACTCCTTCTGCCAGAGCGAAACAAATTTTCGGCGCAAGATTGGCACAGATTGCTTGAAATGTAGCAGGATTTACCTCTGTGCGCAGTCAGGCGCAATTGGCACAGCTATCACATCCCTGTAGGCTCCAGGAGGCCCATTGTTGCCCTGATGGCCTGGGCCGGAAGGCTGGCACACTCGTTCCTGGAAGAGGGGGAGGCAAGAAGGGGCGGTGATGCAGCTGAGGGCCACAATGACTGCCCTCTTTAGGCAGTATTTTTAGCTACCGTGATCTGCCATTCATGTTAGGGCTACTAAAACGCCTTGAACTAAGCCCGAGTTGTGCATTACATCTCAAAAGTCCATTTTTTGCTCCCGACTCATTGCACACACACAAGAGACACACTAGCCCCCATTAGGCCTAACTATAAGGGGGAGGAACACCCCCCCCCCCTCCCCTCACCCACCCACGGAAAGCAATTGGAATGCAAAAGAAATGAAGCCACTCATTTGAAGTAGACAGGGAGAGATTCCCGGCAACCTGCCCACAGCTTTCTCCGTTGCAACAATTGGAGTCGGTTATGTCGCCCTCTCGCCTTTGCCGAAAGAGCAACGGTGCAGTCTTCACGCAGCTGAACACAAAATTTGCGACTTCATCTACTGCGTTCCGGGAGAGTCAACCGATGCTCGTCCTTGATCACAAACGAGTCGAATCATCGGGGAAAACTTCCCAGCTGAGTGAACATTCACCTCGCTTTGCCAACTAAATCTGCGTTCAGTCACAAGGAGTTGGAAGTGACCGATTGGAAGGCAGTGCTACAAATGAAGCTAGTTTATGCTAACACACCCCGCAGCCAACAAAGGGGAGGCGAGAGAGGGGCACTCACGTTATGCGCCCACCCACTCCATCCTCGGCCCGGAAGACGCCCGTCAAAGAGGACTTCCACATCATCCTGGATGGGAGGCCCCCGATCCCCAAGGCCAAGCCCCGACCTTGGTGTGACCCGAACAACCCCATGGGTTGTTCGGTTCACACCGCGGTCGGGTCATGGGCGGGTCCATGCTCCGATCCACTTGGGGCAACTGCAGCAGCCTCATTGTGCGACGCAACTGCCACCATGCCAGGTCGCCCCCTCTCTCTTGGGATTCCCCAAGCCTGGTCAGGAACTGCCCTGCAGAGAACAAGCCACAATGGGAAAGCAACTTAACCCCAGCAGTGGTGCCACTGTCAGGTATATAGTACCGTGGAAGCCCAGCACGGTAGATGCGGATGCACGGCTCTTACTTGGAGCACATAAAAATGGCCACACTCACTACCAAGAGCAGTGTTTCGGCTACAAGGAAGCTGCATTACCAGGCTAGCAAAACGTAACACGAGAACCAGAGTCTACTGCACAGTGAGATGAGCATGCCGCCAAGGGTTTGATTGACGCAGTGAAAGGCGCCAAGAATGCACTCGGAGGCTCACAAATTCAAGAAACGACATTTTAACGCTGATAAAGCATTATTTCTGGGTCAAAACAGTAACACAACAGCAAGCATTAGTACATACCTTCTCTGCAGGCACATGTGTTGACATGTAAATAAAACGTTAGCACTCAGAAGAGTCTGACTTCAACCTTCATTCCTAAAGAAATCTCTCATTTTCTTTTGGCGACTAGACAGCCGTCAGTGCAAAATGAATGCCTGCACTTCCTTGACCTTCTTGTGCAGGTCACCGAGGACATATCTGCAGTGTCTGAGAAATCAGCAGACGGAGCTTCTTGATGGTAACTACAGCATCCGAGCTGAAAAAAAACAGTTTCTTCCTCTCCAAACGTCAATGTGGTGTCAGCACCTTCGTCATCACTGCATTTTCTTGCTCACACACACTATTCACAATGCCTTCATCAACAACCTCCGTAAAAGCGGGCACCCCACTTTGCTAGTCACTGCAATCATCAAAGGTCACCGTGATGACTGAATAATGGTACAGTTAAACCTCGATATAACGAAGTCGTACTTGCGGGCGAAAATTTCGTTAAATCGAGAATTTCGTAAAATCGAGGTTTCGATTTTACAGTCAATTTAACCAGTTATTGAGGTTTCAAAATCTTGCCCATCACTCAGAAACAACTGCTATGTAGTTACCTCTCCACTTAAAGCGAAATTTGTACTAAAACTGGCCGCGAAAATTGTGTGAATTAAGAGCTTCAACACTTAGGTAATGGAATTCGGATGGCCGACAGTAGTTCGTGTCGCTGTAAAACCGGTGCTTTTTCTGCAACGCCTCATTAAATATGATAGCAGACTAGGTTTCCACTTTTTTTTTTCATTTCGGTCACTACTAAACGCCGCTGTTAGTCAATTGAACCCGCGTCCATGCCCCGTGAGCTTCACTCTGGCGAGGCGCTGGTTCGAAGTTACGCCTCTTTTCGTCCGTTCAGTGGTAGGCTTAGGCGCGGCGTTGAGGGGTGCGGCGGGCCAACAGCGGAAGGGTGCTATAGAGCTTTCGAAAGACTTTTTTCATGCACAAGGGCTCTGCAGTATGGGCGCGTGATGCAACCACGACACTCGAGATAAAGCCATGATTGAGAGTTCAGCGGAGTGAACACGGACCACTTCACTTTGTGGAGCAGCGCTTACGTGCTCCCGCTAAAGCGGAAAGCTTACATTAAATATCTTCTGGCCAAATTTGATTAAGCAATTACTTTTATGCCCGCTGAGCCCTAAAGAAACCGATTTCTCTGCATCGCAGCTGTCTAATGAACACATTTTGACCACGTTCGGAGAGCAATTTATTGCCACCAGCACTCGATGTTCAAGCCGTAGTGAATAAGTCCGTAAGCAGTGCTTGGCGTTTCTTGACCAGGGTGGGCTTCATGTGACGCTCGTATGCTGACAGCGCTAACAAGGCTTGCTCTTAAACATTCGCGTGCGCCTGCGTGCCTCCGCAGAACGTCGATGGCATCCATCACTTCGGTGGCCTTCAGTTTCAGACACTTCCTCAGGCTCTTGTTCGGAACACTTTTCTTTCACTTGGAGTGCTCATGCTGCTTATAAGACTCATCTAATGATAGACGAACAAAATATTAACGTGGTTATCAGTGAGCACAACCTCGAGCAGCAGCACCGTGAGCAAGGACTCGAAAAACACTTGAAGTAGGCTTCGGCAGCCTAAGCATAGAGGGCGCTGGCGTAGGCAACGATGGAGACGTCAAAATGGTGGCCGCACTATTAAACCGTCCATAACCGCTAGCGGTTTTTGAGCAGCTTCTTTCATCGCTTTTAATTGTTGTCAACCGCATAATTCACCGCTTTTCTTTCATTTTAGCCTTTTAAGAGTTAATGTGAGTACTGAATGTTTTCAATGTAGGCTCTGAGAGGCAAAATAAAACGTGCCTCGACCGGAATTTCGTTCTTCCTTTCTCGCCATGACTTCGTTAAATCGAAAGCGCCGCACGAAATTACTTCGTAAAATCGAGATAAAAATACATGGATTTAGCGAAATTTTGATAGAAAACTTGAAAAAATTCGTTATATCGCGAATTTCGTTAAATCGAGGTTCGTTATATCGAGGTTCAACTGTATTCCTGAAACACTTTGTACAGTTGGAAGAAAATAGCCAGAAGCTGCCCAAACATTGAAATTAGAGCTCAACTATAGTTGGGTACAGCTCAAGAACGACGAAGGAAGTTGCCAGCACACTTCAATACCTCAGCCAGCAGTTCCTTCGAGCAGCGCAGAGAGCGCCTTACTGCGGGTATTTCCAACGTGACTCGAGTCACTTCAATACTTTTTTAGTCTTAATCTGCTAGTAAACTACTGCAGCAGCAACAAAAAAAAACTATGCAAGGAAAAGACGGCAATGTCGTGCATTAAGCTAGATGTCCTTCCAAAATGTGCACCCCTGCCATTGGCATCCTTAACTTTCACCTGAGTATAGCCATGTACTTCCATGCGACAGTCACTAAACTTTCACAAATACAAAGCGATTTCATACACCATAGGTTGAATATCGAGAACTGCTTCATTTTTGACGCACTGAGCCACAGTCCCCAGCAGCGCTCTTTTAGCAGTACCCTCTAATTTGGGTACAGAGCACCCCACCATCACTCTTGTAACCAACAGCTGCGGCCACTGCAAGAGCCGACCTCACGCAGGCAAACCAAGCGGACGAGATTTCAAGACGTGAAAACTATTTGAATGCAGTTGGTGACCAGAATAAAGAAAAGTTGTGTTTAGAGAATTCCTTTCACCCAGCAAACAGAATGTTCATGACAAGAACCACTTACAAGACTCAGGAGTGGGCATGCTTGGTTCCACAAGCCCCGGCCACAACAACTGGTTGGCAGCGGCAAAGTCCGTGTCTTCAACCATGGATGACCGGGACGAGGCGTCGGACGAGGATGACTGCGGGGAACAGAACCATTTTCCCCACAAAGGCTCAAAGCTACAGTGCAGAAACTATGACGATCGCTGGGGAATGCAGGGCCACAGTTCAGCCAAACACTAGTAATACGTATTCTACAGCATAAATTTCCTGAACAGACGCTATATGAGGTGCACCATTTCACCCCAGTATCACTCTCTGCTACAGCAGAGGAACAGTGGGGTATTCACGACACCAGATGCACAAATTGAAATTTCATTAAATGCATCAATAAGTTTCAACCGATGCTCGTCCTTGATCAGAAACAAGAGGAACACACCACCCCTACATGAAAGATCGGCAAACATTTCCCCACAAGTAGGAATTTCTGCTTCGTTTTGTTTAGTAAAGCCGCGTCATTGGCAAACCTGGCTACCTACTACCTAAACACGCCCCGAATAGTGTCGTCTACTGGGTCGCTTGTAGCACTCTTTTCTCTTGAGCGAACCACTAAACAGGCACCGCTGGTAGGCCTCACTGGTCTAACTGTAAAGTTGTAAGCTTTCAAGCCCGCAATCTTGGTTCCAACCCCAGACATTCCAATTTATTCTTTTTTTTTTTTAAAGACCAGGAATGTGTTTTTACTACAGGACATTCTCTCAGGTACACTCTAAGCATTCTTGTCAAAAATAAGAATAGGTTGGCATGTCTTAGTTTGGTTTAGCCAACCAACACGTATATCAGTTGTTCGGTCCTCCTATAGTAAGATGCGAAGGGGAAACGAATGCAGGATCTGTCTAGGTGACCTGGTTCGTCAAATACGTGTCTGGGTCACAGCTCGCAGGCAAGGGGGGTAAAGTTAAAGGAGACAGTATGAAGTGCAGTGTGCAGCGAATCCGAGGTGATAAAGCAGCACACACAGCCAACAAAGGAAGGCTAAAGAAGGCCACTCACGTTACACGGCGACCCACTCCATCTTTGGCCTGGAGGATTGGTGTCGTCCACGGTAGGTGGACAAGGTGACGGCGTCGAAGAAGTCCTCCCAGGCTGCCGTGCATGGGAGGCGGCCCCTGACCTCCCTGAAGGCGCCGGGTAACAGCCTGGGGTGGAGCATTTGCCGGCCCTGCCTCACACCGGGTGGCGGTGTGGTAAAGGAGCAGCTGCCGCTGTCCTCGTGGACCGGCTCCCAGCTGGACTCCCAGGGCCCAGGGGAAAAGGAGTCCTTGAGGACTGCCCCGGGAAAGCTGCATAGGAAGTGAAAGAAAAGGTTAGGCCCTCTTTTCTCTTTTTGATTTATCGCCGGCTAGCAGGTAAGGGTTGGTGGAGAGGCAAGCTTTATCTGTGGCTCTCGATTGACTCGGTCGCTCATTCTATGGCACGGATCCTTTGCTCTGTTGCCTCATTTCCTTTTATTTAGTTTTGCTTTCCCCTCGGTCGCCCAAATGCCCTGCCAAGCATCAGCGGAGGCAGTCATGGTGAAATTTTGTTTTAACAGAAGAGTACGTGAGGCAGTTTTGTGTTATGTGCATTTTTTTTTTTTTTTGCTCTGAGTCTTTGGAAAACAGATAACATACCCATGTTGTTCGGCATACCCGAGGCTTCGTCTTACAGCGAGCTCGAGTTGTGCAGTACATGTCAAAAACCCGTTTTTTGCTTCCGAGTCATTGCACGTACACAAAAAAATAAATAAATAAGCGGTCCTCCCCCCCCCTCCCTTCCCCTAGGAAAGCAATTGCAACCCAAAATGAACACGGCCACTCATCTAAATTCGTGACCCAAAATACGGCTGCAGGGCAAGATCCCGGGCAATCTGGCTGCAGCCCCATCACAACTGCATGTGCAAGCTATGCAGCCCTCTTGCCGAGTAGGAGGCAAGGCTTCGCGGAAAGAGCAACGGTGCAGCATTCACGCAGCCAGACGCACAAATTGCGACTTCATCAACTGCATCCCGGGAGAGTTTTAACTGATGCTCGTCCTTGATCAGTAATGGGAGTCGAATCATCGAGGAAAATTTCCCCACTTTGGGAACATCCGCTTCGCTTTGCTCACTAGATCTGCGTACGGTCACAGACCGAGTGGAAGGCAGTGCTACAGATGAAGATGGGGGATACTAACACACCCCGCAGCCAACAGGTGGAAAGGGGCGAGAGAGGGGCACTCACATTATGCGCCCACCCACTCCATCCTCGACCAGGAAGTCCAAGAGGTCGTCCTGATCCCCAGGGTGCCGGGCAATCGCCAGATCTGCCTCACACCGGGTGGCGGTGCGCAGAGGACTGGCTGCAGTCCTCCTCGTAGACTGGCATCGAGCTGGACCCCCAGGGCAGCGATGTAGTGGACTTCTCGAGGGATGACTCGCGGGGAAGACTGCGTAAGGGAAATGAATAATGGGCCGTCGACCTTAGCATTGATAAAATGTGAGAAAAAAAAAAAAAAAATCTGTGCCACACCATCAGGGCCTTTTTTTAACCCGTAAACTGCCGCTACCAAGATAACTCGGGTGACTGCACTCGCACACCCCTGCCACTAAATGTGTCACTGAGACAACTTGTGTAAAAAAATATTGCAGGCGTGTCACGCCACCTATTGGGAGGTTAAGGACATAATTGGTAGGGTACATCTTGAACTAGAGATGGAGCGTACGTTTTTTTTTCAACCACGCTGCTTTGAATTTCCCTCGGCTACTCAACTATTCTAAGTTGGATATGGCCAAGGAAAGAAATTTCACTATCTGTGTTATAGCTGCCGCCCTCTGTAAAGCCCCATTGTGGAGAAAACTCCACCGTTCTGTAAAATTCAGATGTTCTTGAGAACACAAAAGTGAATTAGTAGTGGAACAAACATAAAAAAGAAAACCTTGTGGGGAGTACTTCCCGTTGGAAGTATTTTTTCTGGATGCTTTTATTGTGAGAACAAGTCAGAAAAAAAAAAAAAAAAACTTGGCAGTGAAAGGCTTAAAGGAGCCATGAAGAGAAAATGCAAGTTGGTTTTATTCGAAAGATTTCGTGTTTTATAGTGCCCCCAGCGCTTGTCCGGATACAAACGGTGCTTTATTCACTGAGAAATTAAACAATTTAGGTTAAAATTTTGATTTTCCCGCTCAATCGTGCGTTTTCGTGGTCCCAAGTGACATCACTGAAACCGACCGCTCTGCAGCCTAGAGTACCTTCATTCACGCATCCGCCGTACAGGGTAGAGACACGTATACACTGGCGCCGCCATTTTCAGTTGCTCGCTCGCCGCCGAAGCAAGTCATTGTGTCAAAACCGCGCTAAAATTATCGCCGCAACGCGGTTTACTGAAGAAGTTTGAATCATATTGTCTGTTTCGCGTTGCTAGGTCTCGTGGGAAACGAAAAGAATAACGCGTTGAGCCCGTTGGCCCAATTGGGGCGGCACGGGACCGTTCAAAGGTTGTCTCCACCCTGTACAGCGCTGTTGGTTTGTTCCCGCGTTTCTTTACGTTCCGTAACCTAGATGGCGCCACCGTACCGTGGCAAGCGTTTGGTTTGTTTTTGCCCGCATTTAAACCTGGCTTGTTTTTGTTCTGGGAGAAAATATTCGTTCCCTGAAACAGTGCTCGCTCGACAAATGGGGTCACGTAAGACACCGTTGCTTGCGTCAATCGGCCAGTGTCGTCTGAGACAACCCCAAGCCCCGTAGTGCTGCGCAGCAAAACCAAGCATGCTGTGCGCAGTACGAACAGCAGAACGCATCAGTACTTCTATGTTTACATGTGCTTCCGTAACTTCCACTGTTTGTCCCATCATTCTTATTGCTTTGTAAAGAATGTGCCCTAAATTTAAGCGCAAATCGCTCGTTCGTCTAGTTTGTAAGTTCTACCTAATTTGCGTCTGCTTCTGCCAGCCTCCGCCAATCGCAGAGCTTAGCTCATGTGACGACATAGGTTCTGTTGCAGCAAATGAGCTGGTGGGTCGCATGACCATTCCCGTTTTTCCTAATTATGTAGCTTATTTGAGCGAAGTTTACGTTAAAAGTGGTGTCAGTATGATTCTAACGAGACAATCTTTTGAATGAACCAAACTTGTGTTTTCTCTTCATGGCTCCTTTAACACATAACATACATAATTTACCCGGAAAAATAGAGCATGAGATTGAAATGTTGAAAAATAAACTTATCTTCCATAAAAACTGCATGGTGCTGACGTTCTGAGCAACATACAGAACATCACAGGTAAAGTGCACCATATAACTGTTGGCAACAGCACAAAGAGGTCGTTCAAACTGAATTATCGCACCAGGCATTTTACCACCAGGAATAGCGTCAGTGCGTTGGTAGACCACAGCACTACAGTCCAGCCTCAACCTAACAACACTAAAATGCCTCTGTAGACAGAACCTAGCTATCACGATTCTATCACGAATTTAGCTTTAGCGATTTTATGAAGGACACTAATGTCAAGCATGTTCTCTTAGGTTAATTCTACACATTATTGCCAAAAATAAGGATAGCCTAGTATCTGTTAGGTCTTTCTAGCCTACCAACGAGTTTTAGTTTTTCGACTCTCCTGGTACAACATGAAAGAGGCGCAAACGTAGGATGTGTCTAGTTGGCCTGGTTTGTCAAATATGCATCCTGGTCGCAGAGCTGAGTTGTAGACAGAGTTGTAGGCAAAGTTGTAGGCAAAGTTGTAGGCGGAGTAGTAGGCGTAGAGTGGAGTTTTAGGAGAATTAAGTGCAGTGCGGAGAAAATCCGGGGGACGCAAATAGAACATGCAGCCAAACACAGGAAAGGCGAGAGAAGAAGGGCCCTCACATTATTCGGGCACCCACTCCATCTTGGGCCCAGTAGACATCCACACGGTCCACGGGGTGCGTGGCACAACGGCGTTGCAGACGTCCTTCCAGGACGGAGTGGTCAGCAGGCCCCTGACCTCCCTGAAGGTGCCGGGTGACAGCGAAGGGTGGGGGCACTCGACAGCACCACCTCACACTGGGTGGCGGTGTGGCAGAGCCTTGGCTGCCGTCTTCCTCGTAGGCCGGCTCTGAGCTACGTGCTACGAGGGCAACAACGGAGAAGAGCCTTCCTCAAGAGAGATGTGCTTCCCTGGGGACGCTGCATTAGAATGAGAAGATAAGGGTTCTCAGCGAAGCATTGCTAAAAATAAAAAAAGAAAACCATTGTCTTAATACTATAATAGGGGCCTTCATTTTCCCATATCACAATGCTCAAAGGGACCATGTACACTTGTTCATCCTACCAGAATATCGGTGTTCTGTGCAAGCGTGATAGGGTCATTCAGATAACATGAAACAAAGCATGGCTGGTCAACCTCAGCAATCTGGTTGAAATTTTTTTTTATCTCATTCCCACGTATGTACAGATTCGCACATATTTTTGGCGGAAACAGTTTTGTCAGACTGAAAAAAATTAGAAGCCGTTCCACTCAATGTGAAAGCTGTCGGAAATGCAGAGCAGTGATTCGCCATAGTGGCCTGTACCGCCGTTATCCGCTTACTGCTACCACCCCATGCAATTCAAATTTCCCGCCTTCGCAGTGCTCGCGCGCCCCCTGCCTGAAACTGCGCCAGCGGGAGTTCTGTTCTCTTTGTTCTTTTCTCCCCGCACGTGCCGGCTTTGCACTGCCATCGTAATTGGGCCCATCTCCCCGCGAGGGGGACTCGAGTAAATGCGTCGCATAGGGGGTGGGTGTATTGCGTTAACGTTTAGTGTTTGGGGAGTTGGTGGTAGTGAATGCATTGTATCACCAGCTTGTTGACGTAGTTTGAATGAGTCAAGGATATAAGGCGCGTTCGTAGCTTCCCATTCTGTGTCGGCTTTGTGGCGCAGTGGGAAGAGCACCATGTACATTGCGTTCCGCCCGCAGGGTCGAGGGATCGAAACCAGACGCCGGATAGTATTTTTTTTTATATAGTGTAGGGGGAGGGGTGCGGACTACGACTACAGACGTCAACGCGGGTGACATCGTGAGTTACTGAAATGCTCTGCATTTAAAAAATTTTGGAATGCACCCGGACGGACCGCGGCCACTACCTGCCCCTGCACTGCAGCCAACTTTAGTGACGTCTACCAAAAAATATACTCCTTAGGTGTGAAGAGTAATTTTTATGCTGCACCTATGTCTGGTGTGCACTCCCCCCACCCTTCCCCAAAACAATGTTGGCTAAAAAAAAGGCGCATAAAGCCTGACGAAACAGTATAAACGCCCCTTCGTCTCCCGACAACGATGGTTGAAATGCAAAGCTTTTTCGGCAAATGGAGAAAGCAAGTCCGAACCGTAAATGATCAAAGTCCAACCTGTCAATGGAGAGTTTTAGCTGACCGTTTCTGATGGTCCGCTCCGCTCCAATAGCTAGCGGGAGCACCATTGCGCATGCGTGGCGCGCAAGGGTGCTAGCGGCGATACCGGAGCGGGGCCCCGCTCCGCTAACCGGGGCCTCTTAGCGAACCGTCGCGGCAGCTTACGTTACCGTGCGGAATATCAACAAGGCTGCCACGCATTGCAAGCACACTCCCACGCGATGCAAGCACGCTCCCACGAACTCAGTTTCTTTAGTTGAAACGCGAATGACGAAATCGCGAAGCTCTTCCGAATAGGCAAAGGTGCAACACTCCACAACGAGCTTTAGAACAGAAGCGAAAAACATCGACCGAAGTGCGGGGCTGCTTCTATACAGCGCCAAGAAGGACAGCCGTGTCTTGGCTATTCCAAAGTTTATCGGCTTCTTTAAAATAATTTAGAACCATTATACCGTGTAAGCGACTACATTGTATTAGAAAGGTGAAATGAGGCTCTAAACATGGTATTTTACGTTAATTGAGCAACCGAAATCCGATTCGCGTCTTTACTTTGGCATAACGTTTTGGTTTGCACACGCACAGGGTACGACGAGTGACGCGAATCATTCCCCGTCGAGGGAGACACGGTTATCGCTTAGCTAAAAGCCTTTGTGCCGCTGGCGCTGCGGTTGTGCCTAGCGGACCGTCGGGAGCATAGCGGAGTGTCAAAAACGGTCAGCTAAAACTCTCTAATGATCAATGTCCATAACCCCAACAAAAGCAGACAAATCCCTCACGAGAAAGCTGAGCTTTTCAACTATCGCCGTTAGACTAAGGGGCGTTTGAACTTTTTTCCCCCGTCGCTACCTTTTGTGTCAGCTACGCGGCCCTCTAGCCGAGCAAGAGGCAGGCCTTTGTGGCAAGAGCAATGGTGCGGCATTCACGTAGCAAACGCACAAACTGCAACCTCATAAACCGTGTCCAAGGAGGATTTTAGCAGTCGCTTGTCCTTGGATCAGAAATGAGAGAGACACACCACCACTAATAGAAGCATCGGCGAGAATTTCCGCTTTCCTTTGTTTACAGAATCCCTGTACAGACACAGTGCGGGAAGAAGGGGGGAAGAAGCGACCGAAGGAAGTGCAGTGCAGACCGAGCCCAGTGCAAGCAGAACACGCACTCACGTGATGCGCCCAACCACTCCAGCCTTGGCCCGGAAGACATCCATGTTGTAGGCGGCACGAAACATCACCTTGATGTTGAAGATGTCCTCCCAGGTGGCCATTTCTGGTGCCTGCAGTGACCGCCGCAACAGGGGAAGTCGCCGGCCCTGCCACTCCGGGTGGCGGTGTGGCAAAGACCGGCTGCGGTCCTCCTCATAGACCGGCTCCGAGATGGACTCCCAGGGCGCCGGGAAAGACGAGTCCTCTAGGGTGTTACATGAGGAACTAACAGATGGCGCCACGGGACCCAACCCACGGTGTATGAAAGCCGCCGCCGGGAACAGCCCCCAACACGAGGCCCCACGAGTTTCACTCCTCTTTACCTCCCAGCGGCGGAGCGCGGTGAACCTTGAGCAGTCGACGGCATCGAGTTACGCCCGCACCCTGGCCGCCATTTCCACTTTCTCTTCTGCGCTGCAGCCATGTAGTCACTTGTATAAGCTTTCTCTTCCTGCTTTATAATAAACCCAGTTAACCCCATATAACCGAAGTCCAGTGTTCTATAAAAGAACCCACAACGAAACATAGGGAGAACTGCCCTGGGAGGTCTGCATAGGAATCGAAATAAATAAAATTGTGATGACCTTAGCAAAGAAAAGAAATCCCTGTCACACTATCAGAGCCCTTTGTTAGCATTTTCCCAGCCACTCCAAGACGCATGCCCCTGCCACTAGATGCCACTCACGAGACAACTAGTGCAACAAAAATATTGCAGCCTGCTGCGCTATTTAAGATAGGCCAAGTAAAGACAGAATTTGTAGGGTACGTTTGAAACTATGGAGCGCAAGTTTTTGCTTCCGCGCTGCTTAGAATTCTCCTGGCCAATGCAGCCACGGCGACTCCGACGCAACCAAGAATGGGAATTGCGCTGTGTTTTAGCTGCCCCAGTTTATAAAGCCACATTATAAAGAATATTCCACTGATAAATTGTTCAAAACACCTAGATGTCCTCATTAGAAGCTAATTTGTATTCATTTTGACAGCAATTTGTCTATAACTGTTTATTAGAGAATAGATATAACCATGTAAAATGTTAACCTCCTTCACAACATAAATAAAAGTGGAATATTAGTAGATAAAAATGGAAAAAGAAGAACAGGCAGGGAGTTCTCCCTGCCAGTGTTTTTTCTGGCTTGCTTTCACACGAGAACCGGTTAAAAAAAAACTCAGCAGTGGAAGGGTAAAGACATCGTAATTTACTTAATTTACTTAATAGCGTCAGCGAGTTGATAGATGATACAACTACAGTTTGCCCTTAACCTAATAACATTAAAAAGTATCTGTCAGCAAAACCTAGCGAGTTGATAGATGATACAACTACAGTTTGCCCTCAACCTAATAACATTAAAAAGTATATGCCAGCAAAACCTAGCTGTTTGATTTTATCACGTTATGAATTCAGCTTTATGCCCTATTGCAGGACATAAATGTCCTGCAGGACACTGAATACGCATTTGCAAATGGGTGAAAGTGATTTGAATAAAGTCTGCAGTCAACGACAGAACGATCCAAAAATGGCATTTAGAAATGGCAATTAAATTCCCAAACAGCAAGTTCAGAATAATCCCTTACAGTGCTCAGGCCTGGGCGCACTGGGGTCCACCAGCCCTGGCTGGATCCGCTGGTTGGCAGCGGAAAAGTCCACGCTGTCATCCGACGATGACCGGGAGAAAGTGCCGGTTGTGGACCACTGCAGGGAACAGAAGCATTCGTCCACAAAAAACTCCCTGCCAGGGTACAAAAGCTATGCCAATACCATGGCACGGCTGGGGCACAGTTCGGCAAAGCACAAGCCAAAACATTCTACCGAACAAAAGTTCCTGAACAATCATGATGGACCTGAAGGACACGAATTTGTTCCACTGCTGTTGGCTGCCCCAAGTTTTAACATGACGAAGGGCATGACCAAAAGGCTGGCATGGTTGCACATATGCAGCACGCAAGTTTTTCCAAATTAATAAGCGCTTGAACTTTATGAAGTGGTCTGCTAACTCTGTAAAAGTTTCACCGAGCAAAATTTGCCAAGCAGAGCCTACCCAACAACTAGCAGAAAAAAATAAACTAAGCTTGAGGCCACCTGATCACGTCTGGAAGTGGATAACAGCAAGAACAAGTTGTTAGTGCAGGTCTCAAAATTGCAGCAGTTATTGAAAGTAAAATCACAGCCGCGGTTTCGCACGCAAACACCAATGCTTTCACATCATGATTCAAAAACAACCGCATACCTGGCACTGATATATCGCAACTATCCTTCGAAACTAATTAATTTCGAAATTTGAAATAATCTCCGAATTGAAATAAAAGTGGTGATAGAAGCACACGGATAAACAGTATTCAAACAACTAAATACCGTTTGTGTTACGTCATAAAGCGGATGTAACTAGATTCTGAAAGCCGGATAGAGTTATTATTGTATGAAACTCTATGGAAAGCCGAGCTCCGTGATAGCTGCAAGCGTGGCACATTCAGCTTAGGCCTAGTCCCGGGCCCGAAGTGTGTCTATTTGGCTCTCAGCCGCATGGCAACAAGTTTCACTTCGACAGCACGCAAAGCAAACGTGCTCCTAGAAGAGAGGAAAACAATACTCACGAAGGTACTCGGCCACGGAGGGTCGCGGCTCAAGGTCGCGGTGTCGCCACAGCGCGAGTCATCACTCGCCACATTATCATCACAGTGCGCAGGGGCGGATGATTTGCGCAGTAGTGATGGTAGAGTGATGGCAAGGACGCACAAGCGAAGCACGTGCCACGTGCCTACCCTGCAGGGGACACCAACGCCACCAGCCACTCACGTGGGAAACTCACTTTTTTATCATTTATTCACTAGCGTCATTGCGCATTTACACGAGATGGGTGGATGCATATGTAAACATACATAGGCAGACTTCTGTCTAAGCCTGTCTAAAGCAATCAGTGTTATTGAAGTCCCATATGTTTATTACGACCGCACAACTATTCAACCCTTCAGGTAAATTTGCTCTGGCAACAATTACGTCATGTCAGCGCGCACGTTTCCTCCGTGCATTTGGTTCTGTTGGGCGAAGTTTATTACTGCAGGTATACAGTGGGTACAGTGGCTAGAATTCTAGCTACTGTACTGCAGGTACGACTGCAGTAGCGACGTCCCTCTGACCTTCAAGCTCAGCCAAGGTCACGCCAAGGTTAAGCAAGCGGCCTCTAGCTATGGTTTCATTACGATCCCTAGAATATTAGTTTCGCGGCGCGCGCCCGCGAAAGCGCCATCGACTACGTTTGTTTCTTCCGCTCCGACGGTAGCGCCAGCGACCGCGCTTGCAACGTCTCGTGGCCTAGCAAAAGCAGCGGGTCTCGTGGTAGGCGCGCTCAAAGAAAAGCAATTTCTGGGTGAAGAATTCAAAACGGCCTGCAACAGAAGCTTCGCCTCACGTTAGTTTTGTGCGCTCGCCTTATTCCCCTCCCCCGGTTGCTGTGGAAGCCTCGATCCGCGAGAGCAATTAAAAGTAATGTATGCACTGCGCCTGCGCAATGGGTAGGGTGGCAGAGCTCTCGTGCGTGGCTTGGCGCGCGGGTTTGTATGTGCAGGGTTAGAAGCCTATACGACGATGAACGAGTGAATAAAAAAAAATTCCGAGAAAACCGCTGCTCCGTTTGCGCTCAAACTTTGCTCAAGATCGCACTTCAGGGCCTTTATTGTTGAACATCAAGAGCGGAGATGTGGCAGTATACCTGCTTACTTGAAAAATAAGTTTCCTTGTCTTTTTTTGTGGAAGAAACAGCGGCTATGTTGGCTTCACTGACCACTTGGACAGTGGCGCCACCTGAGTTATGTAGAACAAAGCTCTGGAAGCCCCGAGCACAACGAATTCAAGCAAAATTTATGGCAAAAGGAACGAAGAAAAATGTTGCAATCCTGCTGAGCAGATAGCTTTCACCCATTGTTGGGGTCGTTCAAAGCTTCTTTCTCTCTGTCCCTGTAGCCGTAACGCACCGGACGTGGAAATTTACTCATCTTTGATGCTTCTATCTTCGCTCGTACCAGTTCGTCGCTTATGCAACATTTCAAAGAGCAAGCTTGTGTTCAAGATGTTCAATTTTATGACTTCGGACAGCAGCTATGCCACCAAGTTTGCGCAGTTGGCCGCCAAACCGTACCCAGCCGTGTAAAACGGTCAGGTACAATAAAGAGAGCGAGCAAAAACCAATGTTGCTTTATGGTTGTACCTCAAAACTTGGGTCAATATTGGGTGGGAACCAAAGAAACATTCCTTCATGAGCAAACATGGTCCATCTCTGTGATAAGGGGAAAGCAAGTTGCCAAGAGCAAACACGTTCCCGCACTTCACTAACTTGGAAAAGAAATGGAACCACTAGTTGATGAAGAAATGCTAAACAGCGAGAGGAATAAAATCAATGAGAAATTCTTGATACAGTTCTGACCAGATATGAAATGCGCAATATCAAAATGAGCTCCCTCGTATATTTCGTGCGCATCTTTTCTTCATTTTTTTTTTTCTGCTTGATAGATCGGCAAACCTACCCCCGGGGACTACAAAGATGACTTCCATTGAGCGCAAGTTGTGATTAAGAACTGCCCTTCGGGACAAGCTTAACGCCATCTTGAACGAGATTGGAGGCTCCCCCGAAAGCAGCAGCCTGAACACAAACAATGGATGCAGCGATATCGTTGGAGAGGATAGAGGCCATGTACTGACCATTCCAAGGGCTGGACAAAAAAAGTTCTATGGAAATTACAGAAGAGACTTCCAGCTCAAACGTTGTTCAACGACAAGGTTGCGAAGATCATGGCTGAGCTTCGTTGCAGATCTCGAGACCAACAGGTCTCGAGATCTTCGCCTCCTACGAGACCGCTGCCTAGTGAGCCCACAACCACTAGAACGAAACTACCGATGGCTGAACTAACAAAATTTGGCGGAGACCATCGCAACTGGAGCCAATATCGGTGTGTGTTTGAGTTAGCTGTACACAACACTTCCAAACTGTAGGCGACGGAGAAATTCCATTACTTGACTGGCCTCCTGACCAGCTCAGCAGTTGCGGCAATAACTGGACTCCCAATGACAGAGCACTGCTAGCTACAACAGTGCAACAGAAAAAGTTGCAAAGCAATTCAGCAACCAGACTCTCATTGCACAAGACCACCTACAGACAGTAATGGATATGGCATCAGTTCCGTCGTCAATTTACGTAACTCAACTACAATGTGCAGATACACTTAAGAAGCTTGAATGCACTTGGAACAAGCCCAGACAAGCACAGAGATGTACTGTGCCGTGCTGAGCAAGATCCTTTCATGGACACTCCCTTAAGACATGGTCCTGAGGTACCATCAGCATTTCAAAAAGTCGTCTACTACTTCAACATTAACAGGAATGCAGTGTGACCAACAACGGACAGGCCATAAGGAAAAGTTTGACGCACTGGCGGACTTCCTTGGACACAAACTGGAGCGCCTGGAGGCAGTCATTCCGAACAAATCTCCGAGAACAAAATTTAAGATGAATGATGAGCGAGAAGAAATGACTCAAACAGAAAGTTTTGACCATTAACTCAAAATGATTACTTGATTTTAATTATGTATTCAGTCAGTTTATCAAGCTCTGCTAACCTCCACTGTAGGTATGCTCCCAGCGTACACTGGCCTTGCCATGCATCACAAATGTAGTACTAATCGAGAATAAAACGCCCTGGATAAACGCCCTTGGTTGGTGTATTTGCCTCTTCAAGTTTAACCCAACCAGGCACTGTCGACGTTCACATTCAAATGTAGTAATCACATCACTGACAGCTGACACTGCAAAAAAAAATACTTTACTCAGGTCTTACAGGCTCGTTGTGAGACAGCTGGTTCAACAGCAAATGATCAGTGACGAGATGCCAGCATGAAAACATTCCTGAGCTTGTTATCTAGTTGCTTCTCCACTCCGCTTTGTGTATCGTGGGTGCACTTTTTGTTTATGCTCAAGCAGTGAGCAAACACTTTCGTCGTTGATGACTAACCACACACGAGGAGGCCAGTTCCCCATTGCATACACACAAATGCACGTCAGGTGAGGAGTGAGAAACATAGGTCGAGCTGGTTACTCTTGATGAAGCTGTCACGCTCCAGGGCGTTCAAGTTAAAAGAAGAATCAAAATAAAAAGCTGGGTTGCCAGAGGCTGTCGGCCTCGAGAAAAATTCTTTCCTACCGCCTGGTCTGCTTTCAACCGTCCGCTGTTCGCCCGTATCCGGATGCACGACAGACAGCATCATCTTCTTATTGAACGGCCACTGGAGATACTCGTCCACCTCGCCTTTCTTCAGACAGAGCTGCAGGTGGAGCGAAACACCTGCGCCGTTCCTTTTGAGGAGAACCCCAGGCAAGATCAAGTAGTGGCACAGGTAAACCGGAATGCTGAAACGGTCGACCGTCCCATCCTTCATGGCCCTGTCTTTCGCTGTAAAGTACCCTTTCAGTGCCCAGTGGTGAGAAGAGCCAGTCTTCAGAATGTGGCGCAAAACCAAGTCTACCTTCCGGGACGTCTCTCGGCCCGTCTCCACAACCGTCTGCTTTACGGTGGCAATGTCCGCTGCATGACGGGTGATGCCGTTTCTGTTTTGGCAAATGACGGTTACCAAGTCGCGTTGGAGTGTTTCCTTCAGGTCGTCCACGGTGCGAGACAGTGCATTGCCCTGGTCAACTTGCACTTCCTTCAGGCTGTTCGTGGTGTGGGAAAGCGAGTTCACCACTTCAGCTCCCAAGCTGCTATCCAGGGAGAGCATTTCGAGCCGGCCTTTCAGTTCCAGAAGCTGCTGCCCCATTTCCCGAGTGGCTGTGGACAGCATTGTCTTCAATTCTGCCAGATCTGAGGTTTGTTGGTTGCTCCCTGCCCAAGGGGCACCAGCCGCTGCCGCAATTGGTTCCTGACGCCCGGTGCATGATCTCAGGTGCAAGCAAAGGTTCTTGTACAGGATCTGTGCAGAGCACTTGGGACAGGAAGCCAAATGATGTTGGCATTCAAGGCCGAAGTGTCTTGATAGCTCGGAAGCTGCAAGCACGGCTCTGCAGCCGTTGTCTTTGTTCCAGCAGTACACCTAAAAGGAACAAAAAATGTCCAAAAGAGTGAAAACAGCCTCAAGAGTCCGGCCTTGTGTGAACACTTTTAGTGGCATCTGTGTTGTGTTACGGCTTGAAAGTGTCGTCTGCCTTACCGGTAATTCCAAAAGGTTCTTGACCGGAAACTGCCTCCACTGAACGCTGTCATCCGGACAGGCCTCGCCATCCAACGGGCAGCACGGGGGCCCAGCCAGCTCGCTCTGCTGCTGGTGGCAGGGTCCGCACAGAACATGCCTGCACGGCAGCAGATGCGTCCGCCCGACCGCCATCCCGCAGGCGCTGCATACTTGGGCGGAGGGCAGGGTATGGACGAAGTTCAAGGGTCTCCAGTCGAGATCTTCGCGAACGTCGTGGAGGATATGGCGATTGCCACCAGGAAGCATCTTCTGTTGCGCACGTGAGCAGTGCACAGACTACGGAACACGCTGCCGACTGGCTCTACCCTTGATACGTGACCACCGGTGCTGCTTAACGCGATCGTGAACTGCTATTTTGAAATACACCACTCCAGCGCTAACATGTCGTGCAGTCTTCCAAACTTGTGAACGAAAAGAGCGGGCATTGTCATCCACAGGTTGCTGAATCAGAAAATTTTCACAAAGCCACAGCATCGCAAGCACAGTATTAGCTCTATGATTGGTCAAAATCGCGGTTTCGAACATAAATTTTCTTTTAATTTTTTTTTTACTGATGCGAGGAGATGTCTTAATGTCATTAGATTTGTTATTCCTGTCATATCACAGTGCTGCAGACTGCATACCGCGAAATTTGAATACCCTTGGCTGAAAGGATCTTCTAACACCTCTTTGATGTTGAAAGAAACACACATAGCGCGCAAAAAAAACAGGACGAAAGACGGAGGGATGCTTGTGTTGTACATCCCTCCGTCTTTAGTCCTGTTTTTTTGCGCGCTGTGTGTTTCTTTCAAGATGATTTACCAACTTGCCCAATTTTCGGCGTTACCTCTTTCATGCCCGTAAACTGGCGCTCTGGTTCCGAACTCACTTTATTTTTGCGTGAAGATCTGCCACCACGCCTACAACATTTTCTGCGCAGGCATTATGAGGGACGACCTCAACAAATTTAACCGGGCGCGCAACCAGGTTCTCTCGGTACAAGCGACGTGGCGTCATTTTGCCGTTGGGGCGCCGTTTAGAAAGCGAACTAAAGTAGTTGCGTATTGACTTTCAGAGGCTGCTTATAGTCAGGGAAAACTGCACGTAAAGTTTTTTAAGCGCTGTTTTGAAAGATCCGAACAAGACACAAGCCCCCTAGACATTACATCTCTACAAGAAAACGTACTTCCAGTACTGCTTGGACTTCATCGACCCCTAACCACTAAGGACTGCCTCATCTCCCGAACAAGCCAGAGTGCCATCCTTGATTGGCGTCCGTCGCATATACAAGATATAGACGCAAGGGAATTCCATTAAAATAATACAGTTCAAAGGCAAGGAGCGTTCTTGAGAAGTGCAGGACAGGACCGCGCGGTTAGAGAGAGAGAGAGAGAGAGAGAGAGAGAGAGAGAGAGAGAGAGAGAGAGAGAGAGAGAGAGAGAGAGAGAGAGAGAGAACTTTATTAGAAACAGATGGGTTAAGGATGTATGGTGGCCACTAGGATGGAGGTGGCTAAATGAGCTCGTTCAAGCAAGAGCACTTGGGTGGCCAGGTCGGAGCTGCCCAGCGCCTCCTCCCACTGCTCGCTGGTGATGATTGAGGAGAAGGGCATTCATGCAATCGGTGGGCGATGCATACGCACCACAAAGGGGGCATTCAGGAGAGGGGAATAATGACGGGTGAATGTGATGGAGGAGAAAAGAAAACATTACAATTACCGTGGTTGAGGGGGCCGTGACTGGAAGTGGTTTAAGCATGGGAGGGGCCTTAGTACTGTGGCAGGCAAACTGCAGATGCACTGATACTCAGCTTCGAATCTTTAGTCCGTTTTCGTACGTAGTTCTGAATTTGGCATGAAGTGGTCTGTGTCATACACGATACACGTAGACTGCCACACTGCCGACTGGGGGACCTCCATGTGGCTCGTCGAAGCTGTTGGTCTTGGCAGGGGCGCTTGGTCCAAAATTTTGACCACGCCGTCAGAAATAATTGAAATACAGGAGAGCCCACCTCTCAACCTACTGGCATGAGGATGGGGGGGCGGGGTACAAGACCCCATCTGAGGCAGCAATGACCAGGGCACGAACCGACGCTCCCCATCGAACAATGCACACCCATTAATACTTGTACCAGACACCAATTTCACGTCTGCTCTCACTGCTACTGCAACCCGTCCTTCCAAACCTTTGCTTTAAATTTTAAATTCGAAAGTTTCCTGTCGGAAAATTTGTCTGTTGTTGATACACTTTGACAACAAAAAGATAATGCAAAGTCCGGTGCTGAAAGAAAAAAAAAATTATCCATACAGACGGGAGGAACTGAGCTCCTAAATTTCACCACAAGGTCGCCCAGTTCTCTTCAGTGGTGCAAGCCAGACTTGGAGAGAAGAATGCAGGGTGAAAGGGATTGAAGACAAGTGGAAAGCCTGCTTCTGCATACTCGCCTAGTGCCCACTTGACGACCACAATCGGCAAGAATTTAACTGTTAGCTCCAGTGGTTCCACAAGGCCAGGTTGTACTGTTTTAGCAAACAGGTGGCGACACTTTTTCAACCTCGCTTGTTGTGGTTGCACGCAAAGTGATTGCAACCAAAATTCACCTATGCCATTTCAAGAGACAGGAAGCGAAAAAAAGTCACCAACATCTAATGAAACGATGACAAAAATCACCAGAGCAGAAAGCAAAGAAGTAGACAGGATGACCCTTGGCTTTCACAAATTTATTTTTGAACCACCACCATGGTGACCCCTCAAAAGTGTGTCCTGGAAACCGGACAGCGACGATGGTGGTCAGCGCACGCATCACTCCAGGCACAACACCCTTGCCCTGGGCCCACCTGGGTGGAAGAAGGCGAGAGCACTCAAGTACACTGGTTCAAGTGCTGGCCTGGTGACAATGGTGTCTTTTACACCTCTGCATGTAGTGTACCCACCCTCGGACATCACGAAAAACATGGGCCTCAACCACGCTAACATCACGGCTATAGGCACGCCACCGTCAAAAGCTAGTTTGACTTGGACCATCCAGGTTCCCAGGGGCTTCAAAAAATATTTGAAGGCGGGGTGTTCGAGACAAACAGTGGTTATAATGATGATTCTGGGGTTCTATAGAAAGTACAGTGTTCTTGTTTTTCTTTGTCACCTGAAATGGATAGTTTTTTTTTTCTTGAGGCCTTCCCTGGCTTGTCCAACTGAATCGTAAATTAAACGCAATTTACTTCAAGCAACAGCTCTTTCTACTTCAAACATCCTGTTAAACCTTTCAGTTCTGAATTTTTTTCTTTGTATTTGCGTTTTCTTTGACATTTGGACTCTATAAGCATACAAACGAGAAATTGAGCTTGGGATGCAAGTAAGTAGCAATTTAATCTGGTACTACATCGACGTAATACTGTATGTAAGTCAATAAAAAGCCTCAATTACCTGAAAACGACTGTTCTTTTTCATAGGAGTACTTTCTCTTAGAGCTTTAGCATGCAAAGCAAGCATGTTGTCTGGTACAAATCAAGAAATGCATAGTAAAATGCTGCTGAGCGGCAGATGTAGTGGAAATTATTTCACGCTGCAACTCTGGTTCTCCGAACGGCGTTTGAGTCTCAAAGGCTACGCAAAGTAGACATTCGTGGCACTGGCTAACGCCCAAAACGAAACAAGAATCCACATAACAGAGAGAATTCAGATAAAATTACAAGGAATTCTTGAGGGACCAGCAAAGTGATAAAAATAGGGAACTTCTGAACCTAGAAATGCGAATTTTTCTCCCCAGTACGGAACATCACTCGCTGTCTAGGCAGCCTGGTTTGTCAAATAAGTATCCGAATCACCTTGCAAAAGAGGAAAGGGAGGGGGGGGGTGAAGTTGGAGGTGGCCAAATGGAGTGCAGCGCTACGTGCGAGCGAGTCCCAGGTTGCCAAGCAAGACACGCAAATAAACAAGTCAAAGGAGAGAGGAGGGCACTCACGCGATGCACCCCCTCCCCTTGCATCCTTGGCCTCCAGGTGGACTAGGAGCGACAGCAGAGTACGCATGGTGTGCACACGTGCGACACGTACACGAGGCTCAACTCCTGGGCGAGGCCACATCTGGAAGGAGGGCCCTCCAAGCCCACCAGAGGGTGCTGCCGGACGTCGCCCACTGCCTGCAGACCCCCACACTGCCCACTGGCGACCGGAATAAGCAGGGGGAGGCCAGTGCTGGAGGCTTCGCTGCACATGCTCCCAGGCAGCGCAGTGCTCTCCTCCTCCAAATCACAGTCGGATGGCGGGCAGGACACACGGGGGACCACGCACCGTGCCAGCAGGTCGGGGACAGCTGGCTCCCCAGGCCCTCCCTGCCCTGGCCAGCCCCGATCCCGGTGTGACCCCAACAACCCCATGGGTGGTTCAAGTCACACCGGGGTCGGGTCGTGGGCTGAGGCAGGCTCCGATCCGTTTGGGGCCACGGCAGCGGCCTCATTGTGCGACGCAACTCCCACCATGCCAGGTCGCCTCCTCTCTCGGAATCAGGAACTGCCCTGAAGAGAACAAGCCGCAGTGTGAGACCGACTGGGCAGCAGTGGTGCCCCTGTCGCGTATACAGTCAAACCCAGTTATATAGAACTAAAAAAAAAACACGTATCAGATCACCGTAGGGGATAACTCAATATAAGCCAGCTAAGGAGTTAGACGTCATAAAAGCACTCAGCATTTCTAAAACACATTTTTGGTGAAACTGCCTCACTTTTGCACGAACCATTGTCTAAAGGATAGGAGCAGCTGAGGCCGCCATCTTTCACATTCGTGAAGCACCGGACTAGTGCGGCTGCACCAATCACTTTGGAGGGTGTGGCATAGGGTAGTGGTTGCTTTCCGCGTTGCACCCGTTTGCACTTGCGCTCGGTACAAAGTCGGCAATGTAGTCTTCCAAACTCTCCCATGGTCGTGACACCTCCACCCACGCTCGCAATGTCGCCAACCATTGAACCGGCAACAACAGGTTCCAACAGGTCGCTCCACACTTAGGCAATGCCAGCAGTGACTTTGTTCCACTACTCAGGATTTCCAGCCATCGCCAGTGCGCACAAGTCGGCAGACTTGAAGCAATTTTGGACACTTTTTTAGCAACATCTGCCCAGATGCTACTTCGACAAGGTGTTCTCGGAAGATCTCGTGCCTGACAGGGACTTGTGACTTTTCACCAAGTCCGACTGGATTTACGATTGCCAACTCCACGGCAAAAGGGAAACTTGGGAGCTTCGCACTAGCCACTGAATAAGCCCGTATTTATTGACACTAGCGCTGGCCACCACAGCTACACCTACAGAGCCGCCCACAAAACGCGAATTACAAAGGCTACTTTACCAGACAAATAAGTTCCACTGCAGGGACAATACAACGTGTTATTGCCAGATTAAAAAAATAGAATGCAATATTGCAAGTTTTTCTGACTCACAGGCAAATTTTTGACGAGAAAAGAGCATTCAAAAATGCCCTTTCCCTTGCATTACCTCCTTTGTCGATTTGCTAACGATTTGCAAATTTAGCAAATTTATAGCACATGTGCAACATATGCAGGAAAAAACACAATAGGGGGAGATTAACCATGAGAACGGCGAGGCGAGAACTAAATTCTGAAGGCAGACATGGTATAAACACACACGGCAAACCAATGCGACAAAATTACGGTACTTGCCACGGCAGCCTCTAACGCCACCTGCTATGTAGTCAATCAAGGGACTACATAACTGCGCAATGCAGCCACAGAAAATCTTTGCATTTCCGCCTAATGGGGACTGGTTCTCATAGCGACTCGATGGCAACTGCATCCTTACCTCCCTCTTCCCCACACCCTCTGTGCACACCTGCATGCACTCATGCACACACGTAAAATCAGAGGTGCACATCACGGTGCGGTCCTTTCCCAGCAGCGGATGAAGTCCTCGGTCGCTTCCGGGGACCAGCCAGCCTGAAAAGACAAGGACACAGTTGCTGGAGCACAACTGCATTTACAAACGCCCGGCAAAGGTTACTGTACGCACTCAATTGTAAGGCGAGTTCATTTCATTTTATTTTTTTCGACACTGAAGTTGAACCTTGCATAACAAATTAATACCGAAATTCATGTTGCCTTAAAGTGCAATGATGGACTTTAGTGGAGCTTTTTTTTTTTTTTTTTTTTTTTTTGCCTGACACCAGCACCTTGCTGTTTAATAAAAGTTTATTCCTCCTCCTCCTCCTTGCCTCAAGGGCACCCAAGGTCAAGAGCGTCGTTTGCTACAAGATGGAATAAAAAAAAAAACGTATTCACAGGAGGCGTGCAAAGAGTGCATAATGTTACACTGGTGTAAAGGACCACTTTCAAATGATGATTATGTCTAAGGAGGGTTATGGGACATGGGAAGGCTACGAGGCATGCAATCAGCTAGTGGTGTATTGGCCCATGGCAGGTGAAAACATTACAAGCAAGGCGATGCGTTTAAAAGTGGGTAAAATATTGTTTCACAAAGGTATACCCTGATGCCTGCCTGCTTAAACAAACAAGCTTTCTTATCGATGGTTACAGTTCTGGCCATCCTGCTATTTCTGTGACCATAGATTGTGGCCAGAACCCTCTCCCTGGCCATTATTTGGAGGGAGAAAAGATGTGCCTGATGCCACTAACATTGTGTGTATCGTCAACAGAGTCCTTTTATGGAGGTGCCAGCGGTTCTCACTGAAGCCCCTTTCCACATCCGCATTTCTACGTGGAATGCAAAGCAATGCCTTCACTAGTCCGGCCAGGAGAGTGAATTTGGTTTTGCTGTCAGCTTCCTCCTGCTCAAAATCTGCGGTCAATACTCCGTGTAGATGGAACTGATTCAACATGTTCAAGCTGGATGAGCGTGTAAAGACATCGCAGGGTTTGATCACCTGCGGCAGCCTGGTAGCTAGCCTCCTCAAATGAGCCCAAGAGGACCCCTTCTCTCAACTGTGGGCTTAAGAAGTGCAGTCTATGTAAAAGCTTCCAGCACCCAACCTAAATGTCCGTTTCTGTCTGGGTTCCCAAGACGAAATTCCACGCTTCGTGTAGTCTCAAACTTCTAATCCCGCTTTCCAATTTGCAGGGGGCTAGGTTTGCAACAACGGCAACTCTCTGGCTTTCTTTGAGTGGTAAGACCGTCTCCATGAAGAGTCCACACTGCTTGTGAACGACGGCCACCATCTCATCATAGAGTAGGTGGACTAACGGCTCGCTTCTTTGAAACAAAGGCAAAAAAATCAGTGAAACCTTCGACCGCCTTCTTCATGAAGAGTAGCTTTGCAAAGAACGTTGTATCAAAAAATGCTTTCCTCAAGTGCTCCTGTAGCTTTCCTCCTGAAAGACAAGTTGAGTGAGACACGATCACTTTCTTTAAAGCTGGAAAGCTTTTAATGAACCGGCTTACAGCCAGTGCCTGAGTCAGCCATCCTGAACTTTCGTCCCTTTCCTGCTAACTACCTTTCTATTGAGCTAGCCACGTGAACTGCTGCCAGGCTTCATTGCAAAGGAGATCGTGACAGATTCCCTCCTCTTCAACGCCTGTAGCATAAAAACGATTCCTCCTACCAGAGCGAAACAAATTTTCGGCGCAAGATTGGCTGAGATTGCTTGAAATGTAGCAGGATTTACCTCTCTGTGTAGTTAGGCACGATTGGCGCAGCTATCACATCACTGTAGGCTCCAGGAGGACCATTGTTGCCCTGATGGCCTGGGCCGGAAGGCTGGCACACTCACTCCTGGAAGAGGGGAGGCAAGAAGAGGCAGTGACGCAGCTGAGGGCCACAACGATTGCCCTCTTTAAGCAGTATTTTGAGCTGCCATGCTATGCCATTCATGTTAGTGCTACTAAAACGCCCGAAACTAAGCCCGAGTTGTGAGGTACATTTCAGAAGTCCATTTTTTGCTCCCGACTCATTGCACACACACACGAGACACTAACCCCCATTAGGCCTAACTAACCCCCATTAGGCCTAACCCCCCCCCCCCCCCAAGGAAAGCAATTGCGATGCAAAAGAAACGAAGCCACTCATTCGAAGTGGACAGGGCGAGATTCCCGGCAACCTGGCCGCAGCTTCCTGCATTGCAACCACTGGAGTCAGTTACATGGCCCTCTCGCCTTTGCCGAAAGAGCGACGGTGCAGCGCCAAATGCAAAAATTGCTACTTCATCAACTGCATCCCGGGAGAGTTTTAACCGATGCTCGTCCTTGATCACAAATGAGAGTCGAATCATTGGGGAAAATCTCCCCAATAAGTGAACATTCGCCTCACCTTGCTTACTAAATTTGTGTTTGGTCACAAGGAGTTGGAAGTGACCGAATGGAAGGCAGTGCTACAAATGAAGCTGGTTTATGCTAACACACCCCGCAGCCAACAAATGAGAGGCAATAGAGGGGCACTCACGTTATGCGCCCACCCACTCCATCCTCGGCCCGGAAGACGCCTTTCAAAGAGGACTTCCACATCTTCCTCGATGGGAGACCCCCGATCCCCAAGGCCAAGCCCCGACCTCGGTGTGACCCGAACAACCCCACGGGTTGTTTGGATCACACCAGGGTCGGGTCGTGGGCGGGTCCAGGCTGCAATCCACTTGGGGCAATTGCAGCGGCCTCATTGTGCGATGCAACTGCCACCATGCCAGGTCGCCCCCTCTCTCTTGGTATTCTCGAAGCCTGGTCAGGAACTGCCCTGCAGAGAACAAGCCACAATGGGAAAGCAACTTAACCCCAGCAGTGGTGCCACTGTCAGGTATATAGTACCCTGGAAGCCCAGCACGGCTCTTGCTTTGTGCATATAAAAATGGTCACACTCACACTACCAACAGCAGTGTTTGCGGCTACAAGGAAGCTGCATTACCAGGCCAGGAAAACGTAACACGAGAACCACAGCCTACTGCGCAGTGAGATGAGCATGCTGCCGAGGGTTTGATTGACGCACTGAAAAGTGCCCAGAATGCGCTCAGAGGCTGGAAAAGTCAAGAAACTATGTTTTAATGCTGATAAACTATTATTTCTGGGTCAGTACTGTAACACAACAACAAGCATTAGCACATGCCTTCTCTGCAGGCACATGTGTTGACATGTAAATAAAACGTTAGCACTCAGAAGAGTCTGACTACAACCCTTCTTCCTGAAGAAATCACATTTTCTTTTGGCAACTAGATAACTGCCAGTGCAAAATGAATGCCTGCACCCCCTTGACCTTCTTGTGCAGGTCACCGGAGACATATCTGCAGCGTCTGAGAAATCAGCAGACGAAGCTTCGCGGTGGAAGCTACAGCATCCGAGCTGAAAAAACAGTTCCTTCCTCTCTAAGCGTCTATGTGGTGTCGGCACCTTCTTCATCACTGTGTTCTTCTTGCTCACGCACATTATTCACAATGTCTTCACTGGCAACCTCCGCAAAAGCGGGCACCCCACTTTGCTAGTCAATGTAATCATCAAAGGTCACCGTGATGACTGATTAATGGTATTCCTCGAACACTTTGTACAGTTGCAAGAATAACCAGAAGCTGCCCCAACATTGAAATTAGATCTAAACTGTAGTCAGGAACAGCTCAAGAACTACGAAGGAAGTTGCCAGCACACCTCAATACCTCAGCTGGCAGTTCCTTCGAGCAGCACAGAGAGCGCCTTACTGTGGGTATTTCCAACATGACTCGAGTCGCTTCAATACTTTTTCAGACTTAATCTGCTTGCAAAATACTGCAGCAGCAACAAAAAAGTACGCAAGGAAAAGAAGGCAATGTCACGCATTAAGTGACATGTCCTCCCAAAACGTACACCCCTGCTACAGTGGAATCTCGATGATACGATTCTGGATGATGCGAATTTCGGGATGATACGAATTTCTAAAAAGTCCTGGCAAAATTGCATTGATTCCAATGGGAAAAATTTCGGATGATACGAACGGACCTGCGTAGCTCGGCGGATGATACGAATGACCCGGCGAGGAGCTGACTTCCGAGCCAGGCTCGGCCGGCTCGGGGAGCAAGTGACGGCGCCATACGGGGTGGTACGAGCTGCCCCTTCTGCCTCTCTTTCTCTCCTCTTTGTCGCTCTTTCTCCAGGAACGGGCGGGCTGTTGTAGTGCGAGCGCGCTTGGCCGGCTCGCCGGCGCGGCCAAGCCGCTGGGGAGAGAATGCCTTGATGGCCTTGGGCGGCTCGACGTCACCTGACGTCACTCAGTTGCTTGCGTCTCATTGGTCTTGCGTGGGTGTGGCCGAGGCCGCGCCTCCGGAATGCGGGACCTGCTCCTCGTCCCTCGTCGTTGCCGCGTGTGCTCACGGACCGGTGGAGATTGTGTTGCGGAGACGTGTTCGAGGGTTTCTCTGCCAGCGGACTTCTCTCAACGAAATCAGCCGTTATGTCGCGCAAAAGGAAAGCCCTTTCATTCAAGGAGAAGCTGGAGATTTTGAATAGAGTCGACAGGGAGCCTAAAAGGAAGCGCAGCGACTTGGCAAAAGAGCTCGGCCTGCCGCTGTCGACGTTGTGCACCATTGTTGGGCAACGGGACGTCATTTTGAAAAACGTGCAGCTCTTCGGCGTGAACGTCAAGCAGGCCAAAACAGCCCAGCATGTCAAGCTCGAAGACATTCTCCTGACGTGGTTCAAGGAAATAACTGCGGCTGGAGTAAACATCGACGGGAAAGTGCTCCGGGAGAAAGCCGACGACGTCGCGCTTTCGCTTGGAATTGAGAACTTTCAGGCCTCCGGCGGGTGGGTTCACCGTTTCAAGCAGCGGCACGGCCTTGTGTACAAAACCGCGTGTGGCGAAGGGAAGAAGGTGGACGACTCGGTGGTGAGCGACTGGATGACCGACACTCTGCCGGCGCTTCTATCGGAGTACGAAGCACGAGACGTGTTTAACGCAGATGAGGTGGGACTTTTTTTTAATTTGCAACCCAACAAAAGCTTGTGCTTCCGAGGCGAAGCTTGTCAAGGTGGACAAAACAGCAAGCAGAGAGTAACTGTGCTCTTCTGCTGCAACGCCGACGGGTCGGATAAGCTGAAGCTAACAGTCATCGGGCGGTCGCAAAAGCCGAGATGCTTTAAAAATGTGGGTAGTTTGCCTTGCGTGTACAAGGCGAACAAAAAGGCGTGGATGACCGGCGAATTCTTCAGGGAATTTCTCATGCAGTTGGATCGCAAGATGGCGAGTAAAAATAGAAAGGTTTTGCTGTTCATTGACCAGTGCTCTGCTCACCCGAAAGAGGTAGTTCTGCCTCATGTGAAAGTGGTATTTTTACCGGCTAACACCACCAACCGCCTGCAACCACTTGATGCTGGAATCATAAAAAACATAAAGCATCACTTCAAAGGCATGCTGGTGCGACGGTTGCTGGCGAAAATTAATCGCAAGGACGAAGACCTTCAGATCAGTCTGCTGGACGCTGTGCACTTCCTTGCCATGTCGTGGGACCGAGTAACTGCGGACACGATCGCAAACTGCTTCCGCAAGTGTGGCTTTTTCAGCCCCGCAATGACAGTGTCTCCAGAGCCAGAAGAGCCACCGGCTATTGAAGAGTGGGACGAGCTTGGCGTGGAATGCTCGTCGCACGATTTCATCACCGTCGACGATGACCTCGCCACTTGCGGTACCCGGACGATCGAAGACATCGTCGACGAGATGCAGGAGGAGCTGGAGCAGCAGTCGGACAGTGACAGCGAGGACTGCGGTGGAAGTGAAGCACCACCATCGACGAGCGAAACACTGCATGCCCTTGACGTGTTGCGGCGTGCAGTGAGCTTTGGCGCCGTGAGTGAGGAGACGAGCGCCAAGTTTTACGTGTTCCAGAAAGGACTGCTCGGCGACATAGAAGTAAAAAAAAGGCAGAAAACCATCACGGATTTCTTCACGCAAAAGTAAGCAAAGAAATAAATGAACTTTTTTTTTGTGCTCAATTTTTTGGTCTGTGTTGGTTCATACGAATTCCGGATGATACGAATATTTTTCGCGGTCACGCGAGATTCGTATCATCGAGATTCCACTGTATTGGCATCCTTAACTTGCACCTGAGTATAGCCATGTACTTCCATGCGACGATCACTAAACCTTCACAAATACAAAGTGATTTCATACACCACAGGTTGAATATCGAGAACTGCTTCATTTTTGATGCACTGAGCTCCCTTCAACTTCTTCAGAGATTTCTTGGTCTCTTGAACAAAACGTTCCGCTTGTCCGTTTGAAGAAGGGTGGTACGGGGCTACCAAAGCTTGGCGTATCCTGTTTCTTGCTAGGAACTGTCGAAATTCGGCAGATGTAAATGCAGAACCATTGTCAGAGACGACAACGTCTGGAAGTCCATGCGTAGCGAACAGCTTCCTTAGCTCACGGATTACATTGGCTGCTGAAGTATTCGATACAATGATGACTTCGAGCCATTTCGAGTACGAGTCGACGACTATGAGGAATAGCTTGCCTTGAAACGGTCCGGCGAAATCGACATGAAGCCTGGACCATGGCCTCGTAGCTTGTTCCCAAGGGTGGATTTCAGCGCGGGGCGGAGCATCTACAGTGCAGAAACGACTGTCGCTGGGAATGCAGGGCCACCATTCAGCAAAACAATAGTAATACGTATTCTACAGCATAAATTTCCTGAACGGGCGCTATTTAAGGTGCACCATTTCGCCCCAGCATCATTCTCTGCTACAACAGAGCAACAGTAGGGTATTAAAGACGCCAGATGCACAAATTGAAATTTCATTAATTGCATCAAAAAGTTTCAACCGACGCTCGTCCTTAATCAGAATCAAGAGGAACACACCACCCATACATGAAACATCGGCAAAAATTTCCCCACAAGTAGGAATTTCTGCTTCGTTTTGTTTAGTAAAGCAGCGTCTGAACTGAGTCATTGGCAAACCTGGCCACCTAGACGCACCCCGAATAGTGTCGTCTACTGGGTCGCTTGTAGCACTCTTTTCTCTTGAGCAACTACTAAACAGGCACCACTGGTAGGCCTCACTGGCCGTAAGTGTTCAAGCCCGCAGTCTTGGTTCGAACCCCAGAGGTTCCAATTTATTTTTTGTTTTGGAAAAGACCAAGAATGTGTTTTTACTACAGGACATTCTCTCAGGTACACTTTAAGCATTCTTGTCAAAAATAAGGACAGTTTGGCATGTCTTAGTTTGGTTTAGCCCACCAACACGTATAATAGTTGTTCGGTCCACCTATAGTACGACGCGAAAGGAAAACGAACGCAGGATCTGCCTAGGTGACCTGGTTTGTCGAATACGTGTCTGAGTCACACCTCACAGGCAAGGGGGGCACTGTTACAGGCGACAGTATGAAGTGCAGTGTGGAGCAAATTCGAGGTAATAAAGCAGAACCCGCAGCCAACAAAGGAAGGCTAAAGAAGAGCACTCACGTTACACGGCGACACACTCCATCTTAGGCCCGGAGGGTTTGTGTCGTCCACGGTGGGTGGACAAGGTGACGGCGTCGAAGAGGTCCTCCGAGGTTGCCGTGCATGGGAAGCCCGATCCCGAAGGTGCCGGGTGACAGCCTGGGGTGGGGCATTTGCCGGCCCTGTCTCATACCGGGTGGCGGTGTGGTAGAGGAGCGGCTGACGTCGTCCTTTTAGACCGGCTCCCAGCTGGACTCCCAGGGCCCAGGGGAAAAGGAGTCCTTGAGGGAGGACTGCCCCGGGAGGGCTGCATAGGAAGTGAAAGAGAAGGTTGGGCTTTTTTTGCTAATCGCTGGCTATGCAGGCAAGGGTTGGTGGGGAGGGCAGCTTGATCTGTGACTCTCGATTGACTCGCTCGCTGATTCCATGGCGCGGACACGCCGATTCGCTTAGCGCTGTTGCCTCATTTCCTTTTATTTATTTTTGCTTTCCCTTCGGTTGCCTGAATGCCTCGCCAAGCATCAGCGGAGGCTGTCATGGTGAAATTTTGTTTTAAGGGGGGACGTGGCTTTCAAAATCAACTTTTTTATTTCTTTGTGGATTTTGATGAAAATTGGCACAGCAACTGGAAATGCTTCCGTGATAACACCATAAAAATTTCAAACTAATATTTTGAAAACTTTTTTATGTATTAAATTTTCTTTCTGTTCCGCTTGTACCGAGCTTGAGCGGCTTATAAAACACGATAGAAAACTTGTTCGAAGTGCTTTGCATTCCCAAATGAATGGACGAGGTCGTGACAGTTTTAGAATTTTTTTTTTACAACACAATGTTTTTTGGTTTTCATTTCTTTAGAGGTTAATGTGCAATAGGCATGTTGACTGTGAACGATTATTCGAATAAAAAAATCACAAAAAACAAATCTGGAAAACCAAGAGTGTCACGACCTGAACTGTTTATCAAGGAATGTAATGCAAGAAACGAAATCAAAATAGACCCAGCGGTCACAAAAAAATCCCTGGTACAAGCGACGGAGGTGGCAAAAAAAACTGTTTTGAGAAAACGGCTTCCGAAGTTGCAACATAGGTTTCACTTATCAAAAGTCGTCATGGTTGTAGCCTTTCATGTCCTTTTGAACATGGGGCTTCTGGAATGCCTTGCCTTGAAATTGGAGTGCCTTTTACAGCCTTTTTCTCTCCAGAAAACATCATTTTCAGCTCCTCCGTGAAGAGTACATACCCCACTTTGCAGACCAAACGAAGGGGGAGATGGGTTTCAATGGGCTTTCAATGCAAAGTAGGTTAGCTGGTTGGCTGTATCGCACTGAACAGCCTCCTTTTGCAGTGCTGTCACCATGGCAACAAGTTGAGCATTTTTTTTAATTAAATTTGAACATTTTTGGCTTTTTTTTTATGTTTTATCATCTTGCCTGGCACAGCAACTTAGTACTCATACGTGCAGAGGTGTTCATTGCCAAAAGTTTGCATACCACAAGGATGAAAATGAGCTACTTTGAAGCTTGGTAGAGTATTCTGCATAACTCCCAACTTCAATGCAAGAGCATATTTTTTTAATACTTTTGACATTCAAGGCATCCAATATTTCTAGCAGCAAAGCCAGTATGCCCTAAGCAATGGTATCAATAATTTCCCTAAAAAATCACCGTTAAATGCTGCGACAGTAACGTACATTTTTAATGCAGAGAACATATTTTTATTCCTATATTACTAACTTAAACCTGTTTGCATGAAAATTACAAGTGCACGGGAAACGTTGCGCAATACGGGCGATATGGCTCGCGCGCATCGCAGCGCACGCTTACCGCGACATATCGAACTTTAATTATACCTGATATGGCTGGTCAGGTCGCTTTTAAGATTAAATCTGACGTCGCAGGCATTAATTACAACTACTGGCGTTCAATCGTAACCGGTTGCCCAGTCATGTGCTGCTCCAATGCGCGTCGGCTATGCCGTGCGCGCCAGCGCGTTTGACGCGTCGACCGTTTCTTTTTCAAGGCCAGCGAGTCCACAGTCAAAACACAGCAATAACTAAGCGTGTAAACATCGCAAACCCGACTAAAAGTTCACTTCACGAACCGCTATCGCAAGCGCGCACACCGCGTCACCCTCCGGGGTCTGGCGACGGTAGAGTCACGCGCACCACGAAGCGTTCGATGACCTCCTCCTTTCGAGCCACACAACTTCCCGTAATCTGGCTCGCGATCTCAGGCATTCCCATCGCGATAACGTGCGTGTTGAATACCACAGATTGAACAGAAACTCGGCCGAGCGAAGCGGCGAAAATGAACTCAATGCGCTCGCTACGCAGCTCAGGCGGCCGCCATCTTGCGTTGCGCCCGTGACATCCAATCAGGAGGGTCGTTGTTCTGGGAGGACCAATAGCGCTTCAGCATCTATTTCTAGCTTCGTTTGTGCGTCGTTTCTTTTCTGCCGTTTGTGCGTTTGTGAATGAACGAAGATAAAAGAGACGAGCGGAACCGGAAAGACGATCGCTCGGCCGATCTAACCATATCAAAATGGCCGCGCCCGGTGGCACCGTTGCGGAGATAGAGCGCTCCGAAAATTGCCGTTTTTTCGCCCTTTTGCGCTGATAGTTTGTCACCGCGCCTGACAAAAGTATTTTTTTATGCCACTTTGCGACGCTTTTCAGCGTAAAAACTTTGCAGACGCATAGAATAGGAAACATAGAAGCCGAATATGCGGGTTTCAAAAAAACGATGTTTTGGTCATTTTTCCGAAGTTGAAAGCCGCGTCCCCCCTTAACAGAAGAGAACGTGAGGCGGTTTTGTGTGTTTTTTTTTTTTTGCTCTTGAGTTTATGGAAAACAGATAACATATCCACGTTGTTCGGCATATCCGAGGCTTCGTCTTAAAGCGAGGCTGAGTTGTGCAGTACATGTCAAAAATCCATTTTTTGCTTCCGAGTCATGGCACGTACACAAAAAATAAATAAATAAGCAGTCCCCAACCACCCCCCCCTTCCCCTAGGAAAGCAATTGCAATGCAAAATGAACATGGCCAGACATCTAAATTCATGTCCCAAAACACAGTTGCAGGACAAGATTCTGGGAAATCTGGCTGTAGCTGCCTCCATCGCAACTGCATGAGTGAGCTATGTAGCCCTCTTGCCGAGCAGCAGGTAAGCCTTCACGGAAAGAGCAACGGTGCAGCATTCACACAGCCAAACACACAAATTGCGACTTCATCAACTTTGTCCTGGAAGGGTTTTAAGGGGGGACGTGGCTTTCAAAATCAACTTTTTTATTTCTTTGTGGATTTTGATGAAAATTGGCACAGCAACTGGAAATGCTTCCGTGATAACACCATAAAAATTTCAAACTAATATTTTGAAAACTTTTTTATGTATTAAATTTTCTTTCTGTTCCGCTTGTACCGAGCTTGACAACTTATAAAACACGATAGAAAACTTGTTCGAAGTGCTTTGCATTCCCAAATGAATGGACGAGGTCGTGACAGTTTTAGAATTTTTTTTTTACAATACAATGTTTTTTGGTTTTCATTTTTTTAGAGGTTAATGTGCAATAGGCATGTTGACTGTGAACGATTATTCGAATAAAAAAATCACAAAAAACAAATCTGGAAAACCAAGAGTGTCACGACCTGAACTGTTTATCAAGGAATGTAATGCAAGAAACGAAATCAAAATAGACCCAGCGGTCACAAAAAAATCCCTGGTACAAGCGACGGAGGTGGCAAAAAAAACTGTTTTGAGAAAACGGCTTCCGAAGTTGCAACATAGGTTTCACTTATCAAAAGTCGTCATGGTTGTAGCCTTTCATGTCCTTTTGAACATGGGGCTTCTGGAATGCCTTGCCTTGAAATTGGAGTGCCTTTTACAGCCTTTTTCTTTCCAGAAAACAACATTTTCAGCTCCTCCGTGAAGAGTACATACCCCACTTTGCAGACCAAACGAAGGGGGAAATGGGTTTCAATGGGCTTTCAATGCAAAGTAGGTTAGCTGGTTGGCTGTATCGCACTGAACAGCCTCCTTTTGCAGTGTTGTCACCATGGCAACAAGTTGAGCATTTTTTTTACTTAAATTTGAACATTTTTGGCTTTTTTTTTATGTTTTATCATCTTGCCTGGCACAGCAACTTAGTACTCATACGTGCAGAGGTGTTCATTGCCAAAAGTTTGCATACCACAAGGATGAAAAGGAGCTACTTTGAAGCTTGGTAGAGTATTCTGCATAACTCCCAACTTCAATGCAAGAGCATATTTTTTTAATACTTTTGACATTCAAGGCATCCAATATTTCTAGCAGCAAAGCCAGTATGCCCTAAGCAATGGTATCAATAATTTCCCTAAAAAATCACTGTTAAATGCTGCGACAGTAACGTACATTTTTAATGCAGAGAACATATTTTTATTCCTATATTACTAACTCAAACCTGTTTGCATGAAAATTACAAGTGCACGGGAAACGTTGCGCAATACGGGCGATATGGCTCGCACGCATCGCAGCGCACGCTTACCGCGACATATCGAACTTTAATTATACCTGATATGGCTGGTCAGGTCGCTTTTAAGATTAAATCTAACGTCGCAGGCATTAATTACAACTACTGGCATTCAATCGTAACCGGTTGCCCAGTCATGTGCTGCTCCAATGCGCGTCGGCTATGCCGTGCGCGCCAGCGCGTTTGACGCGTCGACCGTTTCTTTTTCAAGGCTAGCGAGTCCACAGTCAAAACACAGCAATAACTAAGCGTGTAAACATCGCAAACCCGACTAAAAGTTCACTTCACGAACCGCTATCGCAAGCGCGCACACCGCGTCACCCTCCGGGGTCTGGCGACGGTAGAGTCACGCGCACCACGAAGCGTTCGATGACCTCCTCCTTTCGAGCCACACAACTTCCCGTAATCTGGCTCGCGATCTCAGGCATTCCCATTGCGATAACGTGCGTGTTGAATACCACAGATTGAACAGAAACTCGGCCGAGCGAAGCGGCGAAAATGAACTCAATGCGCTCGCTACGCAGCTCAGGCGGCCGCCATCTTGCGTTGCGCCCGTGACATCCAATCAGGAGGGTCGTTGTTCTGAGCCCCGACCGGAGGACCAACAGCGCTTCAGCATCTATTTCTAGCTTCGTTTGTGCGTCGTTTCTTTTCTGCCGTTTGTGCGTTTGTGAATGAACGAAGATAAAAGAGACGAGCGGAACCGGAAAGACGATCGCTCGGCCGATCTAACCATATCAAAATGGCCGCGCCCGGTGGCACCGTTGCAGAGATAGAGCGCTCCGAAATTTGCCGTTTTTTCGGCCTTTTGCGCTGATAGTTTGTCACCGCGCCTGACAAAAGTATTTTTTTATGCCACTTTGCGACGCTTTTCAGCGTAAAAACTTTGCAGACGCATAGAATAGGAAACATAGAAGCCGAATATGCGGGTTTCAAAAAAACGATGTTTTGGTCATTTTTCCGAAGTTGAAAGCCGCGTCCCCCCTTAACCGATGCTCGTCCTTGATCACAAATAAGAGTCGAATCATCGGGGAAAATTTCCCCCACTGAGTAAATATCCCCTTCGCTTTGCTTAGTAAATCTGCGCTCGGTCACAGTGAGCTGGAAGCGACCGAGTGGAAGGCAGTGCTACAGATGAAGATGAGGGATACTGACACGCCCCGCAGCCAGCAGGGGGAAAGGGGCGATGGAGGGGCACTCACATTATGCGCCCACCCACTCCATCCTCGGCCCAGAAGACGTCCGCCCAAGAGGTCGTCCTGGTCCCCAACGTGCCGGGCAATCGCCAGCTCTGCCTCGCACCGGGTGGCGGTGCACAGAGGACTGGCTGCTGTCCTCCTCATAAACCGGCATCGAGCTGGACTCCCAGGGCAGCGATGGAGAGGAGTTCTCGAGGGATGACTCCCTGGGAAGGCTGCATAAGGGACATGAATAACGGGGCGTCGACTTTAGCATTGATGAAATGTGCCAAAAAAAAAAAATACATGTCACACCATCAGGCCCTTTTTTTAACCTGTAAACTGTCGCTACCACGATAACTCGGTTGACTGCACTCGCACACCCCTGCCACTAAATGTGCCACCGAGGCAACTTGTGTAAAAAAATATTACAGGCGTGTCATGCCATCTGTAGGGAGGTGAAGGGCATAACTGGTAGGGTACATCTTGAACTACAGATGGAGCGCAAGTTTTTTTTCATCCGTGCTGCTTTGAATTCACTTCCGCAAAACTCGCTGCCATGGCAAGTTGGATATGGCCAAGAAAAGAAATTTCACTATCTGTGTTATAGCTGCCGCCCTCTGTAAGGCCCCATTGTGGAGAAAACTCCACCGCTCTGTAAAAATGTTCAGATGTTCTTCAGAACATAAATGTGAATTAGTAGTGGAACAAACATAAAAAAGAAAACCTGGTGCGGAGTCATTCCTCTTGGGAGTATTTTTTTCTGGCTGCTTTTAAAGTGAGAACTAGTCAGAAAAAAAAAACTCGGTAGTGAAAGGGTTAACACACATAACATGCTTAATTTGCCCGGAAAAATAGAGCATGAGATTGAAATGTTGAAAAAAAAAACTTATCTTCAATAAAAACGGCATGGTGCTGACGTTCTGAGGCACATACAGAACATCAAAGGTAAAGTGCAGCACATTACTGGCAACAGCCAAAAAGAGGTCGTTCGAACTGAATCATCTCACCAAGCACTTTACCATCAGGAATAGCGTCAGTGCGTAGATAGACCATAGCACTACAGTCCAGCCTCAACCAAACAACATTTGAATGCCTCTGCTGACAGAACCTAGCTATCACGGTTCTATCATGAATTTAGCTTTAAGCGATTTTATGAAGGACACTAATGTCAAGCATGTTTTCTTTGGTCAATTCTACACATTCTTGTCGAAAATAAGGATAGCCTAGTATCCGTTAGGTCTTTCTAGCCTACCAACGTGTTTATTACTTGGTACAACATGAAAGGGATGCAAACGTAGGATGTGTCTAGGCGGCCTGGTTTGTCAAATGTGCATCCTGGTTGCAGAGCAGAGTTGTAGGCGGAGTTGTAGGCGGAGCGGTAGGCAGAGCGGTAGGCGGAGCGGTAGGCGAAGAGCGGATTTGTAGGAGAATTAAGTGCAGTGCGGAGGAAATCCGGGGGACGCGAATGGAACATGCAGCCAAACAAAGGAAAGGCGGGAGAAGAAGGGCCCTCACGTTATTCGGGCACCCACTCCATCTTCGGCCTAGTAGACATCCACACGGTCCACGGGGTGCGTGGCACGACGGCGTTGCAGACGTCCTTCCAGGACGGAGTGGTCAGCAGGCCCCTGACCTCCCTGAAGGTGCCGGGTGACAGCCAAGGGTGGGGCACTCGCCGCCCCTGCCTCACACCGGGTGGCGGTGTGGCAGAGCCTTGGCTGCCGTCCTCCTCGTAGACCTTGTAGGGCAACAACGGAGAAGCGCCTTCCTCGGGAGAGAGAGGTGCTGCCCTGGGGACGCTGCATTAGAATTAGAAGATAAGGGTTCTCAGCAAAGCATTGCTAACAAAAGAAAATCAATGTCTTGATACTATAATAGGGGCCTTCATTTTCCCATATCACAATGCTCAAAGGGACCATGTACACTTGTTCATCCTACTAGAATATCGGCGTTCTGTATAGAGTCATTCAGATAACATCAAACAAAGCACGGCTGGTCGACCTCTGCAATTTGGTTGAAATTTTTTTTTTACCTCATTCCCACATGTATGTACAGATTCGCACATATTTTTGGTGGAAACAATTTTGTCCGACTGAAAAAAATTTTGGAACGCACCCGGACGGACCGTGGCCACTACCTGCCCCTGCACTGCGGCCAACTTTAGTGACGCCCACCAAAAATACACTCCTTAGGCACGAACGGTAATTTTTATGCTTCACCTATGTCTGGTGTGCATCCCCCCACAAAGAATTGTTGGCTAAAAAGAAGGCGCGTAAAGCCTGACGAAAAATTTTAAACGCCTGTTCGTCTACTGACAACGATGGTTGAAATGCAAAGCTTTCTCGGCAAATGGAGAAAACAAATTCCGAACCGTAAATGATCAAAGTCCAACCTGTGAATGATCAAAGTCCACAACCCCAACAAAAGCAGACAAATCCCTCACGAGAAAGCTGAGCTTTTCAACTATCGCCGTTAGACTAAGGGGCGTTTGAACTTTTTCCCTCCGTCGCTACCTTTTGTGTCAGCTACGCGACCCTCCAGCCGAGCAAGAGGCAGGCCTTTGTGGCAAGAGCAATGGTGCGGCATTCACGTAGCAAACGCACAAACTGCAACCTCATAAACCGTGTCCAAGGAGGATTTTAGCAGTCGCTTGTCCTTGATCAGAAATGAGAGAGACACACCACCACTAATAGAAGCATCGGCGAGAATTTCCGCTTTCCTTTGTTTACAGAATCCCTGTACAGACACAGTGCGGGAAGAAGGGGGGAAGAAGCGACCGAAGGAAGTGCAGTGCAGACCGAGCCCAGTGCAAGCAGAACGCGCACTCACGTGATGCGCCCAACCACTCCAGCCTTGGCCCGGAAGACATCCATGTTGTAGGCAGCACGAAACATCACCTTGATGTTGAAGATGTCCTCTTAGGTGGCCATCTCCTGGTGCCTGCAGTGACCGCCGCAACAGGGGAAGTCGCCGGCTCTGCCACTCCGGGTGGCGGTGTGGCAAAGACCGGCTGCAGTCCTCCTCATAGACAGGCTCCGAGATGGACTCCCAGGGCGCCGGGGAAGACGAGTCCTCTAGGGAGAACTGCCCTGGGAGGTCTGCATAGGAGGTGAAATAAATAGAATGGTGTTGACCTCAGCATTGCCAAAGGAAGAAACGAAATCCCTGTCACACTATCAGAGCCCTTTGTTAGCGTTTTCGCAGCCACTCCAAGACGCATGCCCCTGCCACTAAATGCCACTCCCGAGACAACTAGTGCAACAAAAATATTGCAGGCGTGTTGCGCTATTTAAGATAGGCCAAGTAAAGACAGAACTTGTAAGGTACGTTTGAAACTATGGAGCGCCAGTTTTTGCTTCCCCACTGCTTTGAATTCACCTCGCCAACAGAGCCACGGCGAGTCTGATGCAACCAAGAAAAGGAATTGCTCTGTGTTTTAGCTGCCCCAGATTATTATAAAGCCACATTATAAAGAATATTCCACTGATAACTTTTTTTAAACACCTACATGTCCTCATTTGTGGCTATTATTTATTTAGGCATCATTTTTTCTGTAAAACGTTTCATAACAGATTGGATATAACTATATAAAAATGTGCAGACCTTCTTCAGAACATAAAAGTGGATTATTAGTGAATTAACAATGGAAAAAAAAAACACAGGTGGAGTTCTCCCTGCCAGTGTTTCTTCTGGCTTGCTTTCACAAGAGAACCGGTTAAAAAAAAAACTAAACACTGAAAGGGTAAAACTAGATCATGAAATAAAAATGTTAAAAACAAACCCATATTTAATTAAAAAATCAACATGGTGCTATGTCCTGAGGCGCATACAGAACCCCATTGGTGAAGTGCACCGAATAACTTGCAACAGCAGAAAAGGAGGTTCTTCCAACTTATCTCACTAGGCATTGTAGGTACGCAACCATGAGGAATAGCGTCACCTGGTTGATAGAGGATACTGTACTACAGTCCAGCTTCAACCTGATAACATTAAAAAGTATCTGTCGGCAAAACCTAGCTGTTTGATTTTATCACGTTATGAATTCAGCTTTACGCCCTATGTCAAGCACTCAGTGAAAACAAAAATTCTGGTCTTTATTGACTGCGATATCTGTTCCACTAATTACAACACATCGAAGTGGTCGGACATGCTTTCCTGTATTTTAGATAAAGCACCAAGCTGTTCAGCATTACAACCTTTTTTGTGTAGCCAAGATTCAAGGCCTTCGTAGTTCCATGCTGATCACAATTTGCAAATGGGTGAAAGCGATTTGAATGCAGTCTGCAGTCAACGACAGAACGAGCCAGAAATGGCATTTAGAAATCGCAATTAAATTACCAAACAGGAAGTTCAGAATAATCCCTTACAGTGCTCAGGCCTGGGCACACTTGGAACCGTTAGCCCCAACCGGATCCGCTGGTTGGCAGCGGAAAAGTCCACGCCGTCATCCGACGATGACCAGGAAAAGATGTCAGATGAGGGCGACTGCAGGGAACGGAAGCGTTAGTCCACAAGGACTCCCTTCTACAGTACAAAAACTATGTTTATTATTGCAAAGCTGGGCCACAGTTCGGCAAAACACAAGACAAAACATTCTATAGAACAAAACTCCCTGAACTGGCACGATTGACTTGACGGACATCATTTTGTTCCACTGCTTTCGGCTGCACCAAGTTCAAACCTGACGAAGGGCGTGACCAAAAGGCTGACATGGATAGGCAGCACGCAAGTTTTGACTAATAAGTGCTTGAACTCCAGAAAGTGGTGTGCTAACTCTGTGCAAAAGTTTCGCCGAGCAATATTCGCCAAGCAGAACCTGCCCAACAACTAGTAGAGAAAAAAAAAATGTTAACGGTAACTTTTGCGCAGTCGATACGGGGACACAGAAAAAGATGACACGAAGACAAGCGCAGACTAACATCTGCGCTTGTCTTCGGGTCATCTTCTTCTGTGTCCCCGTATCGAGTGCGCGAAAGTTATCATTAAGATGTCAAACCAACTAGCCCGCCTACCCGTGTTATTACAAAAAAAAAAAAAAAGACAAAGCCTGAGGTCACCTGAACGCGTCCGGAAGTGAACGTCGGAAACACGTGCAGGACTTAGAACTGCAAGCAACAGTTATTGAAAGTAATCACAGCTGGTTGCACAGACACGAATGTTTTCACACCAAGAAGCTTAAAAAAATATGTATGGTCTATTCAAAACAACCGTATGCCTGGCACATATGTCGCAACTGGCCTTCGAAATTACATACCTCGAAATTTTGAGCACCCTAGCTAAGGATTGAAATAAAAATGATGAGAGAAGCACAGGGGTAAGCAGAAATAATTCAAACAAGTAAATTCTACTTCTGTAACGTCCTAAAGCGGATGTAAATAGATTCTGAAAGCCGAGCTCCGTGATAGCTACAAGGGTGGCACATTCAGCTTAGGCCTAGTACCAGGCCCCAAGTGTGCCTATCGGGCTCTCGAAGCCACATGGCAATAATTTTCACTCCGACAGCAAGCAAAGCATACGTGCTCCTAGCAGTGAGGAAAACGATACTCACGAAGAGTAGCGGCCACGGAGGGTACGTGGCGGCTCAATGCCGCGGTGTCGCCACAGTGCGAGTCATCGCAGGGAAGACTTGCGGAATAGTGATGGGGTGATGGCAGTTATGGCAGGGGCCGCCGAGCAAGGCACGTGGGCCACGTGCCTTGCAGGGCATGATATTGAGAAACTCCATGCTGCAGGGGACACCAACGCCACCAGCCAGTCACGTGGGAAGCTCGCTTTTTTATTATTTATTCACTGGCGTCATTGGGCATTTACACGAGATGGGCGGATGCGCAATTTTGCATATGAAAACATAGGCAGACATTCTTAAACCAAACCTGTCTGAAGCAATCAGTGTTATTGAATGAAGTTTTTGAACCGTTTACGTAAATTTGCTCTGGCAACAATAGAATTTACGTCATGTCAGCGCCTCACATGGAGGAAAGAGAAGGTTAGGTTTCTTTCCTCCATGGTTCTTTCTTTACTCCATGGCGCCTTATGCCGGCGCCATGAGCTAGCAAACGTTTTCTCGGTAGAATATACTAGGCACTACATCCGTGCATTTACTACTCCAGGTTATCCTGGTATGACTGGTAGCGACGCCCTTCTGACCTTCAAGCTCGGCCAAGGTCACTCCAAGGTTAATCAAGCGGCTTCTGTGGTTTCGTTACGGTCCCTAGAATATTAAGCAGAGTCAGTAAATGCTTTCCTGGTCATGAAACTTCGCCGTAAAGCTATGGGATGGCTTCGTGCGCTGCTCACGGAGGCCGCACCGCAGCGCTGGCGTTGATCGAGGGGCAGCCGGGGAAGTGCTCTAAGGGCGTTCGGCTTGTCGTGGGCCGCTAAAACGGGCATGGCATTTTGTGAATGCCGAAAAATTTCGTGTGGACGGCCATGCTGTTACTTCGTTCTCGCTTTCCGATCTGGCTAGAGAGGAAACGGCGACAAAGCCACCGCTTTTTCGCTGTCCTTCTGATGGCGAGCTGCGCGCGAGATAGAAGCGTACCATTTCCCGAAAAAAGTTAGCGAATCGAGCTTTTATTTACTGCACGTCCGCGTATGATAAAAAAAATCACGCCATATCCACGGAATGAATGATGATAAGTGGGGCGAAGCTCGAGAGGGGGAGATCATCGGTAGCCGTAACTCTCCCGTGAAAGTTCGCCCATTACATCATTAAGAAAGACGTAAGACTGTGTGTGTACATTGTACAAATCAACTTTTATTTTGTTCTTGTTCGTTTGTTGTTTCGTTTCTTCGTTTGTTCTTTTCATTTCGTCGTTGTCATGACTGGATTGCGAGGTCCCTTCATTACGACGGCTTTATGATCTGTGAAATGAAGCGAGAGAGGTTCTTGTACTGGCTGCAATGGGAAGTTTGCAAACACTAAGTCTATACACGTTCCTCGGATCGTGGTAGGGTTCATATGGATACATCTGAGTGCGTATTTGAAGAAAGAACTTTTATTTAGGGCGAACTTGTGCCCGAACAAGACGAGAGGAAACGAGCAAAGGTCCTTGCGTCTCGTTTGATCTCCGAGAACGACTGCCTGCGTTCGTGGCGTGATCTCCCCCTCGCAGTGCACGTGCGCTCGCGCCTCCATTGGCGAACACAGACAGGCTCGCGCTCCCGGCTGCTCCCGGTGCCGAGTTTGCGCTGCCGGTTGCAGCAGGTTCTTGAGCGTTCAACGCTGCCCACTTTGCGACATCTCCGAAAGCATGCGGCGGTCACGTACCACGAGACACAAGGGATGGACAGACCCATGGATTTGGGAGCTTCGCCCCTAAAACAAAACAAACCTTTTCACATTGGCTTGGCGGAAGCGTCTTGAATGAAAATAAATCGTGCTTCAAAATGTGCGCAGACATTGTAGCTAGAGAGAACACTCTTCGGCAACCGATCTGGAGAATCCATGTCGCATTTTGTCGGTGCGACTGCAGAAAAGATCCCCCCCCCCCCCCCTTTTTTTTATCGGTCCTTCCCGCATTTTTTTGCTCGCAAAAAGAATAAGGCTGCGAGGACAGTGCATGGTTCGCTCATAATGCCAACGAGTGAAGTTGAAGACGAGCCAGTGAGAGTCGTTGTTGCGCCTTCAGGAATAGCACATACCCAATATCAGGGGATCGGCCAATCAAAAGAAGAGCGGCTGTGGAGTCCTGCCGCTCGCGGCTACACGCCCGGTGCAGCGGCGGCCGCCCGATTCCCGATGCTGATGATCGATAGTTGTATCCCCTTTGTAGCGGGGTGATGCATGACGTGTCACCTTACCAAAAAAAGAAAACTAATATACCTAAGTTTTATACTCTTCGTTTAATACTAGCGCTGCTCTAAGGACTGGCACAGGAAACGTATTAAGCACAAAATACTTACTTTTTTGCTGTTACAGGTGGTAGCTGTCCTAGGCAATGTTCCCCCCTCTGCTTTTCGTCCACCAGCATTCTAATCTTCTTTTCGTCGTCTCGACAGCCTTGAAGTTAACTTCCTCTGTGCTACCCTTAAATCCTAGGGCTTCTGGAAGCCGAATATTTCCCTCGTGTAGATTTGGATGGATACCCTAGCATTCTAACACTATGTGCCGCATAGTTTCTGTTTCTTTTCCGCAGACCACGTATACCCCACCATTTTGTGAATACTTCCTCACGAAGCTCTTAGTTCGCAAGCAACCTGCTCTAGCCTCAAAAATCAGAGCACTGCTCTGGGAATTATCGTAGAAATTTTTCTTTCTGATGTCCAATTTCTCAGTCCTGTACATCTCTAACGACGTTCTAGCTTCCACTTTCTCTCTGCATGGAAGAGCTCGAGGAGGGATTACGTCGAGCACCCGACGCGGCTCCAGGTCCTGATGGCATCACAGTCAAAATGCTAAAACTTCTGTTCAGTGAGTCCCCCGCCTCTCTTTTGCATGTAATTAACTACTCCTTACGTCATTCGTGGGTCCCACCTGAGTGGCGACTGGCAAAGATTGTTCCCCTACTTAAAAACAAAAGGTTGGGGTTCGTGATAGATAACATTAGGCCTATATCCCTCACTTCCAATGTAGTAAAATTGGTAGAACGAATTCTGCTCAGTAGAATTGAAAATATCTTAGAATGCGAAAACATCTTGAGCCCCAAGCAGGTAGGTTTCAGGCAGGGCTGTTCTATATGGTCTGCTCATATTGATCTGGAGAGCCGCATTCAATTGGCACGCTCACGAAAAGAAGTTGCAGTGCTAGTTACCTTGGATGTCGCTAAAGCTTATGACAGTGTTGAGTATAGAATTCTTTTTAACGCACTTAAGCGTTTTCCTTTCCCAAACTATATCATATCATGGATCGGTAATTTTCTGTCAGGTAGAAAATTCTTTTGTTCTCAGCAGGGCCTCTCCTCTCCAGTATACTCTCAAACCCGAGGTGTTCCCCAGGGCTCTGTTTTGTCTCCCGTGCTTTTTAATATTTTGATGAGCTCTGTTCCTATAAGTCCAGACATTCAGGTGTACGTTTACGCTGACGACATTGCTTTTTTCGCGTCAGGAAAGGACATCCACACGTTGTACGTACGCCTGCAGGCCTATTTATGCGCCTTAGAGATTTGGCTGGATGGCCTCTGCTTCACCCTAAATGTGCAAAAAAGTGCTCTCCTTGTATTTCCGGCTGGGGGCCCAGTCTCCTTTTCTCTCAGCTACCGCCAACAAAACATTCCCCAGGTCGATTCTTTAAAATACCTGGGAATAATATATGAGTACAATCTGGATTGGCGCCCACACATTGATTATATTTCTACCAAAGGAGCACGGTCTGTCTCTGTTTTGAGAAGATTAAGTAATAAGAGATTTGGTATGCGCCGTGACACTTTATTAATGATCTACCGAATGTACGTCCGGCCAATCCTAGAATTTGGATGTGTGCTTTTTTCAGGAAGCCCTCAGTACAAACTTCGGCCGCTAGTAATGCTGGAACGTCAAGCCCTAAGACTATGCCTGGGTCTTCCCCGATATGTACCAATCAACGTTTTGTATATGGAAGCCAGAATTCCCCCTTTACGTTTCCGCATGCATGTCCTCACTGTTGACGCATTCATAAGGGTAATGGCGTCTCCCATATCTAGACCGCAAACTGCCTTCGTAACATGGCCTTCGCTGTTTTTCAGCAGTCCATGGCCCCGATTCAAACGCCCGCAGGTTATAGTTGTACAGTCTTTACTAGACCCCTTACATGTGGCCCTTTTGTCTGTCCCTGTTCCTAATCATTCAGTATCATCTTTAGAGATAGCCTTTGATGAAATTTTTCCCACGAATGCTAAATTACTCCCATTGAGCCTTTTAACGGGCCTTTTGCAAGATCACCTTACCGGTTTCCCCTCCCATGTAATCATTGCAACCGACGCCTCTGTGCGGAATGAGAAGGCAGGAGTGGGAATTTTTTCTCCCGGTTTGGATTGGGCGTTTTCCCTCCGATTGCCTGACTTCACTACATCTTTTCATGCTGAATATCTAGCGATTGTTCTGGCCCTTAGAAAGCTACATTCGGATACAAATCACGCAATTGTGCTTACAGATTCTCTTTCTGTTTGCACTGCCCTATCGGGCTCAAAGTCTTCTCCCCTACGTCGGGCCCTTGGGTATTTACTGCCTCCGTCTTTACAAAAACTTCGTTTGGTATGGGTGCCTGGACACGCAGGTATCTGGCTCAACGAAGCGGCCGACACTCTGGCGGGCATTGCAGTGGATGGCCCAGTGATGGAGGTTCTACCACCCATAAATTTTGTCACCTCGGCACGCTTTCGAAGATTAGGCCTGCTACAAAGCATGGAGGAATCTGCGTACGCAAGTTATGACCTCGAGCACCTTCGGCACTCATGGAAGTGCCGGATTAGTCAGTCACGAGCTTGTGAAGTTACCCTCACCAGCTTTCGGTGTGGTGTCCCAAACTTAAATTATTACTTGTATCGCTGCAATCTGGCCCCTTCACCACTCTGTGCATTTTGTAACGAATTAGAAACAGCTGAACATTTTTTCCTCTCCTGCCGACGGTACTCCTCCATACGAAAAAGATACTTGGAAAACAGCTTTAACAAATTGGCCTTCCCACTGTCTGTTCCTCTGATCTTATCGTTCGGGGCGAAGGCACTGGGTTTTAGCCGCGCAGATCTTTGCTCCGCCGTGCACTTGTTCATTTCGGAATCTGGCCGTCTCCCGTGCTAGCCCCAGGCCATGCCGGGCTTCCCTCAAAAAGATCCCTGCGTGTATGATCGCTACTATCAGTGCCTTCCCGCCCACTGCCTCTCCTTCGCCAGCTTCCCTTCTTGTTTTATTTCTCTACGTACTTTTCATGTTTTCTTTCCTTTATTTTTTTATTTTATTTTATGTTGGTTTCAACACTTCCTGATGCTAGTCTCATGTTTGAGCAGTTTTTTTTTTCTGTATATATTTCCCTAATATTTTATTTACCTCCTTAAATGTCTTTCTTTAATTACCTTGTAATTTCTCTCTGTGAGCGCCCCTTTCCTGGCCAATCCCCCTGAGTGGGTATGAGCCATCTCTTTTGGCACCACCACCACCACCATGTATTCGTTTCTGTCTGCCTTGCCTTTGTTTTGGTTACCTTGGCTGTTTTGGATTATCCACTGTTCTTTCCGCATTTCATCGTTAGCCTTCTAGTCTTCCTTAGCCACTCCGTGTCCACGCTTTTCGAGTATAGGTACCTAAAAACCTTAGCTGTCCACCTACGTTGATCCATTGCTCTCAGCCTCTTCTCAAATCGAGGGGCGTACTCCGATCTGCGGGGGCGCCCCTCGCGGTAGCCTCTAGCTGTCCCCAAACAGAACTTGGGCGAGAGTTTCATGACCGGAAAGCACTGACGGACTCTGGAAAAGTGAACTCCTGCTCTACAGAAGACTCGAATTAAACACAAACGTCGAAGAAGCAGTCCGCAGCGTGACGTGCGCAAATGAACGTTGATAAGTGAGTTGCGCGACGTTTGCTCTAGATGCATCATTCTCGGAACGTTATTAATTTCAGATCCATGGAAATTGTATCGAGAAGATTGTCGAACAAACAAGAAATCAAGTTAGTGACAAGGCCACACCCTTTTCACATCAAAGAATATTGCCCGACGCGACGTACGACCAAATGAGCTAACGGTCGCTTCGGTTAAAACACCAAATAAGAAAACCGGAAGTGGCCACGCGCGGTTACAAAACGAATCCTAAGGGATAGTTCGTGGAAATATGAAATGTAAGAGCAGCAATACACCCAAAAAATGGCTGCGGGTTAGCTAGCTCCGCTAACCTTGGATATGAAAAGCAAAAGCTGTGCTTAGTCTGGTTGAGTTTTGGTTTGGCTTGGTTAACCGTTGGTTTAGGTGTATTGCCGACCACTTCTCGAAGCCGTTCGGTTCCGTGCAACGCTCACAGAAGGAGGCCGGGCGAACGCGGCGTTCGCCGGGCCGAATGCGGCGTTCATTCATGGAGAACGCACCCTTCCTCTTCGCCGCGGGCGAGACGAGTCCCGTTGCCCGAAACGACCCAGCGCCGCATGCATGGGAGGCTGCGGGGGCGGTGGGCTGCCTCGACCGCAGCGGCGGTGGCGACCGCTGTCGGCGCCCGCAGGCGCCAACAGCGGGCCCGGCGAATCACGCGATGCGCTTCGAGGGGTGTGTCCCCGGGGCTGTGCCTCCGGTCAAAAGGTCATTTGTGAATTCTCCACGAAATCGCTGGACGAAAGTATAAAGTTTTGCTTTAACAGTTGAAATCTCCCGTTTCCTGCATTGGAATGGCGCGCTTCCATTTTTCACGCAGTTACCCGTCGCTCAGCAAAGAGAACAAGGAGACTATTTCTGTTGTACCCTCTACCCGGAACGACATCCCGGGACACAACACGTGTTCGGCATCGTCGTTGCTCTACTTAAAGGGGTCCTGAAATACCTTCCGCCGATGCATGGATGTACATGTACCCAAATAAAGCAATGTATTTGCAATCTCCTCCCGCAAGAATTTTGTTAAAGCGATGAGTATTAGCTGAGAAATCGTAAATCAAAAACCGCGCATTATCGTCGCTCCGCGTTTCCTCCTCCTTTTCGACTTACTCTCCGCTGTTGACGGCGCGCGAGCCTTGCCTCCCATGATGCTGCGCTCCGCAGCGGTGACGTACTTCCGCTATTGTGCTGCTCAGACTGTCGTCTGCTACGGGCAAGCATTGTTGACACCATGAATCCCGCACTCCGCTCAAGGATGGAAAAGCGAAAGAAAAATCTGGCCGCATGTGTGCGGCGGCCTGGCCTTGCCCTTTCTCGGTGTTCGTTGGTGCAGTTGCTATCGGTGGCACGTGACTTTTTATCGGCGACGAACTCGCAGCCGTACGGGGAAGATCGTGTGCTCGTTCCCTTTGATGCACCGACACTGTTTACCCAAAAAGTGCCGTATCAGATGTGGCCCCGCTGGTGCCGGGTCTTATTTTGCGGCGGTCGTAATTCCTGCCGGCGGCATGTGAAAAAGACATTTTAAATCGATACAGAACCCGTGCACAAAACCCTTCAATCATGTGACCAGTTCAGCTTGGGGCGACGCGTGGTGGAGAGCGGCAACGTTGGCAGAACATGCTCAGGCGCGGCTCTGAGCTTTCTAGCGCTGGAGCGAGGGCCATTTCTTCGACAATCTCGATCTCAAACATCGGTTGCCTTGGCAACAAGGCATAAACCGCTTCAGAAATCAGTTACGGTTGCGTGATCACGGTTCAGCTTGGGGCCCCACCTCGCGACATGTGGACACTGCAGGCGTACCACTCACTCTCATTGGGAAGTGCGAGATGTGTTTGACATTACAGGAGGCGACGGTGTGTGTGTGTTGTGGACGTCTTTGTTTCGCGATGCAATGCGGCGTTGTGCTTCTGCGGGTGGATGGTCTGGATCGTGGTCTGGATTATCTTTCTCGAGCGACGTACGACTCAACTTCGCATGGGGTATGTGCAGTGTGCGTGGCTAAAAGCCATCTCGGCTTGTGCGCCGGAGTTAAGTGACTTGCTGTTCGTCCCCGCAAACCGCGCGCAAGGTGAGTGCTGAATTTACGACGGGCAGGAGGAGGCAATCCATCGTCTTTCAATCGCGGTTCAGACTTGCAACGCATGTTGTGACGTTGTGTTCGTTCGAAACCCATCACTGGATTGTTTTGAAGAGAATAAAATGTATGCGTCAAACCCGGGCATTCGGCTCAGGGCGTTCTCTGCGATTGCACGAAAGAAGTGCCACGGGGCTTCAACGCTTTCTTTACGGAACGTACTGAGGTAAGGGAATATCCATGTCGTGTTATGGCCGTGCTGCATTTAATACAAACGGTTAAACGTTTGTTTACACTTGTTTCGTTTGTCGTAAAATGTCCAAGCACTCCGGCACTCCGCCGGCAGATTAGCCGACGAGCCGACGCTGAGCAGACGACACATCTCTTTGCCGGAAGTGCGTCAAAAAGCCGCCCAATAGCAGGATGTCTAGCTCATGACGAACATCTGGGAATCGATGATGTAGACATGTGAAGATGGCGGCGTCCAAAAACGCGAAGGAAAGGGTGAGAAAAAAGCGACAAACTTTGCAACAAATCTGTGAGCTTTCCGCTACGCGTAAAAGAGTAATACTTGGCACAGATGACGTTGACGACCCAATCTAACGATTGCGCTAGTTCATTTAGTGTGCTCAAAACGCCTTTCAGGGCCCCTTTAAGTCGCATCACAATAGCGCGAGATTTCTTTCCCGCACAAAACAAGCGACTCGCCGCTGCCGTTCGAGCCAGTGCAACGCCAGCCGAGGAGTGACCTCGTCCAGATGGTGGCGCCACCGCGCGGCAGCCAAGCGCAGCGTATGGAGCCCTCCCATTGAGTTACGGAGCAGTTTCGTGACCAGTAAAGCATTGAGGGATTCTGGTAGAACTTTGCGTCGTTCTTGGCTACGTGGCAATATTTTGTTTCCTCTGTGGGTTGTATATCACAGCGAAAAAATTTTTGTACGCTAGACAACACTCTTTTCTCTCCCTTCATAATATGGAAATTTTTTTTGCGTGTGAATAAATAAGTTTTATTCTTCTTTTTGCGCTTCCTTTTTTAAGCATGGATTGAAAGGCGTGGTAGCGGAAATACACGCGGTGCAACATATATTTTTTCGTGTTTTGATCCTTTGCCTTTCTGCAGAGCTTTTAAATGTTCGCAAGTATGTTCCAGCTCGTTCAAACGACAGTATTTTGGGGCTATCTCTGAGTGCTCTGCGCGTTACAGAACAATCAACAGATTCATTAGTAGAGTAGTCTGAACGTCGTGGACTTGCAATTGTTCCTTTCAGTTTTTTTTATGGTATCATCGATAAGACCGCAACAGTCCGTTACTACGGTGCTATCGTACAACTTTTGCTTTAACAAAAGAAAAAAAATTACACCATCTTCCCGTAGGGGAACCCTGAGTAGTATGCGAAGCAGCCATGGGGTCGATTCAAGTGCCCATTAGTTTTCAGTTCGTCGTTTCCGTTATGTGTAGGTACGTAGCTACTGTTATATTTACCGTTTGGTTTCCATGGTAACTACAACACTTTTCACTTACCGGAACTACGAAATGGGAAATTGCGTTTACCCCATGGCTGCTTCGCATACTACTCAGGGTTCCCCTACGGGAAGATGGTGTAATTTTATTGGAGGGGGAGGGGATGTTAAAGTGAAGAAGCATTAAAGAGAGAGAGAGAGAGAGAGAGACGTTGTACGTGGTATGTGTTTGTCTTTATTCAGGCATTATCATCACCATGTTCAACGTAGGTGACATCGAGCTGTGGTTGGCGTTCCGCTTTGATTATGACCGCCTTATGGTCTGTGAAATGTAAAGTCAAGGGCTGTTGTAGTGGATGAACCCTAAAGTTACTGAAGATGAGGTTGATGCACGTTCCCGGGATGGTTGTCGGCTGCTTGTAATCACGGCCCGCCGAGACTCGCCGACGCACGCCGCCGCCGCCGACGATGAAACGTCGAAGGCGCGTGAAGCGTGCTCGTCTCGTGCCGGCCAAGGAAGACACCGGCAACACTGTCACTCCAGGAGCCATTAAAGGGTAAGACACCACCGGGCGTTCAGCAAGCCGAGCATGCGCAGTGGGGGTGTGCACGGCGCAACAACGACGACAATGGAGGGACATAGCTTCAACCATGAGATGCTTTGCATCTAAAATAGAGGTTTAAAAATCGGTAAACACGATGGCGCAGCGCTTGGGCCCTAGGACGCGGAAGCAGTTGCCGTTCGCGGTCGAAGTATACGGCAATTTATTTAGAAAAATGAAGCCCCATTGAAGCCATGTGGAACACACAATGACTGGACGATTCATCGCTAACTACTCCGAAAAAAAAAAACACTTATTCAGCGCGCAGAGACAAAAAGCAGCGAGCGTTTGCACGCCAAGAGCTGGCAAAGATGCCGCACGCGCGGCGGCTGGATGCCCTTCGTGCGGCGGTGGCGCCAGTAGTGGCGCCCGCGGTCCCGATATGAAACGAGCGCCGAAATTTCGTGACCAGTAAAAGCATTAGGCTATTATCTTGAGACTATCCACGGAACAGCGTAAAAAAACGGCGTTTCACGCAGTTCGGTTGGCTGAGACGTCAAATGACGTCATTACTTAAAGATATTACGACAGTTGCGACAGCAATCTGAACCCGCCCCTAAAGGACTCTAGTCTTACTAACGTTTTATAAATTAAATAAAGTGTCAACTGCATCGGGGAAAGAGAGAAGTTACGGCGTAAATAGCCAAGAGTGTGGTTAGCATTATTTTTAACAATGCCATTGTGAGTCTGCCAGGAAAGGTGGTCAGAAATTTTAACATCAAATATATCGGTAAGAGGTAACCTCGCTCAGGAAGAAGTGATTAAATATGAAGTCGCAAGAGATATGCTAGGTTCGCCATTAAGCTCTCATAATCTTGCATTTAGTAGTGTTCAGGTTCATTAGCCAAGTATTGCACCAAAAAAAAAACGTTATCTAGATAACCCTGCAGGGCAAATTGGTCAGCAGAGGTCAGCAGCGCTACACTACTCTTTCGGAAGTTCGCGAGGTTTTCACGCCGATGTGAGTTGCAGAGGATCATGAGAACCCGAAGCGCGCCTGTTGCAGTCAGCGCCTGTTATTTTTTTAGGTGTGAAGGGTTCTTGGCGTCTCCTCTCGTCGTCGTAGTAAGCGTCGTCTCACGAGGGCATGGTACTAAAACACCGGGACACTCGTTCACGCCTCGCGCTAGAACGCTTCGTGCTTCAAAGACACGAGACTTTTACAGGAAAGCTAGCTGTATACCTCTACCCCCAAATTGTTTCATTTCCGTGGTAAAATTACGCCCATCTTCCCGCGAGGGAACCCTGGTGTGATGCGACGCATCGGGGGGTTCAATTGGTGTTTCCGTTGGGTTGATTCTCTAAATCGGGTGAAACGTGTTGTGACGCGAAGTCGAACGAGAGCGAGCGTTGACTAAACCGCCGCAGCGCGCTACCCGCTTTATATTCACAGCGCCTGAAGGAGAGGAGGCAGCGGAGGAGAGTCGCGCATGCGCGCACTTGCGCGACGGGAGCGGAGCGAGGCGAGCGAAGCGCGCGCACGCAGCTGTTGTTTATGATAATGAGACGGAGTGAGAGTGTTGCGCACAGCTGTCGGAGAGAAGAGCGGAGGAGAGTCGCGCATGCGCAGGTGGCGTGCGGACGCCGCCGACGCCGACGCCGACGCAGGAGGGACATGCCTCAGAGCAAGATGCGTCGCATCTAAAAAACGCCAAGGCGCCAAGCATACATGCTTGCTTCGCCCGTCCCCAGGTTTCACGTTAGCGGAGTTGGCCCGGGATTGTTTTTAGTCTTCAGTTCGACGAGTAAGTATGGCACCGTTTTTCGTCCACACGTTCCTTCTTCCTGGCTACTGTAGTGCCAAGGAGCCTTTTTTTACACCAACGATATCTGCGAACTTCTTTTTCGTGAGATTTTGTACCGCTAAAAACGTACTGGTTGTGGGGAGATTCAGGTGACATTGATCTCAGATAAGAAAAAGTGGCCCCGTATCTGCTGTTTCCGTCGCAAATGTCCACGAAAGACGCTATATCGTCTGGCGCCCCCGCCAAGTAAATGCCTCCCTTCTCTTTCCCGCTCAACTCTCGTGCTGTTCCTCTCCCGCCTCGCTCCTCTCAAGATAAACGCGCTAGAGGTTTGCTCAAGTCAATTTAAATTTACCGCGTTCCACTGCTCCACGCCAGGGCCTCGGTGCCAGCGCTGCCGTACGGGAGAGACGCGCGCGAATCGAAGCACGCTACTCCACGTGCGTTCCAAGCTGAACGTGGAACCTACAGTGGAACCTTTCGTTCTGCTGCCATTTGATTTCTTAAAATGCCGCTAGGGAAACCGCGGGCGACCGCTTTTGTGGTTGTCAGGTCGTACTTTTTATTAATTCAATCATCCGCGTATTTTTAATAAAGGAACACTGTGCCGTGCCGCTAAATCGAGGGACAGGCAGACAGACAGACCAAAATTTCCGCGTTCAAGCAGCTCAAGAAATACTATCGTCTTTAATAAAACCAGGATCAAGTACACTTTTTTGAGAACGTTAAAAATCACGAATGCGCAGTCCTTGAAACAGACATCTGTTTGTGTGATGCAGAAAACATTGCAGAGGGCTTCAAATATTATTCTAGAACATTTACAACTTTCCATGCACAAACACAATGAATCCACCGGAAACCCTCCAATCGACGGTGAGGCCGGGACGGAAGCGTGCGGCGAGGTGTAACATGGGCATCCTGCAATGCATTATTAATAAGGCGTTATGTGCACGGTGTTAGCAGGAGGAAGCAATGCCCACAATACAGAATCCAAAAAATTGGAAGTTGTTATTCGTCATTACGTAAGAAACACACCGATTTTTTTTTACCCCTGAGGTGGCGCGCTTTACGCCGCTGTTGTTGCAGCTGGTTCTGCAAAATTCAAAAGCAATATAGGTACTATCAGTGATTTTAAAAAAAATACTGGTGATAATAAGTCGTTACAAAAAAACGAGTGGCATAAATTTGTTGGAACTATGAGGGATTTGTGTTATTAAATACCGATGGTAATGATTCGCTAGGAAGAGGCAAATAACGAAAAGTAAAATTATTTGAAAGCTTGGCATATTGTAGCCATTATTACGCAAATGAAAAGGCATTTTCTCGCAAGGCCGCATAACCTTCCACTGGCATAAAATAACGCAGAATTACGAGGAACAACATCTGCAGTAATAAAAAGGCGCGAATTTCGCGCTTGCAACCTCCACGTCAACAACGCGCATGCATGTTTGCTGCCCCAAACGCTCAAAAAATGGTTTTTGCGCTGCAACGCTCTGTACCGAAACGATCGTGTGCCGAAACGCGCGTGTCCCGACCAAGCAATTTTTTTAACCTCCTTGGTCCCGACCCGCTTGCAAGGTCCGTGTACCAAAAGGTCCATGCAGCGAAAAGACCTTACCGAAGCACCGTGTGCCGAAACGTCCCGTACTGAACAGACCTGCTGAGCTCTGGAGGTGCTGGGCTTGATTCCCATGTGGTTTCAACTCTTCCCAAAGTTATCTTGAACTCAATTCACTTTTGTTCTCTTTGCAATTTCTTATGCGAAACAAGTTGAAATTCGAGAAATGAGAAGATTTACTACGAAAACAGACATGACAGGATGTACTACAGGACAGGATTTACTACAGACTACAAGGCAGGGTTTACTACAGACTACAGGACAGGATTTACTACAGACTACAGGACAGGATTTACTACAGACTACAGGACAGAATTTACTACAGACTACAGGACAGGGTTTACTACAGACTACAGGACAGGGTCCCATTCCCTCACAGGATTATTGTGTCGTATTTTTCTGTTGCGTTTTTCGACTGGGATACTGGCCAATTTAGGAGCCATTGTGCTAATACAGACCGTGGATAGTGGCTTCTAAGTCATCATGCTCCGATTTTTCGTTGCAGGACGTTTTGGTACATGACGCTTCGGTACGGTCTCGGGCGCTTCGGGACACGGACGTATTGGCGGTGAGCGCGAACACAGGCGGCGCTGCGAAGCGCGCCTCCGTGACGTCGGCTTAGGGATTCTCGCATTTGTCGTCTGCTTCACTCAGGCTCGCTCTCACTGCTGTTTCTTTGCGCTCGGTCAACGTCTGATGCTTGTCCGCACCAGAATTGGCGTGCGGGTAACTTTTTATCATAGTAATAGGCTTAAAATCGCATACACTAGCTCCTGGTGTCAGTTAAAGTACAGTTTTGGATATCGCTACGGAAGAAACATTGCCGGCGTCGCCCCATTCCTTGCGAAGCCGGTCCTGTGCGGAGCGCGAAGAGTCGGAGCTAGGCGTCAGCTTCTCAATTAAGCAATCTTTCGAACTAAAGGAACAGTCAGCTGCTAATAACCGACAACAGCAAAAATGGAAGACCAAAACAAATTCTAGGCCTTCAGGGCTATTGGCTTTAGCAGAAGGCATTACGATTCCAGGTGATCATATGTAAGGTAAAACAGTTTTTGCAACCATGCCGAATGCTCGAACGTGTTGTGTCACATCACTTTACGTTGTCAAAGCATGAAAGTTTGCCGACATGCACTATGGGCTGCAAAAACTGCAGGTTGAGTTCCAAATAACCCACTGCGTATATAGGTGCGTGCTGATTTTATACCAGGCATCTAACCAGTATGTACGTTTATTGAGCAAAACGAGTCACGTCTACGTTAAATATACAGTAACACTATGTTTGTTCAGACCTGGAGGGATATTTCGGTACATTTTCCACAACCATATCTTCCCGATATTCGGATACGCATTATAGGAAAACTGCACTCAAGAGGAGGAGGAGTAGGGGGAGGAGGAGAAAACTTTATTTAACAATTAAATAGAGCTGGTTAGTGGGCTCTGTCCTCAGTCCAGGACAAGAGAGTAAAAATAATTTCCTTTAATTCATAGAACGCCATCATGAGTAGAATAGGATTTGTTCCTTGCGCCTGGAAGGGTTGGAAAACAATAAAGAGCTACTTGGAATTGTAATATATGCAGGTATACTATTTATTGCGTTAGTTAGCGAGTATATCATACCTTCAACACCGTAATCATGTCACCATTGTTCGGGTTGAGAGTCAGTTCGTTATGATAACGATGTGATTACGATAGAAATGCGGAGCACAAAAGCCTCCTTCGAGTACTGTGAACAACGTTGTTTAGGGCGCGATCGCGGTGACGTAGCACAAACCTTCTCATTGTATTTGCATGTGAGTAAACAAAGCACGCTGCGTATATGCACCTTCTTGCACGCAGCCGTAATGAAGGCCAATTTGTGAAGAAGGGAATGTATGCCATACAACATGAAGGAAATATCCCCACGATCTTTGCGAGCCTCCCAAACATCCCAAAACCTCCTAATAAGACGTTTGTGACGGCGCAGAAAAATTAATGCGTTGGGCAGAAAAAAAAGCAAGAAACATTAATCTGATACAGACAACAAAAACGAAAGAAATAGAAGAAAGCCGCTTTATTTCCTGCTGTGCGATGCGCGCGTAGGGGCCGCTGCTTGGTACGTAGCATTAGACTGTTGAGTCTTCATAAGAGCATCTAAAAAACACTGCAGGGAAGCCTACGCATTTTGAATACTTATCGAGGAGCTCTGATCGCTGATTCTCACGAATAAGCTAGAAAGGACGAGTTACACACGATCTTCTGGCCGATGCTCTGAAGAAAGTTGTTCTATATCTCCTCGTGTGTTGCAAACTTGGGGGAATACAGCTTGAAATTATTCAGATGCGTCTGAAGCTGGCAAAATAACTGAGTCACTAGAAATACGCCTTTCAACGCACTACAGCAACAAAGCGGGCGATTTCTAGCACAGGCACTGCTGCCCCTCACAAGCGGAGTGTAGCAGACGACAGCGGCGATTGTCCCTAAGCCGACGTCATAGCCAGGGGGCGCCACTCAAACATCTCACCGCCAATACGCACGCGGGCGCTTCGGTAGAGGGCGTTTCGTTCGGTGGAAAAACGAACTCAGGAGAGCCTTTGAATGGACCTTGCGACACTTTCGATAAACGCTTTCACTCTTTCCTTCGCGTCTGGAAGCACTGCGAAAGCTACAGTTATCACCAGCACGGAACGGCACTCGTGATTAGCTCGTCTCACCAGATACGCCTTCCGTTTCTGCTTTGTTTTTTTTTTTTTTTTGTGGCTTTATTTTTAAAGTTGCTATCGAGAAGCGTCCATTGCTGCAACTGAAGAAAAAACGGCACACAGCCGCTGCATGGCCTCAGTGACGTAATCCGGGCCGTCGAAGAACGTCAAGACCGGAGAAAAAGAGAAAAATCTTTTGAGCGATTTTCCAAGTTATATGATGGGCATAGAGCAGTAATTTTTGGCTGGGGTACTTTGCAACCCCCTAATCTAAGTACTGGGTGCATTGGGTGACCACGTTCTGCAAGCATTTAAGCTTTCAAAAAAAGTTGAAAAAAAGTGTTGCAGGGTCCCTTTAGGGCAGCAACGTGCGTGCTTTCTTAGCGTAAAAGTTGCAAGCACGCAACTGGTACCTGTTTATTACAAATGTTCTCGCTCGTAATTCTGTGGTATTTTAGTCTAGTGGAAATTCAAGGGGCCTTTACAAGAAAATTTGGTGTTATTTGCGTGATAATGTCGCGGGAATGTTCCTAGCTTTTAGATAACCTTACTGCTCAATATTTATTTTTCTAGCGACCGATATTTTATATACAAATCAGCGATAGTATCATCACGGTGGGCTCTATTTGGTTCGTATAATGGAGTCCTTGGGGTATAAAATCCACGCGTACTTTCATTGATGGAATACGGAGCGGAAACTTGGGGCCTTATTTGTAAGGGGGAACTGGCCGTCGGCCCCACGAGCCATTGGGAAAAGAATGTTAGGGTCAATATAATTACGCATAGAAAAACTGCGTTATGCATAAGGGAACGAACTCGCCTTGAAAACATTCTAGTTAAAATTAAACGTGAATTGGGGTAGGGGGGTTGGATATAAGTAGGACAGCCGGTAGACAATTTGCCTCACCGAATGGCTACCGAGGCATACGCCGAATGAAACAGGGGACACCAAAAACCAGATGCAATGTTGAAATAGGCAAATTTGGGGGCAACGAATAAACTCGGAAATCGCGCCGCAGGGGCGCTTGGAAATCTTGGGGATAATCATGCACGTGCCTAAATTGCTATGGACGAAAAAGGGCCCTTGATGTTGATGATGAGATGCAAAAACGATTCTTGAGGTTTGTTTATCATCACTTCCCGCCGGTGCTCTTGCGCGTCTGTCCGGACGACTTACCCTCGGGCTTTGGCTGGTGCAGCGAGCCCAAGAAGCCGGACGGACTCAAGGGGTCCTGGAATGAGGACTCTTCCCCAGGGCTGACAGCTTCAGATACACGTTTATTCCTCCTCCTCCTCCTCCTTACCCTCGGGACGCCGAAGAACTCGTCATTAAGCTTAAAGGAGCACTGACACCAGTTTTCGGCGTTAATATTATTGCACAGTTCGCTTCCTTCACTCAACAGAATACCCTGGCTGAAATATGAGCGGCCTGCGACGCGAAGAACATAGTTCAATTGGATCTCATTTATTTATTTTTTTAATTCGAAAGTTTGCCCTGCGGCATAACGGTGCACGATTCACAGGTACACGAACAAGTTTGCTTCTCGTATATAGTCCGGAAGGTGCCGATGAAATGGTCCATGAACTCAGCGCTGCAGGTCTGGAGATCTCATTTATCGCGCCGACGGAGCAGCGCGCGGAGCGGCACTCAGCAAATGGACATCAGCGTGACATCACTCCAGGAGAGGAAAAAGAAGTGACGCGACAGCGCTCGTCAAAAACTCGTGACGTCACTTCACGCGCGCGGCCCCACGAGCGGCGAGCCGGCGCAACACCCTCTCAAGCGGGCGCCGGCGACGTCCGCACAAAGCGGTGAGGTCAGGCAGGGAGTCTGTCATATGCGCCGTTCGGGATGAAAGCGCGGGAATTTGAAACAAATGATTTTCAGGCCGTTCAATGTAATGAACTATCGCGCGCTGAAGTATTTGAAGTGCTGTTTCAGGTTGGCCAGACCATTAGGCATCGATAAAAGTAATAAAAGTGTAACAAAATTTCGGTGTCAGTGCTCCTTTAACCCTCACTCACTCCTCCTTTTGAAGTCATAATTACAAATTCTCTAGCAGCCTGCCGAAATTTTCTGTCGGTACACGACAGGGATGAAAGTTTTGGGACAAATAATGGCTTCGAACACACATGACAGGAGTGGTCGTAAATTTCTTGCAGAGAGAGAGAGAGAGAGAGAGAGAGAGAGAGACTTTATTTACGGTTGAAGTGAGTATTTTAGTGGTCGGGGTCTTCAGTCCAAGACTCCGTTGGCATGGCCCGCTGTCTTCGCCCTTTCCGCTAGCAAAAGCTGGGTTTCAGGACAGGAGCTGGCCAGCGTACTCTCCCACTTGCAGAGACCTTCGTCCTGTTGTTGTGAACACAAATAGGCTATTGTTTGTGGTGGTAGTGGGTATTATCATTATGATGATGATGATGCATATGTATGGTATGTGCGACAGGGGTAACTACACGTGTCAGGTTCCCTCCCGCACATTTCGAACTCAGGGTAGTTCAGAAAAGCGCGAGGGGGAACGGCCCGCGCTGTGGTCCCCGTGTCCTCCTCGGCTCTTGTTGCAGAGGCCGCGACACCAACAAGGTGAGAAGGGCGCATGACTGATGCGCATCGTTTTATCCCCCTCTGACACTCCTCAAATTCTGACGTCACATTTATACGGCTTTTGTATTCCGGTACTTGCCCAATGACCTTCGCAATCCGGTGTCTCAAAGATGACACCGCGCAAAGGCCTGCACCTTATCTGGTGGGTGTTGAAGCAGCGTAGGGAGGAGGCGACGTCCTCTCGGGCGCTTGCCCTTTGTGTCGAGTATACGGCCTGTTTTCCCAGCCCTATTTGTGGGACCCAGGGGGGCCCGAGCAAGCGCTTTGTCGTGGTCAATCACGGCTCCCACCAGAGGGCACGCGCCGTGCTCCCAGAAGCGACGCCGGGTGACACCCCCACGGTAAGAAGGCCGCATGAAGTTAACTAACCCTTAGCACTTTACCTTGCTATCGTTAGACTCACCTATTGGTCCTTTCCTGCATGCGAATGTTTCTTCAAACCCGACTGGCCAAAATCAGGAGTAACCAATCGGAGTGACCTCACCAAGCTAGGGCCTTTTGACTTAGAAGGTGTTGCACATCCCCAACGGCTGCGCGGATGCGGCTGCCAACAAGGCGGCCCGCACAGAGCGAAGAGCGCGGGAGCCACGGCGGCGCGGTCGACGCAAATTGGTCGCTGCGCGGAGGCGGCCGGTTGAAGCGGCCTCCGTATCCGGTGTTGTTGTATAACTCCATAGTTCACCCAATCTACGCATAGGCCGCCGTCGTGGTTGACTCAAAGCGCGCTTTTATGGAACCGGCGTACTCGAACCAACTTCGCGGCGGGAAAGCTCCGCCTTTGATGATACTCAGATGATGCGAGTTAGAGCTGTCCCAGAAGGGGCGTGTGATTTTTGTTTGCGCTCTCAGAATTTCTGTGCGGACACAGCGAAAGTCAGGGAGCAGAGGGTCAAAATTTTTGGGCATGGGAAAGGGGCGAGGCTCGTAAAAGTTTGAAATCAAACCGCGTTGATCACGAGTTTTTTAATGGCTTGCCGGCTAGCAAAAGCCAGGTCAAGCGGTTTTTTCATCTGAGTAAGCAATAAAGGGTGTATTTAGTCGTTCAAAGCCAAGCAATGTCCCTGCCTTCCCTGCTGAAAGCTTCCGTCGGTGAACGGTGTGACCTTTTATCCTTCCCTGTTCCCCCTTCTATTCCCCCTTCCCTGTTCCCCCCTGTTCCCCCTTCCCCGTTTATTTCCTCTTCCGTGCACCTCCCAAGTCACGTGGTACAGAAAGTGAACGGTGATCTGTTCTTCCAATTTCGTCGCACGACATTTCTACTTGGGTCCATTCGATGAATCGAAGTGCTGCCAACTGTTGACGCAAAGTAGGCGCCAGGGTTGTCATAAAAAAATGTCTGGCCGAAGAAGGCGACATGTCTTTTCAAGTTTATCCTCGTCTCCAGCCTAATGACCTCAACTGAAGTCCGAAAGCTTGCCCTATAGTTTCCAACTTTCAATTACTCCCGAGTGATGATTCATAAATATGCTTCCAGTCATGATTATTTTTGTCTCACGAAGTTTACCGTCTTACCGCCCCGCCTGTAGGTAGATCCACATGTATTACATCTGCTGTGCGTCGCTTCTATGTCTGTGTGTTTGCCCATAGCTTCACACGCACGCACGCATCCACTTTTCTATCTTGCTTCGAATTATGTATAGAATATTTCCTAGACAAGTTTGTTCCCTAGTCTACGATGTGCCCTAGTCTACGATCGTCCCTACCTAAAGAGGTCCTCATGTTTATTTTTTTGTTTTTTTTAAGCATCCAACTTGTTGGAGGTTGCATCCCACTTGTGCGAGGTGTTGCGACCGTCAGAAATGCTGGCTCGAGGCCTCGAGCCAGCTGTTGCACGGTGCACCGGCTAAGGGGCGCCAAAAACCATTGTGTCGCTAAGTGATTTGTGCGCAAGCGGGCGGGTTTGTACATTTGTTTGCGCTGGCAGCGTTTATATAGCTCTAATCGCAAGCCCTCGATACCATTCTGTAACGTGTATAGATAATTATTGCTCAAATAAACTGTTCCAGTGATGTGCAGTCATTCATGCCAAATTGTTTATTTTCTCAGCACGTACATCGGGCCATTATCTGCGAGCGACAAACATCGCCTGCTGCTCCCAAAACAGAACCTCTCGTAAAATGTGGAGATATTCTGGTGCACTATCGCCAAAGCAGAAGAATATTCGCGGCTCCACATCCCCATGTTATCGAGACAAGAATCCACCAGCCTCCGAAGAAAACAAAGAAGATCCTATCCTCATCGCACCTTCTTCACGCCATCTACCCCACCATATACCCGGCCACCTGTGATTTCCGTCCCTTGCCCGGCACGTTATACCACCAAGTATGGGAGTGCGGACAAACCCCAGGCCTGCCCTCCAACCTTTCCTCCTCTTACGAGCAGTGGGTAGCCTGCCTGAAAAGTCCGGACCCTGAGACCCAGCGCATACTGGTGAAGAGGGCCTGGACTGCCAGCCAAGACCAGAACATCTCAGACTAGGGACGCCCCCCTACGGGCGGGGGCCCTAACAGCAGCACCAGCGCTCGTGAAAAAAAAAATTATTATTAATAATAATAAGCCGTTATTTGCATCACGTACATGACGCATACATGACGCTGGAGGCCCGCAGAAAAAGCTGTCATAAAGGCAGCTTGACAAGGCCGCAGGCCTCCGCATTGGCAGCTTTAGGCAGGGGTCAATAAAATCATAAAATCGAACATAAAAAGTACAAACGATATAAAAAGCACTCCAATGAAAATAGGGCGGATATAAAGCGTGCTTAAGCAACACATTCAGATTTAATGGTATGACATTATAAAACTCGGGAATACAAGCCACATGTGCCGAAACATCATGACACACATATACATAACATCATATCGAACAGTTCACAACAAATTACGCCGGTAACAAAGCTAGGTACACAAATGTTTCATTCAAAAAGACATTCTGACGACCGTCATACAGTTAACAGTTGTGCAGCCAGAGGTGCATACATATAGTAGCAAAAACATTGGGATGGTGAGATGGTTTTTCTGTTTTCGTTTTTCAGTTGCTAAAGTACTCGCGAAGTTTCCTGAAAGTAATCTTTTCGGGATCGATGTTTCCCTTAAGCAGTGTATTAAGCACTCTTGGCAGCCTGTTTTTTAACATTTGTAGTCCGTATGTTGTCCTACATGTTTCAACTTTCCATCTCTCGAAATGTCGCGTGCTATATGGGGTAGAGTTGTTCTTTTAGGTTTTCTAACTGGCCCAAAAACCCGGTATTATTTTTCAGGTTTTGTTTATACTGTTTGCATAGGCAGTAGTCATAAGTCCTAGTAACAGGCAATACATTATACGTGTAAAATAAAGGTGCAGAAGGAAAGTGCTTTCCTTCCTACTTTCTTCCCTCCTCCCATCTTTAAACCGCCTCTCATATGCCGTGCGGCAAAAACTCGATATTAAAAAAAAAAAAAAAGAAAGTGCACCGGGATATTGGCGACAGCGCGCAAAAACCGTTTTTGGAGGATGTGCAACTTCTGTAGATTTGTCTGTGTCGTTGAGGCCCAGATTATATAGAACTAGTTGAGCCTCGAACAGAATAAGGTGTTGTATAGTAACATCCTTACATTACGTGGAAGTAAACTTGCGTTTCTGTATTCGAGTCCGACTATTTGTGAGAGTGACTTTGCCAAGCCGTTTATATGCTCGTCCCAGGACATGGTCTCGTGAAAGATAACACCTAATGTTTTATGCAGGGAACTATTCTGATTTCAGAAAGAGACTTTTTTTATTGTTATGTTTTTATTTGTAGCGTGAAATAGTACTGCCTTGGTTTTCTGTACATTTATTTTTAGTAGGTTTTCTTGTGTCCACTTTTGATCAGTTGAATAACTCAAGTTTTTGAATAACTTGATCAGTTTTTTTTTGCTGATAAGAAACCTGCTCGTGTCGTCTGCGTAGATCACGAATTCTCTTTCTGGAGCTATACTGGTGGTATCATTTATGTATAAATTAAAAAGAATAAACATTTATTCCTCCACCCCTCTCCGCATGTATAAACAATGGTTGATAAATAGAAGAAATAAATTTTCACGTTCATATAAAATTCAGGCCTTTGTACAGTTGTTTATGTCGGAGTAGGTATGAGTTTTTGAAGTGTTCATAATTCATCTGTAAACAGTTAATGTAAATATTGTTGAAATAAAACTTTTGTGCACAATACTGCTTTTTTCGGTAACGAAATTCGCACCCCCCCCCTCCCCCCCCCCGCGAAAGAAAAAAACAATCTCTGGGACCGCTACTGGCTCAGTGATATAGATAGAACCACCAATTCACCGAATACACATACAAACCATATTACTCCATATTTATGGCAGTACAACGTATGACCCAATAAAACTGCAGGAGCTTAATTAATGAAAAACTTAGATGATATAGACGAAATACTTCATAAAACCAGCCAAGCACCTTTTGTCTGCAAGAAACACGGTTGCGTTAAACCTGCCTCAATTGCTACTCCCTCCACGTTTAGAGAAACATTTAGCAATAGTAATTTCAATGTGTCCATTGTCAGTCTCTTCCCCAGTTCATCACCCTTCAAGTGGCTGTACGGGCAAAAACTTCTAGCAAATTATAAAAAATGTGCTGTTTTATTTCTGCTAATTTCCGCTTATTTTGCTCAGGATTTGAAATATTAATTTATGAACTCCAGGGATCATTTATGTTGGTGGGTGTCGGGTGACATTACTGCCCATAGTAAACTCTGCAGGAACCTGAGCGCACAGGAGCCCGGGGCGGCTTGACTGACTGAATCTCACTATCTTCAGGAGCTTGTATATTTTCAAAAAAAAAAGACTGATACACTAAAGTACAACGCAAACCTGTATTCACCCACCGATCTGGCACTTTGCTCATGTATCCTTATTGCGCCCTTTTAGTGGAACGTGGACGCGAACCCTTACAGTCTATATAGTGGTCACTTCCTTATCCCTCTGCAATTCTTAATACATTCCCCGACAACTTCATCTACCATGAACAGGTTTGAGAAACTTTGGCGGACTCAGTAAGGCTTAAAAAATCACAACTCTCGTATACATCCGCAGAACACTTACATATCGACGAATCTTGTAGCATCATCACTGCACACATTTTCGACGCTGCTCAAATCTCTATTACACAGACCCGTGTACCCCACAGAACATTAGGGGTCCCTGTTGAAACGAAGATTGATGATACGCACACGAAGCGCAGCACAACGCCTGGGGTAACTTTTGCAGGTGTCCAGCAGCACGAAGTCTGGTCGTCTCCGACGTGCAAAAGCCACCGGAGAGTTCATTCACCAAGAGGCCCTAACAAACGGCTGAAGACCACTTGTATCATTACTTACTTATAGTACACAGATACAATCAAAATTTGTAATTTACTAAGAAAACATAAGAGGCACCAAAACCGACAACTAACCCATGGTCAGCACCACTGGTGGCACCCTTGAGGACTGGGTAATTTGGCGAAACATTTTGAACAATGTGTTTCGCCCAATTACCCGGCCAAATTACGCACTTGTCCAGCTCTTCCCACTACACAAACAATTTTATGCAGCACAAAAATTCTGGCGAGCGGAAGTCCATTCCGGACATCAAGAAATGAGATGACTCCTACTATACTGTCCCTTTTCAATCCATCAGCAGAAGGTTGCTCTGGTTGCCTCCAAGGTTGCCCATAATGTTGCCCTGGTTTCCTGTGATTCCACAATAATTCAACACACCCCCGAAGTCGCCCACTGTAGTCTCCTTTTTTCCTTTAATAATACATATAAGGTGTGCGGGAAACTTACCGTGGGATTAGGAAGGGGCAATGGTAGCACGATCATTAAAGCAAGAATGCCTTGACCCTACAATCTAAAACCGATTGCTCCGACCAGCTTCCTGGCAACGTAGTTCCAAAAGATGAAATATTTGACTCGTACTTTTAACACGAAAGGGTTTATTCACAGATACACGAAGATTTCGCTGACATCATATCTGTCAAGAAAGTGACGCCAGTAAAACGAAGCAAGCGGCCTGTAAAGAGTGCACCCCTGCACACCGGGTCTTCTTGCGGAGAAGCAACATTTAGTACTAAAGAGTACGTTATACTTAGGGTTGTTCGTTTGCGGGTTTTATATTTTAACACGAAAGTGTTTTATACCGCGGTACCCCAGGATTTCACTGACGTCGTATCCGTCACGGAAATGACGCCAGTACACCTTTGCCGAAGCGACCAGCCAGCAGGACGTCGCTCGCCAAGCACAGCCACAAGACAGTCGCTGACCCGCAAGTCATGCTCGGCTGCAGATTTCACTGCACATTTCAATTTCGTGTTTTACTGATTCCTATGACAATCACCTCACCAAAGCGACAGTGCTGGCATATACTGAAATCCTAACAATAATAGTGTGCTTGGATACCCAGCGGCAATTTGGGTAACGTAACCGCAATCCTGAATTATTTCACCACACTTCGCAGTGGTAAAGATGTCCTGTGAGTACCGCAACAAAATATGATACAACTTGTGCCCTCGAAGGGTACTCCGGAAACTTCGGCACAAAGCGGGCCGCACGAACAGATAGTAAACTGTGCATCCTAACCACCCTCCCAAAAATAGTTACGTACATTACAGACAAGCAAAACAGATCTAGAGACATGTCCATATGTGGACAGCCAATAGACCCTACTTACCTAACACATTCTTGACCTTTAAATGGGACAACAAATAGGTATATGCATTACAGACAAGCAAAGCAAATACAGAAACATGTCCGTATGTGGACAGCCAATAGGCCCTACATACCTAACCCATTCTTGCCCTTTAAATGGGGCAAAAAATAGGTACATACATTACAGACAAGCAAAACAGGTCCAGAGACATGTCCGTATACGTGACAACCAATAGTTCCTACTTACCCAACACATTCTTGCCCTTTAAAGGGACACTGAAGTGAATTTGTCAAGCTCCCGTTTTTGCTTGCACTGCGTAGACTGGCTCAAATTAGCACACTTTTCATCGTTTATCCGGTTGACAAATCGGTAATTATTTTACAAAGCGCGAAAGAAGAAAAACTACCATGCGCGGTTTGCGGCGGCCGCACCAACTAAGGCTGTGACGTTGGGAGGAGGGGCGCCGTGATTGGACGATGCCCAAGGTTAGCAATCACACAAGTTTCGGTTTCGGTTTCGGTTTCGGTTCTGTAAAACATAACCAATGGCTTTGTTGGATGGGCATTCTCAATATCTCAGTAATCATCGTACCGCGCTTCTGCCATGTTGTCGGCTGTAAAATGCACAAGATAAGCCTCCCAGGACGGCTTGTAGTCGTAGCATTCACTAGCCGAGACCTACGCAGTGCATGAACGCCCTCCGCGTACCCGCAGACGTTCAAATGTCATGCGCTTTTCCCCCATATTTGGAGCTTGCCTCCCTCATGCCTGTATCGTAAAAAGCGTGTTCGCACCAGGCCAAGGGTCTGTTCATTCTGGCCTGTGCCCACTGCCTGCAAGCAGTCGGTGCTTATGGCAACAGCACGCCAACGAGAACTCGCTAGCGCGCCAGTGCCAGCCTGCACGCGTTTTGTGAACTAGTTCGTGTAGCCATGAACGTTGCGGCCCCAAAAAAGGTGAACTCAATATAGAAAACATCGGCGGAAAACAAAAAAGTTAACTTACAAAAAAAAAAAAAAAAGAAAAAAGCACGTACCCGCGGGGATTCGAACTCGTGACTCGCAAAACATCTGCGGTGAAATCCTGGCGCCCCAGACCGCTAGGCCTCGGAGCGGGACGCGAATTCCTTGCTAATATAGGGTATAGAGTCAAACTCCGCTACAACGAAATTCACGGGGATCGCGAAAAATTTCGTTGTAGCGAGAATTTCGTTGTCGCGGAAAAATCAGTAAATAAAGAAAACAGGGCAGGCGTCTAACTGGCGTCGTGAAATCTCCCACCTACCTTTTCGCCCCAATGTTGCCAACTTGCTTGGAGCTCGCTCCGCCAAAAATAGCACCCTTTTTATAGCACGGAGTTTATATCGTAATTTGCGGTCACAACGCGTCTCGCGGCGCTTAGACCAGCGTTGTAATATGCGAGTCGTACTCGTGGAGATCCGCGCAAAAGCAGGCGTCGTGAAATCACAGCGCGGAGTTTATATTTTAATTTGCGGTCACGGATATGCACAGGATATGCACGACACTCTGGGAGCATTTTATTTCCAAAACTTGAAAAAATCGCTGATTTTTGACTGTTTGCGCTTTCGCACGAGCAACGGGAGAATGCGCTGCTCACAGTCTGCGAGGAGCTGCATGGCGACATCATCGTCATGGGCGCCAAGGAAACTACGTAAAACGTCCAAGGAGTCCATGACCTGCGACGCGGTCACTGACGTCGGGACCGTCGGAACACCATGCCCGACTTCTTCGTCGTCGGATGAATCGGCGGCGGCGGCGGAGGCGGCGCGAGCACTCTTGAGGATCTCGGCATCACTCAGCTCCTTGTAGACGATCACGTCCGCGTCGGCATTTACGTAGTCGCTCAATGCTACGTTCTCAGGAACAATGCCGGCTTCCTCGAGAGCTGCCCATGCTTCGGCCGTTTCCTCCTCCTCCTCCGCCGCCGCCGCCGCCGCCGCCGCTTTTGAGCGGCGTCGGCGCCGGTAATCCGGACATCGAGAAGCGGCAGCTTCTCGATGTCCGGATGTTCGGAGAAAATGTTGCTACTAATAATTTACATTGTTAGAACTTATCAAAATTAGTTAGAGTGGTTCAGTCCGTTGCAGATCGAGTGACTTGTGTCCCGGGAAAATTTCGTTGAACCGGGGGAACAATAAAAAAAGTGGTTCGTTGTGGAGGGAGTTTTAATACATTGGGGCCTATGGGATGCGGGCGGGGAATCGAAAAACCTTCGTTGAAGCGGGAATTTCGTTGTAGCGGAGTTCGTTGTAGCGGAGTTTGACTGTATATCGTACAACCGGTTTACACTTTTATTTAGTTTTGGCATTTCAAGCCGCTTTGGTGACTATTTGTTGTACTGCGATCGTGCAGTAAGCGTCGCCCGAGTTTCCACAGTAGCTCACGTCTAGCAATTGCATTTCGTAGACGGAAAAGCGTTCGCAGATGCGTAGTCGTGCTGCTGACCGCTTGTTCGCCCAGCGCAAAAAAGTGCTTCCCGCGCCCTGGTTTTACGCTGTACGGTAAAAATATCAGTTGATTTTATTTGCTTAGTACCTATATTGACTTCGCTGACTCTTCTCCCGCCTTCAAGAGGCCTTATATTTTCCTACTGGCGTACCAGTCAGCGAAGCGTCGCATGTGCAGCGCTTGTGTAAAGCGACCTTGACTGGGAGCTAGATACAGTGTACAAACAAACCAAGTAAAGAAAGGCACATTCTTCCATTCACAAACGTGTCCTGGCTTCGTTTCAACTAAGCGAACGAATTGCGACCAAGCAATTTTTTTTAACCTCCTTGATTGCGACGACCCGCCGGCGGCCGGCGGACGAAACGCTGGGCCGACTGACTCGGTCGGCCGGGGAGCCGTGCTAGTAGCGCAGCCGTGGCGCAGCCAATTGCCAGCTCATCCCCTCCTGACGTCACACGAAAACGCCACAGAAAATGGGCGAGCGTAAAGAAAGGAGGGCAGCGTTTTCGAATTAGTTTTTCTACTAAATAAAATCGCGTAAACGCGCCTAGAGTGGTCGAAGCATGGCCTGGGGACTCCGGACTACAATTTGCGCTAGTAATCCCGCAATGTTTACATATCACTTCAGTGTCCCTTTAAATGGCACAAAAATGGTAGGTACATTACAGACAAGCAAAACAATTCCAGAGACATGTCCATGTGTGGACAGCCAATAGGCCTTACTTACCTACCCCATTCTTGCTCTTTAAATGGCACACTGCCGTCAGTTGCCAACAAATCGGACGAACGGCTTTCCGTGTTCTGTCGGTTCGGGGAGTGAGACACATCGCGCGACGATAACAGACGACGCCAGTTCACTGAAATTAACTTTCAAATTTTTACTACTCATCTCACTATTTTAATCAGACCAACCTATGTTCGCTAACCGACGTCTTTTAACCCTAACTGTGTAGATGAGATTCATAGTATACCCATCTAGTAGCATTCACTATGCGGGCCTGATGGGGGTGTAGGAACAAATGGTCCCAAAACAAATGGTCCCGGAACTTATGTTCCCGGAACTTATGGTCCTGAACAAGTGGTCCCAACTCGAAAGTAGGAACAAATGGTCCCGGAACTTATGGTCCGGAACAAATGGTCCCGGAACAAATGGTCCCAGTCACCTCTTCGGGCAATATATTTCTATAAAACTTTACGTGGGTTTTGTTCAAATTCGTTGTATCTTGCTGGAGTGCAGTTTATAATTTCTTTAGTTTTTCAATTTTGTTGTCTTTGTTTTTCAGATTCCGTTAAACCGGTTATCTCAATTTAACTATTATAACGATTAAAGGCGGTGTTTATGCCAACCATGCATTTTTGTGCTAGTGCAGGGCATTACACGATTGGCTCGACTGGGGAATTTTTTTTATTCTTATTTCCGCCGTTTTCTCAGGCATTTTTTATTTTTGTCTTCGCGTTTTTTATGCGTTGAAGGCGAATATTCTTATTTATTACTTTTCTCTCGCTTCCGTTATTGGATTTTTGTATATTTTCATTTTTTGTTTTCGACTTTTTTTCCCCAAAATATCGTTATTTCCATTGTCTGCCTTGTCACTATACAACGAATGAATGTGCTACTTGCAAACACAGGGAGAAAAAAGAAGCCACGTTAGAAACATGCGGCTCCATGATTTACAGAATACGTAGAGGCATGCCTCAGAAAGAAGCGCAATTTGTTTCTTCTGAGCAAGCACTTCACGGGTGAGTGCGTAGTGAGTTCTCTACCCCTCCCTTCCAATCCGAAGTTTTCTCAGTCACTGCAACTATTTCCACGCACGACCAGACCCCACGCTCCCTTCCTGTTCAAGTAGTTTGCGAGTCCAGCCGTGTTCCAGGAAGCCGCACCTGTCGCGGGACGCCGCTAGTAAGCGAGGTTGGTGACAGGCACAATCTCGAGACATGCGGACGTCTGAACGCGAGCACCGGCTGAGCCACTGGTCAAGCCAGGCTGTCGCGACAGTCAGCACCATGCCCAATTTCTTCTAAAGAGGACAATGAGGGCCATCTCAAGCAAAGATATACGTTGCCGAAGCGAGTGCACTTAGAGCCACTAAATAAGAAAATTGTCGCAGCCCATTATTGTATTCGCTTCAAACACCCGCCGAGGGCTGCCCAGTACACGCTGATTTTGATTGAAATGTCTTCCACTGGTTTGCCTGGTATTCGGAATAACAACAAAAGGCCAGCAAAGGAAGCACGCGAGGACGTACATCTGCCACAAAAAAAAAATTTGTATACCGCATTTCACTCAAGTAAATTTAGTCTTAGCAAATATATTATATATCAACAGATGCAAAATACATTCTGCACAAATACAAACATATAAACATAAATACATTGACCCCCTTCCTTCCCTCATACAGGCGCTCATGCATAAGAGCAGTAGTGGTGGGACCATTTCTTCCTAATTTGAGGTTGGGACCATTTGTTCTGGGACCATTATATCCGGGACCATTATTTCCGGGACCATTTATTCCGCGACCGGCCTGATGGAGGTCCCATGGCTTTACTGAAGGGTTTCAGTCGTGTATTATGACGTCAATGTTCAACAACTGCCTTAAAAACCGTAGTTTTTCCCTGCAGTAGAAAATTGATGAAATTGTCTCGTTCGCAAATCCGGTCCAAAAACTGACGCCAAAAATACAGGCCGATACCTCTCCTTTGTGATATTCCGAACATATTTGAATCCGTTCTTCATAAGGCTGGTATCTCCCTCAATCAAGTGCATCCTTATTCCAAGCCAGCATGGCTTTACTGCAGGCCGCTCAACGACCACGAATGTTGTTAGCTTCATGATCCACGAATCGACAGCAATAGAAGGTAAAAGTCAGCTCGACGTGATCTATGACCTCAGTGAGGCATTCAATGTAGTTTGCCATTCAACACTACTTTCAAAACTTACTGGTTCGGGCGTTCCTGCAACGCTGCTAGCACTGTATACTTCAGGACTACCTTGCTGATTGACACTGTTACGTCACATCCTATATATGCACGCCGTCTTTTCAATAAAAATCCAGTTGCGAGTTAGCACCCATCCCGTCCTTTTCACCGTCCGTGTCTTTCGCAGTGCTAAATCTTTTTCTGTAAGTATTTATAGCAATGTTCCACAGGGCTCGGTCCTGGGCCCCCTTATTTTCCGCGTTCGTAAACGACATTGGCACTGTGATAAAAAACCCATCATTCCTCCTGTGTGTAGATGGCATCAAAATACTTACGAAAATCCACAGCGTCTCGGACTGTACATTGCTACCGAACGATGTGTCCGCCTTTTCCAAGTGGTGCAAACTTATTAAACTCGTTTTAAGCAACGCGAAAACTAAACCAGTGTCATTCACCCGGAAAACTGGTGACTTGTGTTTCGCATGCACATACGCGAGGACATCTTGCAGCGAGCGTACATTGTCTCTGATTTGGGAGTTTTGTTTGATCGCGCGCTTAACTTAGCGGATCACGTGAATCTAATAAGAAGACGCCCCCGGCGCGCACTGGGCATGGTGTGCCGTTTGTCAAAGAAATTGGAACGTCCAGATTGCTTTGTACAACTTTACACCTCAATGTGTCGCCTGATGCTGGAATATGCTTCTGTTTTCTGGAATGGTACGCGGTCCACAACAGAAGCCGAGTGTAATTTGCTTACAAAAAATTCTTTTCCATCCTGAAGCATCGCTATTTCCCCGATACTTCCGTGCGCCGAAACACCTTACTGCCTGTGGTAGAGTCCATGGAGCGTATGCGCATGAAAGCTGACAGTGTTTTTGTTCGAGCTGTTACATGGAATAGTTGATTGCTAGGAGATTCTGGGCACCCTAAGGTTAAGGATCCCTCAGAAGTCCACAACCATCCAGAGCGTTTCTACAGTGTCCATGGGAAACACTAGAAATCCTGTTCAGAGACTTCAGCTTTTGTACAAAGAACACTTTGAGACACTGTACATAGGCACTTATTTTGAGTTTTTCGTTCGGAAGTCCGTAACAAGATATGGCATTGAGTAGCGGTTTTTATTCCCGCGTGCACAATGTGCAATGTTGTGTCTACTTGGGTTTTTTAAAGCACCCCCTTGTTTATTTGCAGTGGGTGGTTCTTGATTTTGTGTGTCGTATACATGATGTTGCCTTAGCCTTTACGTGACTATTTCCTTGTCACTTCCTTCCTGTACACAACATTACCTACACATCTCCTGTACAAGTGCCCCGTCACCAAACATCTTATTCCTGGTTCCTTGAACTGGAACTGTAGCTACTCCTGTTATTAGGATTATCATTATCCAGTGCTCTTTTCTTTCCTTGTGCCTCTTTATGGAATAACATCTTTTCAGACTATTTCATGTGCTTCCGAAGGAGAAAACTAGCTTGAACAGCTCTCTGTTTCTGCTTATCCGTGCATCAATCATTTTTTGTTGTTGTCGTGTATAAATCCTTTTAATTTTGTTTTTGCAATGTCTTGTCCTCGCGGGTGCTTGTTTACCAGGTTCTCTTTTGTAATTGCATCCATACGTATACCATGACTAAGGCCTCACGGTTGTGTTTGGGCACGATAAACACCATTATTATTGTAATTATTACAGATTAGTATATTATATTATTATTATTATTTCAAAGTTCCTTTACAATTTATCGTGTTGCGCTGTTGAATACAGTATGTTAAACATCTATGATATCTCTGTCGTTCGTTTTTCTTTTTTTTTTCATTGATGAAATTTGGTTTCTCTGCGGTTCTGTTTAACCAATAGATAGTTGCCTATTTTTGAAACTGTTTACTTATCATGCTTGTCTTATCATTTGTCTCTATACTCTTGTCATTGTTTTTGTCGTCTTACTGTCAAACTTTGTTCTCTGCTTGTTGTGTGTTCATTACAATAAGCTGAGCCACAAAGGCATCTTCTTTTTTCTTTTTTACCTGTACCCGGGCTCCGCCTGTGCTTTATTTCTGTAATTTTCGCTACTTCAATTTGTGTGTGTCTTGTCGCTTGTTTGTTTCTTGCAATATGTTTCTTGTATTTTGTTTTCATGTAACTATCCGTGCGCCAGCACTCAGGCCTCTGGCTGTTCCTGGGCACGTAAATAAACATGATTGATTGATTGATTGATTGATTGATTGATTATTATTATGGTGTAACCAATATGGTATTTTCTTTTTTGTGTGTGTGAGATGTGCACGTATTGCGTCGCCTGTTTCCTTTTTTGTTTTTTCTTGTGCGCCAGCCCAAAGGCCCTCCGGCTGTTCCTGGCCACACTAATAAACATTGATTGATTGATTGATTGATTGATTGATTGATTGATTGATTGATTTATAACCACAAGCAACCAACACTGAATGACCGCCTAACACAGTTTCAGCGCTCTTCGACGTAAAGGCACTTGGGCCTCTTGCAGCAACATACTACTATATACATTTAAATTAACTTGTACTCTACCTGCCCCCTTCTCTTCTGTCTTTTTTAGGTCTTTAAACTGTAACCGGCGCCTTGGAACCCTTTCGTGTACATAAGTGCATATTCCAGAACTTAAATACTGGTGTTTTGGACAGACATCACGTATGAGAAGAGTCAAATTACTGCCGAAGTCCGAGCCCGTTTTCACGATGCCATGGCAACAAAATTATTACCTGGCTTCCGAGCTCCATCGCGGACATTTTATGCTTAGTCGCGGATTAGGCTGCGCATGACCATGAGGAATAATTGCAGACATGGTAGCCGGTGCGCATATATACGTATATGCATACAACAATGTAAATTTCTTCCTAACACTCTTTGCAGACCCCGTTGCTTTACGGCGTTTACGCAGTGTCATTGCTGCAAAGGAGGACGTGCATAATGCCTGAAATATTTTACGCGCAGATATCTTTCTTTGAGTCAAAAGGGCAGTGGAGAAAACGGCTACTCTTTTCAAACGTTCCTATGTGGCAGTGTATGTTCCCCGCGCTCTAAGCGAAGGCGACCTCCCACTACACATATAGGCCCACACATACACACGCGGGCACGCACACACATACACAGAGGCATACAGCCTTACACAAACGCATACAACAGGCGCGCACACAAAAATACACAGAGGCATACAGCCTTACACAAAGGAATACACAACAGGCACACACACACAAAAATACACACACAGGCACGCGCGCGCACACACACACACACACATGCACACACACACAACCTGCATGCCACCACAGCAGCCAATCACAGAGTCGCCGCGACATGGGCCGGGTTTCCTCCGCGGAGGAGCGCTGTCTTCGCAGACCGGAAAAGAACCCGAGCAAGCACGGACCCCGCAGCCACCTCTCCCTCCTCCTTCCTCCAGCTCCGCTCATCGCGTTCGGTTCGATGGGTTCGATACGGTATCGCGCTCTCTTCGGTCGTTGCAAAAGGCGGCAGCCGGCCCGATTTCTTTTCCCGCACCGCAACAAAGGGGGCGGCTTTAGAAGACACGCCCCTCGGTGCGCGTTGCTGTACGAGTCGGCGACATGGGTACACGGGGAGGGATGTCGGGAGGAACAAAGGGGCCGCATATCCGTTCCACAAGCCGCCCGTCGGGCACAGGCACGCATAACAGCAGACGGCACGATGCCACCGCTGGCACAACAAACGCGACCACGTTGAATAAGATGTTTAGCACGTCGGCACACAGGGTACACCTCAAAAGCGCGCGTATACATACGTGTGTACACGTGTCAGGCTGGGCTGGGAAAGTTGCCGCAAAAGCGCTTTGTTGACGCCGCCATTTGACGCCCTGTCGTCGGATAGGTGTCAAATGACGCGGCCTGGCGTTCGGTTTGGCGCTTAAAAAAAGCGTGTTGTGCATGGTCACAGCGCAAATGCGGGGAAATGAGAGCGGGGTTTTGTGCCTGGACACGAATAAGCTGTATGGACGCGTCTCTGATATTCGCAATAGCTGCTGCAACCTCAGGCGTACCGCAAGGATCTCCTTTAAGCGCTGTGATGTTCCTAATGTGTGTGCGCGTTTGTATATATGTATATGGGTGATAAAAAGTGTGTATCTTTCACAGCAGCCGCTCGACCATGCACAAACGTGTATAACAGCAGATGGTAACGCCGTGATGCCGTCACTGGCGCGAGAAATAGACCGAAGTTGAAGAAAACGTTCCTCGGAGTCATGAAGATATATGCGCCAAAGCGTGAGTTGGTAGCATGCACATCTTACTTAAAAATTAAAAAGCTTTGTGGCTGTGTTGTCTGACACCTTCCCATGGCGCATATCATTTCGTGCCACATTGGGCGCTACATAAAGAACATTGCGCTGACATCGCGACTGTGCAGCAATAACGTGAACAATGTATTATTGGAGTTTGTTCACCGTATATAAACAAATACGTAATATGTATGAGTGGCTCGAAATTCGTCCTCTCGGAACTGTGATTTGCTTCAGACATGCGCATTAGTGACTGAATTAATAAATGGGGCTTTATACCGAGTCTCACCTCACCGCCCTTGTGTTGAAATCATACACTTTTTTGTTTATGGACCACCCTGCAGTATATGCGATAAAACACGGTCAGCCTTGTTTACCAAGCTACAAAGGCCTGCAGCTTTTGAGGACTACCTTCTTTCGAAGACATCCTATTACCGAACGGGCATTTTTTTTCGGGCAAAGCATGCAGTTTCCGGCATAGATTGCTATCCTATGTCCACCGGTTTAACTACAGACCGCTTGTGCTTGCTGGCTTGTAGGCAGGCCTTATTGAAGCATACTTTTTATAAACAGTCCCGGCGCAAACACCCCGCCCTGTATATACACGATCGGGAAAAAAGCTGTGGCGCCCTGGAATTTAAAACCGTATTATTTTCTTAGATTTGAAATCCATGACTGATTTCTAAAAAATGAATTAATTAACGAATGAATTTACTTCACAGCAATGACGATTCCCCTGTTAAAAAGGGAGTGTTTTGGGTTGAATTGACGTCAATGTTTACATTGACCATTTCGGCGTCCGTTACACGGCGCGTCAGTGAAATGATTTTTAGGTTATAGCAAATCCTGCGGAGATTGGCGCCAGGAGGCTTGCGTCTGGTTGGAATGGTACAGAGGGCCCTACATGACCTCTTTATAATATTATTAGCAGAATTAATGCGCGATAATTATCTTTAAATGATAACCATTATTTCGTTTCAGAAAATTAGACCTCACCAGAACCTCACATGTGTGTGTGTGTGTGTGTGTGTGTGTGTGTGTGTGTGTGCACGTGTGTACGCATGCGTACGTGCGCGTGTTGGTTATTTTTGCCTAATCACTCCGTGGACATACGTGCCATGTGTGTGTGTATGTGTGGGTATGAGTGCGATGAAGCAACGGACGCCTTCATGTTGCCGTTGCAGCGAAATTTACAAGCCGTGATAATTTTTTCCTCAGCCTCATGAGCCTTAACCGCACACAGAACTTGAAATACAAAGCCCGCATTTATACTTTGTAGTCTGCTAAGACTCGCAGTCTCTGTGATTATCGCCGCTAAAGCATAGCGGATCGGACTCGATCCTCAAGAACCCCCGAACTGGCAAAACCATTCCTTTTTTTTTCCTTCCGCGCTCGTGATGCATGCATCACGATAGCGGCTAGGGATACACGTCTGCGCCCACGTAGCAACAGACACAGGCCATAGATTCCCCCAATTGGGAATTATAAGTCGCTACCCGTTTTGAAGCACAATGAAATAAAAATAAAGGCAATACCTGATAAATTCTAGATCATCATTGTTATGAGCCCATTTTTGTCCACAAAGGAGGAAGGCTTCTTTCTACCGACCTGGGACGATTCAGCCGAATGCAGAGGGGCCAATTTTATTCTGTGGAGGCAAACTCAAGAAAAAAAATCACCGATTTCTACCAACAGCTGGTGCCAGATTGACACACAAAGAAGCTTTAGGCATTGCTCTCACGTAGGTAATTTATTTCGCTATCACATCGGGCCAACCTATTCGCTGCCCGTGGCATTGCCCTTATACATTGGTGCCCATGCCCAATGCACTGGGCAATTTTTGTGTTCACGAATAACCCTAGGGGACGCGCTCTAGCGTGAATTAACAGTTTTACAGTAAAACAGGGTGATAAAAAATGCAGCTCTGCACCACGACTGCCACAAAGTATTACAAAACAAAGAAATCGTCCGCAGACGCAATTCTAATCTTTTTTTTTTTTTTGCAGTGGGCTGTGTGCAAACTGGCAAAAACCTGCCTACTGAGGACAATTGAAAGCTTGAACCCAATACAAGACACCCACAGACGAATGTGTACTAGAAACGTTGTGTGCGCGCAGTGGATGCCAACTACAACTAACAAAACATGTTCATGCATGTGCACATTGGGAAGGCTGATTGTAACAATAAAATGGTGTGGGAACATACTGGGCGGTACGAGAGTCCGATCATAAAAACGGTGCAAGTTTTTGTTGCTATTGCTTGATTTCGCTGAATTCCCCTATGAGGGCGTACCAACACATTGCGTGGGAGTTCATTTCAGCTATATATATATATATATATATATATATATATATATATATATATATATATATATATACAACCAAGAATAAATGTGCGTACTTTTGTGCAGTCTGATCCTAAAATGAAATGGCGAGCGAAGATATCGTGTGCAACTTTGCAAACGGAGCAAGTGCTTTCGTAGTTTTTAACTCAATTAAGTTACTGCCTCACATATGCCCTGGATAAACACCAAAGATGAATCACAAAGGCGTCTTGAATGGGCCAACAAAGGCAGTCGCAAAGTTGAACAAAACAAGTTGCTGTTGTTTTGTTTGACGCTGTGTTTGTATTACCCTTTCCATATTTTTACTGCGTGTTTATTTCTTCTTTACAAACGATATGCTGGCTTAACTGCATCAGGCTGTTGCTGCTTTACCAAACATTTGGAGCCCCTGATGTTAGAGGTTGCGGTTACGTTCGCCCCAGAAGGAAATATCACCGCTACCATCCATTAGTTTGGCGACAATTGCAGCCGAAATTGACGATGCAGAATATTTAGGAGTAAATTTCGATGTTTGGTGAAACTATCATATAGAATGTACCGGTGTAAAAGTGGACGGAATTAATACATCCCGGCTCTCAAGGCCATGTACAGGAAAGGTGTTCCAGTGTCACAACACCTCTTATAATTTTATGTGGCGCACCCCCATTCTCTTTAGAGAATTTTTTGCCCATGATTTTTGCACTCTTCATCTATACATATAAATGTAAAAACGAGGATAAGATAAGACAACAAAAAATATATTGTAAGGGTGCAGGCTATCTTTTTTAGTTTTTTCGCCCGGCCGCGAGTATAAAACCTACCGAAAGATACTTCCGGATGCGCCGCTGACTGTGCTTATTCCGTAAAAAAATTGTGCGACGTCAGGCAGCTGCAGCAGGTCACATTTATCAGATTTAAAACTTTTTAGATAAAACTGCGTGTGCTCAGTAGGCCATAAATAACCACAATTCTAGTGAACAGCTATTACTACTGCATGGGATTATGTTTTATTGTGCGCTGTCAACGCATTGACAGCTATTCTGAAACATTTTACGATTTTGAGACATCTATTTTAGGTGGGATATATCCAGCGAACAGTGGTGACCTTACCTTACAGCTGAAACTTCCTTTCTTGAGGTCTCAAAACGGAAGCGATGTGGAGTCGAGTGCCCATTTAGCAAACGTCCCTATTTCCACCAAATAGTTAATACCCCGGCTGCACTAGGGTCCGAATGTCATTTGAACCAAATTTCATTTGACTTAAATGGGGTGCTTCGAATGCCATTCAGAATCCGCCGTGCTACACGACAATTTCGAAGGCATTTGGAAGCTTTCACAATTGCTCGCCGTGCTGTAGTGGCGCTGTTGTCGCACCGTTCCGCTTTAGTACAGTAATACAACAATAAAATTTAGGAGCAGTCTAAGGCAGTAAAATGATATCTGTAGAATCTCTTTGAAGGGGTCACAGCCGCATCGTCATCGACCGCCATAGGCCTGGTGTGGCCAGCCATTGTCTTGAAGAGACAGAGGTCAATCTTCCTGTGCTGGCATCATCGTCATGTCTCGGGTCGCATGAGCGCACGAAGTGTTTTCTTCCTCTTCACTTAGTTCCCTTCGACGTTCCATTAAACATAGACCTCGATGGTCACTCCTCTCCCTTTGGACGCTTGAGTCTTGTCCTTGGGGGTCGACGGATCCCACAATATCACATTAGAAGAGACAACAGTTTTGACTCTAATGTGGTGGCTGTTGGCGTAGTTTTATTTTTTCCTCAACTTGAATTGAGAGTATGAAACTTAAATATGTTGATTGCATATTTTCAGTAAATGATCGGTGAACAAAGTTCCACAAACAAAAATATTTTGTTTGTTTTGCGTACGGAAGTATTATATTTTTTGATTGCCGATGGAAGAGGCTGCGTGCGAGAGTGCTAGAAATGGCATTTGAAATCCCAAATGTCTCTCTCGGTGCTCATTTGGCTCGAATGCCATTTGAGCCGAGTGGCATTTCAAAACTTATAGTGTAGCAGCACAACTTGGCATTTGAGTTAAATGACATTTGATTCAAATGACAATCGGACTGTAGCAGGGGTATAAGAAACATAAGATGCAGCGTGCAGCTGTTCACTTCTGCGGGAGACCAAGTGCTGGCGTCACTCCTGCGACATCGCAGGAGTTCAGCACAAGTTTTGGAGCCACTAAGCGCACTGCAAATTTCACACGAAAAGGACCAAGGACCATGCATGTGGTAACAGACGCTGGTCTCACGTCTTTTGATCAGACTTAGTAGGATTACCAAGACATCTTTTGAAGTTGTTTTTACTTAGCTTGGGAGCAGCATATGGGGTTGGGAAGTATCCAGGCATGAACAGTGATTGTGGCGCTTTGGTGACGGCGACTCTTATTTTTTGTTTACCTTCACGCCTTCGGTTCCTGTTCGGTATTGTATTTATGGTGTTCGGAGCTATTTGTAATATGTTACAATTATGCGTTTTTAGCTTTGCTTTTCTGACTGATTTAAGGTGCTTTGATGTGTGAAGTTGCCTGGTATTTTGTGTCATCGTTCCTAATTTTTTTGCAGAACGAACTCTTCTGCTTCATTTCGTAACAGCGGGTCTGAAGTACGTTTGCGCTTCGATAAACTTTTTATTGATGACATTCAGTATACCCTAGACGCAACTTCTAACACGCTTGTTAAAGTACTCTCCCGTCAATCTTCACGTCACCCTGCACCCGCTCCTGGATCTTCGTCCCCTCCCTGACTACCCCACTGTCCATGTAATGACCTAATAATTTTGAATGTCAGTGCAAGAAGAATAAATTTCCTAGCTTCGTCTCTCTGGTATCCACGTTTTCCCCGCACATAGTAGGTGTGACTGAATCTTGGCTGCATGAAGGCGTTTACGACTCTGAGATAACTCCACCCGGGTACTTCCTAGTTCGTAATGATCGACACAACGGCAAAGGCGGGGGTGGGGCTTTACTCTTTCGGTCAGACTTGAAATTCTCTGTTTTGCCTGTACCTTTAGATGTTGAATCGGTGTGGTGCAAGCTTTACTTAAACAAGCATCATCTCATGGTTGGTGTCTGCTACCGCCCACCTGGCACCTCCGTCGATCATATACTCAATCTTGATAGTTATATTTACAACCACAATATCGATTCATCTAATATTATCTGTATGGGAGATTTCAATGCACCCGGAATTCATTGGCCTTCTCTGACACCTTCCGGTCGAGAACCTGGCCTTGGCCGAGAGCTAATCAATTTTCCGTTGTCACATGACTTGGTGCAGTTGGTTAGGGATGCAACTCGACTAGACGCGCTTCTCGACCTAATGTTTGTAAGTTTTAACATTGCGGAAGCTGGATTTATATGTGAAACTACCGAAGGTATATCGGATCATAAGGCGGTTATCGTGACCCTGTCTTATCCTGTGCTCAAAACCTTGTATTCGTTCACAACATTCCCGGATTTTAATCGTGCTAACGATACTTCGATCTTGGATGCCCTTGCTGATGTTTTTTCTCTGTTCGAATCCATGAGCACCAACTGTGACGTAGATACTCTTGTGACGTACTTTGAAAACGTTGTAATATTTTGCATTCATCATTTTGTTCCAGTAAAAACCAAAAAACACGAATAAGAAACTTCCTTGGATGAACAGAGATATTCTTCACCTATCTCGTCGTGTACGCAGGCTGAGGCGTAGAAAGAACCTTGATAAACCTGATAGTGTGAACGAGTTCCAGAAAGCTAAAAAACAACTTGCCGCAATGACGGCTTCTGCAAAAGGTTTTTTCTTTGGCACACAATTACACTCTTTACTCAAAAGTAATCCTCGTAAATTCTGGACATCAGTTCTGCCTAGTAGCTGCTCTTCCTCCTCATTCTTTACTAACGGTGAAACTATTACTGATGACCAGAAAATCTCCCATGCGTTTAATACTTACTTCCACTCTGTATTTTTTGTTGATAATCATGTTACCCCTGCCTTAATTCTTCTTCCGATATCGGCCTAATTTCTGATGTAACTATTAGTCATGCTGGTGTGTTGAACCTCATTCTGAATCTTGACGCAAAAAAGGGAGACGGTCCCGATGGTATTCCAAACTCCTTTTTAATTCGGTATGCGTTATGGACATCTCGTTACCTTACCATTCTATTTCATAAGTGTTTGTCCTCAGGTATTTTTCCCGATGCCTGGAAATTGGCCAAGGTTCGGCCGATTTATAAGTCTGGTGATAAGCAGCTTTTGCCAAACTATCGTCCCATCTCGCTGACATCTCATTCCGGCAAGCTGTTGGAGCACATCATTTATAAACATAGAATCGACTTTCTTGAGACTAACAATGTTTTATCCAATCTGCAGCATGGCTTCCGAAGGGGATTCAGCACTTTAACTCAATTGACAGAATTTATCCATGACATTTCTTCAAGTCTTGATTGCGGCCACCAGGTCGACGTAATATTTATTGACTTCGCAAAAGCTTTCGACTCTGTTCCGCATTCTAAGTTGCTTAATAAACTCGGCGTCATCCTAAAAAAAGCAGACCTAATTGCCAATTTTCTGTTTAATCGCTCCCAATACGTTAGCTTTAACTCTGGCAATTCACCTCCAATTAAAGTCACATCAGGGGTACCAAGGGTCCGTTCTTGGTCCTTTGTTATTTTTGATTTTTATTAATGACTTGCAATAATCCATTACCTCTAAATTACGTCTCTACGCCGATGACTGTGTTCTGTACAACATACCATTAACTCCGTTCAAGATCACCATCTTCTCAATGACTCGTTTAGTGCCTTTTGCTCTTGGTGTGATACATGGCAAATGAATATCAATTTCCGTAAAACTGTCTCAATGTCCTTCACCACCAGAACGCAGACTTCCGTTTTCAACTAATGCTCCAAAGGGTTTCAGATTATAAATACCTTGGCGTTATTTTCACTACAAACCTCTCCTGGTCTAAACATATCAATTCAGTCTGCACCAAATCTCTAAAAAAACTTGGTTACCTACTTTCAGAACATCCCCACAGGAAACTAAATTACTAATGTACAAAACACTAATTCGTCCTGTTCTTGATTATGCTTCTATCGTTTGGTGTCCGTACAAAAAAGGTGAAATAAAACAAATTGAATCCGGGCAAAAAAAAGCAATCCGTTTCATTTGTCGCCGCTATGACCGCAATTTTTTGCCTTCATCAGCGCTTACAACTTTAAATCTTACCTCACTCTCTACGCGACGCGATATCGATTCGCTCAAATTCTTGCATGGTATCGTTCACTCAGTTAACCGCCTTTCCGATGACAGCTATCTTACGTATGCAATTCCAACCGTAACTCGAAATAATCATGCCCTAAACCTCGCCCCATTTCATGCTCACACCAATGTATTCAAATTTAGTTTTTTTCCAAGAACGACAGAACAGTGGAATTTACTGTCGGGTGAGATTAGGAGTGCATCGATAAATCAATTTCTGCCTTTTCTTGAAAGTCGTGTCTAATCAATAGTTCCTTGCTTTGTTGTGTTGGTATGTGCGCCCCATTTTGCAGTGCCCACTCATTGTTTGTATAACGATTTTTCTGTGCACATTTGTATCGGGATTTCGTTCTGAATGGAATTGCCATGTGTATAGGTGTGTATATTGTATTTTTTGTTCCCTGAAGTGATGCATTTGTAATCACTCCTCTGTATTTCAACCACTCCTGCTATAGCCCTTAAAGGGCTGCAGTATGTGAAAATAAATAAATAAATAAATAAATAAATAGAATAATGTGTATATTGTCATTTACTGTTTCCGGAAGAAAAACACGAATATGCAAAATAAATATAACAACTACGCTGCCCCTTTTTTGGTACATTTTAAAATCGATGACACGAATATTAATATACCAGTATTTATCTGGTACACATATGTTCGCGCGGGCCTGATAAGAAGCACAGCGTACATTCTGCACGTAAAGCCTCGTGGTGGAGAACCATGCAGAAACCAATTGAGAAACTCCGCCTAGAATATAGCACAACCCGCCGCGGTGGCTCAGTGGCTAAGGCGTTGCGCTGCTGAGCACGAGGTCGCGGGTTCGATTCCCGGCCGCGGCGGCCGCTTTTCTGATGGAGGCGAAAAGCAAAAACACCCGTGTGTACGAGATTTCGGCGCACGATAAAGATCCCCAGGTGGTCAAAATTAATCCGGAGCCCTCCACTACGGCGCGCCTCATTGCCTGCGTTGCGTCGGCGCGTTAAACCCCAGAATCAATCAATCAAAGAATATAGCACAAAAATAAGGAATAGGCTCGCAGTAAACTAGTTCATGCATTCGAAATGAACAAGACCGCGCTTGTATTTACGAAAAGGCCGTGATGTCATTACGAGCTTATAATATGCAACTGTTTATTCGTGAGTATATTTTTATTGTTTTTTTCTTTGTTTTTTCGAAGCTACTCTTGAGATATCTAATATAAACATATATCTAGCTATGTTTTCAGTATTTAGTACGCGTAGCAAAAATGGTACCTTCTGAGACACTTACAAGCATCACAACTGTGATACAACTTATCTGTGTATTCCATGAAGCATGTCGGTAAACCATGAATGTGATGAGATGTGCTGTGTATAAATGATGGCGTCAGTGAAATTACCACGCGAAACTGGTTTCCCTAGCATCGACGCACGCACACTCAAAACGTATGCATACAAATCGCCATCTCGAGCAGGGTACCAGATAGTTAACGAGTCTTCACGGCTTTGGTATCGAACATTATAGAGAAACATTTTGTATTTTAAGCATATAACATGTGTTCAGTCTTAAATAGACCAGAAAAATCAGCGTTTGCAAACGCTCATCGCATGTTTATGCTATTATTTAAAACATCAACAGTTATGTCCTTTTAGCTTTTTATCCGACTTTTCAATTTTCCTATAAATGCGGCAGCGTTGCTTCAATGATCCCGAACGGAATTTCCCTTTCACGCCCAATGAGAAAACCGTGGAAATTCAATACGCACGTGAACACATTGCACAGTAAGCCTTCTTTAAAATGAAATATTGCAATTGAAATATTGAAATATTGCAATTTTTGCAGCCTCACCGGCAGTTCATGAACATTGAGGGCTCCATGATTTCAACTATATATAACTCTTCTTGTAAACGCGTAGTCAATTTCCTTTACCAATGTTAAAAGGATGAATTACTGCATAACGCGCACTGTACATCCAATGTCCGGCCGGGAGATTGCAAAAATTTGCAACCAGTCCGAATCCTGGCAGCGTCTCCTCAGAAACAGACCAAACCACACGGTAAAGGCGCCGTCTCACTCTACTTTACTGCCACAATAACAAAGCAACACGCATTGTCTTCTCACACGCAGCCACTGCGCACAAAGTCTTTTGCATCACAAGCGTAGAAGAGACGGAACGCATAAAACGACGAACAGCCATCGCGAACACAACAAGAAATTTACATGCACCTTGGGTGTGGCCTCTCTTCGAAGTGACTTGCGCTCCCCTGCCTAATGTGCGCAGTTGGTTGAACGTCGTTTAAATAAAATCACTCAAAGAAGATCATATTGGGGCGAGGTTTTATACAAAGCTACAGCGCTGCATGAATCTCGAAACCTATACAAGCTGTTCTAAAGGGATTCTATAGCTCCACGGACAAGTTATTATAGCCGGAGCAATGAACAAAATTTTGTTGACACAAAAGCTTAAATTACGATGCAGGGTCGCTGGAATGTCGTTCAGTTCATTCAATGAAATGTTAACGCCCAAGAATACAAACATCTTCAAATGTGCGAGTACAAAGTATGAATGATGCCTGATCGTAAATCAAGGTATGGGTATACCGACTAAAATGCTTGCACATTAGCATGGTTAACTAGCTTTGCGAACGTGTTGCACAAAAGAAATTGATGCATTCCTGATTATTAGGACATGCTCGCGGCATTGCGTAAGCATGGACCACTTTGTGTGCCGATTTTCCGAGCTCTGTAAAATCGAGAAGAACGGAAACATGGACGATGCTGTTATCAACAAATGAGCATGAAACAGTGTTTCGTCTGCAACGCAACCTTTCACCTGTGCTTATGTGGCCATATTCTGCGCTGCGGGAGCACGCACACAGAAGGGAGGTCTTTCAGACCAATTTGATAACCTTCTAGCGAACGTGACATGAAATCATGAAAGTTTGGTCCATCCTCTTTCAGAAAAGCAAGTCATACATTGTTTTGGCACTGTGCACGTATAGAGTGATACGCATAGTAAGGGGAAAATCGAGGTCCCCAATAGCTAACCGCGATGGTACTGTGGCCGGTTCCAGCAAGAAGGACGAAAACACCATTCTGATGGTCAGCAGTCCAAAATTAAACGGACCCTGCAACACTTTTTTCAACTTTTTTTTTAACATTAAATGCTTGAAGAACGTATACCACCCAATACACCTAGGTTAGGGGGTCGCAAAGTACCTCAGCCAGAAATTATATATGCCCATCAGAGAACTTTGAAACTCGCCCAAAAGATTTTTCCCTTTTTCCCGGTCTTGATGGTCTTCGACGACCCGAATTACGTCACTGAGGCCATGTAGCGGCTGTTGGCCGGTTATCCTTCAGTTGCAGCAATAAACGCTTTCCGATTGCAACTTTAAAAATAAAGCCACAGAAACAAAGCAGAAACGAAGGGCGTATTTCGTGCCACGTATCTGGTGCTGGCGATAACTGTAGCTTTCGCAGTTGTTCCAGACGCGAAGGAAAGAGTGAAAGCGTTTATTGAAAGTGCTGCAGGGTCCCTTTAACTTTCTCCTCTAACGGGCTATCAAATTGTACATGGCGGGAAAGAGGCCTTCATCAACACGCAACTTCAGTAATTTATGAACTAGTCAATGCAGTGCGTTGAAAAACCGAAACCGAACTTTCTTTTTTAGAATTTTTAAGTATTTCTTAGACTCTTCCTTCGAATCTTAGACTCCTCTATTTCGATATACAGCAACAGAAACAATATTGCGCTGCTGCTGCCCCGTTCCACGTCGAAATAGGCTGATCGTGTGAATCTTTCAGCACGTATCGGCGGTTGGCAGGGAAAAGTTATAACCTGACAAAGCGCATCGCCCACAACACACAAAACCGAACGGCACAAAACCATCACGAGAGAGCGCCGGCGAGAACAAAAGAGTACGGAGGAGGGCAGGGGACGCTCACACACATGTTCAACACGCAACAGGCAAATGGTTCGAGAGAAAAAAAAAAAAAAAACACGCACGTGCGGTGAGGCGCACGAGCTCCGCGTCGATCCCCCCCGCGGGTCCGCCGGCCTTGTCGAGTCCCCCACCACGGAACCGGGGGTCGCAGACGGGGAGGGCTGTATCTCGGGGTGAGCAGGGAAGCGTGCGTTCGATGCGCTTGTCGGCCTTGCCTTCGCGGCTTGTTGGCCGTGTTGTTGTCGTTCCGCCCTACAGTGTCGTTTGTTGCGGCCTCCTTTGCGGTGGTGACAGGAGCCGCGCTTTGGCGGCACCTCTCGACGTCTGCGGCGGCGAAGAAAAGGCCCTCGCGATGGAGTCGTCACCTGGGCGGCCATTGTCGCGGGGCGCGCTTTTGTGTCGGCGGCGCCTTTGATCCCCTCCGTGATCTCGCCGACAAACAAGGTCGAAGAGCGTCAGTGGAGGGCATCCCCGGTGGCGGCTGGTGGAGGGGGGCGAGGAAGACTCGTTTATTATCACAACCTACAAACAAAACGCAGTTCACACCACTGTCAGTCGAGGTGGGGGGGGGGGGGGGGGGGGGGGGGGGGGGGGGTCTCCACTAGCTGTGCCTTAGCACCGCAACGGGCCGATACAGGGGTTGGAGAGCGCCTGCCGACGAAGGTTGCTGGGGAGGCGGCAAGCACGGGGGTGTAGGAACGGGGTTGGCGGACAGCGCGACGGGATGCGCCGCGGCGGAGGGAACGTTGCAGCAGCCCGGCGGCGGCCACAGGAGCAGACCCGCGGCCGCGGCTGCCAGCTGGCAGCGTAACAACCACGATGAGGGCCACGAAGTGGCGGCCGCCAGATGAGGCGGGAGCGACGCGGCAGCCGCAGCGGCGGCCGCATGAAGCGACGCCCGGTGCTGGTGTTGCTTCAGAGCTGCGGCCGCGGCGTGCAGTTGCAGGCGACTCCCTCGGGCCGCGGATCGCCTCCTCAACTTTCCCGTGCTGCCGCCGATGAAGACATCGTCGCTACTCGGGTCGAGCATCCAGTAGTTGCCCTTGCCCGGATCGTCGTAGTGGCGCGGAACCTTGACGAAGCACTTGTTGAGGCTGAGGTTGTGGCGGATGGAGTTCTGCCAGCCCTGCTTGTTGTCGCGATAGTACGGGAACCGATCCATGATGAACTCGTAGATGCCGTTGAGCGTGAGTCTCCGCTCGGGGCTCTGCCGGATGGCCATCATGATGAGCGCGTTGTAGCTGAACGGCGGCTTGTCGCGGCACGGACTGGCGGTGGTCGTCGCTGTTGTAACGGGAGCGGAGGTGGGTGACGGCGCGTCGTCGCTGATGAGACGCCGGATGCTGAACGGTCCGCCGTGGTCCTCCGCCATGCTATCTGTGCGGGACCCCCGGCAGGCACGTCCGGTCGGCGGATGCCCTTTTATAACTGCGGGGGGCGGGGCCACTCTAAGCCCCGCCCATGTCTCACCACGCCCCTCCCTTTTCCTAGCGGCATCGATCGCAGCGCCACGGAACGCCTTCGGCCGCGACGCAGCGTCGCGTGCAGCGCGCCGCTTCGCGGGTCCGCCGCGTTGTTTCTCGGAGGGGGGCGGCAAAGCTGTGATTCGGGTGTTTGATTTTACCGGTTTTCGTCCGCAACGTTGGCCCTCGGCGTTTGAGCGCCGTTGGCACCACGTGGGCTCGTGCTGGCCCTCTCGGGGGCAAGGAAGGGCGCGCCTTCCGGGGGGGCGTTGTCTCGGCGCACTGCGGCCATGCGCTCGGCCAACAACGATGTCGCGACGTACACACATCGAGAACCCGCCTTCCTGAACAGCCCTCGCGCTTACGGCTGAGACGACGCATGGTTCCTGCCATGGTTACGCTCACTGATCACGCCTAGCGGCAGCCGCGTTGTCTCTCCTTCGTCTCCCAGCATCTTCGCTGGACGGGGAGGGCGTGGTGGCGGCGAGATGTACGCATCCAGAAAGGGGAGGATGTGGACGCGGAGCTGCGCGACAGGCAGTGCACTCCATCAGGCAGACGTCCTGTAATTTGCAGGAACCAGTCGTTCCCTTTCGTGTAGCAACGTTTGTCAAGAGACGTTTGTCTCGGAGCGCAGGCTTCGCGGATGCTATTCAATGCTGTGTCTGTACTTCCCGGAGATCTCCTGCGCAGAGATGTACTATGTAGCGACGTGAAAGTGAAGGTGTACTATGATTTGAAAGGTCGTAAAGTGCGTGTTAGCGTTCACTAACGCTGTCTTGCCGTTTCTTAGGGTGCCTTGACTAGGCGCAGGGAGATTGCCAAACAAAATCTACCGCACTTACGTTTTGTACCGGTTGAATGCACAGTTTGATAAGCCGTTCCATATAATATATGCATATTCTCAAAACTGCCCTCAAGGCGACGAGCTGGCACGTATACTTAGTTTATTTATTATTTATTTATTTATTTATTTATTTAACATACTTTCAAGGCCCGAATGCATTACAGAAAGGAGTGGGTGAACAAACATACCCAAAAAAATGTGCAAGGTACAAAAAAATCTTTCAATGTGTTGGTATCCAGGATGGCGGCGACGGTGGCGGGAAGGTGGTTGCATTCTTTGCTTGTGCTTGGGATGAATGAATTGCTACGAAGTTTAGTACGGGAAGACGGCACACCAACTTTGAAACGGTGGTCAACGCGAGATGAAATGTATGACGGTGTTGTGATAAGCTGTTCTTTCAAGAAAGGGTTGTGGTGGTATATTTTATGAAAAAGTGAAAGGCGGAAGCATCTACGACCGAAAGAAAGTTCAGGCAATTTAAGTGTTGTTTTCATTGAAGTCACGCTAGCATATCGGGAGTAGTTGAATAAGATAAAACGTGTTACGCGATTTTGGATGGCTTCAATGCTGTTAACGAGGGTGATGTTAGACGGGTCCCAAATCGCGCATGCGTATTTGTAGAGCGTTAGCTTCAGTGATGATGGCCAAAAATACATTTGTATTTTCAAAGCCTCTCAATGGCGTGAACAGAGTATGTGTACATCGCAGTGCAGGCCAGCGTCTGCGTTGTATGCCCGCAAGGACTCAGCACAGGTGATGAATTTCTTGGTGTTAAGGTCATGCGACGTCATGAAGTGGGGGCATATTGTTTTGAAGATTAGGCTGAGGCATAACTATAGTCATCATCGGCTTACTTATTCCACAGCACTGCAGGATGTCGGCACCTCTCATTGACTTCAAACTGTTGCTTTCTTAAGATGCCCGAATCCATTCTTTGCAACCAATTTTTTTATCTCACCCCTCCATCGAGTTTTCGGAGGCGCACCAGGCACCCAACAGGTGCTGTTAAATGGCGACCGACGACAATGCAGAGGAACAGTAAAAAAAGGGCCGTCGTTGCTCTCGGAGGAACGAAAATATTTTCACGTTTTTAATCATTCCAGAGGCGGACCGGCCTGAACCTGGTCTACCTTTTTTTAGATTACTTGGCATAACAGCTAAACATTCCTGTGATATTATTAGAACTTCGGAGCGGCATCACTTGCCCTCGGTGATGAATTTCTGTATTTTCCTTCACTGGCCAAGCCATACGTGGTAACCACAACGCTCAATAAGTCTGGCCATGATTCAGCGCTTCTTCTCTTATATACGGAAAATGGCTTAATGTGCATTTATCAGGATTTATTCAGCGGAAATCACCCGGCTTCGTCGGAATAACCGTTTATTTTCTTTGTAGGCATTTTGACCTTAATGTGCACTTCTTGCCAGGCTGCAATCAGCAACAAAGCAACAATACTACTGCATCCGAAATAGGGACACAAGTTTTTAAGTTAGACTGCTTCACATAAAGGTGGTAGAGAATTGTTGTGTCGAAAGCTACAAAGGTATCTTGCCAACTACTGCCAACGAAGCGAGCTTGCCAACGATTGCCCTAAGTAAAAACAGTTGGTGTGAAAATTATTTCATATATCGCAAAACACGAGATACTTTCGTCTATACTATCCGGATTTGTTGCCCGTCGACGTACACAAAACGCATTGGATGAGCTTCCCGATGTGCTTAATAATGCCATTTACTATAATTATTGTTCTTTTCGGTGTTTATCGGTGTGCAAAAAGCATCTGATATTATTCCGACGTAATGCTTGCCAAAGGTTACCAACAATTTTTCCACGGGCCTGTTATGTCTCTATTGAAAAATTACATTCGTAACCTCCGACGGAACTTAATGTTAGATAAAATTGCAAGCTCCCTGCCAGTATTATGGTCTGATGTTCCGAAAGGGTACGTTTTGGCCCCTTTGGTAATTAATCTATAGGTTAATGAAAATAAAAATGATATAGCTGACAGTGTACTTCATTTCTCAGTATTTCAGTACATGGATGATGTGATGAACACGGAGTTATCCAGCTGCCAAGGCGTTCTGAGAGAGCGGAAAGAACACAGGTTATGCTGAGGGCTTGAATAGAGCTGGTGCGATGTAGTGCTAGCCTCGTACCGCCACGCGATTGGTACTGATTAAACTGATTATGATGCCGCGTCGTCGGCTACAATGTAGAAGAGGAAGAAGTTTCAACAGGTGATGCTATGCTTGCATGTTTCGACGCATAGTGCCTATACGATATCGTCTTCGGCAATCTACAACATGACTGTAAACATGTTATGAAAGGGCTAACCCCAAATGGATAAAACAAACACACAAAAATGGAGCTTGTTTGCATACCTAATAGAAAAAACTCAATACTTAAGGTTACATAGTTTTTTTGCAAATTTTTTTGCAATGTCCTAAATGTGAATGGTCACCCACACTGCCTGTAAACTTTGTCAAATACTTAGTAGGTATAGTTTTTATTTTGTCATGGAACACCCAGATGGCTTTGTATGCTCACAGTTGAGAAAAGCTGCAGTTTGACCTTAAGAGTACACAAACACATTACTTTTGCATTTGCGCATTCACACCACGGTACGGAATTTGTTGCATATATTTTTCTCTAATTTCTCTAAACATGAAGTTTAGTCTATTTCACGTTATATGATGTTTTGTGTGGTTTACCTGATATCGGTAAACACGATGTCTTTTGTGGTTTGCGTATGTTTGATTTTACCTGATTGTTCCAACAAACTGTTGTACTTGGAAATAGTCTTGATCTCGATTTTGCCAGCTGTGCACACCTGCGCGTCATCTGCACATTCGCGAATGTTTTAGTTGCCTAGAGCTAGAACTCGATTTGGTGAGCATGTTCATGACTACCATATATGTTGCGATGTTCCTGAATTATTTGCGAAACAACCTATTTTCTATCAACAGTGGAAGGCACATAAAAGTAATCTGGTGGAAATTTACTTCTCACAACCTTAACAATTCTTTTGTTTTTCTCATAAATGATTCTTCTAGCATTATTAGTCCTATTGTTTCTAAAGTGATTGGACTATAAAAATTTTGTACTATGAATGTGACAGTTGCCTGCCACTCTCTTGCTTACGCTCTGTTCCTCGCTGCTGGGATCCGCCCCTCGACCCCTCGCGGCTTTGGCAGGCCGCATATGTAAGTACTCTGCTTAGAAAATCAATAAACATTAATATAACAATATTATTATGATGATGATATGCCATCGGCAGCTGAAGAATGCATAGATGTATATATTCTAGCCAAATTTATAGCGAACATTTTGAGTAAAATGTCATAGTTATAAATATCACCGAGTTTTCGTCACTAATACATGGCAGCCTGATTGAATTAAGAGATTTCGCCGAGTTGATATTTGTAGGTGCAATACGAAATATAAGTCACGCAAACCTGATGTCCACATGTAGGCGATCTGTGAAGCCTCAATTTGTTTCAGAAGCTCATCACAAAAGGAGTCACTAGTAGCCGAATAAACACGGAAATGTGACAAGGATTTGTGTTGTGCTGTGATATAGAGCCTAAATGCACAAGATTTCATTTTACCCCTATTGCTTCCGTCTAATGTCACCATCGGTACTCTCCAAGCACAGTTTGTAGCAAAACCATAACTGTCTACTGTGGCACGTACGCTGTACACTGTAAAATAATTTGTAAATTACGGGGTATTTTCACTGTCAATAACATCCCTAAACCTTAGCAAAAGCAAGGAAAATACCCTTTCGAAGGACTGTATTTTAACTTATAACAACTTCCCTTATACAAAATGCACACGGGTGGTTTCAGGGTATTATTAGCCAAAAGTAAGGTTGTAGAGTGTTTTTTTTTAGTTTTACACCAGTGTGAAAAAGCTACTGCTCAACCAAGGAATATAGTGCAGCTGTTGTAAGTTTACAGGTAGTCACTCTGGTTTTTTTTTATATATTGAATGCGATTTTATTTCCGACGAGTTTACATAATACATGAGTGGGCAAAAACACGCTATAGGAAATCGAAGGTTAGGACAGCAGGAGGGACCGCCAGGGATGATAGTTAGAGAAAAATCATGGAGCAAGTAGCGCAAGTTTACGTATTTAAAGGAGCCATGAAGAGAAAACACAAGTTTGGTTCATTCAAAAGATTGTCTTGTTAGAATCATACTGACACCACTTTTAACGTAAACTTCGCTCAAATAAGCTACATAATTAGGAAAAACGGGAATGGTCATGCGACCCACCAGCTCATTTCCCGCAACAGAACCTATGTCGTCACATGAGCTAAGCTCTGCGATTGGCGGAGGCTGGCAGAAGCAGACGCAAATTAGGTAGAACTTACAAACTAGACGAACGAGCGATTTGCGCTTAAATTTAGGGCACATTCTTTACAAAGCAATAAGAATGATGGGACAAACAGTGGAAGTTACGAAAGCACATGTAAACATAGAAGTACTGAGGCGTTCTGCTGTTCGTACTGCGCACAGCATGCTTGGTTTAGCTGCAGCACAGCACTACGGGACTTGGGGTTGTCTCAGACGACACTGGCCGATTGACGCAAGCAACGGTGTCTTACGTGACCCCATTTGTCGAGCAAGCACTATTTCAGGGAACGAATATTTTCTCCCAGAACAAAAACAAGCCAGGTTTAAATGCGGGCAAAAACAAACCAAACGCTTGGCACGGTATGGTGGCGCCATCTAGGTTACGGAACGTAAAGAAACGCGGGAACAAACCAACACCGCTGTACAGGGTGGAGACAACCTTTGAACGGTCCCGTGCCGCCGCAATTGGGCCAACGGGCTCAACGCGTTATTCTTTTCGTTTCCCACGAGACCTAGCAACGCGAAACAGACAATATGATTCAAACTTCTTCAGTAAACCGCGTTGCGGCGATAATTTTAGCGCGGTTTTGACACAATGACTTGCTTCGGCGGCGAGCGAGCAACCGAAAATGGCGGCGCCAGCGTATACGTGTCTCTACCCTGTACGGTGGATGCGTGAATGAAGGTATTCTAGGCTGCAGAGCGGTCGGTTTCAGTGATGTCACTTGGGACCACGAAAACGCACGATTAAGCGGGAAAATCAAAATTTTAACCTAAATTGTTTAATTTCTCAGTGAATAAAGCACTGTTTGTATCCGGACAAGCGCTGGGGGCACTATAAAACACGAAATCTTTCGAATAAAACCAACTTGCATTTTCTCTTCATGGCTCCTTTAAAAAAGGAACAAGAAAACAAGCACTTAGCACAAAAAGAGAACGAAAAAGAAAAAAAAAGGAGGTAACAGCATTATTAACTAATGGAAGGAATCCAGTAATAATTAGATACACTACAAAATACCAATAAGTACTACACCAGAACCTAGCCTCAGAAGATGGATTATAAATACAGTAATATTCACACAAATAAACACGGAATACTCTCGCTGGAATTCGTTGAGGTGTCAACTATTTAACAGAAATGTTATGTTCAAATTTAAAAAGCGGGAGTGTAATAGAAAATTTCATGCCAGGACTTAGCGAATTCGAAGTTTTTTATGGTTTTGTAGCTTCTCTTTACGCACGATTAGGAACGTGTTCTTTGACACATTCATTGATGCAAAATGAATCTAAACACTTGACATGTAACTGGATTAATAATTTACCACCAAAAACGCATCACTGAACTTCCGAAGCCATAAAAATCCCGATCAGAATCGCGTTCAAATCTTTATCGAACCAGAAATACATTTGTGTATTTTTATGAGAGTGCTCTACGGGATTTTCATATCGTCTCCTTCTTTTCTGTATATCTTCAGGGGCATTGAAAACTGGTTGATCCCCGAAATGAGAGCAAAACAGAAGTAACGTAATCTTAGCGCGTAGCTCACGGCAGGAAAATATTCCTCACCACTGTTTATTTGGTGGTCGGTGAAATTAATTCGCTCACTCATTCCCACCCCTCTCCGTCCACCCCTGCCAATACCACAAAAATTTTCGCAGGGGCTGTGACCCTTCGCCCCTTTATGTATACGCCAGAGCAGTATCACCAGTGGCATCCACTATTCCTAGCATGCTTTCCATAACATAAAGAATAGTTTTTCTGCTTATATATATAGACGGCTGACTGTGGGGGGAATACAAAAGTCACTTTGATGGTTTCTTCCTGCAAGTATGACATTTACGTGAATAACGCACACCTTAAGTTCAGCTGCAATATTAAGAATCTTATCGGGCATACCGCGTTTTTGACATACAATAAAGTGTGTCAATGAGTGCTAATGCACCACTTCAGAATTGTCTAACACAAAGATTCATCACCGCATAATGTCCGCTACATTTGGATTCGAGAAACCCACTTCAGAGTTTTATAAATTGAACATCCAGGTAGCGATATGCATGTGTCATCATCATCATCATCATTTTATTGTTCCCTTAAAGGGAAGGTGAAGCGGTTTTAGAATTAAAAGAAAAGTTGACTAGCAGCAAGTACACATTGAATAGTTCATGTGTACGAAATATTTTCGCAATACATGCAATAGAAGCGGCGCAATGAGCAAACAAAAGTGGCCCGATGCCCCGCCCCCATCTCGCCGCGCGATGCCGGAAGACCGAAGAGCGCGGGCGAAAACCGGCTGAAAAACGTCATACCTGGACTTCCGGCCGGATCGGCCGCCTCGGCCATGCTCTTTTCGCCATGTTTCCTTGTGAATGATACTTGTTGTTGTGGTGGTTGATAGCACTCATTTGTACAATTTTCGTGTTCAAAAAGTATGCACGAACGCCAAACGAGGCATACGTTATCATGCCGTATTCCTAAGCAGAATAATGCCACGCCGGGATGCTTGATAACATACGGAAGCGACAGCCGAGGTGGCTGTGCTTGATGACAGATAATATACTACACTACGTTAAATACTTTGTAAACCGCTCCAATGCGTTTTTTTTTATGCGACGGACGTGAATGTTCACATTAGATTTTAGATTTAGGAAGGATGGGGAATACTGCTGTACCTTGGGTGAGGGTGTTTCGTTGCATTCCAGAAACCAAGTCACATTTGTTCAGGAAATACTTGTTTCGTTAAACGCGTCGGTTTTCTTTCCCTATGGGCTCAGGACAGTCTCCAAAAAAACAATGTTTTGGAGAAAATAAAACAAGGGGCCAATCCTGATAGAAGTTCTCTCCCGGCTAAGAGGAAACAGTATTCCTACAAAGTAAAAGAACCAAGACAACCAGATTACTTATTTTGCAAGTATACATGTCACGATAAGGTGATGTTCGTCTGGAATTAAAAAAAAAACACCACTCCGAACCACCACCGTGCCATAATTTGTGTTGACTGCGGGTGCCTAATTTTTTGCCCAGGATTCCGTGTGGCTGCATATTATAACCTGGCAAGCACTTGTTGTCACTGAACCTCAAGTGTGCTCCAGTGATAGTCGGTGATATATATAATGATGATACTAAAAAAATTAGGAGCGAAGAGTAAATATACGGCCTCTGTCCGACTAGCGCGGTAAATGCTTAAATCTAGAAATGCTGAAACACGCCAACGATTCATTATCACAAACGTTTGGTGATTGTTACCTAAAGTAACGTAACTACAACGTAACTGCCTTGTCCGTCTGGTCTGTTAATTATAACGAGGTGGCCGTAATATTGTAGCAGAATGCGCAACGCACAAGCGAAAATCAAGCCCTACTAGAGCCGATAATCCTGTGGAGGCACCAGTATGCTGCAGTGTTTTCAGAATAAATGCATGTGAAGCAGTAAGACGCCACTCATCGCAGGTGCAGCTAGCAATCGCGGAGGCGCCGTAGCGCCGCTGCCGAAATGGCGCGCGCGTGTGGGTCTGTGTACGGGGATGAGTAACGGGGCTGGGGTGGGCGACAACGAACAAAGGAAATGCGGAAGCAGAGTCTGCTTGTTGGTTTATGCAGGTACCGGCAAGATGTGTCTCGCATATACGTTTACAGCGCATGAACGCTATTTGTTCGCGCAGTGCACGTACGTGCTTTTCGCTGGTAGATTGTTTATAAAACGCCCATTAATCTTCGGCATAAATGGTTTTGTGTATAATAAGAAACAGTTAAGGCAGTACCTAATATTAACATGAGGTATAAAATCCCCCTATGCTAGTTGCCTAATTCAAAAATATTTTGATGAAACCCACTAGTCGACGTCAGTCACTACTGTGGGGTTCTCTGTCATGTAAAGCAAATTTAAGCTCCAAATTAATTGAACCAACAGCACGGGAAATTATAAAACAAACTTCCAGTCATGTGCGAAAATTAAACTGCAAGCTAAATTGCCGCAAAGGCAACCGTGCGATCGTTCGCAATGCTTCCGACAACCCGCGCGGCCGAAGGGTGTCCTCCTTTGACGTCATGACGGGCGCAACCAATCAGGGGCGTCAAAAGACGAAAAGCGCGCGTCTTTCAAACGGGGCCGCGCTTTTTGCAAGAAAAATGCCACTTGGACTCATGTACGATAAATTTCAATGTGATATTCGGAATCAGCGCGCAAGAAACTATATAACTCTTAATCTAACTCAATTTTTTTGGAAAGCGCTTGGCTCCTTTCGGTGTATTGCATAACAATACAGCATCACAAACAATGGTCATGTAAAAAAGCAGAGAAAAGTAACAACAACTAAAAAAGACATTAAAATTACGCGTAGACCAAATAAACAGAAAACAGGGTATTGCATGATTAGTGGAGGGTATAGGAAGTCAGTAACTCGCCGAATTTTGAAGGGTTTCGCTCTGCAACACGGATTCTGGGAGAGATTTCCATTGTTCTATTCCGACGGGAATGAAAGATTAGTTGAAAGCGTTAGTGGAACCATGAATTCTTTAAATGCTCAAAGAACTGAAGAGGGAAAGTGATGGCATTGATGAGCGCACGGGTGGAAGTAAAAGCGAGGAGCGAAGATAAGGAAAGTTATAGTACAATTTATTGAATAGGCAGAGTAGCGAAATTTTGCCCCTTGATGCTAAAAGGGGCAGTCCGATATATGATTTTAAGTTGGTAATGCAGGCAGTGTTTTCATAATTCGATGGGATGAAACGGGTAGCTCGGTTTTGAACAGCTTATAATATGTCAACTATACTTTTGGTGCGAGTTCCAAATTGTACAGGCATATTCTAATTTGGTACGGATAAAAAATTTGTATGCTATTTTAAAGGATCGATGGAGGGCACAGGTTTAAGGACCTTCTAAAGCAGTTAAGGGACTTTGAGGCGTCGGCTGTTAGTTTTAAGCAATTTAATTTGTTAGTAATGGTGTAACAGTCCGTCGACCTCAGATAGATTAACTGATCCTAAAGATTACGAAAATTTATTTATAGAGCGTTTCCGAGTTACGTGCATGAACTCGCATTTACTATCATTTACATTCATCAGCCAGCGTGATCACCAGTTGTCAATCGAGGTTAAGTCATTTTGCAGAATTTATTGGTCGTTGCTAGTAGTGACGCGTCGGTAAATAACACAATCACCGGCGAAAAGACGAATTGAAGATGTAACGCCTCGTAGAAGGTAATTTGTAAATATTGGAAAAAGAAGTGGGCCGCGCACGGATCCCGGAGGAACACCGGATATTGCTTTGATAGTATCTGAGAAGCAATCTCCAACACAGGTGAACCGAACGTTATGTAGCAGGTGATCTATGACAGGATTAGTGGGTCGAGATGAAGGCATGAAAGTTTTGACATTACTCATTTATGAGGGACGCGATCGAAAGCATCTGAAAATTTTAAAGAAAGTCAGCACAAAATGAATTATCGAAGTCTAGGGGAAGATCTGTGGTAAATTAAAAGGCTCCCGGGCCATCTCCACTAACGTGAACCCGGGGGAGGGGCGAAGCATGCAGAGTATAAGTATTCTTGGCGCCTTGGCTTTTTCGCCCACGGAGATGAAACCGTTGGGGGGTAGAAGTATACAGCTTTGTTGTAAAGGTCTCGTGTCTTGCAAGCACGAAGCGTTCTAGCGTGAGGCGTTGGAAAAAAAGTGTCCCGGTGTGTTCTTTTAGTACGCGGTTTTGCCCATGGGGATAAAACTTTTTAGCGCGAGGCGTTGGAAAACGAATGTCCCGGTGTTTTAGTACCGTGACTATGAATGAAACGAAGACGACGACAGGAGACGCCGGCAGCCCGAGCCCCTAAGGTGCTTCGCCCCTAGAAGTTGTGTTTCGCATGATACGCATGGACGAAAGCCACGTTGTTTGCTAAAAAAAATAATTCCTGTCGAGGTGGAATGCTATGTGCTAATATATGATATGCTCCAAAAGTGTACAGGCAATACATGTTAAAGAGATCGGGCGATAATTGAATTGGTCGGAGCGCTTACCAGACGTAAAGACAGGGATTATTAGCTTAGATTCCAGTCTTTCGGCACGGTATTCTCGCATATGGACTGGGTAAAGAATATTTCTAATATCTGGCGGGAAAAGACATTAGTAGCTTTTAGTATTTTCGCAGGTATGTTGTGAGAGTAGTGTCTTGATTTTTGCTTCCGACACTTTTATTAGAGCACTAATTTTATCCAGTAAACGTCACCCAATAGGCCGCCTCACACCGCACGCATGTGAGCTGCGTCACAGTTAGAAATTTGTTTATATGCTTATCATTATGTATACAAGTGGCACGCAGGCATGATGGCGAGCATGGATGGGAATTTATTTAAACCACCCACTAACGTTAAGAAGTAATTTACGACATAGCAGAAATATTACCCAGTCTAAAATCACAAAAGGAATACCGCAAAACCCTAACAGGAATTCCTGTCGTGCGACAGAAAACTTTGTTGTGACAACAGAAGTCCTGTTGTTACGACAGACCCATCTATTGTTACGACACACATTTCTGTCGTAACGACATAAGTCAATTTTCTCAACGACAAGCATTCCTGAGGTTACAACACCACTGCCATTTACGCTATTCTTCACAATGGGCAATAACAATCAAAACATGTACAACTACCGATGAAACATCAGGATCACGACAAGACACGAATTCGGCACGAGGGAACATCAAAATCAAGACAGGAATATGAATCACTACAGAACACCACAGTCCCGACACGGCAAGACTACGACAAGACGACAGTACGACACGCGAAAATACGACAAAACTACGGAAATTTTTTCTGTCGTCTTTTTCGACTGGGTACTTACAATGACAGTAAAAATCTACACCCCTCCGTCTAACGCCGACGATGGTTGAACGCAAATTCTTCTCGTGACGGATTCTTCGCTTGTCAAAGTTTTCCAAACCACTTCGACCATGTCGAAGGGGAGCAATCGGATGGATGCCGGCTTCATAACGCGTGGGGCCCAAGTTCAGTTCCGGCAACGGCAACGTTTTTTCTTTCACCCACTATCAGTCATCATCATCGTCAGAGAAAGTTGGCTATCCTGTAGGGCATTGTTGCATTACAAACGGCATCAGTGAGAACACCAAAGCTTCGCTTTAAGAAGGATTGGGGTGGCAACACCTGTTCCGAGAAAAATCAGCACACCTGCAGACGGCACTCAGTTTCATCAAATATAAGTTCTTTTAAAGGAGCCATGAAGAAAAAATACAACTTCGTTTAATTTGGAAAAACTAGGATTCAGTATCCCACTCAGCTCCATTACAGCCACAAAAGATGTTTTTTAGCAAAAAAAAAAAGCAAGAAGTATTTAAGAGCTTTCAAATTTTGCGCCACAGTGACGTGTTATGAGCAAGAATGACGTCATACGGGCCAACAATAAAACACAATTTTCAGCGCATTAACTGCACGTTAGCATTCAAGTGACGCGGTCAAATGGAACTAGAGGCCCCATAACAGACGTCCAGTCATGTGTCGTCGCGACAGGTCAGTTAGGCGGCCGCCAATCGCACAAACAAGGTTCTGTGACGTCATAGAAAAGTTGCGGGAAATTGGCTAGGGGGTCGCGACTGCTTCATACGTTTTCTTTAATATATCCGTTATTTGTTCGAAGATTTCGATGATATTGGTACCATTGTTATCGGGACTAAGCAGTCTCTCTAATAAACCCAACTTGTATTTTGTCTTCATGGTTCCTTTAATGACAGTTTGTAAGTGTGTGATGCACTTTACATTTTACATACAGTGTACGGTCGCGCTACCGTTAAACAGGAATTATAAAATGTTGGTTTCTCAGTAAATTAAATTGGCTTTACATGTTCACTGCTTCACGTAGAAGCGGTTTCAGCTGTTGCATTAATTAAAGACTGCTACAACGTTTCAGAATGTTTTGCGTTCTAAAAAGTAGATATCGAACAACGGAAATAGGTACACATCAACGTGTCCTATAACACTTTCTGGAGCTTAAAATCGCACGTGTAGTGTGCAAAAAGTGTAACAGTTAGACCCCTACCTTACACCCTGTGTATAATGCAGTATTGTTCTATACTTAAACTTTTGACACACCCATTGTACTACCTTTTCGATGGGGTGTAAGGGTGTTTCAAGCATGATTATGTCTTTTATGTGTTTTAATTCACGGTGTAGGCCCACCCTTAGTAAGCCATAGCCATAAGGTGCCGCCGCCGCGTCAGGAAAGCATGCCACACTGTCGAGGCCGGGTTAGAATCCCACCCAGACAAACGTGTACCGAATTTTATTTTCAAAGCTATTAAACCCCCCCCCCCCGGAGAAATTTAGCGTCGATACGCTCATTTTCGATCTTTTTACTAATTTTGCTGTCGGACATTTTTCCAGCCATCACCTGCAGATAACGGTGACGACGGGTTTTTCAACACATGAGGTACATAATGTTTTCACACTATATAATCCCGTATTTTTGCGATTCTATGTACCCCCCGATTCTAAGTTACCTCCCCTACTTCCAGAAAAAAATAAAAAGAAACGTTTCCAAGCGAATTTGGGCACGGTATATCTTTGCATCGCGCGGACAAGAAGTGTCGCGAGCCGTTCTAGGTGGGTACGAGCGAGCTTGTCCCCGCCACTTTATACAGTCGAGACTGTACTGTGGAGACCCTCAGTGGAAACTGCTTGCGCAGTCTAGAGTCGAGACTCTTCGTGTGGAGGTTTCCCACACGCACTGGAAACTACAGTGGAGACTACAACATAGACCCTACATGCTGTGAAGTGCAACGTTACTAGAATAAACTAGTAACGTTGGTGGAGTGGGTGTCAGTTAGAAAATTTAACCTGATTAATCCGCAGGTTATATTCAGCTAATTGATCGATTGATCGGCTGCGTTCTTTTAAGAAAAATAATGATAAAAATACAAAGTCAATAATATCTTTATTATAAAAATAATATATTGATTAAAATATCAGTATGCTCTTCGTCCTGTTCACAGATATCCCAGATAAAATCTCAGCAGATTATCGTCATGGCGCTGATGCGGTCGGGACGCGTATTCCCGCATTCGTCATTCGCACTATATGTTGAGAATCAGAAACATCGGAACTTGCCGTATTTGCAGGCGGCGGCGAATAATTCTGGTTCGCTTACCCCAGAATTACTCGATACAGCGGTATGTGTGAGCGCCCGCTAGCCGTTTTTTGCGCACGAGTAGCCATTGCCCCGTTTGTCTTGGCTATCACCTTGCGGTTCTGATCACTATCATCTCCGACCATACTTCAATCGTTTCCTGTTGTGACGTAAAGAGCGGGTCACTCGAACATGAGTGTAACCCTTGCCTTGCCCGCTCATAATTTTTGCATGGCACTGTTGCTCACATGCTTCAGCCGATTAACCAGTCAAAATTTAATATTGACTAAATCATTAATCTATTAATCGTAATGTTAACCTATCAATCGCCCACCCCTATAGTGGAGGATCACAGTGGCGACTACATGCAGTGGAGGTTCCACAATGGAGGCTCCAAGTGAAGACTGCACGAAGAGGACACTCTACAGAGAATACACGTGTGTGGACTATACAGAAGAGACTCAGTGCAGACTCTACAGGCAGTGGAGACTACAGCGGAGACTCACTGGAGGCCGTACACGCAGTGAGGAGTCTAGACTCTAAGGGGGAGGCTTCAGACTTCACGCGGTGGCGACTCTAGTGGGGAGACACTCAGTGGGTGCTCTGCACGCAGTGGAGACTCTACAGTTGAGACTCTTAAAAGAGACTACACGCGGTGTCGCCGCTACAGAGCAGACTCAGTGCAGATTCTACAGGCAGTGAAAACTACGGCGGAGACTCTCATTGGAGGCCCTACACGCAGTGAAGAGTCGATACTCTAAGGTTGAGGCTTCCACTGAAGACTACACGCGGTGGAGACTCTAGTGTGGAGACACTCAGTGGGTGCTCTGCACGCAGTGGAGACTCTACAGTTGAGACTCTTAAAAGAGACTACACGCGGCGGAGACTACAGTGGAGGCTCATTAGAGGCTTTACAAGCAGTGAAGACTACAGCGAAGACTGTAAGCGAAGACGACGCCCATTGGGAAGTGTAAACACCCATCATACGAAATAGCTTACTTATGGCACATAATTGTGAGAATTAAGGTCCTTCCTGTAGTGTGTTTTTTTGGCTGAAATATATGCATGGTGTGTGGCACGCAGTTTTCTGTTCTCCTGACGACCCTTACGGCTTTCAGAGGCAAGAGTCTCTGTGGAAAAGAAACTATTTTTAGTCAGCGAGCCTCAACGTATTTAACTACGTCAAGAAGCTACTGATACAACGAAGGCACGCGAAGCTGAACGTCAATGGAAACGACGAACTGAAAACCAATGGGAACTTCAGTCGACCCCATGGCTGCTTCGCATACTACTAAGGGTTCCCCTACGGGAAGATGGTGTAATTTTTAGAATTTTATAACAGGCGTTCGCTCTTGGCTTGTAGATGCATCGATTACTATACCTCGATGAAAGCAGACGGCGTTGTGAACGCTGCACAATCCCGTTTTGTTCGTGTAATCTGCTTGGGAATTGTTTTTTTTTTACATTTGTCATTAAGTATGTCCTGCAATTCTAGGAGAATCAGATGTGTGGTCACATCTGCGTCTCCATGCCGAATGCGAAGACCTCCATCCTGTCCCTGCGCCTGCTGCACACTTACGCCGACAATGTGCGCCACTCGACACACTCAGTATCATAACATGTTATCTTGTTCCGAGACTCTCTGCGGAGAACTGTTGCTCATTTTCGCGCAGCCCACGACGGTGACACCGATGCAATAGAGTCTAATGCCATCACGCCGTCTCCTGATATTGCCTTTCTTCGTCGATCATGCCCGTCTTGCGGAAGGAAGCCCCTTCTATGCGGTCCTTGTTGGCGCCAAACTCCAACTTCCACGTCCTTTATGAAAGAGATAGCCGAGTCTGCCTCGTTCACTTCGCGAAATATACGTAGCGTAGCGGTACACACAGAGCTCGCGGACTCACCACGCACTCGGGGGTTGAGGGAGCAGGAACCACTGTCAATTCCGCGCTGGCGCAGATAAAGAGCTCGTTGCCGCCGATTCGCGGCGTCCAATCGATGCACAAAGGAGCTGCGGGGATCCCCAATTGCGCACACAATGGACGCGCCGCTTCTCCGCGCATCGTGCGCTGGGAGACACGGGGCTTTGCAGCCCGACGGAGTGAGTGCGCGCCCGCGCAACCGCGGCTGCGCCCAGTGAAAAGGGCGGCGGGGACGTCGCCAAGGGCGCGCGTTCCGATGTCACAGCACCGGAGGTCTTATGGTGGAGCTGGGGACGCGCCCTTTACACGTTCACTCCCCCTTTCCCCTGGAGAGGAGCAAAGCGAGGGGTGTTACGCATAAGTCATCGTCGTAATCACCCATCGTAATCATCGTCGTCATTATCAAGCGGCAGCTGTCAAGTATACAGGACGATGGTCTTCTGCTGCAGCCAGCCATCCCACATCGTTACCCCCTAATGTCCATCTTGCCCACCCCCCTTTCCATTTGCTTTCTACCTGTCAAGCTGATGTGCGCAGGTGTAATTACGGTGACGGCCGTCAACACGAAGGACGTTGCTGGTACAAGCGTCCTTGTACCAGCATTGCCACTTGGAGTGGCCGATTGCCAGTGTCCCGGCAACAAAAACCCGGTGATAGCTTGCCGGCGTGCGGGTCAACTTGCATGCTGACATGATACAGGTTTCTGTTATTCTTTGCAGTTGTTGCGAGGACTGTTGGTGGATGCCATTTGGCTCAGTGATGCTTCCCTGTTTGCGATCACTTGTACACATCATCATAATCATCATCATCTGCAGCCTGTTGCGTCCACTGCAGTGCTGAATGCCTATCCCATGGCCAATATACCAACCATTCTTGATGTGGACATCCCGAGTTCATTCTCAGCTCCACAGTTTTCGTATTTTGTCCCTCTGTCGGGTCTTTGGTAATCCCCCATCCATGTGTCTTCCATACGTAGCCGTTCCTTTGAACTCATGGTCCACTCGTCGTCTGTCATTAGCATCGCATGTCCGTCCCAATCCTATATAATTTGTACTTTGATGTCTCTGACCACAGATTACAAACCCGACGCGTCACTACTAGCAGCGACCAATAAATTCTGCAAATCGACTTAACCTAGAACAACTGGTGCTCACGCTGGATGATGAATTTAAATGATAATAAATGCAAGTTCATGCTAATAACTCGGAAACGCTCTATAAATAAAATTCCGTACTTTTTAGGATCAGTTAGTCTCTCTGAGGTCGACAGCTATCGCTACACCATTACTAACAAATTAAATTGGTCGAACCACGTTCTAAAACTAACAGCCGATGCCTCAAAATCCCTTAACTACCTTAGAAGGCCCTTAAATCTGTCTCCTCCATCGATCCTTAAAATAGCATACAAATTTTTTATCCGTACCAAGCTGTTTTATCCGTAGAAGCTGTTCAAAACCGAGCTACCGATTTCATCTTATCGAAATATGCAAACACTATCAGCATTACCAGCCTAAAATTATCTATCGGACTGCCCCTTTTAGCATCAAGATGCAAAATTTCGCTACTCTGCCTATTCCATAAATTGTACTATAACTTTCCTGACTTTGTTACTCGCTTTTACTTCCACCCGTGCGCTCATCAATGCCATCACATCGCCTCTTCAATTCTTTGGGCATTTAAGGACTTCATGGTTCCACTAACGCTTTCAACAAACCTTTCATTTACGTCGCGATAGAACCACAGATCAATAACGTAATTTTATTGTGAACAAGTGTTAGGCGTAGCATTGTTCTCTTCCGCACTCATTAGCATGGCCTACGTCTTCTTTGAAGGTACCGTCTAGTTACGTAAGTAGGTAAATGTGTAGTATGCAAGTGAGACCCCAACTTTCCACCCCGTATACTGCTCATGATTTCAAAATACTTGCCACTTACAAATTCTGCGCTTACATCCTTCTCGTTATTTGTATCAACACTAGTTGCCCAAGATAGTTATAATCACGCACTTGTTCAAAAATCTCATCGCATACCTTGAGTATATTTCTTTGCCTGTCTATTTAGCATCACTTTCGATAATTTCTCTTAACTTTCAATCTTGCAGCCAAGCTTTCTAAGTATAGAGTTCCCGAAGCATTTTCCACAAGCCATGCCCAGAGCGATTCACAAACCCAGCTTTCTTGCTGAAAATTCCGTCCTCTCAGGAACCCAGAAAAACCATTTCAGGAAAGGGGTATTATAGGCATAAAGCAAGAAGCAAGAGGTCAACGTGAAGATGAAAGCTCTACAATAACTTTCCAGCATTCTGAATATTTTTTGTGTAATTCGCTGTCAAACATTACTCCCCATGCATTTGTATGGGATAGTTTCCATGGCTCTGGAACTTAGTCGCGCAACGTACAAGACGTGAAAATATGCACAAAGCAAGTTTTCACCCCCAAATATTAGCTGCGGGAAAATATTTTACGTTTTGCTAAATAATGACAGAGTAATCACTGCTGAAAGGACTGTCGTGAGCGGGAAAGCTGCACATGAATAACATGGTGTCACCTGACAATCATTGGGGACTCAGGTATTCCCCGTTTATTCTGAGCATTGCTTTTTCCCAATTGAGTTTTCTGTACACCCCGTCTACATAAATATTTTTGAGAGAGATATGTCTCTTTGCCAAACACCTCTCGTGATAGGAAACTTATAGTTTCCTTGCGAAGAAGTACTGTAGATGTGCACGCGTTGCAGATTTCTTAAAACAGAGCTACTTATATGGCTCCTGCACTCCGTGATCTATGGACGATTTTACAAAAGCAGAAGTGGCTACCGAGTCGACTGCTTTTCTATAATCTGTAAATGCCAGATGCGAGATTTGGTGTATTTGCCATTTTTTTTATTCTCTGGTTGAGGGCATGAATGATCACTTGTTGAGAAACCTGCTTGTTCTTTTGGTCGTTCAAAGTACAACATGTCAGCCTACGTTCAACATGTAGCAACTGGCCCATAGGAGTGATCTACACCTCATGAGGCCATTTTAAAAGGAACTCCCTGGCGGGTCTGTGAACTATACAAGGACGATGATGGTGACAGGGTTGATTTGCTCCGGCTCTTTCGCTCCACCGAATATTCTGCATTTTCCCCTTTCTCACCGCATGCACGCCCGCGGCATTCCTCTGCATAGGAACTTGCCGACGCCGCTCCGGCGAAACATTATACGCTTCCACCGCAAACGTTGACGAAAGCCACGATGAAGCCGTTTCCCGCATGTTTTGGTTCTGGGCGCCTCCCCGACGGCAAACAACCAGAGTCTGTACTGCTGCACAGCGTTGGGCTTGAGCGCCTCTGTGTCTCGGGTCGCTCCAGTGCGCCCCACACACACTCGCACAAACTCATCTACACCCCCGGCCGTCACTCGCTGGGTGCGCCAGATGCAGTTACCAGCGAAAACATGCGCAGCCCAGCTTATCCGTTTGCTTAGCTCTGACCCCCGCTATGTTCGTGAAGGAAGAAGGCGGGTGGTTGACACGGCCTCCCTTCATCTCTCCATACTGTCTTCATGCAACTCTCGAGGAGCGCTTGTGTCGAGCATCAGGGCGGCTGTCACAGTGCTCGGGCGGCGTCGGAGGGCGAACTGCTTCCCTTGTATATGCGGGGTTCCGCCGTCGACGACGACAGGCAATCCTGTCCAGCGCCCGACCGATGCTGTCGGCTGACGGTGACGAATTGCAGGGCGACCCGGCGGCGGTCCTCTTGCTCGCGAGCAGGTGGAGTGCGAGGCGGTTCGGTCTTGAGGAGACGACGCGTGCTTTGTAGAACATATGCGCTCCTTAGCTCTGTTTAGCGATGTCTGAACCTTGCGGCCCCTTTGCGGCTCCCAGTCCGACATCTTAGCACACTCTTGGAAGGTTTAATGGATTAAGAATGCGTGTCAACCCTTACGTGGAGCAATGCCAACGGCGAGCTCTATCTCGGTATTACGTAAACAAGTGTAATGCCAACTATGCTTCCTTGAACTGCGCAATGACCCAGCAGTATCTGCAGACCCGGTATTCTTGGAAATGTGATACTTGTTAAAGCATACCTTGCGAAACCACCGCATGTTTGGTTCATGTGGATCCTTCATAATTGCAAAAAAAAATCCCTAAACAACAACGGGACTGTCTACAATAGGTCTTTGTGGGCATACAGATAGTCGACTATATACAAGGAACGGTAAGCCAGCAGAAACACCAATATCCTATAAAACATAAAAGAACAAAACACATTTCACGAAAAACATTACCGTATAACAAACATCAGCCTAAACCTAGTAATTAGAATTACGCGTTGCATTAGTTCAGCATGTTGATATCAGCGCTTTGTTGCTCGAACAAATAATGCAAAGAGTGACATAATGGAAACACCTATAGAACAATGCCGGCCCTCATGCCAGCAATACGCGAACGTTAAACCCCTCATGGAAGCGGTTGATCTACTCATTTTTTAGGTTGAACTCGAGATAGGCTGAACCTAACTAGAGAGAGAGAGAGAGAGAGAGAGAGAGAGAGAGAGAGAGAGAGAGAGAGAGAGAGAGAGAGAGAGAGAGAGAGAGAGAGAGAGAGAGAAGGTTCTTTATTGAAAAAGCAGAGAGGTTTGCCGGCGTTTGCAGTCGCCTACATGCTTCTCTGAGGTATGGGTATGGGGGAAGAAAAGACCCAAGAAAGAACTGGGCAGGAAAGAAAAAGAAAAAAAAAAGTCGTGGACTGGCGCGATAACGGACTTTCACGAATTTGGTTTTTGGTCTGAGCTTGGGCCACGTAATTTACAATTTCGAAATTAGGCCAATATCACCAAATACGAGCACGAACTCCTTACAGCTTCGCGCTGCTTCGAGGGACAATTGGTCCCAAAATACTCGTGAGAGTTATTGGTCCATGTTCCAGATATTTGATGTTTTCAAGGAAGTGTTAACTCGGTTCCATGTGGGCCGCACATTCTAATAAAATGTGTTCCTCTGTTTCGGCACAAGAACAATTATCGTAGTGCGGATTTGGCGTCGCTCCAAGGCGAAATAGGTAAAAGTTTGTGTATGCTCCGTTCAGCCGCAGACGGCTACATATGTATACGTTTCCAGTTTACAAGGGGCTGCCTCGGGAGTCTCGACTTCGATTCTGGGTCAATAGCGTGCAGAAAGCAGCGGGCATTTCGCAAGTTACTCCACAGACGGTTTCTTTCAATCACGACGTTTTGACTAACGTCACTTCATCATAAATTACTTTAGTGGAGTAAGGCTAAGGTTTGCTTAGGGGCGGCCACTGGCTTAGTGAGTAGAGGCTATTAATTTTGGCGTCAACATCACTCAACAAATTTTAGGTCGAGTGAATACTAGATCTGGAATTAAAGTATAAGTAGGCATAAACTATGCACCGTTTTATACGCGCGTGCAAACAGCGCAGGCATCAATCCTGAACACGCTATCTGGGGCAACGGTGTAATTAGTGTTGCATCATGGCCGCCGTGGGAGCAGTCATAGGTGATTTCACCCAAACGGCCCAATCGCTTCCGCTCACTGACTAGCCAGAGTCACTCTTAATTACTGATAGTGACTCTGGCTAATCAGTGAGCGGAAGCAGTTTCGCCGGTTGGGTAAATTCAAGACAGACTGCTCACTTGCACATGCGGAACGACGCCAGCGAGGATGGCTGTACTGGTTGGGAGCAGTCTGTGTTGATTTTTACCCAACCGGCCAAACCGCTTCCGCTCACTGACTAGCCAGAGTCACTGTCAACAATTAACAGGGACTCTGGCTACTCAGTGAGCAGAAGCAAGTTTGCAGGTTGGGTGAAATCAACTGACTGCTCCCATGTGCGCCATGATGCAACATTTGTAGACCGTTATTCGTGCTGATTTTACCCAAACAGCAAAACCGATTTCGCTCACTGACTATCCGCGTGACTCTGGTTAGTCAGTGAGCGGAAGCGGTTGGGCCGGTTGGGTGAAATCAACTATCACTGCCCCCATTGCGGCCACCATGCAACACTAATTAGACCGTTGCCCTGTTTTTCCATTTCTTTGCACGCCAGGTGCTTACCTTTTGCGTTCACTTGCCAGAAGATGACGTTCCGCAGCTCGCAGCGCTCTGTTATAAAAGTGTCCCCTGGCACCATGCAATCAATACTTTCAAGGTCTATTTCCAGCAATGACACTTTTCCCCGCTGAAGCTCCTCGATCGACGCGCTTCTGTCTAAAGGCATGGACGAAACGAATTGATGGCAGAGATGTGGGGGAGAACCAGGCTTGACGTCCCGCCACCCTGCATCCGTGGGAACTCTGCTGTTCCCCACCCTTCGCACAAAATTGCTGCTCCCACCCCGATCTCTATACACGCCCTCTATTTAGCGATTAAGTTTACACCAAAACCATAATCATCAGATCAATGCATTGGAAGGCTCGGAGTGGTCTAACAGTATGCCCGCTCATGCGACCGAGAAATCAACGAAACATCACAAAACTTCGAGATATTCGCTTAGAGTTACGAGAGTTGTCCTTGCGGTGAATGGAGGTTCGACAAGAAATACTACAAATAAAAATGCCAAAATTTATTTGCGCGAGCAGTATTGACGGTCAGTTTTTAACGTGTAAGCATTTTGCTGCGAAGCAGTATACCTCTACCATCCAAGCAAATTTTCGGGGCGACGTCAGCAGAAAACTATCATCATTAAGAAGGCAGGCGCATACTTACCCATGGGGGACTGGCGATACCGGTAAAGATTATGGTTGCGTAAGCTACTCTGGTTGCAAAAATACCCATAGAAAACAGAAATCACGTAGTGACGTCACCACGCTTTTATATTTAAAAAGGGAGACCGGTATAGCACCTCCTTCAGTTCATTCCAGGCTCCCTTGCGGAAACCACGGAAAGTAAAGGCGCCAGAAGAACAGCCAGGAGGAGGACATAAAGCAGTCGTGAATGTCGTTGTGCAGTAATAGAAACTGTGGTTAAGTACACTTCACTTGTCTCTGCTTTCACTCTTTTTAGAGCCACGACAATTCAAGTGACGTCTCATGGGTAATCGTTGTGGGTGTCGTTTACAGCTTCGCAGTCCAACCACCTTCCCAGCATGGATTGAAGCCACATTTTTGTTACGCGGGCCAACAAGAAAACCCGTCTGTACTTCTTTAACGCTTCATATGCCGCACCTTCACTTGCATACAAAAATTTCATTAATAAAAGACCTTGAGACCAGTGTTGTACACGTTCCTCCAAAATAGGAACTAAAGCTCGTTCCTCGTTCCTTGCCAATTTTGAAACGAGTTCCCGTTACAAGTTCCTTTATTGCGAAAGGAACGCGTTCCAGTTCCACTTCGAAAATTGGAACGTGTCGTTACATTAACGTTACAATTAGATTTTTAAATTAAAATGTAGTGTCCGATAATCCTGGGTCGAAATTAAGTGAGACATTTAAAACTCACATCGAACTACGTATATTATACGAATATTAACACTACCGGCAGCAGATTATCTGGAGATAAAGATAATCAAAAGAAATGCTCCTGGGCGAATTTTTTCAGGGAGCACCGGACAAACTCCAGACGGCTCGAGGACATTTCGGTGCAGGATATTTCGGTGCGGAAATTTTGGTGTACGGACATTTCGGTGTACGGATATTTAGGCGACCAAATTATCCGGTGCTTGCCTGTTTGCGGCAGCCGTTATATTTTTATTTCCGCTTAACGTGGGTTATGGACAACAATCTGGAGCAGTGAATTTATTTTTTTGATTGCTGTCATGTTCGATCTTTGCCAGGTATTTTTAGAAATTCTACATTTACATATTTTTGTTTAATACCTTTTCCTGGGGACACCTGTTATGCAGCCGATTGAATTCTTTAGCACGCGTTTTTTTTTTTTTTTTCATTTATGACAGATTGTTAATTTATATTCGCTCTTTTTTATCTAAGAGAATTACCCGTGTTTACGATGGTCTACCACCTCTTTTGTAATTTTTTTAACTTACACACCCTCAAATTACATAAATTACATGCACACTCTCAATATCCAAAAAAGTAACAAACATCAGCTAGCCCCCCAGAACGTAGAAAACCTTATGAAGAGTATTACGTAGGCTGGGCTGCCTTGCTTTGCTAAAATGAATTCGCGAACACTGGTCTAGGATATTGTCGGGGAGGAAAAACGGGCCTTTTGGAAAACAGCCGCAGGTTCTAATGTCCTAAATGCTGATTAAGCGCGTACCGGTTGTGCATACAAATTCCACCCATTGTGTTCGGAACAACCAACCTTCGTTTAATGTTTACAAGCCTACATTTGCCACATTTTAATTCTTCGTTCTAGCGCCTCCCCCCCCCCCCCTCTTACCTCCCGCCTGTACTCTCGAATCTCGACCAGATTTCTTTTTCAGCCATATTATTTTCGGTTTCCCCTGAATATCCTACTGGCGTGGTGGAGTTCACGGTCTCCGAAGCGTCACCGCAGTGATTTTTTATTTTTTTTTATTTAGAACTTACTGCTAGTCTCTTAGCGGAGGCTTTTGCAGGAATTGGGTGATACATTCAGAACAATGACATAGCACACTTCGCGTTTAAAACAGAGAAAAAGCTTTACATTCACCATTGGCGCACGAAACCTCTATAATGTGACACAAAAAACCACCCAAAAAAGCCGCTGAGAACACAATGGCTACTATCGTTTGCTGGCTACGCCCTTCCGCGCGTCCCGGTCATATCGACGGCGCCCCCACTCCAGGAATCGCTCTTTCTGCGCCTTCAGTCGCCCCCTTGGGAATTAACTCATCAAGTCGCGCATATCATGGATACCCCAGGTATACATCGCTTCCTCCCATTATAAGGAGCAAACCCGCCGTGGTGGCTCAGTGGCTAAGGCGTTGCGCTGCTGAGCACGAGGTCGCGGGTTCGATTCCAGGCCGCGGCGGCCGCTTTTCTGATGGAGGCGAAAAGCACAAACGCCCGTGTGTACGAGATTTCGCCGCACGTTAAAGATCCCCAGGTGGTCAAAATTAATCCGGAGCCCTCCACTACGGCGCGCCTCATCGCCTGCGTTGCGTCGGCGCGTTAAACCCTACAATCAATCAAATCAATTATAAGGAGCAAAACAAAGTGAATAGGCTAGTGTGACGAGGGCGGCAACAATCGTCTTATAGCTTTCGAAGTCCAGTAGACGCAATGGTGAAGCACAAGTGACACCCCTGTCTCTCTACTTAGGGGGATGATTGCCGGCGGGGCTCAGCTTTCCCCTCCCCTAAATAACGCCACCGGAAGTGAGATCGTTGGTTTGTTAGTTTTAAGTAGAAGTGACACCGAATGCAACGAAGGCGAGATTGATTGAGAGAATAATTAAAACGAAATGCACACGCGCCTAATCAACCTCGTTTTTCTGTTGTCTTTTCGCGGAAGTTTTGTGGGGGGGGGGGGGGTAAGAGGAATAGACTAAAAGCAGCAGCGTCTTGCACCGTTGGGTAAAGTGAAACGAAAGCGCTTCGGTAACACTTAAAGTATTATGGTCGTTCACATGAATGTTAAAATAACAAAAAATGGTTGAACGGATCCAAACTAACAACGTTAATTTTTACCATCTACTACAGAAATTGGGTTTCACGTGGCAATGCTCCGCCAGGGTTTAGCGTTCGTTTCCACGAACGGCGGAGCAAGCACAAGTCTCGAACGTAAAATCGTATCAAGTCACAAAATTACAATATTAAAGCTAAAATGTTAAAGCTAGAATGCCTGGGACATCCCCTCACTCAAAATGTCTGGGCCAAGACGTAGTGCACCAAAATGTCCGTGCACAGAAATGTCCACACCGAAACGTCCTGGACCGAAACGACCTGGACCGAAATGTCCGACACCGAAATGTCCGGATCCCGTTTAGCAGTCCGTCCGTTTCGTTGGCTAAGTTGTTACCGGGTTTACCGGGACCGGTCTGCTCCTGAGCGCGCGGATGGGCGGGTAGGAAGGGTGCGGATGCACGGACATGGCCAAGGCAGGCCCGCGGAACTAATCCCCCTACCGCGACGAATGCCGAAGTGCCCAGCCGGGTCCCGGTCAACCCAGTAACAACGCATACGACAGAACGGACGGACTGCTAAAACTATTATTTCCCCGCCAGGGAACAATTCTATCGGCCAGACGCGCATTCTGGCCTCCCCGGACAAACGATGAAGGGTGAAACGCATTATCGCGGCTACGCTATTCACCCGTCGAACGCTGCGTAAACAACCAGCATGAAAGCAAGCACAAGCTGCGGCCTGCCGCGTGGTTATTCTTCAGCCTTTGACCTTCGAGGAAGCACGTACGGCTGAAGGGCGGGCATACTGACCATCTTATAGGAAGAGAAATGCAGTAGCGCTTTGCGGATTTTTGTACTCGAGCCTTGGCATCAAAAACAGCCAAATCCTAGCAGTGTAACGGCAGGAACGCCGTTCCTGCCGTTCCTTCAAAGACGTAACGAGTTACCGTTACAGTTCCACAGACCCTTAATGGAACGGTGGCGTTCCTCCGTTCCTCCAAAAAGGAACTAGTTCCAGGAACGCCGTTCCTTGTAACGCCGTTCCGTACAACACTGCTTGAGACCTTGCAATTTCGACATGGACGGTTATGCTTGTACCGAAAAACTGCATTCACGCAATACATTTGTATAAAGCAGTAAAGCCTATATAAGGCGGTCTTGGTAAACCGTGCTCCGTACAGATAATTTCGGTTTTATGGAGGCATTGAAGGGCGTCGGGCCTTCGTGTTTTAATACAAGAATCCCTGAAAAATGCCTCCCCATCAATGCATTTGTGTGGCGTAGTGAAGCCGAGGGCTCAGTGTGTAGTGTTCCATGGGGTTTCTGAATGTATATAGTAAAATGTAGTAGTAGCACCTTCTTACTTTCGAATCAGCCTTCTCGTAGTGGCTCTGATAAAACGTCGTGGCAGCAGTGCACCTCCGTGTAGTACTGAAGCCGACTTTGCGTACGTACACTTCATATGGATTCATGGGGTCTTACGGAAGTATGTCGCGATTTGCCCGGCATTCGGGAACGTGGGATGGTCGAGGAACCCTCCAGCCGAGAGACAACCCACGGCCTCCTAGTGGTAACGATGGACTGACCTCGAGCAGCTATGCTCGTTAGTGTTTATTGTCTGCGGCGACCAATGTTGCCCACCGAACTTGGAGGGCCACAAAGCCTAGCGGCCAACGATGATTATGGGCGAGGGAGGCATCACATGCTTGTCACAAGGGCCTTAAGACATCATAGTTGTTTTATTGTCCCTGGAACCGTGCCTTTGAAGCAAAGCATTTGTGTATAGTAAATAGGCTGGTCTTAAAGGGGCACTGTATATTGTGTTTCATAGGGATATATGTTGTAATATGGGGGCATTTGTTAAAACGCTGTAAACCTTCCAACTTTGGTATCAGGGTGCTTATATATGGCTCGTAAAAGGTGTCGTTTTATCATTGCATCTGGGTGTACAAGGAAAGCCGATTTTAACGGTGCTCGTTGTTTTCACTTGGCAGTTTATACGAACATTTTAATAGCCTTCCGATGCCTTTACATGCAACAGCCCTTGCCGCGGCTTCCCAACTCCGGCGCTTTCACAAAAAAACATCAGACATCGGCGGCCAGGCAAAATCTTTCGTTTGTTTCACCAGTAAATCGGTTGCATAAAAGGGATCTCCAAATCGTTCTTACAACCACCTCACGGGCTGCCGACTGCGCGGCGGCGGCGGCGGCGGATCTTTCAAAGTGATCCGGCGCGCGGGTGGGCCGACTCTGCCGCCGCCAACCGTGTCGAAATATGTCGCCCGTTCGGCGGCGGGCCGCTGCCGCAGTTTCCGCCGCCGGCCTGCCCTAAACACTGGCGCAGGCGCCGCGGGCCCTCGGGGGCTCAATTGGCGAACAAAGAGGGTGCCGAATTAGGCCCCCGAGCGGCCGCCTTTGTGGCGCGCGCATCGCGTCGGACGCCATGTTGGGGGCCCGATCGGCTGACGCGTCGTTTGTCTTTTGCGCTCCGCGCGACGCGGTAATTGGGCCGCGAGGGCGGGCCGCCACCGACAGACACACGGAGGGGGGAAGGAGACACCCGAAACGGCCGCGTCCATTGTTGGGCCGCGGCCCGAGCCGTATTGGGAGTGAGAATGATGAAGACTCCACGGATGCGCCGATTGCCGCCGCCGCCGCGTTCACTGTTACGTGCAGCGGATGGCAGGTGTCTACGCAGATTCGAATGACGTAAAAGTATGGACAAACCTCGCAGACTTTTTGGCAGTGCGAGGACGATGTCGAAGTTGTACATTCGGGCACAAGTTAAGAACGGCAATAGCTCCTGTACGATATCACTCCGCCTACGCTACGTACCCGGATGTCAACGGGCACGCGCGTTTTGAAAGGAGACTGCTATGAATGCGTGATATCGTCTGCCTTTTCTTACGTAGTTTTTTTGTCGCCGCTGCAGTAGTTCGTAAGCATATTAAGTCCAAAAAAATCACGAAAACGGCTCGTTGAATGTTAAAAATATTCCCAGTGACGCACTATTTGCGCCGCGCGGAGTAATGTCCTGCTGCGGTGATGAGGCACAGCAGCAACTTCCGTTGCTGCTGTGCGCATTGCACAGCAGCAACGTAAATGTGCATTGCATTGCGTTGCTGTGCGCATTGTACAGCAGCAGCAAATGTGCGCATTGCAGTCTGCACCGTGCCGGAGGTGATGAAGCAGGGCGTGCACACCGAACGGGTAGTACTCGCTGCTAACAGCGAGATCGTGAGGTGCGGCAGGGAACTTGGGCTTGACCTTGAAGTGATAGACGTGAACAGGGTAGTGGGCAGCATCGGACATAGGCAAGCTTTTCAGTGGGACGGGATTCACTTCAGCCCCAGGCTAGGAAACAAGGTGGGTTGGCGCTTAGGTGGGAGAGCGGTAGCTTTTTTAGGGGGCCCCGCGCAGCTAAGGAAGGCAAACTAGGAGACGAAGGGGAAGCAAGAGACACTTGCACACTCAACGCTGGGAGGCAGCCAGGCCTAGAGCTAAACGGAGAACCTGCGGACGTAACTGAGAGCGTTGACAGAAGCCATTTCAGTGGAAACAATGGAGCAAACAATTCTGAAAAAGACAGAAACAGACCCCGTAAGCGGAAAGGGAAAAACAAATGCAATAAATATTTAATCAGCTACATAAATATGCAGGGAGGTAGAAAGCCAGATAAGTGGGTGGAAATTCAAAAGCAACTTGAACGGGAAGGAATAGACGTATACGCTTTAGCCGAGACTCACCTCCGGGACCTAGAAGCCCCACCTATCATAGACAATTATGTCTGGGAAGGTTGCAACAGGACCAGAGGAATGAAGAAAGGGGAAGGTGTTGGCATGCTCATTAAACAAGGGACCGACTGGCAGAGAGTGCATAAAAGTTGTAAAGAGCATCTATGGGTTAGAGGCACCATAGAGGGGAAAAATACATGGTTAGGAGTGGTGTATCTGTGGACCGGAAGTATAGTGCTAGGGAGGAAAATGAGGAAATGGTAAACTGTTTGAGAAGAGATATAAACGATTTCAAAGATTCGGGCGAAATAATCATAGTTGGAGATATGAATGCCCATATAGAAGGTTTGGATGGATACACAGACCACAACGGTTCTCTAGTGATAGATCTATGCCAGGAAAACCGGCTTGTAATAGTAAACACGGAAAGCAAGTGTGACGGACAAATAACGTGGGAAAGCGGTAACAGACAGTCCAGCATAGACTACAGTTTAGTATCCGAGACAGTATACGGAAGGCTGCGGGAAATGAGGATAGATGAAAATGGAACAGACAGCTTAGGAAGCGACCACAAGCGGTTTAGCTTGCACTTTGGAGGAGCAACCCGGACAAATGCAGAAATAGGTACAATAGGAGGAAATAATTTGAATAATGAGCAGTTAAAGATCATCGCTGATAGATTGGAAGATGAAATCAATAAATACCCAGGCAAAAATTGGGATTACGACGAAATGATTGCGTTCATAAAGGGTAAGATGAATGAAGCAAAGGAAAGAAACCGATGGAAAGGGAAGAGAAAGCCGAGAAGCTGGTGGAATAAGGAAATAAAAGAGGCTATTGACCAGCGAAGGAAGGCGTCGAGAGAACATAGAGAAGCAAAAAGAACTGGTATGGAACCGGAGGTAGTGAAGGAAAAGTGGGATGTCTACCGTGGGAAAAAACTAGAAGTGCAGAAAATGGTGCAAGCAAAGATCAAGCAGAAAAGCGAACAATGGATGGCAGAAATACGGAAGAAGGACAAAAGCGCATCCAAGAAGTTTTGGAACCATGTAAAATCACTAAGCTCAAAAAACGATAACCATCAAAAATTCCTGATTGATGAGGAGGGGGAACATTTAGAAGGAGAGCACGCGTTGGCGCATATTCATCGAGTGATTAGTGAGAAGTTTCGGACAATAGTGTTAGGGAAACCTGCACCGATAACATCAGCGCCACAAAATACTGCGGAAAGGGAAATAAGTTTGAGCAACCTTGATTGGAAAAAAGCAGAACAAAAGGTTCCCCCCCCCGGACAGCAGTGGCCCCGGACGGAATACCAATGCAACTGATAAACCTACTTGGACCTAAAAGTAAGGAATCGTTTATGAGGGCAATAGATAAGGCGATAGAAACCAAACAAATACCAGAGGACTGGTTAGAAAGTAGGATGAATTTAATATATAAAGGCAGAGGAGACAAATCCAGTATTGATGCATACAGACCACTCACAGTAACGTCAGTGGTGTATAGATTCGTAATGCAGGCGATAAAATCAGAAATTCAAGCATGGATGGAAGAAAATGAAATACTTGGGGAACTGCAGAATGGATTTAGACAAGACAGGCGACTGGATGACAATCTGTTCGTGATAACGCAATGCATTGAAATTGCGAAAGCACAGAATAGACCACTATGGATTACGTTCTTGGACATTAAAGGGGCATATGACAACGTAAACAGAGAACGGCTGTGGAGAATGCTGAAACTCCAGGGATTAGATGACGAGTTAGTACAGTTCCTTATAGCAATCTATAAAGACAATAGAGTGCACCTTACTTGGGAAGGACAGAAATGCGCCCAGCAGGTCAAAATCCATCGGGGACTGAAACAGGGATGCCCTTTGAGCCCAATACTGTTCATGCTTTACATGACAGGGTTAGAAAAGAAACTGGAAGAAAGTCAAGTAGGGTTTAGCCTAACCCATATGCTGCAGGCGAAGTGGTACAACGGCATATTCCGGGAATGTTATACGCAGACGACATTGTTCTTTTAGCTGATAACCAAACCGATATGCAGCGGCTAATAAATATTTGCGGCCAGGAAGCCACTGACCTCGGGTTAAATTTCAGTGCAGAAAAATCAGGAATAATGGTTTTCAATGACGCTACCAACGACGTAGTGTCTATCCAGCAAGGTGAATTACCTAGAGTGAAGGAATATAAATATTTGGGAGTGTGGATAAACGAAGGGGATAACTACTTAAGTACTCACGAGGAGCAACTTAAGGTTAAGGGAAAGCGAAACGCAGCTATAATGAAGCATAGAGCTCTGTGGGGGTATAACAAATATGAAGTAGTAAGAGGAATGTGGAAAGGAGTAATGGTTCCGGGCCTCACGTTTGCGAATGCTGTACTCTGCTTAAAATCAGACGTTCTATCAGGCCTTGAAGTAAACCAGAGAACGGTAGGACGTTTGGCCTTTGGCGCGCATGGAAAAACAACTAACGAAGCAGTTCAGGGAGATATGGGCTGGGCGTCGTTTGAAGTTAGAGAAGCTCAAAGTAAAATATGCTTTGAGATGAGGTTGAGGGCAATGGATCAACGAAGGTGGGCAGCTAAGGTTTTTAGGTACCTATACTTGAAAAGCGTGGACACGCAGTGGTTAAGGAAGACTAGACGGCTAACGACGAAATACGGAAAAAACAGTGGGGAATCCAAAACAGCCAAGGTAACCAAAAAAGAGGCAAGGCAGATTGAAACGAATAAATGGAGGGAAAAAATGTAAGCTAAAACGTCGTTAGAGATGTACAGGGCTGAGAAGATGAACATCAGAAAGGAAAATTTCTACGATAATTCCCAGGGCAGTGCTTTGCTTTTTGAGGCTAGAGCAGGTTGCGTGCGAACTAAGAGTTTTGTGGGGAAGTATTCACAAAATGATGGGGTATGTGTGGTCTGCGGAAAAGAAACAGAAACTATGCGGCACATAGTGTTAGAATGTGAGGGTATCCATCCAAATCTACATGAAGGGAATATTGGGCTTTCAGAAGCCCTAAGATTTAAGGGTATCAGAGAGGAAGTTAACTTCAAGGCTGTCGAGGGGACGAAAAGAAGATTAGAATGCTGGTGGACGAAAAGCAGAGAGGGTTTGATTGATTGTGGGGTTTAACGCGCCGACGCAACGCAGGCGATGAGGCGCGCCGTAGTGGAGGGCTCCGGATTAATTTTGACCACCTGGGGATCTTTATCGTGCGCCGAAATCTCGTACACATGGGCGTTTTCGCTTTTCGCCTCCATCAGAAAAGCGGCCGCCGCGGCCTGGAATCGAACCCGCGACCTCGTGCTCAGCAGCGCAACGCCTTAGCCACTGAGCCACCGGGGCGGGTAAAAGCAGAGAGGGGAATATTGCCTAGGACAGTTACCACCTGTAACAGGGAAAAGAAAGTATTTCGGGCCTAATAAGCTTTAGGGCCTGCCATAAGCAGCGCTAGTATTAAACCAAGAGTGTAAAACATGGTTATATTAGTCCTTTTTGGTAAGATGACATGTCATCACCCCGCTTCAAGGGGAAACCAATAGGAATCATCATCATCATCATCATCGTTGTCGTTCTTAACTTGTATTCGGGTATAGTAGTATTAGGGAAAAGGAGACGGAATGGGAATGAGGAACAGCTGTTCATAAGCACCGTAAATATGTCCGTTTCAGCCATGGTTCAAAGTTGTAAGTTATACGGAACGATGCAATGTGTACCCGGCATTAACAGTACTCGACCCAGGCCGCTTTCAACTGAATAAATGGCCATATGTTGCGGATCGAAGTCGAAGGAGATGGCTAATCATGCACGCTGAATGCAGTCGTAATAGCGAGGGTGCGATATGGTTGCACGAGAAGGGCTGGACGATACTGAGCTGTGACTGTTTTCAAACTGCGAGTTCGTACGATTTAGCCCTGGGAACGGCGTTGCGAAATGCGTGGCGCATGAGTTTTGCGCCTGCGTTGCCTTCTCCCTCTTCTTCCTCGTACAGCCGGTAAAACTCTAACAGCAATTTCAACCTTAACTAGTTGCACCTGAAAACTGCCAAAAGATGCTGCAGACAAAAGGGGTGAGCTTGGACTTCATAACGCCGCTGTGGTTTTCTTCAAATCTTCCTCGGTCGAGGCAGGATAAGGTCGAACGGACGAGTGCTGTGATATAGACCGGAGTTTTACCGAGTGTACATTGTGCTTTTCCATGGAGATAGTGCAAGTGCTTGCTCTTGCTTCCTGTTTCTAGAAGCTTGAAAGCAATCTCAAAAAGTGTACGTGGTCGTGATTTACGCTCACTAGAGCAAAGCTAGACACCGGCAGCTTTTGAAGGCGTGAGGTATTCGTTACTGAATTCGTGGTGTATGACGTTTTGCGTATGGTGATGAAGGACCCAGTATGCTATGCTTACATTATGCATACGTACGTATATATAAATGCATATACCCCAGTGACATGTTCGGCTTTTAAGCGACGCTAGTGCCGACTGTTGAACTCCTGAGCCACACCAGTGCAGAACGTTCGGTTCCGGACGAACCCTTCAGTGGATAGTGCCAAGAGCGACCTGGAGTCGCCTGGTGGGCCATCACCATGCCACAAAAAATAATCAGCGAACGCTTCTTTGGTGACGCTGCACCCAACAGGCTGGTCGAAAAGTGTAGCACAAAGGGCGTTTAAATTTTCGGTACAGCCGGACACTTTCGGGATGGTGACAGGAACTGACAGGTAAGGCCACCGTTCACTCTGCTGATTAACACTGGGGGCGGAGGTTCGGTTCTTGAGAAGAGGCGGTGACGGAGGTGTGCCTTCTGAATATCGTCGGTAACAGCTAGAGCTCCGGCTACTGAGCAGGGCCATGTCGGAGATTCAGCTCCTCAAGAAATCCGGATTCGTTTCCTCAGGAACGTCAGCGCTGGAGGTTCCGTTCCTGAGGAAAGCTGGGTACGGAGGTTCGGCTCCTGACGAACGCTAGTGCCATGTACTTTCGGCTTCAGAAGTGCGTTGCTTATTGATGTTCGGCACCCGGGCAACGCCAGAGCAGGATGCTCTATTCCTGAAGCAACCAGGTTATGGAGGGTTGGCTCATAGAGAATGGTGGTGATGGACGTTCGCTCCTGAGGAACATCGGTGACAGACGTTTGGTTCATGAAGAACACCAGTGCTGAGGTACGACTTCTGAGGAAATCCGGTGACGAGGGTCTGGCTAAGGAAGGTGCCGGAGGTTCAGCTCGTGAAGCACGTCAGTGTCAGAGGTTCCATCTCTAAGGAACGTCGATGACTTTGGCTTGGGCCCCCCCGGAACGTCACTGTTTGAGGTTCAGCTCCTGAGGAACGTCGGTGGCGGAGGTTCGGCTTCTGGTGAACGTCAGGGCCGGAAATTTGGAAGCCGCAACGGGAGGTTCGGCACCTGAGGAACGCCGGTGCCGGAGGCTCGGCTCTGGGGAAACATCGGTGACAGAGGCTCGGCTCTTGAGGAACGTCTGGGCGAGGTCCGGCTCCTGAGGATTCCTTTTTATGAAGGATCGGCTCCCAAGAAAAGTTGGTGATGGAGGCTTGGCTCCACAACAATGCAAGTGCCGGAGGTTGGGCCCCCTAGGAAAGGCGGTTGATGGAGGTTTGGCTCCTGAGGTGCCCCGGTGGTGGAGGCTGATCTCCCGGGAAACGCTGGCTGGTGATAAAGGTTCGGCGCGTATTTTGATGCATTCGTTTGGAAATACAGTGGAATTTTCCGTGTTGCTGATGCTCTACTGGAGGTGTTTTCCCGATACGAGGGTCACGAAGCAAATACGGGGCCATGCAGACAAAACACAAGTTTGGTTCATTCCAAATATTGCCTCGTTAGAATCATACCGACAACACTTTTGACGTACATTTCGCTCGAGTAAGGTATATAATTAGTAAAAAAGGGAATGGCCACGCGATCCACTAGCTCATTTCCCACAAACGAACCTATGATGTGATATGCCCAGCTGTGGGGTTGGCTGAAGCCGGCCCAAACAAACGCAAGTTAGCATAGGCTTATAAGCTTGCCGAACGAGGTATTTGCGCTTAAATGTAACGCATATTCGTTTTATAGCAGTAAGAATGGTGGGGTAAGCAGCGATAGTTACAAAAATACACGTAAACATAGAAGTACCGATGCGCTCTGCCGTTGGTACTGGGCGCACTATGCTTGTTCTGGCTGCGCAGGTGTCCGCCGCTTTGGGGTTGTCTTAAACGACACTGGCCGATTGGCGTAGGCGACGTTGTCTTACGTGACCCTGTTTGTCAAGATACCACATGTTTCACGAAACCAGTACTTCCTGCCGTAACAGAAACAGGCCAGGTGCAAATACGTTCAAAAACAAAGCAACGGCAGACAAAGGTCCGCGGCTCAGTATGGTAGCGCCATCTGAGGGGACTGACGGTAAGCAAGGCTTAACGGGAGTCCCCTTAAAACTAAGAAAATGCCGAGCGCACAGGAGCACGTGCCTCGAGACGACGGCCAGGCAGTTAAAGAACCAAGAAAATTCCGAGCGCTCGTGTGTGCGTGTCTCGCGTCGACCGCCCAGCGCCCTTGGCGCCCGTTTGTCAAGCCAAGCATACACATTCAGGGAGATTGGCCAAGACTGGCCGAAAAAAAAAAGAAACCCCCGCGTACACCGCAATCGTGGCAACACTTGCTCGGAACGAGAAAGATTCCAAGGAAGGTCGCACTTATAGCAACTATGGAGTGAAGTTCGAAGTGGAAGCGAACAAGAAGCAAATCGGCTGCAATCGTTGACTGAAACCGCCGGGATGGTCGCGACAGTTGCGTACAGCTTCGCTACCTTCAAGTCTTACGCGTTAGTGTGAGCTTGCTTCATTTTTAGGTGCGAAGCAACTTAGGGGATCGGGCTGTCGGCGTCTCCTGTCGTCGTCTCATGCCGTCACGGTAAATGAAGTTGTCGACCCGCCGCGGTGGCTCAGTGGCTAAGGCGTTGCGCTGCTGAGCACGAGGTCGCGGGTTCGATTCCCGGCCGCGGCGGCCGCTTTTCTGATGGAGGCGAAAAGCAAAAACGCCCGTGTGTACGAGATTTCGGCGCACGTTAAAGATCCCTAGGTGGTCAAAATTAATCCGGAGCCCTCCACTACGGCGCGCCTCATCACCTGCGCTGCGTCGGCGCGTTAAACCCTACAATTCATTCATTCATAAATGAAGTTGTCAAACGAAGGTCAAAAAGCAATTGTTTAATTGATAAAACCGGTTCAAAATAAACTAAAATGATTTAAACTAATTTAAAATACAAGAATAATCAGAATTTATATTGCAATATTAACAGAAATTTGTTAAATTTCGTCTCGAAATGGGTTTCAAACGCCAGGTTTTCTCCTGTAAAGCATTCTTCTTGGCATGCTGTGGTGTGTGACACGAAGACAACTTACGGCCAGTCTGTCTCTCATTTAATTGCTGAAATCCGGTTCAACGCAAAAGAGGGCGACACCGCGTCAGCAAGAGTGCGATTGCTCCTCCCACCGATGTTTCTCCGGCGCCCAATCAACGCGCGCCGTGTGGCAATAGAGACTTACAATCTTTGAATACATTTATACACTGCATGCGCCCCTCCCAAGGTTTCACGTCAGTGGAGAGGGCCAGGTGTTTTTTTTTTCCTTTCTTATTTGCTGCACATGTTGTTGTTCCGAACTGCTGCTAACCCGTAGTACCCCTCGGGCTTTGGGGTGGCGCAGTGGTCAGGTTGCCGGTTTCGCGGCGCAAAGGTCCCGGGCTCGATTCCCGGGAACTCCCAAACTACAATTGAGGCCTTGGGGTTTTCTGTATACGACGGGCGGATTTGTTTCGGCCTTCACAGCTCTGCTCTAGCTATTCGAAATACAAAAGATCTAGGAAATAAAAAGATAGCTCTGCTGGTGCTCGACCCCAATAAGTGAACGTTAGAAGCCACGATGGTATACCCGCTGGGCAACGAGGACGAACAGCCAGCTCGTTTCAACAAGTGATCAAGAAGATTGCGGGAGTGTTCAAAGCTAACCGCTACACGGGTCTATACTCGGGAACATGCATGCAAGTTAAGAACGGCAATAGCTCATGTACGGTATCACTCCGCCTAAGCGACGGACCCGGATGTTAACGGGCGCGCGCATTTTGAAAGGAGACTGCTACGAATGCGGGATATCGTCTGCCTTTTCTCACGTAGTTTGTTTGTCGTCGCTGCAGTAGTTTACAAGCATATTAAGTCCAAAAAATCACAGGAATGGCTTGTGCCGTGTTCAAAATATTCCCAGTAACGCGGTACTTGCGCCGCGTGGAGTAACGTCCGGTTGCGGTGATGACGCACAGCGGCAGCTTCCGATGCCGTTCTCTTGTTCCCGAGTATAGGTGTAACACGAAGTGTCTGGTCTGCAGTGACTTGGAAACGTAATATCTCCACCACCCCAATTGTCTAACGCGGGTCCTAACGATCCACCGCTGACAACTTCAGAGGCGAGCGCACTATACTAGAGGTCGTGCTCCTATATTGGGTCCAAGGTCCTGTGAGCTCTTATGCGCTAACTCTCCTATCTGGCATACCTTATCTGGAATGGAATGGTTTCTGCTTTTTGGTGTAGCCTCACTCAAAGCAGGAAACAAAAAATACCGGGAAAGTGTTGGCAAGTTTACCTCTACAAATATGTGCTACCCTGCGCCCTGATGATGACAATTCCGGAATTTGCGGTGCACCCGGATGAATCAACAAACCCCAGTGTGTATGTGTGAGTGAGAGTGAAATGTTTATGGAAAAGGGGATAATGTAGGCCTGATGTACTAATCTTTGGCCTGGTGCTCTCCTGCTGGGGAAGGGTATACGGGGAACAAAGGTGGAAAAAGTGATTAAATTGATTAAAGAGCTGGGATAGCTGTGTAAGAATCTTCCTTTGTATATAGAGATACCTCCCAGAAGTTTTCGACCGTAACCGGTCACTATAAGGCAATTTAATTCAATTTTAATATTTGTACTCACTAGAAAGTTCAGAGCAGATGCCCTTTCGACATCGGCATTAGCATGACGCGTTGAACGCCTCGGCCCTTTTCTTTCCTCCATGCCTCGGCCCAAGCTGCCGACATGAGAGAGAGAGAGAGAAAACATTTATTGCCCAGTCACCGACCTAAGTCCAGGTCAGCTAAACGATGGATCCTGAGACGTCACTGTCTTCATAGTAGTCCAGAATGTCCTTGGAGATCTTCTGGATATGAAGGCAGAGAGCCTCCTGGGCGGCCCGAACGTCTGTTCCGGGCGGGGGAGCCAGCCAAGTGTCCCACGAGGTGATGCGGGAGAGGGAGGGGGGAAGCTTCGGGGGGTGGCAGTCCCAGTAGGAGTGGGGAATAGAAGGGTATGCGCCGCAAGAAGGGCAGGTTGGGGGACCGGAGCACTTGCGAATGCGATGTAGAATGTGGTGAGATGGGAGGGAGCGGGTATGAGCCTGGCGGAGAAGAACGGTTTGGGCGCGAGTGAGGCGCGGGTCTGGAGAAGGGTAGACTTGGCGGGCGAGGCGATAGGAAAGTAAAGTGAATTTACGGGTCTCGCGATCATGAAGACGAGTGGAAGGAGGATGGTATGAGGCTGGCCAGAGCATAGACGGACCCGGGGATAGATCTCGGGAAAGCGCGTTTACTCTTGCGTTGCCGTCCATGTTAGCGTGGCCAGGTACCCATACCAGGACAAAGAGGTGAGAAGGATGTCTGTTGAGAGTGTCAGTCACTAAGTTAGAAGAAAAGGGGTTGACGGTATAGCGTAAATAATTTCGGATGGCGGATTGCGAATCTGTGAAGATATAAGTGGGGTGTTCGGTGGAGGTTGTGAGAGCAGCATGCTCTATGGCAAGAGCGATGGAGTGCTCTTCTAGGGAGATGGCATCTGGCGGGCAGAAAAAAGGCGTTTGTGCGGAAACCAACGACGACTGGCGTAAAAAGGCTGCGGTTCCTATTTGCGTAGAGGGAAAATGACTGGCGTCTGTAAAATATACCGCTGATCCTTGCTTTTCTAGAAAGGAGACACGTTTGGTGAGGGCTTTACAGCGTAGAAAGCGGCGGGTGGCATGCCTGGAGGGGTTCATATTCTTAGGTAGGGGTTCTATGCGGATACGAGGGAACGTGGCCCAAGGAGGGGAAGTTGTGGGGATTGGAGGAAGTGAAGAAGTAGGGTAGGCCATCGTCTGCAACAGTGCCCGACCCTGGTGAGATGTCTGAAGGCGCTGAAGTTGGGCTTGTTTGTGTATCTGAATACGTTCTTCTATAGTGTTATATGTGCCGGTCGCGATAAGATTGTTAGTAGGAGCGTAGCGGGGCACGCCGAGGGCTATGCGGTAGAGCTTACGGAGAGCTGCCTCTAGTTTGGTTAGTTGGGTGGGTGTGGGATGCAGGTATGGCACTGTGTACAGTATGCGGGACATGGTAAAAGCATCTATAATACGTAGGAGGTGTTGTTCGTGTAAGCCAGAGTGGCGATTTGTGACGCGGTGCAGCAGATGAATCATTTGCTCGATCTGAGAGTGTATAGTTCGAAGTGTAGGGTAGGAACTACCGGAGTGGTGATAAGTAAGACCTAGAATTTTTAGTGAGTCTGTTTTGGGAATTGGGGTGTTATCAATGGAGATGTTGATGAGGTCACGGTCAGGGGCTCTGCCTTTCTTGTTCGTTATGATCATGAGAGCCGATTTGGAAGGGGAGATAGCGAGACCTAAGGTGCGAACATGACTGTTTATTACGACACATGCTTCTTGGAGGGTTTCTTCGAGTTGGGCTGGGCTACCATGGGAGGACCAGAGGGTAATATCATCGGCATAGATGGAGTAGGAGAGGTGAGGGATAGAGTCTAGGAGGGGAGGCAGTTGGGCTAGTGCCAGGTTGAAAAGGGTTGGAGACAGGATTGAGCCCTGTGGGGTGCCAGAGGTTAAATAAAAAGATGGAGCCGACGATCCCGAGATGCTTAAAGAGGCTGTGCGGTCTGAGAGAAAGGATTTGATATAGTTATACATTCGGCTCCCGCAGTTTGTTCGGGCAAGGTTAGCGAGGATGGCCTGGTGTGAAACTGTGTCAAATGCTTTGTGAATGTCGAGGGCTAGGAGGCCGCGAAGTTGGGAGGAGCTTGGGAATTCGTAAAGATCTTGAGAGATGCGGAGCAGTGTGTCCTGTGTCGAAATGTCGTGACGGAAGCCGGTTTGGGTGTAGGGGAGGGGGCAGTTGTGTTCCATGTGCCATTCGAGGCGGGTAAGCACCATGCGTTCGAGAAGTTTGCCTACGCACGAGGTAAGCGAAATGGGTCTAAGATTGTCTTTAGAAGCAGGTTTTCCGGGTTTGGGGATAAGAACGATGTCAGAATGTTTCCAGGATGAAGGGATCGTGCCAGTCTCCCAGACATGGTTAAAAAGAGTGAGGAGAGATTGTTGAGAGTCTGAGCTAAGATTTCGCAGGATTTTATACGTGATTTTATCCGCGCCGGGGGTGGTGTTGCGATGTAGGGAGTCCAGTGCTCGTTGTAGTTCCTGAAAAGTGAAGGCGGTGTCCATGGGCGACGCTGGAAACGACTGCTCGCGAAGTTTGCTTGCCGACATGAGGGTTTCTCGTGACGTAGCCAAGGTGTTGGCTACGACCATCTAATGTACCATTCTTTCAGTGGTGCGCTGGTAGGCACTCACAACAGCGTAGACAACGTCACAAGAAAATATTGTGTCACTAGTCCTTGACTGTATGAAGCACGAGAGATGACAGTGAAATCAGCTGATGGGGGCTCTCTTAACACGCAACGGGGCACAGAAACCGACTGTCAGACTTTAAACCTTTCGGCCCTGGCGGTGCCAGTTGACGCCACAACATAGACGTTTCTATAGCTCATAGAGAACGAAATCAAAACTGATAGTTTTCTAGTTAATTATTTTTCAAGGATGCCTATTGCGATAGGCATCACTATTGTTACGTTTTTAGCGCGATCTGGATGCTACAAACAAGAAGAAGCGCTGTTGAAGACAAAATTGCCATATTGAGCCTTGAAAAACGGAGTTACTAGTTTTGTTCCCAAATCTATGAATAAATGCGTGCACTGTAAAGCTTATTTTTTGTTCGCAGGCTCATGTGGCCATAAAATTTTGGAAAACACGCAAAACAGACGTTCTTGCACAACATATTTTTTTTAATTGCCAGATAGCCCAATTAATTACCTAATTAAATGAATCAGTTAATACTTGCACGAACAGCGCTATTTTTCTAAGCTAATTGGGACCTACATTAGGAAAACACGCAAAAACATTGTTCTGTTTGAAATAAATAAATCAGGGCTTAAAGGGATAATTCGCACCACCTAAGCCTTGTACCACTCACTAGAAAAAATACGAAGGTACGGTTGGCCAGTACACTTATAGAGGCATGCCCTGCGCTGCATCTTGATGATGATGATGAAGATTGTGATTGGGGGACTCACCGGGATAGAACCACGATATTCCGTTCCAAGATACGGAAAGGCCCTTCCGGTGTGATGCAGAGTGTCAATTAAACGTGTCAATATTCCGCGCCCTGCACCTAAACCTGCCTCAAAGGTACCAAACTGCGCCTATTTACGAAAAGTATGCATTGAATTGAGCCAAGAGAACATTTTGAAGTAGAAATAACCTGTCTGGGGAAAAAAATAGCACTGCTAGGGCTCGAGAGAGAGAGAGAGAGAAGTGAACTTTATTGAAGTCTCCGGCGGAGGAAGCAGGGTGCCACGCAGGGCCCTCTTGCTACCTGACTATGTGGGGGCAGTCATCAAGTCGTGTCCCGTCGCTTACGTCGGGGAATCCAACGCTCTCCGCGAGGCTTCAGCCCCTGGATCGCGTCGGATGCATCCTTGCGCGTTTGGCGAACCCGTGACGTTCCCGTCAAAGCACATGACTCTACCCCTAGGCCTTTAGTTTTTTTCCTTTAATGCATAGAAATTTTAGAAAAACTTTAGAGAAACTCAGACAAGACAATTAACACACAATATAAACACTAACAGACAGCAAAGGGTAAGGACATCAGTCTTACAAATATCGGCACCATTTCAAAGATCAGGCAAGCAAACGCACGCATCCAAAAGAGGCAGCCACTCCAGTCGATCACTCTGCGCAGCATAAACGTTCCGCACCAATGCCGCCTGTTCCCGAAAAATGCACTTGGTCGGCCTATGGGGTTCCGCATGCCGATCAGTCATGCGGCACTTCCACAAACTAAACAATCCCAGGAGAACAAAAACGTCATATTGCACCCGATTAACATCTTCAAATGGCAAGAAGCGAAAGGTGTACGGGGGGAGGTCAAAGTCCTTTTAAGTGTCCGCTGCAAAACGTCCCAGAAGGACACAGCGTCCCGGCACGACACAAAACAATGATAAATTGTCTATGGTTAATTACATAGGCGACAATTGTCCGACCAAGGAATAGACATTCCCATTTCGCGCAGCCATGTCTTAATTGGCGGGAGTGTGGAAGAATGAAGTTTGAAGAAAAACGTTTTTGCATTTGGCAGAATACACATACTTATTACACGTTTTAAAATGTTGCTTTTCTGGTGGCCTAAGTAGGCACCGGGCACCAGCAATACACTTTCAATTAGTGTGCTTGTCATAGATTTCCATGACATGCTGAACTGATATACCAAAGAAAACCACGCGGTAAGAAAGTTAAAAGATTCTACGACCTCCTTGAGAAATCCCCATGGAGGCTTCATATTAACTTCGCCCGTACATATAGGCAAAAAAGGCAAATGGAAACTCATGCGCAACAGAGCCAAAGAGTGTTATAAGCGAACCAGTGATGCTGGGTGCATACAGGAAGCGCCTGCTTGTGTCCACAGGGGAGTGAAGTGTTGCGATGGAACCAAAACTGCATGGTGTGAGCCGAAATATGCTCAAACACCAGGGGTAAGGTTTGTTCAATACACTTGTGCAGGAATGTGTTGCCCTGCATCCTGATGATAAGAATTTCGGGACTCACACGCAAAAAAAGAGAAATCCTAGGGAGTGAGCTTTTTTTTGATTGCGAGAGATTTCCCTATGACATAGCAAGAAGTTCAAAGGTACAGCATTGCAGTGCAGTTTCACGCAAAAATCCAAGAAGAGACTGGTGCTGGGGTCCCCATACACAACGCTTAAGATTTGGGGGTCTCCCAGGATGGAGCCTTGTGCCACTGAGGTGTTGAGTTTGGGCGTTTCTAAGACATGAGTAAGTTCACAACAGGTGTTCAACGTCAGCTTCTGGCGTAGGAGTCACACAGAAGGGGCAGGTGTCCGCAAACGGGTTGTGGTATCGGGCAGGCCAAGCGTGAGTAACTGCTGGGGATAACTCCACCTAAACTCGAAGCCTCCGCAGCAAGACCTCCTCCCAGCGTATACTTTTAACGCGTTAAAATACCGTGAGTAAAACAGAATTATTATGATGGTGACGGCGAAATGTTACGCGAGTCGTTGCGGCGTTCCCTAATACACCTCCACTGGTATGTGCATGGGCGCTCTGCGAATCAATGATAATTTTGTCACTGACCCCCACGAAAACAAAATAGGGCGTGAGATGTACATTACAACGTGGTACAATAGGGACTCTCAAGTGGCCACATTGCGACCCATCTTCTGCTGTCCCCATACACACATAATATCACAATATACATAGGCGCCCGTCCTTGCCTACTCTCATACCGTTGCTGTCGCTGTTTTGTTTCATGGATACATACCGACTCGCCCGGCTTCGCACGCTTGTTCAGTGTGTCAGCGGTTTACCCTCTGTTTACCCTCACCAAGGAGTTCTTATACAACCTCCTTGACCCTCACTCGGTCGCTTGCGTTGTTTACTTCCCGGGATTCATACCGTCTAGTATAGCTTATCACTCTAGTTTGTAGCCACCCATCCTTGTCTGTTTACTTCAATCCCGTCCTTTGCACTGTTTTCTTCCGTGGATTCATTCCCACTCCCCAAGATTTGTTCCGTCTGTCTGCTCCCGTCCTTGTTTGTTTACTCTCGTCCTATCCCTTGCGCTATTTTCTTCCATGGATCATACCTATTCGCCCCAATTTCCATGCCAGTTCAGGATGTCAGCTCCTGTCCTTGTCTGTTAACTCTTTGTCCCGCCTTTTGCGCTGTTTGCTTCCATGTATCCATACATATAACCCCAGATTTGCATGCTATAGTTGAGGATGTCTATTTACTCTCATCCCACCCCCTGGGCTGTTTGTTTCATGAATCCATGCTGACTCCCTTAGCCTCGCATGCTACACACTAAACTTTTTTGCACTCTTTTTGGCCAAAAAGGGTGTAAAAATCTTGTCCCATGGCGCACACCTTTAAAAAGTGTTTTGGCTAAAATAGTGTGTAAGGATGAAAAAAGGGTGCGCTTGTGAGCACCTTAAAATAAGGGTGGAAGGTTGCTTAACACCCTCAAATGAGAGTGTGGGCAGCGCAGCTATACGTCTGACAGTGTGTATCGGCTGACCGCGTGTTGTATGATACAGATACATTCCACACGCACAAGTTATACTTGAAACAGAAATGAATTGAGCAAGAAAACCAACGGGATGCATAGGGAGAGCGAGTACATACATACTTAGAAATAAATTTGCTGTTGCTTTTATAGCCAGTATAGGAAAGTCCTCTGATAGAGTCGGTGGGCTTGTCGCAAAAAATGAGATGTTTTGGCACAAATTTTGGAATTACGCTTTTCAATGTGATCACATACAAGGATGCCCACAAGGTCAGCATGAGGATTTGCAAAAACTTTGTAATCTTGAAGTGGTTATTATGTTCAATAAATCATAGAATATTGTTAAATACCAAACAATTCAACACCATTTCAACAACCACCAAGAAGGGTGTTTATTATATCAACACCCTTTTCCCGAAATGGGTGTAAAGCTAGAAATTAGGGTGTTGGAAACTAAGAAAAAAGGTGTCAAAGTCCTCCAAATTTGGAGTGTATTTTACACGGGTGGGCTTGAACATTTTCTACAAGCAGGGGGATGTTATGTACTTCACGATGTGTAAAAAATATGAATTGACATAATTCATTACCAGTGGAGCTGTTTAAGCTTGGGCTAGGTTCGGTGGGATTAGCAAAAAATACCAAGAAAGAAAACTGCCGCCTTTAAGTGGTGCACCACCGCAAATAGGGAATTAGAACAGTGAAGCCGGCTTTCGCACCTGTTTGAGTGTGGACACAAGGGGCGTATGCGTATGCACACCTCTTACTATATATATATATATATATATATATATATATATATATATACCATTTTAAATATATTGGTTTTTGGGGATACCAAAACTCAAAACAATTAGCGCAGCTTGCACAAGTGGTGCAAGGCTGGAGACACAGCGGAAGGGGGGGGGTCGACCTAGCTTTTTTCCCCCTTGGATCCGCTGTCAGTGTGGGGGACACATTTGAACAGTCTTGTAAAATCTGGCTAAACTTGGCCTCACCCCTCAGCACTTAGCTTAGACTATAGCAATAACATCGCAAAACGTAACAAAACTCAGGAAAGCCTAGAAAAACCTACCAAAACTTAGCAACACAGGAAAAAGATAGTTCTAACCCCAGATCCGCTACTTTTTTTTGCCATTTAACGCCTGATGAAAAAAACTTTATTATAGTCGTCACTGCATTTAACGCCTATTTCCCAGCCTTTCAACACATGCATATATACAGAAAACCAAGGGTGTTGCAGTCGGTCAACAACCTTTTTGCCACCCAAAAAGGATGCACAGCTACAAGGATGTTGGAAACTGAAAAAAAAGGCCTAATGACATCACTATTTTATTACACTTACACTCCACCTTTTTCAGGCAACAAGGGTGTAAAAAGTTTAGTGTGTAGTTCAGGATGTCAGCTCCCATGTCTGTTTACTCTCGTCCCGTCTTTCGTGCTGTTTGCTTCCATGTATCCATTCCTATTCGCCTTGAGTTACATGCTAGTTCAGCGTGCCAACACCCGTCCTTGTCTGTTTATTCCCGTCCCGTCCCTTGCGCTGTTTACTTCCATGGATCCATGCAGACCGACTCACGCAGCTTCTCCGTGTGGTTCAGGATGTCAGGTCCCATGTCTGTTTACTGTCGTCCTGTCTTCTGCGCTGTTTGCTTCCATGTATCCATACCTATTCTCCCAGATTTGCATTCTGGCTCAGTGTGTCAACACCCGTTCTTGCCAGTTTACTCCCGTCCCGTCCATAGCTCCGTTTACTTCCATGGATTGATACCCACTCGCCGAGCTTTGCATAGTCCACTATGTCAGAGCCCATCCTTGCCTGTTTACAATTTCACGTGGACTCGTACGGTCCCCGCTACATAACTTAGCCGCTATTTCCTTTGACGTGCCCTAACCAGCACCCTACTGCCTCACGCCGAACGTTTACGGCCGTGTTCTTTTGACGGTGTATGCGTTTTCTGTCTCCCAGTATAACGAAATTACGTTCCATTTGTGTTACAGTAGTTGTGAATGTTCGTGCAACAAATATATGTTGAAATTTTGTTTGCCCGGACTTAGGCCAAAGAGAGCTAATTTCCCTTGTCATTTTCAACTCTCTCCTCTCCAACGATCCCGCGAAGCCGTGCCTCAATCGCGAACCCACAGAACCGCGGCCGCTTCAGTGAACCGCGACCGTAACACACTGTCAGCCGGTACCTCCACCGGAGCGGATATACGTGCTACCACGAGGCTCGACACCACCGAAGCTCGTTTATTTATCATAACAAAGGCGCCAACGCCCTTGACATACGAGGTGCGCGTGACGGGCTCTCTCGCCCCGGGAGTTTGTGGAACCTCGGACGCTGTTTGCCTTCAAAGGCGACGAGCGACCGTCACCTTTTCCCGCGCTCTCCCGATTTGTAGAAGGAACCCAGCGCGGTTGCGGGCGTCCGTCAACGGCGACGAGGAAGCCCTCGGTGGGGGGAGAAATAGACGGGAGGGTGCACGCGCTGTTTTCGGGGCCGTCGTGTTGAGCGAAGCCGGGGCCCATCGATCGACTAGCGAGCAGACACAAATGCAGCCTCCGGTCTCTGTGTTGCTGCAGCCGCCGGGCACTCGGAGAGCGCGGCTGACGTCAGCCGAGCGGAAGCCGGCCAATTGGCCCGGGAGCCGCCGATGAGGAAACGCAACCGAGTCGCGGCGATGCTCTTCGCGACAAGCGGAGCGCGTCACCTGCTGCTGCTGCGGCGGCGGCGGCTCGGCGACGCACAGAGCAGCGGCGAACCCGCCTCCCACCGAGCGCCTAATCACAGGGCACCGCGATCCCTGCGCTCTTCCCGCGCGCTCAAGACGCGCCGCCCCGCCCCGGCCATTAATCACGAGTCAGACAAGGCGGCGGCGCCATTAATGGGCCCCAAAGTGCGCCGGCAGCAGCAACCCGGGGCGCGCGGGCCGAGAGCGGAGGCGAACCCGGGGCGCGCGCACCCTTTTTTTCTCCTCGCGGGCATGCAAATAGCGAGCCTGCTCTGATGGATGGCGTTCGCGGGACGCAAGGGTTGCCATTTGGCGTCGTTATACCTGCGCCGATGCGCACACCACGCGCGCGTCTGCAGCGGCAGAAGCAGCGACATCACTACAACCCCCGGGGTCGCGAATGCTGTCTCGGCAGTCGGTGGCAGAGACGCGCGCGCGTTGCCCGTCGAGCATCCATCACGGCGAGGGTGGCGAAGGCGACACGCGGTGGGGGAGTGCCTCGATGCTGTAGCGGTGCGGGGGCAGGGAAGGGGGGTGCCGTTAGCGGCGCTTCTCGACGTGCCGTGCCGCGACCCTTGTTACGGGGACCTCAAATGTCATAGCGGCGGCGGATTGCGCCAATAAGCGAGGAAACACGTTCCTTTTCCCACGTCCCGGGGCTTCGGTCCCGGGCGCTGTCGCTTCGTTAGCGTCAACAGCAGCGCGCCGCGTCTTCTTCTCTTTGAGTCACTCGTAGGAGCTGCCTCGGGTGGTGGCCGTAGGACGGGAGAAAACTTTTAATCACGCCCCGAGATGACACCGCACGGAGGCAGGGGGCAACGCGTCGTCGTCGTCGCGGTAATTGCGTCGCTTGCGGGCCGGCCGGTCGAGGCACATCGGTAATGGCGGCTAATGCGGCCATCAATCGGCCACCACGCGTTGGGAGTACTGTCGCGGAGGGGGCGCTGTCTTTCTTTTTCGGCGGCCGCGCAGACGGTCTGGGCGCAGGGAGGCGTGCGTCGCCAGCAATCTCCGTGGGCTCGTACATCTGTCGGGGTGGAAGAGACCTCGAGTGGAGGTCGTGGAGACGGCACTAATGTACTGCCGAAAGACGCGAGCACGGCGACGAGCCGACGAGGGCCGGCACCTGTCTTCGCACCAGCGGCTTCGCTGCCCTTCTGGGGACGGTCGGCGCTGTACATGCGCTTCGGCGTGGCTCGCGAACAATTTCAAACACGAGGACGTACAAAAGCCGCAGAACGGCGAAATTGTGCTGGCGCGCGCTGCATGTGTTCAAGTTCGGGGTTCCGTGTCGCGCTGTGTAGAGTGAGAAACTGCTAAGTGCGTAACTGGAGAAAGCTTGACACAGAGATTAAAACTTTATTTAGTTGCCAACTGGAGTTCCTAGGCGCCGGCCAGAAGCCCCTGAGCTCTGGCAGTGTTCTCCAGTTGGACGGGAGAACGAACGCTTGACGAGACGGAGAAGTTTGGATGGTGGCGGCTGTTTCATCACTAGACAGGAAGTTAGAAAAAGTTGGGGCACGGGCTTTCACAAACGTAGTGCTTTAGGGAGTACGACGCGCAACGTAGCTAAAGTTCCTCAAGATAACGCATGGATACTAAAATTTGGGGGGCTTGCCTGTGACCTGCAACTCATCTTTACTGTCCGCTTCCTCTTATCCTTTCATTTTATTTACGCCTGCCTTAACTTCACTCATATGCTGCCGCACTTTCAGATAAGATTCGCTTTCTTGCGTTCTAATATAGTCCACAGCGTGCATCGCATCCGTATCATCTTATTTTGCTAGTCTTTAGTTATATACAACAAATTACGACCTTTTACCATGTTTAAGTTCAAATTGCGTCAGTCAAAGTTTCAGGTCTCATTTAATAAGTACGTCGGATACAGTTGTTTTTCACGGGCGGTTTTTTTTTTTTCTGCGGATATTAAAAACGCCAACCGTCCTGCGCAAACACGACATCAGCGTGCTGTGCACGATGTATTTGGCACTGCTGAAGCAAGACGCCTGCGAACAGTCAACCTGCCATGCGTACTTTGTGAACATGCTTACAGGGTGCCACATACCTCGAATATGCCGCCCGTTTAACGTTATAATGTAGCGCCCACTGGCTATGCACATAGATAATTAATACGTATTTGATGCTCCAGTATTTACCCCGGGTTTGGTTCACGCATATTCTAGGCGCCTTATAAGACTGCGACGATAAACCGTTTCGCCCAAAATTTCTGCCCTGATTGTAAGCTTTTTTGAAAGCCTAATGGGCTAAGAAGGGGTTAAATTCGTGTTATTAAGGTTAAGGTGATGCACGGTGGTTCTCTCATCGCCCCCAAAAGGGCCAAGACCGATATTCATGGGTTTAAACCAATTCTGGGTAGAGCAAGGGTGCCCATTCTACACTTTTTTACACCTTCATGGGCCGAAAAGGATGTAGAAAACTGTGGTTGATTCGTCTGTCGTAGGAATCGGTAAAACACGAAAGTGAAATGTGCAGCGAAATCTGCAGCTGAGCATGATTTGCGGGTCCGCGGCTGTCTTGCGGGTGTGCTTGGCGAGCGACGTCCTGTTGGCGGGTCGCTTCGGGAAAGGTTTACTGGCGTCATTTTCGTGACGGATATGACGTCAGTGAAATCTTGGTGTATCCAGGAATAAAACACTTTCGTGTTAAAATATAAAACCCGAAAACGAACAACCCAAAGTATAACGTACTCTTTAGTGCTAAAGGTTGCTTCCCCGCAAGAAGACCCTGTGTGCAGGGGTGCACCCTTTACAGGCCACTTGCTTCGTTGTACTGGCGTCACTTCCGATTCGATTCGATGGTGCTTTATTCAACACAAAGTAAGTTAAAAAAACTGGTATATACAGGAGGAGGAGTTAAATTTCGCCTCTCCATCTTCTTGGCGAACTGATGGAGGCGAAATAGGGATGTTCTTTTGATGCGCGAGCCGAGAGGACTATCTCGACTCGCTCCGATGACCGACGACCGATGCTTGGAGCGGGTGAGGGACGAGGACTGCCTTCCTTGCTAGATATTAGGTTTATTTACATTATTTACAAAACTCCAACTTTACATCAGGTCAGAGTGACGGTTACATTGTCACTCTGACAGCAGCAGCCTGTTCGGCCGAGATCTATACTAAACTAGATCCCCTCTCGACCGACCCCCGACAAACCCCAACACTCCGGTTTTGATAGCAAAAACCCCGCCTCCAAAAAGGGGGCGTTCAAGAAAGAGAGAAAAAAACCTTTCAAAACAATTATTACAAACCATTGATTGGCCACAGTAACCAGCCAATCACACACATGTCCTCACCTGCGGTCACGTGACCTAACCCTCTCTCTTATGCACTCAAAGTGCGTTTCCCACGCACGCTGTTACACCCGGCCAGAAAATACAGGACATCTGCGGCCTTAAGTGAACCATCCATTACGTTAAGCGGGCGGCATCCGCACAAACAACAGCCAAGCCCAGGGCCCGGAGCGGTCCCCGCGCGGCTGACCTCCCTCCGCGCGACGCCTCCCACGACGTGGGGCGTCTGCACGCGCGGCGTGACAATGAGGGTTGCTAATTCCCTCCCAGACTAAAGGGGCGCCGCCGGCCACCTGAACAGACCACGGGGAGAGACGCTGCCAGCCGAGGCGACCATCGTCGAGGTGAACGACCCGTCGACGAAGAGCGCCCGCCGCCGGAGTCGAAGATTTTCCAAACTTACACGGCGCGCGCTTTCAACACTAAGAGATACGATCATCTGGCCTCCCGTCAGCTTGTTATGCCGAATGACCCAGCCACCTTCGACGCGACAGAGGTACTCAGGCTAATCGCCTCCGTCCTTTGACACACAAAAGGACGGGCACAACACACGCTCTCCGCGGCTCCGAACTTGGCGTCCGTGCGGCTACATGAAAGGAACACAGAATAGCCGCAACCAGCGTACGCGACGCCGAACATGAGCCACCAGCGGCTTTTCTTAATTAAATGAGGAGCCCGAACATAACAGGAGGTCCCGAAGTCAAAGACTGCAGAGGGACCTCCTATGACGGATATGACGTCAGTGAAATCTTGGTGTATGCCGGCATAAAATACTTTCGTGTTAAAATATAAAACCCGAAAACGAACAACCCTGAATATAACTTACTCTTTGGTTCTAAAGGTTGCTTCCCCACAAGAAGACCCTGCGTGCAGGGCTGCACCCTTTACAGGCCGCTTGCTTTGTTGTACTGGCGTCACTTCCGTGACGGATATGACGACCGTGAAATCTTCGTGTATCCGGGAATAAAACACTCTCGTGTTAAAAGTGGCCCCGTATCTTCTCGCCTCGCTGCAAATGGCGTCAAAAGACGGCAGTCTTCTGCCGCCCCTGCCACGTAAATGCTCCTCTTCTCTTTCCCGCCTGCCTCTCACGCTGTTCCCATTCCGTTTCTGCCATTGGCAGAACTAATCTTCTCGCCTCGCTGCAAATCCGCTGCAAATCTTCTCGCCTCGCTGCAAATGGCGTCAAAAGACGGCAGTCTTCTGCCGCCCCTGCCACGTAAATGCTCCTCTTCTCTTTCCCGCCTGCCTCTCACTCTGTTCCCATTCCGTTTCTGCCATTGGCAGAACATGGCAGAACTAAGTTCTGCCATGTCCTGAAAACGCTTGACACAGACTGCGTTACAGGAAGCTCGTTGAGTTAAAATCTTGAACCTACCGACGTGACGCCATCAACGGTTCAGTCGCATTGCGTAAAAGGTGACGCTAGAGAGACGCCTTTTAAAGCAATGCAAACAATATGCACTGAGGCAAACGATAGCGCAATCTGCACATCCGTGTTCGTGCAGCCATACCCGACATTACCCGGTCAGCCACGTCACACTCTAGGTATTCACAAAAGGGAAACTTCGCGGCATTGCTAAGGTCATGGGCGAGGGGGCCGACTTTAAGTCATAATTGAAAGTGCGTCACACCCAGATTAGACATTATTGGTAGTTTTGCAGCTGTAAGTGACGTCACTTCCTGTTATGACGAAGCATTCGCTTCTTCTGGCATCACACCTCCGTGACGAAGCAGTTGTGACAGAACTGCTCGGCCCTAGTGCCCAAGAGAGCCTTAAAGGTCAACTGCACTGAAATTTGAACTCGATCAGAATTATTCTTAGAGTGTAGTAAGTACCACCAAATCAGCTGGGACGCGAGTGGTAGGCACGGGAAACTCCTCGATAATCATTCTCGGCGTTTATAAAAGCTCCGCCGAAGACCACGCTGCACCTGCCGGAGGATCGCGTAAACAGCCGTGACGCGCCTATGGCGCTCCAGCTATGCTCCAGCCGACGGGGGCTTCTTCCTCTGGCCAGCCACGCAGCTGGAGAACCGGCCGAGCTCATCTGCGAACGCTTCACCCATTCGCTGCCCCGTGCGCGCGTAGAGCTTGCGCGCAGGCTTGCTCCCGAGCTGCTGACCGTCCGGCCGCTCGCTGGATGGCGGCAACCGTCACTTCAATGGCGGCGCTCTTCTCGATTTAGGTTTCAAAATCGCCAATTTTTGCTGACCGCCTGCGGCGTCCACGCGCGTATTTCAGCTGTTGTATTTTGCATCTTGCTTTCTTTTTTAGCAGACTATACGGAAATAGTGTTTTCAAGAGGTCGAAATTTTGAGTGCAGTTGGCCTTAAAACGAGCAGCGTAAAGGTTCGTAAACGCCGCACGTTCGGCGCTAATCTAACAACACACGAAGTTTCCCCCTTAATCATATTTCTAGGAGTAAAAGGGTCTAAAATTTGTACAGATATTTTCACCAAAATACAGAAACTACGGGTCGACAAAGAAAACAAGGCAAGGTTCGCCGCTCGAGTCCTCTGGATCGTTAAACGGGGATAGGGGAGCGGTGTTTTTTATATTTATGACACCAACTTCTTCCTGCAGCTCCCCTGCAAATCCCTATTTTCTTTTGCTTGAGTGGATGTACACATTCCATCCTTCTTTTCTGCTCCACCGGTCCCGACAGCGGTGTGGGAGCCCGTCTTTATCGGTAGCAACAACAATGCCAAGATTTGGCCGCGCAAACCACGCTTGTTTAGACACACACCCTGACGTATATAGGTGCGCGGCCAGAACGCAAGGCGGCAAACTTGAAACCGGGAAGTACAGTTATTTGCTCACCGAGCCTCAAACGAGCTGATCCGAAATGATTTCTCTTCCTGGATCGAAGCTCATGGCTAGAGAAAAATAAAATCAGAAAGCGGACTCCACTTTTCACGAAATCGCCTCCTGTTCTGGCGTTACTTTTTTTTTGCGCTGGGGAACCAAAGAAAAACTACCAGCTGATAAATTATAGCGCGTTAGTAAGGAGAAAAAAAAATGAAATGTCTGCGAAGCAGCTTGGCTTCTCTTTTAACGACTACGCTGCGGCCCGCCCCCCGTGACGCCTGACGCTTCCGTTCGGCTTCCCCGCCAATGACGCCGACGGCGCTTTCGCGATCATTCTCTGACGGAGGCAGAAGCAGAGCAAACGCTCACTACGATGCTTATTCACAACTTGTAACTTCTACTCTCTCTCTCTCTCTCTCTCTCTCTCTCTCTCTCTTTCTCTCTCTCTTTATATATATATATATATATATATATATATATATATATATATATATATATATATATATATATATATATATATATATATATATATATATATATATATATATATATATATATATATATATATAATCTATCGACCCTCCCTTTTCTCATTCTTTCTTTTTTTGCAAAGCCTTATTGGCAACGGAGAAATTCAAGGAAGCTTTAAGTCACGCACGAGACTTGAATGGCGAAGCTGTTGTAGCTGATCATTGACGGGCACAAAGTTCAGTTTTAGTATCGTTGTGGTGTCGTGGTTGACGTCGGCGGCATGACATTTCAACGACCTTTTGTTGAGCAAGGCCAGAGTGAGCTCGTCGTTTTGGTCGACGTTTTCGTTCGCCACTCTGGAAGCGCAACTTGTCTCTAGCGGATGCTTTGCACGTCGAACCTCTCGAAGCGCAGCCTCAATTCCTCGGCCGTGCGAACTATCCGCGGCCGGGTCATGTGGTATCAATGATCACCAACAACAGCTTCGGCGTTCAAATCGCGGTTCTTCTACGGTACAGAACGCATGGGCACGAGTACAAACGAACGAGGGGCGTATACTATGACCTGTCTTTCTCGTTCCGAGCAAGTGTTGCCACGATACGGTGAACGCTGGTGGTGTTTTTTTTTCAACACGAAAGTGTTTTATTCCGGGATTCACGAATATTTCAGTTACGTCATATCCATCCCGGAAGTGACGCCAGTACAACGAAGCAAGCGGCCTGTAAAGGGTGCACCCCTGCACACAGGGTCTTCTTGCGGGGGAGTGACCTTTAGTATTAAGAGTACATTATACTTCGGGTTGTTCGTTTTCGGGTTTTATATTTTAACACAAAAGTGTTTTATGCCGGGATACACCAAGATTTCACTGACGTCATATCCGTCACGGAAAAGACGCCAGTACACCTTTGCCGAAGCGACCTGCCAGCAGGACGTCGCTCGCCAAGCACACCCACAAGACAGCCGCCGACCCGCAAATCATGCTCAGCTGCAGATTTCGCAGCACATTTCACTTTCGTGTTTTACCGATTCCTATGACAGAGGAATCAACCACAGTTTTTTTTTACTTTGGTGGCCAATGTTGGCCAATTTCTCCAAGTGAGTATGGTTGTCTTAAAGAACGTGCGCTCATTTTTTTTTTTGCCAATATACTCCTGTCTTTCTAAGTGGGTATGCTCAGCTTGAGGAACGCGCGCTCGAGGCACACCTGCACGAGTGCTCAGCCTTTTCTTGGTATTTTTAACTTCGGACACAATACGCAAACGATTGGCTCAACAGCTTCGCTGCTAAAGTGCCTTCCCTGCATCACTTGTACGTTTATTTTCTATGCGTAGCACGAGTTTTAACGTTGGCTTTTGCACATCACGCAAGTTATGCAAAAAAGGGGCTTTTCTCGCATAGCCGGCGGGCTGTGCAAGAAGCCCGGTACACAAAAAGCAGAATATAGCTGTTTGGCCGACTTTCAGTTGAAAGAGCTAAGTGTTTGACAATATGACACGCTTCAGAATAAAATTCACACAGTAAAGGCGGGCATTGAATAAGCATGTGAGTGACTTAAGTGCAAATCATTTGGCATTATGACACGGATGAAAATGAGTTGTTGTGGGGTCCTCCATCACTTTCGCAAGCCCCAAAGGGGTTCCCTGCACACTCATGGTTGAGAGCCGCCGCAACATGGTATTGCTCCGCAGTGGAAATCCGCTCTTATTCTGTATTCTTTATGCAACAAATACGCCCAGTGCCCGGCGGCGTTCTAGCAGGGAATGTACAAATTGAAATAAACACGTACTTTCACCGAGAGTACACTTAAACATTTGACAACCGATTCCGCTCATATATTGACTAACAAAAAATGAATTATTCCTGTCCCAGCACCGTATTCATTAAGTTTGAAGGAATTATCAATACAACGTTACACATAATATGGTGTATGTAGGTATCTTTCTTAATCCCAGTTTCTGTTCTATATTTATAAATATAATACGTTTAATCGCAATTGTCTTTGAAGTGACGACAGCAGCTCCCAATTTAATTCCTTTCCATAGCAGCACAACTCCACCGCCACTGGTACCACTCCAGTATGAACCTTGGCGCCCCGTTCGCTATTTTTTTTTCTATTTTGTCACTGAGAGTTACCTGCGACAAATGCCTGACTGCGCAGGCGTATTCTAAAACTAGTCAAACGGACTTCAAATAAACAATTTCTTTAATGCTGGTGCGAACATCTGAAGATACGCTGAAAACATTTAACCCTCTCACAGCTTTCGCGAAAGCGTAATCCACATGCGCATTCTAGAATACACCCAAGCAGGGGCGTAGCCAGAATATTTTTCGAGGGGGAGAAGTGTTATGCGTCACTAATAAAAAACAAAAAATAAAGAGATCCGGCATCCCAAAAAACCATTAGTCTCTTTTCTGATTGAATGAACCGACATCCTTTTTATTTTTGTGTTACCATTACAGTATAATACTATAATATAAAAAAATGAAGGAAGCTCACACTAATGCGTAAGACTTGAAGTTACCATGGCAGTGGTATACCAGAGCTGTTTGCGCTGCGGAGCACGAGGTCGCGCGTTCGATTCCCGGCCGCGGTGGCCGCTTTTCTGATGGAGGCGAAAAGCAAAAACCCCCGTGTGTACGACATTTCGTCGCACGTTAAAGATCCCCAGGTGGTCAAAATTACCCGGAGTCCTCCACTACGGCGCGCCTCATCACCTGCGTTGCGTCGGCGCGTTAAACCCTACAATCAATCAATATACCAAAGCTGTACGCAGCATTCACGACTATCACGAAGGTTTAAGTCCACGATTGCAGCCGAGTTGCTTCTTCTTCGCTGCCACAGCGACCTTACCTTTACTGCATCACTGTTGCTATAACTGTGAGCTACCCTCATTTTTTTTTTGGAAATGATAATCCTTGGACACCACCTTGGAGGGGCGTACGCAATGACGTGTCTTTCTCGTCCCGAGTAAGTGTTGCCACGATTACGGCGAACGCTGGAAGTCTATTTTTAGCTAATCTTGGCCAATCTCTCGAAGTGGGTATGCTTGGCTTCACGAACGTGCGCAGGGGACGCTGGGTGGTCGTCTCGAGGCACGCATACACGAGCGCTAGGCATTATCTTGGCTTTGGTAACATCCGGACGGTCACCGCGAGGCCCACGCTCACGTGCGTACGCTCAGCAATTTTTTTTTTAATTTTTACTGTGGAAACAAAAAATTACGATTTGCTTAACAGCTTCACTGCTAAAAAATGCACGAGTGAAACTTCAGCGCAAACAGACACAGGGACGAGAAAGGGAAAGTATATTATAGGGGGCAATAGCATGGACGAAAGCAAGGGTGAGGGAGGGATGTGGCGCTCAGGAAATTTCTGGGGGAGTTCTGACATCGGAACACCCCTTCCTGGCAACGCCCCTGCCCCCAAGTGGTCTTCGAGGTCTCTGTAACATTATTTAAAGAATAGGTACACTCTGTCGTCTCTTCCTTCTTTGAAAAACAAAGGTAAACACACTTACTAAAATTCAAGAACATTTTCCATGTTGTACACGTCATGTCTCGTTAATATGGACGCCTCCGTTGCTCAGAAAAATCGTCCATAATGTGAGCCATCCATATTAGCGAATCAAGTTCAAAAACACAAACAGCGAGAAATAATCGTTGAAGAACGCAATGTTTCTACATCTTGGCTTTTTGCACCGAGCAGATGCTCCCTCCCTTCGAATCTCCCTCTTCCATGGCATAGCTTTCACGTACTGAACAGATGCTCAAGGCGTCTTACTTTTGAATTGGCACATTTCCTTTTTTTTAGGGGCGAAGCTCCTTAAGGCGTGGGTCTGTTCATCCTCGACGTATGTATGTAGCCACCTCTAGTTTAGTTCTTGGATTGTTTACTAGATGGCGGGGAGCGTTGTAATAAAATCCGTTCGCTGTTGGCGCGCGCTCGGAGTCGCCCGATGGATAAGGCTGCAGATGTGCGAGCCCGCGAGGCAGAAGCGCTCCGTGAAGCTGCGCGACGCCGCCGCCAAGATTCTGCCTGCCGTACGAGAGCGGCAGGCCGAAGCGTGTCGTCTGGCTGCGCGACGACGCCGCCAAGATCCCAGCGTTCGAGAACGAGAGGCCCAAGCGTCACGGCAATGGCGCGAGGACCCGGCCGTACGCGAAGCGGCACGGCTGCGGCGCGAAGAGGATCTCCAAAACGTCAGAGAACGGGAAGCGGCGAGAAAGCACGCGTATCGGCAGGCAGACCCCGATGCAGTGAGAGCTCGTGAGGCGTCTGCAAAACGCATCAGGCGAGCTCAGCCCCAAGGTGCCGACGCGCGGTTTAAGCGAGACTTTCTAGACGTTACGTTCGGACACAGATGTAGTGGGCGAACTTTCACTGAAGAGTCACGGTTTTACCGATGATTTCCCCTCAGGAGCTTCGCCCACTCATCATCATTCACCCCGTGGATATGCTGTGAATTTTTTTTCATCTGAGCGGCGGCCTCTGTCTGTTCCCGCTTACCACCAGTCATTGCGTCCACCGAACTAATCAGAGACATAGAGAGAGAAAGCGAGAGAAGCGTACAGCATTGCCTATTCTGCGCGGCGAATATTGAACTATTGGCGTCCTGTTATCTTGTCCTGAGCTACAGGACTGGCTCTTTCCGGCGTATGCCGCGCCGGAAAATCTTATTTGATAGGAAAAGGGTGACACCCAGCATACCCTAGAGTGGTGCTCACTGAGTACGAATGTTCTCGATCTAATTCGACGGTACTTGAGGGAAGAGCGCTCCGAGATAAATGCTTGCTTCGGCTTTGTATGCTTCGGCCAACAGTGAGTTCTGGTACGCGCTGGGGCTTCTGGGGGTCACGACTCACGAGTCATTTTTTTATAATTTTTTCTTTGTGGACCGGTGTCCATAATAACGAGACAAAAATGCATTTATTTGCCCGTTTAGTCCCCAAAATAGCCGTCCATAGTCTGTACTGCGGGTTTATATATTAACGGGGCAGAATTGCATGGCGAGAGACCGGTCGCCGAAAATTTCGTCCATATTGCGGGGTGTCCATATAAACGGGGTCCATTTTAACGAGACATGACTGTAGTCATAAATACTTGTTAAGTCATTTTGAAGTTAGAAGGTGCCCTACCCACTCTTAATTTTCCGGATTACTACACAATCGTCGCAGGGACGGATTAAGAAATTTCAGGGCCGGGGCTAATTGCGTCCTTGTGGCCCTAATGATGGTGATGACGGCGACGATGATGATGATGATGACTGGTTTAGGACGCGCTGAAATTTTCGAAGTCCACATGTTACGCTCGCTGATATATACGTAATAGTTATTGGTTCTGGAAACTTATTTCTTGGATTCATTTTCAATATTATCTATTAATTAACGGATATTGCGCGACGTACACGTTGGTACGTCTTAATCGTCAGTCGATTCCAAATTCACAATGAGTCAAAGTGGTTCACCGAAACACAGCGCAGGCCTTTCAAGAAACCTTTCGCAGCCGCAACCTTTCAAAATATTCATGTGAATAAAATACGATTTCACATTTAAATCAATGTTTACATAAACTACAATAAACAAAAGCAATGATGTCGCACGCAAGCTCCGTCACTCGTGACAGAATGTGAACAAGAACTGATTTCTGCAAAGGCAAAATTTGACGTCCACCTCGGATGCGGTCATACGTCTACAAAGAAAAGCTATACAGCTTTCTCAGAAGCTTCGCTGTTTAAGAAAAAAATTCGTCCTGGTGCAGAATTCAATTCGCACTCGCGCAGCAAACAGGTAGCCTCCGGGTTACCTCAATTGCTAGGGCGACTGCCCTGATAGGCGGCGGCCCCAGGTTCTAACGCTGGACCAGAACAAATTACTCTTCAACTGCGAAGCTTCTGAGAAAGCTGCAGTCTAGCTTTCGCTTGTAGACGTACAGGTGCCGTCAGAAGTAATTGGAGCACGGGAGCTGTGGCCGAACCACGTAGGAGCGCCGTGTAGCTGCACCGGCGGTAAACTAAAGGAGCACAACACGCATGCGTACCCGCCGACACCGATATATACTTGTCAACTAACTTCTTTTAACGCGGCTACGAGCGTTGTTCGCAGAATGCTCGTATCGGCGATGGCGCTGATAGCGGAACCACCTAAAAATATTAGAAACGAAATATTCTCACTTCAGATCCCTGCGATTGCGACGTTTCTCCAGCAGCTCGCGTGCGCTGAAAGTGCGTGAGTGACGCTGCCAGATACCGCCTCTGCTATCAGCGCCATCGCTAAGACAATATGCTGCGAATAATGCTCGCAGCCGCGTTAAAAGAAGTGGATTGAGAGGTATAGATGGTCTATCACCATAGGCAGGCGCGCATGCGTGTTCTGCTCCTTTCGTTTACCGCCGTTGTGGCTACACGGCGCTACTTGCGGTTAGGACACAGCTCCTGTGCTCCAATTACTTCTGACGACACCTGTACGGCCCCATTTGAGTTGGACGTCAATTTTTTACTTTGCAGAAGCTAACTCCACCTTAAATATATCCCTAAACTGGTCCGAAGAACGTCTTTCTTCACGCTTCTTCCTTCATTAATCAAAAATAACCACTCGAGAGAAACAAGCGCTTATCGAAATCATAGAGAAATGTACCATTTGAAATTCTACCTTGAGGCTTTCACGTATTCACGTATTCCTATTCATGCCAATTCACGTATTGCTGTTACTATTCACGCTGGTAAGACGCTGGTAAGACATTGGTAAGACATCCTGATCCTCCTACTTGCATAGATGACCCGTTGCGGTACTGCCTATCTTTTGGTGCGGTATTCCGCCAATCATGGCAGACACTGGCGGACGGGTAAGTAATAGGGTAGAAGGACACGCCACCCTTCATTTGGAGCGACATAAGACTTCCTTTTCCTTACCCCCAATAAGTCCCATCCTCTGCCACTGCCCGCCTTCTCAGAAAAGACATTAGCGAGGAAAGTATGAGGAAAGTACACATAGGTGGGCAATGCCCCCTACTGCCACACAAGACAGACGACTACGAGGACGACTGAGAGCGGGTGCTGTCTTGTGGCCGCCATTTACATACATTCTGTAAATACGTCCATCGCATCTCTTTGTAAATATACCAGATCCCACCAACCATGGATCGTTTCCTTACTTTTGCCGCTACGTAACATTGTGTACATACATACATACATACATACATACATACATACATACATACATACATACATACATACATACATACATACATACATACATACATACATACGTACATGCATGCATGCATATATTCATTCATTCATACATTCGTTCATACATACATGCATACATACATACACACATTCATACATACATTCATTCATCCATCCATCCATCCATCCATCCATCCATACATACATACATACATACATACATACATACATACATACATACATACATACGTACATGCATACATACATGCATACATACATACGGGCATACATACATTCATTTATACACACATACATACATACGTGCGTACATACACACATTCATTCATACATTCGTTCATACATGCCTACATACATACATTCACACATACATACACTCGTTCATACATACATACATTCATTCATACATAAATAAATACATTCATGCATTCATACATACATACATACATACATACATACATACATACATACAGTCGTTCATACATGCATACATACGTGCGTACGTACATACCTACATACATACATACATACATACATACATACATACATAACAGAGTGGATATATCAAAGTGGATCCCTAGAGAAGGCAAGTGTAGGGGGCGGCAGAAAGTTAGATGGGCAGATGAGATCAAGAAGTTGCGGGGATAAATTGGTCACAGTTGGCACAGGACCGGGGTAATTGGAGAATAATGGGAGAGGCCTTTGCCCTGCAGTGGGCGTAGATAGGCAGGTGGGGACGATGATTATGACACATACATACATACACACATATATACATACCTACATGCATACATACATACACACATACATACATACATACATGCATGCATACATACGTGCGTACGTACATACATACACGCGCCACGTGGAGGAGCCTTTCGTTGTCGTCGTCTTCGTGGCTCCGTCTCATAGCAGACGCACTCGTGACAATACATACATACATACATACATACATACATACATACATACATACATACATACATACATACATACATACATACATGCATACATACATACATACATACATACATACATACATAACAGCAACCTGCCAAGGCCTCTGAATGTTACTTCGGGCCTTTCTTCCTTTCAACTCACAAAACCCACCAGCCCTCACGCCAGCACCGCCGTCTTTTTGCCCATTCTGTTTTAACTTGCCTCAGCCTTCCTCTGAAGGCGAGTAATTTCGTTCCAGCGCGGGTTGACATGGATGAGCCCTCGCCCGAGGCAGCTGCCGCCCTCTACGTGAAAGCGTGGCGGGCACGGCGGGCAAGCGGTTTGTTGCCATGACGACGCCTCGTTGGTGTGCGTGCGTGCCTCGGCTGAGACTCCGAGTCAGCGGCGACCATGAGCAGCGGAACGACGGTGGCAAGGTGAGCCGATTCGTGCGGCTGGGTTGTTTGCCGCTGCGTGCCATGCCCACATGCATGACTGGAAGACAGGGACGTCGATGAGGCGTGGTGAATGTATACTAGAGGCTGTTTCAACGCCGCTTCTTCGCTCGTACGTAACCTCGGTCATATGTATTTTTTTTTTGTCTTTGAAGCTGGAACTTGGTATCCTTGTCAGCTTGATCTACCGGGCCCCCCACATCTATCCTTTCGAAAGTTGAAACAACCTTTGCGCATTCGAGGAGAATTGTGATAACCCATTGTTATCAGTAGGGACTTTGATTTCTACACTAGTAATAAATAGTACAAGGGCAACGCATATTCAATGCAGTCGTCTAATTTTCGCAAAACAATTACAATCCCTACGCGAGTACCAAGTTCGTCAAGTACATTTGAGCATGCATGCTTTGAAAAAGATGGCACGGACTCATTTGCGATGAATAAAATAAAACTCGATGTTGTGATATCCTTTGTTCTCAAAGTACCAGCAAAGAAGCCGCTGTGTCACGTTAAATTAAGTACAGCATGATTACTAATAGGAAGCTACACTACTGCTTAACCATTCTCCGGGAAGCGCAGCGTAGCCTGAGCTCTGGAAGTTATCCAAGATTGCCTCTTTCTATAAACTTTGTTATTGTTCAGATCCATCTAGCTACAGGCCACTCTCCGTCTCCAGCGAGAGCTTGTCTAGCGGCACAATAGATTACTGCACAAATACAGTGTACAGAGCCCACAGTAACACGACTTTCACCCGCCACTCTACTTCAACCACCATGTTCTCTATGACATGCTAGTAAACATTCCTTAGCATAAAAATAATCTAGTTGCACTCACTTACCCCTATTTGCAAAAAAACATCTGTCACTACGGTACATCATAACAGTAATCTCCAAAAAACTACGACAGTGTGGGATCCAGGACGGTACCCCTGACTTATTTCTTCTTTGAGCAATCGCCAGCAAGCTGTAGTTATGAATAATAATTCACCCTTGTTGCACCATACTCCTAAAGGAGCGCCGCAGGGATCCGTACTGCGGCTGCTGCTATTTTAGTTGTACATTATTGACTCTTCGCAAAACTTAACCCAGTGGAAATTTTATTATTTTGTTTCACGCAGAAAATACAGCCACAATAATGACAGCAGTGAGAGATTACCGCTGACACCCGAGTTAAAGATCTGAGAGAAGGTTCAAAATCCTAGAGGTTACTAGAGCGGAAGACAAAAGTTAGAACCGACTAAAAAAATTGGAATGTTTAGCAGATCATGAGTTCACCACGAGTGCTGAAATTCAAAGTCTATTTTCCCCCATAAAAAATAATAAAGATGTTAAAATCTGTACTCATGAATGCCTGCTAAAAGTTCTCAAGCTTCAGACCAGACTAAAGGATCCTTGTGGAAATAAAGTTACTTTCTTCTTCTTCATATAAGTTTCTTGAAGTTATGTTTGCCACCAATTTTTACTGGTGTAATTATGTTATTGCTCCATGTACTAAGGTAGAATCTGCACGCTGCGATGCAAGCTCAACAGTGTTCGGATAGAAATGTACCGTGTATTGTTTACTATACGTTTGTAAACTTCCGTATAAGTTGTATACAATCATGCGGCTGGACATCAAACACGTACCGTGATGATCGAAAAAGGAGCATGATAACTTAATTACCATGACTACTGTCCACCAAGCTGACGATTGTCTACATATATGTAAGTGTATCGTCGTTTAACTCCTCACACGAATTCAAAATGCAACCTTTCTTAGCGATCTAGTTCGAAAATTATTTAGGTGTCTTTTTGCATCTTCACCTCCTACTACTGGAAACTTCACACATAGCAACTTTAACACCTCTGCAAAAGATAACTTCTACTAGAAACAATCTTTTCACTAATGTTAACTCTTGAAACAGTTTACCACCTCAAATAAAGAAGCTAAGGAATTCCGACAGCGAAATTATAAATATCATCTTAATTTATTGTGCCCATTTTTGAAGATCCTTGCATATTTTATGCCACGTATTTTTGTGTAGTGCTATGTATGATGTTACACCACATTGAATATATCCTCGTACACACTCATTGAAGTTTTGTATGGCGTTATTCACCCTTTGCGGCATCCTTTGCCAAGCCATTCCTCATGCGTTATCTATGCATCACTGATTCTATATGCGCGTACTATTTATTTTTTAAACTGTACGTTGCAGCACCCGTTCGCCGTGTTTCCAAGAACCTCTTCAACATCAAGAGCTTCTATATATACGTACCCAGAAGACACGTCTAATAATAACCCCACGTAATCAAATGCACCCTGAACACTGCCTAGAACTTTTGGCCCAGCAAGGCTTTCTGGAAGTACCCGGCTACCGTTCAGTTCGGCATTTAACTAAGGCATGTTGTGCTTAGCCCGTTCCCTTTGGGGAGGTGTCGTGGAGAAAGAGGGAGAGAATAAACTTTATTAAATGAAAGGAGACAGGTGGTCGGTTTCCTCAGTTCAGGACTCTGTTGGAGCATCCAGCCGTCTAAGCCCGGTGGATCAGCCGAAGCTGGTCTTCGACGCACGAGCTGGCCAGTTCTCTCTACTCTCCCACGGCTCAACCGAGGGATTAGAAATCGCGGAAAGTGAGGGGTTGAGCTGCTGGCACGTCCACACCATAAGATACAGAGTACAGGGCGCTTTGCAGAATCGACACTGCGAGTCGCATTGCATAGGCCATGGATGAAGTGCAGCTTGGTCGGATGAAGAAACGTGCTAGTTTGGGTGAGACGCCAGTAGCGCTCCTCTTTCTTGCTGAGAGAGGGGTGTCCCGCGGGGAGCAAAAGCCGGGCTAGCCTGTAGTATTGATGTTAAGGGGATAGTCGTCTCTAGCCAACTCTCTCGCGGAGCTTGGCTGGTTACACCTTGAACAGTCTCATGGGCAAATACATTACCACCGGTAGAAGTGTGAGCCGGTGTCCAGACAATAAATACCCTTTCCTTCGGAGGGTTCTGGCTCGAAATCTTCATAGTGGTGTGTGACATGCATCCCTGGAGGTAGCTCCTACACGCTGACTGAGAATCTGTGATTATTACGCCTGCAGGTGTCTGGCGCCTACAAACTTAGTTTTGCTGACATTGACTTCTAGCTAATCTCTGTCTCTTCGAGACTATAGATGCTACTAGGCACGTGCTTGCAGCATTATGCACTCGTAATCTCTTTCTTTCAGCCGCAAGTTGTGCATCACCCCTTGAATATCAGTTCATCGTCACTTCCTGCTTAGTACTTGATATTAAGGTTAAAGGACCCATTTAATGACAGCTACTATTAGGCGCCACTTATGATTAACTCACCACTTCCCATTAAGAGGCGAGCGTACGGCGGTTTTTGCCACGAACACCTCCTGCCTCGACCAGATTTAGGGGAAATCCCCAAGGTGGAGTAAGTTTTTGTGAAGGAAAGTTTGACATCCACCTAAATGCAGCCATACGGCTACAAAGGAAAGCTATACAGCTTTCTCAGAAACTTCGCAGTTGAAGAAAAATTCGTCCTGGTCCTGACCTCCTGCCTGTGTCAGAGCACGAAAGCGGGGATAACGTGTTCGTGAATCTGGCGCTTTGACATACTTCACCGCATCGCAACTAATTATTTTGTGATGCAGCCTTGCAGGGGCAACTATTCCGAAGTCTCAGGATTCCCACGTCTGGAGTCATCGGAAAGGCGGTGTTTTATGGCAGGGGTGATGTGCACTCCTTCTTAATTTAGCATTGGGTGCAATTCATATAAATTCACCTGTTCTAGACCCATTCCAGATCAAACGCCGCATGTCTAGGTGGAACAGCACCGAAACAAGCTACAGGGAGAAAAGACAGACACGGGCGTTTCCTGTGTCCTGTTTTACGCTGTTCCACCTAGACATGTACCAACTCGCCCAAGTTGGAACTCTCAAACGCCACACATTTCTCGCCTTGAAAGGCAGCAAAATCTATTTTCCGTACTGTGAATCACATCTTCAATTTTTATGAAACTTTGTTTCATAAAAATTGTTTGTGTTATAAAAAAAAAAAAACTTTGTTTAAGAACTCCGCCGTACCAAGCACCCTCTCCTATTAAATAGGGAGGAACGTTTCGAAAAATTTCACATTTTAACGTTAATATTCTTCATATTTCCAAGAACCCTCGACACTGTAATAAACCCAGACTTGAAGAAAAAAGGGTGCCTACAATCGCGAACGTACCGTACATTTGCTTGCTCCTTCTCTGCCCTGTGTGACGCAAGCACGGCCCAATACCCTGTGGATAGACCGTTTGTACACTGATAATACTACCGCATTTGAATCCGTAATCATTGGCGGCAATTCAGTGCAGCCGTATACCTCCTGGTGAACGTTCTCTGCGACCGATAGAAGTCGATTGCTACTCTACGCGAGGGTACTGCTGGACTCTGGTTGAAACGCAGGACACAGCCCTCGTTCCCTTTTGTCCACAGGATATGATGCAATCATCGCGCCAAGAAAACGTTTGCTCGTTGGGGATCCCGACAGCTGCAATTTCGGGGAGTTGCTCTCTCGCTCTGCAAGTAGGCGGTTAATGTATGTTACGAAAAGTTAGGGGTTAAACAATCACTTCCGCATACACACTCTATCAGGCTGCAGTGGTAGAAAACAATTTCTGAAATCAGCAACCCCGTTGTCCGTAAACTTTTTTCTCACTACTGTACGCACGTGCGTGGCTGCTTATCCCCGTTGACATCGACAGCATTGACATGGACTGTTTACGATGATAATGATAATAACGGTCACCCGTGACGTCGTTCTGTACCCATTTAACGTAAACTAAAAGAACTGCGCAAATTGAGATGGCCACACAAAGGAAAGTACACAGGTCGTTTCAATTTGCGCAGTTATTGTTTTACTTTACGTTAAAAATGCACCAATTCGCCCACCAACAAGTCCTTCTTAACTGTACTCATTCATTGTCATCATATGTATTATTCTCTGTCCCCAAATATGAACAATGTACACATTTTCATAGGTTCAGTAGTGGACCCTCGGCTACTCACTAACCCTGCGAGACACTTTAGGACACCCTAACACCTGCAATTATTCTGCAAGCAGTCGAGTCATGCTTCAACATCAAATCACCCCAGTTTCCCATCCACGGTTCATCCCATTTATTTTAAAACGTACGACCGTGCTTTTTTCTCACAACTTTTTTCACAACCCTTGCGTATCTTATGCAATCATGGCAGTGTGAGTGATGGCGGAGCTGGCAGCATCAGCAGCATCGGAGGCGGGACCACCGGCAGCGGCAACAGTGCGTGGCTTCGGGCGCACCACGACCCGTACGCGTCGCTGTACACGCTTCCCGGTGGCCTGTGCACTGCCGACGTGCTGGCCGACGGCGACCAGCGGCTCCTGATCGCGGACCTGCGCAATGGCGGCCGCCTACGGCTCTTCCGGGGAGGCCGGCAGCAACAGCAGGGGGAGCAGGCGCTGGCAGCGCTGCCCTGTGGTATCGCCGCGTTCCGCACGGGTTTGTGACTCTTTTAATGCGTGAGCATTGCTTAGCTCAGTTTGCGAGCTCCCCGTTTGGCGCTCTTTGGCCTAGTAAGCCGAGCGTGCACCAGTATCATCGTCATTGTAAATTTGTCAGTCATCGCCACTAAAACGTTCAATCAGGGTGTCCTGACGGCTCAGTTCCCTGGTGGCCCAACTGCAACAACGTGGTTACTCCGCGACGTTTGCACCAATTGCACTTGCGCCACTAATCGTCATCCTCATAATCATCCGCGAGTTTCACGCGTGACTAAAGAGCGGGACCAGAAGCTGTCCGCAAAATTCCGCCTGGCGGGTAATTCACAAGATGGCGCTGTGCACGTCCTTGGCCTTGAGTTCCCCCACAGCACCTCTACTTAGGCAGTAGTATTAACTCTATGACTTAGGCCGCTGCCTCCTGGGCGATTCACCCCCTGGCGATTGTACTGGTGGAGCAAACTCGCCAGAGGCGCGTAATCTGTACTTGAGGAGGTAACGCTGCAGCAGCAGCAGTAGAGGTAAGGTATATATCATCGTCTGCGTCCTCATCGGCCAGTGGAACGTCGGAAAACACTGTATTCGTCGAAGAAAACGGTATCGTAACTCGTAAAAGGGGGGATTTGCAAAACTAAGCGCAACCAACTCTTACTGAAAATGCTGCGTATAAATTATAACTCAGTTAAAGGTCGAAATAGGGCCGGTTTGTTGCCTTGCGTGCTTTGAGATATCACACACTCGACGACACTAAACTCAGCTGCGTAAAACTCAGCGACACTAAACTCAAGGAGAAATTAGGCTCCCGTTTTCTCACAACACATGGGAAAGCTTAGGTGCCCCGCAGTTTTTTTTTAATCGCGAGAAAGGCTTTTTTACCTATGTGTTTCTGTGGATAATGGTGAATAACCAATATGTTCAAAAGCCACAAACTTGTCTAAATGTTGATCTTTTTGTCATTGAATAGGGTGCAGCATGCCCGGCTTAAATAAAATTTGCGGGAGTATTTACGTACTCCACGGTGCATCGTTATCACCATCGTAATCATGAGCTGCCAATTCCCAGTGGGAAGTGGGAACTTGATTTTACCCCTCATTAAAGACCGCTGTGTTTTGGGAGTGTGTGTGCGCCCTGTTAACATGTGTGTGTATTAGTACATCCTTCACTCATCATCATCTGTACCTGCTCCTCCAAAGGAAGGGTTGAACCCCGAATTTTCGCCAATACGTGACCCCCCCCCCCCCCCCCCCCTCGGCTTTTGTATCGGTGACTGTCATTTCGGCCCCGTGCAGAGAGCGCTCCTGCCGGCCATCCCCCGGCCCTGGCCGTCGCGGCGGGCTCGTGCCTGTACGTGTACCGCAACTTGCGGCCCTTCTACAAGTTTAGCCTGCCGTCCACGGTGGTCGACGAGTCCGAAATCGAAGCCTGGGCCAGACAACAGGTGCGAGACCGCCAGGCACCTATAGCTCTCGCACACACGCACCCATGTCTTTGCGATACGGTGTACAGTTTGAGCAGCTATATGGGTCCTGGCCACGGCGGAAGAATAAACTGTCCTGGCGTATGGTAGGTAGTATATGACCGACAATAGAAGCCACTTAACTTGTACTGCGCATTTGCAAGGGCACCGACTACATATATTTGAAAACGCAAAATTTCTGGTCTGCTGTAACTTGCATGGCCGATTTGAGCGCTACAAAGAACAAGTGAGAGACGCTGTCGAGAATGCACGTAACGAGATGTCACTGGACAAGTGGTCCCTGCGTTTTGTTGATGTTTATGTTGCGCTCCTGTTATTAGTAAAAAATTAACCGACTAAACCAGAATTGCCGTCTGGCGCGGCACCTTGCCTCGCAACGACCCCAACCAGAAGTTGCGCTTTTGGTATAGGGACCGGGCGGCCGTTGTATGGCACCACTGTCGCTTCAGCCAACAGCGCCGCCCGTGGTGAACCGGTCGTCAATGGAATGCCGGTGGCGGTCAACGCAGCGTAGTTGTGCATGGTTGTCTGTCGTTCTGCTGCGGTGCGGTTTGCAAAGCGTAGATAACCACAAGGACTTTCTTCAGGTCGGTAAATCCGGAAAGTAGAGGCGACCTTTACGAGGCATGTCGCGTGTGTGATTTACGCCCATACTCAGTAATTACAGATAGCAGACGACGCCCAATGCGCCAAGCTGGAAGTCAAGCTGGAAGTGGAAGTCCCTTCGGTCATGCAAATTTTTCATGCCTGCGCCTGCCTGCACTTTGCCGTATCGAGGAATATACAACAGCTAAATGCTCCTACAAAGCCGGTGTGTGCAGCCGATTCAGGAATGCTGCGGCGCTGGCTTTTGGCAGTTGATGACGAAACGGCGCCGTGCACAAGCGAAACACGAAGTCGGGGTGCCTTGTAAGATTTACCCCAAAACAAATTGTGATAGACGATGCTCCGTAACTTCGTTAACTACAGTGAACACGTGTTTAATTTCACAGAAATACGTTTACTACAGCCAATGGGGATCGTTTACAGAATAAATACCGCACGACAGTAGAACATCATTGCTTGTCGTGGAAAAACATGACTTAAAATTGTTGCTGGCTAGTTGGGTAATGGTTTTTCAAAAACAATATCTGCGTGGCTAAAGGACAAGAGAAAGGAGAAAGCCAAAAACCGGCCCTCAATTTCACAACTGAATGCTGCGGTAGTTTTACAAGCTGCCACGTACGCTTGAAAAATCATGCATTCCTCCGTCTAACGACGACGATGGTTTATCGCAAAGCTTTCTCGTGTGGATTTCCTTGGTTGCGTTCTGGATTTAAAATTTGACTAGTTGAGCTCTGAATTTGACCAGCACGGAGTTTGGTCTTTTGATCACAGCTTCTTTGACGTTGACCCTTTCCGATTGTATTTCGCACGAAGAAAGCTTCGCGTTCAACCATCGTCGTCGTTAGGCGGAGGGCTGGATGATTTTGCTGTATAATTTTGCACTTCCATACACCCCTCTCCAACTCCTACCTGCTTCCAGCGTGTCGGAAATGCGTCTGTGCTGGAGGCCTCGGGCTGATGCACACCTATTTGAGGCAGCTAGTCGAGCGCTTTTCGTTTCTTCACAAGGCATTACACGATTTTTTTAGGTACTCAGCCAAGAATACTTAAGTAATAAAAAACATTATTACACCACCACGTTAACACTACCACTTTAAATTATCGTTGGCAGCCTTTATTCCACGCAGGTTTGTAGCTTGGGCTGTTGGGTGGTTGAATTACTTTGACTCTAGATAAAATGACCACTACAAACGTGGGAGTTCCGCTTCAGCTCTCAGGCTGCCATGCTGTCACTCAATAAAACCGAAGGCACAAAGCTCACGGTTAAATAAAGAAAGTGTGAACTGTCATGACGTTTCCACGGCCACACGGTAATCGATATCGTACGTCAGTGCCTTTCTCTTCAAAGCAAACGTATCGAGGTATCCCACCGTTAATTTTGGCGTGGAAACCGTAGTCACTGAAACCAGTGAAGATAATTAAAAGTGGTAGAAATGAATACTAAGAATAATAGCTTTATTCCTACTCAGATAGCGCAGAGCCAGGCGCATTGCGCTGCAAAAATCGCTCATATCAGTGTAGCCCGTTCCCAACCTTAGAATCGTCCAGTAAATTTACGTAGCCGTTAGTGCATTTAAGAGGTAATGAATACTAATAATTGTCGTTTTATTCGTACTCAGGTGAGGTGGAGCCAAGCGTAGATCGCTGCAAAAAGCGCTGATGTCATTGTAGCCCATACTTATCTTTAGAAGCGTCCGACAAGATTACGCAGCCGTTACTGCATCTAAGAACCCAACACATCTGTCTAGACTTCGTTTCACCGCACTTAGCCGCTCACAACAGCACCAAAACATCCAAAGCACTGAAGCAAACACCGCAAATACAACGGAAGGCTGCGCAGTTCAATGCACCGGCTCATTCCAGTAACGAGGGGAGTAACGAGGGGAGTGCCGTGTGGTGGCGCCACCCGTCCAGCTAAAGCTGTACTGTGGGGTCCAGAAGAGGTCTGCGGAACGTAAGAATTGTTTCATTATCGATATGCTACACACTGAATGGACCATAATGGACAGGCTTAAAATCTTTTAAAAGTACAAAAAAAAACAGGTGCAGAACATAAGAATCGGGTCATTATCGATGGACCATGATGGGCATACTTAAAAAAATTTAGAAGTGCAAAAAAATCAGGATACATTTTGCTAGGAAATGCTCGTGGAGACCGCGAAGAAAATATGCAACTTTCGGTTCATTTGAACGAACTAACCTTTGGTAACTTTACACAACTTCATTCCGGCTTCGATTGATGTTGTTTTTAGTACAAAATAAAACATATTAAAAACTTCGAAATATATCTCTACAAACTGTTAGCAGTGAGTTTCAAGGGAAATACTACAAAAACAGCTAGTTGTCGGCGTGTTACACCCCTGTCACACGGGCACTTTCAATCGCGATTGAGTCGATCTGGATCGAACTCAATCCGGATGGGGCGGCTGCTACACGGCAGTTTCAATCGCGATCGAGCTCGATCCCGCTCGAACTCGATCCTGGTTTCTCAAGCGCGATCGAGGCTCCCAAGCGCGATCGAACGAAAGCGGCGATACTCTCGTCCCCGCTCAGTAATGGCACAGAAGGTGACAAATTCAACTAACGCCACAAATTGTGTCAAATAACTTGACCCAAATAAGCGTGGGGTAACACACATACACTCTAATCCGGGTAACCCATAATGTAACTTCTAAACGGAAGTAACCTATAAAATAAAGGTTACAATGGATTCATTTTGATGTTTTCTTTATCCCAGTTTGTTCTAAGGTTTACAAGCGTGAGGTTAAAAGCGATTTAGAGGTTACAATAATGATTTATAGGTTACAACAACAAAATCTGACATGTAACCTCTACGTTGTAACCTATAAAACGCCCTGTAACCTCTAAGAGATGCTCGTCGCGCCTTCTCTCCCGGTGGCCGTTGATTTCTCCGTTGCATGACGGGATATAGAGAAATGGCGGCGCCGGCAGGCCCGGTGGCCGCGTTTTGGCGCCACTCGAGCCTTTTAACCGCTGTGATACCCCTACGATGAAGCGAGGATTGCTGTAACAAGACCTATTTGTCGGCGTGAGTCGCGGAGGCTGCGGCGAGCCCATTTGTGACTGGCAGCGCTTCACGGCCCGTTCTTCTACGACCAGCATCAAGTTCGCATGTTGGACCAGTGCCCCGGCGCCAGTGAAAGCGAACTCGGTGAGTATATTCCCGTGACGGTTTCGGTGTTTTCATTGGATGTATCTTTTCGCTGGGGGCTTTTCAATTTGAAATTGCAGCATTCGAGAGGGATTTTCGTTACCTGACTGGTTGCTTCGCTGGACGTTTTCTGTTGTCCGCGACGGCAATTGAATGAAATCACGGGCTTGCGTTCGTTGCGTCAGACTAGAGCGGACGATCGGGAAAGCAGATAACGGCGCCCGTGACCTGCTTTCTGCTCTGTTTGCGCGCCTTCGTCATGTGTTGAGCGTTTTGTTTACGCTGTTCGCTGCATCGGGCGCACTTGACGAGTTATTGGACCATGTAATTGCCAGGTAGCTCTGTTTGAATAATTGAATTTTTTCCTATTAAAGTCTTATATTATCGCGCTATTCTCTGGGTATTATCATTTTGTTTCAGTCGTCGGAAAATGTTCATTTTTCTCGCTGCATATATTCGGAATGGTGTTCATTTTATTGGTCGTGTAGTAATATATCCGGATAAACACAAGGTGTGTGCTGTAGAAAAGTAGTCCACTAATGCTGCCCGAAATTTCTAAACTCACTTTTGTCCAGCACAAGCCTCTTTTTTGTGGAAGTTTGCCTTACGGCACAATAAAAAGTTTTCGTATTTACAACACTCCTCATTTTTTTTTTCATTATTTTCCTTGAGTGGGTAAATTTGGTGTTAGTCATTTGAGACAGCGGGCCATTTCCACCATGTTAAGTGGTTTATTATTCTCATTCGCACAAATCAGTCGTTTATTTATTCGCGTGGTATTGCAGGGCAAATGATTGTCTCGCATGATCCTAGTGTAGTGCAGTTAAGCGACTTTACAGAATGGTGGTATGTATGAGCCAGCATGCAAGCTGCCTGATTGTTGTTTTTTGATGATACAGAAATTGTGACGAATTACACAGAGACAGGTGCAGGTGTAAAAATGGGTTCTGCACCCTCATCAGATCCTGGCTGTTCAAAAAGTGTGGTTGCATCTGGCTACCTATGCTATGACTTATCAGCACTACTGTTTTTTCTTGCAGGCAGTGTTCCTTGAGCTGACAACCAGGACTCCCCTGCGTATGACACAAGTTGAAATGAAGTCTGATTTCAGCGGAAACAACGGTATGAAATGCAATAACTAAAACACATTCATTCAAATATTCTTTGTAAAGATGGCACCCAGGCCTGCACAGACAAAAGTATGATTCACTTGTAAAAATGCGAGGCCTTTCTTCAAGTGCTATGATGTTATATTTCGTATCTTATTTTGCCTCATGTTTAGTGACTCTTTCTATCAGTTCGTTACTACATGAACGTTATGAATTCACATAACGATTTCCTCAGCATGGAGCTTTGTAGTTTTTCAGCAACTCTAGCTATTCTATAGGATGCGTGGTTTTGCAGAGCCAACAAGAACAACTCTTTTTCTAAAATAGCTCTGTAAGAAATCTCCAGTTGTTAGTGAGTGCTTGGGCTGTGTTCTTTTCTTCGTCTTGTCAAGTTTGAGGTGTTCTTTCATTATGAATGTATACCAACTGCCCAGCTCTAAAGCCTATTACATTTTAACCCAAATAACCCTTCGAGTCATTACAGGTACAGACCTCCTGGGAATGCCACTTGAAGATCGGTGCAAGTTCTAGATGTATCCTCTCCCACAACACATCTGGACGAAGAAAAAATGTAAGTTGGCGATTCCTTTTTATTGATAGCCGAGGAAGAAACCACCGATAAGAACACTTTACTTAAATGAAAAACGTTTCGGCTTCCACGTGGGATCCTTGTTCAAAATGAAACTGCCAGTACAAGGGGGGGGGGTAGGGTGTTAGGGGGAGGAGGATGTTTAAGTACAGCCAAAAATGTGACGCAGGTGGCGTCAGCATCGTGAAAGCACGTTTCCTGGGTTTAGTGCGACGTTCGCTCTGTTGCGTGTACGAGTGATTCCACATGAAGGCGCGGAAACGTTTTTGTTTTCTCTTTTGCAAATGTATGTCAGTTTATCTCGTAGCCCAAAGTTTCTGCCTGTTCTGGGTGAGCATGCAGAAACATTTCGCGAGATAAACTGGAACACGGCACGATTAAAATTCGGGAAGGTTGGCCGGTATGGCTATAGTGGCTTCACGTTGTTCTGAACAATGCGGCCAAATTACTCTGTGTAACGATTACTGAAATGATGTGAAATTATTAGGAAAGGCCGTAAATCACTCCTCTGGTGTGGCCTTTCATTTCATTCTCTGGTCTCCGTCTTCATTTCCGTGCAATATATTTTTCGTACTTCACATGCCTGTGGTTTGGTGTGAGGGGCTTATGGTTGCACTGGATTTTGTTCTTTTTCTGAAATTTTCTGTAGATGGCTCTTCAAGGTGGGGAAATCCAAGTGACGGCCCCTCACATATATACCTCCATCTGCGGCAGCAGGGAACAAGCAGGGAAATCTTCAACGTGTCCTGATTTTGTGCCTGCTTGTGTACTACGTAAATTGCGAAGCTTATCTCTGAATTTTTCCAAGCGCCTTTTTTCATGCAGGAAACTATAGATACCATTTAAAGTTTGTCCAAAAGACAGATTGCAATCGCCCTAGAAACTTTTAGTGCTGCATAAAAAACGATAACTTTGCGTGGGAATCACAACTCAGGTGGAACTGTAAAGAGGAACCTAAGAGGGAAGTGTAAAGATGGATTCGTAAAGACGAGTGAATTCCAAGTGTAATATTAGACTGGGTGAAACGGAGAATGTAGGGATCATAGCCATAAGCACTGCTTTGTATGAAAAAGTGAATTTGTAATAAATGTTCTTTCTACTTTCCCACATTCTGCGTTTTTTCTGTGGGGAACCACGACAACAACGCTGTGCTGGGAAGTGCACCCCTGAGAACCATCTTATAAATGTAGCTCAAACTCGAATTCGTCTGAAATTGTTCAATGGCAGTATCCAAACAATTCGGAATGCTTTGCATACATCCGTGCAAATATTGAGGTAAAGAATTTGTATTTTGGCCATGTTTGTGAAGCTGTTCACGCAACATTTATTAAAAAGGTTTAATAAGGATATATGAATAAACCGATTTTTACCTGGAAGTCTAAAGCAATATAGGAAACACCAATTCGCCCAGGAATCCGCACTCGTCTAATACTCATTAAGGAACGATAATAACGTTGGGGTGGTTCGCAGTTTTGCTTTTTAATAAATAGTCCACAGGTGTTTCATAATAATAAATGTGAATGTTCAAAACTACCGATGCCAAACCTCTGGAAATGTGCTCCTGTTAAATGCGCAAATATGTGTGCATGTACTGCAATTCTCTTTTGATAATCATGGCCTTGGTTGTCAGACAATAATTTTTGGATTAAGGCTATGTTATCATAACTTTGGCTTCCTTTTGAAGTATGCTATCAAGTGCATGTTTCCACTCAAGCTTGGTTTCACTAAAGCCTAATGTTGTTTAACTAAAGCTCAATTTAGCAAAAGACCTATCATGCCTGTTTGATACTGGTTTCTTAAACGGCACAAAGCTGATGCAAACATCAAATTTAGTTATGCCTGTTTATAAGACTTAAGCGTTGCCAATACTCACGAAGATTTTTGGGTGACAACCTGGGTAACAATTATCGAACAGGTAATGCAATGCATATATATTAAGAGAACATTTTCAAGCTTTTTGGCACTGCTGTTTTAGGAATTATAAAAGTAACTTCTCTTTTAGCCCCAGCCGTGTGGCCGGCAGTTTATTCAAGGGACGAAGAAAAGACACCCGACGCAAAAGTTTACACGGCGCAATGGACAGCATGGTCGCACATATCTTCCACTAACGCAATGTTTGTTCACCACGCGAGAAAGGCGCCTCGCGGTGTCGCCACAGCGGCGCCGGCGAAAGCGCGCCTGGCGCGCAACATCACACCTTCCAATTTGTGTGACCTTGGACGGTGGTAGATGTAACTTATATAAAGGTATACATGCTGAAAGCTGCAAAGTAACCCATAACTGCGTAACCCTTACGTGTATACGTATATAAAGGTTACGAATATATAGGTTACATTTGTACCTTATAAATTATAGGTTACAAAAATTCGAAAATGTATACCTCTATTAAGGGTTACCCAGCTTAGAGTGTAGTTACGTACACCTACGACCGCGCGAAGTTACCAGACGCCGGCCGATGATGATGATGATGATGATGATGATGATGATGTTTAGTGGCTTCCCCTTTGTAACGGGGTGGCGTTGCACATCGGCCTTCGTCGCAACGCCGCTGTACAATCACCTCACCAAAAATTACAAACAAAATAAATAAAAAATAATAATATCAAAATAAAAAGAAAATACTTTTACGAAATTTTTGTGGTAGTCTGACTTCTTTGTTCACATGTCTTCCCAGATTGTTCTCTGCTCTTTTCCCACCAACATTCTAACCTTCTTTTACTAACCTCTACTGCTGTCCAATTAACTTTTCCGCTAACCTTAAAGCCAAGGGCCTCCGGAAGCTGGATGGCTCCATCACTGAGGACTGGACGGCCGCAAATACATTGTTAGCGCCCTCTGGCGTACACAAGTGCAACCGGTGCGACTTCTCGATCGCGATTGAAACGGGCCGTGTAGCAGCAGCAGTGCGTCGAGTGCGCTCGAAAACTCGATCGCGATTCACTTCAATCGCGGTTGAAAGTGCCCGTGTGACAGGGGTATTAACTGCGTGGTAGTATTCAACTGGTATGCGATCAAGCAGAACTAAAGGCGCACCATTACACTCGCGGGCACATTCATGTTTCTTTACGGTGTACTCTGTAAACAGCCACCAATCACGCGAACAGGATTCTGTGACGTCCTAGGGTCAAGGCAAGAAAGTATTTGGTGAGTTACCACTACATTGCAGGTGCTCTATATTATCTAATCAGTTGTTTGCATTGCCATCACTGTTATTGGCACAAAGCCGCCATTTTACGGCCCACCTTGCATTTTTTATTAATTTTTTTTAATCAGTAATGAACCATCGTGCAGCCCGCGGTATCAGCACGCGTAGAAAATGTGTGCGTTTTAAAAGAGGTCAAGTCCTGTAAAAAAGTCAAAGCTTGTTAATTATGTTGCACAAAGCTGGTGCGGCATTACTTGGCGTAGATCAGCCCAGCAGAACAAATCATATGAAAGCACACTTACAATAAAAGCTTTCGTTAGTACTGTAACTCACCCTATCTTAACAGAGCATAATAAAAACACGGTATAGATGCATATTTTATTCTCAACAGCTTCTTAACTAGTAACACTACTTTTCTTTACACGTAATTATTGATACCCATGTTGGGCCACAGACATACAAGAAAACCGACACAAACTCATGTGCCCCAAACTAATTTTTCCAAAGGTGAAGAAAACATACCAATTGATCATGTAGGAGCATAATTATTTTGAAGGTAATTGCAGGGGACAATTCTGTATAATTATCACCTCTGCAAGACGTCTAGAATCGAAAAATAAAAAAAAAACAGTTGTTTTTATTTACATCAGCCAGCTCATTAAATACATGATAACATATACAACACGTCAACTATTGAACATTGATAACTACTTACCGGCACAACATCCGGCTTCCACATGATAAAGTGGCCTGCTGAGGTGACTAAACAAAGTAATGAACAAGCTATTCAGCCAATATTAAGGGAGCTCATGAAATCGTACAGGGTGTTTTTATGCTTTTTAAATGCGAATTGCCAACCCCTACTTATTACTTTTACTCCAGCATCCAAGAGCATATTCTATGGCGACAGCACTGATATCCTAACTGGGCCGATTTCGCGGATGTAGAAACTCAAACCCTTGGTGAAGCCTTCCGCATCTTCCCATTTGTGAGTGCAAATGTTGATGTTCGTTAGAGGGAGGGGCGACGCGGGTGCGAGACGGCTCAACATTACGTTAAGTGCAGAACACTTTAGGGGCCCGGCTTGTCGTAGATCGTCCGCGTTCACGCTACCTATAGCCACCGCAGTCACACGGAACCACGGTCCTAAACAGAGTCACGCGGGATCACGCACCCAAACAGAGGCTTCAAAAAGGTACCCGCTTGAAAGGATAACTTTATGACCAAAAAATCCTGGTATCAATGATACAGCGTAACAACCAGAAACAATTAAACAAGTGCAGCGCCTGTTGCTACAAAACTAACAGAGCCCGAAGGCTGCCAGTTACAGACACTCACAGAAACACACAAACAGCTTTAAGTTGATTGTAGACAAAAGATTTAGAGATGCTTAAAACCAAACACACAATTTAGAGTTGCTTACAACCAAAATATTAACATGCGAGGGAAACAAGGATACAAAAAAATTGGCCGCGTATCTGCTCCTTTCGTTGCAAATGTCGTCAAAAGACGATAGTCTTTATCGACTTTTGCCAAGTAAATGCCTCCCTTCGCTTTCCCGCTCACCTCTCATGTTGTTCCTCTTGCGTCGCGCTCCTCCCAAGGTAAAGACGCCAAAGGTTTACTTAAATCATTTTAAATTTCCCGCGTTCCACTGCTCCAAACCGGGTGTCTCGATGCCAACGCTGCCGTACGGCGAAGACACGCGTGAATCGAGGCGCCCTACTTCAACGTTTATAGAACCGCGTTTCCCTACTCCACGTGCGTTGCAAGCAGAACGTGGAACCTATCTAGTGGGACCTTTCGTAACTGTTGCCGGTTGATTTCTTAAAATGGCGCCAGAAGCTATAGTGGCGCGGGCGACAGCAGGCGACGACGGAGTGAATATTTTTTCTGGAGTTGATGAAGTATTTAATTTCGCAAAAGTCAAGCATGTATGATTGTTTATAAAGGAACACTGCAAATATCACTTCTGTATTAATTTGTCTTATATTTGCGTAATGTCTTTTTTCTTCTTCAACAATGTTGACAAGTATGAACATTACACCGGAAGTAGACGGGTACATTTCGCTGTGACTATATAAGACTATTGCGCAGGCATTGTTTTACTTTGGCCGGGTGGCTGATTCGAGCCACAGACAGACAGACGGACAGACAGACATACAGACAGACCAAAATTTCTGGGTTTAAGTAGCCCAAGAAAGACTATCGTCTTTAAAACATTCGCTTCAAGAAAAGACACCCGCTTGTCCCTCGATTCAGCATTCTGGCCAAGAGTTCAGAGGATACTTGATCAAGGAGTTTATACAAGCGGAACCGTTCGAAACTCCTGGAACCACTGGCACTGGTCATACATGTCCCCATTATTTAGCGCTAAGAAAACTGCAGGTAAATTTGGGGCAAAACATATGAAATTAACCAGTAGTCCCCGCGTCCGTATAGTTAGGAACGCTCGTGGGTTGTTTTTTTAAGACAGTAAGCTAAAAAAGTGGCCTGAAAGCAAGCAAAAAAAATTACACCATCTTCCCGTAGAGGAACCTGAGTATAATGCGAAGGCGCCATGGGGTCGACTGAAGTTCCCATTAGTTTTCAGTTAGTCGTTTCCGGTGGCGTTCAGCTTCGCGTGCCTTCGTTGTATCAGTAGCTTCTTGACGTAGTTTGAATGAGTGAAGGACATAAGGCGCCTTCGTAGCACATGCTCCCGTCTCGGTTTGTAGCGCAGTGGGAAGAGCGCAACGTACCTCCCGTTGCGGCCAGAGAGTCGTGTGATCGAAACCGGGCGCCGCCTAACTATTTCTTTTTATAGTGGACTGCGCTGACGTCAACCCAAACGCTGACGGGGCTGAAGAGACGCGCATGCGCAGTAGAGTGCGGACGGCGGAAAAAAACGACAACAACGAGGGAGGGAGGGACACAGCCCCGAGCCTGAGATGCTTCGCATCTAAAATAAGAACTCCCGCGCGTGGTATTCCAGGCAGAACAAGATACAAACGGTAAAAAAAAAGATGCGAGTTGTCCCAGGAGAAAGCGCGCGAACACTGCGAAAGCGGGAAAATTGAATTGCATTGAACAAACCTCTGTTCAATCCACTGTTCAAGATAAGAGTGAGACAGAGAGGGGAAGAGCGGGAGGGTGGTTTCCCCGCTACAAAGGGGAACCAATAGCAATCATCAATCATCATAATCATTATCAGAGCGAAGAACGGCGCCGCAGCCCGTATGGGGAGTCACTGCTCTGCACTTCCGACCGTTTTCACGTTGAGTGGAACTGTTTTAATTTTTTTTCATTTACATACAATCTGCCCCAGTTTCTGAGACATATCAGAAGTGAGAACAGATGTTCAGCCCCAAGAAGCAAGTATACAATTAATTAAACAAAACAAATGGTAGTACACAGCTCTTTTTCAAATTGCTAAGCGCTGAGTTTGCGCAGACACCCGTCAAGTTCATTCCATAAATCCACTGTCCGGACCCACCGCGCATAGAGTTTTATACAATATTGTAAGAAACTCTATGCCACCACGGTGGCTCACTGGTTAAGGTTTTGTGCTGATGAGCCCAAAAACGCGGGTTCGATTCCCGTCCGCGGCGCCGCTTTTCTGATGGAAACTAAAAGCGAAAACGCCCGTGTGTCGAGATTTCGGCGCACGTTAAAGATCCCCAGGTGGTCGAAATTAATCTGGAACCGTCCACTACGGCGCGCCTCATCGCCTCGCGTTAAACCTCATAATCAGTGAAATACACCGTCCATTGAAAAAAGAAAGCTTAAACAATTCAGAATCGACCTGAATGACACAGTATTCAAGGAATCAGATCGTTGAGTACAGCGTGCAGAAGAGTCAACAAAAGAAATGGGTGCCAGAACACCCGAACCTGTGTGAACTGTCTTATGCAGGAGGATGACACGGTCAGAAGTGCGCTAATGTTGGAGAGACTGCAAAGATGAAACATGCGCAGGCGAAGTGGGCGAGAATTGCCAGTCGTAACGATAAAAAATGAACCTGATTGTTTTTTTTTTCTTTGCATAAATTCCAACTTAACTATGCCGTGTTTGTGGTGAGGTGACCAAACAACCAATCCATATCCAAGTATTGGCCTTGCGTAATGCTCTGTACTCAATGCTGCAACTAAAACACTGCACCCTGCCCAGCATGCGTACAAAACTGCCAGCGCAATGAACGCCTTGCGTCTGTCGCTTGCCTTTTTCAGGAACAAGTCGACCCTGACGCACTTAAAAAAGACCTCGAGGCCCTGCGGTAAGTTTCAATGACTTGGCGGTGCTTTCGACGTTACCTTGCATTATGGAGACATAAGGTTAAATTTCGGCTTGTACAAGGCAGATTTACCCCTGACTTCGTCTTACGATCTCTGTGCATTAAACGACTGTGCGAAGCCACGCTGCATGCGCGGGCACTTTGTCCAAACAGCACCTCCAGTATTGCAAACCGGCTAGAAGTAACGCTACGATACCGGTCCACACTCGTATCGAGCAAACTGCACTCTCCCTCTCAAACATGGGCAGCCAAATCACAATCGAACAATCCCGCCACGAACAGTGGAAGAGTTGGTTACGGCGGTTTTCGCTTTGCACGCAGGTCCCAGGGAGGCATGGGACGGCTGACATCACGATCCCACAAGTAAGTGTCAACGTAACGAACCATAGCACAACGCTTGTGGCGACGGTGCTGCTCCCGCGTTCTCCATTGCAGGTTCCTGCTCCTGGAGCCAGGCGACGAAAGGGCCTTCATCGAAGCCAACAGGGACTTCCCGCTGAAGAGGCAGACACAGGTATACGGAACCCTCAATCTTCCATCGATGGCATTTCCAACGACACCGAAAACTGAGTTATCATCATCATCGTAGTCGTCATAAACAGCCTACTCAGGTCCACTGCAGGACAAAGGCCTCTCCCATGGACTTCCACCCGCTCCTGTCCTGCGCTGCTCGAGTCAATTCTTTGCCCCCGAATTTCCTTATTTCATCCCTCGACTGAAGTTTGCGGGGATAAATTGGTCGCAGTTAGCACAGGACCGGGATAATTGAAGATCTATGGGGGAGGCCTTTGCCCTGAAGTGGGCCTAGATAGGCTGGTGATGATGATGATGATCCTTCCACTGTGTTTGGCTTTCCCCTTCTTCTAGACATGTCCACTCTGTTACTTTGCGTGCAAATTGGTGCCGATGAAAACGTGCTCAAAGAGTGGAGCACGGGAAGGCAGCAACACTGAAGATACGCTGAAATTTATTCGTTCTGGTCGTGTCTGTATTGTGCGTGTTTCATATTGAGGGTTGATCTTTCCCGTTAGTTGGGCAGATGTCACTGTATAGTTCGGCTCTTCATTCGCGACACTGTACGCCGAGAACTTTTATTGAATCGAAAAAACGGGGGAAATTACGACATCTACTCTGCTGCGCGTCCAGGAGCGGAAGCTCGCATCCCCCTAGGCCTGTAGGGTTCCCGGAGCCCGGTAGCGAACGAAGGTGGCCACAATTCTGTGTGTGCTGGAGGTGAACGTTGACAAAGGTTAGTGAGGAAGCAGCCAGCTATACGCGACGTCCTTCGCTGCAGGTGACGGCCCTCGGCCTGCTGAAGAAGAAGCTCGCGGACGTCGATGCAGCCTGTTGCCTTCTGCTGACCACCGAAGATGGCCGCATGTTTGTCCTCGAGCCGGACGCCTTCACACTCCTCGCCGTGGTCCAGGTAGATACCTCTGCGGTTACGAGTATCTACGAGTAAAGAAAAGCTTAGGAGAGGCCCAAACGTCACCTCTACTGAAGCCGGAAGCGCCACTCTTGTAGGTCGCTCTTTTTTGCTTGTTTTCGAGCACACGCCATCTCCTTAACCTCCGCTCGTTCCACTGTCGTCTGTTTTGTCTCCTTCTGCCGACCATGGCTACTGGTTTGGCCGCGCAGTGGCGTACGCCCTCGGTGGGCCGGCCTTCGCCGCCGTTGCTAGGACACCCGATGAGTGTGATCCCCAATTAGCGTTAAAAAAGCCTTGGTTGATTTCTCTTTCATAGGAATCGGTAAGACACAAAAGTAAAATGTGCAGCGAAATCTGCAGCTGAGCATGATTTGTAGGTCGGCGGCTGTCTTGTGGGTGTGCTTGGCGAGCGACGTCCTGTTGGCGGGTCGCTTGGCAAAGGTGTACTGGCGTCATTTGCGTCACAGATATGACGTCAGCGAAATCTTTGTGTACACCGGCTTAAACACTTTCGTTATAAAATATAAAACCTGAAAACGAACCTACTTTTTAGTTCTAAAGGTTGCTTCCCCGCAAGTAGGCCCTGTGTGCAGGGGTGCACCCTTTACAGGGAGCTCCTTTGTACTGGCGTCACTTCCGTGACGAATATGACGTCGGTGACATCTTTGTGTACCCGGAATAAAACACTTTCGTGTTAAAAATCTGCGAAATTCCGAAAATAGTCTACTAATGCGTAGCATTCTTATGACGCTCGTCTAGAGTGAGACTTCTTTACAGCAAAATTTTTTTTTGGCTTTTTGGAATTCTGTTTACCAATTATTTTCATTTACGCTATTATAACGATTACAGGTAGAACTGCGAAATCTGCATTACTGCGGAAATGCAGGGTGTTACACGATTCCCCATTTTCCGTAATTTTTAAATATTTTTCTTATATTTTATTTTTTCACAATTTCATTCAACCATTTATCTTAATTTAGGCTATTAAACGATTACAGCGGAAGCGTCACCGAAAGCCGCGTTATTGTGGAAATGCAGGGCGTTACACTGCTCGCCATTTACCGTAGTTTTAAATTTGTCTTATTTTTTAGTTTTTCAAAATTTCATTGGACCAATTATCTCCATTTACGCTATTATAACGATTACAGGTAAAACTTCACCGAAATCTGCATTATTGTGGAAATGCAGGGCGTTACATTATTCGCCATTTTCCCTATTTTTCATTTTTCTGTTTTTTATTTTCAAAATTTCGTTCTACCGATCAATTTCATTTACGCCATTATAACGATTACAGGTGGAACTTCCGCAACATATGCATTATTGTGGAAATGCAGGGCGTTACACGGTCCTGGCTGTGAGGGTACTCGGCATAGAATGCTCCTCCACACTTCTCTCAATGCGCCGGTGATCGCATGGGCCTCTCCTGTTTCCTCCATGCCAGTCTCGATAGACCTAGCTACTTAATGTTTGTAAAACACGCGGTGGAAAACTGTAAGCTTTCACAGCCGTAACGCCTACAGTTGCAGCAGCCGTTATTGTGATGGCAGTCGCAGCCGACGTTAGCGCCACCTACTTTGTGTGATGTTACGCTGTTAAGTACGTCTATACATTTTTGTGACTGCGACGTGAAGACTACCCGGACAAGTGCGCATCGCTTTCATTGCTGATCATGAATGGATTAAGTAACCCTGTTTCTGCGACTACGAGGTCTTTCTACATGCCGCTAATTCGTCACGGCGCGGTAATTTTTAGGGGAAAAGCACTGTCAGCTGCAGTTGCTGGCTGACTGTTTCCAGTGGTGGAATGGAAGAACATGATTTACCAGTGAAGTTCGGACAGATTTACTCACCAATGCGACTTCCAGCTACGGGACACTCACACTTTCGGCTACCGATGCATAGTATACTGAAAAAAACACGTACTTTAGATGTGTACTCGGTACTCGGCCCACCCACTTAAAAATAAAAACAACAGCAATAAAGCAGCTTGTACTGACACGAAATGTTCATGTGAAGTTGTTTTTTTGCTGCTATGGGTGCCTACCGGCCTATTAATCATAGAATGGCACATTAGGCGGTCGATCGATGGCAGCGTGAAAAATTATTTACAGCCTGATTTGTTCATGTCAACCTTCGGTTTCAACAAAACAAACGCCGATGCGGCCGCCATGACAGGAGGGCGCTCGTGACGTCAGCGTTCTCGCCCCACCACTGCCGGTGTGGCGCGCACTCGCTAACCGGCAGTGGTCTCCACCATCGTCACGCGCCCGGGCAGCATGACGTCAGCACGAAACCATGACATGATACACACACCGGACCAGCGCGCGCCAACCACAGTCAGCGCGTTGGACGCGTTGGCCACGTCATGGGAGCCCTGACGTCGGCAGTTTGGGGTCAAGGCGGCCAGGAGGTAGTAGTAGTAGTGATTTTATTCGTAAATAAAAAAGGGAAAGTTCAACCAAGGATATTATTGTGCCCATATAAGGGCACACCTGCATTTAACTAGGTATGGAGGAGGGGCTAAAGAGCGGAGCACAGTGATTGTTGTTGCTTATTGCGAAAGGGTATCTGTTCTGAGCTTTCTCGTGCGCGCAAAGATTAGAATGGATTTAAAATATGGTATATTGAATAGTTAATGCTGAAACTTGCGGGAAGGTATCTCCATATACAAAGGAGGCATTTTACATAGTTATCTCATCTTTGAAATTTCGTGTCAGTAGTCCTTTAAAGGAGAAGTGACACGAAATTTTAAAGCTGAAATAACTATGTAAAAAGTTTCCTTTGTGTATGGAGATATTTCCCAGGAAGTTTCAACAGTAATCGTCCTGTGTAACATATTTTAAATCAATTTTAATCTTAACACTCACGAGAAAGCCCAGAACGCATACCCTTTCAACATCAACATCAGCATGACGCGTTCAGTGCCTCGCCATGCGCCTCACCCCACACACCCAAACTGCCAGGGCACCCGTGACGTAGCCAAGGCGCTGGACGCTGCTGGCGCCCGCTGCTCCGCCTTTTGTTAGACGTCACAGTTTTGGGACTGGCGTCTCGCTGCCCGGCCGCATGTACGGATGGTCAGGACGCGCTAGCTTGCTTTGGCGCGCGCGTCCAGACCACATGGTCTAGACCGGCCGTGATGCAACGAAAACAGTGACGTCAAGAGCGTCATCCTGTCATGGCAGCGGCCTCGGCGTTCGTTTTGTCGAAACCGAAACAGACACGAATAAACGAGGCTGTAAATAATTATTTACGCCACGGCTAACCATCTAGAGTGCCAGTCTATGATCACTGGGCTGGTAGGCATCCACAGAAGCGAAAAAAATGTAACCCGAAAATTTTCTGTCAGTACACATTTAATTATAACAACCTCCCCACCACCAGCGTGAGCATAAATCATCTACCAATCTATTTACAACAGAACTGAACTGAATCTTTGGTTCTTTTTTTTCTTTCTTGTCTGCCATCCCCACAACGTGAGTACGGTTCTCATGGTGGAGCCTGGCGACTTTACGCTGAAATGCACAGCTTCGTCTATCCGGGATGCTGACACCTGTGGTCGTTCCTCCTGTACGGCGTGCGCAGGTTCCGGGTGCCGTGTCGTGCCTGAACGCGCAGGGCGCCTTCGACGTAGACTTCCACGTGGCCCTGGCGGGCAGGGACAACCGGCTGTTCGTGGTCAAGCGAGGACACAAGAACGCCAGGCTTCTCGCCGAGCCCGGTGACTCAGCCGTCGGGCTCTGCCACCTCGAGCCTGGACAGGTGGTGGCTGCCTGCGCCGACCGACGGCTCTACGCCTACTCGCTAAAGGTATCGTTCTCTAGCCCGTATGGAGTAAAGTGTAGGCCTTCGCCTCGGCAGCGGCAACAACTCACGGACCACCAGAATTTTCGGAGCTTTCGTTATCGCATTGCACGCAGCGTCTTTTTTGTTTTGTTTGCCTTACGGTGAATAACTTTCTGGTTAATTATCTCCGCTGAGAAGGCCTATCTGGCTTTCTGGCCTCCAATCCTTAGTTCGACTTGCCTGCAAAAAGTGCACCCCCCCTTCTCCCACAAGGGTTATTATGACGGTGAAGCAATCGTTCGTGTTAATGTGAAGTATTCTATCTACTTCATCACTGCACATACAGGAGTCCTTTCTATAAGCATGCAGCTCCATATGGCCTCTGCCAAAAAGTCGTTTTTCCGGTATCATCTGTGATTCCTGTTCTTTATTTCCTAACTTGTTAGGACAACGAGCCCTCTCATAATCATCACAGAGTTTCACAGTATGATTAGAGTGAACTAGAATATTCTAGTTCACTGTAGTATGATGCATGCTTCGCTCCAAGCAAACATTTCTCCTTACGTACGTTTTGACTCGTCATCATCATGATGACCCGCTCCCCGCCAATGTAAGGTGAGCACGATGAGCGGGCTCAAGGTTCCACTCACAAGAAGCAGGGGCGGTTTATCCTTCCTAGCATACGAGCAAATGATTACGACCCCTGTGCGATCAGCAGCAGGGATCAGCAGTGTGATTAGCCAGGCGGCGTTGGATTAGCAGTGCAGATCTTGAATAGCCAAATGAAACGTCGGCCTGACAAATATGATTGCAAGTTATCACGTTCCGTATTTAGGTATGAAAATTTCAGGGTTAATCTCTGCAACCTCATGTTCTCATTTCGCACGCCCTGCTTAAAGCGAGGCAAGTGTGACCTGTAGAAGTGTTAAATTCTTACTTCCCAATTGTTTGACAGACAGACGTATATATTTAAAGCGTTTGCCCATCTGCTAAAATCCTCATTCGATTGGCATTGATTGATTGTGGGGTTTAACGCGCCGACGCAACGCAGGCGATGAGGCGCGCCGTAGTGGAGGGCTCCGGATTAATTTTGACCACCTGGGGATCTTTAACGTGCGCCGAAATCTCGTACACACGGGCGTTTTTGCTTTTCGCCTCCATCAGAAAAGCGGCCGCCACGGCCGGGAATCGAACTCGGGACCTCGTGCTCACCAGCGCAACGGCCCTTAGCCACTGAGCCACCATGGCGGGTCTTTCGATTGGCAGCATGCACACATAAATCAACAAACTTTACGATGTCCTTTAGTGCAGCTTCTTGTAGGTTCGAGTATCAATTCCTGCAGGACTGGCATTGCCACTGAAACTTTCTATTAATGCACCCAGGGCCAGTGTTTGTGGGATGTCCCCCTCGCCGGCCAGCCCCTGGCAGTGACGGCCATTTGCCGACCGGGCATGTGCCAGGCGGCGGCCGTGGCGCTCTCGGACCGTCGCGTCGTGCTGCACGGCGCGGCGGACGGAGTACCAACGCACGTGCTCAACGCCAGGGACGCCGTCTCTGCGCTCCACTTCGGCTCCTTGGGGAGGGAGGACAACGCGCTGGTCATGGTCGGGACAGGTGCGAATATACCGACGGTCTTCGTTTTCTAAATCATTTCTAAATCATACCCTCTGTCAACACACATACATCCTGAGAACGTACTGAGCACGTCCTATCGAGGACATTACGTTGTCTGGAGGACATGACCTCAGGACATCACCAAAATGTGGACAACGCGCTGGTCATGGTAGGGACAGGTGCGAAATACACCGACGGGCTTTGTTTTCTAAATCACCCTCTGACAGCACAAGCAGGCCTACATCCTCAGAACGTACTGAGCACGTCCTATTGAGGACGACAACGTAATTGTCACGAAAAATTGCCCGAAACGATTATCTTACCCGGCCGTAGATGCTCTACCAATAAGTCACGCGGGACAGGTGCGAATATACCGACGGGCTTTGTTTTCTAAATCATACCTTCTGACAACACAAATACATCCTGGGAACGTATTGAGCACGTCATATTTAGGACATTGCGTTGTCCGGAGGACATAAATTCGCGGTCTCCGAAAAGTGCCCGCAATGATTCTCTTGCCCGGCTTTAGATGCTCTACCAAGGAGGCAGGTGACACACACCGAATAGGCGACTTTGTTTTCTAAATAATACCCTCGACAGCACAACTAGGACTACATCCTGAGAACGTACTGAGAACGTCCTATTGAGGACATTACGTTGTCCGGAGGACATGAATTCATGGTCACCGAGAAGTGCCCGCAATGATTCTCTTGTCTGGCTTTAGATGCTCTACCAAGGAGGCAGGCGATACACACCGAATAGGCGTCTGTGTTTTCTCAATCATACCCTCTGACCGCACAAGTAGGCCTACATCCTGAGAACGTATTGAGAACGTCCTTTTGAGGACTTTCCGTTGTACAGAGGACTTATGTTCACCAAAAAGTGCCCGAAATGGTTCTCTTTTCCTGCCTCAGGTGCTCCACCAAAGAGGCAGGTGACACGCACCGAACATGCACGAACCGACACACTGCATACTCCCCGACTACACGCTGTTCCCTCAAAAAACCTTGAATCATGCAGTTACAATGCTTTTGTGTCTACAAGCCGTTCCCGAATGGTGCCTTCTTGTCCCGAAACAAACCTCAAAGTCCCTCACCCAAGCTCGTAGTCAGACTGCCTGGCTCCACCACAGCTCTCAATTCTTTGACAAGCGGCTGTTGCCAGAAAACACGGACCTACAAGTTCTCTCAGCAACCCACCTTGCAAAATTACGTTGCACGAGTGTCTGTTCAAACAACACGACCGTGCTCTGAAAACACAACTTGGCAAATACGGCCGCAGAATTCATCGTGTTACGAGATAAAAAGGAGTGATGTCATCATATGCAATGCCCTTCACTCTTTGACGCGTCAGTATCTTGCGCTTTTCAGGCTGAGATGCAAGACTCCAAAATGACGTTCCGAATACCACTGCGGTATGGTATTTGCCTTCGCACAAGGCTTTTCGGTACTGACAGCGTTCACGGCAGCGCAAAGCATGTACTAGCTCACAACCACCATTGAAAGTACAGTCCTTCACAACGGCCACGGCTGTTTCAGCTGCAGATACAAGAGATCGCGTTTGTGACCTCGGAATAAAATCTCGCCATGTAAAGTTGGCCAACGCCCACTCAAGTTAACCAACGCCCGCGTTTAGTGCAAGCGGGCGCGTAGTTAACCTTTCGGGGTAGCCGTCATCTCATTGATAGAACAGGTTTGTTCCATGCGTAGCCACCGCTGAGCTGCGCCACTTTCCTGTCTGCTCTACTGCTGGGCCCAACTGTTGACGCAGCCTGACAAAGACGCGTGCTCGCCTTTCAGGTGGCAGCCTGACTGTGCTGATCATGCGCCGCAACGCCCAGCTAATGCGCCCGGCGGCGGTGGCAGGGCGTGAGCCACCGATCGGCGGCGGCTCCGAAGGCGGCGGGCCACTGTCGAGTTCCCGCTGGGGGCTGCCCAAGAAGACCAAGCTCTTCGTGGACCAGACCATGCGCGAACGGGAGCACTCGGTCGGTGAGGACGCCATTTTACAGCATCTGATCTAACGAAACACCCTTTAGTAAAGCAAAGCTTTACAAATATCGTCGAGCGGTTTCGCCGCTGGTAAATGAAGCTGAAATGAAGGTAAATTGGACCTCAGCTGCGCCGTATCCTTGGCAACGCATCACGTGACTTGCCGGGCCGAGCTCCGCTGACGGCTGCGTTCTCCGCTGTCGGCTTGGCGCATGCGCTCTCAGCAGCTGGTTCGCGCCTGACCACGTGACTCGCCGCGTGCATGCGAGCTTGCCCATGAATGAGAGCAAGGCCGAGCCGTATTCTCCGAGCGTTGCGCGGGTGCTAGAGGATTTCAGCCGTCGTCGCAAGCAGCGTCTCTGACCACCCCGCGGATCCTGGCGGGCCGTTCGGCTAGGAAAACGCCGGAAGCAGGACCACAACCGTAGAAAAAGGCAGGTTAACCAAGTTAACCAAGTTAACCCGGTTAACCAAGTCAAATCAAAACTTAACCTTTCGCTTTGCATGTCCGTTAGCTGAGGTAAGCCGCATCCATTTTTCCCTTACTTTCGCCAGGGAGAAACACTAATAGGGTGTTAAGACACATGGACGTTTAGACACGTGCTGGTTCTATCGGAGGCAAAAATCTGCGGGACGCAGTGTCTAGCAAATAATGTTCAGCTACTGCTTGGAGGAGTGACACCTCGTTTTTGGTTCGGTAGTATGATTAATCAGAAGTCAGGGCATCTCAAACGCGTTGCGTACACGTACGTTAGTGGGTGTTGGTAACTCGAGAGTAGCGTGCAGCTGTCGCTCTAGGACATCCAGATCGAAAGAAAAACTCGTTAAGTTTTCAATTCTATGCCTGTGGTGCGCAGCCATGCACCGGGGCTTCCTGCGCGAGCTGCAGCGTCTTCGGCTGACAGCGGCGCGCCACTACGCCCGCGCCCTCCAGGGCGTCGCCGCTGCTCCCGCCACAACATCGTCCCGAACTAACGGCGGGGAGGCGACTCCGAGTTCCGGTACAGTACTCCTGGACCTGTCTGCCCGCGTACAAGGCCTGGGCCCGCAGTTCGCTCTGCACGTGCGCCTGCAGTCCTCGTGTGCCCTCAGCCGCCTCACCATGGCCGTCCACAGCGCCGACCAGTACCGGCTGCAGAAGTCCACAACGCAGGTACGCGCCGATCTTGAGACAGCCTAACTAGGATATGATTAGACCTTTTTCCTGTGATAACTAAACGCCGCATGTTCGTTTGTGCTTCCCTGCTTTCTCTGCCACGAATATTGTTAAGGGATCAATTTCGTGAGCGCCTTGTACGTGCCGTACCAAAGTAACATCCTCAAAGACTAATTTCATCACCCAAAAAAGTAACTTTCTCACTTCGTGCCAAAACAAACTAAAATAGTAAAGCTGTGCGAATAGTGAATTTTGCGTTAGAAGGGAATGATTTTGTTAGAAATGTCGCGAATCGAAGCAAATATTGAGCGATTTCCAATGACAAAACAGAAGTATACAATTTCTGAAGCATGCTTCAGTAACCAGCCTGAAGATAAATAAAAGGCGTGTGTAAAAGTGTAAAAAGCTTTGCAAGCTTCTCATCTGACAGAAAAGAAGTACAAAGACGGTATCCTGCTGTTCTTAGCTTTACATCGGTGTCTACGAGCGTAAATCTAGACAAATTTATCGTTTTCCTTATGTCCCGTATAGAAAAAAAAAAAGAGGAACATTACAGATTTTAAAGATCAATTTGCGCATCGTTCTATCAGAAAAACATGAAAAGCTTGGCTTTCTAAACGATCGTTGACTAGGGAAGCTTAATTAAGCGCGACATTATCAGGATACAGAGAGAATTACGAGGGCAGATTGGGCCCAATGCCAAGGAGATACGCGGCATTCCCCAAAAACACGTTCGTTTCGCCGCACGTCACCAAAGCAATGCGGGAAAGCCAGCCACCGGAAGCGGATAGCGTTGGTGCGTGTTATCGAACTTTGAAATACTTCGAGAATTCATTAGTAATTTTAGAATAGCGCTATTCGATTCGAAGGATAATCGCATATTGCGTTATTGGCTTTGATATACGAAAGTTTAAAACGTTCGCACACCCCTACCTCAGAAACAGGCACGGGATGCAGGTTAGTCAATTTAGAGTCACGTTGGCTGCAACGTGCCTCGAGATGATGATTAGTGGCTCTTCCCTGCAATGCGCAGTGCGTTGGTACACAGCGACCTTTAAAAAAAACTAGTCTAGCCTAACATTTACCATACTCCCAACCTCATCTAGAGCCTGTCGGCAGAAGTCGAAGCGGAGGGGAGACAACGCAGTCACGATATCCGTTTTCTAGTCGAATATACGGAGATTACTGATATGCAGCGAGTGCAGCCGTATAGAGCTTTCTTCAGGGAGAAGAAGAAAGTGTATGACAGCTGCATCTTACCGGTACTCACCTACAAGGCAGAAACTTGGAGGCTCACCAAAAGGGCTCAACTTAAATTGGGGACGACTCAGCGAGCACTGGAAGGGAAGATGATAGGTGTAACATTAAGGGTCAAGAAGAGAGCGGAGTGGGTCAGGGAACGAACTCGTGTTGAGGACATACTAGTAGAAATTAAGAAGAAACGGACGTGGGCAGGGCATGCAATGCAAAGCAAGATAAGCGTTGGTCATTAAGGGTAACAGAGTGGATCCCTAGAGAAGGCAAGCGTGGCAGGGGGCGGCAGAAATTTAGATGGGCAGATGAGATCAAGAAGTTTGCGGGGATAAATTGGTCGCAGCTAGCACAGGTCCGGGATACTTGGAAATTAATGGGAGAGGACTTGGCCCTCCAGTGGGTGCAGACAGGCTCGTGGTGATGATGATGATAGAACTTTCAATAATTTTACCAATAGCAGACTATTGAAAAAGCGTGAATACTACAATTGATATTCTCGACGACAGCGACAGCCTTGCATCACAACGCCATTCACTTCACTAGGCATTACCGCCAATTGCTACAAAATGTCGGGTTTTGTGAAGAGACTCCTGGCACGTGCCACCACTTGCAGGTGGCATTCTTGGTGCCTGGCCTTGCCTACCGCTACACACTGCGCGTAACAGCGGAGTCTGGAACGCCGGGGGTGCTAAAGGTGACACCCACATTCATTTTGTGAACTAGTGTGCCTGTGTTCTTATGTGGGATAAACTGATAGCATTAATTGTGATGGAATTTACACAACCAGTACGTCGTACGTGCAGTCTTTGTCAAAATTTTATAGGCCAAACCGGAAACGCGCAGGCGGCAAAAAAATTCAATGTACAAGCTTACGTCCCGAGCGAGGCCGAAACATTTTAAAAACACCTTTCTTTCTCTCTGTCAGAAAATAATTGCAGCACATTTAAATTTAAAGCTTATTCTTTGTGGTCGGGGAGGCTTAGGATTGGCCTAGATAATTTTGATGATGATGATTGTAGGGTTTAACGCGCCGACGCAACGCAGGCGATGAGGCGCGCCGTAGCGGAGGGCTCCGGATTAATTTTGACCACCTGGGGATCTTTAACGTGCGCCGAAATCTCGTACACACGGGCGTTTTTGCTTTTCGCCTCCATCAGAAAAGCGGCCGCCGCGGCCGGGAATCGAACCCGCGACCTCGGCCTAGATAATTTTGACAAAGGGTGTATGTACATAGCCTTAACAGTGTGGAGTAATAATACAATGCCCCCTTTTACAGCTTGTAATGCCGACACAATGTAGAGTAGGTTGAAAATTTTAAATGCCTTGCCGCCGCGTTCTCATTCAATTTATAACAGCGTAGGCATAAACTTCTGTTCAAAAGTGCCATTCAATTTATAGCAGTATAAACGTTAACTTAGTCTGGTCAGAGAAAAGTTAAGAACTTAAACAAACACTAAAAAATGCGATTAAGGAGGCAGACTACCAGCTTAGAAATTACTGCTAAGGCCTGCACTTGACCTCGGCATCTCAATGCGTGTACAATACACCACAGCTTGAAGGAAAACAGCGAGATTCACACATGCACACTATGACAGTAATTTTTTTCCCTTCAATACACGCTTGTAATGGCTCCACTGATGCGAACACGGACTTATCTGCGAGGTATTTGCACTTTGCATAAAATAGATAATTAGTCAACCTCCACTAATGTTTCGTCAGTCTACGCATAGTCATAGCGCATTCTACTTTACACTTGTTGCATGAATATCACATTGCTCACCAGTTTAATTGCTTGATGTGACAGCAGAAAAATGAAACAACCTATACGGTTCAGTATGAAAATTGGTTACTAAAATTCAAAATTCTGGCTGTAAAACACAGCAAAGCTACACCTGGGGTATGAGATGTGCTGGAGTGGAGCGTTCTGGGTTAATTTCCACAACCTGGTGATCTTTACCGCGCGCCGCAATCTCAACACACGGGTATTTTCGCTTTTCACCTCCACCTGAAAAGTGATCACCGTGGCCAGGAATGGAACTCGTGTCCTCAGGTTCAACAGAAAATTGTTACCTTGAAGCAATAGAGTAAATGCATATTACATCCAAACTTAAATGTAAATGTAAACAAAATTACAAAAGTACAGATAAAAGTACAGCCACAAGTACCGAGACGAAATGATGCCGGGTTCCCCCTATATTAAAAAAAATTTAGAGCAACAGAAGTACAGATAAAAGTACAGCCAAAAGTACTGAGACACAGAATAATGCCAGATTTCCCTTTTCCACCATCTCTTGCCATGCTACATGGCTTGAAGCACAGCGAAAAAGCAACAAACGTAAATACCCATATAATAAATGTAGAGCAACAAAAGTACGCATAAAAGTACAGCCAAACGCACCGATTGCATAATGCCGGGTTCCTCTTTCCAGCATCCCTTGCCACGCTACATGGCTTGAGGCACAGCGAAAATTAACAAAGAAAATACCCCTACCTTAAAAACTTTAGAGCAATAAAAGTACATATAAAAGTACAGCCAAAAGTACCGAAACACAGCATAATGCCGGGTTCCTCTTTCCAGCACCCCTTGCCATGCTACATGGCTTGAGGCACAGCGAAAAAGTAACAAGCAGAAATGATTGCAGGTGCTGGTCGCCAGGCAAGGAACGGTGCTGGCCACAACCCTGGTGCAGATGCCAGCCCTGGACATGCCTTAGCCTTCCAATGGGCCCAACCGGAGAAAACACAAGACGACTGCTTCTAATGAAGGCGCCATTATTTATTGAGTGAAAAAAAAAAACAAAAACAAAGCCATACAATCCACATTTCTGCTCCGGCGAAAACCCGTCCGCAAGTCCACGAACTTAGTCCCATGGCCAAGCTGCTCATGTAAGGCACAAGTGGCTCCGAAGAGAGCGCCGAAGCTTCAGTCCTAAAAATACAACCTAAAAAAACGCACTGGTCCCTTTCGGCGAACAACACCTTTCTACACCGGCTTTCGGAATCACAAGGAGTATTCATTCATGCAGTCAACACAGCTCCTCAATACTCAGATTGTGATGGCCAAAATTTCATACGTCCGCGCTTAACATGAGACGTTGGAAGCCGTGAATTCGTTACCAGCTGCTACTTTTCAGTGCTTCGCTATGCATAATTCCCTTTGAGTTGGTGCAGATTCTTACATCTTCAAACTACCATACACACAAACGAGGATAAGGAAGGAAACACAGACGGGGAAACACGGACAAAACAAAAAAGTGTTTCTTCAATTCAATTATCGTTTGTTAGAAAAAGTGCTTGTCCCTGTTTCCTTTCTTGTCCCCATTTCTGCGTGCTGTTTTGAAAATGAATCAGTCCAACTCGGCCAACTGCTGTCATGCATTTTCTTAAACATCCAAGCTGAAGACTCTGCACCACATCAGAAATAGTGGCCTCTGAGCAATCTGAACTAGCGGACTGCATGAATAACTCTCCCACACCATTCATTAAAAAAACTCCACAAAAACACAAAAAAGGTGCTAAAAATGAGCTGCGTAATAAAACAGGCTAAAAAAAAAACGAGCTGCACAATAAAAACGGGCAGTCTAATATCAAACAAAGATGTAACAGACAAAAAAAAGGTAAAAGAATAAATACGATGATGTTTACCAAGCAAGATCAGCTGCCTTAAATATATCCGTAGTGTTTCAGTGTCAACTGGTTTGGCTAAGCAAAGAAGCGGATGGCAGGATTCAGAACACTCGGCAGTGAGACCATTACACAGCCTTAGCAATGCAAAGGGCAGACCTTTAAGTCTTATGTATGAAATCAATGTACGAAACAGCTCAATCTAGTAGGCATCGCGACACAGACTTTGTAGTTTCGTGGAAAGATGGCAATGACGTACGCACTTTGGCGAATAATGTTTGGGCTGAGAGTTTTTTTTTTCAAGTTTACGGCATTTACCAAACTGTCTCGTCTATGCCTACGGGCTGTTTTCCTCCTGTTGTTTTTGTTCATTCTTAGGAAAGGTTTATCACAGCAATGATTTAGGCTACTGCTAAGACAACCTGCAACAGCCTATGTCGCGAAACTAACCCAAGCTGTCCTTCGGACCAAAGTTTAGGTTTGTCTGTAAACCCGCACCCAACGCCTTAACCATGCCGAATTATAACCAAAGCCAACAGTTCGCACTGACCACAAAGAATACTAGAACTTGTTACATTGTACCCCTGGCAAGCCAAACAGAATGTAAAAAGAAAAACAACACTTCATACAGGCCACAGTAAAAAGGCACTAAACCAGAAACCAAAAAGGCTCAAAGGAATGGAATGTTTAACCCCTTGGTTTGGCAAGCTCTGGTATTTCTCCACACACATAAAATAGGGCATCCATTCACTAACCATTATACTACAACACACTACTTTCCCACTACTTTCATCCTTTGTGTAAACTGGCAAAGTGGGAAAGCTACGTTCACCTCAACAAGTGATATTCCACTATCAGTGCAGCTACACACAATTTGTAATCTCCTTTTGAGTAGTACTGCTATATAAGACAGGAAAGAAAAATATTCCGAAAACAAAAAGGAAAACGTGGCTTAGAAAGCCGTTCTTTAACATATTCACCGGCAAACGAGTTTCTGCGTGTTGTCTGTCAACAGTAAGAGTTAGTAGCAGCCTCTCAAAAATACAGTCAAAGCAATGCAACAACTTGTTTCTTGCTATAATAGTACTGGCCATTAGTACTTATTACAACACTGCAGCAGGTATACTGGCCACCGGGTAACACATGAACAATGTTATGACATATAACATTGACAAGGTTATCTTATGACAATAACTCGAAGACAGCAACGATGGCTTCTGTCATCGCAAGAAAGCTTCAAGTCATCGAGAATCTCACTAATACTATTCTACCCATTCTTCCGCACGATCGGTGGTGCACTACATTCTTTGTCCGTGCTGGCAATTGAAGCAATTGAAGAAAGGCACTTTCAAAGCCACAGCGCTCAGACAGGCACCCAAGTACCCCAGGGGAACAGAATTGCGGAGAAATCTCTTCCCCCTATAATTTCACTCGCTTCACTCTAATTGGCTGCTGCAAGCATACAGATCCACCCAACAAATCCATTCCAATGAAAACCCCAACTCTGCTCACAATCTCCCACGAACGAGATCGAATTGAATATAAAAAGGACTTTCTCCGCCCAGTAATCCATTGCTCTGCCTACAACGTTCCCCCAAATGAAGGCAGACAATGGAATGAAAAATGAATTTTACGACTCGGAACGATTTGCAAGACGGTTTCGCACTCATCGTAGTTTCCAAGAACCTCATCCCCAAATCCTTCCAGCAGCAGAGGCAGCCGATGGAAGACACGCAATGCGAGACGAGTGCCTTCTCTGCCTTGGCTGTTTAACAATGCTCGCAGGATCGCACTGACATGCGCACGCAGTTAACTGGGCTGTGTACCTGTGGACGGATTGTTGCGGATAAAATTGCCGACTCAGACCCTCAAACTTGCGTTGCTGCTAACAATGATATGCAATTTGTTCAACCTTGGAGTTTTGACGCCGTTTTGTAGCACACTGTCCAGCCAGTCTCACACTTTTTAAGGAACAAGCGCCTGAAATATGTTTGCTCGCGCAACAATTTTCAACGGTTGCAACTCCTTAGTCAACTTATTGACAATTTTTTCAAAGCAGTTTCTACGATAATTAGCAGCCAAGACAGCACAGTCGTCATGAAAAATGGCATTGCGATGGGCATTGAAAGCGATTAAGCTTAGAGCAAGACAAAAACACACCTTTCTAAAATGGCCCGAGTCCCGAATGATTCACTTGTGTATAACACTATCCAAGTGGCCTTACCTAACTGAACCTGCAGTAACACTCAAAAGGTTTCTCAAAAGTTCTTGTGCCTGGAAAGCTACAGCTCAAACATGCTTCAAAGCTCTGCACAAAGCTGTCAGGCAATACGCCTCGAGCGCAGCCTGTAGGGGCGCCACTGAAATCCCCCTACCGGCCCGTTTCGAAAGCAGCCGCGGGAGTCTCCGGCCCGCTCCCCCCTGTCTCCGTTGCTTTCGCGGCTCGTTAAATACTGCGATTTACCGTTTTTACGCGTTCGAAATACGGAATAATGTGGAGCAGGCACTCTGTTTGCAAGCGTGGTGTGTTTACGAAAGTAAAAACGTTTATGACGCGATCTTAGTGTGGTAAATTCGATCGGTATGAGCGCCAGTTGTGTGTCACAGGCCGGCGTCCCGAAGCCGGCATATGCATGCAGCTGATTGCGATTCCGCTGCCCTGAAATTTAGTGGCAGTGTCTCCGTAAGCCGTGTTTCCGCCGATGGCCTAGTTGCGGCCATATACACTGTGATGTAAATCGACTTTGTGCGCTTGTATAATCTAACGGAGCACTTATACCTGACAGCACGCAAGTTACGCTTATATTGATCACTACCCTGAACAAGCCAATGCGGCATATATTTCACAAACATTTTACGAAAGAAGTACGATGGATAATGCAAAATTATACTCGGGAGTCAGCACACGACGACAAATTTTAATGCTGGGTCCTCTTGTCCCGAGGTGAGCGCTCGCAAAGATAACACTTATCCTCCACGAGAAGCGCGGAGACGGGCTTATAGAGTAATCCGCTTCCACGACTAAACTCTTCTTCGAAACATCGTTATATGACACGGGGAGACTGCAGAATCTATAGCATAAACCGAAATCAGAGAGCCTTATCAGATACCACACTTTTCAACGAGCCCGTGTGTACAAGATTTCGGCGCACGTTAAGGATCTCCAGGTGGTCAAAATTAATCCGGAGCCCTGCACTACGGCGCGCCTCATCGCCTCCGTTGCGTCGGCGCGTTAAAACCTACAATCAATCAATCAAATCTTCCAACGACACCTCGTATAGCTTGTGAACTGCCTACCCTGTATTCAAAAAATGCGTCTGCAGAGTGATCAGCCGTTCGTCGAAGGCGAAAAACAAACAAAAAGTGAACACGCAGCTTGTGTGTGTGTGTGTGATTACTAAAACGTTTGTTCCTTGATTTCGCTCCGCATTTGTAAACAACGATAGTTGAGCGGCCCCTCCTCCCTAGCCCCCCTCCCCTCCCCCCCCCCCCCCCAATGTCTTGCGAAATATCAGTGCATTTCGCATCTTATTGGTCTGAATAGTGTACCTTGCTTAAACGAACGTCTTTTCAGAAGCTGCACTTTGTTTTTTTTTTTCATTCCCGTACGACTATTCTATTTATTCCTGACTTGCAGTCGATTCATTTTCCCGTGGTTTCATTAACTTATACCTTGGTGCTTGCTATAAAGCTTGATTGGGCACATATCTGACAACGCACAGCCTTTGAGTGTACTTAACATTTTCGCGTGGCTTATATTCCCATAAAGGCACAAGTTGTCAGCTATTGGGTTATCACATCCCCGAAACATATTTTTCTACGACGTACATATTCGAAGCAAAGCCGCATTTGTTGTCTGCTCTGCAAAACGCACCAACCTCTTACAGTGCCAATATCAGGTCTAAACGAGGCGACAATAAATAGAATTCGCTTGTGCTGACGTGTTCGAAGGTGACAGTGGTGATATGCTGCTGTCGTCGCCGACGCCCGCAAGAGCGGCCAAGAAGCGCGCAGAACCGCCTCCCCGGGTAGCTCTCGTTGGCGCTCGAGCGCTCTATCAAGACGCAGCTGTTTTTTTTTTTTAAGTGCCCTAAATGTGCAGTTTGCTTACAGACGTCACCATAACAAGTTGTTTAGTGCGCGGAAAGGCAAAGAGAAGCGAAAGAGAACCAAAACACTGCATGACCACCTATCAGTTACGCAGCGCTAATCCCGCAAACGCCGCGGAGAAGCGGCGGCAGGAGGCGCAGCGATCGCGAATCTCGAGGCGTATAGTGTTGAGACAAGTGTAAGTGCTTATGTATGAGTATGAGTGAGGGAGTATGCTGGGGTGCCGGAGTACAGGGTGGAGTTCTAACAACTTGAACGGTAAACAGGGGTGTCCTCTAACTACAACAGCGTGCTGCAGAATGCTGAAGTGCTCAAGAGGTAACACCTGTGGGGTGCGTTTGCACACCAGCACAAAAAATAAGGGTGTAACTGCGACTCCCTTGCAGAGATGAGGATATGTCACCCATGCTGCTGCGCTTTTCACAAGATGTTTAAAATCACCTTTAAAGGAAAACAAGTAGCATGTCTTGCACTTGCATGAAAAAGTGGCAGCGGTGTGCGTGACTGAGATTGATTCATTCAGGGGGTCACTTTTACAACCCTTTTCTCAACTTTGCACTCAAGTAAACTACATCCGGGAACACTTTTCACAACTCCATTCAGGGGTTCACTTTTACACCCTTACTCCTAAACCTTGGACTGTAACGATACTCACAAAAGGGAGTAAAGAAGTCCTCTCTCCTCCTGCAGATTGTGCATCAAGCAACGACGTTACTGACTCCATTCAGGGGATCACCTTTACACCCAAGGGAACTCCATTCAGGGGGGTCACTTTTACACCCTTATTTCTAAACCTTGAACTCAAACGATATTCACATAAGGGAATAATGGGGTTACATCAAGCGATGACATTACCCCTAAGCTGTCAGTAACATCAAATGGATCTTTACTAAGGGCCACAAAAGAGAAATAGCAACAGCACCAGTGCGCGAGTGACTGGTTGTAGGGCTTTGTTGTCTTAGGCAATATGCAGTGCCTCTCAGGCCACCAAAGTGGGAAATAAGGCTCAATAGTGTCCGTAACTGCCACTGAACAACCGCCATGAGACACACAGGCTGCACCGTTGCAGTAGATGGTGCAGATGAAAGCTTGCTGCCAGGGTGTAGATGAGCCTTAGCTGTAAACAGAATGTCAGGACTGCAGCCGGAGCTAAAGACATGTGTGTGCTGACTTCACCTCAAGCGGATTAAAGCCAATCAGTCAGTCAACATGTGTAATTTTTTACGTGCTTGAGTAACATCTAAGCTACTATAGTCGCATCACACAGCTGTGCTCAACTGATCTAAACCACAATGGTGCAGATATCTTGGCATGTCAGAGCCATGATAGATCCCATCTCAAATGACATGCCATAATTTGAGTTATGCATCGTGGCAGCAAAAACTAGCATAAACTTGTCTACCTGCTCGCTTAGTACTCATGCATTCATTGCAGTGCTCCGCACATTCCAACAGGCTTTGGGTGCAATCCATATAAGAACTGAAAATTACGAGCTTCAGATGAGTGACCCTTCAGATGTTCCACGCACTAAGTGACCCCGTTTCCCTCACAGCCGCAGTGTCGTCACTCATTCTGGCAACTGCAACTCACTCGCCGTTCAATTAACTGACTGTGCAAGTTTCATGCACAACTAGTTCTACTCTTCCTGCCCGTTTGAGAGAAAAGGTTCAGGCTGAGGTCGAGGAAGGGAGCCGAACTAGTCATCGACAAAGGTGGCACCGACACTGGCTTGGTCTGAGAAGAAGTGCAGGCCGAACTGAAGAGACACGCCATGGAGTTTTTAACTAATATATACTAGAGGGAAATCTGGCACCACTGTGTAGGGGAGCCGCGCTTCGGCGAGCGTTCCGTCCGGGGAAGCACGTTCCACTTGTCCTTGGCATGGCTCCTGAACAGGCTGAAAAGTTGCCTGTGCTTTTAAAAAAGCAACAATATTGTTGCAAAACTATCTAAATATGGCGAATTATTATTTAAATGGAGTTCCAAAAATATCTGTTCATCAAGGATTATTTAGAAGCTTTATGCTGGACGAAAAAATGTTACGTTCGTCGTTGATTTTGGCTTCAAGAGCTAAAAGAAGCCATGTGGCTAGCCAAGTCAAGTAGACAAGGAACATTGCTTGCTGCTATGGTGGGACGACAGCACGCGTGAGATTTTCCTCTAGTATATAGGTATTAGTATGAAACTCTATGAGACACACGACTACAGTGGGGTTCTCAGGCAACAATGGCGGCAGACCTAGTCGCGGACAAAGGAGGCGGCATAGGCACTGGCCTCTTCCAAGAAGAGTGGGCCGAATCGAAGAGACACGAGGGAACGTAATCTCGCCCCTCAGGCGGCGGTGGCGGCAGCGGGCGGCACCACGGCCGCCAGGGTGTCGGCCGCTTGCTGGATGACCTGCACCAGCAGGGAGTAGTGTTGCCGGAGCACGACCAGGTGCGGGCCGGGGTCGGCGGGCGAGCCCAGCTCGTCCACCAGGCGCGTGAACTCGTCCATGATTCCGGGGAACATCTCGTCCACGTACGTCGGCAGCTCCGGAGGGGACAGCACCAGGTGCCTGCGGATGACGAACACGCAACAGACCACGTTTCGCCCAAATTCTACCTTTAATGCGAAAGCAATCTCGGGCGAGTACCCCAAAAAATCTGTTTGTAATGCAAAAAAGCGTGACATCTTACATGAGTAGAAATGCATAATATTTCTAGCATGTAATTGTAAGCTAAAACACTGTCTGAAAGTAATCGCCTTTAGTTTTCTAGAGAGAGTATTCTAGTGAGAGTATGTTCAACCGCACATTACTCTCACTAGAATTTCATTCTAATGAACAAACATGGGGCAGTCCATTTCCCTTGTGTAGAAGCCAATGTATTGACATGCATCTATGCATGAAACAAAGCCCATTCGCTTGTAATCTGCAACTGAACATACTTTCACTAGAATGTTATTCTAATGGACAAACACGGGGCTACTATACGTTTCCCTCATGTAGAAATCCATTTATTGACAGCAGACAAGAATTCTACAATATACACAACTTCCCTGCCAACTATGCTACAATGAAAAGTAGATGAAACTTGGCATAATGTTACAGTCAGCTGAACAGCCAATTGTCATACAATTTGTTTCGGGATGGTTTTGATAAAACAAGACTTACAGCCATTTTCTATAACCATATCCATTCCGTAAATGGCCAAATGTTGACCGCAGACGGGAATTCTGTAGCGTTTACAACTTCACTGCGAATTAACTATTTATGGCAAGTACACGAAACTCGGTGTAATGATAAGAGTCTTCTTAACAGACAATTTCAGTAAAGTTTTTTTTTTCAAGGTAATCTATATTAGACTGAGGGCTGCAGAGCTTGGGAGAAACGTTTTTTCGTGTCGTGACACATTAATGGACGGACATCAACCAGCGCCGAAGGGTGGCTATGTACAGCCTCGTTGTGAAATAACCCAATCCAAGCCAATCCGATCCCATCCACCAAAAGTCGTCACATACTGCACGCCACAAGAGTATTTAGTGCTTAGAAGTGTTCCAAGCTAACAACTCACTTCTTGTATGGATTTTGGGGCAGTCCCCTGGGGTCGAGAAAGACTCGTTCCAGCAGCAACAACTGGTCGTTCACCATGCGAATGGCCATGGGACTGCGAGAGGGTTGGACAAAGCAGCAAACGACATTAGACTCCAAAAGTTCTGAGCTGTTTACCTTTGCAAGGGAAGCATCGCGTCATAGGTGCAGATTACGAGGACTTTTTTTGCCTGCGCCTTAGTGCAAGTGGAGAGTCACCCCGTTAATTTTTTTTTAAAGGGTCAATGACCTCTCAGTGAAAGTTGCTCAATCTGATGCACCACACAAGTTGCACCACTGTTACACTAGGTAAGTTACACAGCAGATTAGAGCTACAGAACTGCTTGAACAAAGATTGCAAACTGCTGGCTCAGTCCAATTTGCCGAAAAACCGAAACGAAAAGTTGCGACGCCACATTTTACACCTTTGGCGTCGCCAATGTTTTTGTTTGTCATTTTCGTTTTTCAGGAAGGAAGGCTGTGACATTTGTGGCTAGTGGCTCGACGGCAAAAAGCACAAAAATGATCTCCAAATCCCTTTTTTTTTTTCAGTTGTTGTTGTTGTTTGTGGTCTGACAAAAAGGAAAAGGGAAGGCAGTACTACAACACGTGCTGTTCCTGAACACAAATTTTAACATTTTACAGCCACAGCCCCTCCCACAATTTGCAACAGACTGAATGTTCCTAGAAAGGCACCATGCAAAACAACAAAAGCTCCTTTTGACTCTAGTTCTCTTGCTTTGCAATTAACTCATAAACCTACTTAAAAATTGCGCCCACCTCCCCGCGAGGGGAACCCTGTGTAGATGTGACGCATCGTGGGGTTCACTTGGTGTTTCCGTTGGATTGATTCTGAAATCGCGTGAAACGTGTCGGGAACGCGCATGATTATTATGTTTTATGATTATTATTATGTTTTATTGGCCAATCTTGGTCAATCTCTCTGAGTGGTATGCTTGGGGCTTCGCTGTCGCAACGACCGTTACTCCATCATTGTTGCTGTAAGTGGGAGCTTCTTTTTTTTTATTGCAAGTGGTAATCATTGCCCTATCATGCGTTGTATCAGTAGCTTCTTGACGTAGTTTGAATGAGTCAAGGATATAAGGCGCGTTCGTAGCAATTGATTCTGTCTCGGTTTTGTGGCGCAGTGGGAAGAGCACCATGTACCTCGCGTTCCGCCCACAGGGTCGTGCGATCGAAACCGGGCGCCGCTAACTATTATTTTTTTTTTATAGTGTAGGGGGAGGAGTGTGGACGGACAACAACGCCGTATGGAGGGACAAGGCGAGTGAATGAGATGCAGTCGCATCTAATATAACTAAAAAAATACAGTCTAGTCAAAATCCAAATTAGCCAAACAAAAACAATGGGTTTATTTAAAAAAAAAGTACTGCGCTGCAACCTGGCAAACTTGGCAATTAGTAACCAAGCACGGTTTCTTTTCAGCAGTCATCACAAGGCAGCAGCGCAGTCAACCGCACATTCAACGGCCACTGCTATCCCTTTCTTCTCCAACACACTAAAAAGAAGAAAAAAGTGGGCACTAAACTTCTGGTTTCATCGCATTTAACATTTTCGTGCCCACTAAATAAATCCGTTAGTTTTGGGTAGTCAAGGAAATATTTTTTTCCTGCCACAGAAAATGATTGATTATAAAGTGTAAAGTATAAAATGATAGAGGAAAGATAGGTCTTTCTAACAGTAACAATTTCAAACAACAGATTTATTAAGACTTATATTATCAAGAAATTAAGAAAACAAAAAAAGTAACAGAAAGAAAAAGAATGATGAAAAGTCAATGCTACTTTGAACAGGGTAGACATAAAAAAAGTTGAAATACACGCTTTGCATACAAGACGCTTATAGAATAATACTGCAAATACGATAGTTAAGCTCTGTAAGTACAAAAGTTATTTACAGACATACAAAAGTATAAGCACTAGTGCCTATCATGCTACCACACGAAGCAGTTTCTTGACGCAGTGAAACAAAAGCTCGCTCCACTCTTTGTGCAGCCGGTGCCAAGTAGACCTGCCCGAAAGAAGTCGACACCCTGCTGATGAGAGCTGTGACCTCTAGAACAGGCCGTATAGATTTACATCAACGCGTGGCAGAGGTAAAACGGCCTGAGGAGAAAGAGAAGGTTACCAGCAGATACCTGCTGATGTTCCGGGGCGGTTTGACGCACTTTAACCGTCTGTACTGAAATCTGAAGAATCGAAGACACCTTACGTGTCCGCGCTGTTACCATTACAGCTCAAGTCCATCGGAATCCGTCAAAATTCGCCGTTCCCGTGGAGCATCAGTGAGCGGCATTGACGCCGCAACTGAATCCGCGTGTGCCCGACCGTGAAGGAGCTTTAAAAATCCCTCCCCCCAACATCAGTGGTCAGCTGATCGTACGCGCCTCGCTTCATTGGGTACCTTAGTACCTGCAGCGCTGGTTTGCAGTCACAAAAAATAATCCACTGCTGTGGCCTTTCACAAGAAATGATGCGGAGCGCTTCGCGTAAACCGACCAGTTCTGCTGCGGTAGACGACGTCCTGTAAGCAATCTTGAAACGTTGAGGGAAGTAGCAGGCCCAAGATCAATTTCTCAGGCCGACCTCTTCCCCTTTTCAATAAACATTTACTCTCTCTCTCTCCTCCCCCCAACGGCGGAGAAAAGAAACTTGACAGCAAAACTGATGTAATACTTTGGACCGTGTTAGCTGCCCAGAAGAGCTTGGGGAGCGCCAAAATTTGAATTTGTATTCATTGATAACATATTGTCGATGGGAATAGGCGCGGTCACGAAAGTGATAATGTCATCAGGATTCCCGATGCAAGCCAACTCACTCGGAAGTGTCCAGGCCATCCTGGCGGAGATGGAAGGCAAAGGCTGCAGCGGAGAAGTTCTGCACGGCGGCGTCCAGAGGGCCTGGGAAGAAAAGTGCGCGGGGGAAATGTTAGCTGAATCTACAGTACTAAATCGTCAGCTAAATCTTCAGCTAAATCTACAGCTCGCACATTAGCCCCTGTTTTCATTTGACAGGAACGGAAGTTGCAAGCAGCGGCAGCTTGCTGGAAGCAAACCCTCGCACAGGCGAGCTGATTGGTTCAGTGTTGGGTAAGAGATCACACCTCTAGAGGAGCTACAGGTGATACAGATACGGGAAAAAAACTGCAAGGGTACGTCAAACGGAGCAGCTACTGCACACAGGCATGCTGCACTTTTTCTGAGGCAGCATGTCCTGTGTATGCAGTAGATTCTAATGCGCGAACATTTTTTTGCCATGTCATCATCATCACCAGCCTATCTACGCCCACTGCAGGGCAAAAGCCTCTCCCATTATTCTCCAATTACGCCGTTCCAGTGCTAACTGCGACCGATTTATCCCCGCTAACTTCTTGATCTCATCTGCCCTTCTAACTTTCTGCCGCCCCCTGCCACGCTTGCCTTCTCTAGGGATCCACTCTGTTACCCTTAATGACCAACGGTTATGTTGCCATCGCATTACATGCCCTGCCCACGCCCATTTATTCTTCTTAATTCCTACTAGTGTGTTCTTAACGCGCATTTGTTCCCTGACCCACTCCGCTCTCTCCTTGTCCCTTAACGTTACACGTATCATCTTCCGTTCCATTGCACGCTGAGTCGTCCTCAATTTAAGTTGAACCCTCTTAGTGAGCCTCCAAGTTTCTGCCCTGTAGGTGAGTACCGGTAAGATGCAGCTGTCATACACTTCCTTCATCAGGCACAACGCCACATACTCCAATGCAAACAGGGCAATGGCTTAGTCCAGGGTTCGATGGTAGTCTGTCTTGTAAGGTTGTGAGTTCACAGCGAAGTTATGGTCACTGACCAATTCAAATGCATGACTTCTTTCATGTTTCAGATCCCATATGGGATCCTTGCTCACAATGAGCTTAACATGCTCATTGCAAACAAGGATACTGCATGGAATTTAAAACGTCACAAGATTGCGCATCTGACCTGGTCAGTGACTGCAACTTTGTAAGTGCAATGCCTTGTAGCTGGCCTAGCTGGCCTAAGAATTCAAGTTTTAAATTAACTCCTAATTTTCACTCACTTTTTCAAGCGAAGTATAACGCAGCTGTTGAAGGGGGACATGGCTCTTAAAACAATTTCTTTTAATTTTTAAGTAAACTCTGTGAAACTTGTCAGTCCTGCTACTTTTCCCCCAACGATTTCAAGTATGCTGCTATTTTTTGAGTAAGTAAATTAGTTACCAAGATAATTAGAGATAATTAGACATTCTTGGAGGAAAAATAGACATAACAGTGTTATCCATAAAAATGTAATGTTCATATTTTCCAGTACTATGAATCTTGGTGAGTGCAATAAGAGAATTGGTTTCTTGATGCACCACTTGGAACTAATTTTACAGCTTATTCAACTTAGGTGTTTGAAATGGGCATTCGAAATGCTTCCTTGCCACTGATGCAAAGTTTAATGAGCTGCAAAATTAGTCACAAGCGGTGCATCAAAAAACCGATTCTCTTATCGCACTCACCAAGATTCATAGTACTGGAAAATATGAACATTACATTTTTATGGCTAACACTGCTTTGTCCATTTTTTGTCCAAAAATGGCAAATTATCTTTTATTATCTGGAGAGCTGATTTACAGACTGAAAAAAAAAATAATGGCATATTTGAAATCAGCGGGAAAAAATGCAGCAAGACTGGCAAGTTTCACAGAGTTCAATAAACAATTAAAGGAAGCAGTTTTAAGAGCAGTGTACCTCCTTAAACCATTCCTCGAAAATTCCATACCTCCACCGCGCGAGCCGACATTAAAGGAGCCATGAAGAGAAAATACAACTTCGTGTAATTTGAAAGAACTAGGATTCAGTATCTCACTCAGCTCCATTACGGCCACAAAAGATGTTTTTTTTTAAACGAAAAAAAGCAAAAAGTATTTAAAAACTTTCAAATTTTGCGCCACAGTGACGTGTTATGAGCAAGAATGACGTCATACGGGCCAACAATAAAACATAATTTTCGGTGCGTTAACTGCACGTTAGCATTCAAGTGATGCGGTCAAATGGAACTAGAGGCCCCATTGCAGACGTCCAGTCATGTGTCGTTGCGACAGGTCAGTTAGGCGGCCGCCAATCGCACAAACAAGGCTCCGTTACAGCATGGATAAGTTGCGGGAAATTGGCTAGGGGGTCGCGACTGCTTCACACAATTTCTTTAATATCTCCGTTATTTCTTCGAAGATTGCGATGATATTGGTATCATCGTTATCGGGACTAAGCAGTCTTTCTGATAAACCCAACGTGTATTTTGTCTTCATGGCTCCTTTAAAGTCAACACTCGTGTTGGGACAACCTCCCCCGAAGGCATCGAAACACGTTCCCCGGCGAGCACGGGGGTCAAAGGTCGCGCGGGGTGAAACTGACCCAGGTCGAGGCCGTGTGCGTGGAGGTGCAGGCTGAGGCAGAGGTCACGCAGCAGCTGCGCGTAGTCGAACAGGTTGAAGGGCAGGAACAGGGAGTCAGCCAGGGCGCGCACCAGCTCTCCGGCCACTGCCGCGACGGCCGCGTGCGCCCGCAAATCGGGGTCCACGTGATCCCGGAAGAGCGAGAACCGGTCGTACTGCGTGTGCTTTTTCGGGAACGGCACCCGCGACATCTGCAGGTGAGCAGGGGAAAAAAAGGCCAGGGAGGAGCGAGGCTCTTTTACGATGAGGCTGTGAGGCATTCTTCCAAGGTAGTGAGGGCAGCACATCGCTTCGGAATAGCATACACTTAAAGGAGCACTGACACCAATTTTCGGCATTAATATTATTGCACAGTTCACTTCCATCACTCAACAGAATACCCTGGGTGAAATATGAGCGGCCTGCGACACGAAGAACATAGTTCAATTGGATCTCATTTATCGTGCCGACGGAGCAGCGCACGGAGCGGCACTCAGCAAATGGACATCAGCGTGACATCATCCAGGGAGAGCCAAAAGAAGTGACGCGGCAGCGCTCGTCAAAAGCTCGTGACGTCACTTCATGCGCGCGGCCCCACAAGCGGTGAGCGGGCGCAACATCCTCTCAAGCGGGCGCCGGTGACGTCCGCACAAAGCGGTGAGGTCAGGTCAGGATTCTGTCATGTGCTGCGTTCGGGATGAAAGCGCGGGAATTTGAAACAAACGATTTTCAGGCCGTTCAATGTAATTAACTATCGCGCGCTGAAGTATTTGAAGTGCTGTTTCAGGTTCGCCAGACCATTAAGCATCGATAAAAGCAATAAAAGTGTAACATGAAATTTTCGTGTCGGTGCTCCTTTAAAGGTGCTACAAAGGAAAAAAATATATTCTTGTTTAATTTAAAAGAACTAGCCTTCGGTAGCCTCGTCAGTTCCAGTAAAGCCACAGAAGACGTTTTTTGAACAAAAAAAAAAAATCCAAATAATATCAAGAAGAAAAATGAAGGAAGCTGACACTAACGCGTAAGATGTGAACGTTGGTGAAGCTGCACGCAACCTTCACGACCATCAGGAAGGTTTAAAGGGACACTGAGGTGATTTGTAAACACTGCGGGATTACTAGCACAAATTGTAGTCCGGAGTCCATAGGCCATGTTTCGACCACTGTGTGAGCGCGCTTACGCAAATTTATTTAGTAGAAAAATCAATTCGAAAATGCTGTCCTCCTCTCTGCATCCTCGCCCATTTTCTGTGGCGTTTTCGTGTGACATCAGGAGGAAATGACTTGGCTTGACTGCGCTACTGCACGGCTCGCCGACCTTCCGACAGAATCAGTTGGCCCAGTGTTTAGTTCGCCGGCCGCCGATGGGTCGTCGCAATTTGTTCGCTTAGTTGAAACTAAGCCACGACACGTTTCTGAATGAAAGAATGTGCCTTTCTTTACTTTGTTCGTTTGTACACTGTATCAAGCTCCAAGTACAGGTCGCGCCACACAAGCGCACATGCGACGCTTTGCTGGCTGGTACGGTGGTAAGAAACTCTAAGGCCACTTGAAGGCGGGAGAAGAGTCAGCGAAGTCAATACAGGTCGTAAGGAAATAAAATCAACTGAAACTTTTACCGTACAGCGCAAAACTAGGGAGCAGGAAGCACTTTTTTGCGCTGGGTGAACAAGCACAGCGGTCAGCAGCACAACCACACATCTGCGAACGCTTTTCCGTGTAAGAAATGCAATTGCTAGACGTGAGATATTGTGGAAGTTTAGGGGCCGCTTACTGCATGAGCGCTATACAACAAATAGTCACCCAATGTGCTTGAAATGCTGAAACTAAATAAAAGTGTAAACTGGTTCGACATTATATGTCTTATATTTCCAACACGGGCAATGCTGGCCCGTGGCCAAGAGGTCTGGAGCGCTGAGTTAGTTATTTTGCAAGCCGTAAGTTTGAATCCCCAAGGGTACATCCATTTTTTTTTGTTAGTTGATTTTTTCGTTTTCTTCAGATGTTTTCTATACTGAGTTCACCATTTTCGGGCCGTAACGTTCACTGCTCCACGAATGAGTTCGCAGAACGTGCACAGACTGACACTGACACGCTAGCTAGTTCTCGTTGGCGTGCTGTTGCCACACACAAGCACCGACTACTTGCGGGCAGTGGGCACAATCCAGAATCAACAGACCCTTGGCCTGGTGCAAACACGCTTTTACGATACAGGCATGAGTGAGGCAAGCTCCAAATATGGGGGAAAAGTGCATGGCATTAGAGCGGCTGCAATCACGCGGAGGGCGTTCAGCCACGTAAGCCTCGGCTAGTGATTGATACGATTCGAAGCCATCCTGGGAGGCTTATCTTATGCATTTTACAGCTGACAACATGGCAGAAGCACGGTATGACGATTACTGAGATATCGAGAATGCTCATACAACGATAACGCCGGATGTCAAGCATGTTGTTTTACACAACCGAAACCGAAACTTGTTTGAATGCTATTCTTTAACATCGTCCAATCACAGTGCACCTCCTCCCGACGTCACAGCGTTCAGTTGGTGCGGCCACCGCAGACCGCGCATGGTAGTTTTTCTTCTTTCCCGCTTTATAAAATAATTACCGACTTATCAACTGGATAAACGAAGAAAAGTGTGTTAATTTGAGCCAGTCTGCGCAGTGCAAGCAAAAACTGGACCTTCACAAATTCACTTCAGTGTCCCTTTAAGTCCACAATTGCAGCCGATTTTCTCCTTCACTGCTGCAACGACCTTTACTCCATCTCTGATGCTGTAAGCGTGAGCTTCTTTCATTTTTTCGGAAGTGATAATCACTGGACACCACCTCGGACGGGCATACGCTATGACGTGTCTTTCTCGTTGTGAGCAAGTGTTGGCACCATTACAGCGAATGCTGGAGGTTTTTTTGGTGGGTGGAGGGGGGGAGCTATCTTGGCCAATTTCCCTAGTCTATTTGTTTGGCTTGCAAATGCGTGCAGATGACAAAAGATATGGCGGTGGCCGTGAGGCACGCGCACATGAGCGCTGTGCATTTTCTTGGTTTTTTTAACTGCCGGGCAATCGCCGCAATGTTGGCCAATCTCCTGAAGTGGGTATGCTTGGCTTGACAAACATGTGCCGGGTAACACTTGGCGGTCGTAGCGACTAAGCATTTTCTTGGCATTGTTAATGGCTGGGCGGTCACTGCAAGGCCTGTGCTCATGTGTGCACACTCGGCAAATTTCTTGGTATTTTTAACTGCGGACACGAAAAATTACGATTTGCTAAACAGCTTTGCTGTTAAAAACTTTCAAGATTTTGCGCTACAGTGACGTGTGATAAGGGCCAGCACCAAAACGCAGTTATAAGCGTGTTAAGTGCACATTACCATTCAAGTGATAACATCAAACAAAACTAGAGGGCTTCTAACATCGACCAGCCAGGTTTCTTGACAGTGGCCTAGTTCGGCAGCAGACAATCACACAAACAAGATTCCGTGACGTCATAAATACCTGGCGACAAAGTGGCTAGCAAGGGGCCACTACTGCCTCATCTCTTTTCCTTAAAGGGGCCAATGCAGACAGACAAAAAATGGCAGCATCTCCACTCCGTGGATGGATGATGGCGAGGGTGCAGAGTACGGGAACTCGAAATGACATCCGATTTGCGCCTCGAATGTCATTTGATTTGAGCCGCGAGTTGCATCTCGATTATTCCCTAAATAAAACTGCAACTCACGGTTCGAATAGAAGTTCACTTGATTTTCGCTTGATGGTGGTGTGCGCAAGGATGGACACGGACGGACATTGGGAGGTCCTAAGGTACTCCGCACCGTTACAGGCGAGGGAGTAAGCCGTTTGACTCTTGGGTACTAACTCACGGTCGTAGCCCAATGGGTAAGACGACTGACACTAACTCTGTCTGGTCTTCCAGACACAGGCTCGAATCCTGCCGGTGCCTGTGTGATTTTTTGCGATTGTAAATGCTATGCGCACGGACGCGGACGGACATTGTACGGTCCTAAGGTACTCTGCACCTAATACAAGTTTGTTTTATTCAAAAGATTTCGTGTTGCATAGTGCCACCAGCAGTTGTCCGGAAGCAAACGATGCTTTATTTACTGCAAAATTAATCAGTTTAAGCTAAAATTTTGATTGTGTCGACAAATTGTGTGTCAATGACATCGTAAGAACGGGTCTTCAAGCTAAACTCGCTGTGAAGTGGAGACTTGTTTACTGCTAGTCAACCTAGATGGTGCCACCATACCGCAGCGGGCCGTTTTCTGCCTTGGGTTTGTTAGTGATCGTATATAAACCTGGCTTGTTATTGTTCAGGGAGAAAATAATTGCTTCGTGAAACATGGTGTTCGCTGAACAAATATGGTCACGTAAGACGCCGTTGCTGACACCCATTGGCCAGTGACCTCTGAGAAAACCCCAAAGAGCTGCAGTGCTGTGCAGCTAAAACAAGCACAGTGCTCGCAGCACCAACAGAAGTACGCATCGGCGCTTCTATGCTTAGGTGTGCTTTCGTAACTTTCACTGTTTGTCCCACCATTCTTACTGATATAAAAATAACGTGCCCTAAATGTAAGCGCAAATAGCTCGTTCGGCAAGTGTATAAGCCCTGCCTACTTTGCGTTTGCTTTTGCCGGCCTCCGCCAATCACACAGCTGGGTGCTATGATGACATCATAGGCTCTGTTTTGGGAAATGAGCGTGTGGGTCGCATGGCCATTCCCTTTTTTCCTCATTATCTAGCTTATTTGAGCGAAGTTTAGGTTAAAGGTGGTGTCAGTACGATTCTAACGAGGCAACCTTTCGAATGAACCAAACGTGTTTTGTCTGCATTGGCCCTTTTAATACCAAGCCTAGCGCTTGGAAGTTTCTAATGAAATTGCTATCACTGCTATCGGGATAAAGCAGTCGTGTTAATGAAGCAAGCCTGCATTTTGTCTTCGCGGCACCTTCAAAAAGGCTGAAGATGCAATATGCCAAGGAAGGCAGACAAAACAAGCGAGACTGGTCTGCCTGCCGTGCTCAAAAAAGAAACAAGCTGGCGCCCTGTTTTGGCGACGCTTGTTTCTTTCCTGTCCTCACCATATTGTGCCTGTAGCTATTTCAGAATTGAGAGAAACTGCGAATCTCTAGCCAAAAAAACTTGCACGTGTACGCACGCTCTTCCACTGCTTACTTCTAACATAAATAAACAGGCACCTTCCCTGAGCCATACCCGCGGACTACTGCCGCAGCCTTAGCCACTAGGCCGTCGCAACCCCATCACACACTGTGATTAGGTAAGAAAGCCTGAGCCAGTTTGTTGCACTGAAGCACACACGGACACACTGCTGCTGAAGAAGCAGGTGGACTATTCTGTTTCAGGGCCTACAGAAACATGGGAAAGAACAAAAAATTGCATGAGTTGGGAGTGGCGCAGTTTCAAGATGGGCTAAAAACAATTTAGCGTGAAACTAACCGCCAAGCCGGAAGGGGGGGGGGGGGGGGGGGGACAGAGAAGAAATAAAAAGGATTATATTCCCATTTTTCAACTGAACTACCAAATGGAAGTTCATCAGAGAACAGAGCAAAGATAAAACATCCTAGCCAGCAACCAGAAGCACACCAGCATGCAGAAAAAAAATATAAAAAACCTGAATCCATCTAAACAGATACTGCGAAGCTATGATTTCACGTGCCTGACCTCTTCCGAATCGGACACAAACCTTGCGTTCATGGCGCTAGAATTTCGCCAATCACAGAGCAAGACATCCAGGTATAAGAGTGCAACATACAGCCATGCACGAGTTTCCGCCGACCTGCCACACAGCGTTCTTCCGCGACGTCTACAAAAAGGACGTGCTCACCTTCTGAATGATGTCGTCCACATAGCTCATCTGCACCACAGGCACACCCGCGCGAGAGAAGAAGGCCGCGTAGCTGCCTTCCGCGTCCATCGCTCTCACCCTGCGCACAAAAAAGCCTGTTGGTGAGCGCATTCCTCCATACGAACTGTGTGACGATACATCACCCCTCACACATCCTGTAGACTACATAGTCAGGGTTCGTACAGGCTTGAAAAACAAAAATTCAAGGGTTTTCAAGGACTTTCAAGGACCAGGAAACACATTTTCAAGGTCCCCATCTAACGTTTTATATGGGATTATTTATAACTTTTCCAACACAATGCAAAAGTTTTTTATTGCACAATACCTAAGCACATTAGTGCACATTTAGATAGTTGTTAACGGGTTCGTAAATGCTTCCCCAGCTTATTTTTTATTTCATGGCTGGTATTTAGAGGTTTTTCTTTTTCATTTGTGTTTGCTGAATCTGTTTGATTTTTAAACTTGGTTAATGTTGCCTGCATCTCCTCCTTTGTCACCAAGAGTATCAGCTAAAATTACATCCGCAAGTGTTGCTGCAAGGCAGGATGAACAATGTACACATCCACCATTTGCACGTAAAAGCAAACGCAGATGGAGCGTATGAGGCACAGGAAACATGCAAGGAGCATGCGTCCACAGACTAGATGGTAGATGCAAGATAGAGAACAGAAACTGGCTTTCACTGGATTGTATCATGACATGGATTGGATTGACAAGTGTCTGCTCCAACCAAACTTGTAATTTCACGCAAAACACTGAAACTTGATCGTTACAATGTTTCTTTACATTTGTTAGCACCTAAAATCCACGACAAACACTTTGAATACTTGTGAAAAGACAGGGCCACTGATTCTCTCCGGAAAAATCAAGGGTCTTCAAGGACCATTTAAAAATTCCAGGACTTTCCAGGCCTTGAAATTGACACTTCTAAATTCAAGGGTTTTCAAGGTTTTCAAGGACCTGTGCGAACCCTGATAGTATATATCCGATCCGGTACTAAAATATAATACTACACAACTACGAATACGATAAACTACGAGTGTGTTACGGAAAGCGTTGTGGCAATAAGGGAATCTGATACACTTCAGAAAGCCCATCTTAAGCCATGTTATGATTTTGAGACCACGGGCCCTATTCTCGACTGCAGAAATTCCCGGGAAATCTGGGAATTTGCCGGGAGTCTTTCCTGATTGGCTTTCAATTTTGGTCACGTGCTTCCGGTTGACAAAGCGGTTGCGAGTGTTGTCGTCATTTTGACGTTTCATGACGTTTACTGTCAACAGTTGTACAGTTTGCCTCATTTCTCCCTACGTGAAGTGCACAATTCCTGGCAGGCAATGAAAAACTACACTAACTACACCGGACATGACTACGTAAGCCTCTCTTTGCTATTCAACAATAATATTGCTTGTAATACACGTCCTCTCTGTGATTGGCTGAGAAGGTGTGACGTAATTTAAACAGTTGGCAGGACCGACACGTCACGCTTTGGCAACTTCAGCCTGCGTAAAAGTGACGTAATGTTACGTAACAGCTTGAAAATGGCGGCTGCTTTTGCCGCAAAATAGGGCAAAAAATTTCCGCAACCTTCAGCGCCGTGAAATGTCCGCGAATTTGCAGCAGGTGCAGTTTCGCATGCACGCGGTTTAAAGCATGTTTTCTACCGAAAGAAATTATAGTTTCAACTGTTTCCAACGCAGCGATCAGGGAGCATACAAATAACGTGCAGTATTTTGCTTCTATGTTTGGCAATAAAATAAAAATTATTTGTTTGGCATAACCGCAACATAAGAGGGCAGTACAAACCTCTCTATGACAAAGAGAACCCAATTCACGGGATTTCTCCACACTCTTCCTAGTCAGCTGCTGGGTCACATGATCGAACTCAAGAGAAAAATAACAAAGAAAAGTGACTCGTTTGTTCATTACAGCGCTGACTGAAGTCAAGCTTGACGAATGAGTGAATCGGCGACATCAGTACACTCCGTGGTTATCAAGGGTAGTGCTTCGCTGCTCTTATTTGTCATAGAAGTGATGGTCGCGGTCATCTTTTTCTCTGATCACGCCATAAACTTGTAACATAGCAGCAGACGATGGCATGGCGGCGGTGGCAGCCGGGAAGGTGATAACGCAACAAAGCTTGCATTGAAGCAGAGAGCCCAACTATGCCACTAAAAGCAATTGAAATAAAAAAATATGGTAAAAAATTGTGTGGGGTTCTTTTGCTCGACATCCGCCTTTCGCTCGCTTTCGGATCAACGTTACTCGATCGCCTTGTGGTGTTGACGGCAATTTTGACCTCCAGAAATGTGTTTCTCTTGCCAGCCTCAGCTATCGCCTTAATTTTTATAGTACAAGCCAAGTGTTTTTATATCTTCCTTGCACAATGTTTGATACCTTGGTTGTGATCTTTATGAGTGAAGCGTCAAATTACACTGCATGTCGTCATAGCTATAGGTGCAGCATGTCACTGATTGCTTAAGTTGTGCTTACGCAAAAAACATGGCGAATTTCCCGGGAATTTGTGCAGTCAAGAATAGGGCCCCACCACGATGTGCCTCTTTTCTGTGCATGCCTTTTCTCTCTTCTTTCGCATGTGATTCAAATACTGATTGTGCAAATTCCCACCTATGCAATGCTCCTTGGGGCCCTTAGGGTGTGTGTATATATTTATAGGCAGTACAAGAAACTTCTTGAAGAGCCAGGAGAAATAGTTGAGAAAATGGTTTTGACTTACGATTAAAAACAAAAACAGTGGTTTACTGATGTTTCGACTGGAGGACCAGGACTGGTCCTCCAGTCAAAACGTCAGCTATATATATATATATATATATATATATATATATATATATATATATATATACACATGCACACACATATATGCAATGCTTGGAATTAATTTTACAGCTCAGTAACCTTCGCGTTTGAAATTGGCATTCAAAATGGTTATGGTTCCTTGCCACTGGTGCCACCAAAGTTTAATGAGCTGTAAAATTAGTTCCATGCGGTGCATTAAAAAACAGATTCTCTTATTGCACTCAGCAGGATTCAGTGTTGAAAAATGTAAACATTACAGTTCTATGACCAACCCTGTTTTGTCTATTGTTCCTCCAAAAATGGCTGATTATCTCTAATTACGTATAAACCGGAATATAGGTCGAGTTTTTTTCCAAAAAAATTCGCACAAAAGTCACCCCTCGTCTTATATAGCGGTCATTGGCAGAATGTAAATCGTTACCTGGCAACAATGTGCAAGCGCAGTCCGTCGCCATCGCCATTCGTGTCGGACTGCTCTCTCGCACTATCAGGCCTTTATTTGATTTCACTTTTCTCTAGTTTTTCGTCTTTTACTGGTTTATTGTGCGTGCGTGCGTACATTTCTGTACGTCTCTGTTCCGAGATGAGTGGCGGCAGTCGACGCCAGTTCACCGCGGCGTTTATGCTGACGGCAATTGAGTCACCTAGCAGAATGGAAATATGGCGGCGCAAGGCCAGTTAGGCGTTTCGGAGAAAATTGTGCGATACTGGCGGAGCCAGAAAGCTAAGCTGTGCGCGTGCAATCCCCGAAACCGATCGTTCCGTGGACGTCAAGCGGTGCACCCCGAGTTGGAGAACAAAGTGGCGGACTTCGTCCGGGAACTTCGCTCACGATCGCTCCGGAGGCCATGCGCGGACCGGCTCCGCGAACTGTACAATGAGTGGATAGCCGGCGACAACAAAAGACGTAACGGGCCGGTTGCGACCGTGTCAAGCTGGGTGTCCTTCTCTGGGCAGTCGCTGTCCGACAACATGGTTACACGAGCGTTCAGGAAGTGCTCCATCAGCAACGCACCTGATGGCATGGAAGATGACAGTGCGAAGCAGTCATCCTTGGACGACTCTGAGAGCTCGGACGAGTGACTTCGGCAGGCATAGTGAGTGGCAGTGACGGACGGGAGTCGAAAATAAATATAGACATTGTGAGTGCGCTTCTGTGCCGAATTATTTTTTTTGTCAACTTTTCCCACCTCAAGGTAGGGGGTCGACCTATATACCGGGTCGACCTATAATCCGGTTTATACGGTATCTTGAGAACTAATTGACTGACTCGAAAAATGACATATTAGAAATCAGTGGGAAAAAAGCTGCAAGACTGGCAAGTTTCACAGAGTCTACTTAAAAATAAAAGGAACTGTTTTAAGAGCAGTGTTTCCCCTTAAAACTATTCGGTAGACCACCGTGATCACAGACAATGTCCTAACAGTACGGTTTAAACAGCTCTGCACTCACGCCGGGCGAACGGGCAGCGAGGCGGCATGCATGTAGCTTGCGAGTAGACCCTGGGGTTCAAGCAGGAAGGCGTCCCCTTCTTCACCCTCCTCCAGGGGCAGCGAGGGCGCCACTGGGGTCGCACCAGTGGTGGGCGGGAACAGCAGACGGGACACGTTGCGGTGCTTGGGGAAGGTGGATGCCCACTCCTCGTACACGCTCCGCCCACTGCCAGTTGGAACCTGCACAGTTGCGTGCGCACCACCACACCTTAAAGAGGCCCTGCAACACTTTTTTCAACATTTTTTTTAGGGGCTGGGGCCGTCGGCGTCTCCTGTCGTTGTCATACTCATCGTCTCATGTAGTCACGGTACTAAAACACCGGGAAACTCGTTTACGCCTCGCGCTAGGACGTAACTCGTATTAAAGGAGCCATGAAGAGAAAATACAACTTCGTTTAATTTGAAAGAACTAGAATTCAGTATCTTACTCAGCTTCATTACAGCCACAAAAGATGTTTTTTTTAACGAAAAAAAGCAAGAAGTAGTTAAAAACTTCTAAATTTTGCGCCACAGTGACGTGTTATGAGCAAGAATGACGTCATACGGGCGAACAATAAAACGTAGTTTTCAGTGCGTTAAAGGAGCCATGAAGAGAAAATACAACTTCGTTTAATTTGAAAGAACTAGAATTCAGTATCTTACTCAGCTTCATTACAGCCACAAAAGATGTTTTTTTAACGAAAAAAAGCAAGAAGTAGTTAAAAACTTCTAAATTTTGCGCCACAGTGACGTGTTATGAGCAAGAATGACGTCATACGGGCGAACAATAAAACGTAGTTTTCAGTGCGTTAAAGGAGCCATGAAGAGAAAATACAACTTTGTTTAATTTGAAAGAACTAGGATTCAGTATCTCACTCAGCTTTATTACAGCCCCAAAAGATGTTTTTTTAACGAAAAAAAAGCAAGAAGTATTTAAAAACTTTCAAATTTTGCGCCACAGTGACGTGTTATGAGCAAGCATGACGTCACACGGGCCAACAATAAAACATAATTTTCAGTGCGTTAACTGCACGTTAGCATTCAAGTGATGCAGTCAAATGAAACTAGAGGCCCCATTACAGACGTCGAGTCATGTGTCATCGCAACAGGTCACTTAGGCGGCCGCCAATCGCGCAAACAAGGTTCCGTGACGTCATAGAAAAGTTGCGGGAAATTGGCTAGGGGGTCGCGACTGCTTCACACGTTTTCTTTAATATCTCCGTTATTTGTTCGAAGATTGCGATGATATTCGTATCATTGTTATCGGGACTAAGCAGTCTTTCTAATAAGCGCAACTTGTATTTTGTCTTCATGGCTCCTTTAACTGCACGTTAGCATTCAAGTGATGCGGTCAAACGGAACTAGAGGCCCCATTACAGACGTCCAGTCATGTGTCATCGCGACAGGTCAGTTAGGCGGCCGCCAGTCGCACAAACAAGGTTCCGTGACGTCATAGAAAAGTTGCGGGAAATTGGCTAGGGGGTCGCGACTGCTTCACACGTTTTCCTTAATATCTTCGTTATTTGTTCGAAGATTGCGATGATATTGGTATCATTGTTATCGGGACTAAGCAGTCTTTCTAATAAACCCAACTTGTATTTTGTCTTCATGGCTCCTTTAAAAAAAACACCGGGACACTTGTTTATGCCTCACGCTAGAGTGCTCCATGCTTCAAAGACACAAGATTTTTACCGGAAATCTGTATACCTGTACCTCCAACGGTTTCATCTCCGTGGGCAAAAACACCAGGGCACCAAGAATACACTTAAATACACTGCGTGCTTTGCCCATCCCCAGGTTTCACATTGGTGGAGATGGCCCGGGTTATTTGTAAATCTGAAATGCTGTCAGAATGCAGTGTTTAAACGTGACACTACAATTTGTATTCAAACAGCTCCACTGGTTTCAATGCGCAATGCAAAAACCGCACAGAGGAATAGGAATGACTACATTATTGTTTTGGCTGGGGAAAATTTTTAAGTATACCATACCTATTTTTGTCTTGTGTGCCACTAAAACAATGCTGCCGTGCGGCTTACTGTCATGGCCTCCAGCATTCGTCTTGGCACCACACCTTAAGCTGATGTAAAAATTCCGCTTTCAGACTTCTAGGGCCCTATCAGGGAAACCGCTTCAGTTCAAGGTGAGGCACAGGTCTTAAAGACCAAAAATTTGCCAAAAAAAAAATTACACCATCTTCCCGTAGGGGAACCCTGAGTAGTATGCGAAGCAGCCATGGGGCCAACTGAAGTTCCCATTAGTTTTCAGTTCGTCGTTTCCGTTGACGTTCAGCTTCGCGTGCCTTCGCTGTATCAGTAGCTTCTTGACGTAGTTTGAATGAGTGAAGGACATCAGGCGCGTTCGTAGCACATGCTCCCGTCTCGGTTTGTATCACAGTCTGAAGAGCGCCACGTACCTCCCGTTGCGGCCAGAGAGTCGTGGGATCGAAACCGGGCGCCGCCTAACTATTTCTTTTTATAGTGGACTGCGCTGACGCCAGCCCAAACGCTGACGGGGCTGAAGAGATGCGCATGCGCAGTAGAGTGCGGACGGCAGACGAAAACAATGAGGGAGGGAGGGACACAGCCCCGAGCATGAGACAAAAAAAAAAAAAAAAAACGATTTTTTGTATTAATATTATTTGCAGTCTACAGGTTCCAAAGAATGTACCTGCAAAATATTGTCACGAAGACAAGGACGATGCAGTTGTGTTGAATGAGAAACACGTTTATTGGAGCGAACTTGTGCTCCCCTAACAACTCAAAAGAATACAGAGGCGGCGAAGCAGCGGTCAACAAAGTGACTTGCACAGGCGAGTGTCGTCGAATCGAATGCCCCGGCGTCCGCACTGCAGGCCTTTTATCTTTCGGCGCGCGTGGTTCTCGAAACGTCGATTCGCATCGAGAACATAGTAGATCCAAGAAGATCATTCTGGGCCGTTCACGTTAGATCGGAACGCTCTCCCCATCACAACAGATAACGCATGCGGCACAGAAAGAAAGAATGGAACACGCGCTTCCCTTGGCGCAGAGATAACGCAGACCGGCGCAGCCGGGCGGTAAAAGCAAAACACAAATAAGCAAACCCAATGTATGGTTCGCGGCATTACCCCCCCTCTAAGAGTGCATCGACCCGATGCTAACATAAGCGACAGTCCGAACAAATGAAAATAAAAGTTCGTCATCGTCCGTAGAAAGGTTTTAGGCGAACCACGTGGACGACTTCAGGCCGCCTGCGTTGTCGTGATATGCCGGAGTCACCATCAGGGATCACTTCGTAGGTAAGTTGGCCAACACGTCGTAGAATCTGGTAGGGTCCGAAATAGCGTCGCAGGAGCTTCTCACTGAGTCCGCGTCGTCGAATGGGAGTCCAAACCCACACACGATCCCCTGGTTGGTACTCGGCGTCTCGGCGTCGGAGGTTGTAGCGGCCCGCATCCACCAGCTGCTGGTCCGTTATACGAACTCGAGCGAGCTGGCGGGCCTCCTCCGCACGTTGAAGATATCCGTGGACGTCGGCGTTGAGGTCGTCGTCTTCTACGTGCGGAAGCATGGCGTCGAGCATCGTAGTCGGCCTTCTACCGTAGACAAGCTCGAACGGTGTCAGCTGCGTCGTCTCCTGGATAGCCGTGTTGTACGCAAACGTGACATACGGGAGCACTTCGTCCCAAGTCTTATGTTCAACGTCAACGTACATTGACAGCATATCTGCGATTGTCTTGTTCAGACGTTCTGTTAGTCCGTTCGTTTGGGGGTGGTACGCCGTCGTTCTTCGGTGATCCGTGTTGCTGTAGCGTAATACTCCTTGCATCAGCTCCGCAGTAAATGCCGTTCCGCGGTCTGTGATTAGGACTTCCGGGGCTCCATGTCGCAGCACAACTTGGCTTATAAAGAACTTTGCCACTTCTTGTGCAGTCCCCCTCGGAAGAGCGGCGGTCTCTGCGTAGCGCGTCATGTAGTCTGTCGCTACGACAATCCACTTGTTCTGTGATCGTGACGTAGGGAACGGGCCTAAAAGGTCCATTCCAATCTGTTGAAATGGTCTCGATGGGACGGCGATCGGTTGCAGAAGTCCGGCGGGTCTTGTCGGCGGCGTTTTTCGTCGCTGGCAGTCACGGCAGCTCCGGACGTAGTGGGTGACGTCAGAGGTAAGGCTGGGCCAGTAGTACCTCGCCTTGATTTTTCCAATAGTGCGGGCTGTGCCGAGATGTCCGGAAGACGGGTCGTCGTGGCACGCTTCCAAAATTTCGTCACGAAGGTCCGCGGGGATGACGAGAAGGTAATTCGCTCTTGTTCCGGGGCTGAAATTCTTCTTCACGAGGACGGAGTTTCTCAGGCTGAATGCTGGTAAGCTGCGTTTGAAGGTCCTAGGAACGGCAACGTTGCATCCCTCGAGGTACTCGATTATGACGCGTAAGTCGGGGTCGGCACGCTGCTGGGCGGCTAGGTCGCTCTCCGTCACGATCCCGAAGAACGCGCTGTCTTCATCAGAGTCTTCTGGTGGTGGGTCGACGGGGGCGCGGGACAGGCAGTCGGCGTCGGAGTGTTTCCTGCCGGATTTATATACGACTGTAACGTCGAACTCCTGCAGGCGCAAGCTCCACCGCCCAAGACGGCCAGAGGGGTCCTTCAAATTGGCGAGCCAACACAGCGCATGGTGGTCTGTTACAACCTTGAATGGCCTTCCATACACGTATGGGCGAAATTTTGAAATCGCCCATATAATAGCCAGGCACTCTTTCTCAGAGGCAGAATAGTTTTTCTCCTCCTTCGACAGACCACGGCTGGCATAGGCGATTACCCTTTCGCAGCCGCTTTGCTTTTGGACAAGGACGGCACCCAAGCCTATATCACTGGCGTCCGTGTGCATTTCCGTTTCGGCATTTTCGTCGAAATGAGCGAGCACGGGCGGGCTTTGCAGGCGTTTTTGCAGCTCGGAGAATGCTTATTCTTGGTCGTTTTCCCAGCTGAAAGGGGTGCTGTCTTTCGTCAAGCGCGTGAGTGGCTCTGCAATGCGTGCGAAGTTTGCGACGAAGCGCCGGTAGTATGCGCACAGCCCGAGAAATCTTCGCACGCCCTTCTTGTCTTTCGGCCTAGGGAAGTTCGCGATAGCTGAAGTTTTTGCCGGGTCAGGTAGGACTCCCGCGGCGTTGACGACGTGGCCCAAGAACTTGAGTTCCTCGTATGCGAAACGGCACTTTTCAGGCTTCAGCGTCAACCCCGACGTACGAATGGCCTCGAGTACAGACTCCAACCTTGCAAGGTGTTCGTCGAAAGTCCGGGCGAATACCACTACGTCGTCGAGGTATACGAGGCAGGTGTGCCACTTAAGGCCAGCTAGCACAGTGTCCATGACTCTTTGAAACGTCGCTGGTGCTGTGCACAGCCCAAACGGCATCACCTTGAACTCGTATAGGCCGTCTGGGGTTATAAATGCAGTCTTCTCTCGGTCTCTCTCGTCCACTTCAATTTGCCAGTAGCCGGTCTTCAGGTCCATCGATGAGAAGTACTTCGCGTGGCAGAGGTGGTCGAGGGCGTCGTCGATTCGGGGGAGGGGGTACACGTCCTTTTTCGTGATTTTGTTCAGTCGCCGGTAGTCAACGCAAAACCTTAATGTGCCGTCTTTTTTCTTTACGAGTACGACGGGCGCAGCCCAGGGGCTTTTCGATGGCTGTATAATGTCATCGCTCAGCATGTCGTCGACTTGAGTCCGGATGGCTTCCCGTTCGTGTGAAGAGGCGCGGTACGGTGACTGTCGGGTAGGTCGGGCTCCATCTTCGGTTATTATTCGGTGCTTCGCTAGAGGGGTCTGACGTAGTTTTGCGCTCGACGAAAAACATTCGCTATAGCGACGCAGCAAAGCCAATAATTTTTTCCGTTGTTCTTGCGGTAGCGCCGGATTCACGTCGAATGGCTGCGGGAGCTTGAATGTTTCTACGGGTGTGCGTTCAAAGTCGGCGACTGCGATCACATCACTTGCTTCTTGCGTTTCTTCGAGGAACGCAATTGCAGCTCCCTTGTTTAAATGCTGGTACTCTTCGGTGAAATTAGTGACCAAAACGTGAGATTGGCGTTGCTTAAAGTGCGCAATGCCTCTTGCGACGGAGACACCGCGGTCGAGAAGCAACCTTCGATCACTCTCTACGATAGCGTCGATGTCAGAAGCAGCATCCTCACAGTAGACGGCGATCATCAAGCTTGCGCGGGGTGGCAGGGTGATGTGATCGTCGGCGATCCTGACAGCAGCACGGTGATCGGGGTTCGGCTGCGGCGTCGTGGAGTGATTGGAGGAAAATGTTATCGACTTGGTCTGCAGATCAATTATTGCGCCGTTGTCCGCCAAAAAGTCCATTCCGAGAATCACGTCGCGGGAGCAGTTAGGCAGAATGACGAACGCCGCAGGGTACGTTGTGCCGTCTATGGTGACGCGCGATGTGCACGTTCCACTTGGCGTCACGAGGTGGCCTCCTGCTGTGCGTATGTGCGGACCGTCCCATCTGGTCATAACTTTCTTCAGTTTAGACGCAAATGGTCCGCTCATTACCGAATAGTCAGCTCCCGTGTCTACGAGGGCGACTACGTCAAAGCCGTCGATGGACACCTTGACGTCAGAGGCAGTCGTCCTCGAGTTCCGGGTTCGTCGGGGTGTCGTATCTCTGCTTGTACGTGTTGATGGTCGGGCACTGTGCATCGTCGTTGTCGTCGTCTTCTCAACGGACGTCTCGGTCAGGTCGGGTACGCGTCGCGCCGTGTAGCTGTCGTCGTGTTCGGGAGTCTCGTCAGGGTTAGGTCGGGTCGTCGGGATGAGGGCATGTCGTGAATCACTGTCTTCAGCGCATCCTTGCGTCGTTGGAGGGTTTCTAGTTTTTCGCCGTAGAGCAACTTCACCTCCAGAAGTTGCCGCCTTTAGTTTCCCCCGCGTGGGCTGGGGGACCTTCCACGGGCGAAGTCAGCGTTGCTACGGCGGTTCGGCGATTGGTAGGGGTAGGGCGACGGCGAACGGTTGAAACGCGCTGGGCCACGGCTGGTTTCAGATAGATACTCGTCGATCTCACGTGGTCGTTGGCCAGGGAGAGGGCGAGGTGCGTCGACGGAGAAACCACGCAGTCCGAGTCTCTTGAATGGGCAGCGACGGTAAATGTGGTCGGCCTCTCCGCAGTGGTAGCACAGAGGACGGTTATCGGGAGTTCGCCATACGTCCGTCTTCCTCGGCGTCTGGTTTCGGGCTACCGGGGGTCGGGCGGGTGACAGTGGGCGGCGGTACGGCGGGGCCTCTTGACGGCGTGTTGGAGCAGGGCGGGGTCGACGAACAGCCGCGGAGTATGTCATAGCTTGTGGCTCTCGGGGTAGCTCGGATGGCGTAGAAGTTCCCAACGCTTGTTGCACTTCTTCTCTAATGACGTCGGTGAGAGAAGCGACTTGGGGTTGCGGCGGCGTTGGGAGAAGTTTCCGCAGCTCCTCTCTCACTATTGCGCGGATAGTCTCGCGTAGGCTGTCGGCCGGGATCCGCGTGCTGCCAAAGTCGTTCGCATTGGCCGCGCCAACAAAGTTGCGGTCATACTGCTTAGCACGCATTTCGAGGGCTTTCTCAATGGTGCTGGCTTCGGTCACGAATTCGGCGACGGTTTTGGGCGGATTTCGGACAAGTCCAGCAAACAGTTCCTCCTTCACTCCGCGCATTAAGAAGCGCAACTTCTTTTCTTCCGTCATTTCGGGGTCCGCGCGGCGAAATAGCTGCTTCATCTCCTCAACGAAGATCACGACACCTTCGTTGGGGTGTTGCGTGCGCGTTTCCAACAAAAGGGCGGCTCTTTCTTTCCGCACGACGGTAGTGAAGGTCTTAGTAAACTCGCTTTTGAACTGAGCCCAGTTTGTCAAGGAGCTCTCGTGGTTCTCGAACCAAGTGCGAGCCGAATCTTCCAAGTAAAAGAAAACGTGCCGGAACGTTTCTGCGTCGTCCCACCTGTTGAATTTCCGGACGCGCTCCAGTTTCTCCAACCATTCTTCTGGGTCTTCTGCGGGGGCTCCTCGGAACGATGGCGGTTCCCGGGGCTGCTGCAGGACGATTGGCGACGTTGTTTCTTGCACCATGGTGTTGGTTGCAGCGTTCCTTTTCTTGGGCCCTTCTGGCATCAAACCGAACTCGGGCGGTAAATCTTGCAGGCGGGGGCTGGCTCTTGTTGGACTGGCTTGGCGGCTTTTCGAGGTTGTAGTGGGCATGAAGGGTGCGTACCCAGTACCTCTCGCAGATGTCACGAAGACAAGGACGATGCAGTTGTGTTGAATGAGAAACACGTTTATTGGAGCGAACTTGTGCTCCCCTAACAACTCAAAAGAATACAGAGGCGGCGAAGCAGCGGTCAACAAAGTGACTTGCACAGGCGAGTGTCGTCGAATCGAATGCCCCGGCGTCCGCACTGCAGGCCTTTTATCTTTCGGCGCGCGTGGTTCTCGAAACGTCGATTCGCATCGAGAACATAGTAGATCCAAGAAGATCATTCTGGGCCGTTCACGTTAGATCGGAACGCTCTCCCCATCACAACAGATAACGCATGCGGCACAGAAAGAAAGAATGGAACACGCGCTTCCCTTGGCGCAGAGATAACGCAGACCGGCGCAGCCGGGCGGTAAAAGCAAAACACAAATAAGCAAACCCAATGTATGGTTCGCGGCAATATTATAGCTGTACCACAAGTATGTACAAAGCTGTTGCCTTCATGCGTGTTTCCTCGGGACCAACTTTTTTTTCCGCGAGGTCAACTATCGGGTACAATATTTTGGGATGTACTGGTCATATTTGTATCATTCTTGCTGCATTCGAAAGCTTATGATCTGAACAGGGCAATAAAACCACAAAAAATACAGAGTATATTTGCTAGCGCAATTTTTTCACACAGTTTGTTTTACGAAAACTTTGGTAATTTGGTGACCTGGCATTTAATAAGCTTACAGCATTTGCAGAAACAATGCTAGAATTACTGCAGTGGTATAGTTGCACTCCCTGGTCCTTCTAGAGCGCAAAGTGATAAAATGTATTCGAGTATTTCTTAGGTACATAACAAAAAAACTGCCCAAAATGGAATGGCATAACATGCTGCACAACTCTGAACTTACACTGCATAGATGAAAGCTGACTGAATATTCTCTGGATCATGTTAAAATACACTGAATGTGTAAATCTCAAGTACATGTTTAAAAAATAAGAAAAATATCCTCAAGACTAGTCGACCCCCTTACAAGATGCCCTTTCACTTGGGACAGAGAGCGTATGCTCCACAAAGATTGGTTGGCAGTTTCTTTAAAGGAGCCATGAAGACAAAACACAAGTTTGTGTTATTCGAAAGATTTCGTGTTTTATAGTGCCCCCAGCGCTTGGACGAATGCAAACGATGCTTTGTTCACTGAGAAATTAAATAATTTAAGTCAAAATTTTGATTTTCCCGCTAAATTGTGCGTTTTCGTGTCTGCAATGACATCACAGGGCATTTTTTACCGTTAGTGAACCTAGACGGCGCCACCACACCGCGGCAAGCCGTTTTCTGCCTTTGGTTTGTTTGTGAACGTATTTCTACCTGGCTTGTTTTGTTCATGGAGACAATCGTTTAGTGAAACATGGTGCTCGCTCGACAAATACGGCCACGTAAGACATCGTCGCTTGAGTCAATCGGCCAGTGACGTCTGAAACAACCCCAAAGCCCCACAGTCCTGTGCAGCTAAACCAAGCATAGTGCGCACAGAACCAACAGCAGTATCCACATCGGTACTTCTATGTTTACATGTGCTTTCGTAACTTCCACTGTTTGTCCCACCATTCTTAGGGCTTTAAAAAAAATGTGCCCTAAATTTAGGCGCAAATAACTCGTTTGGCAAGCTTATAAGCTCTGACTTATTTGCGTTTGCTTTTGCTGGCCTCCGCCAATCGCAGAGCTGTCTGGTATGACATCATAGGTTCTGTTGCGGAAAATGAGCTAGTGGGTCGCATGGCCATTCCCTTTTTTCCTAATTATGTAGCTTATTTGAGCGAAGTTTGCGTTAGAAGTGGTGTCAGTATGATTCAAACGAGGCAATCTTTTGAATGAACCAAACTTGTGTTTTCTCTTCATGGCTCCTTTAAGAACTCTGCTGAGGACCACTCTTTCCTCACCTGCCGGGTGGCATTGAAGACGGCGTGGTAAAGCAGAGGGGAGGCTGCGACGCTCAAAGACGTCAAACCCAGCACGGGTTGGCCCAGGTCGATGTAGGCCACCGCACGCCCATGCAGCAGCTTCAGGTGCTCCTGCACACCAAACACACGGTGGCAGCATCTCAGCCAAAGTGGAAAATTGGGTGAGTCGGTCGATAACCAGGGAATTCATCGTACAAGCGAGCGTTAACACAGGAACAAAGCTACCGAAGAGACAAAGCACACGTTAGAACTTCCGACTGGGTTTGTGCCACAGAGACACGTTTGCCGTACTGTCCTGTTTGTTTTTTGATGCGTTTTTAGATTTTCCTTTCCCTGCACCGTGTACAGTGATACACCGTGTACAGTGATGCACCGTGTACAGCAGTTGCTTAGTGACGCAGGAAATCCCAAAAGTGTCAAAACAGGTATCGCCCCTGCGTTCACTTTTCCGCACTATGATTTGCGGCGTCCCAAATCCTGAATGTTGAAGCGCGAGATTGGGGCAGCTTGCTTAAAATTTTTTCTGGAATAAAAACTTTCTGAAACCCAGCCTGAGTGTTGGTTTGTTCAAGAAAAATGCATACGCAAGTTGCACTGATCCTGTGCTTCAACACTCAAGATTCGGAACGTCACAAATTGTAGTGCCGGAAAGTGAATGCTATACCTGCTTTGACGCTTTTGGCATTCTCTGCGTCAACAAGCAACTGCCGTTGACATGTGGGGTATATTTGCATTCGCGGCACTGTTTTCTACTGATAAAGTAGAACCTCATTACAAGAGACCCTGTTACAAGAGACACTTGGTTCTATGAGACATTTGAAAATGGTTTTGTTGGTTTTCCTATGTTCACCATGTTAGCAACATTGCATACAAGAGACACTCTTTTACTAAGGACAACTTTTTTTGGGTCCCTAACATAAATTCGCCACTATTTCGAAGAGACACGATGAAAGGGGGACCTTATATGAAGGACCATGTGGAAAACTGCCCTGAAGATGACGCTTGGATGACCCAAGAGACCACGTAGGTTTTAGAAACTTCTGAGGAGTTTGTGTCTGCAGATGTGGACCTTGTGTGTTTGATTTTTGAGCCTACATATCACGTGATCCTTGTGCAAGTAAACGGTGCCCTAGAGGATGAACCAGAGGAGGAGAGTGATGACGAGGGTATTGTAGGACCGAAAGTGTCGGCAGTTTACCTACAAAAGTGCTCTACCTACAAACGTTGGGAAGGAAGGCTGATACAAGCTGCAGTCCCTAAAACTACTATGAATGACTTTTTAATTAAGCCATGGTGGGAATTTTCTCGTCAACCTGTATGAATACGCTTTGATAGTGATTTGTAACAAAGTGGCCATTTTCGACTCCGCACTGTTTTTAGAATTTTTGGCTACAGGAGACATGTTTCCCGGGTCCCTAGAGTATCTCTTGTAACGAGGTTTTACTGTAGAGGCAAACTTGTCTCTGCACCTTACTGTCCCTTCAAAAAAAAAAGCTTTTCATCTCTGCTTGCAAGGAGTGCAATGGACGATGTTGCCGACATACCTCGAGCCATTCGACGACACCCACTGACTGGAACTCTTCAGCAGCCCAGCTGCAGAAGACAACGGTGCGTCGCGGCCGCCAGCCTGGGCATTCAACACGTATCATCAACGCTCCATAGAGAACCCCCAAAAATCATCTACCCTGCTACACATACCGTATTTACTCGCATAATGATCGCACTCGCGTAATGATCGCACCCCTGAAGTTCGTCGTCAAAATACGACTTTTTTTATTTCCCGCGCAATGATCGCACCCTGAACTTGCCGTGGCCATATGTCGTATGTGTGCCAAGTTTGATGACTATGGTCGGGCTTACGTTAGTTTCCTCCTCTTTCAAAGCGGGCATGGCTACGTTATTGCTGCGGACTTGATGATATTAGCGATATCGGCAAGCATGAGTTCATTATTGGTGCGGAAGAAACTCTCACTAAATTCACATAATGTACTCACAAGTCATATAAAAAAACGCGCTTGGCTTGCTGCGTCGGCAGCCGTGTCTTGATGCCCCACACGGTGACAGCAGCAGCCACTTATTGGTCTTCCTGTTCTCACCTCGCAGCAAACTTGTTCCGGGTGCGTTGCGTACTAAAAACACTGCATTTTGCAGCACTCGGTGGTCATTCGGTGGTCGGTGGAGTTGTTATGTTTTTATTTGTAATGTTGATTATGTTCATGAGACTTATCGTAAACATTCTGACCTGACACCTGCGTTTTCTGTGCTCAAACTTTTTTCGCGAAAAATTTACCTCGCGTAATGATCGCACCCCTAAATTTGCATCATATGTTGGGGGAAAAAAGTGCGATCATTACGCGAGTAAATACGGTATGTAGAATGTTTCCCGCGGTAGGCAGTAGAGAAGATAGGCACAAACGGAAAGTGGTTCCTACATTTTTAACCCCCAAGCACATCTCAGTGTAAATGTACCAACATTCAGCTGTGATGGTCTGTGGCTGTGCACGTCACGAAGCCTTGGACGTTAAATTTACTTGTCGCTCAAGCTCACACTGAACGTTCAGAGCAGCAACGCTGTTGCATTTTTTACCGTTCTTTAGCGAGGCTGGGGGAGATTAGGACGTCATCAGGAGCAGCACAGCAGCCACACCGACCTCAAGGCACTTTCAATCGCGATTGAAGTGAATCGCGATCCAGTTTTCGAGCGCGCTCGACACAATCGCCCGACTCAATCGACTCATTCGCGATTGAAAGTGCCTGTGTGACAGGAGTATAAGACCACAACTTCCTTTGTTACAGGCTAAAAACTACCAGGTACCGCGAGTGTGGAGAAGGAGGGGGAGGGGGAAAATTAGTCTACTGCTTAGCATTTTATTCTCAGCGACAATCTGTTTCCCCACGTCCAGGATTCATTAACATTGTTCCAGGTGGCCAAAAAAAAGTTCAAATTGAAGCTAAGGTTTTCTGTGACACACAGCGTGGTAGAGGGAGTCTGCTAATTAAGGCTACTCCGGCAACTATACAGTCGAACCCCGCTACAACGAAATTGACGGGACGTGCGAAAAATTTCATTGAGGCAGGAATTCATTGAGGCAAAATCTGCCCCAAGACACCCCGGAAGAGGTAAGAAAAATAGCCCCGTATATTATCCGCATCATTAACAGCATAATGCAATGTTTACAAAAAGGAGAGACATGCGATTGCATCGTGTTTAATCAGATAACAAACGTACCAATGGTTATCTGTTTTTATTTGCACGTGAAGAGCGCATTACGGGGGGGGGAAACGGGGGGGAGAAAATGCAGTCGCAAAACATATTGCTGCACAACAAGGCACGACTACAGAGCTGATTATTTGCAGATAGCTGCTAGGCCGTCGGAAGCCCCCCTCTCGCTTGTGGCACGAGCGGTTCACTCAGCGTCTGACTGGGCACTACTACAACTGACCTTGGCAGGCAAGCCGCGCACACTTGCATTTATCGCAACTGTGTGCTCGCGACTAAGATAGGACAGTGTGGGTTCAAGACTAAACACGAAAACATTACTTTGCTTTTGACTTTGAAGAATTGTGAAAGGAAAAATGTAATGACAGCGGCTCCCAATGCATACATGACGCCACCGCAACAGCAGCAGAGCACATTCGCATTACTTCAACTGGATACGGATTGGCTGTAGCTTCGCCTTGGCGAACCGGGCCTGCACCTCATGTAAAGACAGCCAGCCACATCGTTATCACCAGCAAACAATGGTGTCCACCTATGAGTTTGTTTTTGTCTTGGGTGGTGGTGTGGGTGAGCGGCACACATTTTCGGTAAAACTTGGTGCCCAGAACGTATAAAAAGTTAAAGATAGCTAGTGTTATGCTTATTTTATTGCAAAACAAATGTTCAAACCCAGCCCCATTGAGCGAAAGTTGAAGCGAAAGCAAGCCAGACCAATGGTTCGTAGTAGCAAGGACTTTGTTGCATTGACTTCTAAGGCTACCTGACGGGAAATATGAAATATTTCCTTGAAGCGGAAATTTTGCTGAAGCGGAGTTCAGTAATCATGGTCAGTAACCATGGTCAAAGGCAACCGAATGAGGTCACAATGTCACGCCAAAACAAACGCACTGACCCCAGATCAACGAGACTGAATTCTCACCAACCAATATTCCGCCAGTTGCTGCAAATTTAGTCTTATAATGTGGGTACCCCTTTAAAGAGTTCAGTCTTATAATGTGGGTACCCCTTTAAATGAAACAAACTATGAGAAGGGGGATTGAAACTGAGGAACAGCCCTACTAACGTGTTCGAAGCCAGAAAGCTTAACTGGAGAGTACAGGTTGACCAAATGTCAACTCACCCTTGCCTTTACTGTGACACAAATAGTTCAGCATGCCAGCGTTTGAGGAGGAGATGATTAGTCATTTTTGGAGGTACAATAGACAAAACAGTGTTGGTCAAAAAACTGTTATCTTTACATTTTCCAATACTATGAGCCCTAGGTGAATGCAATAAGAGAAACAGTTTTCTGATGCATTGTTTGGAACCAGAAAAGGCGAACCCCCCCGACGTTTTGGATGCGTTCGACATGATTAGATTGTTCTTAGGCGCGCACGACTAACAATGGAGCACTTCTTGTACTGCGAGCGCTGGGCTGTGAAGTTACTGTAAGGCTCGCAAAGTAATATACCCGACTTTCGGAAACAAGTTTTTGGTTTGCAGGCGATTTTTCCTATTACGTTTCATTTTCGCGGCGACGAAATTCCCACAAACGGCGAATTTTTCGGCTTTCCCCGGCGGGTTCGTCATTGCAAGATTCGACCGTATCTGGTGTGCACAGACTTTGGCACAACAAGCACGTAGCAATGCATTCAGCGTACGCAGGAGTACACGCATTTTCAAGCTACGTTCATGCGCGTGTACATCAATATTATGCGTTTACGTGGTTGAACCTTTCGGCAGGCGTTCGCAACTGACCCTGCTTGAGCAGCTGTCCGAAGGCGGAGCTGAGCTCGAGCAGGAGCGCTGTGGAGCCGACGTCGGAGTCGCCCCACGCATCCCGGCCGGCCCCGACGAGCACGTAGCGGTCGGGCTCCACGCGTCCTCGCACGTAGCCCACCAGGTCGTGCAGCGAGTGGTTGCGCAGAGAGTTGTGCAGCTGAAGCTCCACCTCCACCGGACCTGGTCCAACGGAGTGTGGCGGGGGGCTTTGCTTCCCAAAGCTCATGGCCGGACCCTCCAGACGCCTGCACGGAGGGGAGGGCATGGCATTGGCACGGGCATTATGAGCGAGTCAAACATTGTCAGAGTAAACAGAAGGGGACGGAAGAGGCTGCAGATAAGGTTGCTCAAGCTTGTCCTGCTGGGAAGAAACTTCAAATTTTTTGGAGGCGAAGGCCTTTAGGGGCTGGGGCTTTTGGTGTCTCATGTCGTAGTCGTAATCGGCGTCTCATGTAGTCACAGTACTAAAACACAGGGAAACTCGTTTACACCTTGTGCCAGAACGTAATGCGTATTAAAGAAAACACCGGGACACTCATTTACACCACGCGCTAGAGAGCTTCGTGCTTCAAAGAGAAGAGACTTTTACAGCAAAGCTGTATACCTCTACCCCCAAGGGTTTCATTTCCACTGGAAAAAATGCCAAGGCGCCAAGAATACACTTATACACTGCCTGCTTCACCCCTCACTAGGTTTCACATGAGTAGAGATGGCCCGGCATTTTTTTTTTTCACATCTTCGAGGTTTAGCACACCGAAGTTACACCTGCAGCATGAGGTGCGCCGTAATGGAAGGCTCTTGTGGGTTAATCCTGCCCGTGATTTACTTTTGAGCGACTAACTTCCCACCATCGCGTTCGGAAGTATACGGAACAATGTGATATGATTTGGGCTACGTTAGCGCCGCGCATTGAATCAAGGGATTCGCTAATACTCATTTTGTTTATAAGAGACGAATAAAACGCTTATTGACGCATTTTTGCACGTGATTCGTGCGCGTCAGCGATACCGCACGAGCGGCAGCTTCTAAGTTATACTGGTTCTACGTCGGTATGATGCGTGACGAGCGCGGCAGTGGGAGGAAACTGACGCCTTTCCCCAATTGGAGGGCGCGCTATTTATGGCGGCAGTTTGAAAGCGCTCGGGACAGCCGGCTGGCGCCGCCGGAGATGTTTAGGCTTACCACGGTGGCGGATATTTGATTGGCGCTTTCCCTAGCGGTGCGGATGATGCTTTGTAGTGTCATTTTCGACCACATTATCAGCTCCTTTCCTGCACAAACGCCTTCATTTGTACCTTCAGTGATATCTTAAAGAGCGGTTAGAAGCAGTTGCTGGAGCTACACGCACCTCTTCGCGGCTGGTGACGCCGCCATGTTGCCGCCGCCGATCGCGCGTAGCGCGCAGCATGCGGGTGGTATTTGCGGCAGCGTCAGCGCGGCGTATTTTCGCGAGCAGAAAATGCCCCATGCGGTTCACACTTTAGACCATAACCATGGGAACGAGGGTGCAAAGCTGTCCCCACCTCGTAGCACCCCCGATTTCTCGTTTCTCTTGCTGTCACTACAGTAGACAGTTCGATTTCCATTCTAAGTACACCCCCCAACATTGGACTGTCAAATTTGAAATAAAAGGCCGTGTAAATACGGTACAATCGTGTAAATACGGTACTGTACTCTTTGATTAGTGCACAGTTCCCTGGTACGTCGTTCAGCTGCATCACTCCAGCAGTTTTCTTACAAAAGCTGTCAGAAAATCAAATATAAAGATCGGAATAAATTTGAACGTAGTCCTTTTACACAAAAAGAAAGCTCTTTCCAAGGTAAACACACTAAAGGTTTGCTCAAGTCAATTTACATTTACCGCGTTCCACTGCTCCAAGTCGGGTGCCTCGATGCCAACGCTGCCATACGGCGGAGACGCACGTGAGTCGAGACACCGTCCTACAATATTTATACAACCACGTTGCGTTCCACAAGCGTTCCAAACGGTACGTGGAACCTATCTAGTGGAACCTTTTGTTGCTGTTTGATTTCTTATATGCCACCAGGAGCACAGGCAACAGCAGCCGACAGTTTTCTGCAGTTAATGAGTATTTCATTTGCTATCGCAAAAACCAAGCATTCATGATTTTTTTTAATAAAGAGACTGTAAATATCCCTTATGTATTAATTTGCTGCCGTATATTTGCGTAATGTCCTGTTCTTGTTCAACAATGTTGACAAGTATGAACACTGACACCGGACTCGGACGTTTATTAGATTTGGCTGTGGGCATATAAAACTACTGCGCAGCTTTTGTTTCACTTTGGCCGGGTGGCTGAATCGGGTCACAGACAGACAGACCAAAATTTCTGCGTTAAAGTAGCCCAAGTAAAACTATCGTCTTTAAAAAGCCAGCACAGTGACACACGTCCAGGGCAGCTTTATGCAACACTGTAGCTCCCTAAATGACAAAACAAGGAGGGAGCCTTTCTGAGATAGGCGTCCGCCCATTGTGAAGCTTGGACTTACCGCAGCAAGCTGTCGGCTACGCTGGCGCTAATGGTCTGAGCAGGAACAGCAGGCAGGAAGAGCTGGTCCCGGGGAATTCGGTGAGCGGAGCCTGCGAGGAAGTGGCGGCAACCAGTGAAAAGAGGAAGTCACCCTAGCACAAGCCAGAGATTTTAAAGCGAAGCTTTCTGTGCCTCCCATGTGGCGTTAACGCTAAAGCGCACTGCAGGAGAGCCAACTGTACACAATGGGTAGGGGGGGCACATCATGCCGATGGTGATGAAATGGGAAGATTTGTTCAGAAAAGAAACAGAAAAAAAACCCACCCGCATCTTCCCACGGGCGGAACTCGAGTAAATGCGTCGCAGAGTGGTGGGGGTATCGCGTGAATGTTGCGTAATTGGGTATGGTTTGGGAATGCTTAATTGTTATTTCGTCTTTATTATTCTTATTTATTGAATGAAGGAGAAGCGAAGGCAAGGAGTGTAAAGTTAAAGTCTGTCTTTATTGCTTGGTGCCATCAAGCAAAGCGTCAAGTCAAGCGAAAGCCAAGCAAAGACGCCCTTGACTGAATTCCGAACGCGCGCTCCGCCGCTTATATACACACCGCCCACGTTCGAGGAAGAGGAGTACGGGGGAGAGACGCGCATGCGCACACTTCCGTACACAAGCGCGCAAACTTTCCACGCACCCACCACGCCGTTATCACGTGTACACGCCCTGCCGCCGTTACTGTTGAGCGCGACGCAGCGCACGGGTAGCTACGACGCATGCGCGCACAGACGCGCTCCCCCCGCACCGCCACAGCTGTTGTTGAGAGCAACGGAGCGCACGGGGTACACGCGCACCTCCCGCACCGCCACACCTGTTGTTAAAGGGGCACTGACACAAAAATTTTGCATCTTGTTTTTTTTGTTGCGATAAGTAGCTAGTGACCTACTTATAACCTGTAGAAACCTCATTTGCTTCAGCGTGCAACGGTTGTTTAAATAGAGGCATTTTCAATGCGGCCAGTCGCAGTTTCGGTTTCAGCGAGTGCCGCGAAACGATGGATTTTGTGTGAACAAAGCTGACCACGTGATCGTCAGAGGGATATCACAGAGCAGAGCCGCCGTAGCACTGTCGAATCCGCATCGACGGCAGTTTCTGCGAATGCCCCCACATACTGATCTCGTGAGGCGCTTAATTAAAAAGCGACCGTGGATGTGACACAGCCGCTGCGAGTGCAAATGCTACCGCGGCTAAAGAACGACGCGCGACGCTCGAGACGGTGGGTGGCAAGACGCGCGCTGGGAGCAGCCGGCCGGTCTGCCTACAGGTCCGCCTACAGATGTGTTTGGCTTAGCACTGCGGCGGATATTCGAGTGCCGCTCTCGTAAGCGGTGCAGATGACAATTTTTAATGCAACCCGCTATCGCATCATTAACTCCTTTCTCATGCAAGCCACCATGGTCGGGACTTGGGGACAATTTCGTGCAGCGGTAACAAGCTATCACTCGAGCTACCTGCGCCGGCCTTGGCCACTTCGCGGCCGTGGCCGCCGCCTGCACAGCGACCGTGCGGCTAGCTCGTGCCTCCGTGTGGCTTTTCGTGCCTCCGCCGCGTTTTCGCATCCAATGGTAATAAACAGTAATAGAAACAGAGTGCCTGGAATAGCTGTAGAACTTTGGTCGCGGCCAGCTGCCCGATGAGCTGACGAAATCACGGCGCCTCCGCCGCCAACGATCGGGTCGTTCGTTCTCGAGAGCAGAAGCTCCGCCCTCCTGCCCTCCGATTGGAGCGGCGAGCCGGGTGAGCCGGCGAAAAACGCCGGCAGTGCGGAAGCGGCAAACACAAACTCGTGACGTGTTTGGATGTTCTTTATTTACATAATATCCTCAGGATGTCGATTGCGCGTGGTCCTCTCCTGGCTGCTCGGTTGCGTTTCGCACACTTAAAAATTGATTTTAAATATGTTCTAGGCTGTATTCGCCGCTGATATATATGTGTTCCCACCAATCTATCTCCGAAGTTATCTCGCCTTCAAAATTTTGTGTCAGTGCCCCTTTAAGAGCGAGGAGGGTACGGGGGAGAGACGCGCACCTGCGCCTCGACACGACGCGCATGCGCAGTGAGCATGTGGACGGCGCCGGCAACATCGACGAGTGACATCGCGAGCCTAAGAAATGCTCCGCATTTAAAACACTTCCCATGGTCGGAAACGCAGTTGATGATGATGATGATAACTTTATTTTGCCCAAAACTGGGTGAAAAGAGGAAGGGGAAGTGGGAGCCTTCCTGAATCCCCCCCCTTAATCAGATGGTGGCCTGCAGCCCTTGGGCGCAACCAGCATCTTCGGCCAGTTGGACGAGACCTGGACCTGTATTTCGAAGTTGGAGCTAAGCAAACAGTTCTCCCACTGCTCCGCACAGGTAATTCGTAAGCATGCTCGTACAGTAGGTGGCTGGGCATCACATGCCCAAATCATGCGAGTGAGTGTGGCTCGCTGGGTGCACCCCTTACATTGATCGTTTTAAAAAATTGCGCCATTCTGACACAGTTGAGGCAGTTTCAGACTTTGACTTTGACTTGGGTTGCACAGGAGAAAGCTTCGGGTTTAGATTTTTTTCCCTCCCACCAGCTGACTGTCTTTTCATTTATTTATTTATTTGACGGCCAATGAGTAGTGAAAAGCTCAATGGGAATCGTCTCCACAGCAAATGAATCGCCCCTGTAACAACTGTCAAGTCAAGGTAGCGCCGCTTCCGATGCGAGCCTTCCTTTAGCACGACCCGCTATCCACACAACCAAACAAAACACACTCCAATGCATCAACAATCTCTACGCATAACCCAGCTTATGAAAGAAGCCATATTTCAGCACTGTCATACTCCCCACCTCCGCCAGCCTATTTTATGTCCACTGCAAAAAGAAGGCCTCTCCCGCTGACTTCCAACTGCTCCTACCCTGCCCTGTACGAATCCGTTCTTTGCCAGCAAGTTTCCATATTTCGTTCCTCCAACAAGTTATCAGTCTACCCCCCAAAAGTCCCGTATCTTAGTTCATACCTGCCAGGTTTGCCAGAATGTCATTAGGGAGATCTGACCCGGGGGAGGGGGGGTAGTAGCAACAACAGAATGGGTAACTTTGACACATTTTTAATTTACTTACAACACAGCAGGAAATGAACGGTTTCTTCGTCCAAACTACCAACAAGCTACACCACTTAAATGTTCGACATGGCTGACGCCGCCCTTTTCAGAGAGTCCTGGAAATAGCACTGCAAGTGCAATACAAAACAGCAGGACCTGAACTGTTTTGTTGTTTCGTCTAAACTAACAAGCTACACCACCGGAGACTTGCTAAATCTTCAGAACGGCCGTCCAGAATGGCCGTGCTCGTGCGCAAATGAAAGCGGCGGCGGCGCTGCATTTCTATAAACAGTAAGCAAACAATGGGACGAACAGGTTCACCGTCTGCGCATGGCTGACTACGCTTTTTAAGCACTTCACTGATAACGATGCTGATTGGTGTCGGGTTGGATTGTCAAGTATACCTCCGGCGCATTGTGGCCAGACTGGGAAAAAGATTCGGCCAAAGACAGGTGCGTTTTCGAGAGATTTTTGTTTCGGTCGTACAATCGTACAAGACTTCTTCAATATACAGTAGCCAAACATTTTTGCGGACTCCGAAAATTCGGATTTGCTGGATATTCCGGACTTTCCCAAGGAACCGCCAAGGAACTGCCAAAATAAAGCCACAAGTTCGATTTTCCCGACAACATTTTCCGCGAATGAGCCACGGTGCGACTCCAGGACGCCGCCACTTTGAAGCCTACGCACCTCACTGGCTTCGGATTAAATAAGGATTGGATTGATCACCATCGGCGTCACCAACTTTGATATTTCGCGTCATTTCGAGAGTTGGCTGCTGTGGGGAGCAACATTGTGTTGTGCGCAGAGCTAACGGCTGACGAGTATGGTGGCAAAGTGACTGTGCTGCCGCAAAGAGAGTCTGGCTGTCGCGAGGACACTCTTGACCGCCCACAACCGTCAACGCAAGACATTGCCAATGCTTTGGTGGTGTTGTTCAATGTTTACGAAGAAAAAGTGACACTTTCAGAGATGCAAGCAGACGTTCTCACAAATCAAAGAAGGAGGTACCGTATTTTCGCGCATATAACCCGCACTACCACTTTCGGTCGATGAATAAAAAAACATATATCCCCGCGTATTGCCCGCGAGCATATTTTATACATAAAAAGGATGGGCCAAAGCTACTACTCACGCAACATTACACATTTGTTGACGCAAAATAACTTTCTTATCTGACTACGTAACTAAATGACTTGATGCATACATTTTTTCAGGTTGGTAATATTGCTGAGCTGTGTGTGCTATAAAATAAGCAATGTCAGTGGGATAACAGAGGCTTAGTCACTATTACTGCTGTAGTGGCATCACGGCCCAACGCGCATTGCGATGGAGCTGCACCAAAATGCGTCGCATATAATCCGCACCTCTACCTCGCCCCTGAAATTTTCGCATGTTTGGTGCGGAGTATACGCGGAAAATACGGTATTTAAGGCAAAGAACTATCTGTGATTTCTTCAGTTCCGTTTTAAATGAAATAAGGTTCTTTTTGGCGAGTCGCGGATTTTTCCGGCTGATCTTTGTTCGGACTATTTTTCGTTCCCGTCTAGGTCTGAGAAATCGGCTACTGCGCACCACTTGCGAAACTCTGTTCCTGAATACAAGCAGGTTGAGCGCTGCCGCTTCCTTGAATAAATGAGGGCCAATGGTATTGGCGCAGCACCCAGGGGACAGCAGGAGCTGAACTTTGCTAAGCATTCATTTTCAACAACAAGGCTTGCTTTTCAAATTGTCAAACTTCAAATTTTCAAACTTTTGCTTCCAGAGTTTTTCCTTCATGGCAAGTGCTTGAGTACAACTTTGTGTAAGGATGGCCGGCTAATCCCTTTGCCCCAAGCTTGCTTGTTTTCCCTGCGGGCAGGAGGCCAAGCATGGACCGCTTTTAACACTGGAGCTGTTCAAGGGGAGACATGGCTCTCAAAACTATTTCCTTTAATTTTTAAGTAAACTCTATGAAACTTTGCCAGCCTTGCTGCTTTTTCCCCACTGATTTCAAATACGGCATTATTTTTTTAGTTGGTGAATTAGTTCCTGAGATAATTAGAGGTAACTAACCATTTTTGGAGGAACAATAGACAAAACAGTGTCGGTCATAAAACTGTAATCTTTACATTTTCCAACACTATGAACCCTGGTGAGTGGAATAAGACAATCAGTGCATCGATTAGAACTAATTTTACAGCTCATTAAACTTCAGTGTTTGAAATGGGCACTCAAAATGGTTCCTTGCCACTGGTGCCACCAAGGCTTAATGAGCTGTAAAATTAGTTCCAAGCAATTCATCAAAAAACTGATTCTCTTATTGCACTCACCAGGGTTCATAGTGCTGGAAAATGTAAAGATTACAGTTTTATGACCGACACTGTTTTGTCTATTGTTCCTCCAAAAATGGTTAGTTACTTCTTATTATCTCGCGAACTAAATGGCCCAACTAAAAAAATAAAGCCGTATTTGAAATCAGTGGGTGAAATGCAGCAAGACTGACAAGTTTCACAGAATTCACTTAAAAATTAAAAATGTTTTTTTTTTAAAGAGCAGTGTCTCCACTTAACCTCAAGTTCCACTCGTGCCTGGCGTCGCTCAAAACTCGGTGCAGCAAAATGGAGATAAGAAAAATGCCAGGTCAAGTGTGAGAGAAGTGGGGAGGAGGCAAGGAGACGACGAGCAAGTGTGGGGAGTGCACGCCCCAAGAAAAAAAAATTCACAGCATATCCACGGGGTGAATGATGATGAGTGGGCGAAGCTCCTGAGGGGAAATCATCGGTAAAACCGTGACTCTTCAGTGAAAGTTCGCCCACTACATCTGTGTCCGAACGTAACGTCTAGAAAGTCTCGCTTAAACCGCGCGTCGGCACCTTGGGGCTGAGCTCGCCTGATGCGTTTTGCAGACGCCTCACGAGCTCTCACTGCATCGGGGTCTGCCTGCCGATACACGCGCTTTCTCGCCGTTTCCCGTTCTCTGACGTTTTGGAGATCCTCTTCGCGCCGCAGCCGTGCCGCTTCGCGTACAGCAGGGTCCTCGCGCCGTTGCCGTGACGCTTGGGCCTCTCGTTCTCGAACGCTGGGATCTTGGCGGCGGCGGCGCGCAGCCAGACGACACGCTTCGGCCTCCCGCTCTCGTACGGCAGGATCTTGGCGGCGGCGGCGCGCAGCTTCACGGAGCGCTTCTGCCTCGCGGGCTCGCACATCTGCAGCCTTATCCATCAGGCGACTCCGAGCGCGCGCCAACAGCGAACGGATTTTATTACAACGCTCCCCGCCATCTAGTAAACAATCCAAGAACTAAACTAGAGGTAGCCACGCCATCTAGTAAACAATCCAAGCGCATCTTTTCATCATATACAAGTACCGCCATCTAGTAAACAATCCAAGAACTAAACTAGAGGTAGCCACGCCATCTAGTAAACAATGCAAGAACTAAACTAGAGGTGGCTACATACATACGTCGAGGATGTACAGACCCACGCCCTAAGGAGCTTCGCCCCTAAAAAAAAACGCTTCCCGTGGTCAGAATCGACCCTGGGTCCCTTCCGTTATGAAACCGGCATCTATCCAATGCACTACCGTCACATTCGGGGCGCACCGCATTTCCTTTGGGTTTGTAGCGTGGGCGCTGGCTTTGGACTTTGGCCGAGTTGAAGTGGACTTGGGCTTCGCACATTGGCAGTTTGAATTTTGAACTTTAAAAGGGTAGATTGTGGTCTTTAATTTGACTCAGTTTGCATAGAAAAAGCTTCGCTCTTTAACCATCCTTCTCTTAGTTAAAGCTAATGAAGATTACCAGCGCCGCTGTTTACTCAGACTTCACATCTCGACTGCAAAGGTGGCTGGATTTTTTTTGTATACATGGGGCCTATGGGGAGTCTCGCAACTGGTGTATGTCGAGTAGCTTTGTTTCCCTATCTCACCCCTTCATCGAGCTATCAGACTTTTTATCTATTCCTGTCTCTCAGTAGCCACTCCATTGCCCTGGCGGACCACCCGTCGTCCTTTCTCTACGTTACACGTCTAGCCCAACTCAGTGCAGCTACCGTAATTACCCGATTCTAACACGCCCCCAATTCTAAAGCGCACCCGATTTTCCAGGCAAAAAACTGAAAAAACTGGCACCTCCGATTGTAACGCGCAAGGAACTTTGTGAGCAAGAAAAACGAATGCGAGAGAAACGTGCGATTTATTTCCCATAGTAATCTCACTCATCTCACTTCTCGTCGCTCTCTCAGAGCTCCTTATCGCCTTCCGCTGACTGCAGCATCTCGTCATCAGTGCCGTCAAGCGCGTTCGCGATGCCACACTTTTGAACGAACGTTCAACCATGGTCGATGGGATCGTGGCCCACGCCTCGCACGCCCATCCCGCGAGCTTCTCCAGAGGCATACGCTTCAGCCAACCGCTCGTTGTGAAGGCGTGAGGGCCGCTCGTAAGCCACGGAAGCAGCGCACCTTCGTTGCCGCTGCTGTTATTGCTGTTATCAAGCGCGCAAGTGGAACAATTTGACGATTTGTGTGAACGCCGATAGAAAAGCCTAGGCGGCTAGATCCGAAAAATTGTTGCTAAAAGCCAATGTTTTTAGATTAGTTAATCGAAAAACGTTGCTAAAAGCTTTGGCGCCATCTTGAGATGGCGATGGCGATGGCTGGAACGAAATTTCAGCTGTTTCGGCAGTTTCGGTTTCGTATCCAATTCTAACGCACATGCGATTTTTCTGCCTATTTTTGTGGAAAAAAGGTGCGCGTTAGAATCGGCTAAGTACGGTACTAGACTACCCTGAAGCCACCCCCCAAGTGTCCCGGAACCGACCTGTGGCGGGGTAACCCGGCGTCTGGGGGTCCCCCAGGAGGGGCCCCAAGGGGCTGGCACTGTGGCTCGCGTCGGGGGGCAGCCACCACCAAGTCCCATGCGCCTGCTCGAGCGGGAGGTTGTGGGGCAGTGGGCGGAACTCCTGGGGGTCCGGGTAAAGCAGCACCGCACGGGCTTCCAGCCGCTGCGCGAGCGCCAGCTGCCGCGACAGGGGCTCGGCACCCATCCGCACGAGCAGCACGCTCTCGGCCAGTGTCACGTTGGAGCTGTGCAGCCAGTCCACGTCCGACGGCTGCAGGCGGTTCGCGTACACCACAGGCCCCTGCGTGATAGACTCGGTTTTAACTCCCGCCCCTCGGCTCTTGCTTGGTGAGCATGAGTAGTTATTTATTGTACCTTTTACACACAAAAGTTGGATGCAATCAAGAAATATACATACACTGAGCCGTATGTTGAAGTACAATACGCAGCAAATGAAACGCGAACACAAAAATATGAATCAGAACACGCAAAACTGAAAAATACTGTTCGTTGAGGTCTAATAATGGCGCACTATTGGTATATTCGGAAAGCCACATTTCCGGACTTTGTTTTTGCAACCAAGCCACGCGTCATTTTGACTTGTGTGGAAAGAAATCGCGCTATTTGCATGTTCTGATTCATATTTTCGTGTTAGCGTTTCATTTGCCACGTATTCTACACCCGTAGTTTAGCTGCGTGCACTTTCTCTTCACTTCTCGAGAAGCTTTAGTTGGAAAAAGCACTGGCACTACAGCTGAGCCTTGAGGAACAGTCCCCCATACTCAACTGAACGTGGGTACTTTCGGTGCTCTTCCAGGAGTCCCCGTTTCCCAGCTATAGCTTGGTGAACACGAGTAGTTTAACGCACCTTTTACAGCTAAAAGTTATAAGCGTGTAGACATATCCTTTCATACACATAAGCATACGTACACCTAAGTATACTTAGTACATATTGGGCTCAGGTTTAGTGCCAATATTCGCAAGTGATGTCTATTAACCAACTGCATTCAAACAGAAACTCGCAGAAAAATCAACAAAAAAAGTACCCATGCACGAACAAGTGACGGGGTTCCTCAAGGCTCAGCTGTAGTGTCACCACTTTTCCCAACTAAAACTGCATGCAGCCAAACTACGGGTGTACCTCAACCTTTGGCTGTGATGCCGCTACTTCTTTGCATTATTGACATTTTGAAGATTTCAGCCACTCACTCGTGATGTTTCAATTGTGCATCGGGTACACATGTGATTATGCTTATTATAGTACACACATGGATGAAGGCTGAAATTAAAAGAAAGACTGCCATGCCCTTTGCTTTCAAAAAACATTTGTTGAAGAACGATTAATAGAAACTGTCCTTCCACAGTAGACACCAATGCAACCAAACTGTTTGCGCAATATGTAATCCCTAGCAAAGCATTGCAGCTTTCACACACACACACACACAAAAGCGTGAATAAGCATGATTTGAAGTGTTCATTATCGTAACTGACGCCACCTTGGTCAGGAAAGCAGAGACTGACACAAGACGGACACATTTTCATCAGAAGCAATTATGAAACCAGTCCTAAAAAATGCTGGTGCAACATTTCAAAGAAGCTTTTTCTTGTGAACGAGATTGCAGCCTCATGTCCCATTGAAATATGCCCCTTTTCATTGAGTGTTGTGAATGGTCCACTGATGCATCTCTCCAGTTGTGTTTGCATGTGATCAGTAACAAGTGCGCGACTTGATTCAAGTTCTTAAAATGAATAACAGCAGAACGGTTATTTCTTTAGCTTGTAAGCTCACAATAAAGCTCAGTTTGCTGCATACATGTATAGGACCAGTACTTCTCCCTCGTCTTGCTTCCAATCATTCATCCATCCCACTGTTTTCCTGACAACAAACTAGGTAAGGCCAAGGACAGTGCCATCTACATTGCGTTATTCACAACAAATGGACGCACCCTGACAGGAGCGTCGGCCGTACAGTACGCAACGTAGGGCCTGTGGTCATCTGTGAAGAGGTCCACAGTGGTGCCCGCTGCATCGGAGGCATTATCGAAGCGACGCAACCTGTTTGGTCGCGACGCATCCGGGAACGAGAGTAGCGCCTCGTACGACTCTTGCTCCACGGCCTCCAGGCCCTGCTCTTGCCACTGCCGCCGCAGAAGGTCCACCAGCTCAGCATCAGTCCGCACTTCCAGCAGCTGACTGTATGACGTAAGGAAAACGAACCACGAACCCGTCAGAAAAGGTGCACAAACCACGTTTCCGGTCCCGTTTGGGGGGAAAAACCGATTTTGTAGCAGCAAGTTTCGGGCGTCTACAGCTTAGTACGCATCCACACTTGTAGCGCAACATTCCGTTCACCTGTGGGTACAAACCAGGAGGCACTTCTGGTGCGCTCCTAGCGCTGCCTACTGCCTACTGGTTTGCTTGGAACGTTCCTGTTTTTTTTTTTTAATTATTAACTGCTAAAAGTAATCGCTGTTTGGTCTGAGTAGGGGTGGGGTAGAATCACCGGTGTTGGAGCAAATGGCCTGGGTTCAATCCCCAGCAGGGCTGATTTTTTTTTTTTTAAAGACCTGCGATTTTTTTTACTGTAAAATGTACTCCTAGCTCATGTCTACACCTTGTTTTCGTTAATACGGGTGGTTTGGTATCCTTTAGGTAGGTTTAGGAGTGGGGAGCAGCATATGAACGCACTTAATTAGTGTTCTGCATCGCACCAAAAGTGCCTGGTTTGTACTCATCTCGAAACGGAAGATAGCACTTGCAGCAGCTGACTGAGCAAGGTTACGCGGACAATTAACACCGAGATTCCAAAGTCGTGGCAAACTGCTCCGTGCTGTTGCTTACACTGTTGCCAAGAGACACAAAATGATCTGATAAAGGCCCCGTTTGTGCCTGCCACTATCTGCTCCTGACGTAATCGGCATTTGTACCAGTGCCAATGAAGTTTAACCAGTAACATTCGATTTTCTACCACTTCCACAGCAAAGACAACAGGACATTGCTTATGAAAATTCATTTGCAGAGACACAGCTGCTGTTATGTCAGGAACAAAAACTTGAACATGTTTCTGCAGGGCCTCTACAAGCTCGGTGTTTGTCTGCACTTGCAGAAGAAAGTAACAAAACTGACACAGGTCTTTTAAATTTGCAAAATTTGCATAAAAGGTCCCACGTTAGACTGATTTGAAATGACTTGTCGATTGCAGTTAAGAAAAAAAAGAGGTAAACTTCAATTGGTAGCCCTCTATTAACCGGACCCTGTGGACGCATACCCTGTAATTTTAATGAATACCAGAATTTACGAAAATCAGCAAAACTGCCTGAAAGTTCAAAGTGTACGAGTTACGTGAACTTGAAAGTTCGACACTTAAGGCCTGCAATCCGTACATTTTAGCCAGCATAAAGGCTAAGCAGCTTCACCAAGATTGAGGGCCGTCTCATCGCTTCACTACATAAATCTGTCACTCTTGAAGAGTAAAAACATCCCCCGTCCCAATGAATCAGCGGAAGAGCGCTACTCAAAGAACGAGTCCTGCAATCTCCACAGTTGGCCAGCCTAAAGGTTAAGCAGCGTCACTAAGATCGGGGGCCATCTCGCCGCATCTCTACGGTAAAAACACAGTAAAAACACCCGTCGTTCCAATGAATCAGCGGAAGAGCGCGACTCGAAAGGGCGCGTGCGCTTGGCGCCAGGTGTACTACAGAGGCGGCGTTTCGAAGCAAGAGGGGGCGCTGACCCTGCAGTCCGGTTGATTCCGTCAGCGCCTACAAGCGCCAGTAGCCGCGCCCTGACGCTCGGATCGGCGTCGTACACGGCGTGGATGGCCACGGATTTGCCCCGCACACACTCCGCGTGCTGCGTGTGCGCGAAGTATCCGGCCAGCAGACCCGCGAGCAGGCCGAGCAGCGCGATGCCCAGTCCGCCGATCACCAGGTTGCGATGGGAGACCACGCGAATGTCCTCCGTGGTCTTCTCGTAGATCTGTACCGCGCCGCTGGTCTCGTGGTCGGGCCATGTCATCGGCTCGCTGTCGGCGCCGTTGTCTTCGTCGCGGTACGGCCGGTACTGGGCGCTCATCCTCGCTAACACCTGTTGATCGTCGTCGGCCGCTGCTGTTCCTTCTCGAGACGACGACGTTCCTCTACCAGGCGCATGACACGTGCGATGGACCTCCCAGCGAGCGGGTTTTGTGCTGCATGGCCCTTCGCGGCGAAGTTGGCGGAAAAAATGGCTTGTAGAGGCAGTAGAGGTTGGGAGCGGCGTCACACACGGCGGCCAACCACTGCAGTTTGCGTCGCTTGGATCTCTCGCCCCACGCCCGTCCGTCTGTCAGTTGCCGCAACGATTCGTTTCTCCGCCTTCTCCGCATCCGGTCGGGTGGCGCCGCGGCCGCTGACGCTTGCCTGTGCCAGGCACAGAGCGAGGTTGATGAAAAAGTGGAGAAATTTGATTTTTATAGCTTGTAGACAAAGACTACTATATAAAAAGGCCAGGGAGGTTGGCGGAAACGTGGAGAAATTCAATTTTCTATAACTACTAGGCAAATACTACTATATAAAAAGGTCTGGGAGTCTCCAGTGAGGTTGACGGAAAAGGGTAGGAATTTAATTTTCTATAGCTGGTAGAAAAACAACTATATAAAAAGAACTGGAAGTACTGGTGATTTGAGTCATGCGCTAGGAAGCTGCGTGCTCTCTTTAGCTGGTTGAGACGTTGGAGCGCACGTACAGGGCAGCATCGCAGCATCATGTTGAAGAAGGCAGCCGTGGCATGCTGGAGAGGTGTCCACACAATCAGGCGGCGTTGACACAATTTACACGGTGTAAACCTTGCATGTGGCAGATGCCTTTTAGTTTACTGAATAGAAACATCGACAGGGCTCTTAAAAAAAGCGCCCGCGTGCTGAAATCAAACCTGTTTAACGAGAGATTTTTGTACACTGTAACCGGAGGCTACCTCTGCCTTTTTAAGTGACTGCGCAAACACACGGTTCAATTCTTCGTGTTTTATTTCTTCACGCACGCGCCAAGAAACGCGTCACAGACAATGCACATTTGTGACGCTTGCACATGCATGCAAGCGTCAGAGGCTTGCACATTTTCTTTGCGTGTCTTTGACCGCGCCGCAGCCGGTGGGCATTTGGGAGCCGCTTTTTCGTGATTTTCGCTTCATGGGAGGTTTAATACCTTTGCATTGAAATTTTCGAAATGTCGTGGTTGTGAGTGGTAGCGCTTGCTGTCCTGCCGACCCAAAGCTCTTGGCAATTTTTATCACACTCATTTAAACAAGCATCATCATCATCGTTTTAAACCACGCATGTCCATGCAACCTTTTCTTTCCTCCATGGTCCATGCAGCCAGTTTTTGTCGGTTTTGTTTTTATTTCAGCTCAGACGGCGTCTGCATACGTGCACGTGCAGGTAGCGTAGGGAGTGATTTTTATTGAGCCGTTCATGAATTCGCGTAGTTCACTGTTTTGAGAAACAAGATGGGTCGCCCGGCACGTGGGCGAAAGCGGCGAGCAGCCGCTGCTCCCAAGCTCTCCCGGAAAGACAAGAGGCACTTGGTCGACTTCGGCGAAGAGCACCCGGCGAACGATCAGACGTCGGCTACAAACGATCGCCCCACCGTCGTTGTACCTTCAGAGGCAACGAAGGCTACAGACTCCGAGGAAGAGAGCTCGCAGTCGGAGGGTTCGGAAAGTGATAGCGATGACGCCGTGTGCCAACTGTTGGGCACGTTCGGTGGTCGGCGCGCCCCGGCTGCTGAGAGCGACAGCGAATCTGGAGACGACGACGGTGAACGCGACGGTGTCGACCACGACGTCGATCGACCGGAAGACGCAAACAAAGAGGACGGCGCCGCAAGCGAACACAGTGCGTCTGAAGACGAGGAACAGGTACGTCTCAACGTGTCGTCGGTCGCATATGACTATTGTCGCGATTGTTTACGGAGAATAACAGCATTCTAACATACGGATTGTGAGGCGGAAGCCTGAATAGTGTCTGTTTAAAAAGTGGCCGTTTCGCGTCCGTTACAATCGTGGCGTAGTTAAACTTGTGAGGCGTCTGACCAATGGCAAGCGTAGAAACGGACGCCCCGCCTTCCTTGTGTCGCGTCACATCCGGGTCGTCTGACCTCCGCCAATCAGGGCTCCCTCGAAATTAACTCTCTGAAGCGGACATGAGATAGACAAAACAGAACTCCGCACCTTGAATAGCGGGATGAAAGATCATGTTTGACAGCGGTATTTTCAACTTGTCCCCCTGTGCGTTGCAGATGAGGAAAGCTTTAAGACACATGCACGTTCTTGCTTCACTGTTTTACAGGAACTTCCAGCACAGAACGATCCGTTCTCAGTTCACTACGAGTGGAAGATCGAAGATGACAAGTTCCCCCTGGAAGGTGTCGAACGAACTCGGAGTGAACTGCGCTGGCCTACGTTGGGACAGCTTCGAGTCACTGCACTCAAGGTGAGGAGTACCATGTCAACGAATGGTGTTTTGTTAACCCGAGAAGTAGAAAATTAATGGATTTGCCACTAGCTCCTCCACACCTCAAGCTGGTGTCATTTGAATTCACAGGAAGTTTTTGTAGCTTGCACCGTTATAATTTTAAGGCAAAAAAGTGGCATCGCTGTCGTCTGGTACAGGAAATGGCCACTGGTGTAACGAGTACAAAATGCGTTTGAGTTTACAGTCAAACCTTGATATATCGAACACGGGTATATCGAATTATTGCCTACATTGAACACTTTCTATTTCACGCGCAAAATCACATGCATTTTTAATTTTTTATTTCGAACTGGGACGGACATGAAATGGGTATATCGAACTCCGCCACATACCGCTCGCGCCCTGTTGACAGGCGGCGAGCTATCCCGCAGTACCCTTGAGGATAGCGGTGGCGCGATGGGCGTTCCCGACTGCTGCGCATCGGTTGCACTGAATCAGAATTGGACGGTGCAAAAGAAGAATGCGAGCTTGCAGAAACCTGGGGCCAGTTTGAGCGCTTTGTTGGTGCTGAGCCACGAAGCATGTGCATTGATGACTTTGTTGGCGGTGACGACAGCACCGGAACGACGGCGGAGTTGACGGATGTGGAGATCCTAGCGGAGGTTACTACTGAGCGCACAAACGAAGACACTGCCGAGGTTGTACCCGCAAGCGCTGATAGTGCCCCGCTCCCGACTTCGACCGAGGCTTGAGCGGTTTTGGCCCTACCGGACCGCTACTGCAGCGCTATAGAAGGCACCGGCCTGTCGCTTGTGGAACGTTTGGACTACGTTGAGTAAGTCGTGTATAACACGCCAGGCTACCCTGCTGCAGTACTTTAAGCCAAAAGAATAAATACTTTGAAGCACCAAGTGAGTGTTTACTGCACAATTCGTTCATTTATTGATTTGTACCAGTTTATGACGCGTTTTTTACGTGATTTTGCATATCGAATTCTGGTTATATCGAACTATTTCGCGGGCACCGCGCTGTTCGATATATCGAGGTTTCACTGTATGAAAGCAAATCGCCTAAATGAGAGCCAAGCGCATAAGCAATGCGCTAACATTAGCATGTTGTCAGCGACAAAACAAGAGTTCTGATGTCATATCACGCGACGGGTGAATGTCACGGCATGCGAGTAGTGGTGCAGGCATGGAGATATCCCCAGGGTGGAGATATTTGATTATGGAGAAGCTGTGGGTTGATGCGCCGCCAGTCTTCCTGTCAAAGTAATTCAAGGCAAAAGATGAAAAACAAAAGTGAAGAAAGTGATGCAAATGTGATGTTACAGCTAAGTATCGCCAGGCTTTCGCATTGAAAGCACATGAGCAGACTTCAGTGCCTTGAAGAATTTTTTTCACATCAGTTCACACTGGGTGGATGTACCAGTAGCTCAACCAGCACTTTTTTGCCCCTCTGCCAGGACAACCCACGAGATGTTCCTCTGGTCCGTGCCCAGAGCCAGGATGGGCTGTGGCTCAAGACCACCCTGGCAGTGCCCGACACGCTGACTCCACTCCAGATGGAACTGCTCTCCGTGTTGAGTTCGTACAGGGACCTGCTGTTCACGGAGCGCTCGCTGGACAATGGCGAGGAAGTGCGTGCAGCCTACTGCCTGCACGCGCTCAACCATGTGCTCAAGGTGCGTCTCATCGCCCGTGGCCTTGTCTGTCGGTGCCGCCGATACAAAAGGTCCCGGAGACCTAAGCACTTGTTATTGGTTGTGAATGTGAACACATGAGTGTCCAGTTGAACACCCGAGATGCCTTGCTTCCACCTTGCGTTGTCGAAGGGCTTTGTAATCTTGTCACTTCACACGCTTTGTTTTGTGATCTGCTTAATGGCTTTTATCTCTCTCATACGCCTTGCACTGCTGCTCGCTCCTGCCATTGCGCAATGATAGAGTTGACAGTGATGGCGAATTTCGCGGCTTGTCTGACTACTCGTTTGGCTGCACCCTCCTGCTCCCTTTATCTACAGTGTACTAGCGTAGACAGCCATCTTTCTCTACTGCTAGGCTCGCGCTAAGGAATGCCTCATGCTACGGAACGTTTCTTAAGAGCCTGTTTTGCTGTCCCAGACGCTAGCACCAACGCGGGCTCTTCAGCTGAATGGGCCATTTACCCTATTTAACCCGCCACGGTGGCTCAGTGGCTGAGGCGTTGTGCCGCTGAGCACAAGGGCGCGGGTTTGATTCCCAGTCACGGCGGAGGCGAAAAGCAAAAATGCCCGTGTGTATGAGATTTCGCCGCACATTAAAGATCCCCAGGTGGTCAAAATTAATCCGGAGCCCTCCACTACGGCGCAGCTGATCGTGTGCGTTGTGTCGGCCCGTTAAACCCTACAATCAATCAATCATTTACCGTATTTCTTCGATTATAAGGTGGTCACGATTAAAAGGAAGGGTGCGATTTAGAGAGTCCAAAATATCGCCGTATATATAAACATCGTCGTATATTAATACACACACATGCACTCTCTCTCTCTCTCTCTCTGAGCTTTGAATATAAGGCAGGGTGACTGAGACTACTGATTTTGGAAAAAAACCTCATCTTATATTCAAATAAATACGGTAGTGTTTTTTGCATTTAAAAGACTGTGCTGCACCAATCAAGGCAAACACAATGGCCGAGATCATTTTTCGTTACGTTTAGTGAGCCGCACGTTTAGCAGCCAACTTCCCCGACGATGTTGCACTTTTTTTTTTTTTTTTTCTGTCTTTCAAACTGCACACTGGTTATCTGTGCCTTTGTCGTCCACCGCACTACAGAGCCGGTCCCGCGTGCTGCACCACAACAAGAAGCTGCACCGCGGTGCCAGTTCGGAGATGCGTGACCAGGGCCTGACGCGGCCCCTGGTGCTGTTTCTGATGCCCTTCCGGGAGTCGGCCCTACGCACGGTCAAGCTGCTGGCGCGGCTTTTGCCGGCCAAGGAGGTCGCCAACATGACCCGGTGAGGGCCTGTGCTGCCGTTGCACTTCTGACATTGCTCTTGATTGCACTGGGAGCGCGGTGGTGCAGTGGTGGAAGCTTTAAAGGAGCCATGAAGACAAAATACAAGATGGCTTTTTTAGAAAGCCTGCTTAGTCCCGATAACAATGATACCAATATCATCGCAATCTTCGAACAAATAACGGAGATATTGAAGAAAACGTGTGAAGCAGTCGCGACCCCCTAGCCAATTTCCCGCAACTTTTCTATGACGTCACGGAACCTTGTTTGTGCGATTGGCGGCCGCCTAACTGCCCTGTTGCGACGACAGATGACTGGACGTCTGTAATGGGGCCTCTAGTTCCATTTGACCGCATCACTTGAATGCTAACGTGCAGTTAACGCGCTGAAAATTATGTTTTATTGTTGGCCCGTATGACGTCATTCTTGCTCGTAACACGTCACCGTGGCGCAAAATTTGAAAGTTTTTAAATACTTCTTGCTTTTTTTTTCGTTGAAAAAACATCTTTTGTGGCTGTAATGGAGCTGAGTGAGATACTGAATTCTAGTTCTTTCAAATTAAACGAAGTTGTATTTTCTCTTCATGGCACCTTTAAAGGGGCCACGAAGACAAAAATGCAATTTGGTTCGTTAAAAATACCAATTTTCACTGGTTACAGTGATACCAATTTTATTGATAATTTCGAACATGTCAGGTAATAAAAAAAACATATCCTGTATTTTCGCGCATATAACCCGCACCAAAAGTGAGATAATTTCAGGGGTGAGGTAGAGGTGCGGTTTATGTGTGGGGTATTTTTTTGGGTGCAGCTTCACCGCAATGCACGTTGGGCCGTGGTGCCCCTACAGCAGTAATAGCGACTGAGCCACTGTTATCCTATTGACAGTGCTTATTCTGCACACACAGCTCAACAATGTACCACCTGAAAAAAATGAATGCGGCAAGTCATGTAGTTTGCTGGAATGGAGCTAACTGAGTTGCCAAAGGTCAGTTCCTTCAAATTGAATGAAGCTGTATTTTGTACTACGAAGAAAAACAGCGCAAAAGACAGGACATGGTAAAGAAGCAGAAACCACGCGCGGTGGCGAACAACTGAGCGCTTTATTGCAGCCGGAACATGTTACGAAAGAATGAAAAAAGAAGAAAAATGGACATCACAGTGCTTAAGGAAGACTAGAAGGCTAACGATGAAATATGGAAAGAACGGTGCAGAATCCAAGGCAGCCAAGGTAACCAAAAAAAAGGCAAGGCAGATTGAAGCGAATAAATGGAGCGAAAAAAAGGAAGCTAGAACGTCGTTAGAGATGTACAGGGCTGAGATTGAACATCAGAAAGGAAAACTTCTACGATAATTCCCAGGGCAGTGCTTTGCTTTTTGAGGCTAGAGCAGGTTGCTTGCGGACTAAGAGCTTTGTAGGGAAGTATTCACGAAATGATGGGGTATGCGTGGTATGTGGAAAAGAAACTGAAGCTATGCGGCACATAGTGTTCGAATGCGAGGGTATCCATCCAAATCTACATGGAGGGAATATTGGGCTTCCAGAAGCCCTAGGATTTAAGGGTATCACAGGGGAAGTTAACTTCAAGGCTGTCGAGGGGACGAAAAGAAGATTAGAATGCTGGTGGACGAAAAGCAGAGAGCGGAATATTGCCTTGGACAGCTACCACCTGTAACAGGAAAAAAAAAGTATTTTCTGCCTAATCAGCTGTTTGCGCCTGCCCTAAGCAGCGCTATTATTAAGCCAGGAGTATAAAACATAGGTATATTAGTCCTTTTTGGTAAGATGACATGTCATCACCCCGCTACAAAGGGGAAACCAATAGCAATCATCATCATTATCAGGTGTAGAGCTGAACTGCTTGCACGTTTAACCAGCAATTGGGAGTCTCTGGACATTTTTAAAGTTGGTGGCGCCTGGCACAGAGCACCCCAGCTCAAAAGAGAGTGCACCGTGAACTGCTCCGTGCAGCTTCCTCAAGGAGTTTGGGTGCGAGGAGGAGAAGCGGCAGTGGCTGGAGCGCCCCGAGGACTACGAGCAGACATTCAAGGGGAACACGGACGACGCGTTCCGCATCGGCCTGAGCGTGTCGGGCAAGACCTTGAGGCTGTACCGGGACTTCTACGCCTCGGACATCCTCATCGCCTCCCCACTGGGGCTGCGCACGGTCGTCGGGGCCGAGGGCGAGAAGGACCGGGACTTCGACTTCCTCTCCTCCCTCGAGATGGTGGTCGTCGACCAGGCCGACGTGCTGCTCATGCAGGTCAGTCGGGGGTCGCAGGAGAGTTGCATAGGGTTGAGAGGTGAAGGGGGTGGGGCATAAATGGCCACGACATGTCTGCCAGAGTTCTCCAAAAAAAAAAAAACTAACCACTTTTCAGCTAACAAGAAAGATGGTTGAATCGCAAAGCTTTCTCTGCGTCAAATTAACCCCTTAAGGGCTCATTAAATGAAAGAATTATGTTCTGAAATGGCCAATTTTTTTAATGATGTGATATGCTTCAGTAACATGTTAAAAACAGAAAAACATTATCGAAAATATTTTACGGCATTTAATAAAGTTTCATTAGTCATTCTCCACTCCATAGATAATACTCTATGCCTGGGGCATATCAAATGCATTCACAAATAAATTTCCGCAACTCCAGAAAGTAAAGGTTGGGTTTCACTTGCCATGCAGATAATGCACTATTCCTCGATAGTTCACTTGAAGCTAGGTGAGGCTACCATCCGTGCGGTAGCGTTCACAGCGCGGCACTACACAGAGAGCCTCCTCGGGGTCTATGCGGTACCATTCACGGGAGCTTTCCATCGTATCATAGCGGCTGTCTTCCCCTTCGGAGTCGCTGCCCGTAAAAACGTCATCACTATCTTCTTTACTTGAAGAATCAAACACACTGCAGACATCCTCATCACTCTCGCTTTCATCATCTGAGGAAGACAAATTTTTCGCACCAGAACAGCACACAGATAAGGCCACGTTTCTAAAACGTGCGGGCAACAAACCACCCATTCTGCCATGTAGTGTGAAAACTCTCATTGAATACAAGTGCCAATGGTGGAACCCGTGCTGCCATCTATGTTGTAAATAGAAAAACACCGTTTGACGAGCTGGGCTCGTCAAACGGTGTTTTTTAGTGGAATATTATTTTGACGGTTTGGTGTGATGGTGGACAGAGCCAGTAGAGTTGTCAATCGCCCCCTTAATGAACACAGAAATATCCGCCGTGGTGGCTCAGTGGGTGAGGCATTGTGCTGCTGAGCACGAGGTCGCGGGTTCGGTTCCCGGCCATGGCGGCCGCTTTTCTGATGAAAGCGAAAAGCAAAACTGCCCGTGTGTACGAGATTTCGGTGCACGTTAAAGATCCCCAGGTGGTCCAAATCAATCCGGAGCCCTCCACTATGGCGCGCCTCATTGTCTGAGTTGCATCAGCGCGTTAAACCCTACAGTCGACCAATGGACACAGAAATTTGGGGCATGAGAATGGCCGGGGGTACTAAGTTATGTACCTCGATCTCTGAGGCTGTGTATTAAGAGCATTTGCATGGCTCGAGAAGTTCAAGATGGCATGGCTTTCATATAGCTCCCTCAGTATTACTGTGGGTGGGGGCAAACTTGTCCACTTCCAAAGAGTGGAGCTGTTCTAAAGAGGCTTTTCTTGAGTTCATTTTTGAGATGTAAAGAAGCAAACGTTTAGCGTGTGAAAACAGTAGTGAAGTGCTAGTACACGCGCCTCCCTGCACCCTTGAAAATGCCTTGGCAGGGCCTTGAAAGACCTTGAATATCGTTGAATTCTTGTCCCTGAATCCCGTACGAACCCTGCTACAGCTTTGCCTTCTAATAAGCGTATTCCTCCTCCTCGCATCTCGTGCAGAACTGGGAGCACGTGGTACACCTGATGGAACACGTCAACCGCACCCCGGTGGACCCCCACGGCGCGGACTTCTCGCGCGTTCGCCTCTGGTGGCTGCACGGGTGGGCGCGCCGCTTCCGGCAGACGGTGGTGCTCAGCTCCGTTGGCCAGGCACCCATCGCGGCCCTGCTGAGCCGACACGCCCAGAACTACGCGGGCCTCGTGGCCACGGCCAACCCCGTCGCGTCGGGCTCCATCGCAGGTGAGCGGATCGCTGGAACGTTTGCGCTGGAACGTATCGTGGAGACAGACGACGCAAAAAAAACTTGTCAGCACTTTCCTTTCCCGCCTTTTTCATCAGTTGTTGTTCTCGTTACTTGGCTTATGTGTTTTGCGTCGTTTAGGATAAAACCAGTCGCAGGTGCGTTGCCTTCACGCCAAAGTGTACGTTTTTTGGTGTTGTCTTCTCCGTAATTCGTTCCAGTGCCAATCTTCAACGATGCTCTACCAAGTTTACTCAAGGCAGGAGGAACCTGTGATATTTTGTTCCGACATAGCTACAAGCAAGGCACTTCAGGTGCGATGCAGAACGTTAACCAAGCGTGCTGACATGCCTTGCCTTGCCTTGCCCCTAAACTGGCCTAAACTATTTGAAACCACCCTTATGTACGAAAAAAAAAAACACGCAGAACTGAGCCAAAAGGACAGTTTACAGTAGAAAAAATTCGCAGGTCTTGCATCTTGCAAAAACTTTTTGCACTGCGGGGACTTGAACCCAGGTTATTTGCTCCAGAACCCGTGGTTCTACCCATGAGGCTATCGAGGTAGAACAGCGAGGTTTTTTTAGCAGTTCAAGACAACGGGAGTGTTGAATAAAGCCAGTAGATGGCTCTGGGTATGTACAGGAAGTGGTGGCTTGTACCCAAAACGGAACGGAATCTCACGGGGAGCTTGTGTAGCTAGTTTTCTTTTAACACTTATTAAAATGAAAAACAAAAGGGAGTCTCTTGCTAGTGCATCAGAACCTTCTAGCCGTAACGAGCAGCACAGCCGGTATGGGTGGGAAATAGCAGGGGGAAAAAAAGTCGGCTGCAATGTAAAATGCAGGAGTTCGTGCCTTACTGCTTTCGCTAATTTGGGTGGGTATGGTCAGGCGGGCAGTCATCTGCGGTTAAAAAATTCCAAGGACACCTGACCGCTTTGTACGGGTTGTTTTGCGTCTGCCTCACGTTTTCAAAGGCCTTTGTTCTCTTGCCGCTTAAGGCGCTTTGCTTCATGATCCTGTTCCACCTCAATGCTTTCGCAAGGCTTCCATCTGTCTCCTACGCTTTTTACCGCTGCTCTTTCCTGCCTTTCTGTAATGGAACAGTTGACGATGGGGAATTTCGCTGCCTGTCTGTTAGCTCTTCATCTCCCTTACTTCTTCTGCGTTATACTTGCATGGACGTTCTCCGTCACACAGTTTAGGCTCGTGTTCTAAAACACCTCCCAGGCAAGGAGCCAATTGATGGCTTCCGACAACTATCCCTTTTTTTTTTTTTTTTTCCACTCATTAAAATGGGCAGTGGGCAGCTTACTTTTCGTTGCGGTTTCAAAGCTACATTCATCTTTCACACTTGGAAGCACCGCGGAAGCTGCGCTGTTGCCGATAAAAAGCAGTACTCTGCAATTGGCTCAGAGCAGTTCTTTCATGGGAACTTTGTTTTTGAATTGTATTACTTTGTCGTAAAATAGGTTGTGTGCCTGCCCCTGAGAAAAGATTTGTCCAAATAAACCTCGTTATGCCATGATAATCTACTCCTCGCACAAATGGGGGGTGGAATGACCGGCGGATGTGCGATCCCACTCAAGATGGACAGCAACAAGACGTATGCACGTGTGGGTGTGCGTGTTTGAGTACACCCATCACTTATCTTGCTGCACCCTTCTCAAATGCTTGCGAGGAGGAACTTAGCCCCACATTTCTTTTGTTTAAATTAAAAATTAAAAGAAATGCATTACGACTGCAGCATAATCTGCGAGTGCGACTCAACTAAGGCCGCATAAGGTGGTGTGGCCTTGAAAACAGCAGGTCGAAAGAGTGCCTCGGATGTTGCCTCTTGTGAGCTTGGTGGTCCTTCTCAATAATCTGCACCTTCGGGATAGTGAGGGTGAGGCAGTGACGATGTTTATGATGATGCATCATGACATATGTACATAAGGAGAACTTTACACTTGCAGGCAGGCTCTAAATCAAGTTATAAGATAGGTGCCAATGCAGTATTGTTGGGCATGCAGCCACTTCTGACCTGGTAGTAGTGGAAGCGTGTGGGGCGTTGAAAACCGCAGGTTGAAAGAGTGCCTCGGATGTTTTCAAATGCATGGCATTTTTATGCCTCCACGCTGCCGTGCTCGAAATGGGGTTTGCATTATCAGTTCCACCAGTGGCAAGTGGCACAGCATGGGCGTCACGAATGGAGGAGGGCAAGTTTTAGGAGCAAGGAAGGGTTCATGATGGAGGAAGTCAGCTGTCAGTTGTGGGGTTCGCGGCTATAAACAGGCTGTATCACCGGGTTAGTCGGCCACAACACGAGCACCGGAGCCACGATCCACCACGTGGCGTTGCGTGGACACCGCTGTGAATCCAATCGACTCACCGAAAGGTGCCAAAGACGAGCTCAGAGGCAGGCAAAGTCGACGAAGTGCGCTTTACTCCACAGTCGGTGAAATGTACACTATGTACAAAGGAGCGGCCGTCCCGAGCTTGGGCGGAGGACGGAGTCCCCACGAGCTCTATAAGCCGTCGTAGGTCGCCGGCTTCTTTCATTTAGTGAGGGGAGTCTCGCCTTGCCTCGTGGTCGGGGAACGGAGCATTCCTGGTGCGGCCAGGCGGTTCGACTGAGCGTGAAGAAAAAGGCCTCGGGGAAGCCCCTGCTTGCAGTTTCATGCCTCTGTGAAGAGAAGGGTATCCCAGGTAGGAGGAAGGTGCTTGCGGGCTAAAAAGGCAGGCCGGCGTAGAAGGGGGCGTTTTGTCTTGCGCAAGAGCCCGCGAGACTCAGCGCGCCCTTGCCGTTGACGGCGGCGCCGGCCTACCAGCTCTAAGCAAGACATGGGGACAGACGTAATCCCCACACACTAACAAAATTGAGGTTTTATGTCAGCAGTAGCGCTTTAAAGGAGTACTGACACCAAATTTTGACACCTAAAAAAAATGATATAATTGGCTTCAGCAGTTTGTACAGATGCCTCACAGAAATTTTTGCAGCGATCCGAGGCCGGAATCACATCTAAAATCGATTTTGATTGTCCTGGCCGCGAGCTTCCACAAATCGGCAGCACTAGCGAAATCGCTTTCGGCGTGACGAAACATCGGCCTGCGTGTCTGGCCGGTTCAGGGTGACGTCATATATATATATATATCGTCGTTTTCGAAACTGGAAACGATATCCTGCGCTGCTGTTGTCGGTGGTATTCGTTTGAGCAGGAGACGCGGGCGTAGCTGTGTGAGCAATGCTTGTAAACTTTGCGTGTTCGACGTCTTTGCTCTTCAGTTCGTGGCCGCCCAGTGTTCCGTTGCACTGGTGCCGAAAACTGCGCAGTGCCGGCACCGCGCGGTGCGCGATGTCGACGCGCACCGCGGCGACGCGGCGGTGCACGTCGCCAAGCTCGCCCAAGTTGTGCTATGGCAAGCTCGCAGAATGCGAAGTACTGCTCGTGGAAGCCTGTCCGAGCAAATCGACGACGACGCCAAGATGCATTATTTTCCACGCAACGACATGCAGCGCTAAACGTGGACTGAGTTCGTGTGCAGCGGCGGCCGCAAGAACTGTCGCCCAAGCCTGCGGGCTCAGCGTTGCTTAGATCAGCTTGGGTGTTGGGAACTTTAGGCTTAGTATCGTGGCGAATATTTGATCGCTGGTATCTGTACAACTGCGAATGACCATCCCTTACACAACTTTTCACCACACTATCGTCCCCCTTTTCGCATATGGAGCTTTATTTTGGCGATAATTTCCGTTTCAGCGATCGGTGACCAAGACATCTGCCGTGGCCTGTTTTGATTCTAGCGCGCAGGTGGCGCCATCTTTCGGCCGCTTGCCGCACCGCAATGCCAGCAGTGCTGGGTCAGAGCGCCGAACCTCCGCTGCCGGTCAGCGTAAGCTTACCATCGCAGCATATATCTGAACGCCGCTTTTAAATTCAGCGCTGGCTGATAACAACCCCTAGCACAATTTTTCACCACACTAACATCTACTTTCTCGCGTGTGGAACTTCTTTTTCGCGATCAGATTGATTAGAAGAGTGGCGACAAGCTGTTGCTATCACGGTCTGCGCCGGTTCGAGCTGCAGTGATATTAAAAAACGGACGACGGCGAAGACATCGCCGGCCCAATCACCTGGCCAAATAAAGTTGTTCTGTCTGTCGGGTGGCAGCGACTCATCCGAGTCTGACGATTCAGACAACATGTCGACTGCGCGGGCGAGTGCGGACCATGTGCAATCGTAGCAGACGATGCGGCGAACGTCCCTGACGTCACAGGCGAGACCGTGACGTAAGGCTGGCCCGCTTGCAGGCTGGCCTTCAAACGGCCATTTTCCCGTGCGGCGACCGAATTTGAAACTGGTTGCAATAAACATGCTATAATTAATTCTGTGTTGGCGGCTGGCGGCTTTCGGTTCGATTTTCGTAATTACTGGGCCAATAGGTATTCTTTACAGCATAAAAACTGAAAGCGAGAAATTTCGTGTCAGTACTCCTTTAAGTTGACAACATTCTACAGACTCTACACGTTCTATAACAAAACATGGAGCATGGAAGTAACGTGGTTAGCAGCCAAGTGAAGCATGTGCTGCCTGTATTTTGCAAGATTGTCCCAGCAAATTGGCAAAATTACGCAGAAAGACTAGAATAATCGGCGCACAGTCAGGACAGATTCTGAAATGCTAACACGTTTCAGCGCCGTGAAGTTTTCTAGAAAGGTTTTCAGGAAACAGGCATACAACAGTATTGTAGTTGTAAGACTTCGTTTTAATGATTCGGCGCTAACCAAGCACCTTGAAGCAGTCACTGTTGACGTATTGGTATACAACATGACAGCTCTGTTGCACAATTCATTAGTGGAAACCATTATATTTATACGAGAGCAAATACAAATAATGAACTTATTTATAACTTAGAACTGCTCTGTTTTTGAATTCCGTAGCAGAAAAAGCTGTAGTCACAAAGAAAGGAAAACACTGCACTAATGCTCTGCACCATTAGACAAAAAAGAGCAGAAGTTTTGACTTGTGAGTGATTCCTGCCCCTTTTTAATTTGGTCACTCAGTCGCTGTACAAAGCTGCCTTCTCCACCTTCACCTTCCAGCATATGCCATCAATAGCAAGTCTGCAATAGTCGCGTTGCGTTCACAGCTGCAGTAAAGTCTTTTGCCACTTGACACAAATACCACTAAAAAATTGGCCTTGAAATCCTCGCGTGACACATTCTTTCCACACAGATTGTACGGTCTGACCGCAGCCTCGTTTTGAAACCTTGCCGCGTCGTTTCTCTTCTCACTTGCAGAGGTGACAGTGTCCCTGGCTCAAGTGTTCCAGCGGTTCGACGTCGCGTCGGTCGCCGAGGTGGCGGAAGCGCGGTTCCGCTTCTTTACCGAGAAAGTCCTCCCGCCGCTGCTTCGCGAGGGCTCCCAGGGCAGCATGGTGTACGTGCGGTCTTACTTCGACTTTGTGCGGCTCCGCAACCACCTGCGGTCGCTCGACGCCAGCTTCTGCCAGATCTGCGAGTACACGACCGACGCCAAGGTGTCGCGAGCACGCGGGGTCTTCTTCACGGGCCGCCGCCGGCTATTGCTGTACACGGAGCGCTTCCACTTCTACCGCCGCTACCGGATCAAGGGCGTGCAGCGGTTGGTCTTCTACGAGCTTCCGACGCTGCCCCATTTTTACCCCGAGCTGTGCCGCCTCGTTGCACCAGGGGCGGGCGGTTGCACCAGCCTCTTCTGCCGTCTCGACGCGCTTCCGCTGGCGGCCGTCGTGGGAAGTGAGCGTGCCGCGCGGCTTCTGCACGGCGCACGCGACGTGCACGTCTTCGTGTCGGGCGGCCAGTGATCGGCGGCCGATGAACTCCCACTCGGCGGAAAGTGTCCGGCAGCTGGTTATCAGTGGTCAGTGAAGTCCCGCGTGCACATGTCTGGCAGTTCTTTGGTGGCCGACGAACTCCTGCACAGTGCAAGAGATGCGGTCGTCCTTCTGTTCAGGTGACCAGTGAATGGAGACTGATGAACCACGGAATACTTGGGGGCAGAATTGTTATTTAAAATTCTTGTCCCGAGGAACCTGACACATTGGTTCCCGGGTTTGGCAGCAATCGAGCCTCCTGTAAAATGCTTCGAATGTTCGTGTTTTTTTTATGTAACCAGATGGCGATTAATGTGGCACGTGTGGAATTGTCGTCAGTGGTCTTTCTCAGTGGTGGGGCAGTCGCCTGGGCGTCTCGTCGGACGAGTCCGATGTGTCGATGCCGGAGTCCGGCAGCTCCGAGCCGACCAGCTCTGCAAGCAGGCTGCTCAACTGGTCCAGAAAGTTGGTTACGCCATCATAACCTGCGCACGGGTTCACAAAAAAAGACGTGCTGTGTTGTGGCAACCTCACACTTGTGGAATTAATGTCAAACAGAGCTTTTCCGCGATCTAGAGGGCGCCAAAGTCACGGCCTTTCTTCGACTACGGGGCACAATCCATCCCTCCCACCACAAGAACTACAATAAAGAAGAGAGAAACCAGGGGTGCAACTTGCCTGGGAAGTTGTTGACGTCGATGATGCAGAGCCGGCCGGTGTCTTTCTCGACGATGATGTCGATGCCGAAAAGGCGCTGACCGAGCTGTTTCCGCATCGTGTCCACAATGAAGCGTAGCTTCCGAGGACACGGCATCTGGTTCCCCTGAACACGGCAAAGTGGACAGCGGACACAAGCGCCATGTTAACTTTCGGCCACAGCCAGGCACGCTGCAATTCCTGTGTTTGAGTTACAATGGCCCTGCAGTTTCTTTGAGGCCTGGAGAGGGAAGACTAAACTTTTAACACTTAAAAGTTCCATTTTCTGCCTCCCCCCTTTGAAGTTTGTACGAGCATTTGCACCTTTCTACATTTGCTCAAACAGAGTGCACAGACTGTCAATGAAACTTATTCTACCTAAAGTTATGTGATGGATGTCACGAAATATTCACTGTTTGGAGTGCTTGCATGTACTTTGTAGAAGGCCTTTGGTTACTACGTGGTGCCATTAAAAATGTATTAAGAGGGTCAGATGCATCAGGCAGCATCTGTCAATTGCAGAGTGCTGCTGCTAGCTATTTCTTTCTGTCATGCATTGGAGTTCAGACCATGTGTCCCAACAGTACAAGAACAAAGCCCTTTTACAGGCAGCCATTGGTGGACATTTAATAAAGATCAGCAACTTCACCACAGTAGCTGACCGTTTTTTCAGACTCCAAGAATTCGGACTTGCTGGATATTTTGAACTTTCCCAAGGAACGGCAGTTGTCCCATAGATGCAATGACTCACAAATTTTTCGGACTGCTCTTTTATTCGGAGAATTTTTCGTTCCCCTCCAGGTCCGAAAATCGGTCGGCTACTGTATGGGCCATTAAAAATTGCAGACAACGCTTTAGCACAAGGAAATTTCGTACCAGGCAATATTACGCCTACGGTCCTTTACGCCTACGGACCATTCAAAGGCCTGGAACTCCCATGCTTGCAATGCACAGCTCATTCCCATTAGCACAGTGCTTTCACAAGAACATGGCAATTTACTTTTTGTGACTACTGCTCACACAGCTCAAGACCTGGAAGATTATTACAGGACTGTGATTTGGGTGATTTGGTGAACATTCATGATGAAGATCAGCGTTGAAAAAACACGGCACAAAAGAACGAGGAAATACACAAAACACCGCTGTCTAGTTCTTGTTTTTTGTTTTTCTTCGTGTTTTTGCCACATGGCATGTGAGAGGGGGTTTGAAGGTGGGAAGACGGAAGAAAGTAGGAAAGCAAGAGAAACAGAGAGAGGGGGGATGCAAAATGCACAGATAGTCCCGAAACGAGTAAGTTTTCGAGCCTACAGGTAACCCTGCTCATCTTTAATCATGTTGAACCTCAAACTTACGAAACTTAATTTTCACGAACTTACTGAATTAACACATTCAGAAGACCCCAATTTAACAAACAGTCGCCAGTCCTGGTGACTTCTTTTCATCGATTTAAGGGAACGCCAGTCGGGCAAGTTGTTACAAATTAATTTCTGGTTCAACTGTTAGCACAACTTATACCCGTGCCACACGTACACGAAAAATGACATTAACTCTTTCGTTACCGCGCAAAATTGACCAATTTTGAAGGGTCTAACAAAACATTTTTTTTGTGCTATACATATTGGTTAGGCACACATTGCAGTGACATAAAATGCAGATTATTCCACGCGCTTTCCAACGATACCAGTTTTAATAATGTTTTCCTAAATAATGATTGCCAAAAAAATATCGAATTCAAAAATTTTGTCCACGTGTCGAAGAAAATAAGAAAAAGTACCGTATAAACCGGAATATAGGTCGAGTTTTTTTCCAAAAAAATCCGCACAAAAGTCACCCCTCGTCTTATATAGCGGTCATTGGCAGAATGTAAATCGTTGTCTGGCAACAATGTGCAAGCGCAGTCCGTCGCCATTGCCATTCGTGTCGGACTGCTCTCTCGCACTATCAGGCTTTTATTTGATTTCGCTTTTCTCTAGTTTTTCGTCTTTTACTTGTTTATTGTGCGTGCGTGCGTACATTTCTGTACGTCTCTGTTCCGAGATGAGTGGCGGCAGTTGATGCCAGTTCACCGCGGCGTTTAAGCTGGCGGCGATTGAGTCACCGAGCAGAATGGGAATATAGCGGCGCAACGCCAGTTAGGCGTTTCGGAGAAAAGTGTGCGGTACTGGCGGAGCCAGAAAGCTAAGCTGTGCGCGTGCAACCCCCGAAACTGATCGTTCCGTGGACGACAAGCGGTCCACCCCGAGTTGGAGAACAAAGTGGCGGACTTCGTCCGGGAACTTCGCTCACGATCGCTCCGGAGGCCATGCGCGGACCGGCTCCGCGAACTGTGCAATGAGTGGATAGCCGGCAACAACAAAAAGACCTATACGGGCCGGTTGCGACCGTGTCAAGTTGGGTGTCCTCCTCTTGGCAGTCGCTGCCCGACGACATGGTTACACGAGCGTTCAGGAAGTGCTTCATCAGCAACGCGCCTGGTGGCATGGAAGATGACTGCGAAGCAGTCATCCTTGGACGACTCTGAGAGCTCAGGCGAGTGACTTCGGCAGGCATAGTGAGTGGCAGTGACAGACGGGCGTCGAAAATAAATATAGACATTGTGATTGCGCTTCTGTGCCGAATTATTTTTTTTTTTTGAACTTTTCCCACCTCAGGGTAGGGGGTCGACCTATATTCCCACTCGACCTATAATCCGGTTTATACGGTAAGTTGTGTATAATAAACGACCAGTAGTAGAAAAAATTTAGAATATACATTTTGTAGGTAGACATTTCAAAAACCCGTCCTAGAAAAAAAATTGAGTTGCGCAGTGCAATTTGTGAGATATAAAAAAAAAATGTTAGCCCGCGTGGTGCCCGTGCCATGTGGTGAAGCCCAACCACTATTTCAAATTTTGCTATTTTAGATGGTTCTCTGGAAGAAATTTGGTAGTTTGACATTATTAAAGGCCCAAATTAGCCTCCACGTGATGTAAAAACACCTTGTCAATGATTATGACCGGCACAATATTGAAGGCAAGCAAGCGATATGAAAAAAATCGGCTTGGAGTTGAGAACCAAACTCTTTGGTGGTTGCTTGTTGACGTTCTGATGATCACTTATCAGTCAGAACTTTCATTTGCGGTTTATTATCATCTTCTGACTCACTATGGTAGCCCTGCTTGCAGGAATAAGGCACGATACGCTAGAATCATGCCCAGCAAGCTTTCACCAAGCCGCCGTCAGGCAGTGAAGCGAGTTCAGCACCTCGAGCCTACTACATTGCAGCGCCACCTAACAATTTTGAAAAGAAACAATTACAAAGCTGTTGGAGACTTCGTCAGAATAGATAGTACTACTAAGAAGCGACACTAGACCTCCGGAAATACCTCGTATGAAACCGAAACTGGCCGGTGAACAGCTGGTGGTGTTCAAGGCCAATTGGAAGCGTTCTCCTCGTCTGAACTGATACCCGACGGCTTGGTGTTATTGTTTGACTTTCAGCGGAAGCTCTTATCGCAAAAGCAAGGCGTAGATAAAGTGGAAGCGCGAGCGGCATGCTTGTGTTGAGGAGCAGTAGCGGGGAACGGAGGCGCCATGGCAAATGAGCTTGTAGTTGGGTAACTGCGTAGTAGCGCCAAATATGAATTTCGCAATGCAACAACGAAACCGAAACTGCTGGAAACTGATTGAAAATGGAAGGCAAACTGGCTAGACATGCGGGGGACCATCAGAAATAAGCTTTGGGAGAATAAAGCTGCCCTTTGACCGAACCAAAGATCATAAGTGAATAGCTGGGGCCATTTTCAAGTAATTATCACCTCTCAACACTGTCGGATTACAAAGTTGACCGCAATATTTGGTATTTGACTTGCCAGGAGCCTTTTGACAAAAAAATATTATGGTAATGCAGCCTAACCACGATCTGCATCCTTTTTTCTCAAGTGCAGCAGCCACGCCCCCTTCCTCAAAAACACACGCACCTAAGCTCGCAAAAAACTCCGTCAAAAATCTCAATCTCGCCGGAGCGGGAAAATTTAAACTGATTCTAAAAGGGCAGTTCCTAGACTAACCACAGGCCGCATTAAGTGTACGAGAAACAACTACAACATGTTGAAATAGGCAATATAAATCATCGATCACCGGTGATCGATTTGAATAGGCGTGGTAACGAAAGAGTTAAGCGCCTAATAATGCCTTAAGTTTTAATGCCACTAATTCGCTGCTACGCGCAAAAATCTAACGCCATTCGCTCTAATGTCATTTTCGGTTTAGGAAGTTTCACACAACTCATTCACCTTCACGAACGCCTCAAATCTGCCTACTCTCGAGTGCGATCACCAAATGAAACCGACAAAACTCTCAGCACCAGAGTGTTGACGCGGAAACGTAGCTGAACTTCGAAATGAGACGGTTTTTTGTGCACTCTTGGTGGTGAAGTTTTAAAGAAGATGAAGTTCACTAAAACAGCGGCAAAAAGCAAAACATCGTGTTACTCGTGTTAAATTTTTCAGATTTGGCTACCGCTGGCAGGCGGCGGCAGCTGCTGAAGCCACTTTTAGAAACGGCTCACACCATTTTTAACAAAACACTATTTCTCATAACGTTTTCTTTCACAAAAAAACATTTTTACCCCTTGTACAACATTTTTCTCCAAGTAAAAAAACTCAATAAAATACAAGCGCATTTCTCTTTTTGGTCACTATGACCATCACGCCTAACACATTTAAGGCCTTTGCGCTTTGGCGTGTAGCACGGATCGCCCAAATAATGTCATTCAGTATCTTAAGACCTTATATTAATGTCATTATTTGCGTATGTATGGCACGGATATTAGATGAGGATGAATCCCACGTAGCCTTCATTGCTTTGTCGCCCAAGCTGTGCAGTTGAACGACAAATTCATTTGTTACATCAACACCTTGGCAACGGTGTGAACAAAGATAAGGACAAAGCGAACAAGACAAGCACTAACTCGCAATTACCGCAGATGCAGTAAAACCTCGTTAAAACGGAATGGGATATAACGAATGAATGGATATAACAAAGCCATCGTAATTCCCCTTGAAATTCCCACAGATGCTCGGGTTTTTTAGACCTCGTTTTAACGACACTAAAATTTCCTAGGAATGGGTATAACCAACCTTTTTGTTCCGCTACGAGCATTTAAGGACCATTTTGGCACCCGTCGGGTCACTTTCTTATAGCGCACGAGTTTGTCGCATCATGGATATGGTAATTCGAAACTTGCCACGCTAAGGGCCGCTAACTCCAGTGCGCTAAAATGGCTGCAAGCGCCTGAAACACTAGCGAGGGTGAGCGTCTCCTGGGCCCCCGTAGGGTGCCTCGACCGGGATGCGGCAGACCTGCTGCGCCACTTCTTTGGCACTCACAATAAAAGGCGAGGACAGGCTTGAAATTGCAGCCGCAGCTGAAGAAGCCATCATTCGCCTGAAGGAGACACGGAAAAAAATCTACCAAGGACTTTTTCTCTGCGAAGTTAGCCGCCAGCTCGTGTGCTGTCGAATGATCATGGATGAGCCGTTCGGCGTGAATAAACACAATCCTTTGCTGGGTTTTTTTTCGCTTGTTTTTCTTGTTTTCGTGGGATGCTATGAGTTTCCGTGGTGAGTACATCCTCTTTAGCATGTAAATTTTTCATAGAAATGCACATATGGTTATAACAAAGTAATGCGACCCCCCCTTTTCTTTATAACGAGTTTTTACTGTATCGGTCGAGATTTTTTAGCTCATCTCGTTCACTTTGCTTGTCCTCGTCATTTTTTGCGCTGTTGTTGCCAAGGTGTCACCGTACCAACCTGCCCAGCTTGTCACCACCATTTTACTCTGCATCAAGGTTGCACTTACACGCCTCTCAAGGCGCAAGTCGCGGTGACCACGACTACTCGCCTCCACTGCGGCGTCCGCGTTCAGCGGGGAGCTCGAGTGCGGCTTGGAGACGTCCTGGCTGTTGAAGAAGACGGTGGGCGTGTCGGCCGCCTGGAAGTCCCTCAGCGAGGGCCGCCACGTCAGGTGGTAGCGCTGGTTCAGCACGTACACTTTGAGCAGGCGGCCGCCGTGGGCCACAAACTCCTGGGCCACGCAGGGCCCGCCCAGCCGCAGGAGGTCGGCCAGCCCCCGGTCGCCGAACACCAGGCACATCTGGTGGGCCCGCTTCATGCCGTGCGACACGAGCGGCTTGCACACGACGGGGAAGCGCAGGCCCCGCTCACGCACGGCCGCCCGGTCGGCGGCCGGATCCGTGCCGCCAAGTTCCACGAAGGGCGGCACAAACACCCAGTCTGCGAGAGGCAGGGAAGAGAGTTCTTGGATGTACACTAGTCGTGAAACTGAACTTCAGAACTCGGGACGCGCGAGCACTTCTACTTCGTTGTTGTAGCAGAGGGGCAAGCGTATTAACGCAGCACCTGGGGGGCAAAAACGGGACTTTGCTAAACATTTACAGTTGGACCTCGTTATAACGAACACTGATATAGCGAATTATCAGCTATAGCGAATTAAATACAAACTTTGGCCGGTCAGGCTTCATTTCGATGACACTTATTATTTGAATGCGTGATAGCTGCGCACGATATCGGATACAACGAAGAAATATTTGACCAGGAGCATTAGAAGCTACTTGAAAAAAAAAAAAAACTCCCGGCATCCGAAACTGCAGAAGTAGGAAAGGCCCCTTTGTTCGTGGACACTGTAAAACTATTCATCCTGCTCAGTGCTGTGAGTAGCCGCCAGATGAAGATCACATTTTTCATCCAACAAATAAGGATGCGGTACTATTTTGTCAAGTGAACTTTGTTCTGTTGTAATTTAACATACTCAGGTTCCGGTTCATTGAGGTTGAAATGCAACAAGCAGAAAGGTGAGGGCTACCTTGTTTATAGTGGATTTGAAGCCTACAAAAATGCGTTTTTGTATCAAGTATTTTTGCGCAAGCGAGATTTCCGATTTGTTAGAGCCAATTTTCACCTCTACTGTTACAACAAATATCGGATACAACATACTAATTTGCTGTCCCGATACTACTTAGTTAAAATGAGGTTCGACTGTACTTAGTAACACAACTCAATAAAATAAAATTTGCTTTTCAAATTAGGAAACAGTAAATTAGGCAATGTTCACTTATGTTTTCACACCTTTTTCTTCATGACTTAACCCTTTCGGCCCTGGTGGTGTCAAGTGATGCCATCACCTAAAATTTCCTCTGGCACACAGAGAATGAAACCAAAACTGCCAGCTTTCTGGGGAATTGTTCTTCTACGATGCCTAACGCGACAGATATCATTGTTGTTTCATTTTAGTGGAGCTGGGTGCTGCAAAGAAGAAAAAGCTCTGGTGAAGACGAAATTACGATATTGAGGCCGAAAAAAGTGGCAGTCCGAGTTTTATTCCCAAGCTTGTAAATCATAAATACGTTCATTATGAAGCTCATTTTTTTGTTTGTAGGTTCATGTAGTCATAACGTTTAGGAAAATATGCAAAAGTGATGTCTCTGCTCAACATAACATTTGTAATTGTTTCCAGATATCATAATTAATTGCCTCATTAACAAATCTGTGAATATTTGCACTTCCAGCTCTATTTTTTGTTTGTAGGCTTATGGGACCCTAAAATTTAGGATAACACACATAAAACATTGTTTTGCTTGATATAAAAAGTCAAGGCTGAAAGGGTTAAGGCATTAGCTGCAAACTTTTCAGTACTACTTTACCTTTCTGCCAACAGATGGCAGGCTAGTCAGCTTGCCCGTTTCCCCCAGTGCAGTTGGGGGGGCAATCGCAGACCAGCTTTCGATACATGGGGTTGCCTATAGGGAGCTTCGCTACTGGTGTACATCGAGTAACTCTAGACAGGGACAAGAGTTGGCCGTGGAAGCAAGTAGATGTGTCTCTAAAGTTACAGGCGGGATTAGTCTTTAGAGGCTGGGGGCCTGGGAGCAGACTTCCACTTTCGTGTTGCCGCAGTTTAGGATTGCGGTCACCTTATAGAACTCACATGTTTACCCAATGTGCGAGTCCTGTAATCTTACAGCTATGTATCACATGTACCGTATTTTCACGCTTATAACCCACCCCTGCACATAATCTGCACCCCCCCTTTCAGCTCGCCAGAAAAGAAAAAAAAAAAACTCGCATATTGCCCGCACATTACATACTGGGAAAGGCTGCACCAAAGCTACTGCTCCAGCAACACATCACATACTATGTAGACAGAAGAAGTGTATATTTAGCAAGTAGAATACACTGGCTGCAAGGCGAAAGTCAGAATTCTCTAATAAAATTCAGTTGTTAGAGTGCGCTCGTCCTTGTTTTTCCTTCCTTGTCCTTGCATGTTTTGTAGTGTGTTACTGCGTAGGAGTTCCATGGCACAATGCGCACTGCCGTGGAGCTGCACTAAAGGAAAAATCCCGGGTATTATCCGCACCCCTACTTTGCCACTGAAATTTTCGCATTTTTGGTGCGGGTTATTCGCGCGAAAATACAGTACTTATTATGCATGTTCAGGTATTAATGTATATGCACAGACATGCAGAAATAAAACACAATCACGAAAATATGAACCAGAACACACAAACAGCGCGATTTCTTTTCATCCCAGTATAATTGATGCGTAGCTTAATAACAGTACCAAATTTAGGAAATGTGGCTTTCGAAATATACCAATGGCTCGACCTTCACGAACTGTATTCTTCAATTTTTAGTGTTGTGGTTCATATTTTCGTGCTTGTATTTCATTTGTCCATGACTACGCATTGAGTCTTTCAGGTTTGACAAACATATGCAATGCTACTTGTCTTGTAAGCCTGCAAGATATACGCAACGATACTGGCCCTGTAGGAGTAAAAATTTCTACTGATACAGCTCCGGTAATTAATTTAACAGCAGCCGTAAAAATAAGGGGCTTTGTTCTAAATTTAAGAGACGCGGCGCTTGTGTTTTGTGAAAATATTTAGTGAGGCGCGCACAGCTGTATGTGCGGCTGAGAAGAGGCACATGGCAAAAAACCTTTCTCTCCAAGGGATTCCCATACACCGCCGCGTATGCAAGCCTTGCTCAAGAAAAAAAAAAGTCCACGAGATCCTTTGATGACTCCACCTAAACCAAAGGCCCCCAATGACATTAAGGAGTGAATTCTGCATGCACTGTGTAAACACGATTATGAACGCTGCGGCAAGCTATGATGCAACACAAAACAGAGCACACCTTCACATTAATGTTAGCTTCGTTTTTGGCCAACGCGCGCAGCAAGGCAGAGGGGCTTTATGAAAGGCACCCTGTTCACAGCAGACTATCAAAGCCTGTACAGTTAAACCTGGATTTAATGAACCCCCATGTAACGAATTCCTGGATTTAACGAAGTTTTCCAATTCCCCATTGTCGCCTCATTGAAACCCATGTGCTTGCGACTTCTATGTAGTGAACGAGGTGCAATAGTTAACCTTGATGTCAACGAATTTTCTACGCTGATGAGCCATTCGGCTGGAAAACCGGCTGGAGAAATGCACTAATTCAGGGAACTTTACCGTCACCACAAACTACCGCGCCTTTCCAGTGTGAGTGTGGTATCGGTAAAGGCTTGCATGTCGGCATGTGGTCGGGTGTCTCCAGTGCCATCTATGGTGTCGGTTCGTCAGGGATGAGTGAGTTCTGCTGCCAGAAAATGAAAAGCTTTGCCTTCTCAAGACAAGTTCGCAATTTTAAATGCCGTCCCCACTGGAAAGAGAGAGAAGATCGTCGCCGCACGGTACAGTATCCCTGCTAACACCCCCTCAACAACTTTTGAGTGCGGCAAAGAGTATCAAGTTAGGGAGAAGACGTCCTTTAAGAATAAGTTTGGTCCCTGAAGCAGGTTAAGGCACCGAAAAGTGTCAAAAGGCAAAAGTGATACTTAAGTTCCCTTTTGGGAGTACAGGGCTAAGTGACCTTGCTTCGTAGTGCCGTGTAATGACTGAGTTCATGGGAAAGCAGCAGACTCGAATCACGCAGTTTTTCACTGTGCAATAAATCCTTTAAGGGTGAGTTCACCATCATTTATGTCTGGCATTTTAGTTTCGTTTCTGCTTCATTCACACGAGCTTAAACTCGAAACCTGCATGTAACGAAAAATTGCGAATTTTTGTGAACCTTGCTACATCCAGGCTTAGCTGTACTCAAAATATGCCTAAAAAAAGCAGCTCTGCTGCTCACAGATATGACTCTGGACGAAGCAAGAAACGACCAAGCAAGCACGAACAGAAAAGCAACATGACTTGATTGATTGTTGGGTTTAACGCGCTGACGCAACGCAGGCGATGAGGCGCGCCGTAGTGGAGGGCTCCAAGTTAATTTTGACCACCTGGGGATCTTTAACGTGCGCCGAAATCTCGAACACACAGGCGTTTTTGCTTTTCGCCTCCATCAGAAAAGCAGCCGCGGCGGCCGGGAATCGAACAAAAGCAACATGACTTATCGTCACTTAAGACAGACAATGTCACGAGATAATGTCAACCGCCAAGTGCGATTGCAAGCTTTACACCACTTACATTGAATCCTGGACAACAGATAGGGAGGAATAACTGCTTTTGAGCTCAAGGGGCACACAATGGTGTGGGCGCTACAGATAACTCGAGGCTCTAGAACTGCACTAAAGATTGGAAAATAAAGGATTACGGAAATTGAACACCAGAATGCGGCCACAAATTAAATGTGACCAATTCATTTAAGTGCTCCTTTAAGTGTCGCACACCGTACTGAGTGTTGTAGGCAGCAGCCATATCGAGTGGATAGGTCAAAACATGGCTTGCGTGATGCACTGCGCAATTCTGGACACCGTGTGGCCCCCGAGCTGAGCACCAGCTCGGGCCAGTGTTCGCCTAGGAGCAATAAAGCTATCATGTGTTCTGACCCCCGACACTGAGGGTTTCAATTTACCTTTACCGAGCAAAGTTAGCTTCAAGAAAAGACGCAAAGAAGAGGAAATTACGATTAGGATGAAAAACTGCAATCGAGAACCTTTCATTTTGAGGCCTTGATGAGACCGAGTCACAAAAGCCTCTCTTTTTACACCATAGCTTAGCTTCAGCATACCTATTGAAAGAATTTTCGCTTCAGAGTCCAGCTCAAGTTCTATAAACAATTCCACCCTTTTAACAAGCTATGGTGTGCCACAGTTCGCTTTAAGGGGGGCGTGGTTCTTAAAACAATTTCTTTAAATTTTTAAGTAAACTTTGTGAAACTTGTCAGACTTGCTGCTTTTTCCACACTGATTTCAAATATGCCATTATTTTTTGAGTCACTCAATTATTTACCAAGGTAATTAGAGATAATTAGTCATTTAAAACTGTGTTGTCATAAAACCGTAATCTTTCTTTTTTCCGATACTATGAATCTTGGTGAGTGTAATAAGAGAATCGGTTTTTTGATGCATCGCTTGTGAGTAATTTTACAGCTCATTAAACCTTGGTGGCACCTGTGGCAAGGAACCATTTCGAATGCCCATTTTAAAAACTGAAGTTTTACAAGCTGTAAAATTAGTTCCAAGCAGTGCATCAAAAAACCGATTCTCTTATTGCACTCACCAGGGTTCATAGTATCGGAAAAAAGAAAGATTACAGTTTTATGACCAACACAGTTTTGTCGATTGTTCCTCTAAAAATGGCTAATTATCTTTAATTATCTTGGTAACTAATTGATTGACTCAAGAAATAATGGCATATTTGAAATATGGGGGAAAAGGCAGCAAGACTGACAAGTTTCACAAAGTTTACTTAAAAATTCAAAAAAATTGTTTTTAAGAGTACTGTCCCCCCTTAAACTTGCACAATGCTGACATTAAAGCAAATCTAGCGATATTGCACAGTGAAAAAAGTGCCAAGTGCCACACGAAGCTGGTTAGTTTCCCCAGTAGCTAAATCTTCTCACCACCATTTTGCATCAAGTTCGTTCGAAGTCTCATATTAAAAAAAAAATGTTACAACGAACTTCTCATCACCATTTTTCATCACCTTCATTCCAAGTCTCGCACAAAAAAAGTAAAGAAATTGTTTGTAATTCCTTTTTGGTTCAATAACCTGGCTTGTAGCAATGCACAGTGGATGCTAATTACACAAGCAAGAGCAGGCCACAGAAAAGACGAAAAAAATTATCTTTGACGTTTGCTATCCAGGACCGCACGTGCTCTATTTAAAAGCAAGAGCTTCCGTCATTAGAGGTCAGCCACGATTGCACACACAGTTTTAGTGTGTGTCAGCGGTGTCAAGTGTGGACACTGGATACAATCTTATCGCCGACACGAGTAGACTGTTTCCGCCGGGCCTGATTACACAGTGCGGTGTGGGCGTATCTCGTGACGAAATGCCGCTGCGATCCGTACACACTTACGTACCCTTTGCAATGATTGCATAGATGAAAGCAATGCTTGGAAATCATCGGACAGACTCCCACGGAGTTCTCGGAACAGTTTGGCCGGCTGCCAACAATGAACCAGTGCAACGCGGCAATACATAGCTTTTGCACGGGAGACAAAAAAAAAAAACAGCTCTAGGCAGCAGTTTAAACGCGAAATTTCCTCTTGCCTCACCAATGGCGACTGTTCACCCCAAAATGCATTGCAGGAAGGCCAACTTTCTCTGACAATGATGACGATTGTGGGTGAAGTGAGACGGTTGAAATGTGAAGCTCTTTCTGGTCGGAAGCCAATGTCTTCAAAGGTTAAAATCTGGAGTCCAAATCGTTATGCCCAAAATGAATCCCTCACGAGATTGGTCTTTGATTCGACTAGGTTTGTGGTGGAAGAAAGCTTCGCGTTTCAACTATTTTTGTCATGAGACGAAGGGGCATTTGAATTTTTACACATTCTTTGTTTGTAACTCATTAGAAATCTCGTTTTTAAATATCAATTCAGATTTGTTAACTTAAAATTGATTTTTAAACAGAGATTACAATTTTTATGCTTTGGCTGCCAGTGCAAGCTGTGGCTACTGGTTTTTACTGTCAACCCTCAAGTAACTAGCCAGAGAGAAAGAGATGCTCAGACAAACGTTGGCCCAGACCATGACTTTGTGTAAATTCCTCCTTTACTTTTCAACAGCAAAGCTGTTTAGCAAATTGTAATTTTTCGTGTGCGCAGTTAAAAATACCAAGAAACTGCTGAGTGCGCGCATGTGAGTGCAGGGCTTGTGGCGACCGCCCGGCAGTTAACAAAACCAAGAAAATTTTCCCCGCATTTCCCCGAGGGGAAGAATGTGAAAGTGCGAATGCAGGAGTTGAATTTGCGCGGTTCGGTAATGTTCGCGAAAGAGAGATCACACACACACACACACAACTACAAAGAAATAAAGATGCATTTATTCACAGACACCTATTTGTGTTGTCGTTGTACTTGATTGCTAGAGCGGATCTCAGCTTTGAAATTTCGTGTCAGTACTCCTTTAAGCGGGTGCATTAGCCCTTCTCACGCCCGATTCCTGGCCAATCCCCCACGTGGGTATGTGCCATGTCAGCGGCCAGGCAGCGCGCGCCCATCTCCCCCCGTTGCCAAGGAAGACGAGGAGCGCGCGCACCCGCAGCTGTTGCTATGTGGACGGACGGCGGTCACCGGAATTCAGGGTCGCTTATAAAGTGCATTCGCACTTAAAAATGCCTAGTGCTCATGTGTGCGTGCCTCACGACGACCGGCCAGCTCCCCTGCGCACGCTCGTCAAGCTAAGTGTACCCGCTTAGGGAGATTGGCCAAGATTGGCCAAAAAAAAGAACTCCACCGTTTGCCATAATTGTGGCAACACTTGTCCAGAACGAGAAAGACACGTTGTGGCGTATGCCCCTCCAAGGTGATGTCCGATGATTATCACTTCCAAAAAAATGAAAAAAAGCTCCCACTTATAGCCACAATGATGGAGTAAATCGCTACCTTCAAGCCTTACGCGTTAGTGTGAGCTTCCTTCATTTATTTCATTGCTTGAAAGGTGAAAAGGCTGAGGTCTGGTAAGAGCAACCTTTCCGCAGCCCAGGTTGGGTGAGAGAGAAAATACCTAAACTACATGGAGGTCAGCATGATGTGGTGGATGACTTGCTATGCCATCTGGTGAAAATGGTGAAAACTAAGCTCATAGGTGTACACACACATACACTCATCATCATCACCATCATCAGCCTTTCTACGCCCACTGCAGGGCAAAGGCCTCTCCCACAGATCTCGAATTATCCTGGTCCTGTGCTAACTGCGACCAATTTATGCCTCACCGGGCTTCACACACACACACGACTATCCTCTAAAGAAGGAAAAAGATTTTTGTGTCGTGTGACACAAGAGTCTAAGCAGCCTTGCAAGACACAGAACGGAAGAAATTTCTGGCAGAATCTTGCCCTGGTCTCGGAGCATACAAAGTCAAGTATAACCAAAGAGGCAACAATCGCCATCCACTTTCTTGCAAAGGGAGAGTGGAATGCTAGATCCTGATACCTACTACTAATAGTTTCTGAGAAAGTGCACATAACTACAAATGGTTCCCATCTCCCCGAAATGCAGCCAAGAACTACGTGGGAAAGCTAGACAGTTTTTTCAGAAAACTCTGAGTAAATACTAAAGAACTTCGTAAGTTACAAAGCGAAGGCTTCACAAAACAAAAGGCTTTCTAGACACTTCAATTCCACGACCCAGCCCTCTTGAAATCAGAACGGGAACCGCACCTTACACAGCCAAAGTAAGGTGCGCCACCCATTAGTCCACACTGCCATTCCGGCGCCAGCACTAGTGCAGTCCCAGTGCGACTCTGGTGCCACACCAAAGTTCCACCCACAGGTTTCCCTCCCCTGCTCACCTGTGGTGGCCAGGGGGCTCTGCTCGACAAGGCGGTACTGGTGGTACCGGTTGAGCACCTTGCGCACATTCTCCAGCGGGTCCACCACCACCACGGCTGGGTGCGCACGGCAGTAGCGCTGCAAAGAACACCACAACACCAACACGACACCTTCTTCACCAGGAGCATGTCAGGCTTCACATCTTCAATGACAGCGTCAATGTAACATTTTTGGTGGTTTAACACATTGACGCTACACTTGGGCCATGAGGCACGTCGTAGTGGAGGGCTCTGGATTAATTTTGACCAACTGGGGATTGTTAAAGCGCACCAAAATGTCGACACATGGGCTTTCTTGTCTTTTGCCTTTATCAGATAAGCGGCCCCTGCAACTAGTATCAAACCTACACCCTCAAGCTCAGCACACTGAGCCACCGTGGTGGGTTGAGGGTGCCAATGCAAAGCTTGCACTGACACAGCAGGATTAAGGCACACCACGAGGTTGCTGCATATCATATTCATTACATTGGCGTCAGCAATGAGTTTCACCTGTAATTCATTCTGTCCACAAACATGGGATGCTTTTTAACTATTCCCCCACATTCGACAACAAAAACAATTCTTGAACTACCCACGAGAGGGTTCTGCACAGTTTTCAGAGTACACTTGCAACCCCACACTGCACCAGACACTCGTTCGAGGCGTTGCGTCTGCCCCGACACCTTTTTTTTTTCATTTTTTTTTTTGGAGGAGACAGAAGAGTGGTGTGGTCATTTGTCACCCTAAAACAAGTTCACACAAAGGCCACCACCCACCTCAAACTCTTCCGTGATCCGCTGACACTCCGTGTCACCGTGGTCCGCACGGACCAGGATGTCGCAGAACTTGTGCACAATGGCCGCCAGGGGGCCCTGCTCTTCCAATGGCCGGGACAGGTCCAGCTAAACGGAGGACGGAACGACCAGACGCATCAGCCACAATTCTCAAGGCACTTACTTCCGACTTTGGAGTCCAAGGAATTCATACTAACAGAGTAAAACTTCCACTCCCAGAAACGTTTCGTCTGTCCATTTGTCGATCATGGGAAAAACAGTCAAAAAATCGTTTCCTGGAAAATGGCATTTGCGGCACCGACAGCCATTTTTCTATCAGTCTGCAAATTTCCCCATAATAAGGCACCATATTTTATTGTAAACGGCATTTTAAAGTGCACTCTACAGCTCAGTTCACGCAGAATTCGATGGTGAAACGCCGCTTTTCTTGCAGCGCGAAGCTAGCATTTTGCCCTCAGATATCTTGGCACCCAGAGCAGATACAACTGTATTTTTTTTTTGCTTATGATACCTAGATGTGTGGAGAATACAATGTTGGAAACAAATTTTTCAAATGGAGGCTTTGGAAAATTATTATTCTGTTCAATTGACACCACCTCTGAGGCATTTCTGGCAGAGTGTGAAGTTCAGTGTGTTGTAAAATGAGCAAAAATAGCTAAATCAAAGAACTTCCTACAACGTTGTATTCTTTAGTCATTTGTCTGCCTAGCCACAAGGTAATCACCATTCTGTATGGAGTGGTTATTTTGTAATTCCGACCCAAAATAATGGCAATTAATCATTATTATCTCAAAAAATAGTAAAGTTGCACAAAAAATGTAATTGGAGATTTGAAATCGGCACAAAAAAACTCCATAATGCTGTGCACGGAAGGCACATTAATTGCCCATCTTCTAACAACTTGAGTGCGGGCGGCAAGCCACATGTTGAAGACGCTTCCGACAAAAATGTGGTCACGAAGACCACGGGGACAGAGACTGTTGCATCGCCCCTAATTTATGCAGAATTCCCTGACCTCTTTTACTTAGTAAGCCCCCCTCAACCGAATTAAGCCTGACACAATGTGCAAAAACAAATTTACCCTGGCCTCCTTTCTCACCACAAGAAACACATTTTCTGCCATTATGAAATGTGATTAGAAGTGAGCCAGAATGTTTTGTAACTGGGTACGCTTTCGTCGAACAAGTTACCTACGTCATTTTTATTAATGTACGAGCATTTTTTTTTTTTAGCTATCTCGCTAAAATTTCCCTCTATGTACATCTGTTTAGCCTCGTAACAAAAAGCCGCTGTTACCGTAAGAAGTCCCACACACAAACACAGCCATCATAACCACTTCTCACTAACGACAACAATAGCAAAAACTTTCAAGTATTCCAAGCAATGTCAAGTAGTTAGCAATTATATTCCAAGTTAAAGTAGTTCAAATAAACTCTAAGTAATTTAAAACAATCAGTCTTTCACTTCAGTTTCAAGTACTAATTGCAAGTACTCAAATTCATTCCAAGCAATTGTACGAGTGATTCTTTCAAGCCCTCCCCTTCAAATACAATCATCTCAAATGCATTTTGTCCATCTTATTTTTACCCTTCCAGGTTGCTCAAATAGAATGATAGGCACGAAATGTGAGGGGGTAAGCATCCACAGCCCACGCGCATCAGAACAGTGCAACGAAAAGCCAGACAGTTGCTGGGGCAGACTGCACAGATAACACTGACATTGGAACCCGAACCCCATGACCTGGTCAGGGCCAGCGCAGCGCAGATCAGAGCGCCTATCGCTTATTCCGCACTCTGTGCACGCCACGCGAGTGCTATGGCAAAGGTTTACAGTAATCAGCCAGATATTGTCACACTAACTTATAGCATATAAAAAGAATCTGTGCGTCTTCACAGGGCAATTAAGTCAAAATAGAAGTTTTGCTCATTCGAGAGATTGCTTTGTTACCAATAACGCACGTACAAATTTTTCGCGCGTTTTCAACTAAGCTAGATATATTAAGGAAAACAGGTGAAACAGTGGAGACTTTTCCCAGCCACTTTATAGCCAGGTCCTTTGACATCACTGGAACTTTGGGTGGTTGGCGACTGCCTCAACACCACCACGACTGTGCAATTGTAGTGGGGACTCTATTAGTTCCATTTGATCATACCAATGCAAACATGCACTTAAACTGTTGCCGAGTGGCCTTTTGTAAAGCGGAATGGCTCTGGAAATGTTGCGCCCTCCGCTTTAAAGGAGCCATGAAGAGAAAATACAATTTCGTTTAATTTGAAAGAACTAGGATTCAGTATCTCACTCAGCTCCATTACAGCCACAAAAGATGTTTTTTTTAACGAAAAAAAAAGCAAGAAGTATTTAAAAACTTTCAAATTTTGCACCACAGTGACGTGTTATGAGCAAGAATGACATCATACGGGCCAACAATAAAACATAATTTTCAGTGCGTTAACTGCACGTTAGCATTCAAGTGATGCAGTCAAATGGAACTAGAGGCCCCATTACAGACGTCCAGTCATGTCTCGTCGCGACAGGTCAGTTAGGCGGCTGCCAATCGCACAAACAAGGTTCCGTGACGTCGCAGAAAAGTTGCGGGAAATTGGCTAGGGGGTCGCGACTGCTTCACACGTTTTCTTTCATATCTCCGTTATTTGTTCGAAGATTGCGATTATATCGGTATCATTGTTATCGGGACTAAGCAGTCTTTCTAATAAACCCAACTTGTATTTTGTCTTCATGGCTCCTTTAAGAGGGCACATGGGTCTTAAACCAAAAAACTTTATTTTTACAGTTATGATGATGAAAATTGGAGGGACTTGTGTAGTTTTTCGTTCTGACTGTAGGTATAAAATTTGTTTTTGTGTAAAACGACTACAATCAAATTTATTCAAATTTTTACATTTGATTTTGTGACAGCTTTTGTAAAAAAAAAACTGCAGGAGGGATGCAGCTGAACAAAGTACGAGTGAACTGTGCGTAAATCAAAGAGCACAATGAGACTAGCATCATCATTCTATCTCGTCTGCAACAGAAGTTACGACCGTTTGAAGTTTGGGCCTTAAAGGCAAGGCCAGTTTTTCCAGTTCCCACTTTTCAAGCCCGAACTTCAAACAGTCGTACAAAAATTTCTTTTGGAGCTGGTTAGGAGCTGACAGGGTTCCCACAGGCTAGTTCTTCCAAGTTGAACAAAGCCACGTTTTGTCTTCATGGCAGCAGCCTTAAAGCTCGAAAAGCATTGAACAGCCTGTTCAAACTTTTGCGTACCATATTTTTGCGCATATAACCCGCACCAAAAATGCGAAAATTTCAGTGGCAAAGTAGGGGTGCGAATTATACGCGGGGTTTTTTTCCTTTAGTGCGACTTCAAGGCAATGCACATTGTATCGTGAAGCTCCTACGCAGTAACTCTGACTAAGCCTTCCATGGCAGCAATTGCGCAAAACATACAAGAAAAAACATCCGCGAGCGCACTCTAACCACTGAATCTTATTACAGAATTCTGACTTTCGCCTTGCAGTCAGTGTATTCTACTTGCTAAATATACGCTTTTTTTTCAACATAGTATGTGATGTGTTTGCTTGAGCAGTAACTTTGGTGCAGCCTTTCTTGTATCAAATGTGGGGGCAATACACGAAGATTTTTTTTTTCTTTTCCAGGGGGAAATAAGGGCACAGATTATGTGCAGGGGTGGGTTATACGCGCGAAAATACAGTACACACCTTATGACTCCGGCATTCCAGATCACTAGGCAGCACATTAGAAGAAAGACAACACAGGGACACGCACTCTTTTTATCGCAAGGTTTGCTTCAGCAACTTATTTAAATGTAACGCGGGTGGGTTAAAAGTTGAGAGGCACCTAAAATCTAACAAACGCCATTCTCGAACGATTTCGTACTGCTGCGACTGTTTACAGTCACAGGCCAATGCCCTTACCTTGACCAGTTCCAGCCCATGCGACCTGCAAGACAAAAAGAGGCCGATAAGACACGAACTATACGGGCATATGCTATGCGCGGCATTGTAACTTTACAATGGGTCATAAGGAACACTAGATTCTGTGGACAGTATCTAGTTGTTTTTTGCTTTATCAAGACATAGCAGGGCAGAACAATAGCTGGTCAGAACAATTCACCCAATGATTACGAGTGCTTTCTTCCTGTTTTGGCTGTAGCTAAACTGGTATTGAAATGATGGGATGCCAGCTATTGAAAGCTACATTCCCAGGTGATTATAAGACATTTCCTCCCATTTCAGCGATAGCTACACTATGGATAGACAAGATGCCAGTTATTAAAAGCTACATCCCTGAATAGTTATAGGCAAGCTAGTGGAATGCCTGTTATTGAAACCTACATCCCTAAGTGATCATAAGCCATTTCCTCCCATTGTGGCTATAGCTACGCTGTGTATAAACTGACGAGATTCCAGTTATTAAAAGCTCCATTATTGAATAGTTATAGGAAAGACAGTGGGATGCCTGTAATTGAAAGCTACATTTTTATGTTTGGGGGACAGGCAATGCATTTAAAAACGAGGGGTTTGTTTGCATGGTCGTTCTGCAACAGCAAGCAAACAGCAATGAAATTTTTGTACAGCAAAGCTAGCAGAAGTGGCTGAGAGAAAGCAACCACCAGTCAACATCCGTATAGACTAGCCCAACTATCTACCTAACTAATGGGGCACATGATGCGCAGTCGAAATGCTCGAACATGCATCTGGAGTGGTACCACTGCAACACCGCATGTCAGAGGTATTTTGCACCAAAAAGCTCGCTGCTGGTAGAGTGGTGCAATACACAAGGCACGTGCCATACTCTATCTAAAAAAGTGGCCTCTAGGTGGCCGCTCTTGTACCGAGTAGGAAGTTTTAACTTATCTGGGTATTGCCCAATGCAGCTTCAATCGTGTCACAAAATGCACCAAGTGTTTCCCAAGAAGAGGTTACGCAACCCCACGTACGCCTTGCCTGTTTTTTACTCCCGTCCGCAACGTCTCCAAGCTGTGATGCAATCCACACTAGCTTCTTTCGCAACCACATGAAAACGTTTTTTGCGCTGCTATGGCTTTAATGTTTTCACTTGATGTCGTTCTTTCACAACCGTGCGTGTATAATTAAGGGGGCATCATGAGGAAAGCTAGGGCGTTTGTGAATGGTTCTTGGCACCCAATGTTTGGGTCCGCAAGTGTTTTAATAAAGTGATACACTTAAACAAAGCTGAACCTTTAGAGAAATGTCTACATTATTACGTGCGTTTCAGGCTGCCTCGAATATTTTCTGGTGCTCTAGTGCACATATTTTAAAACAAGTTACACCACATTGCGACGCTACAAAAATAATTGTTTTTATTGCCCACGCCATTTTAATAGGGTTGCCACCTTAACCGGTTTTGGACTGGCCCGACCAGTTTTTTAGACCGCGGGCTGGTTGCCGGTCTGTACCTAAAACGGGCCAACATCGGCCGGTTTTTTGGCTATCGTGCAGTGGCTATTTCTTTTTTTGGAATTTTGTAAGTGTCAATACAACCACTAACACGATAAATACGTGTCAACAAGCTCTGCAAAGACACGCGAGGCGAAAAAATATGTCGCCGAGCGTGATTCCTCAGATGGAAGGGGACCAAAGGGAGGTATAACACCACGAAATGCCGCCGGCGCGGTCAGCAAGGGTGGTTACTTTTCGCTGCAGCACATTCGGAGCAATAACCAAAATTTAGATCACTTTGAGTACAAACGTTATGTGGATTTCTCTGTAGGAAAATGCTACAATATATGACATTGTATGTCAAAAAGAACAAAAGAAAACGTGACGTCTGTTTTTTAACACAAGTTCAACCTTCTATATAGCACCCCCCCCCCCCCCCCCGCCCTGAAGGGCCGGTTTTTTCTGCGGGGAAAGGTGGCAACCCTACATTTAAATATGAAGACTTCTATGCAGTCCACACTAAAAGCTGCAGATCAAGTCTTCGCGTTCCTCTAATAAAACAAGTTGTGCTAAATTCAACCACTAAGCTAGCTCTTACTAGCCCTTACGCATATACAAGTGTGTGTATAACTATAACTATGTAGATATTGTATTCCATTGCCCGTTCTATAGTCAATCGATCTGTCTTTCACCTCGCTGTTATTTTGGTGAATATTCTTGTATCGCGTTCACCCACTACTTCTTTAAAGCCTGGCAATTAGGCAAGCAGAATGCCAATAATTAGAATAAAATAAACATACAATACAATCGTGCTGCATTTTTCTGACGAATAGGTAGTCGACCAAGAGACGGCACTATCGTTGCGATTTCTAGTGTGCTCCACGATTTGAAATGCTTGTATTCCCATAAAACAAGCATAGTTTCATAAAACAGCTGCAAACCAGGCTTTAACGCACGTATCTCAATATAAATTACGTTTAATAGGCCAGTAAACAGTGACCGTTCTCACATCTAGGTTAGGCATTGCTTTTTGTTTAGACAAGTGATATGACGCAACCCAGGGAAAGGGTTATAGAACGAGTTGCAAGCCGGATGTTTCTAAACAAGTAGGGCCACAAGCGCCTGCGAAGATAAACATACAACCCAAACAAGCTCGATTGCACGAACAACTTCAAACCTTGCTAAAATCAGTTTGTAAATGACTACAGTTCAACTTCTCACACACATCAGTTTTCAAACTACGAAGGCAACCCGGTCATTTCGGTGGCCGTTGCAACAGTTCACAGCAATAAAATTCTTTTTTTTTTTTTACCTCCAGTGCCTTTTGCAGTGGTTTTGCCTAACCAATTACTCATTATGACACATTCTACTGAGTCAATCACTTAACCAACGAGAAATGAGGCCAAGGACAAGGGCCAGTGTGCATTACCGTATTTTTGTTCTTTGCCGAAACATTAAGAGGCTGTAATTTTTTAATATAGCTCTTTGATTGCATTGCAGAAACGTCCTCACGAGCTTTTATCAGCCCTTGTTGTTTACTTGATTTTTTTCCAATTTTACGGGCTTCATTTCGCCACTTAATCATTACCAATGCGAATAAACGATTTATACCGAACAGAATAGCGTAAACGGGAACTCTGTAACCGCGAAAATTAAATTGCTTATTGCGTAGTCATCCGAGGTTGGTGAAGAAAAAAAACAAAAACGTGCAACTTGCAGCGAGCGCACGCCAACAGCGAAAAGCCCTGGCGGCCACACAAGCTCAGACTCCACAATTTGCAAAACACCGCAGTCGGAGCAGGCACTTAAACCGGAAGCCACTTCCCCAGTTGCGAAACTACTCGGAGCGATCGACTTGAACGTGGCCGTCCACGGCGCAACCACCAAGTCGTCGTACCACGATCGCGTACCACGATACCCTTGGCCACCCGCACCGCGACATCACGCGCGTCGAGCGACGGGGCCTTCGGACTCCTCGAAGTCGCGGAGGGGGGCGTTTGCGAAAGTGCTTACGAGCAGGCCTGCTTGAAGTCGTCGGTGCTCAATTCCCGGCTCTTTTTGTCGCCCCACCAAAATCCGATTCGGGGCCGGGGGGCTTCCATGTTGCACATGTCGCGCCGCCGGCTGCTGTCAGTGCACACTCGGGTCCGCCGAGACCCGCGCCGCGACGGATGTCACCACTAACAGCGGACGCACGCCGTTCACGCGGCGGGAAAGGCCATCACGTAACCCAACACGCGCCCGCAGTCGTCGCGCACAAACACCACGCACAGACGTGCGCATCCGCCGACCGCCGAGCTGCTGCTCCGCTCCGCTCGTTCCGCTCGTCGCCTGTGTTGTTTTTGAGCCGCAGCCGTAGCCAGGATGCGGCCGGAACGAGCCAGGATCGGTGCGCTAGTTGGCGCGCTTTTCCTTGTCGCTGCGTCTGGCGCATTTCGCAACGTTTTCGACGAAATTTTTTTCCTGGTTTCTTTTGTGCGGATGCTTTCGTGAGCAAAACGTAGTGCAGGCAGTGTAATAAACGTTTACAAAATGCTTGCGCGTGCTTGCTGGTTTGCTAGCGTTCAGAGCTCCAGCTTAAATCCTTTTGACTGAGCGCAAAATTGTCCTTGTCTTCTGTGGCCGTGTGCTTTTGTTTTGTGGAATGTCAACTAGCCCGAACGCAAGCCCTTCTTTTGACTGAACCGGCAGTTTTTTTTTTTTTTTTTGGAACAATACGACAAAGAGTGCGATAAATACCGGCTTAAACACGTGGTCGGACGCCTTGTACACTACTTTAAACTACACTGCTGGAAAAACACCGCTTGATTGTGCCATACGATAAAAGAGGTAATCTGAGAACTGGGAGGTTAGTCTGAGTAAAGTTTGTTATTGTATGAAACTCTTAATTGCCACACCAGACGGACGCAAAATTGGATTAGAAAATTATGTGCCATCACGAGGCTGCGAACGTGGATGACCAGCGAAGCTGCTGAAAAACCACTACACCGTGGTGGTGAGAATAATGGTAGTGATAATCTCATTGCGGCCAAGACGAAATCAAATTATATGATCTGTATCGCGTGGTTGAATGACTGGTGTCGTCGTGACAGGAGAGTGCAAAGTTGTAAGTAAAATTCAGGAACCAGTCCCATTAAAGTTGTGTTCGCGATATCCACTCGCGCGTCCCTTTCTTGTCTCGGCCATGCAAATTAAGGACATATACGTGGAGACGCCGATGTCTGAGTTGGATTTTGCAATGATGATGCACGTGAAGATTATAATTCCGCCACTGCTGTTAAGACCACACATACTCACACAGATGGTGGCATTGGTTTCCGGCTTCAGTATCGGCGAGTGTGGGCCAGTGTCGGGCCGCTATGTAGGTCAGATTTTGTGGTTTCGGGAGCTCTTCACATTTTTGTATTTTCAAATGCGGCGTTCCGGAATATGTTGGTCACATTTTGCGAGTTTCGGGATCTCGCACGAAACGAGAAAGAGAGAGAAAAAAAAAAAAAACAGGGTAATCGTTAGCCACTACACCTGGTGTTTGTGTTACCATGTGGGTATGCACCACTGCGCGAGTATTTGCAGCCCCATTAAAGCAAAAATTCCTGGGAAAGTGTTGGCCAATACACCTCTCCGCTTATGTTCCATGACCCTTAATTGTTAGGCCTAACAGTGCTATCGGCAGCCCTAACGTAGTTCCCAACAACGTGCCCAGCAACGTCGAACATTGGACGTCAAGCTGCGGGTACCCGTTGACGTCGCGATACTTGATCAAGGCGTAGCATTAGGCCTAGGAAAATCTCGGCAATAATGAAACAGCCGTCCTCGAATGAAGAAAATAGCGAAAGCGAAGGTCACACACAAAAAGGCAGGATTGCCTGTTCTTGATCCATCTTCGATTATGATTATGCGTAGAGTGGCGCATAATTTTTTTAACAATTTTTTTCGACCCGCGGACGCGATCGTGCCATATAGGTGTAAACGACGCAAAGGGAAAATAATGGTGGTGATGATGATGCTAAGTAGAAGACACGTTTGGCAAAGGGGCTCTGACTCTTTCGCAGCCACTTAGTCACTTAGGTGTCTTGTCATCTGAAAAGACACCTAATAGGGTGGATTGCATTCGGCAGGCGTTCTCAGATAATGAATAACAGGCTACAGCCTCCCATTGTCCCTCAAGGAGAAAGTGTATGACAGCTGCATCTTACCGGTACTCACCTACGGGGCAGAAACTTGGAGGCTCACTAAGAGGGTTCAACTTAAACTGAGGACGACTGAGCGAGCAATGGAACAGAAGACGATAGGTGTAACGTTGAGGGACAAAAAGAGGTCGGAGTGGGTCAGTGAACAAACGCGTGTTATGGAAATATTAGTAGAAATTAAGAAGAAGGAAGAGGCGTGGGCAGGGCGTATAATGCGAAGGCAAGATAACCGTTGGTCGTTTAGGGTAACAGAGTGGATCCCTAAGGAAACAAGCGTGGCAGGGGGCGGCAGAAAGTTAGGTGGGCAGATGAGATGAAGAAGTTTGCGGGGGTAAACTGGTCGCAGTTCGCACAGGACCGGGATAAGTGGAGATTAATGGAGAGGCCTTTGCCCTGCAGTGGGCGTAGATAGACTGACGATGATTATGATGATGAGGTGACTTTTGCTTTGGCGTCCCTTTTAGTGCGCAGCCCTTTAACGGCCGCTACTATGGTTTGACATCGGCGTCGGAGTTGTAACCGAGTTAGCGAACACAAAAAGAAAAAAACGGCGGAGGAAACTGCCGCGAAAGTGTGAGGGGGAGAGCAGTATGCTGTGCCCACACAAGGCGCTCCTCGGCGGTGACGCATGAAGAAAGCGAGACATGCTGGGCGGTGGCGACGGGCTGCGAGATGACGCCATCGCAGAGCGTGCCATCGTGCTCTCGACGATGATGGGCGTTCACTTCCGCGGTCCCTTCCTGAGACGCAGTTTGCGCCGCCGGCAGAGAGAGAAAGGGAAAAACTTTATTGTACAAGGCAGTTAAGAGGGTGGGGTGGGCGGTGGCATGAGCCCAGGGGCGGATCCAGGATTTTTCTGAGAGGGGGGTCAGCTCCTATAAGTGATGATGATGATGATGAGCAGGAGGAGGAGGAGGAGCCTTATTTATTCACTGAAATTTCGGGAAAGCAAAAACACAAGGAATACAACAAGTCATCAATTCACCTTTTTCTGCGACCTGAGTGGTCATCTTCTTGGAGGTTTAAATCCAAAAATTAAGGGAGGGGTCAGGACATCCGGACCCCCCCTCTGGATCCGCCAATGCATGAGCCTGACGGCGACAGCGGTGGCTCGGTTCACCAGGGAGATTTGAATCCCCGGATCCGAGCTACCCAGCGCCCCCTCCCACTGCTCGTCACACATTCTGGAGGGGAAGGGATCATTAGGGCATGCCCACATGGCGTGCGACGCGGTGGCTAGAGCACCACACGAAGGGCAGTTCGGGGAGGGAAATAGTGTGGGATGATGATGGTGCAGCACTGCACGACATGGAAGAGTGTCGGTCTGCAAGAGCCTCCACGTGCGTTCTTGGGGGTTATAAAGGCTGACATGAGCGGGGGGAAACGCGCGGCGGGAGAGACGGTAGTGTATACCAAGTCGTGATAGCTGAGGAGGCTAGAGAGGCATACACCATCGCCACCGTCGAGGGAACCCACGAGTGAGTGCTGAACAACAAGTGAAGCAACCGGTGGATGTGCTTCGCGTCGTCCTCGTTGCGTGGCTCATCCGAACCACGTGACATTTGCGCGGGAGGTTCAAACACGATTTACAACAACATGCTCGGCGGCGGCGACGCGCTGCGAGAACGGCAGAGTAGCGCGCGCCGCCGTGCGTTCGCTGGCCACGCGATCACTTCCTGAGACGCAGCAGCTATGCACCATGACCGAGAATACTGCAGTTCGCGCTGCGCCCAAATTTCGCATTACGGAGTGTAGAGAGAGAGAGAGAGAGAGAGAGAGAGAGAGAGAGAGAGAGAGAGAGAGAGAGGTGACTTTATTTAATGCCCGAAATGGGTTCCGAAAGGTAGACAACTTGGACGGTCTCCCTCCCTCAGCCGTCAGCCAGGATTCCTTGGACCCTCGCGGCGGCTTGGGCCATCCGGACTGCTGTCAGTTGTGCCTCCGGTGTGGAGCTGAGCAGAACAGTCTCCCATTGTTCTGCAGTCTTAATTTTGTAGCTTCTAAGTGTATCTACATCGGATTTGCTATCATAGGCGGACGGTTTTTTTTTTTTTTTGAGCTCATGGCAGGACCATATCATGTGGTGTCGGTCGGCTCTGCTGTTGCACAAAGTGCAGAGGTTTGAGTAAAGGTCTGGGTAGCAGCGGTTGAGGGAAACAGGGCTTGCTACCATGTACCCGGACAGATGCCCATCCTGCGGAGGACACCCGAACCTGTACCACTCCACATGGGAATGCCCCAAACCCCCGAACCATTTTCCTATACCCAACCCCTCCCCCTCCGGATGGGAAGCCGCTCTTTCCAGCTCATCCTTGGACGACCAGCGCGGACTGATCGACCTGGGCAAGACGGATCGCAGCAGCAAATGGGGCCCTGGACTAAGGGCACCACCCTCTGAGGGCTAAATAGTCTGACTTTATAATAAAGTTTTCTACTATTGAAAAAGTGTTTGTCTGCAACCGTCACCACGTGACTGCCTCTTTCCTGGAAAGAGTGTGGTGGGCCGGTGGATATTTGCATCTGGATAACCTGTAGTGATTCATTATAACCCTGTATGTGACTAGCATGTCTTTGTGAGATCGAATAACAAGTGCTTGTTCTTGGCTTTCCTGCAAGCTCTTGTGTGGGGATGAGGAGTGTAGTAATTTTTTTTAATTGCGATAGTATGCCATTTGGTATAATTTATGGAGTCCTAAAGATACAGGTTCACACCAGTTTCCCGGAGGAAGTCCAGAAGAGAGCGGTGGTAGTGCCCCCCCTTACCCCCCTTCCCCCCAACCAACGCTGGAGATCGGGGAGTCTCCGAGGATGCGGGCGTGTGCCGCGAAGGTGTCGGGATCTTGGTGCAGTCAGGTAAGAGCACGTCCATAAGAGGGGATCCGTGTCCGCGCCTTCGGCAGGAGCCGCACAGAAGAAGCATGTTGTTGGCCAAGGGGGCCTGGTACCACGGTGGCCACGCCCGGGTTACCGCAGGAGAGAGGGCAACCCCAACTCTACGCAGCCGGACCTCCTCCCAGCGAGCGAGTCCACTGGGAAGGTCTGTTCCACGCGTTGGGATGAGAGCGTGTTTGGCGCGACGCAGATCTTCCTTTAGTTGGACAAATTGTTCATGTGGGTCAGTTGTTAGCAAGGGCAGCGTTCGTGGAACAGAAGGAAGGTGACAGGAACTACCCGTCCCAATATGAGCGGTGAGGGTTATTACGAGTAATCGTCAGCCATTTATTCGAGACAAATTTCAGCATGGTTCATAAGGAATCTCTTATATGGATCTTTTGCATTTTTTTTATACAGGAAGCTTATCTTGGTGACGTTTTCTGAAGTCGATTTCAGCATTCGCTTCGCTGCTGCTATACTTTTCGGCAGTTTAGATATCTGCCTTTCCCTCGTTTGACTGCTTCCTACTTGCCCAAGCGTCGTCATTAATTTTGTCCAATAATGGGTCGATGTAGTTATATATATATTCTTTCCATCCACTGGGCAATTATCGAAAAGAGCTCTTCAAATTCTTGTTGCTTCAAACCCTGCGTTCCGGGATATTTAATTTCAGAACGTTTTCGAAACTGCTTTCTGACATATATAGGACACCATGAAAGACCAAAGCGATAATCAAGAAACCAATCAATGCGTATCAAGCACGCAGAATGCACGCCAAGCGCATGTTGTTGTGGCAACCGCCAACCAACAGAGCGCATAGCGTGCGTGTCAGCGCCAATTAACTCTTTGCTGTCCGTCCTTCAGCGCCGGCACATCACTGCAGAAGCGCTCAGACGCGTGCCGCCAATATGGCATCGGTCAAAGCCGCGCTGTCGTGGACCCTGGTGCTGTCGTGCATTGTCTTCGCGCTGCTTTTGCGCCTGCTTTGCGAACTGCTATGCTGGAAGGGCGAACGCGACCAGGCCTACGGACTCGACACCGTGACCACAATGACCCGCCTCGTCGCCGGTCTTCTGTGCGCCGCGTCTACGAAACCTCGGCGGCGGCAAGGAGTCGCCGGAAGTGCGGACGAACAGCGATCGTCTGCAGCTGGCAGACGACAGCCGCCGTTATGGCTGCGGATCGCCTGCTACGTCGAAGTCGCGCTGTACGCGATTTCCTACTTACCGCACATGCTCATGACATTCGTCCTCAACGACGTTCCCACATTGACCGCCCTACTAACGGCCTGCGTGGACGTCCAGACGACGCGCGGAGCCGCGTTGGTGCAGGCGGCCTTCGTGCTCGACTACGCGGGAACCGTGGCTTCCAGCGGCCTGCTCTGCTGGACGGCTCTAAGACGGCCGCGCTCGGGTCCGCTGCTCTTGCTCTGGGCGGTCTACTGCGGCGTCGGGATCACCGTGGCCCTGCGGCAGGGCGTCATGGCCGCCTCGGTGCGCGGCTTCCTCTGGGGCCTGGTGCTGTCGTCGCTGGCGCAGCTCGCGCACTACTTCTGGAACCTCCTGCTGCTGCTGATGCTCGTGGAAGGGGGGTCGAGGCGCCGCCGCCGGCCACGCAGCGATTGGGGAGGTCGCCCGGCTTCCGGGTGCGCCGCCAGGGTGCAGGCGCTTCGGATCCGAGCCCTGGCCCTCGTGGATCCGAGGCCCGATGCGATGGGGTTCTTCCGCGTCGACGGCCGCTGGCTGGTCGACCTGCTGGCGATCGCCTGTAACTTCGGCATCGTGCTCTATCAGGTTCGCCGCACTGTGATGCGTGGGCAGCCGGGGACAAAGGTCGTCATTGCTCCATTGCAATTACCAAAGTTCTCTTCCCTGCGTGGCCTCTAAGACTTACTATAAGTGAATAGAGCACCTGATCGCAAACGCGGGTCACTACTAGATCGGTCGCAGAAACCGAGTCCTCACGACATGCACGCTTATAGTATAGGTACAGGGTGATGAACAGCTCGGAGAAAAACGGGAGCTCGTGTTCAGCACGCAGGCGCAGAGTACGCCCAAGCCCAAAAATTTTGCAAATATTTATATAAGCAGGGCCCGCACTTAAATGCATTCTGCTGAGCCTCTCTTTGGCATAGCAAGGACCTGCCTCCGTACTTGCATGCGAGTATGCAAACGTTTCGTTTAGCAATATCAGCAACTGTCGGGTATATACCGGAAGTTGGGTTTAAGATTTCGTTTTGAGGTCTGGTCTCTCGACGTCAACCACTGTCATGTACCATGCGAACTTTTGCAGTGGGTACCGGGCGATTACGTTGTACCTTAAATCGTGACGTTAGGCCTAACATACTATGTTTAGGCTTAACGTTAGGCAACTTTCGAGTTAACCCTGACGACGGGCCAACTGCAATGTCATATTGAACGCCGAGCTGCGGCACCCGTTGACGACGTAGTCCTCAAAGCGCGACGTTAGGCCTCACGTCGGGCCACTGCGTACCCCCGTCGCCCCCTCCTGCTACGCACCAAACCTTGCGCAAGCGAGTAATAAACTGAGAAATGCAGGAGGCATCACGAATGAGGCTTCGTGAATAAGGCTTTATGGATTGGCATTCAGCCCGTCCACGCGAAATCGGTCGAAGTAGGCTACTAGCTGCTTACGCGCGAAAATTGATTGATTGATTGATTGATTGATTGATTGATTGATTGTGAGGGTCAACGCGCCGAAACTACACCTGGGCTCTGAGGCGCGCCGTAGTGGAGGGCTTCGGATTAATTTCGACCACCTGGGGATCTTCGACTTGCGCCGAAATCTCGGCACACAGCCGCTTTCGATTTTCGCCCCCATAAGAAAAGCAGCCACCGCAGCCGGGATCGATCCCGCGTCCTCGTGCTCAGCAGCACAACGCCTTAGCCACTGAGCCACCGTGGCGGGTCACGCGGAAATGGCGTTCGAGGAAACGGCGTTCGATGACTTGTCATGCATAGAGTGATGCGGATCTCTTCAGAAGCTTGCCCAACAGAGTGGAAGATTGTAAGACCTGCACTTGTGTTTGTCTTAAGTTGCGATGACCTGGGTGCGCTGCGGGAGCGTGTGCAGCGGTTCTTTTTGTTGTTCTTTTATCGTCCGAGGAAATGACAGTTCAGCTGCCGCACAGGCCACGCAACCTTCTCTCGCAAGCACGACTGCTGGGGAGCGGTGATGCATATAACTATATGTAGATTGCATGTATTCGGAGGTCCGTGACGAGTATATATGTGCGTATAAATGGACATTTGCATAGAGTTGACATTTGCGAAGCGCGCTACCCCGCGGGCGATTGAGTCCGCGCTGCGCTGCCAAGCGACCATGACACAAAACGCGTCTTGCTCGAGTACACGTCTCTCAATGCGCGACCTTCACACCTATAGGCATCTCGCTCGACACTCCTTCTCGACAATTTCTGACTAACAATCGATTCACCGTTCCTTCCTAATGTCCTTGAGAAAGAAACGTGAATTACCTCCTCCCCCCTTTTTTTCCGTTCGAACACCACAAAGGCATGTATACCGTGCTTAGCAAAGGACATGCATGGTGCCCACGATCCGTCGAGCCACCAATACCAAAAAAGGAATAAAATCCGACATTAAGCCAAATATAAATAAAATAAAATACAAAGAAACTCTAAGAGCCATTTCGTACTTTTCCCGTCGGTGCGAAAACAACAAGCTAAAGGTTTCCGTTTTTTTGAAGGAGTGGAAAGGGTGCCTATGCGTGTTCAACTGTAGCATCAATTCGTCCTGGTTCAGGGACGCCTCATTCGATTCTCCGACGCCAGATTAATATTCAAAAGACCAATCAATTCATTTTAAGCACGCACTGACCCGTCGAATTAGTACGCACACTGTAAAAAAAATTTGGTCAAAATGACGGAAAAGTTCTGGCAGCTCTATTTCCAAGCGGTTGGCTGTCAAATTGACGGGTGGTCGTCAATACCAAATGATGGCGTTTTTAGTCATTTTGACGTCTTGCTTGTCATCCTGAAATACAAATTTGTCGTCAAAATGACGGGCTGACGTTTTTCCATTACGTCATTTTGACGTGTCCTTGTCAATATGAAATACAAATGGCCCGTCAATATGACGGCCTGAGTGTTTCACAGCAAACCGTCATTTAGACGTCAAATTTAAGTAAAATGTAGTCTTCGGCTGAACTGCCCAATTTTCACATTCTGTGGGCAGTAACTGATAAAAGATGCTACGACGATTAGCTTCAGTGCTCACGTATTTATTGCTGCAGAATGGTACATAGCAGAATGGATGCAGGAATGCACAGCAGACTTGTGGCTTTCCTGTTGATTTTCTGAAAAGCCATTGGCCACAGCACCTGAAAAATAGAACAGTTGGTATTGTGATTAGGCGGAACATGATATTAATGGTATTTGGACAAAATTGCATATAATAGACAACAAAAAGCGATCAACCTACACAAAAGCAGGTGGTGGACAATGCAAACAAATATGACAATATGTTAATCCAATCGAAACAGCATCTTTTCCGTTAGCTTTAGGAAGACAGCAACTTTTCAAGAATACTAGCTGTGCAAAAGTTAAATGGAAAACGTTTGGTATACGTAGTATGTGCATAAAACTGGCGTAAAAAGATAAAAAATAACAATCACATTTCAATAAGCCACGTCGCGCTGTGTAACCACAGAACAAAGGAAGCTGCCAGAAAGTCACAGTAGCTTTCTTTAGTACGTGGCCGCAACGATGAGAAAGTTAATAAAACTTTAACCGTTATCGAGATGAAGTTGTTCCACACTCATTTACCTTTGCAAACTCAATCGTCAGAGTGAGGGTGGCCGTGTCGGTAACAGACGTTGAACATGAAGAATCCACGATGACGGGTGACACTTCCTGCTTCACAGTATTGTGGTGCCGTCGACTGCTATGAAGACCCGCTGGAGTCCACCCATCTTCGAGCCTGCATGGCGACAAAATTACTGCACTTACGTACCGTCGCAGTTGAAGGAGCGATGCAACGATCGCGAGTAACAGTTATACGTACTTTGCACAAGAAGGCGACGCACGAGAAAAAAAGACGCGCAGAGTTTACATGTGTCCAGAAGCTTCTGGCCCGTAAAGTTTAAGCAGTCGTTAGTCTGCTCGCTTTCTGCCCTTTGCACGACCCGATGAAAGAGTAGACAGCCCCCTACCCTTCCCCACCCCAACTTTCGGAAACAGTGCTGCGGCGTGAACAAGCGACAAGTCATTGCTTATTACCGAGTTCTGGCGGGTGCGCGGGCACGATCAAAAGCGTTGTTTCGCGCAAAATTATATTACAACAATACATACTCGTCGTGCACTTAACAAAACGCCCGCCTACTGTGGTGCCGAAATCAGCCGCTGTCTATTCCCGCCCATCTCTTCCCATGTCGACATTTCGAAACTGTGTCAGTTGGAGACAAAACTCATCAAAACGCAAACACGTTTCCTGTTTGGGGGCAATTAAAAGTGCTAGAAAAAGTAAAAGCTCCAGGCCGTGCAGCGGCCGGCGCGATGGTGGTCATCGTTCTCACGGCGCAGTTATCCCTCGCCGACCGCTCGCACCGACGAGCGTGCTGCCCTGTTCAAGCTATACAGATGCAGAAACACGGTTCCAGTTTCTGACACGACGGTCCTTATAGTATTCGAGCCAATATACTCTGCACACTTGAACTTGCTTCACAATTATTGCGTTCGCTGATTTTAGTTATTATTTTTTTTTTGCAAGGAAAAATCTCTTGATGCTGTAAATCGTTCACTTACCGCTATCAGATGCACTTGCTCTGTTGCTGCAGCTCCGCGCGCATGGCTGCTTGCTGAAGGAGACCAGAAAAGAGACGTTTGCTCCGTCGCAGTTTCAAAGAAGTATGTGTGAGCCCCCGACATGGGAAAGGAGGGCAACCCAGACGCTTTCCGAAAACAGAAGAAAATGTCCCTTCCTTTCTCCTCCCCCGATCGCGCGGACGGCGGCGGCCGCCGCGACGGGAGACAAAGGAAGCGTCCCTGGAAGGACCCCCACTCCCCCCAGCAACAGGCAGCGGTGCCTCTCGGAAGGGTCCCCTACAAAGGAAGCGTTCTTCGACAATCCGGCGTGGAACAAGAGAAAAAGCAAAAGGCCCCACCGGCGACTGCGAGAGCCGCCTTGCAATCAGAGTGCTGTATTACCGAAATCAGTTTGTTTGTTTCCTTTCGCTCCTTGTTCTATCCCCTCTCCCATCGAGTTGACGGCGAAACAACAGTCTTCACCATTTACGTCGACTTCCTGTCAAAAATCACCGTCACTTGGCCGTAAAAGTGACGGCCAGTTTTTACAGTGCACGCACGCCGTGTTGCCACGGCGACGGTCCGTCTACAAAGGGCAGCCCACACGTGAAAGCCTTTAATTAACATGCGGATGACCTTTGGCGCGGCCACGCCAGCAACGGCGGTGGGATGCCCGCTATCAATATGGCGTCGGTCAAAGCCACGCTGACGTGGACCCTGCTGCTGTCTTGCATGATGCCGCGCCGATCGGGCGGCTGACCGGAGAAGTTCTATGCTGGAAGCGACATCGTGATCAGGCCATCAAGCTCGACACCATCACTGCAGTCACACGTCTCGTCGCCGCTCTTCTGTGCGCTGCATCTGCAACACTCCGGCGTCGGCAAGACATGTCCGGACATGCGGAGAAACCAGGATCGTCTGCAGCTGGCAGACGGCAGCCGCCGCTATGGCTGCGGATCGCGTGCTGCGTCGAAGTCGCGCTGTACGCGCTCGCCTACCTGCCGCACCTGCTCAAGACGTTTATGCTGAACGACTTGACTACTCTGAGCGCCCTGCTGACCCACTGCGTGGACGTCCAGACCAACGTTTATAGAACCTTGGTTCTATAAACGTTGGTCCAGACGACGCGCGGAGCGGCGCTGGTGCAGGGGGCGTTCGTGGTCGACTATACGCGGCCACCGTGGCTTCCAGCGGAGTGCTCTGCTGGACGGCCCTGAGACGGCCGCGCTCGGGTCCGCTGCTCCTGCTCTGGGCGGTCTACTGCGGCGTCGGAATCACCGTGGCACTGCGGCAGGGCGTCATGGCCGCCTCTGTGCGCGGCTTCCTCTGGGGCCTGGTGCTGTCGTCGCTGGCGCACTACTTCTGGAACCTGCTACTGCTGCTGATGCTCGTGGAAGGGGGGTCGAGGCGCCGCCGCCGGCCATGCGGCGATTGGGGAGGTCGCCCGGCTTCCGGGTGCGCCGCCAGGGTGCAGGCGCTTCGGATCCGAGCCCTGGCCCTCGTGGATCCGAGGCCCGATGCGATGGGGTTCTTCCGCGTCGACGGCCGCTGGCTGGTCGACCTGCTGGCGTTCGCCTGTAACTTCGGCATCGTGCTCTATGAGGTTTGCCACGCGCTGAAGCGTGTGTACATGCAGCCTGTGACCCGCAGTTCTGGGATACACTGGTAGAGATGGTCAGAGTTCGTATAACGCCTGCCAGGGCGCCATTGAGCACTGACACTAGTTTCAAATAAATAAATCCTCCTTAGGCGTTCTGCGGAGCGTCGGCCACGCGTTCCAGTGCTTTCTTGTGCCATGTCCCGGACCACTCTACGTGCCGTCGGCATTAAATGTACGGAACACAAAATCAGCGCATCTCGTTTGCAGCCGCTTTGCAAGCAGGATGCGGCCGTATTTGATGCCGGCCGTGCAAGGCAGTGGTCGCTACTGCGAGGCGCATGCGTGCTGTCTACAGATGATGGCGAGCCACTCGTCCGTATACCTGCACCTGCACCAATGACAAATTAAAGATGGATTTGTTGCAGATTTGTTAGATGGAAGTAAGCAGGAATCCGTTTTGAGTCCTTTTGAGACACTGTGATTTTCTTATGAGTCTTTTTTTTTACTCTGCTGACACACCTTCTTAAGGCACGTTTAGACGCTTCTTTTGAAACACCTTCACTTGGTTTTTGGGCTCCTTCGCCGACACCACGGTTAACGCTCGCCATTCACGCCACGTGGCGTTATACACTCCAAGTTCCCGCTTCAACAAAATGCTCCAGAATGACCAATAGAAGTGACCAGGTGTGCCAATTTAGCGAATGACGAAGCCGAACATATGATTTGACTTAAAAAATTGGTCCAGCTTGCACTAATAGTGGTGCAAGGCTGGAAAAAACAGCCGAGCTAGCTGCCCCTCTCTATAGGACACCTGGGTGTCGCACCTCGCATGGATTTCTGAACTTGCCGCTGAAAGTTCTCCATGACTGGTGGGCCCGGATCGTTTTGCCGGCACGCTTTCACCATATAGTTTCATACTGATATATACTAGAGGGAAATCTGGCGCTGCATTCGCGGGCCGCTGTGGGCGGCGCCATTGCAACTAGCGACGTTCCTCGCCTCCTTGGCTTGGTTAGCCACATGGCTTCTTTTTCGTCTTGAAGCCAAAAGGGGTAACATTGTTTTTTTTTTTGTTCATCTTCCCTGAAGCTTCTAAATAATCCCTGACAAGTAAATCTTTCGGGAGCTTTAATTTTATAATAACAGAATCAATTTGATTAATTTTATGCAGTAATATTGTTGCATTTTTGCAGCCAAAGCCAACTTTTCAGCCTGTTCGTGAGTCATGTCAAAAACAAGTGGAACGTGCCTGCCCGGTACATGACGGAATGTTCGCTGAAGCGCGGCTCCCCTAGACAGTGGCGCCAGATTTCCCTCTAGTATATGTTAGTATGAAACTCTATGGCTTTCACATCTCGTCCAAAGTGGACAGCGCTAGAACGCGCTAGAACCCGCGGTAACCGGCTTCACGAACTCGAAGTCTGTATGCCGTGTATTCGGCGTCTGTGCTCCCCATTTCAGGCGCGAACTCACGTGAACTGGTGAGTTGAACAGCATGCACGCGAGAGGTCACGCATGCTTCGAAGGTCGAGCTGGCCGAAGCCGGGCGCTCTGAGCTCACGAAACGCACGCTCACGTGCGTTCGGTATTTTTTTGTATTTTTGTCTGCTAACGCTGGGCAGCGGAAGTAACAGCTTAAAAACAGCTCTGTTGTTAAATGTGCATGTGCGCATGCAAGGGCGTTGCCATTTTTCATTCGAATTGAATGCTCGGCCCCGTCATTCGTCTTATCTGCACACCAGGCCATTTAAATTGGTCATTCTGGAGCATTGTGGTGAAGGCGAACTACGGGGACTTCGTACTTTTGCACGCGACGCGCACCCGTTTCCGAAGCACACGCCAGCGTTCCGCCGATGACGTCACCTTACCCACTGCATGCACAGGCGCGGCTACGGAGGCTTCGTATGCGAACTCGCGGTGTCTGCACATACCAATAAACACACGAGATCAGGCAGTTCTGCCGACTTTCTGGTTTTACAGTCGAGGTGACTTTCTGACAGCAGAATGCCGTACTAGGCAAAGGAACTGCCGGAAATTCCGTTCAAGAAGGCTCGTTCACTCACTCACTCACTCACTCACTCACTCACTCACTCACTCACTCACTCACTCACTCACTCACTCACTCACTCACTCACTCACTCACTCACTCACTCACTCACTCACTCACTCGGCGGCCGCTTTTCTGATGGCGGCGAAAAGCAAAAAAAAATTACACCATCTTCCCGTAGGGGAACCCTGAGTAGTATGCAAAGCAGCCATGGGGTCGATTCAAGTGCCCATTAGTTTTCAGTTCATCGTTTCCGTTAGATTGAGGTACGTAGCTACCGTTATATTTACAGTTTGGTTTCCATGGTAACTACCACACTTACCGGAACTACGAAATGGGAAGTTGCGTTGAGCCCATGGCTGTTTCGCATACTACTCAGGGTTCCCTTACGGGAAGATGGTGTAATTTTATTAGATGCGACGGGGCTATGTCCCTCCTTTGTCGTTGTTGCGCCGTCCACACCCCCACTGCGCATGCTCAGCTTGCTGAACGCCTCTTACCCCTTAATGGCTCCTGGAGCGACAGTGTTACCGGTGTCTTCCTGGGCGGGCCCGAGATGAGTCGAGCATGCGCAGTGGGGGTGTGGACGGCGCCACAACAAGGGAGGGACATTGCCCCGACCATGAGATGCTGGAGCGAGAGTGTTACTGGTGTCTTCCTGGGCCGGCACGAGACCAGCACGCTTCCCCTTAAAGGGCTCCTGGAGCGGCATTGTTGCCGGTGCCTTCCTGGGCCGGTGGATGGACGGACGACGGACGACGGAGCCGAGAGCAAGAGATGCTTTGCATCTAAAATGCCCGTGTGTACGAGATTTCGGCGCACATTAAAGATCCCCAGGTGGTTAAAATTAATCCGGAGCCCTCCACTACGGCGCCCCTCATCGCCTGCGTTGCGTCGGCGCGTTAAAATCAATCAATCAATCAATCAATCAATCAATCAATCAATCAATCAATCAATCAATCAATCAATCAATCAATCAATCAATCAATCACACGCACGCAGTCGGGATAAGCAGTGTGACAGCGACAGCTCCATCTCGTTCCGCAACCTAAACGTTCAGTCGCCGCGGAACTCCGCTCGACAAGGCTATTCAGATGTCCTTATTTCAAGCGAAACCCTTGGACCAATGCAACTGAATAATTTTTAAAGTAGACCTTCTCGGATACGCGAGAGCCTGGAAACGTCAGGAGTAAAAACACATTCTACTGAGAAGCACTGAGCTTAGCCGAAAACAACTGCGATGTGAAACTACACACCTATGAAGTCTATTTGCTTCAGGCGATTGTCAAGCGACGGTAACAGGATGTGCCCGACCCGATGCAAATCCATCTATCTACGAGGGACCTTAACGTAAGACCTTCAGGCGGCCATTGTCATCGATATTTTACAATCGACCGTTTCTAAACCATTCTCGCATCTTTTTTCCTAACAGCCAAGCGTGAAGGAACTGCCTTCTTTTCCTTATCCTTAACTTTCAATCACTTCAACCAAGCTCTTAAGCCAAAGAGGCGCACGTATACGTGATGGATAGGACAAGGTATACAATGCCACGAGCTTCTATAAGTCATCAACATCGCATAAGAACTTTCGATATTGCGTGAAGTCGTTTCGGGGGAAAAGCCCATACACTTGCTCAAACGTAGCTCAAATAATATTTCGACTATGGCTGCGAAGCACTGACAAAACACCGTACCTTTTCCAAGAGAACAAGGCAGAGGTTTGGAGGACACGTGCTCAAACATTGCTCAAAGCACAGACGCTTGACCATATGTTATTTTACTGCGAGGCACTGACTGCGCAACCGCATTTTTTTTTTCAAGCCCAGAAGGCATGGGCGTTGAGAGAGAGAGAGAGAGAGAGAGAGAGAGAGAGAGAGAGAGAGAGAGAGAGAGAGAGAGAGAGAGAGAGAACAAACTTTATTGTCTCTGGAATTAGGAAGAATCCTCCGCGACGTCAAGTGCCCGCGACGTCACCAATAGTTGATCGGAGGTGTATGGGCTCCCCGGGGCCCAACCCGCCGCGGTGGCTAAGGCGTTGCGCTGCTGAGCACAAGGTCGCGGGTTCGATTCTCGGCCGCGGCAGCCGCTTTTCTGATGGAGGCGAAAAGCAAGAACGCCCGTGGGTACGAGATTTCGGCACACGTTATAGATCCCCAGGTGGTCGAAATTAATCCGGAGCCCTCCACTACGGCGCGCCTCATCGCCTCGTTGCGTCGGTGCGTTAAACCCCACACAATCAATCAATCAATCAATCAATCAATCAATCAATCAATCAATCAATCAATCTCCCCAGGACCTGTTCCCAGAGGGGGGGGAGGGGAGAGGGGGTATGGGGAGGCTGGACACTCACAAAGGGAGTGGTAGTGAGTGTCCAGAGCCCCACATGCTGAGCAATTAGGGGATGTGAAAATGTGGTGGGGGTGGGAGGGGAGGGGGTTGGACTAGTTGGGTGCGATGGGGGAAGGTGTGTTTGCAGAATCCGCCACATGTGAGCTGCAGCGGGGGTGAGGGAGGGGTGGGGGGGGGGGGGGAGGCAGAGCTCGGCGAAGGAGGCGGTGGTGCAGGGTAATGTCCTTGTAAGTTAAAAGTGCTTCAGAAGCCACTGGCGTAGGGGCCCCGTGGGTAGCCGTAAAAGAAGCGGGAGCCCGGAGAGTCAAAGTGTCATCAGAGTGTCATGTACCGCCTCATTAGCGCCTAAGCCAGTGTGGGCTGAAGTCGACACCAGCGCCACGGGTATAATGGCGACTATAATTTTGAGAGCAGGGGGGGGGGGATGCGTCCCTTAACGTAAAGACTACGCGCTCTCTTCAAAGGCGTCATTTTTGTCTTCCCGACATAGCACACACCTTCTGGCGCAAGACAGAAGAATGTCGTAAACAACTCGCTTCCTGTGGGCGTTACGTGCCAAGTATGCGCACAAATCATCCTGTCCATACTTATACGTGCCCTGCATTTCTTCGCAAGGGAAGGCTGACCGCGCTGTCAGCGCTGTAGTATTTATGCTCTCCGCGGTCGACATATCACGCGCCGTATATATACAGGAGAGCGGCTGACATTCCTCGGAACATTCCATCCGGCAGCTCCGTGTCCTTAATATTCCGCTGAAGTGACTGCGTTAGAATTTCTCGAAATACGTGCGCTCATCTAATCCACGCAATGCTTCACAATCCGCGCAAAATGCTTCACAAGAGGTGCCGTTACTCCTCAGTATGTGTAGTGCGTCCGCGCTTGAATGCATGCGCGTGCGTGGACTACTACTAGTTGTAGTAGTAGTAGTAGTAGTAGTAGTAGTAGTAATAGTCATTAGTAGTAGTAGTAGTAACGAGTAGTAAAAGTAGTAGTAGTCACTAGTAGTAGTAGTATTAGTATTAGTAGTATAGTAGTAGTAGTAATAGTAGTAGTAGTAGTGGTAATAGTAATAGTAGTAGTAGTAGTAGTAGTAGTAGTAGTAGTAGTAGTAAGACTAGTGATTGCGTTTGACGCCCTCATAACGGTGCGTGCGTACGGGCGTGTACGTGTTTCTGTGTGCGTGCGTGTGCGGCGCCCTCGCAGTGACGCATGTACTTGTTGAGGCGTTATTCTAGTGTGCGGAGTTCACGGGTTCAATTCCGGAAGGTGCTGTACGTTAAATGATTGGCCGTATTACTTTTCCCGACGCCATGTGCCATCATTTAGATGGTAGCCTTTTTTAAATGCGAAGCATATACTCAACCCTCGCCCGTATGCTGTACACCGCACACATGTCCGTATGCGCGTATAAACTAAACAGGCGTATGCGAAATGAGTCTTCGGAAACATTCCAAAATCGCTTGGATAAGGGACGACGGCGTTTTTTTTTTTTTTTTTTTTTTTTTTCACGTCCCTCTGACGTCCCCGTGTGGAACGTTTGTGTCGCGTTTCTGCTGCATTTAGGAAATGTTATTTCGGCGAAGCTACAAAAGAGTCATAATTAAATTTCTCACATGTCTGGAAAAACTACATCTGACGAGAACTGCACGAAGATACCGAGATTCCTCACTACGTCCCCTCCGCTCTCTTCAAGGAGGAGGGAAAGGAGGAATAAACGTTAAATTCAGTTTCTGTGGAAGCGTCCTTATTCCAAGTAGCCCATGTGCCCACTATGGTGTAGTTAATTATACTAGTTGATACAGGACGGCAACCCGCCGACACACGCATTACTAACCTCAAACCATGTATACCTACAGCGAAGATACACGCAATCCGTATACGCGAGCGAACAGGCAGGCCCATCTCGCAATCGATTGGGCGTGTCGGCAACTCCGCAAAGCACTCTGAAAAGTTACGCCGCCTGAATAACAATTTCTTACGGCACCTGCCCGGTATTTCAAATTGGCATTTTTAACACGACAGGCATTCCTTCTGCAAAATATATGCTTACTGCTCAACTGTGTCGCAGTTATTATTCACGTTTTATCGTTTACTGCGACTGTCGTTAAATTGAACCTCGGGTATTATTTTTTTTTGCTTATTCGCTCAACTTTACTGTTCTATCTCAGGGCTTGGAGCTATGAACTTTGGCCCGCCGAACAAATGAACGGCAATAAATTGCCAGAATATCTACGATGTCAAACACTCTTCCGTTTTATCGCTGGCGCCGCGCGTGCATGCTGCCCAATCTGGAATTGTTGCTTGAGCCTTAATAGACTACCTAAGCAGGTTTAAGCAACGGACAATTCATCCCCAGAAAAAGTAACGCAATCTTCTCAACGTCCCATGCACTAGAAAATCTGTAATTGGTCCGTGTACTTTGCCAAGCTCGAAGTGTGAAAGTAATAAAGTTTTTCGCTGCTAAAATATTCTTCTTGTCCATGTCTATGCAGCTGACGAGACCCGAATCGGAGATTTACTTCAAGGCCAGGCAGCAACGTGGAGGCGATCCAACGTACTGCGGACCGCGACTCGGTTGCAGCGGCGCATTTTAATCTCGTTCAAAAACTCGTATACTCAACAATAAAGAAAAAAAAGGGCACATCGAGGGCTCTAACGTTGCACTGTGCGCTTCAACTTCGGCAGGACGACGGCAGCAAAGCCCGCCATTCCGCAGGGCAGCTTCCCCACGGTATTCCAAAGGTCCTGCCGGTTGCCGTAGGCCAGGATGTCCGTGCTGGCCTCGGTCTGGCTCACGTTCACCAAGCCGCCGAACAGCAGGAGCACGTCGTCGGCGTTGACGACGCATGCGCCGTGCCGCGGCTGCGGCAGGGGCGCCGCGGGCTGCCAGCATCCCCGCTTGCGGTCGTACCAGAGGACGTCCGCCGTCACGTCCATGAGGCAGTCCTCGCCCCTGGTCAGGCCTCCCACGGCGAACAGCTGGTCCATGTACGAGACCAGCGCCAACGAGCTTCGCCCGGACGGCAGCTGGACGGCCTCACGGAGCCAGCGCTGGCACACGGAGTCCCAGCGCTCGACGGAAGACACCAGGAAGACCTTGTCCGTGCGCCTTCGGGACTGGACCACGCCGCCGGCGACGTGCAGCGAGTTGGCGTGTAGCGTGGCTCCGCAGGCGGACATCTTGCAGCAGAGCGGGATGGGGCACTCGCTCCACTGGTCCTGGCCCGGGTCGTACACCTCGACGGAGGCGAGGAAGCGGTCGAACTCGTCCTGTCCGGCCACCACGTACAGCTTGCGGCCCACGGCCACCGTGGCGTGGTTGCAGCGCGCGTGTCGCATGTCTGCGATGCGCTCCCACTCGCCGGGGCCGTGCTTCTCCAGGGACATCCGGAAGCAGCTCTTGGTGGCGTACTTGACGGCCCCGTGCGTGTTGCGCGAGTCGAAGCCGCCGACGAGGTAGATGAAGCCGTCGAGGTAGGCGGCCGTGTGGTTGTGCCGCGGCTGGGGCAGGCGTCCGCAGCGCTTGAGCTCGCCGGTGCCCGGCTGGTAGCGCAGCATGGCGGCGCCCGTGCCCAGCTCGTGGCTCTTGGCCGGCTCGACGCCTCCCAGCAGGATGACCACGGCGTTGTCCGGGTCCTGCAGCGGCCCCGAGTGGAAGGGCAGCGTCATGGCCGGGTACGCCTCCCACGTGGCCGCCGGCTGCGACCGCGAGCCGGGGTGCCGCACCAGGAAGTGCTGGTACGGGTCGTCGTCTTCCAGCACCGCCTCGAGCTCCACCAGCGGCCTCACCCGCGCGTGCACCCGCTGGTAGAAGCGGCGCGCCAGGAAGCGACGCACCAGCGCCTGGCAGCGAACCACCGCCTCTAACTTGGCCTGGTACGGGGCCAGGTCTACGGGCATCTCCTGCGAGGCGTCGCGGCGCACTTTGGTGGACAGCGACTCGCTCGAGTCCACCCAGGTGGGAACGAACTCGGCGTACGGCATGTCGGCCGCGTCCGAGTCGAGCGGCGGCAGCGTCGAGCGCAGCGGCCAGCCGCGGTGTCTCCGGTAGGCGTCCTGGATGCAGGAGGCCGCTTCGTGGCGGACCTCCTGGTTCTCGCGCGTGTACGAGCACTTCTCGAAGTTCTTCAGCGGGCCGCCCTCATGCCAGCTGATGGTGGGCCCGTCCACCAGGTAGGTGCGCGGCCGCGCCCGGTACTCGTGCGCAAGCTCCTCGCGGCCCCGGCTGGCCACCACATGCGCGAAGAGGGCCTTGACGATGCTGAGCTTGACCGCGGCGTTGACGGCCGCGTTGGGGCAGATGGGCGGCCGGAAGCAGCGCATCAGCGTATCCTCGTCCATGAGCGGGAAGCGGACGCACTCGAGCACCTGCTCTTCGAGGCCCCGCCGCTTGTCGTACTCGTGCTCGAGCCAGGCCAGCGCGGCCGCGTACACGTTCAGCTCGCACGACGTGCCGAGCACGTCCGAGCGCAGCACGTTGCACAGCTCGGCGGCCGTCAGGTCGAGGAACTCTCGGCAGCGCATGACGCTGTCGAAGTGCTCGACAAGAAACTGGTAGGCCACCTGTTCTTCGTCACGCATGCCCACCTTGACGGCGTTCACGTACAGCACCACGTGACGGCCCACCTCGCCGGACTCGGCGAGGTACTGGAGGCACTTGGTGATGAGCGCCCGGATTCGCAGCTTGTAGGCGCAGCGGTACACGTCCGTCACGTTCTGGCAGGTGACCCGGATGCTGCCGAGGTACATGTACGAGCGCAGCGCCTCGAAGGCCGACGGCGAGACGCCCTCGAGCTCGACCTTGATGCGCTGCTCGGTGCCGATCTCCTGGAGGATGTCGCGCAGGTACGGGCTGGCGGCCATGAGGATCTCCTTGTGCGCCAGGAACTCGCTGCCGCGGATGCAGACGACCACGTCGGGCTCGCCCGACGGCACCGTGTCCGACGCCGCGGCCATGCTGGACGCACTGGACGCCGCGTTGCGCGGCGGCCCCTACTCGACTGCGGACGCTGCGCCGCGCAACCGCAGGGCTGCCGCTTCTTCACCCTCCTCCGGGTTGATGTAGATGATGATGATACCCACTACGATCGGCGCGTACCCACCCAAAAAGAGGGATTGCCCAGGCCTGTAACGTCTACTGTGCTACGGTTGAATCTTGTTGGTGAAGTTTAACTTGTGTATCATAAACTAAATTAGGAGAATGAAATGAAAGAAGTTCAAACGCAATTAATGACGATCCCAATTGATAAAGGTGTCCTCACCGATTCTACCGGGAAAGCACGAATAAATGTTCAAATATTCTCTCAAATCAGCGCAGCGATTTGAGATAGGTGGCGAGGCAGTGGAAGTGGTAAGCGAATATATCTACTTAGGCCAAGTTGTGACCCCGGATTCCAACCATGAGGCAGAGATAACCAGAGGGATAAGAATAGGGGGAGGGCGTGTGAGTGCATTCGGCAGGCATTCTCAGATACTGAATGGCAGCCTACCATTGTCCGGGAAGAGGAAAGTGTATGACAGATGCATCTTACCGGTATACCCACCTACGGGGCAGAAACTTGGAGGCTCACTAAAAGGGTTCATCTTAAATTGAGGACGACTCAGCGAGCAATGGAAAGGAAGATGATAGGTGTAACATTAAGGGACAAGAAGAGAGTGGAGTGGGCCAGGGAACAAACGCGGGTGAAGGACATAATAGTAGAAATTAAGAAGATGAAATGAACGTGGGCAGGTCATGTAAGGCGAAGGCAAGATAACTGTTGGTCATTAAGGGTAACAGGGTGGAACCCTAGAGAAGGCAAGCGTTGCAGGGGGCGGCAGAAAGTGAGGTGGACCGATGAGATCAAGATTAAGAAGTTTACGGGGATAAATTGGTCACAGTAAGCCCTGTACCGGGATAATTGGAGATTACTGGGAGAGGCCTTTGCCCCGCAGTGGGCGTAGATAGGCTGGTGATAATGATGATGATGATTCTCTCAAAGCCGTAATACGTAGCATAGACAGGGTTCGCCCCGTACGGATACTCGGCTCCTGCAAGAGCAACATTGTAACCGCCAAAAAGCGGCGGTGATGACGCAAAATACGGTCACCTGAATCCGGGACCTGGCTGCGCATATATTTCAGTAACAGAAGGTGCTCATCTGGAGATGTAATATGAATGTAGAACGCGCTCAGTGAGATCAGGCGCGAAAGATCGGCCTTTCTTATAAATTTCCTGCATCCTCAATAAAATCCTCTTATCTGCGCTGCGTCCTCTGTGTCAATTCTGCCTTAGTCTGTGCTGTTTCGCGCAGTAGAAAGAACCATTATAAACTATATAGCCCAGTTCGCAGTACTCCTCCCGCACAAATAATTGGTCTCTCTCTCTCTCTCTCTCTCTCTCTCTCTCTCTCTCTCTCTCTCTCTCTCTCTCTCTCTCTCTCTCTCTCTCTCTCTCTCTCTATCTCTCTCTCTCTCTCTCTCTCCATTTAAGGTGGGTATCATTATCTAGCCCTGGCCCGTCTCTCTGAGCCCCTGGCCGATCCCTGCGAAGACAAGAATCAAGTGGTTTCCAGCACATGCAGGAACGGTGTCGGAACGTGCTGAGAACCACAATGAAACCGCACACGTTCCTGCGCGCGAACTCACTAACCGCGCCGAGCAAAGTGTCGGAGAGCATTTGTGGCGCAGCTAACGAGACCGCATGACTACATACAAAGAAATTACTCAGGCCAATCGACTTGCCAGACGCACGCTCCCGCCGCCCTGCAAAGGATTCAGCAGGGAGCAGGCGGTAGTCTATAGGCAACTCCAAACAAAGACGGTCCCGAGCCCCCACAAGATCTACCCGGAGACATACCCGGATGCCACCTGTCGGGTGTGCCACAAAGCCCCGGCAAGACTTGAGTCCGGGATTGCCTCGCATACCCGGACGAATCAAACACAGGGAGGGTGCCGCCTGCCTTCGAGGAGGCGGTACGGACTGAAGATCAAAATCTACAACTCCAGGCTGTCCAGCGAGTCATTGTGGCGATGGCCAGGCAAGAGGACCCCGGCGACCCGGTGACGTGGAGCGGGGGAACCTAGCCGGGTGGCTACATCTGCGGTGAAGACTCCGGCCAAGTCATGAAGACCTAGCAATAGGACTTTATTCGCAGTCCCCAATGTAGTTTTCCCAATCCAAACGTGGTGGGTACCCGATTTCTATTGCATCATCGTATACTCATCACTGTTATCATCATCGTCATCCGCCATCGCCACCATTATCTCTTCTACCGGGTACGGGCCGCAACCCGACCAGTCGAAATCGCACCAAATCGCATCGGACTCCTCGGCTAACAGAAACGGGCATGAGCGGCCTGACGACACGTCAATGGAGCAGGCGACTGTCCGTCGGGGCGGCCGTGCTGGCGTCGCTGCTGGTGGTCTCGTGCCTGGTGTCGGCCTTCGCGCTGCCGCCGCGTCCCGGTGGGTTGTTGCTGTGGTTAACTTTATTCTTTTCAGCCTATGACTAGTGGTCCCTCATTCGAGGGGACCATGTGACGACCGTGCTATCTCAGTCCCGGAGACCGAAGTCGGCGCGGGTCGTCAGGTTATCTCTCACGGCTCAAGAAGGCGAAGGGATGAAGGTGGGAGGGTTGGGTTAAAGGGACCCTGCAACACTTTCGATAAACGCTTTCACTCTTTCCTTCGCGTTTGGAACCATTGCGAAAGCTATAGTTATCGCCAGCACAGAACAGAACTGCGTGATTTGCTCGTCGCACCAGATACGCCTTCCGTTTCTGCTTTGTTTTTTCGGCTTTTTTTTTTAATTGCTATCGAAAAGCGTTCATTGCTGCAACTGAAGGAAAACCGGCCAACAGCCGTTACATGGCCTTAGTGACGTAATTCGAACGGTCGAAGAACGTCAAGACCGGGAAAGAGAGAAAAATCTTTTGAGTGAGTTTTCAAGTTATCTGATGGGCATAGAGCAGCAATTTTTGATCGAGGTACTTTGCGACTCCCTAAGCTATGTACTGGGTGTGTTGGGTGACTACGTTCTGCAAGCATTGAAGATTTCAAAAAAAGTTGGAAAAAGTGTTGCAGTGTCCCTTTAAATGCGCCCCCAAGATTATCTGAATATGGGGTACATGGGTGAGAGCAGCATTTGCACGTGGAAGGGTAGTGAGTGAAGTAGCCAAGTTAGTTGGGGAAGTTGTTCGTTGGTAGTGTCCATTATCCCGTCACCCGTGAGAATTACACTCAGAAGTTCCTCACGGCAGTCGCCTCTCATTTGCTAAGCATGCTATGCGGAGATTCTATGGGATAAATATTCCCTAAAAAGCCGTGTTGGCGGCTGCCCGTGTAGCGCTGTGGTATTGTACTTGCTTTTAAACGAGAAGGTTCGAGTCCGACAATGCGGTGTTTTTTTTAGCTCTCAGAATTTTTCAGTCTTCGTGATTTTTAATAGTTTTTCTACACTGGTTTTTACTATATCAAGAGATCGACGCACAGGACTTCTAGAATGGGTTGAATTACGTTTAATATAGGTTGTGTTCTGTGTCGTTGGGCTGGGTTAGATTAGGTTTGTTGCAGTTGGGCTGGATTTGGGTCGGTTATGACGCGTTCGGTTCGGTTGCGCTAGCAGGTTCTGTTATGTTACGTTGGGGCGTAATATTATCCAGCAAATTTTAGGCCAGCCAGGTTTTATGGAAACTGCCGTGAGAATTTCCCGGAGGTAACTCTCACGGCTGCCGTGAGATTAGCCGCAGCCTTCTTCGTCTGATGGTCCCGGAGCTTGACTTTTCTTTTGGTAAGCTTAGGGGGAAGAGGTTGGAAACGTCGTGTTGAAGAGCGGTGACGTTGGGTAATAGTACCTTCTAATGTGATAGTGAAAGCGAGATTCTGTGTTACCTCAGAGGCCTAGGAGGAAAGTTAGCAGGCTTACCGACGGCCAAAGTTATTGCCCGTTGGTGAGGGGTGCCCTGTCGTGCACCAAAGGGCGATCTTCCAGTCGGCAAGTGGGTGCGCAAATAGACAGACGGAAATAATTTCAATTTTGCACTAAAATTTCTCAAGTCTGGAAGGTGGCGACACGTCGTGTCTAAACTTGGCCCTACTTTACGTGTCCAGACAACTCCGTCGATTTCAACGTGCGATTCAAAAACCGCAAGAAGGATAGGAAAGGTTGCACATTATTGGTTTTTTTAACCGGGGACAAGTTTTTAAATACCTCTTTTAGTCTCACGTGCAGTTAAAAGTGTGTTGCTGCACGGCCCACTGTCACGGTTGCCAGCATTCCTTTTTGCGGGCTACGTATGGGTGGCAGATCTAAAAATTCCGATTTCAAAAGTTCTAGGGCGCTATCAACAAAACCGTTTCGAGTTAAGGGGTTTTAAGTGACGCCCTTTCATTTAGCATAAAGAACATAATCCCAACCAAAACAAAGCAGAAGCTAGGCGCCGTATCTGCTGCGACCAGCGAATCACGCAGTGCTGCTCTGTGCTGTTGATAACTATAGCTTTAAAGGGACCCTGCAACACTTTCTTCAACTTTTTTTGAAATCTTAAATGCTTGCAGAACGTTGTCACCCAACACACCCAGTACTTAGCTTAGGGGACCCGCCGCGGTGGCTCAGTGGCTAAGGCGTTGCGCTGCTGAGCACGAGGTCGCGGGTTCGATTCCCGGCCGCGGCGGCCGTTTTTCTGATGGAGGCGAAAAGCAAAAACGCCCGTGTGTACGAGATTTCGGCGCACGATAAAGATCCCCAGGTGGTCAAAATTAATCCGGAGCCCTCCACTACGGCGCGCCTCATCGCCTGCGTTGCGACGGCGCGTTAAACCCCTTAATCAATCAATCAAAAATCAAAAACTTAGCTTAGGGGGTCGCGAAGTGCCCCAGGCAAGAATTGCTGCTCTATACCCATCAGATAACTTGGAAACTCGCTCAGATTTTTCTCTCTTTCCCGGTCTTGACGTTCTTCGACCGCTAGAATTGCGTCACTAAGTCCATGTAGCGGCTCTTGGCCGGTTTTCCTTCAGTTGCCGTAACGAACGCTTTTCGACAGCAACATTACCCGCCGCGGTGGCTCAGTGGCTAAGGCGTTGCGCTGCTGAGCACGAGGTCGCGGGTTCGATTCCCGGCCGCGGCGGCCGCTTTTCTGATGGAGGCCAAAAGCAAAAACGCCCGTGTGTACGAGATTTCGGCGCACGTTAAAGATCCCCAGGTGGTCAAAATTAATCCGGAGCCCTCCACTACGGCGCGCCTCATCGCCTTCGTTGCGTCGGCGCGTTAAACCCTACAATCAATCAATCAATCAATCAATCGATAGCAACATTAAACATAATGCCGCCAAAACAAAGCAGAAACGGAAGGCGTATCTGGTGCAACGCGGAAATCACGCTGCAGTGCCGCTCCGTGCTGGCGATAACTATATAGCTTTCGCAGTGCTTCCAGACGCGAAGGAAAGGGTGAAAGCGTTTATCGAAAGTGTTGCAGGGTCCCTTTAATTGTGCTTCCAGACTGGAAGGATAGTATGAAAGCGTTTATCGGCAGTGTTGTAGGGTCCCTTTAAACGATTACGGTGGCAAACACACCATATTTACTGTTAGTGTGAAGCAGAATGCCTTGAAAGTAACAACTGCCCGAAGAAGGAAGGAAACAGCACGAAAAAAAAAAACAGAAAAAAAGTACTTTGGGCCTAATAAGCTTTTTGTGCCTGCCTTAAAGGGTCCATACAGACCTAATACAACTTTGTTTAACTATAAAGAGCTAGCCTTCAGTACCTCACTCAGCTCCATTACGGCCACGAAAGACGTTTTTTAATCGATAAAAACGCAAGAAATACTTCAGAACTTTTAAATTTCGCGCCACAGTGACGTCTTATCGGCGCGAGTGACGTCATATGGGCCAGCATTAAAAGCATAATTTTCAGTGGGTTAGGTGCACGTTAGCATTCAAGTGATTCGACTGAACGGAACTAGCGGCCTTACAACAATCGTTCAGTCATGTGTCCTGACGATTGATTAGTTCGGCCGCCGTCAATCGCCCAAACAAGATTCTGTGACGTCATAGAAAAGTTGCCGGAAACTGGCTAGCGAGTCGCCACAGCTCCACGAGTTTTCTTTAATATCTCCGTTATTTTTTTGGGAGTTTGCGATGAAATCGGTATCATTTTTATCAGGACAAAGCAGCCTTTCTAATGAACCAAACTTGTATTTTGTCTTCGTGGCTTTAAGCAGCGCTAGTATTAAACGAAGAGTATAAAACATAGGTATGTTAGTCCTTTTTGGTAAGATGACATGTCATCACCCCGCTATAAAGGGGAAACCCATAGCAATAATAATCATCATCATCATCATCATAGTTGTCTCCTTCTCTGTGTGCTCGTTCATCGTGTGCGCGCTGTAGTTATTACCAAGTGCGCAACTTGCCCTGCTAACCGCTTTCGTAGGAAGACTAACTGCAGTTCGCTTATGTGTTTGTTAGTACGCGTGAGAGAAGTTCACGAAATTTGGCATACTGAGCTGTGGCCGATGGAAATGTCCTGTCTCTACCTTTTTCGGGCCAGCATCGCATGAGCGAAAGTGGACGTTTTCATATCGTGGTCTTACAAGTGGAAGCACTTCAGTTACTACTACTACTACTACTACTACTACTACTACTACTACTACTACTACTACTACTACTGCTGCTGCTACTACTACTACTACTACTACTGCCACCAGTAGTAGTAGCACAGTTTAACCTCGTTTTAACGGACACTGTTATACCGAATTATCGGCTATAGCGAACTACATTCGATCTGGTTTGGTCGCGTTTTATTTCAATGACACTTATTCTTTTATAACGAAACTGAAATTGTGAGCCGCGCGCGATATCGGATATAACGAAGAAATGTTTGACCAGGAGGCTGAGAAGCCACTTGGAAAAACCCTCCGGCATCCGAAACTACAGAAGTATAAGGGCCCTTTCGTTCGTGGACACTCCGGAAAACTCCATCCTGCTCAGTGCTGTGAGTAGCCACCAGATGAAGATCTCATCCTTCATGAAATAAATAAAGACGAAGGCCCGTTTTGTCAAGTGAACCAATTGCTTTGTTGTAATTTCACGTACTCATGTTCCGGCTCATTCAGCTTAAAATGCAACAAGGAGACAGTAGCGGTCCCAGAGATTGGTTTTAGGGGGGGGGGGAGGGGCGAATTTTTTTTTTTGGGGGGGGGGGGGGGCATTTGATTTTTTTTGTGGGGGGGGGGGGTCGAATAAGAACCGCTTCTCTCCTTGCGCCAATTCTGCGGAGGAGGTGACAACAATGCCGGCGTGTGCGCGTATGTGGTGTAACCCGCTTGCGCACAAATCAGACACAGTGGTTTTTGACTCCCCGTAGGCGGTGCAACGGCTGACTCGAGCCCGTATTTCTGACGGTCGCAACACGTTTGCGACCTCGCACAAGTGGGATTTAACCTCGCGCAAGTGGAATGTTTCGAAAAAAAAACAAAAAATATGAAGCTGAGGACCTCTTTGGGGGGGGGGGGGGGGGGCGATCGCCCCCTTCGCCCCCCCCCCTTGGGACCGCCACTGCAAGGAGAGAGGTAAGGTGTACCCTGTTCATAGGTGGCTGGAAGCCTACAAAATGCATTTTTATATCAAGTATTTTTGTGCCAGCCAGATTGTCGATTTTTTACAACCGATTTTAAACTCTACTGTTATAACGAATATCGGATATAACGAGCTAATTTTCTGTCCTGATACTACTACGCTATAACGAGGTTCGACTGTAGCAGTAGTAGTAATCTGGTGCTGACTATACACGTTTGGATACAGAAATTCCTTTCATCCTTGCACCCCCCCCTCTCTTGAAGCCCCCCACCGGTATTACGTACGGCTACGTATTCACAATATAACTGTGATACACTCTCGCCCAATCGTGACTGTCGCAGCTTTATCGCGTTGTTAACCAGTGTCGTCGCTATGGTAACGAGGAGAACGCGAACAGCCAGAGCGAGCTGTGGAGACCGTGGTAACGTTGAATAACTACGCTGTTCTGCCATACGGTATGTTACGCTCACTTATGCGAACGTGTCCGAACAACGCCGCTGTTTCCACTTGGTCAACCTGAGCGCGGAAAAAAAACTGTACTTGATTCCTCAGTCATAGGAATAGGTAAAACACGAAAGTGAAACGTGCAGCGAAATCTGCAGCTGAGCATGATTTGCGGGTGTGCTTGGCGAGCGACGTCCTGCTGGCGGGTCGCTTCGGCAAAGGAGTACTGGCGTCATTTCGGTGGCGGATATGACGTCAGTGAAATCTTGGTGTATACTGGCATAAAACACTTTCGTGTTGAAATATAAAACCCGAAAACGAACAACCCTAAGTATAACGTTCTCTAGACATAAAGGTTGCTTTTCCGCAAGAAGACCCTGTGTGCAGGGGTGCACCCTTTTCAGGCCGCTTGCTTTGTCGCACTGGCGTTATTTCCGTGACGGATATGACGTCAGTCAAACCATGGTGTATCCGGGAAAAAAACAATTTCGTGTTAATGTGTATAGTTCAAGTTGCAGAAGAATATGTTGTTGGGCAAGTTGCTACTCAGCTACGCAACCCATGCCAGCGCGAAAGGGGAGCAAAGACCTGAGACAACCGAACCAGCGTTTGTCCCGGGTGCACCTTTCGCGCACTGGTATGAGTTCCGTACTTCATGTTATCAACGCTGCCTGTCTGTCTGATGCTGATGCTTGATGATTGCTATTGGTTTCCCCTTTGTAGCGGGGTGATGATGTGTCATCTTACCAAAAAGGACTAATATACCTATGTTTTATACTGTTGGTTCAATACTAGCGCTGCTTAGGGCAGGCACAAAAAGCTTAGATTAGGCACAAAATACTTTTTTTTTCCTGTTACAAGTGGTAACTGTCCTAGGCAATATTCCCCCTCTGCTTTTCGTCCACCAGCATTATAATCTTATTTTCGCCGTCTCGACAGCCTTGAAGTTAACTTCCTCTGTGCCATCCTTAAATTCTAGGGATTCTGGAAGCCGAACATTTCCCTCGTGTAGATTTGGATGGATACCCTCACATTCAAGCACTACGTGTCACAAGAACGTGGTTCCTTTGAGAGAAGGCGATGGGTAGCTCCGACCCGCAGATGCAGAAAAGTCTGACGGAACGGGCTGCCTTGGTCACCGGCAAGCTGCAACTACCCGTCACTGCCCCCTCCTAACTACGTATCGCAATAAAGTTTATTTCTCTCTCCCTCTTCTCAGGACACCCCAATCCTGCCTTGATGGCACCGTCCCCGGCTGCCTTGGCCAATGTCCCCCACAGGCCGACCAGGCCGACCATGCTGCGCTTCTGCGCCTCCGCAGTGTGCCAGCAGGAAGGTAAGGACGCAGTCGGGGCCAGCAGGGGCTGCAACACAGCCTATACAGACACACCCGGTTATAACGAACCCGGGTAGAGCGAATTATGCTATATATCGAACAAAAATAAATCAATTACGAAAATACACGGGAAACATATTCCTTATAACGAAGTTCACATCCGATATATCGAACTCTGCGCGCCTAGAATGGCCGCCGAAATGCATGGTCTCGGAGCGGCGATTGAGGTGTGGATTGGCCGTGGTTGAGACGTTGAGTCTCACAGTGACGCCCGACACCTTCCGTAACTGAAGGAGAGTGGAAAGCCGGGCTAGCTGAAAATGGTTCATGACTGCAACTGCGCACAACAAAACGGGACCATAGAATTCCTTCGGGGATTTCCTGAGTGTCGTCGACGACCATGGTTGCCATCACTGTGAGCCCCTCTGACGCGGAGACCGTCGCCGATGTCGTGGCAGCTGGCGCTGCTGAAAGCACCACAGAGGCAGAATGTCGCAGATGAAAGCCGTCCGCCGCTTTTAATGAAGCGCTTTCGCCAGTTGGTATGCTCCGCCATTATTGCTTCGATATTTAAGGACAGGGACTTGAATGCTGTGCTAGTTGACGCCGCCAAAATGAAAGTGAAAACAAGAATCACCTCTTCTTGCGAAGTATAGGCAGTTGAGGTGGAAAGTAGCCTTATTGCTTGCAATAAATGGATTGTTTTGTGTACGGTAACGACATACTTAATTGTGTTGGTTTCCGCACGCGGGGATGGGTGAGGCGGGGGGTGTCCCGCGTATTGCGATCTCGTAACAAAAAACTCGTTATCGGCGGGTTTCGCTATATCGAACTATTGGATATATCGAACTAATCGCGGCGCCTATTACAGTTCGCTATAACCGGGTTTGACTGTATATCATTACGGTTGTTCGTTTTCGGGTTTTATATTTTTTTCAAAATCAGGGGTAAAAATCGGGTGCTATTTTTCGAACTGATACTTGGGGAGAAATCGGGTGTTTTAGTGAAAACATTCTGAAATTCGGGTTTTTTCTGGTTAAATCGATAGATGTATTAAGTTCATTTCAATACACTAAGTTGGTTTTAGAGGGTATCACGACCTTTTTAACTCTAACGTGTTAAAATTGGTGTTTATTTCAAGCTGGTAATCAGGGGGACTTCAGGGTTCTCTTTAAAATGCTCTCCGAAATTTGTCATTTTGTTTGAAAGAATAAATCCTGACAGGGAAGAGCATTGATAACTTCTTGCAAATGAAACATTTTACTCGCAAAAAGCTGGTCATCGATTGTTCCCTCATCCTTGTTGACATACATTATTGTGGTCTGCTAGCGCAACTGGTAGTTCTTCATTCGAGGCGTGTCAGATCGCTGAACGTATCTCAACTGGGAGAAGGTTCTCTCGACAACTCAGTTTTCATTAGCTAGGCACAACAATGTTAGGGTAGCATTTGAAAGCCCGAGGTTGTGGGTGGTAGAGTCATTCCAATACCCCATGAGTTCGGAAAGTGTGTTTGTGCACTTGCTTCCAGCAAGTACTGGTTGCGAACGGCGGAACGTCAGACCGCAATTGTGCAGATCGCTCATTTGAAAAGGTCCATTCGGAGAGCAATCGGGTTTAGCCCGAATCTCCTAAACCGTGTTGGGGGTGCAAGAATCAGGTAAAATCTGGTTTTACCCGAAAATGAACGACCCTATAAGTGGTATTCGATCAAAAGTTTAGCTGTCAATTTCATCGCTTGGCAACACTGGAAACGGCCACAGACATGGCTGATGCGCCACGTACATGGCGCGGCTTGGGCTACTGCGCCCGCACGCCGAAGCAAAAAAACACCGGCGTGCGTGCTCTGCTCCGTTTCAACCTGATTCTCAACGGTGGTGTCAACAGAGATGTTATTAATCGCACTCGAGGCAATACTTTGCGTTCGGTGATGTAGAGTAAACACAGTCATGTGCTTAGCACGTACAAGTACCGCCATCCCGCGGAGCCCGACGTAACGAGTGTCGGCGCACCCACACGGTTGTCTGCATGCGCGCCTTGCCAGTGAATACCACCTATATGTAATGCAGGTCGGCGGCTCAACAGGTCCATAGCGTGGGACAGGGACCCCTGCCGGGACCCGTACCGCTACGCGTGCGGACACGGAGCTCAGAGCCTGGACGCCGAGCTGCGGCGGCAGGACGAGCGACGCCTGAGCGGTGCGTGCAGCGCTTGAGTACGGTCTTGTGGAGTTCGCCGGTTAGCCTGCTGCGTGCCGGCGATGCTGCGTAGCGGCACTTGGATTGTCGGTCAATTCTTCTGTTTCATGAGAGTGACGTCCAAGGTGAGTTACGAACGGCGCACGAACAGGACGATAGGAGGATCACAAAAAAAAGTTCCTGCGTTTTTGCAGCCGCCCCTTCCCATAGGGCCGATTTCCCGTGCAAGCCGGGTGAACTTCCCAAGCGTTGTAGTCCCACACAAGGGCCGAGCGCCGGGCAGGGCAGTTACTTGTACCTATTTTACCGGTAGGTTCCCGGCGCAACCAATGCAGCCCGAACATGTTGTTTGAAGATCTCTATGGCAGATGCCAGGGTTTCGATAGCGGTGCTCAACATGCTCGTAATGGCTGGGTCAACAGGGACTACCTCAGTGATGATGGTGGAAGCCTGCTGGATTGAGACAGACTGGGCAGGCTTGGCTATAGTTAGGGCGTAGGTGCGCCCGTCGTTTGCTGCTCGTCTGCTGTCTCCCTTGGTTGCTGATAATTCGAAACGGGCTTGTTTCTTGAGGATCTTTTTCTGCCGCAGCCTCCATGATAACTCTTTTCTTCTCCTGCCAGTGAGGGCATTGGGGGGAGGAGAACATCGATCCTGTTAACAGTTGGCACATTTGAGTTGGGTTTAGTTGCAGTCGGCTTCATCGTGATCGCCTGCGCATCGTTCGCAGCGGGTGGCGTGGAGACAGGTTACGCGGATGTGGTTGAATCTGCCACACTTGTAACATTGTGGAGGCCGAGGAGTTGTGGGGTGGACAGGAGAGCGAACATTGGCAAGGTAAATGTGCTCAGGAAGTGTGCTCCCGACAAAGGTAAGGAAGAGGGAGTTCCCGCTCCTGTTGACCTCAACGATCTCCTTCGAGGACCTGATATGGGGGACTAATTCGGCGGCAGTGCCTGGAATATCAATGCCTCTGGCGACGCCAGTGATTTTGTTTGGCTCCTTAGAAGCAAGTTGAGCGGCCACAGTTATGCCACAAAGGGAGGTCATCTCTAGGAGGGCGATTTTTGTTTTGCTGCTCGTGGTGTCGATGGCCACACTATTTCTGGCTTTGTTGACCCTGACGTCCTTGATGTCGCACAGGTGTTCCGTAGCGGTGCCCACCGAGTAGGCGCTCACCGTGCGAAAGATGGACTTGGGGTCTGCTGGTTTGAATAAGACCGTATGTAAGGTGTCGCTTGTAGGACTTTGGCGACTTGCAGTGGGTGGGCGGGCTTGGACTGTTCGTGGAACAAGCCTTGTTCAAGGTGGAAGAGGTGGGAAGGAGTTCAGGTTGGTTGAGCAACTGCTTGTTTTTGTTGTCCTTCCGGGCTTGTCTGGGGGCAGCTTTGTGGCGTTAGAGATGGGTCAGAGGTGTTGACTGTCCGCCTCTTCTGAAGTGAACCAGCAGGGACCACCACCTTTTGGGTAGTCGTCTCGTCGAACCATGGGATGTTGTAGTTCTCAGTGTTACTATTAGCTTGGGGGGTTGCTTGTTGGGGATTTTTTTTCGCCGGGTTCAGTGGGTTCGGAGAGACCTTCATAGTCCTGATTGCGAGCCTTTCTAAGCCGTTCTGCATCCTGCGTGGGTTTTTCCCGCGTGTGTGTGGGCTCATGGTTCATCGTCCTGGGGTCCTGTGCAATGGTAGAGGCCTTAAAAGTAGGAGAGTCTCCTGTGATGAAGGCTGCTCGTTGCGTGCCCTTCGGGCGGCGGCGGCGGCGAGCTGCTGTGCGAGCTAGCCTGGTTTTAGTAGCTAGACGGGATAGACGTGGTGGGCGCTGCTGTCCTGCTTTTTCCTGCATTCATTGGGGTGAAAGGCGCCTTCAAAACGTCGCCTGGTTTTTTTTTTTTTTTTTTTTTTCTGGTTACATTTCCAGGCCCGCCTAGTAGCCGCGAACTTGTGAAGAAAGCTGTCGCAGCTCCGGCTTCGTATTGGCTATTCTAGTTTCGGGGGGCGTTTTGTCTCGAGGTGTTCTATCGAGGGCGAGAGACTTCCATTCTTGCTCCTTCCGGATGAGGTGGATGATAAGGTCGAGCTTGGAGAGCCATCGGGGGGAGGTGACTCTTCCTCCGAGTCGAGTGGACCCATTTTAAAGGATAGAGTTTGCGCCCATGTGGCGAAGGCAGCGTGGTAGGAGAGAACCGTGTTGGCCCTGCGTTTGGAGCCTCCGGTTTGTGTAAACAATGGGGCAGGGAGGGGGAGGAGGGGCGAGAAAGTAGGGAGCGATCCGGTGGCAATCACTCACCAGAGAAGGGGCTGAGTGAAGGCGGGAATAGATCCTCAGGGTTGGGAGTAATCCAAGAGGCGAAAATAATCCATGGGCAGAGCAGAGCAGGATAGTAAACACGAAAAAAAAAGAAAAACACACTCGCGGCACTCGTAAGGAGCCTTGGGGAGCTAGCCAAGGCAGCAACAACCCCCGCGAGGCCGCGGAGTTCGCGAGCGAGCACACATGGCCGTGAGGGAACGACCGCGCAAGTATAATGCATAATTATAGCTCAAGCGAGCACTTCACCCGGATATAACACACTCTTTTTTATTATTATTACCACTCTTCAACACACACGCACAACACAAGAACACACTCGCGCCACGAATATCCAAGTGACGAAGATAATCCAGGGGCCGGGGAGGGCCGGGTTATGGTCCCTAGAAATAGGACCATAGCCGGGTGGAGGCCCGAGGGGCCAAGAGTTTTACCACACACAAGGTAAACACACCCGCACGCGCACTCGCACAAAGCGAACTCCCGAAGCGTGAAGCGAACTCGAAGCGAACTGATGGAGTTGGACCTCGAAAAACCACGCTGTTTAAATAGCCATAACCGTTCAAACCTCGTGAACCGCTGGCGCTTGTCATACATCTCCCCGTTTTTTAGCGCAAAGAAAACTTCAGGTACAGTTCAGGCAAAATCTGTGTATATAACCAGCAGCCCCCGCGTTTATTTAGTTAGGAACGCTCGTTGTGTTGGTATTCATGATAGTAAGCGAAAAAAGCGGCCGTGCAAGAAAAAATGGCACGTTCAAAATGCCGCAGAAGAGAGAGAGAGAGAGAGAGAGAGAGAGAGAGAGAGAGAGAGAGAGAGAGAGAGAGAGAGAGAGAGAGAGAGAGAGAGAGAGAGAGAGAGAGAGAGAGAGAGAGAGAAGTATTGAGGTTTATTGAGGTAATGAGGCCAGATGCCCTGGGGGGAGAGAGGTAAAAAGGTAGGGGAAAGAGCAGTTCAGCGGTGCTCCCTGTTCACGCAGTTCTCTTTCTCTGCATGTTAATGCAAAGGCTCGCTGTTCATATGCGGTTCACAGTTCACTAGCTTGTTTTCTTCTCACTTTTTGCACATAAACCGGGCAGATGGAGCGTACGTGCTTGGTGCACTCTAGAGCTCCAGCCGCGCAAGAAAAAAATGGCGCGTCCGAATTGACGCAGAAAGGCTCCAGCATACGAAATTAAAGCAAGCACAAAAAGAACATAACTCCCGCGGGCGCGGTTTCAGGCAGGGTGGCGCGCGAGCACTGCGAAGGCGGGAAATCTGAAATGCATGGGGTGGGAGCATGCAGTGAGCGGATAACGACGCTGCAACCCCTTATGGCGAATCCCTGCTCTGCACTTCCGACAGCTTTCACATTGATTGGAACGGCTTCAATATTTTTTTTTCTTGTCGGCTGACTGTATCTCTTGACGAACTTAAACACTCGTTGGCTCACTGACTCAATGCGAGGACCGTAGTTCAAGTTCCGGTGTCAAAATGGTCTCTGCGCGCAAACGCTTTGTTCTCAATTTCGAAGCGTGGAATCATTGTAAATACGATAGTCTCGTTCTTGGTCTTAATGAATGCGAACATTTTGCTCGTCGGTCTGTTACCCAATCCACCTGGAAATGTTTCTGGTGGGTCTGCTCGCTAGTGGGTCACCGAACGGCGACCCGCGACATTCAGATCACTATGGGACCACAGGTGAGCCACTAATTTGACCCGTGGGGTCAAATCACTCACCCATGGGTCACGGGTCAGAGTGTCACACCATGGGTCAGATCTATAAAGGGTTAGGGGAGACGAAACGAGGTAGTGTTGCAGAAGAGAAGAAGCGTAAGAAAAATATGAAAGAAGTGATGAGTAGCGGTAAGTAGAGGCGGTGGAGGAGAGTACAGAATGAGGAGGAGAGGCGAGGTTACATTGGAGAAGAATGGAAGAGGGGAGAGGCATCAGGGGGGAGAGGAGGAGGAGGAGGAGGAGGAGGAGGAGGAGGAGGAGGAGGAGGAAGTGATTGTTGGGGATGAGGGAAGGGGAGATAGGGGCCGATAACTGTCTGGCGTTACGCCGACACCTCAACCAGCCGGGCAGGGGGGGAGAGAAGTATGGTCAGAGAGAGGGAGGAAGAGGAGGAGAGTGGCAGATAGGAAAAGGATGAGAGAAGGGAGAGGGGCAGGAGAAATGAAGTTGGAGAATAGTGCGGGGGGAGGGGGGCGGGGAGGCCGTTACCTGTACTAGTCAGCAGAAACATTCCGTTTTTCGACGTCATTACCAGCGGCGCAAGCATATACGCCGGAAACTCTGTTCTATCTCTTTAACCTACGCAGTGTTGCTGTCTTCGATGGCTGTTCCCCGGAGTCGGCAGACCGTGGCCGAAAAGGCGGCTGCCCTATACCAGGGATGCCTTAAGAGAGGTAGGTACGCACGATGTGACGGTGGGGCCAAATGTAGTCTCAGAAAAATCGCGAATCATTTTTAAGCGCATCATCCTAAGTAACTAGGAGAAAAAAAAACGTCCGTCAAGGATGATGAAGGGTTCTCTAGGTCCGCCATTCTAAGAGTAACATGCGGAGTAGGCGGATGGACGCCCGTGTTAAGCAGCTGCAACCCGTCTGCATTGCATTATTATCTTACACTGCTTGCCTAGATAACTGGACGAACTTTGGAGATGTTTTTAGCTTAAAGGGACCCTGCAACACTCTTTCAGCAGTGCAAGTAAATCTGCGCGACGTTTAGACTACACTGCCAGGAATACCCGAGCCAAATATTACAAGTGCACGTGAAGCGGTGAGCGCGCAAATCGCTGTGAAAGACGCGGAAAAACCAACCGCTCTCTCTTCAGTTGTCCTCATTATGCAACCCCTGGCATGGCCTAAGGGACGTCACATAGGCCATGGCTGCCCGATAGGCTGTCACTGGTCAACTTCGCGGCTAGATTCTGCCATTTCCGTCGTCGTCATGGCTGTGTACGAACCTCTTCTATGCCTGAATCTGTAGGCACAGTTTTGCCGTTTCTTTTGTGTTTTGAGTGCGCGCGGAGTTTGAGTGATGAGCTCAATACTTCCCTTTCAACGGGACCACTCGACTACAAACGTTTATTGCTTAAAAAACGCCCTACCAGCCCGAGCGCGCGCTTGGGAGCAGGCATCCATGCCTGCTTTTTTGTGGCACCAGGCCGTTAATAGCCCCCTCCGCGTTGCGGAAAAAAGGAGAAAACTCCCCGGCCTGTGATATATTCTCGCTCTGGTCGGCATCCCAATGTCGCCGTTTCTATCAGCCACACGGCTGCAGTTTCCTGTTTGTACGCATTGGAGAGAGAGAAATATTTGGAGCCTGTGTACAAAGGACAGCTCGCCTTCGTGGTGGGGTTAAAGGGAGTACTGCAGCGTGTTTTTTATGGGATTTACCAAAGTGATCCTCAAGTGACCAAACACAAGTTTGGTTCTTTCAAAAGATTGTCTCGCTAGAATCATACTGACACCACCTTTAACATAAAATTCGCTCAAATAAGCTATATAATTAGGAAAAAGGGAATGGCCATGCCACCCACTCGCTCATTTCCCGCAACAGAACCTATGATGTCATACCAGCCAGCCATGCGATTGGCGGACGCCGGTAAAAGCAAATGCAAATTTGGCAGACCTTATACACTTGCCGAACGAGCTATTTGCGCTTAAATTTAGGGCGCATTCTTTTTAAAGCAGTAAGAATGGTGGGACAAACAGTGGAAGTTACGAAAGACACACAAACACATAAGTACCGATGAGTACTGCTGTTGGTACTGCGCGCACTATGCTTGGCTTAGCTGCACAGGACTGCGGGGCTTTGGGGTAGTCTCAGACGACACTGGCCGACTGACGCAAGCAACGGTGTCTTACGTGGCCATATTTGTCGAGCGAGCGCTATGTTTCACGAAACGATTATTTTCTCCCAGACCAAGAACGAGCCAGGTTCAAATACGGTCAAAAACAAATAAGAGGCAGAAAACGGCCTGTCACGGTATGGTGGCGTCATCTAGGTTCACTAACGGTAAACAAGTCTTCGAAATCGGTTGCAGAGCGGTCGATCGGTTCCTGTGATGTAATTGCAGACCACGAAAACACACGATTTAGCGGGAAAATCATAATTTTAACTTAAATTGATTAATTTCTCAGTGAATAAAACATGATTTGCATCCGGACAAGCACTGGGGGCACTATAAAACACGAAATCTTTCGAATAAAACAAACTTGATTTTTGTCTTCATGGTCGAGCTCCCAGCTAGAAGGATGCTCCGTGGCAGGAAATGGTTGCAGGGAAGACCTGAGGTTGGCTCGCATGTTTGAGCATGTCCAGAGGGCGGGTTCATTGTTGGGGCATTGCATCACTGACAATGTTTTCAACCGTTTCCTCGTCAAAGGCAGCACCCGTCCCGGTCACTTGAATGAAATTTGCGTGCGTGAAATGGAAAGAAAGCGCGAGACAGTTTACCGCGCGAACGTCGCTCTCTTTCCCCCTTTCTGCGGTCGCAGACGTCCTGCTGCAGCAGGGCCGCGACTCGTGGTGGGCCATGGCGCAGCGGCTGGGCGTTTCGAATTTCCCGCTGTCCCTGGACCGGGAGCCGCCCCTGCCTCCAGAGCAGCTGGCCGGCCACCTGCTGCGCCACCTCGGGCTGGGACCCCTCGTCTCGCTGCGCCTGGCCGCCGCACCCGGAAACCGTTCCTCCGTGGCCATCTACGTGAGCACCGCTTCAGGCCACCGCCCACAAACAAATTAAAGCGAAGGCTTTCTTGGTGGGACCGATGACGTCCTGTCAAAAAATTAGCAGTGGCTTAGCTCGGCTATGCCAGGAGCGTGAGCTAAGGTTCAGCAATCCAATCCAATCCAATACAGTCCAATCCAGTTCAGTCCAGTCCAGTTCAATCCAGTCCAATCCAATCCAATCCAATCCAATCCAATCCAATCCAGTCCAGTCCAGTCCAGTCCAGTCCAGTCCAGTCCAGTCACTGCTCCTCGCACATGCGCAGCACGGCTCTCCAGGAGCCACGCGAAACGGCTACCAAGCGGCTCCGGCGCAGCGTCAGGCTACTGCGCAACGGAGGCGCACAGCTGGGCACGCGCCCGCGCCAGTGCGTCTGCCGCGGCTATGACGTCACTCTTCTGGAATGCGCAGACCGGCGAATGTGCAGACACAATTCTCTACACACCCGTACTCTAGTTGGATTGGAATACAATTCAATTTAATCCAATACAATCCAATTTAGTCCAATCCAAGCCAAGCCAATGCTCCTTGCGCTTGCGCAGCACGGCCCTTCCGGGTCCACGAGAAACTGTTCAACCTCGGCCAGTGTAGCTTGCGCTACAAAAACTAACGCATTTCTTTGTACACTGGTTGGTATACACCGAAAAGCTCTGATAAGATCTCTGGACATACGGAGCATGCGTAAAACCGGGCTTCCATTGTTTGTGTGAAAACGGTTACTTGAAAATCACGATATAAATAAGAAAATACACGCGTCGACCGTGAAAAAGGAGTACAATAATATGCCTTTATCTCACAAACCACGTATCGGTATACATTTAGATTGTTCGTGGATGCGTTTTCTTAGTGCGTGAAAAATCTTCGCTGGGGTCGCTCTGCGTTCGCGCTTTGGGTTTTCGAAGTTTGAGGATCGATTGGACGCACTCTCAACTTTCGCGCCACTCTCAACTTTCTGAGGGAAGTATGGTACATTTTTACATCTTTATACCTGGACGGGGAGGCTCATAGCTGTTTACGCGCGTGGAGGACGGCGGCTCCATTTTTTCTGAAGACGAGAGATGATGAGTCATGACCGTCTCGTGCGCTTGGTTGCTCAGTGGTGGAGGCATAATTCCGCGCGGAGCGAGGTAGCCGAGGAGGCGTGTAAACGAAGCCAGTCGTTGTCGTGGAAGTGGGAAACATCCGCGGACCCTTCTTGCCCACGTGACACTTCTCTTGCCAAAAAAACAAAAGTGTTCCTTAGTATCGTCTGTATATGCAGTAAAGGTTTGTCAATTCTAACTCGAAGGGGGCCATAAAATTGTTCGAATAGACCGAGTTCGAATTAATGGACATCGCGCCACACTGCGTGGGCAGAACACAAAAAGGCCACCCCTGGACTCGTTATCGCGAACTAGGCGCCACTACACGTTTGTGGCAGGTGAGTTAGTAAATAATGACGCCGTTTATGCTCGCAAACACGTTTATTTACATTGCAAGGTCGAGGCAATCAAAACTTACTATAAAACTTACTTATAGCAATCGTCCGCTGCGGAAGTGAAATAAGCTGTTACAGCAGCGTAGCACGCGCGCTACGTTGTTTTTTTGTTTTGTTGTTTTGAGTCTATGGTAAATTTGAAATAAATTGAATTTGCAACACATTGTAATCACTCTGGACCGACTTCTTCTGCGAGGAGCGATGGAAACCAGGAGATTCCAGTGCGAATGAACCGTTTGGATACCGACGCGTTCGAATTATTGGTAATTTTACCCAACTGAAATATGCAGGACGGTGCCGGGACTAGGGCGTCAGTTCGAATTAACCGTAAGTTCGAGTTAACCGACTTCGAATGAACGAGCTTTTACTGTACTGAGAGCTGCTGCTGTGAAAGTACTGAACTGCGTTCAGGGCAGTCCGCGGGCGCCTGGAGTGCAAATATATGCCCGAAAAGGAGGGGGTCTCCACGTCCGAAGCCTCTTTTTCGGCGCACGTTAAAGATTTCCAGGTGGTTGAAATTAATCCGGAGCCACGGCGCGCTTCAAAGCCCAGGTGTGGCTTAGCCGCGTTAAAACCTGCCCTCAGTCAACCGCGATCTTTGAGAGAGGCCTTCGTCGTGCAGTGGACATAATGACGACGACGACGATGATGATATGTTCCCGCAGATGGATCCCCCGTCCACGAGACCCAGCTGGAACTGGAACGAGACGACGTCGGGTATCCAGGCGCTCACCCAGAGGGCGCCCGACAGCCGCGTCGTGCACGCCTTGACCGAGCTGGACCGAGCCGTCAGCAACACCGCGGCCAGGGCGGCCCCCTCCGTGGCCCCCTACGTGCCGCGATACCGCACCACGCGCACCTTCGGCCTGCCCCAACACGCAAAGGTGGCGTGGATTACAGCGTACCTTTAACCCCTTATTCAACCCCGCGTGTGTTCTCAAAGGGGCAGGGGTGAGGGGTATCCTGGGTGAAGCCCGTCTGTTCCGTTGTGTACGTAGTTACCGTGATTACCGGGACCCGACTGCGCATGCGCGCGCGGAAAGGAAGGGCAAAGAGCTAGGCGCACCCTAGCGTCACTAAATAAAGGCTTTACTAAATAAAGGCGTCACTAAAAAAGCGCACCCCACTGTAGCGAATGCATGGGCATGGCGAGGGCCGGCCCGCGGAACTAATCCCCCTACCGCGACGAATGTTCAAGTGCCCAGACAAGTCCCGGTCAACACGGTTACTACGTACACGACGGAACGGACGGACTGCTAAAACTCTCTAATGACTGCTGTGGACAAGGAGTAAGGGTACAGTGTACTAGAAGAGAGAGGTGTGTCGTTCGGCGCCGATTAGGGGGATCCCTTTCGCGATGAAAATTAGTCAAAGAATTCCTGTTGCAAGCAGCACCTCTGGCGGCCGCCGCATACCAGTTGGTTTCAGAAGTTTTTTTGGTTAACTAATCCTTATTTACCGCCAAAAATAGTCTTTTCTTTATTTATTTATATATAAAGTTTTACACAACCCATCAAACGACTGTTTAGTGGGATTTAAAAACTTATAGGTGGCGCTGGCTGCAACAGGAGTTCTCTGGGGAACGCCTGCGCTCCATACAATTTTTTCATCGCAAAAGGGACCCGGGCTATACATTGGTTTTCCCCCGCACGACACACCTTTACCTTCTGCTACACTGTCGTAAGAGGGAGTTAGTGTGGCGGTGGCGCTGCAGCGGTGACCGGGTAGGGGAGAGAGGGAAACGGGGGGCAAATCCGTCTGGGCGCCGGAAGACTTCCGGTTCACGCTCTCGCACGCGATTGGCTGCGCGCGCGAAAACGTCACGAAAAACGGTCCGGGCAGCCAATCACCCGAGGCCGCGTGAGAAATCGGCCCCACCGGACGTTTTCCGGCACCCAGTACGATTTGCCCCCATACGCATAGGCGTGCGCACTGGGGGGGTAGGGGGGGCGGCCTCCCCCCCTAATCATCTGAAGGGGGGCGCCAAATTTGCCCCATACCTTTCCGATGTAACACATGAAAGTAAAACTTTCTGCTCAGAAATATTTTGTGTGTTGCAATTCCATCGCATTGAAATAAAAATTTTATGAACATCCCTCTTTGCACTGCGTTCGGACCGCTAGGCCTTCAGTGGGAAGAGGTCGGGAGTTGATGTAGGGGGGGGGGGGGGGGGGGGGGGGGGGCGCGTCGCTAAGGCTTTGCCCCCCCTAATCGAGAACTCTGCGCACGCCTATGCCCATACGGCACTGCAGCGGGAGGAAAAGCTTCGAGGCAACGCCACGATCACGTGCACAGCCAGCAGCCTATCTCGCAAGACGCAATAGGCGTAGCATGAATAAGGAACAGGAAGGAAAATAACGAGCAGCTCGGCACCTCAACGAGAACTTCGCTAGCATTCCACCTTCACAGAGTGGATTGGCTTTTTTGACATATTCCTGGATACACCAAGATTTCACTGACGTCATATCCGTCATGGAAGTGACGTCAGTACAACGAAGCAAACGGCCTGTAAAGGGTGCACTTCTGCGGATAGGGCCTTCTTGCAGGGAAGCAACCTTTAGTACGAAAGAGTACGTTATACCAGAGTCCTTCAATGCTTTACTGGTCACGAAACTTCGGCGCTCGCTTCATATAGGGACCACGCGCGCCACTACAGGCGCCACCGCCGCACGAAGGTCATCCAGCCGCCGCGCGTGCGGCGTATTGGCCAGCTCTTGGCGTGCAAACGCTCGCTGCTTTTGGTGTCTGCGCGCTGATTAAGTGTGTTTTTTTTTTCGTGGTAGTTAGCCATGAATAGTCCAGTTATTGTGGTTATCACCTGCCTTCAATGGGGTTTTATTTTTCGAAGAAAGTTACCGTAGGCTTCGGCCGCGAACGGCAACGGCTTCTGTGTGCTCTGGCACAAGCGCTGCGCCGTCGTGTTTACGGATTTTTAAATCTTCTTTTCTTAAAGCAAAGTTGTAAATACCACACCTACTGTAGCTGTGTAGTCACGGACTGCTGCGGGCCTATCGATAATACAATAAAAAAACTGAAAGAAACCAAGTACGCGTCGTTCAGACTTCGCTTAATGAATCCAGATAGCCCAATAGTGCTGTCGTTTCTATGAATGGGTACATACTTGAGAATATCTAAAAACGCTGCAGAAACGCGAAGGATCAAAACACGGAGAGATATATGTTGCACCATGTGTCTTTCTGCTTCCACGCTTTGCAATCCTTGCAAAAACAGGAAGCGAAAAAAGAACAATGAAACTGATGTTATTACACGCAACAAAAAATTTCAATGTTACGAAGGGAGACAAAAGAGCGTGGTCCAGCGCACAAAAATAAATTTTTTTGCGCTGCGATGTGCAGCACACGGAGGAAACAGAATATTGCCACGTAGCAAAGAACGACGCAAAGCTTTTCTGAACGCAGTGACCTAGGGATCTCCTGCACTACAAGAGACTAGAATGAAACACAAACGGCGAAGAAGCAGTCCGCAGTGTGACTTGAACCGATTAACGTCGATAAAGTGAGTTGCGTGGCGTTTGCTATGCATGCATTACTCTTGGAACGTTATTAATTTCAGACCCATGGAAACAGGATCGAGAACAGTGTCGAAGAAACAAAAAATCAAGTTAGCGACAAGGTGGCACCCTTTCCATATCAAACAATATTGCCCGACGGGACGTATGACAAAAAGAGCAAACGGGCGCTCCGGTTGAAACGCCAGATAAGAAACCGGAATCGGCCACGCGCGGTTACAAAACAAACAAAACGAACCTTCAGGGATAATTCGAGGAAATATGAAAAGTAAAAGCACAAGGACCTCCCAAAGCTTTTTTACACGCGAGCCTGAGCGCAACGTAATACAAGTTTGCAAACAGGTAATGAAGCACCGCTACAAACTGACTGATATGGCGAAAATCCGGCTGTAAGATAGCCTTTTACAATTCTAGGTCCACGATGCTCTCAAAAGGGTACATTGCTTTTTCCATTCTCACACACAGTGCATTTCCACACACTGCGGCACACTTATAATCGAAGCTGAAATCTCCCGTTGCTTGCCTTGGAATGGCGCCCCTCCATTAATCACACAGCTGCCCGTCGCTCGGTCAACAGAACAAGGAAACATTTTCTGTGGTATTGTTGTACAAGGAAAGACATCACGGAATGCAACACATGTTCGGCATCATCGTTGCACTACTTAAGTCGCATCACAAGAGCGCGATATGCACGTTACATTTTTTTCCCGCACAAAACAAACACAACTCGCCGCGGCTCCGCCGTTCGAGCCAGCGCAACGCCGCCCGAGGAGTGACCTCAGTGAGAGGGTGGCGCCACGGAGCGGCGGCCAAACGCAGCATATGAAGCTCTCCCATTGAGTTACGGAGCAGTTTCGTGACCAGTAAAGCATTGAAGGACTCTGGTTATACTTAGGGTTGTTCGTTTTCGGGTTTTATATTTTAACGCGAAAGTGTTTTATGCCGGGATAGAGCAAGATTTCCCTGACGTCATATCCGTCACGAAAATGACGCCAGTACACCTTTGCCGAAGCGACCGGCCAGCAGGCGCCAGCAGGACGTCACTCGCCAAGCACACCCACAAAACAGCTACCGACCTGCAAATCATGCTCAGCTGCAGATTTCACCGCACATTTCACTTTCGTGCTTTACTGATTCCTATGGCAGAGGAATCGACCACAGTTTTTTTATTAGTTTACACATCTGCGCTTTTCTATACATGGTCCTAGTCGACGCTGTGTAGTGTATATGCACTCAAGCGCGCACAGATGACGTTTTGTTGAATTGCGTCGACTCCAATTGTACCAGATTACATCGGAACTTGGAAGTAGTTGTTGGCGTGAACACTGACCTTTGGCCGACCCCCACCCGGTGCAGTACATGCGGGCAGGAAGTAGATATTTCACACATTCCCATTTTGCGTAAGACCTTCCGGGCGCAACCTTAGGGGAAACTGGCAACCTAAAGACAGCCTACTCACGAGCGCCCGCATTGGTCCAATACATTAAATCTTTCAAGTGCAATTCGTAAAATGCACATGTTTACAGAGTTGTATTCTTATACATACTCCTATTTGGGGCGCCTTGAGGTGGGGAAGCGTGCATCTTTGAACGCGCTGGTGGTCCATAAAAAGAAGGCAATTCACATAAATGGATTCACCACGACATGCCCCGAAGGGACCGCACACTGCGGCCAGCGCCCCTTGTAACGATTTCCAATTTTACGTGCTGAAAAAGAGACAAAAAATGAAGGAAGCTCACACTAAGGCGTAAGACTTGAAGGTAGCGAATTTGCGCACAATAGCAGCTTTTTCCTCTTTTTCGCCTCACGGCGTTGTTCAAGCCTCGCCGCTGTACTAGAGACCACAGCTGGATGTTCGGCTTCCTCTATTTCACACGGTTCTGCGCCGCACGTGGCCTCGTGGCCTTCCTTCGCAGCGCGCGCTTATCCCTGCGGCGGCGGCCTCCTCGCCTTCCTCCGCCACGTCCCGCTCACGGGTCCCGCGCGCGTCTCCTTTCCCTCCTCGCCTATCACTCCCCTGCCGCCTATCTCTCCCCGTTATCAGACCGCTGCTCTGAGCCGGGCGCTTGCGGAAGGGGGTGTGGTTTGACCTACAGCGCCCAAGGGCAAAACTGGTCACCCCGCGAAGACTGCCCGAGGTAGCGTAGCGTAGCTTGCGCTACAAAATGCCGCACGTGCAGACATCGCATGCGCATACATAACTGCCGCGAGCAAAAGATCTTGGCTGGAGCCAGTCGGCGGAGAATCTCCATTGGGGTGTGCAGCCTCTAAGCATATATATGTTTTTTTTTCTCTGTGTCAAAGGTCAAACGAACGAGTACATGAGCTTCAAACACAGCCATCTTACCCTGGCGACCGACCGAAAGAAGCAAGCAGTCGACGACGACCACTGGCGTCAGGGAACCTAATGCACTTCTAAATGGGAAATCATCAACGTCCAATTGTACGTCTGAGACGCTCTGATTCCGCTCGGCGTTCTCGAATGTCTTCGTCCTTTTACCGCTTGAGACGATTTTATTCGCGATACGCTTCCGCCTTACGCTTTCGAAAGGCTTCGATCTGTCTCCTAGACGTTGCGCCGTAGCTCGTCCTTGCCTCCATGTACTGGGAAAGTCGAGGAAGGTGGTGCATTTCGCTGCCTGTCTAGTCGATAGCTTGGCTGCGTTCTTCCCCTCCCTTATTTCATCATCTTCGATTTACTAGCGTGGGCAGCCCCCTTGGGTTCTGCCAAGTTAAAGCGCAGGCTATGGAACGCCTCATGCTGCAGAACGCTCCAAAGACACGTGGCCGACGAGCCAGTGCGCTGTTACAGACGCGTACGTTAAAGGCACTTTGACACTTCCGGTAAACGCTTTCACTATTTTCCTTTGCGTCTGGAAGCATTGTCAAAGCTATAGTTACCAACAGCACGTAGAGGCACTGCGTGATTTCCTCGTCGCAGTAGATCCGCCTTCAGTTTCTGCTTTGCTTTTGTGGCGTTTTTTAGATGCGAAGCATCTCTTGCTTTCGGCTCTGTCGTCCGTCGTCCGTCCATCCGCACCTCTTCCCCTACACTATAAAAAGAAATAATAGTTAGCGGCGCCCGGTTTCGATCCCACGACTCTCTGGCCGCAACGGGAGGTACGTGCGCTCTTCCCACTGCGCTACAAAACCGAGACAGGAGCAAGTGCTACGAACGCGCCTTATGTCCTTGACTCATTCAAACTATGTCAAGAAGCTACTGATACAACGAAGGCACGCGAAACTGAACGTCAACGGAAAAGACGAACTGAAAACTTTAGAGGATGATGTTGAATTTCCCGTGGGAAAGCTGTGGCGGGAAGCACCACGCGCCTTGCAGCTGAACCAGAGAAGAGGACGAAGAGGGCGGGCAGCGGGGTAGGAGGGTGAGCACGCAATAAAGAAAGGCGAGAACCAGGAGGTGTTCGATCAGGTAACGCCGGTGTCGGTCTCTTCGCTGTCTCTACATTTCTCTGTCTCTACATGGGGGTTCACACTACGTTCCCATTCGTGTTCCGATAAATGAAACAACATAACGGCAACACAATGGAACCTACACGGAACCCACGGGAAGATAGTGTAATCTTTTTTAAGCGAAGCTTTTAAAGCGAAGTTTTTACCTCTACCCCTCAAGGGTTATGTCGCGACCGTTGGTGTCCTCATAAAAATCCCGCAAACAAACAAAATAATACCCCTGCTACAGTAGGGTCCAAATGTCATTTGAACCAAATGTCATTTGACTCAAATGCCAAGTTGTTCTGCTACACTAGGTTTTCAAATGCCATTTGGCTCAAATGATATTCGAGCCAAATGAGCACCGAGAGAGACATTTAATATTTCAAATGCCATTTCCAGCACTCTCGGACGCAGCGTCTTCGATCGGCAATAAAAAATATAATACTTCCGCAAGTAAAACAAACAAAATATTGTTGTTTGTGGAACTTTGGTCACTATTTATTGAGTTAAAATACAAAATCAACATATTTAATTTTCATACTCTCAAAACCAGTGGGTCAGTTGCAAAAAAAAACATCAACGCAAACAGCCACCGCGTTAGAGTCAAAACTGGTGTATCTTCTAATTCGATATCATTTTACTGCCTTAGACTGCTCCTAAGTTTGATTGTTGTATTCGTGTACGAAAACGGAACGGAGCAACAACAGCGCCACTACAGCACAGAGAACAGTTGTGAAAGCTTTTAAATGCCATCGAAATTGTAGTGTAGCACGGCGGATTCTGAATGACATTCGAAGCAATCCATTTGAGTCAAATGACATTTGGTTCAAATGACATTTGGACCCTAGTGTAGCAGGGGTATAAGTTACAGGCACCGCCAGGAATCTAACCTGGAACGAATAGAGAAAGAAGCGAGAGCCCGTTGTCTTACCGATTGAGCTACGAGCCCACGCGGAAATGGGGGAGACAGGAGGTGCTCTCACCGAGCACATCTGCGGGTTTTCCCCTTGCGTTCTCATTGAATGCCACGTGATAGCATCACGCGACCTCTAGCGCCGCTAAGCGCTCCACCCACGGCACGTGTAGCGGTCGTGTGCGCGCCTTACGTATGCGCTAGGAGTTGGTAATAATTAACGGAAGCTCACACCAACGCGCGGCATATCAATTCTCCTCCGTCTCTGCCGCCGTCGACGGAGGTGACGATATCGGCGGCCGAGACGGAGAAGTGAAATCGTCTAGCACCGAGTTAGAGCTTCCGTTCATTTTATAAAAAAATGACTTTCCACTCATGTGCTTTACCAATACAACTCAACCAACCACCATTCATGAATCATGCATTGATTTAACCTTAGCAAAGAATATCTCTTTGAAGTAATACAGGGTGTGGATAAGTGCAATTCACTTCTCTCTAGTTTCATGAAACTCTTTGTAGAGCTACGTGTGAATTCAAGTGAGGTCGTATGGGTAATCGTTGTGGGTGTCGTTTACTATACTCGGTTACAACTTAAGAACGGCACCGAAGTTGCCGCTGTGCCTCATCACCACAGCCGGATGTCACTCCGCGCAGCACAAGTGGCGCGTTACTGGGAATATTTTGAACATGGAACGAGCCGTTTTTGTATCTTTTTGTACCTAATATGCTTATAAACTACTACAGCGACGGCAAACAAACTACGTGAGAAAAGGCAGACGCTATCACGCATTCGTGGCAGTCTCCTTTCAAAACGCGCGCGCCCGTTGACATCCGGGTCCGTCGCTTAGGCGGAGTGATACCGTACATGAGCTGGTGCCGTTCTTAACTTGTTCCCGAGTATAGCTGCCTCTCTTTCCAACCACCTTCACAGGGCGGATTGGAGCGCATTTTTAACACGAAAGGGTTTTATGCCCGGCTACACAAATATTTTGGTGACGTGATGTCCGTCACGGAAGTGACGTCGCCAGACAAAGTGCCATTGACGCGGCGGCGGCCGGTTTCGATCCCACGACCACCTGGCCGCAGCGGGAGGTACGCGGCGCTCTTCCCACTGCGCTACGAACCGAGACGTGAGCATATGCTACGAACGCGCCCTATGTCTTTCCCTACGACTCATTCTGATGGTGCGCGCTGTCTAGAAGAGGCGAAGCGAAGTAGCGCATCATGACGCTAATGAGCGCCGACAGTTGGCGCCTCGATGCCGGCGCCCTCGTGTACGGGGGACGCGCGTGAATTGAGGCACCCTCCCCTGTTTGTTTGTTTCTTGCGTGTCGGTGTCACTTCGTCTGGCGGGGTCAGGCTCGCGAACCCTTCGCACAAAAAGGAAATTGCTTTAAAGGGAAGGTGAAGCGGTTTTAGAATTAAAAGAAAAGTTGACTAGCAGCAAGTACACATTGAATAGTTCCCGTGTACGAAATATTTTCGCAATACATGCAATAGAAGCGGCGCAATGAGCAAACAAAAATGGCCCGATGCCCCGCCCCCATCTCGCCGCGCGATGCCGGAAGACCGAAGAGCGCGGGCGAAAACCGGCTGAAAAACGTCATACCTGGACTTCCGGCCGGATCGGCCGCCTCGGCCATGCTCATTTCGCCGTGTTTCCTTGTGAATGATACTTGTCGTTGTTGGGGTTGATAGCACTCATTTGTACAATTTTCGTGTTCAAAAAGTATGCACGAACGCCAAACGAGGCATACGTTATCATGCCGTATTCCTAAGCAGAATAATGCCACGCCGTGATGCTTGATAACATACGGAAGCGACAGCCGAGGTGGCTGTGCTTGATGACAGAGAATATACTACACTACGTTAAATACTTTGTAAACCGCTCCAATGCGGTTTTTTTTTTTTGATGCGATGGACGTGAATGTTCACATTAGATTCTAGATTTAGGAAGGATGGGGAATACTGCTTTACTTTGGCCGGGGTTGTTTCATTCCATTCCAGAAACCAAGTCACATTTGTTCAGGAAATACTTGTTTCGTTAAACACGTCGGTTTTCTTTCCCTATGGGCTCAGGACAGTGTCAAAAAAAAAAATTTTTGGCGAAACTAAAACAAAGGGGCCAATCCTGATAGAAGTTCTCTCCCGGCTAAGAGGTAAACAGTATTCCTACAAAGTAAAAGAACCAAGACAACCAGGTTACTTATTTTGCAAGTATACATGTCACGATAAGGTGATGTTTGTCTGGAATTAAAAAAAAACACCACTCCTAACCACCACCATGCCATGATTTGTGTTGACTGCGGGGGCCTAATTTTTTGCCCAAGATTCCGTGTGGCTGCATATTATAACCTGGCAAGCACTTGTTGTCACTGAACCTCAAGTGTGCTCCAGTGATAGTCGGGGATATATATAATGATGATATTAAAAAATTAGGAGCGAAGAGTAAATAATATACGGCCTCTGTCCAACTAGCGCGGTAAATGCTTAAATCTAGAAATGCTGAAACAGGCCAACGATTCATTATCACAAACGTTTGGTGATTGTTACCTAAAGTAACGTAACTACAACGTAACTGCCTTGTCCGACTGGTCTGTTAATTATAACGAGGTGGCCGTAATATTGTAGCAGAATGCGCAACGCACAAGCGAAAATCAAGCCCTACTACAGCCAATAATGCTGAGCAGGCACTAGTATGCTGCAGTGTTTTCAGAATAAATGCATGTGAAGCAGTAAGACGCCACTCATCGAAGTGCAGCTAGCAATCGCGGAGGCGCCGTAGCGCCGCTGCCGAAATGGCGCGCGCGTGTGAGTCTGTGTACGGGGATGAGTAACGGGGCTGGGGTGGGCGACAACGAACAAAGGAAATGCGGAAGCAGAGTCTGCTTGTTGGTTTATGCGTGTACCGGCAAGATGTGTCTCGCATATACGTTTACAGCGCATGAACGCTATTTTTTCGCGCAGTGCACGTACGTGCTTTTCGCTGGTAGATTGTTTATAAAACGCCCAATTAATCTCCGGCATAAATGGTTTTGTGTATAATAAGAAACAGTTAAGGCAGTACCTAATATTAACATAAGGTATAAAATCCCCCTATGCTGGTTGCCTAATTTAAAAATATTTTGATGGAACCCACTAGTCGACGTCACAGTCACTTCTTTGGGGTTCTCTGTTGTGTAAAGCAAATTTAAGCTCCAAGATAATTAAACCAACAGCACGGGAAATATATAAAACAAACTTCCAGTCATGTGCGAAAATTAAACTGCAAGCTAAATTGCCGCAAAGGCAACCGTGTGATCGTTCGCAATGCTTCCGACAACCCGCGCGGCCGAAGGGTGTCCTCCTTTGACGTCATGACGGGCGCAACCAATCAGGGGCGTCAAAAGACGAAAAGCGCGCGTCTTTCAAACGGGGCCGCGCTTTTTGCAAGATAAATGCCACTTGGACTCATGTACCATAAATTTCAATGTGATATTCGGAATCAGCGCGCAAGAAACTATATAACTGTTAATCTAACTCAAATTTCTTGGAAAGCGCTTCAGCTTCCCTTTAACATTAAACTGCTCCTGTGAAGGCCCCTTTCACTTTCGTGTTTTGCCGATTCCTATGAAAGAGGGATAAACCACATTTTTTAAAGTGGCTATCGAACGCGGTTGTTGCAGCAACTGAAGGAAAGCCGGTCAATAGCCGCTACACCGCCGCAATGACGTAATTTCAGCGGTAGAAGAACGCCAAGGCACGGAAAGAGAGCAAAGTGTTTTGGGCAAGTTTCTAAGTTATCTGGTGGGCACAGAGCAGTAATTTTTGGCTGACGTACTTTGCGACCCCCTAATCTAAGTACTGGATGTGTTGGTTGATTACGTTCTGAAAGCATTAATTATTTAGAAAAAAAGTTGAAAAAAAAACTGTGGTTCATTCCTCTCTCATAGGAATCTGTAAATCACGAAAGTGAAACGTACAGCGAAATCTGCAGCTGAGCAAGATTTACGAGTCGGTGGCTGTCTTGTAGGTGTGCTTGGTGAGCGACGTCCTGCTGGTGGATCGCTACGGCAAATGTGTACAGGCGTCATTTCCGTGACGGATATGACGTCAGTGATATCTTGGTGTATCCCGGCATAAAACACTTTCGTGTTAAATTATAAAACCCGAAAACGAACAACCTTAAGTATAACGTACTTTTTAGTACTAAAGGTTGCTTCCCGCAAGAAGACCCTGTGTGCAGGGGTGTACCCTTTACAGGCCGCTTGCTTCGTTGTACCGGCGTCATTTCCGTAACGGATATGACCTAAGTGAAGTCTTCGTGAATCCTGGAATAAAACAGTTTTTAAAAAGTGTTGCAGGGCCCTTTTAATGCTAACGCCGACTTTTTCGCGCAATTGGCCATTTAATGTTTCGCATGGAAATACTGTAACTATTAAAACCAGCGGCTCCTCTACGACTCCCAGTGGCGCTGGCGCGACGTCTTTTCGACTCTCCTGGAAGACCTGGCGGCGCCACAGACGGTGAGCCTCGTTCTCACGGCGCCCGGTTACCTGGAGGACATGGGGCCCCAGCTGGGCACCACAGAGCCCGCCGCCATATACAACTACCTGGCCTGGCGACTGGCTATAGAGTTCGCGCCTTTACTGCCAACGCTTCCGGCAGCCACGCTGCTTCGTGGAAGGTGAGAAGACACATCCGAGAGATGAAACGCGCCTTTTGTAGCGTGAGCTACACCGGCCGAGCTAGAGCAGTTTCGCGTGGCCCCTGGAGAGCCGTGCTGCGCATGCGCGAGGAGCAGTAACGTCTCACGGCGCACAGCTGGCGCGCCGGAGCTGCCGCCGCCGCGACTGGATTGGATTGAATTGGCTTGAATTGGATTAAATTGGATTGGATTGGAAATCGTTTTAGCAGCAGTGAGCATGATAATCAGGTAGTCCTAGACAACCAGGAAACCTAAGAATGACCAGCTGAACCCTTAGCTCACGCTACGTATATGCTGGCATAGCCGAGCTAAGCCACTGATAATTTTTTTATCTCGCCCTGCCTCCTTGGTTCTCGTTCAACATCATCATCATGAGCCACTGCAGGAAGAAAATAAGTTCATCCAGCCGTTCGTGTCTTGCGATCCACTACCACATTGTTTGCCTCCGAATTTTCTGATTCTATCGCGTTGATGGTCGACGGAGTGATGGAATCAGAAAACTCGGAGGCAGACAATAGACTAAGGCTTCGCAAGGCGGTCAAGGAGTATTGGTGCACCATGGACTGTTGTACTGTCCCCCTCACCTCATTGTCCTTATCACTGCGTACGGTCTTCCACTGCGTTAGCTGGAGCAACGTTTTACGCTCTTGTCTTCTCCCGCCTTGATGTAAGAAAAACTAGCAGCAGCTCTTGCAATTCTCATCGTGACACGAGATTTCAAAGCTGAGATAACTATGTAAAATGCTCCCTTTTTTATCAGAAGACATCTCCAAGCAAGTTTCAACAGTAGCCGTTCAGCATAACATACTTTAAACCCATTTTAATCTTTGCCCGCACGAGAAAGCCCAAAGCGGGCAAGTGTGATATCATCTGCTACTAGCCCCAAACTGCCGACGTCGGGGCTCTCGTGGCGTAGCCGACGCGCTGGCTGCGGTTGGCGCGCGCTGCTACACCGTGTGTACACGTCATAGTTTTGGGACTGACGTCATGCTGCCCGGGCGCGTGGGGATGGTGAAGACCTCGGCCGGTCTGGGCGCGCTCTCGCTCGCGCGCGCGTCCAGAGCGGCAGCGGTGCGGCAAGAATGGTGACGTCAGGTACGTCCTCTTGTCATGGCGGCCGCTCGGCGTTCGTTTTGTCGAAACCGAAACTGACACGAATAAACGACGCCGTAGATGAATGTTTACGCTGCGCTCGACCATCTAATGCGTCATTCTATGATTAGTGGGTTGGTAGGCACGCATAGCAGCGAAAAACGAAACACGAAAATTTCGTGTCAGTACTCCTTTAAAGGAGCACTGACACGAATATTTTATGTTACACTTTTGTTGCTTTTATCGATGCTTAATGGCCTGGCGAACCTGAAACAGCACTTCAAATACTTCAGCGCGCGATAGTTAATTACATTGAACGGCCTGAAAATCGTTTGTTTCAAATTCCCGCGCTTTCATCCCGAACGGCGCATATGACAGCCTCCCGGTTTGACCTCACCGCTTTGTGCGGACGTCACCGGCGCCCGCTTGAGAGGGTGTTGCGCCCGCTCGCCGCTCGTGGGGCCGCGCGCGTGAAGTGACGTCACGAGTTTTTGGCGAGCGCTGTCGCGTCACTTCTTTTTCCTCTCCTGGAGTGATGTCACGCTGTTGTCCATTTGCTGAGTGCCGCTCCGCGCGCTGCTCCGTCGGCGCGATAAATGCGATCCAATTGAACTATGTTCTTCGCGTCGCAGGCCGCTCATATTTCAGCCAGGGTATTCTGTTGAGTGAAGGAAACGAACTGTGCAATAATATTAACGCCGAAAATTGGTGTCAGTGCTCCTTTAAGGTCTAGCTTAGGTCCTACACATTCGTTTGAACAGTGTTTCTTCAGACTTTTCCGAGATATGCCGTAATAAAGTCAAATCTGCTGCTTCAGCAAAGTCTGTCGACGACTGTATCTGTCCTCAATTTCTTAACCCTGGCTCTTCCGGTCATCGAGGCCGTGAGAGGCTAGAAACATCAGGCAAAATTAGACAACACAAAACGTCGTCTAACTTCAGCAGCTTTGATTACGCAACAACTCTACACGCCTCCGGCCCTCCCTTCCATTGAGGAACGCTACATGTTGAATGTGAAAGAGTTAAAGGACAAAAAAATCGTGTATCATTCTCAAAAACACATTCTGTGCTAAAATTACGCGAATAAAAAAAAATGAGTCGTTGCACTATTTGAAGGCGGACCTCCAGCAAGCTGATTGGCTCACGACATAGATGGAACACGGAATTTGGGTAAAATGTATGAGCAAATTTCATTGCAGCTCCAACGGCGGCCATTCCTAAGAGAGACACATACAAGCGCGCCCTTATATTCTGGCTCTAGTTATAATACTGAAAACAGTCCCTTATTTATAACTATTTTACCTAAAATGCATATCCAAGTGATGGGACATTTACCCTCGATGTCCAAATCAGTATTATGAGCGGCGTGCGACTTTGGTGATGACCGCGTGCTAATACACACACACACACACACACACACACACACACACACACACACACACACACACACACACACACACACACACACACACACACACACACACACACACGCACACACGCACGCACGCACGCACACACACACACGCACACACACACCAGGAATTTCGGTTTCCATCGCCTCGCGCTTGAAAGACACGTGACTGTTCGCAGACGCTAAAAGTACATGTAACCATAGCCATTTAAGCGTCCCGTCAAACATACAGACAGATAGACAGACACATACATACATACATACATACATACATACATACATACATACATACATACATACATACATACATACATACATACATACATACATACATGCAGGCCTTGAGGAAGGAAGTCACTGCTGAAACGTTGGCAACAATCGTGGTCGCTACCTTGTTCGAAGTTTTCTTGTGTTCCCTACCATCTTCCAAGTTTTATTGCTCCTTAAATACATACATGCATTTATACATACATACGCACAAACATACATACACACGCACACATAATACACACATACATACATGCATGCATACACACATACACACGTACATACATACATACGCACACAGCCATGACAGACAGACAGACAGACAGACAGACAGACAGACAGACAGACAGACAGACAGACCAAAATGTTGCCGTTCAGGTAACTCAAGAATGCTGTCTGCCTCCATTCGGCCGCAGCGCGCCTCCGCAGGCCGAGCGCCCCGAGCGGCTGTGCCTCAGCGAGCTGCGCGCCATCATGGGGCACGCGGCCGCGGCGCTGCTGGCGCCCCCCGTGGGCTCGCAGGCGCGCAGCGCGGTGCGCGACGCCGTGGCCACGGCCACGGACCAGCTGAAGCGGCAGCTGGTCGGCTACCTGTGGATGTCCGAGGCGGTGAGCCAGCGCGCGGTGCACAAGCTGAACGCGCTGCAGGCGCACCTGTTCTACCCGGCCTTCGTCGAGGACAAGATGGTACTCGAGCAGATCTACCGACAGGTGCCCGACACGCTGGGACAGCAGCCCGCACTGCTCGAGTGGTTCCGCGCACGCTCGGCCGTCATGCTGAAGCGCTGGAAGGCGCTCGCCGGCAAGGGACTGCCCCCGCTGTGAGTGTATAGGTTGTGTTCACTGGCGAGGCACGCATGCAGGCAACCGTGTGAGTACGCCGTCACTGCTAACGTCGGGCTCCGCGGGGTGGCGGTACTTGTCCGTGCTAAGGGCATGATGTGTGTTGGACCTTCCAAACTCCACCCCAGCAAACGCAAAGTAAACCTTAACGTGAGTGCGATTAATAACATCTCTGTTGTCCCCACCGTTGAGAATCGGGTAAAAACGGGTCATACGACGCACGTCTGTGTTTTTTTTGTTACGTGAGCTACACTGGCCTAGGTTGAGCAGCTTCGCGTGGCTCCTGGAGAGCCGTGCTGCGCACGCGCGAGGAACAGTGACTTGTCACGGCGCACAACTGGCGCGGCGGAGCCGCCGCCTCCGTCGCGACTAAATTGCATTGGATTGGAAATCGTTTTAGCATCAGTAGGCATGGTAATAAGCTAATCCTAGACAACCAGGAAACCTAAGAATAACCAGCTGAACCTTAGCTCACGCTACGTATATTCTGGCATATCCGAGCTAAGCCACTGCTAATTTTTTTGCGGCACGCGAGCGCAGTGGCACAAGCCGCGCCATGTCCGTGGATGTTTCCAGTGTTGCCAAGCGAATGACTTGATAGCTAAACTTTTCAGTGAATACCATCTATAGTACAGACCAGTAATTCTCAACCATGACTGAGCCTTGAACCAATTGTGAGCTTGCAAAACTGATAATAGTGATGATTGAATTGTTACGGCGCAAGGTCGACTATGGGCAAAGAGCACCCAAAAAGTTATTTTGTGTGAATAGTGTGACAGTAGATACTAAAGTATTTCAGTAAAAAATAAGAATGAAATGAATTAGAAAGTCAACGGAGATGGCTGGTGTATAGAGCCAGTTCATGATAATGCATGGTATGAAATAAGATTTAAAAAGTGAATATATGCCAAACTTCAAAATAAGCTTTACAGAAAACAGAGGGGCGCTTCCCCTAGAACGTTGAAACGGTTTAGTGGAATGTGTCGTCTGCAGAGTTCTCTGAAGTGTTTGCGTCGTGTTGTGCCAAGTGCATATATCATTGGATAAGGATATGGCTTACGGATAGGCACCCTCCTGGCAAAAGTGATGGATGGCCCCACAATGGTCTGTAGGATCCGAGTCATAATGTCAAACGATCTGCTTTTGCAGTTAAAGGTCACCCAAACGTTTATATGTCGCATTTTGTGTTTCTGGCTTTCTCGCATAGCTGGCGTGTTGGGCAAAAAGCCGACGAATGAATGAATGAATGAATGAATGAATGAATGAATGAATGAATGAATGAATGAATGAATATACTTCATTTAAAGGAGGCACTAAGGAGGCACTAAGGAGTGGAAGGAGGTAAGTGGGGAGGGGATGAAGAGGGATACCACTAAAGTTCATTGTGGGATCACAGGTCCCTTCGTAGGCGTCTTCGTTCTTGTGGGCCGCCTAAAAAACACATGGCCAGGCCCACTCTACACTGCTTTGAGAGACCACTCTCCAGTGCGTATCGGCCTATTGCTCCGAGTAAGGATGCGTTACTCCGGAGTATACCTGTAAGTGCGCGTGAGCGTCAGATGGCAGCGGCCATTTATCAAGCAGGGCGGCTCTGCCTTTGTCGAATGTCGTACAGTGCCAGATTAAACGATACAGGTTAGGCGTTGTAGCCTGCCTACAAAAGGTACACGTGGGTGCGGATGTGAGGGAAGTGGCACCGTTATACCATTTTCGGGTTACGTCTGGGGTATATGCCGCGTTTGTGTAGGCCTTGTCAATAAAAATTTCTTCTTGCCGTCTGAGGGGGGTTCCAGCAGGCAGGAAGCCCTGAGGGGTAGTGTCTTGGAGTGGCTTACGGCTTTCTTGTTGCAAGCGTTGGCGCTGCAAATACCCTAACTTACCTTGTTTTCTTCGTCCACGTCTAGTTTGCGCCACGTTTTCTTCTTTCTTGGTGTATATACCAACTAGCTCAGCAACAAGTTTTGTAAGCAAATACCATGTTACTGGAGTAGGCGCCGGCGGAGGGTTGGAAATCATGGGAGGAGAGGTTAGGAGGCACTCCCTTGCAGCGTCGTGGGCTTGCTGATTTCCATCTGCTCGAACCGTGTGACCAGGGGCGGTATTCTCGTAACTGTCCCTTTTGAAAACGTCCCTTTTGAGTCCCTTTCATCGTGACGTACTTCCGGTTAAGCAATGGGCGTTGGCAGTAGGTTTGCCGCGCTTGCGTTACGTCACTTCCGGTTGTTTGCTTTTAGCCAATCAGGGCTCGCCAAAAGGGACACTTTTGAAAGGGACGCAAAAGGGACAATACTCGAGAATACCGCCCCAGGTGTCCACGCAAGTTGAACAATCGTGCCTTGTTGCTGGAGGGTCTGTATTAGTGCTATGATGTGATTGGCAGTCGCATTGTGAGTGTAGGCCTTGTTGAGCTCGTGTAACGCTGTATGAGAGTCCGTAATTAGTCTGAAATTGGTGACGTGTTGCTGCAGAGCGTTGCAGTGGTTGAAGGGTCCCGAGTATTCCAAAGAGTTAAGCTTCTTTGGCAAGGCCGTAGGTGTGCGAAGTGACATTTTTTGCACTGTCAGCATAACTTGGCAGAAAGGAGAAATGAATGGGCGGAGACAGTTTGGGAAAAGGCTTTGCGGGTTCCTGAAATGCTCTCGCGAACCCACTGGTACGACCACTGGTATAGACCACCAACCTCGTGTTTGCAAACGAGAACTGCCTCTAGAATGTGTGTACAGCAGACTCTCGATAAACGGAACTTCAAGGGACCGAAAAAACTAGTTCCGTTTAACAGGAGTTTCGTTTACTGAGATAGACGTGTAAAAGTTCAAATTTATGTGCGTACGCACTCGTAATACCATTGCATGGAACTCTAAGCCCTACAAGGTGAATTTAGCAGATAGTTTTCAGAAAGCAAGAAAACTACAAGAGGTTTAGGCACAGCATTCACAAAGTTGATTAGGCAACAATGAGTCGCTGTGGACTACAAAATGCGTCAATTATTTTTGTTTGAGTCCTTGCAACTGCATCTTCACGGAGGCTAGAGGCCTCAACTGCGCGACTGCTTGCGAGTAACCGAATTTAGAAGATGGAAACGCGGTAATGAAGCGCGAATAGCACCACGATGGCACGAACGAGGCGGTAGGAGCTGAGCCCTGTAACCTCGGTGTCTTCAATCGAGACCGAACGGCTATAGAACAAGAGCTGCGATGTTGCATTCGTTGCGCTAACACGGCTAACGGGACCAACGAGGCTAAAAAATGGGGGGGAAAAAAAACGAAACAGCCGGAACCCTAAAAAAACTGATTCTCATGCGAATATGGGTTTCACAAGAAGTTCCGTTTGTGGTTCCATTTACTCGGTGACGCGGAAATTTTAGTTGCGATTACCGAGAGCTTTTTTTTTTTTTTTTACGTTACCTGAATACAAAACCAACCTTCTTGCGGGCTACTGTTCCGTTCAAGCGGCAATTCCGTTTAAGCGATTTCCGTTTATCGAGATTCTACAGCTAGGACGGGCAGGCCACGTGGACGTCTTAGGTAACGTAAGTCAGTAGTGCAAAAACAGATGATAGGGTCCGCGTACATATAATCCTATCACCTTGAACTAAAGGTTCTCGCAGCGGCACCTCACAATTCTTCTGCAAGAACCCAAGCTTTGCAGCACTAACCGATACATTCACGTCCACGTGGTCTTCGATTGGAGCATTCACTGTGTACCGATTGTCACGAAACTGTCGCTTTTGTCGCCTCTCATGCTGGACCTGGCTACGCCTTTTTATTAAAATGTCCGGCCTACGTTATTACTGTTTTTACTAAGAATAACACCTATAAAAATTATGAGCGTGCTAGCATTCACAGCAGGAGCATAAAGCCCGCGCAAAGTAATTACAACAGAGGTGCTTGTGCGGTCACGCATCCCCCTTACAGGAATTTAAAGCATTGCTTAGAAAAAAGGAAGACTCAAAAATTGTCTTTCAGTAATCTCTTACGTGTCAGACTAAAAGATACCATGAAATTTTTAACGCACGCTGCTGATATTCGCTGCGCTATCAGTTTCTGTTACTGCACCACTTTAGTCTCGGTTTCAGAACCATCCACCAGCTGTTATAAAGTTGGCTATAACTTTTGAACTAAGATAAAAACATAATTCTTTCTGCAGGACACATCTGAATGCTTGGGAATTCTCAAAATGTAAGAAGAAAAAAGTATTTAAAAAAAACGCCTGTTTAAAGGTGTTGACATACCTTAAAAAATCACCGCCATAGGAAGCACATGAGTCTTTATAACCAAAAAATTGCCCCAAAAAGCATTTTTTTAGGTATCACTTTTCTCGTGATTTGCACAGTTTTTTTTCTCCGAAAATTCCATACGTGGGACAGTACCAGGTAGTTATAAAAGCCATAGAGCCTCGATTTAAGCAAAGAAAAACAATTTTCCCATGATACCCCATTTTTTTGCCACGAGTGGTACCACAGTGATACGAAATTCTCGAGAGGTACATCCCAGCGAGTAGTGCAGCTAGGAAGATCATTTCTTTTGCACTGGGAAGCTGAATGTTTAAACTATGCGATACGGGGAGCAGATGCTGCATTTTCTGCTTCAGTAGTTGTTTAATTAGCGTTATTTTTATTTGGTTAGCAGGAGCACTTCAAATCTACAAGTTAGAATCAATGTAAACATGTATGTGATTGCAAAAAAAAAAAACTGCCTCCCACATTTCATTCTCCACAATTTCTGGTATGTATTCATGCCCTGTGGTAGTCTTTTGCTGAATAATTTTTTTCGTATTGTTCTCGAGAAATCAAGGGAAATTTTTAATTAACTTGGAAACTAGTTACCTCACATCAAAACTAATTAGATATTTCAAATCAGCTAAAAAAACTGAGCAAGTCAATAAAGTTTTGTCAAAATTGGTAGGAAAGCAAAAACAAAAGTTTCTAAGACCAGTGTGCCCCCCCTTAAGTTCTCCTAACAGGACGTATAACAGTACGTTTGCGTCAGGCATGGACTTCGCAAGTGGCAATTCTTCGCAAGCGTTAGAGGAAACCGCAAGCGGAACGCCGAAAGAACCGACGCGAGAGCCGAGAGAGCGGATACGACACGGAGGGCAAAGTTTGCTCGTACACGTACTCGGCGATATTTCACGGCTCGACAGTGAAGGAAGACTAAAGGAACGAGCCAGCCGCGTTTTCCGAACGACGCGCTGTCAAGCGCTTGCCAGTCGCGAAGGAAAGGCCGTGGGCGGTGGCTGCGTGCTACATTAAATGCTGCGCCGCTCGCCGCCTGTTGACAAGGCCACCGATGAAAGAGAGAGCTTGACCACGACTGGCGGCTGGAAAGCTCTTTAAAGGCAGACAAGCCTACGCTTGACATTCGAAAGACTCAATGACCTACGGGTTTGCGAAAGAGACGGCGAGGACACGGGCACGCGTGTACGCGCCCTCTACTCCACCATTCCAGTCACGAACAGGCCTAGTCGCGGCTCCCGGATAACGTTTAAAGGGGGTTAGTGCACGAATGGGGAGGCTCGATTCGTTCACATATACTTTCTCCTTGACGCAACGTCCCGTCATTGTAGGCCGTTATCATTCAACAAGATGGTTTGAATGCGTAGCATTCATTGGAGTAACTTGGTTGATTGATTGTAGGGTTTAACGCGCCGACGCAACGCAGGCGATGAGGCGCGCCGTAGTGGAGGGCTCCGGATTAATTTTGACCACCTGGGGATATTTTACGTGCGCCGAAATCTCGTACACACGGGCGTTTTCGCTTTTCGCCTCCGTCAGAAAAGCGGCCGCCGCGGCCGGGAATCGAACCCGCGACCTCGTGCTCAGCAGCGCAACGCCTTAGCCCCTGAGCCACCGCGGCGGGTATATGGAGTAACTTGGGGTTTTGTGGGTTCAGTCACACGCCATTTTCGTGTAACAGTGGTTTTTCCTGGAGCGGAAAACCTTGTAACAGTTTAGCGCCTTCCATATATACACATGACAGCGAGCCTACAAAAAACGCTTTACATACTAATACCGCTGGTGGCACGATCTAGACATGTTACCATTGCGCAGCGCACATGTAGGTAGCCTCCGGCAGGTTTGAAAGAAAACACAAGCACTCGGCGGCCTTTGAATAAAAAGATTACGTACAATTGTTTTTTTACGGAAATAAAACAAAACGCCGGCTAAAACGACGTCGAAGAGAGGCGAGATAAAAGCAGAACAGAAACAAAATATGAAGAAAAACAGAAATAAGATTTAGCGCAACGAAAGACACGGACAGCGGACAGTGAAAAGGACGGGATGGGCGCTATGATAGCGCCCGTCCCGTCCTTTCCACCATCCGTGTCTTTCGTTGCGCTAAATCTTATTTCGGTAATATGAACCAACTCGCCCAGCAACACGTCTTATGAAGAAAAAGGCTGCGTCGCTGAAGACAGGAAAAAAAAAAAAAAATATATATATATATATATATATATATATATAGAGAACATCTTTATTGGCCGGCTAAATTAGTCGCAGATACCAGCCTCCTGTATGGGAGGCAGCATCTATGACTGCCGGCGTTGAAGGGCCTCCATCTATATATGAAGAAAAACTCTGCCTCGCGCTGTCGCGAGCGGTGCCACACACACCGAAAACAAAACTGGGGAAAATGTGCCGTTTCTCGCTTTCGGCTGTAGTGGCACCCGATCGCTGTGAAAGAAGATCCGGAAAAGAATGCACGGCGAAGATTACTAAACTATGAACACTACATGGCAATTCCCCAGTAGAAGGTTGGGGCACAGCTTTTCACCGCCAAGCTGTTTACCTTTAGACCCTGTGTGCAAGTTTATGCTTAATCACAGCGCGAAGGACGGGACAGACAGAAAGATTAACCACTGGACAGGCGCTGACTCTCAACTAAATTTATTGAAAACCCGCAACAAACATTTATATACTGAAGGCAAACAACGCCGCACGTGTCAAAGAGCATACAAAAACCAAAGAAACCAGATAAAAGTGCAAACGGGAACATGGCTTATTTGTCGTTATCCATGAACTGTACCTCTTTATCAGTAAGCACCACTGAAGGGTGGCTTACACACTTATCGCCCCTCTTGCTAATGTGATAGGCTTCAACTATCTCACGGTGTAGCGCCCAAACTATCTCACAAGCAGCTACACCATGAGATAGTTGAAGCCTATCACATTAGCAAGAGGGGCGATAAGTGTGTGAGCCACCCTTCAGTGGTGCTTACTGATAAAGAGGTACAGTTCATGGATAACGACAAATAAGCCATGTTCCCGTTTGCACTTTTATCTGGTTTCTTTGGTTTTTGTATGCTCTTTGACACGTGCGGCGTTGTTTGCCTTCAGTATATAAATGTTTGTTGCGGGTTTTCAATAAATTTAGTTGAGAGTCAGCGCCTGTCCAGTGGTTAATCTTTCTGTCTGTCCCGTCCTCCGCGCTGTGATTAAGTATGAACACGTACCAACTCGCCCAACTTGCAACTGTCCTGTATGCAAGCCCCGCATGCATTCCCAGAGCGGGGAATGAGGGGGGTACCGAAGCCGAGAAATGTCCGCGAACACAGAACACAGAGGGTGCGGCAGTAGCTGAGGTGCGGGACAGGTGGAGAGAGTGTGGCGTCGAACGCGACACAACCGCTCCCGCCGCCAATAACGTTGCAAACCGCCCGGCGGCAAGACTCAGCAGTTCTGTGCACTCCTTTGCCGCCCAAGCAACCACAGACGTCCGTGGAACGCCCGAAAAACAGCCTAACATCCAATGACAACTTTGGACGGCCACTGTATGTCCGTGCTTGGATGTACATTTGCGGACGTACCGTGGACATTCAGCAACGGATGTATACATCTTCGTATGTCCAAAGGAGGACAGCCGCCCGTTGACGTACAAAGTTACTACGAAGCGTCAAATAATGGGGTAAATGAAATATAAAAGCAAAAAAGCACTGAAATATAAAAGAAACCCTGCTTTTCAAATAAAAATATTTTGTACATAAGCACCTTTCATGGTATATTGCAAATTTCATCAGTGTTACTAAAATTAAGCCTATTTTTCTGAAGCACCTCACAGACTACAACGATGATCTTTTTGTTTGGGGAAGGGTATATATGAACTGAGAACCGTTAACATAACGTGTGACGCGAGCTTATCGTGTCCTGGCAGTACGTTAGTGTTGCGCAGTGTAGTATTTGTTGGAGGAACAAATGCATCTCGTTAATACAGCAATTCTGATTCTGTAAACTTTACTGAACGTCCGAAATACACCCAATTGCGGGCGTCCGAATGGACGTACGGCAGTGATAAATCCGGACGTCCCACGGACGTCTATCGGACGACCGCTAGAGCCGGAATGGACGTACGTCGGACGTACGGCCGACGGACGTCCGGTGGTTGCTTGGGCGGTTTTCTGTGCGAATTCTCGCCACCCCAAATGGCTTCGCTGGGCAATCCGCCACCACAAGTTCAGCCAATTTGACAGCAGGGCTGTTTAAGCTTTTAGTTCCGCGTGCAGCGTTACCAGAGAAAAAAAAAACAGGAAAAAATTTAGACCGAGCGCACGTGATAGTGCGCCTCGCGAGGAGCGCCCGGCGTCGGCCAGGCTTGCGCATGGGCTTACGCCACGTGAGGAGCTCGCAAAAAAAATACAAAGAAAAAATTCCTATTTCATATTTACTGCGCTTTCGAGGCGCTTTTTCAAAGAAAGTGCTACGAGTTGTGCCGCGCCTCCGCCAGATGGCGCCACGGGTACCGCGACCGAGAGATGACGCAGTGAAACATCCCCCTCGCGAGGGGCACGGTCAAATTCAGAGCATTTCCGGGGGCGCACGACGTTAAGTAGTTTGCGTTACGTTAATGTTGTTGCACTTGTGGAAACTGCTGACGAGAGAGCGCTCGTCAGCAGTAATTTGAATGAGTCAACGATATAAGGCGCGTTCGTAGCGTCCCAATCTGTGTCGGCTTTGTGGCGCAGTGGGTAGAGCACCATGTACATTGCGTTCCGCCCGCAGGGTCGAGGGATCGAAACCTGGCGCCGGATAGTATTTTCTTTTATATAGTGTAGGGGGAGGTGTGCGGACAACGACGGTGCGGGCTACGACGGGACAACGCGGGTGACATCGTGAGTTACTGAAATGCTCTGCATTTAAAATACTTTGCGCACGTCAGCGTGCGCCTCGTGAATAGCGTCCGGCGTCGGCCAGCTCGACCTTCGAGAGCACTGTCCAGCGTTCGTGGCGTAATCTTTCGCATGCTCTTCTACTCGCCAGTTCACGTGCGTTCGCACCTGAAGTGGGGAGCACAGACGCTGAGTTCGCGAAGCCGGTGGCCGCTGATTTAGATGCCACTGGTTCAAGCGCGTGCTAACGTGGTCCACTTAAGAGAGATGGGAAAGGCTGCGGACAAAACGATCTCGGCCTGTCAGTATTGGAGAACGTGGCATGTTCGGAAATCTGTGTGAGGCACAACAGCCGGGTCTCCGACGAAGGGAAAAGGGCTGCCAGCCATGGCCTCCGCGATCGGCTGCCGGCATGGAGGAATGGCTGCCGGCGTCAGCGCGCCGCCGGCAGCCGGTCGCGGAGGCCGTGTGCTAGCTCTGCTGTTTCTCCAGCCTTGCACCACTGGTGCAAGCCACGCCATTTTGTTCGCGTTATAGTTTTAAATTTCAAACGTACTCTAACCCAAAATCAAGAAAATTCCTGGGTCCCTTTGACATACATACGAATTCCAAAAAACTTAAAATGGCAATGGATTCCAGTTCCTTTCGCGCCATGGCCATCCACGTTGAATTCCGCCAACTTAGGCGAAAGCGTTGCAACTTTGAATTAATCCACGGTTCCAATAATACGCCTTTTTAAAAAACCAAGATTTGAATTCGAACTCAAAGAAGAGAATAAGCTCAATATTCTGTAACCGTAAAACACTTATTGCACAGGATCTGAAAGATACCTCACCCTACACCGTGCTAGGGTGTGAACAAACCTGGGTTCAGGCAAGTTCTAAATCGGCGTTCGTTGCTGAACCAAGCTCGGTATCGGCTACGACAGCGCTCCAAGTCGGTTGCACACGCACTTTCCTGCAATATTTGCCATACCTAACACTAAGATTCACCGGCCCTTTTCCTTCCCCAGGCGAAAATATGCAACCGGCTTTAAGCCGAAATTGGCTGGTTCCATCATGGGGAACAACTGGTCCCGCCTGGGGCTAACAGGCGAATAGCTAGGAATCATCCAAACTTCGAGGCAACAGCTTAACTGTACTGGCCTTCTCGGTTAATACACTGCCTTTGGCTTTCAAGTTGTGGTGTCCACACGGACCACTGCGACTTGTTGCTACAATTTCAAGTCGAAAAAAAAAGGCTTAGTTCAGCTAACCATATGCAAATCGAAAGTTTGGCTTAGCCTGGTTAAGTCGTGGTTTCACTTCGTTAACCTTTCATTTAGTTGTAATTATTAACCATTCGCACAACGCCTGCCATTGTCTACGGTTGTGCTCCTGCTTCCGACGCTTTCCGAGCCGAACGGCTTGCTGGGCGATAACCGCAGGGTGGTCAGACACCATTTGCCGACGACGGCTCAATGCCTCCAGATCCCGCGCAACGCTCAGAGTAGATGGCCCGGCCTCTCTCTCATCTATGGCCAAGCTCGCATGCACGGGGCGAGTCACGTGGTCAGGCGCGAACCAGCTGCGCACAGCGCATGCGCCAAGCCGACAGCGGCACCGCCTAGCGAACGCGGCCGTCGGCGGAGCCCGGCCCGGCGCGTCACGTGATGCGTCGCGAAGGATACGCGCGCAGCTGCAGTCAAATCTACCGCAACAGCGAAAAGTTCGACGAGATTAGTAAAGCTTTGCTTTAATATTTCGAACGCACTTTTGTACCTGCAGCTGGGACCTACCTTACCTGGAACCCACCGTCCACTACTTGCCGGACTCCAACGAACTAGGTGAGAGGTTGGCACATGGTCTCCTCTATAGAGAATAAAGCAAACCCTGAAACAGCGTGAAAAAATACGAAGCCGGAACATGTGGCAATGGAGTTTGAAACTTTTAGGGGCGAAGCACCTTAAAGGGGCCCTGCAACAGTTACCATCGACTGCTAGGAATGTATTTTGAGGTAAAGTCTATTGTCTGAGGAATCTCCTCCGGCAAGAATTTTGAAAATCCGTTCACTATCACCGAAACTACGCGCGATGACAAATCGCGCATAATCGTTCCCTCTCAACTCGACCGCGGACAACGCGACGAAAGCTGCGCGCTCTCTCCCGGAGAGGGGGCGACTCGCGGCGTTCTCTTCGGCGGCCTTCGATATATCAGAGGCCGGGGAGTTTTCTCCTTTTCTCCGCAACGTGGAGGCGCCTATTTCCGGTCTGGTGTCACAAAAAAGCAGGCATGGGTGCCTGCTCGCAAGCGCGCGCTCGAGCTGGTAGGGCGTTTTTGAAGCAATAAACGTTTGTAGTCGAGTGGTCCCGTTGAAAGGGAAGTATTGAGCTCATCACTCAAACTCCGCGCGCACTCAAAGCAGAAAAGAAACGGCAAAACTGGGCCTACAGGTTCAGGCATAGAAGAGGTTCGTACACAGCGATAACGACGGCGGAAATGGGAGAATTTAGCCGCGAAGTTGACCAGTGACAGCCGATCGGGCATCAATGGCCTATGTGACGTCGCTTAGGCCATGCCAGGGGTGCATAATTAGGAGAACTGAAGAGAGCGCGGTTGGTTTTTCCGCGTCTTTCGCAGCGATTTGCGCGCTCACCGCTTCACGTGCACGTGTAATATTTGGCTCAGGTGTTCCTGGAAGTGTAATCTAAACGTCGCGCAGGTTTACTTGCACTGCTTTAAGAGTGTTGCAGGGTCCCTTTAAGGCCGAGGCCTGTCCGTCCGGCGTCCGTGCTCACGGCACAGCACCGTGTAAATCGAAACATCTGTGAACTAAAGGTTAACAAGAACAAAATAAAAGGTTCACAAAAGGTTAGAGGGGGAGAGGGTGCTCCTGGAGAGCCGCGCTGTGCATGCGCGAGGAGCATTGCATTGGATTGAAATGGATTGGATTAAATTTAATTGTATTGGATTGGAAATCGTTTTAGCAGCAGTAAGCCCCCTCACGGGTGATTTACGGTAAGAACGATCACCAGTGCTTCGCCCACTCGTCATGATTCACTTCGTGGAGATGCGTGAATTTTTTTACTCATCTTATATTCCAGTTTCCAGTCTATTTACGTTAAAGATAGTACAGGCGACAGCATTGGCCTGGTTCGAAAAACCAGTTTTTGCCTCCGAGAAAAAGTATGGCCGGAAAATATTTTCTCTACCAGGATACACGCTAAAAACCGAAATAGGCTTAGCGTACACCAGCAGTTGAAATTTTTTTTTATAATGCAGAAACTTATGGCAACAAGCTTAAAGGGGCACTGACACAAAATTTTGAAAGCGCGATAACTTCGGAGATAGATTGGTGGGAACACATATACATCATCTGCAAAATATCAGCGGCGAATACAGCCTAGAACATATTTAAAATCAATTTTAAAGTGTGCGAAACCCAACCGAGCAGCCAGCAGAGGACCACGCGCAATCGACATCCCGAGGATATTGTGTACATACACAACATCCAAACACGTCACGAGTTTGTGTTTGCCGCTTCCGCACTGCCGGCGTTTTTCGCCGGCTCGCCCGGCTCGCCGCTCCAATCGGAGGGCCGGAGGGCGGAGCTTCTGCTCTCGAGAACGAACGACCCGATCCTTGGCGGCGGAGGCGCCGTGATTTCGTCAGCTCATCGGGCAGCTGGCCGTGACCAAAGTTCTACAGCGATTCCACGCACTCTGTTTCTATTACTGTTTATTACCATTGGATGCGAAAACGCGCGGTAGGCACGAAAAGCCCACTGAGCTAGCCGCACGGTCGCTGTGCAGGCGGCGGCCACGGCCGCGAAGTGGCCCAGGCCGGCGCAGGTAGCTCGAGTGATAGCTTGTTACCGCTTCACGAAATTGTCCCCAAGTCCCGGCCATGGTGGCTTACATGAGAAAGGAGTTAATGATGCGATGGCTTGTTGCATTAAAAATTGGCATGTGCACCGCTTACGAGAGCGGCACTCGAATATCCGCCGCAGTGCTAAGCCGAACACATCTGTAGGCGGACCTGTAGGCAGGCCGGCCGGCTGCTCCCAGCGCGCGTCTTGCCACCCACCGTCTCGAGCGTCGCGCGTCGTTCTGTAGCCGCGGTAGCATTTGCAATCCACAAAATCCATCGTTTCGCGGCACTCGCCGAAACCGAAACTGCGACTGGCCGCATTGAAAATGCCTCTAATTGAACAACCATCGCACGCTGAAGCAAATGAGGTTTCTGCAGGTTATAAGTAGGTCACAAGCTACTTATCGCAACAAAAAAAACAAGATGCAAAATTTTTGTGTCAGTGCATTCCTACAGAAAAAAAAAACCGACCTCAAGAGGTGGCCTTCGTGCAAAGTTGAGCGCATTCAAGCATGAAGTTCAATGTTGCCGTAGTTATTGCTGTGACACCCCGCTATGGAGGGCTTACACACCTCTCCCCATAGAGTTAATACTACTGCCTATCTCCCACAACGCAGTGGTTCCTGTGGGTATCCTGCGAGACCCCATATATTCGCCACCTGGAAATGCCCTGTAAGTGCAGCGATGACAACGTGCAACTGCCGCAAGACCCTTTACCCATGGGCCAGAATGCTCAAGCGCTAAACGCATGCACGCGCTACACATTGCAGGCCACTGGACGCGGCACGCTTTGGGTTCCGGTTGGCCCGGCAATTGGCCCAAGTCGCCCTGTACCGCGGTGAGTCCAAGCATCTCTCCTTAGCTAAGACTACATCCTTTGGGGAACCATCACTTGCATGCGTGTTCGGGACACCTGGGGCGGTATTCTCGTGTTTGTCCGCTTTGAAAACGCCCGTTTTGCACCCGTTTTATTGTCACGCACTTCCAGTTGTATACTTTGTGTTGGCTTTCGTGCAACTGTTCCTCTAAACACATTTTAAACAACTAAGCCTATTTTAAACTATCCGCCAGCGAATCAACAAGGCGACGAAAAATCGTCTGCTCCGATCGAGAAGCCGCGGCTCACAGCTCCACCGTGATTGCATGGCGTCACATCCGCGGGTGTTCGCTTTTAGCCAATCAGGGCTAGCTCAAAACGGACGCACTTTTGAAATGGACGCAAAAGCGACAAAACACGAGAATACCGCCTCGGGGGCCAAAAGTGTTAAGGACACGATTTCGACTTTTAATTTCTTTGTTGTCTGGCGGGTCAGCACTTCACGAGAATTCAACAACCCAAACCACGGACGCCCGTGGGACGTCCGAAATACAGCCGAACATCCAAGGCCCAGTTTGGACGGACGTCCATGTTTTGACGTACATTTTCGGACGTACAGTGGACATCCAGAAACTTTGGCGCTCTTTGCCCCAGTTGGCCTTGCGACATTAAAATGCAATCATCATCATCACATCCAGAAACGGATGTAGAAGTCCGAATGACATCCGCCAACGGACGTAAAAAGTTACTATGAAGCATCAAATAATGCCTTAAATTGGATATAAAAGCAAAAACGAAAAACACTACTGCGCTTTTCAATTAAAAAGATTTTGTACATCAACACCTTGGCTTGTAGGTTGCAAGTTTCATCTGAATATTTCTAATATTAAGCCTAATTTTTAAATTTTTTTGAAGCACTTCACCAACTCCAACGATGATCTCTTTGGGGAAGATATATAAGAACTGAGGACCGATAACGAAACATGTGAAGCACGTTCACTGCGTTCATGTATGCCGTCTGCCCGGTAGTGCGTTAGCCCTGCGCGGTGTACTGTGTTAATCGTTGTAAGGATATTAGCATGTCATTGTGTGATTCTAGAAATTTTTACTCAACATCCAAAATACAGCCAATTTCGGACGTCCGACTGGACGTACGGAAGTGTTAAAACCGGATGTCCAGCGGACGTACATGGTATGTCCATCGGCCCTGAAACGGACGTCATACGGACGTCCGCTAGAGCCGGAATGGACGCACGGCTAACGGCCGACGTCCGGTGGTTGCCTGGGACGGCATCATGCTTTCCCGCGTCACCAGATGTGTAGCAGGAGCTTAACCACTAGGCAGCAGAGAAATTACCTTCCTTAAAATTACAGCCTGGAGACTTCTATTCCGGGGTGTACATGCATGACATGCAAATGTCGGAGCCTCCACCCTAATAAATTTCCACCACGTCAGTGTAGAGGATGCATTGACCGCGGATACCTTGGGGCTACGCGCAGCGTATTAACTCATTAGTCTAACATTCGAAGACTTTTTAAGCAGATGCACCTCCCTGCTTGAAACTGCCAACGGCAGGATTGTTGGGCGTTACGGCAAAGGAGTTAAAACGAGTTCACGATAATTTTAAAGCAAGCGGGGGTGGAAGTGGCACCACATGCCATGAAAGCATACAAGCACCGTACGGGTAGAGTGAACTAGAATAGTTCACTCTATATAGTACGGGTCAGTGGTCCGTCTTAACCGCAAGTGCATGGAGGAAATAATGGAGGTGCGAACCGTGTTTTGGCGCTCTTTGCCCTAGTTGGCCTTGCGCCATTAACATCCAACCATCATCATCATCAGGTGCGAACCATAGAGATAATATACTGACTGTGCGAACATCCCAAGCGACCACCAGACGTTTCTCGGCCGGCCAACGTACTTCCATTCCGGCTCTAGCAGACGTCCGTTTCAGAGTTGATGGACGTACCACGTACGTCCATGCGGACGTCCGAAAATAAGATGCATTTTGGATGTTCAGTAAAGGTTTGCAGAATCACACGTTTCATTAACGAGAAGCATACGTTCTACTACACCATACAACACCAATGCACAAACGGGCAATATACACGGGGAACTTGCTTCACAAGTTTCGTTAGAGGTTCTCAATTTTTATATACACTTCCCCAAAGAGGTCATCGTCGGAGTCAGTGAGGTGGTTCAAAAGTTTAAAAATTAGACTTTATTTTAGTAATATACCAATGAAACTTGCAATATTAATTCGAAAGAGGATCTTGATGTACACAATCTTTTTAATTGAAAAGCTGAGTAGGCTTTCTGTTTTTGCTTTTATACTTAATTTACGCCATTATTTGCTGCTTCGCGGTAACTTGCTACGTCCACGAGCGGATGTCCTTCAGACACACGAAAATGTACGTCCTTCGTACATCCAAACATGGACTTGCAGTGGCTGTCCAAATTTGCATTAGATGTTTGCACGTTCCGTGGTTGCTTGGGATGCACAGAATACATTGTAACTCCATGCCAATTTAAAATGCCCAAGAAAGTCTTTCTTCTAACACAGACGACGCAGCTGTCTTGAAGGAAAAAAATTCCCCCGCATTTCCCCGAGGGGGAGAATGTGAAAGTGCGAATGCACGGTTGTCGGCCCGCTTGCGGCGCTTGCGCTCGGCCCCCGCAGCCCACCGCCTCGCCGCCTTCTCTTCCATCGGGTTTGTAGTATCACGTGTACACCACGCAGTTATCAAGCCGCTGAGTCGCCAACGCACGCCGCTGACGACGTAGCTTGAATGCGTTAAAGATATAAGGCGCGTCACTAACACTGATATCACCGTCGCTTCCGTGGCTTGGTCAAAAATAGTTTCCAGGTTTATGTTTCTGAGAGAGCAGAGAGATTGCTTTCTACGTACTGAGGTGCAAGTCCGACTACGTGATGCTATTCCAGACTATGTAGTTTCAACTTCTGAAATCCGATGTGTACGCGTGCGTGGGTTCTTGCGCGAAGTCGTGGATGCTTTTAAGATTTTGAGGGTTAGGTTTTCCCCGGAGTATTTGAGTAGTGTACCACGGAAGAGTTTATACAAAGATATGATTGATGTGTGTCTACCTGTACCGGTTTATCGTCAGTTGTATGCAGTAGGTTCAGGAAAAGATGTTCTAAAAAGAGTGAAACGAATGCCAGTACGTTCATCCGTTAAATCTTTTTTCTTCAAACTTCATAGCGGCACGCTACCGGTAAAACCCTGGCTGCAGGAAAAAGGACTATATGTGCACCCATGGACACTTAACTGTCGATTATGCCAAAAGCTGGAAACAATTGAGCACATCTTTCTGGACTGTTGGGACGCGGTGTTCCACTGGGACATCCTCCAACGAACCTTGAAAAAAGATTTACTATTAACGCCTTATGGCATTCGCTTTTTGCCCGTAAACAATGATGGAGGCGTGCCCTATGATATGTTCATGGCACTTAGTATGCATTCTATGTGGAAAACTCGAGTGGCAGTTCAAAATGCTGAAGAGAATGCTCGCACGGTGCGGGAGTACTTCATTGAAAGCGTTGTTTATATAAGAGAAGTGTATAGAGTCATGCCGGAAAAACCTGAGTGGTTACCCATTCTGGATGTTCTAGCGCAGTTTAAGATGTTTTAAACCACCCCCAGCAGCCGACTGGTGGCTGGAGCTACTAATTAGTGTACTGTGCAGTGCGTTGTGTGTTGTCGCCAAGCAGGCAAAAAAAAAAAAAAAAGCTTCCGTGGCTTGGTCGGTAGAGCGTCGCGCTGCGGCCTCAAAGTCCTCGGATCGAAACCTGGCGCCGGATGCTGTTTCTTTTTTAAATATAGAGGAGCACTGCGGACGCCGCCGCCGCCGGCGGTGGATGGTTTGGGGTCGCTTATAAAGTGCATTCGCACTTAAAAACAAGTTAAGTGCATTCGCACTTAAAAACAAGTTTATTGGAGCCAACATAAACAAACTTAATGGGGCTTCTCCAGTTTCGCAGCCAATGCTTACTTGCCCCAGGCTATTTTTGGAACGGTGCTGTTTCACTAGTTCTGCCTCTAAACTCGCGCATGAAACTGACGCCGAACTAAGGCATCTTTCCTGTTAGTGCCTTTATTTCTCCTAGGCCAGTCGAACCACTTTTCAACACTCACCAGGCTTACATCACTGCACCAATGTCAGTTGCATTAGGGCCCCTTTCGCGAGTAGAAAACAGAACTTCCTTCTTTGGCTAAATTTTCGGAAACTTCGCTGACAGTACGGTATTTGGCAATACAGTGCAACTGCACACTTTAGCCTTGGTATTCCGAGTTCTTCCTCCACTCGAGCCACCAATAGAAGAGGTCCTTGAAATAAATTTTCTCATCTATACGCATTGCGGAATCCTCCCCTCAGCCGAGTGGAGGAGGGCCTCACAATATGCAATACGGCCCCCTTTTTTTTTTAAATGCAGAGCATTTCTTTAACTCACGATGTCACCCGTTCTAGGCGTCCGTAGTAGTCCGCACCCCTCCCCCTACACTATATAAAAAAATAATACTTACCAGCGCCTGGTTTCGATCCCACGACCCTGCGGGCGGAACGCAAGGTACATGGTGCTCTACCCACTGCGCCACAAAGCCGACACAGAATGGAAGGCTACGAACGCGCCTTATATCCTTGACTCATGCAAACTACGTCAAGAAGCTGCTGATACAACGCATTCACTACCACCAACTCCCCAAACACTAAACGTTAACGCAATACACCCACCCCCTATGCGACGCATTTACTCGAGTCCCCCTCGCGGGGAGATGGGCCCAATTTTTCTGTTGCCTCAACGTAATTTGTCGGCTTGCGAACATATCGTATGGCGTGCAACGTGCATGCCTTTTGCGACGCCCGTGACTTGTTCGTGCTTCACTCCGGACTCAAAAAAGAATAATAAAAGAAAAGCGCAGCTTGCACTAGTGGCGCAAAGCTGGAGAAACAGCTGAGCTGTGGGTCTGCCTAACTTCTCCCCACACTGACAGCAGATCTCAAGAGAGGAAGCAGAAAGAGCGAGGCTATGCACGTTCCTTTATGTCACATTCCCCGAGACCGTCACTCTCGCCATTAACGGCCGCCAAGTCGTCGCCGCCGCCAACCGAGTCGAGCCCGCTGACATCGCGAGCTTTTCTGTGCCTCCCACTTGAGGCGCGAACGCACATGAACTGTCGGGCGGAGCACGCGAGATTACACCACGATTGCTGGGTAGTGTTCTCGAAGGTTGACCGGTGCCGGCGCACGCAATGACGTCATAGCTAGCTGGGAAAAGGCTCCCCCTACGCAGATGTGCTCGCTGCGCCGAAGGCAGGAGCTCCCCACGTGGCGCATGCCTGGACGACGACGGGCGCTCCTCACGAGGGCAAGGCGTTCGGTTTTTTGCTAAAGCCACTGCGCGAAGGTTGTACCAGGTGCTTCGCGCCAAAGGAGTTTTTCTTGGTATTTCTTTTGCCAAACGCCAAGAGACCAAGCTCACACTTAGACAGGTCTGCTGTTAAACGACAACCCAATAGTTCCTTACCTGCGTTCTTATTACGGCGCCTACCAGCAGAATCCCTGGCAAGACTGCTTCGCCTCGCGACACTTTCAGGCGCCTTCCACGACGAATCGGGAGCGCTCCACTTCTGGTGGGAGCGCAGCAGCTTTGTGCGACTGCAGCGTGCCGAAAACTGTCTGGTGCGCCACCACGCTGCCGATCCCGTCGAGGCACTACTGGACCAAGTCGCCCTCCAGGCCGCGTACGCGGTAAGTACGATTCAGACCCACACACAGCAGGCAGCTTTGAGGCATGGAAAAATGCCCCGTCTTTTATTCACCATGACGCATTCACGCTCACACACAACAGATAGCTTTGGAGCATAGAAAAATGCTCCCGGGTCTCTTATTCGCCATGACGCGCACGCAGATGTACAAGCAACGACAGGGCGGGCCGGAGGTGCGTCTGGCCGCGCTGCCGGACGCGTCGGGTGACCAGCTCTTCTCTCTCGCATTTGCCACGGTGAGCGACAGGAACGCCCCCGGCGTTCGAGCGTCGGCCGTGACATCTCTCTCTCACCACGCATGCAGGGCTTCTGTGCCGAGGGGGACGACCGATTGGAGGCCAGGGACAGGTGGGCAGGAGGACCAAAGAACCAAACAAAACAACACAAGGCAGTGGTGCTGACGTGTGCCCCGATAACGTTCACTCCGCGGCTGTGCTCTTTTTCGCAGGGTCAACCTGGCGCTGCGCGAGTGGGCGCCCTTCCACCAGGCGTTTGGCTGCCTCGAGGAGCGCCACTCGTGCAGCCTCCGCTAGCCTCCGCTCCTCCTCAGTCCAGGATCACAATCTGCTCGGGCGGTGTCCGGCTGCGGCACGGCCGCCGCGCCCAGCGCCGGAGCTCGCCCGTGCTCAGCTGCCTCCGCAGCCGCCTGCCCGACGAAATAAAGAAAACGAACGATTCGACAAAGCTCGCACTTTTTCTCGTTTCAAGACCACTAATGGAGCTGCTAGACCAACCCTGATGCGTCATTAACTCTTTCCTTACTGCCTTATAGGATATCGGATCCCTATAGGATATTGGATACGGAGTTCTGATGGCTTCAAACGTTCCTCGTTTCAAGGCCCCTAATGGAGCTACTAGACCCATCCTGACGCATCCTCAACTCTTTTCTTACCAGCCACTGGCCACCAAGTACTGGGGGTAAGGTTCATTTTGGACTTCGCACTGTATTTATAAACAAAACGTGCTTCCTGGCTAAAGAATGCGGCTCTACTTTCATGTATACGGTCCAGATAATGTGTGGCAGGGATATTTTGCCAAATGCACCGCGCCGTATCGCGTTATCACCTTCAAGATAGCCTGGCGCTCATGTCGGATTAGCGCTGCGGAGCAACGCGCACCGCCTGTCAAGAGCACTGCATTTTTTGTTTATCACCACTGAAAAGATAAGGATATTATGTGAGAACACATCTAAGTACGCTTGGATGCATATTTAAGAGAGACCAGCCTACTCTCAAGGTGCTTCACGGAGTGGCACAGCCGTCAGGGCTGCTAGGTTGGTGGGCCGCAAAAATCCAGAACTTGGTGTACAGTGTTGATGAATATATTGAATCACAGCTCAGAAATGTAGAAACTGCTTGCGTATCGTAGAATTCCTAAAATAATTTTAGGGCGCAGTAAAATCGCCTAAATGTATTGCGTGTATACGTTTTTTATGCATTTTTTGTTTAGTTGACCAATAAACTGTAAATATTTGTACCTTTCAAGAAACTGCTGTTGTGTTTGAAAGAGCAATCTATAAGCTACAATTTCATGCATAGCAACGCTAAATGTGTCCAGTAGCTCAAGAGAAAAAAGAAAAGTTCTGTGGGAAGCACTCAAAATCGCCCATTTCTCCGCTGTAACAAAAGAGTTAACTCGCACGTTCTTGTATTCCCACCTGGTAGCGTCGGTGGCCACAAAGTAGAGGTCGTCAGGTGCGTCCACCCAGGAGATGAGGTGCTTGCGGCCGCCGCCCAGCCGCGTGATGGTGGCCACCTTGGGCCGGCCACCGTTGATGGGCACCGTGGGCGGGGGTGGCCCCAGGCGCCGTCGGGGACCCCCCGGCCCCCCGTTGGACGACTCCGGGGCGGGTCGCTTGCGCTGCTGCTGCGATGGCGGGTGCAGAAGTAGCGGCGGCGGCGGCGGTGGGGGCGGTCGCTCGGCCGGTGGTGGAAAAGCGTGCCGCACAGGCGTCGGGATTTGCTCGCGTGGCGTCGGGTGGAGCCACTCGGGCCGTGGCAGGTTCGGGGTGCCGAGTCGGTGGGACACGTCCACCACAGTGCCGCGGTCGCGGGGTCGCCGTCGCGCGGCCGCCATTGCTGCCATTGCCGCTGCGGGTGCAGCGGCGATGGCGGCCGGGTCAAGCTTTCCTTGGCACTCGAGTCGGATGGCGGCCGAGTTGACTGGGAGGAATGGGTTACGGGCAGCGTGGCGGGGTCGCAGAGCGGCGGGCCCTGCCAAGCGGCGCGCCATCCGCGTGAGGGCCGTGGTGCAGAGGTAGAATGCGGCGCGCGTCTTCACCACGGGACGCGGGCTGCCGGCGCGTAGCGCGAGACCGTGCGCCGTGGCACAGTGCCGTGCCAGGTGGGCCTTGAGCTTGAACTCCTGCGGCAATGCGCGTGGCAGAGGGGAGTCGAACCGGGGTGTCTCCAACGCAGAAGCAGTGATCTGCAAGTGGCTGCCGCCACGCTTACCTTTCCACAACCAGTGACGGTGCAACGATGAGGACGATGTGATGCCATGCCGGCTGGAAGCCGCTCCGTGCCCAGCACATCTGCAGACTCTGCAGCCATGCACATACATAGGTTAACTTCCATTACACTGTTGGCAAGAACTTCGGCTGTTTGGTAAACAGAGTGCAAACACGCCTTTTTATTGCCACAGCTGCACATACCCAACTGGGTAATAAACCTCCAAGTAAGGCAGCTCTCGCTTGTAAGCGGTGCCTATTTCGGAAAGGGTGCCGCAGCAGGGAAGAAGCATGACTCACCCAGCCGCGTTGGGTACTTGAGCCCCCCAAACTTCTTCCAGTAGGTCCAGCAGGACTGGCACAGGCGGCACTGCATGTGCGCCGGGCCCCAGGCGTACCACTGGCCGGAATTCATGGCTGCGGTAGACGCGAAACCTTCGGTCAGTGCACTCCAGGAAGGGCAAGTCCGCAGCAGATAGACTGCTCAGTTAAAAGCTGCATTGCTGGGCTCCCTGCCATGAATCCTGACCAATTCAGCCGACTGAATGACACGTCATCATCATCATTATCATAAGCATGTCTACGCCCACTGCAGAGCAAACGCCTCTTTCATGCATCTCCAATTATCCTGGTCCTGGGCTAACTGCGACCAATTTATCCCTGCAAACTTCTTTATCTCATCTGCCCATCTAACTTAATTTCTGCCGCCGCCTGCCACGCTTGCCTTCTCTAGGAACCCACTCTGTTGCCCTTCATGACCAATGGTTATCTTGCCTTCGCATTACATGCCCTGCCCACGTCCATTTCTTCTTCCTAATTTCTACTAATATGTCCTTAACACACGTTTGTTCCCTGACCCACTCCGCTCTCTTCTTGTCCCTATGTTACACCTACCATCTTCCCTTCCATTGCTCGCTGAGTCATCCTCAGTTTAAGACATGCAGTAGAAGCCTATCGAACAGCTGCCACGAAATCGGCACACAGCCTCTGCCTAAGCCTCCAAAGGCAGCCCTGTGTTTTGCTACAGTGCATAAGCTGGTTAAAAGAAGGGTGAAGGGGACTCACTGTAGCAGCTCTCGCAGGGCCGCCCCCCAGCCGTGGCTCCCTCGGGGCCTCCCAGGACGCCCGCCGCCTTGTTGTTGCTGCACAAGGTGGCGCCAGTTGTGACTCCCCACTCCGCTCAAGTTCGTCGCCACGCCATGCCTCCAAACACACCCCCAAACACCCTACAGCACACAACTGAGGGTGACGGTGTTAGTGCAGGCAGAGCATGCCTTAAGCTGGTGCAAGTGAAGCTCTTGGTGGGAGGCAGGGTAGAGATAGCTCAAGGGCCATTTAGCAAACGGAGGAGCTGCAACTCTTAGTTGCTGCTTGTGAACAGTTTACTGTTTTGATTACATGTTGCCCAACATTGCCGAACTGCCACCACCTGTAATGAGGGTCAAAAATGTTTGTGAAGGGTTTGTCAGCTTACAGCAGCCCCCAAGGAGTTGAGAACAAAGCTGTTCCCAATGTTCCTTTCTTCCTCTAGCTCTGATAGACAAACACATTTAATCAAACAAGACATACCTCCGTAGGGTGCTTGTAAACTCATTAACAGAGCACACTGCTTGGAGATTTTACTTGTCTTATTAACCTAGCAGCACCAATTGTACAGAAGGGACGAGATCGGGAATGTGAGACAGACAGCTAAAGACAGTCCTGCATCAGTGCAAGATTGCACTTCACTGGCCTTCTCTGCCATCCGCTCAGAAGGCGACTAAGGAACTCACTCGTACACTTTCCATGATCGACAAACTTAAACAACAGACTATAGACTGAAAGACTCCAGTGATAATCACTGAACATTAACGTTTAGTGCTTCAGCGCTGGCATACCCCTTTCTCTTTTTTGCCTATATTCCCTTTCCCATGTCCAGGACAGCAAACTAAGCTCTAGCCAGGTTAAAGGAGCCATGAAGAGAAAACAAAAGTTTGTTTTATTCGAAAGATTAGGTGTTTCATAGTACCCCAAGCGCTTTCCCGGAAGCAAATGATGCTTTATTCACTGAGAAATAAGGCAATTTAAGCCAAAATTTTAAATCTCCCGCTAAAATTGCACATCTGGTGACGTGAGCAATGGTGTCACACGGGCCGGTCCATGAAACAGATACTTAGTATGTCGACTCCATATAGCACCCACACGCGGGAGTCGACCGAGACGGCGGCCATTTTAAAAATGCTAGTAAAACCTAGTGCACCCGCAGCCCTAGTCATGGAATCGCCTGATCCGGAGAACAAAACTCTCGCCGAGGAGCTCCGGCTTGCATTTAACAACCTCACACCACTTGAACGCTCAACGCTTCTAAGTGCACGAGCGGCAAGAGTTGTGGGATACGCGGTGGACGGGAAAGCGACCATTCCGCGATAGCCACAACAGACGAACGCCCTGCCGTCGGCACCGCTGCCTCGTCAGCGCCGTCGCCACGGACGAATACAGACTGGTACGTATGTGCCGTATTTTTATTACGGTTAATAATAGTTCAACTTCAGTAGCAGTATCGCTTATGCCAGTTGGCCGGTGTCGTGTATGGAAAGCCGTTCGCGCGAGCTCTCTGCTTCGACCAGAAAGATACGAGCGTCAATGCGCGGTGTTTACGGCATTTTTCCTCCAAGGTCAGAGCGCCTCGAACCCGAAAATTCGTCTGCGCGACGGCGAGATGTCGAGCTCGGCCAGGCGGTTGTTTCGTACGCATTGGCGCACACGCTTGCGTGTTCGTTCGGAACTTCAACCGTTTACTCCACCGTTCTTTGTCATAAAAAGAATGTGCAGTATGTTTCACGGGCATTTAGCTCGCTATGCAAACTGTAAGCCCTGCCTAACATGCGTTTGCTTTTGCCGGCCTCCGCCAATCGCAGAGCTTAGCCCATGTGACGGCATAGGTTCTGTTGTGGGAAATGAGCTGGTGGGTCGCATGACCATTCCCGTTTTTCCTAATTATGTAGCTTATTTGAGCGAAGTTTGCGTTATAAGTGGTGTCGTTATGGTTCTAACGAGGCAATCTTTCGAATGAACCAAACTTGTGTTTTCTCTTCATGGCTCCTTTAACTTCCCCCCGCCTTCCTTCTACACCCTTACTTTCTTCCTTCCAAAGCATCACCCTACGCACCTAACCGCCCTGTGGCCAACCAAGAGAGCGATCGCTGCCACTCACTAGTTGGGTATGTAGACCTGCTTGAGCTTGCTCTCCGCCTCGACTGCCTTGACGCGCTTCTGCTGCACGTAGCGGTCGGTGGTCTTCCACATGTAGTAGTACTCGACGATGTTCTTCAGGCTCTTCCAGGGCAGAAAGTCCTGCCGGATGTCGGCAAAGTCCTTGCCGTACTTCTCCAGGGCCTCCTCGAACAGGTTCGCCTCCGACGCCGACCACTCCTCCATCTCGTCGCGGCACAGGACGGGCCCGCCGGGCGGCACCAGCGCGGCCACCGCGGCCGCCAGGTCGTAGCCCGTGCGGTGCAGCAGCTCCATGGCGTGCAGCAGCGTGACGTCGCGCGAGGCCGCCGCCGCGCTCATGTGCAGGCTGGGCTGCTTCACCGAGCTCGAGCAGTCCAGGGCCCGCGCGAAGGTCCCCACTGACCGGCACACGATGAGGAACTGGTCCAGCTGCCGGTCGTTGAGCCCGTGCGACGGGTCGTAGACCAGCGTCTCCAGCGGGGGGGCCTCCTCCCCCTTCCCTTCCTCCTTCTCCTCCGGAAGGCCCGTCCAGGGGGGCACCTCGGCCTGGTACCGCTGGCCGACGCGGATCTCCCCGCGGTCGGCCAGCAGGCTCCGCTGCTGGGGGTCGTAGACGAGCGCGTAGAAGAAGGCGTCCTCCTTGTTGAGGTATGCGAGCAGCGACTCGGTCTCGTTGAGCAGGGTGACGGAGCACTTGCCGCGGATGTGGGTGGCCGGCAGCGTCTCGACCTGGCGCGAGAGGAACAGCTCGCGGTGCCGCAGCTGGTGCCGCTCCTTCTCGGTCAGCTGCTCGGCCTCGCGCTCCTGCTCTTCCTCGAGCAGGGCCCCCGCACCCCCCGTCCCCAGGGGCTTCTCCAGGGAGAGGTCCCGGCGGCGGTAGTAGCACATCACCTTGGCCTCGACGTTGCCGTTGGCCGTCTGCGATGGGGAGAGGAAGGAACCGTCAGCTGGTGCCAAGCTCGACCACCACTCTTTCTCTCGCTTTTTAAAGTGAAATCTCTCTTAGCGGGACCCGTGGCATCTCGTCAAATAACTCGCCCATTTCCCCATAGACCGGTTGGTTGACCAAAAAGTTCTGATAAGATTCCTCTGCACACAGCACGCGTGTGAACCCCGGCTTCTTCCACTGTGTCAAAACGGTTACTTGAAAAATTGCGAAAAAGGAACGGTTTGAGACAAGACAATCCACACATCAATCCTGAAAGGAGGAGTACAATAGTATACCCTTATCTCATAATACATTTAGATCGTAGACGTGTTTACTCCATCCGTACGTGAAAAATCGTCGCATCGGTTCATTCTTCATTTACGATTTGAGTCCTTGAAGGTTTCACGATCGATTGGACACATTTTCAGGTTGGACGCATTTTTAGTTTTCGCACTTCCCTAAACTTTCTTAATTAAGGAAGGGATGGTAAACTTTACACAATGACGACATTTACTCTGAGCATGTCCCTGCTTGAAAATATCTCCCGTCAGTCCCCCCACTGTTTTGTGCTTACTGGTAACAAGCTTCTACTCGTAGATAAGGCATGCTAAGGTTGAGGCTTGGGCATGTTGCTTCACTGATGAAAAAAGGAGGGGAACAACAATAACTACAAAAAAAGAACTATACAGAGGACGAACAAAACAATGCACAACACACCACTACCCCTTCCCCCCGTCCCCACACCAGCAGGCGTTGTTCCGGTGTCCACCCTTCCGTGTGACAAATTACGCCTTCTCTTGGTCTTTTCTTTTCATTTCCCGCACAATAAATTCATAAATTCATTCATTAAGCAGTACTGGTTGTCCTTTTTTTTTTTTCGTCTTGTGTATCACCCGTTTTGCGCAGTTCCCTTTCTATTATATATTCACTCTGAACTCGAACACGGCAAAGCATGCTTTCCTGGTGGCAGCCATTGGCTTTGAGAACTATTCGCAGATCGCATTTTTTTCTGGGCACTGACTGCTGCGCTGCTTTCTGCTGCTCCTGAGAGTGCAACAACTAACGTGGTTTGCTGCCATAAAATAAAGGAAAGGCATAAAATTTGCTATACAGAGTCTTCAAATGCTAAAAAAAATCCAAAATGCAACCGATCTCAATTTCAGTCACGCTCGGAATCAATATGGCAAGGCATGAGAGAGAGAAAAAAAAAAAAAGATACAGGCTAGTTGGCAGAACACGCGCCATTCACATCCTAAACATCCAGTCACAGATATTTTAACGAAAACCACAGCAGCGCAGAAAAAAAAGGAACAACGTTGCAACAGCCCTCGTTCCTCACCTTCACCAGTTCCTCAATCCTCCTGATCTGGAAGGGGGCCGTGGAGGACGTCTCGAAGAAGACATAGTCTGCAGTGAAGAAAATGATGGTGAGAAGTCAGCGGCGATTACAGTTGCTCTTACACACACACACAGGCTACACATATATGAACATCACAGCACCCACTGTATTGCAATGTCTTATCACACATTTGGGCCAGAAGCAGTAGGCTTAGCCCAGTGAGAAGATGCACAGCATAGGGTACAGGCATCTGCCCACCTTTTCCTTTGCAGTGCTAGGCCTGTTTGCCCACTCGTGAAACAATCTAACAATAAGTTTCACGTGTCTCCTTATGATCACCTCCTCCTCTCCTTTCACTCCTCAATCCAGCACTCATACGTAGTGTCAAGAAAGGGAATTCACTTTTTCTTTATCATGCTCTCCTATACTGCCTCCTTACTGATTGTATAATGGCGGGTATTTCATCATTATGTATACAGATACGTACTTTTTGTATCATGGAATTGTGTAGTGTTTTTTCTAGAGCACATAACATTGAATTGTAGGGTGTGCGCATGCGTATTTTTTCCCTTCTATTGGACCCACCCCTGCCATAGCCCTTGAAGGGTTGCCGTATGTACAAATAAATAAATAAATAAACAAACAAATAAAAAAAAAGTAAATAAATCGGGCCTCTCCCGCACATGGTTCACAAAAATGCCGAGTTTGTGAGCATGACGAAAGGCTGTCACGACGGCAACTATGACACTGTGCCGTTGATTGATGTATTTGCCACAGCCTGAGCCCTATTCTACGATAAAAATAGTGAACACAAACGCTGTGTCAGGCCACACCCCACAAACAGTGGAGGCCAACAGAGTGCACTTTCACTAGTAGAAGTGTACAAAGTCAGCCCAGAAGTCATTTGGGGAGTTCACTATCGAACTGGTTGCCATGACAAGCGGCGGAAACAACGGAAGGCGGCGCACACACAACCCACATTGCAGGATGGAATACACCGAGAGGCTTTCCGAGATGCTTTCCTTTGACAGCATCATTCCTATTGGGCTAGTCATAATTTGAGCTGCTGGGACGACATTACAGGCAATGCAGCATGGAGCTACCTAATGTAAGGGGATGCATTGTTAGGTACACCACATTTAAAAACGAGTGGAAGAAATACACCAATAGTGACTAGTACAACACACTCAAGGCAAAACCAGTCGCGACTTCTTAGCCAGACCCTCGCGAGTATCACAAGGCTGGCCAATCTCCCCAGTGGGTATGCGCCACACTCACTGACCATAATCATCACCATCAACTGGACACATTTTATTAAGCCAGGGTTTCTCCATTATGCATTTTTTTTGTCTTCCCACTACTACATTGCCTCATTCCTAACCAATTGCACTGCAACAGTGGAAATCGGGCACCTCCGTTCCGACACTTTCCAAACTATACCTAAAGGAACTCCACAAGGCTCAGTGATACCTCCACTACTGTTCAACATTGGCATGGCCTGGGTGGCCAGCACAGGCCAGGGTATCCTGGCCTAGAGGAAACCCCCCACCAGGCGGGTGCCCAGACAACACCTAAGGCTCACCTAAATAAAGTTTACTCCTCCTCCTCCTACACAACTATAGGTTACGTTAGCTCCCCATCTTTTGTTGGTGAGTCCTCATGGTACAACATTCACTGGTCTGCACCTTTTCCTTTACCTTGACTTGATTAGCTTCTCAACCCCCCCAATCCAAAACCATAGCCAATCCCTACCCTAGAGGTGTGTGCCAAGCTTTGAAAGAATAGTAGTAGTAGTTGTTGTAAACCATTTATTGACCAAAGGAAGGCACTCGGCCTGCGAGGTTTTGCCGCAGGGCGCCAGTTTACTGCTCTTTGTTTATACTTCATTTTATTGCACCTGGCATTTCTGCCTTTCGCAGCAAGACATTGTGCAATCCCCAGCAGGGTATGAGCCATGCATTAAAAAAAACATCATCATCATCAAATGTAGCAGGACTGTGATGGCTAATGTTCCAATCCTCATCCTCCTGAAAGTTTCCAAAGCATATGGACATAGAGCTACACTGTTCCTAACCTTCCTTTATTTATCACAGGATATCTTCAAACGTTGTAGACAGCCTAAGAGAATGTCCGACAAGGGTTTTGCTCCACTGACAATGAGTTTACAATATATTCTCTACCAGGTGCAAATGACATCGATTAGCTCCACTCCGTTCAGGATTTCCCTAGCATACAAGTTCTTTGCTAGCTCCTGTGCTAGGCATTACGGCCCCTTGATTGCTGCATACAGAGTGAATTGACCTTGACATCAATGGCTTCAAGAAAAGTTAAGCTTTGAATAATACAGGCAGATGGGTGACTGCACATCAAACATGCTGGGAAACCAAGGCCAATGATCTTGGCATTGAAATCAAGCCTCCCTTCTCTCTCCGTGAACGGCGACAGCACATGCATGAAGTTTGATAACTTCTGGACCTTCTCAGTGGAGACAGGCAAAAAAGAGCCTCAGACTCCACGAAGCAAGGGGAGTTGATAAGTTCCGTAAACTTTCGTTATGGCACTGTTCTACCTTCAAGATGCCACTTCACAGCTATTGAGGGGTTAAGCATCAAAGAAAATAGCGTATTTTCGCGCGTATAACCTGCCCCTGCCCATAATCCGCACCCCAACTTTCAGCCCGAAAAAAAAAAAAAAAAGAAAGAAAGAAAGAAAAAAAAAAACCTTGCTTATTGCTTGCACATTTGGTACAGGAAAGGCTGCACCAAAGCTACTGCTCAAGCAACACATCACATACTGTGTAGACAGAAAAAGCGTGTATTTAGAAAGTAGAATACACCGACTGCAAGGCGAAAGTCGCAGCTCACTAATAAAATTGAGTAGTTAGAGTGCGCTCGTCCTTGTTTTTTCTTCCTTGTCCTTGTATGTTTTGCACAATCGCTGCCATGGAAGGCTTATGCGTAGGTTCTTCGCGTCACAACGTGCATTGCAGTGAAGCTGCACTAAAGGGAAAACCCCCGCACACTATTCGCACCCCCACTTGGCCACTGAAATTTTCGCATTTTTGGAGTGGGTTATGTGCGCGAAACTACAGTAGGCTACGAGGCCCCGATTCAGCGTTCAACTATGGGTTCTCTAAACACAATTTTTGCAATCTGTTCATTGTAAAAAGAAAACTAGTTCCTTGGAGTTCCGCTGGTGTTCACAGCTGCGTTAATACGGTTGAGTTCTGTTCAATTCTACCTTTGTGGTACAATGAAATCGAGCGACTTAATAGATACAAAGCAGGTGAAGGTTTCATCTTGAAGCTTTACCTACTCTGCCTGCTCGACCAGCACCGATATGTTTTAAACGTACAAGGCTGGTTCAGGATAAGGCTCTGCAAGCATAGTGAGTCAGCCAGCTGAAGCTTAAAGGGATCCTGCAACACCCTTTGTGAAGTGCAAGTAAACCTGCGCGACGTTTAGCTTACACTGCTAGGAATACCCGAGCCAAATATCACACAAGCACGTGAAGCGGTAAGCGCGCAAATCGCTGCGAAAGACGCAGAAAAACCGCGCTCTCTTCAATTCTCATTATGCCCCCCTGGCATGCCTGAACGATGCCATTTCGGCCATGGCTGTCCACTGGCTGTCGCTGGTCAACTTCGCGGATTAGTTCTTGCATTTCCTGTGACAATCTGCCAACCTCTTTTATGCCTGAACCTGTACGCACAGTTTTGGCATTTCTTTTGTGCTTTGAGTGCACGCGGAGTTTGAGCGACGAACTCAATACTCCCTTTTCAACGACACCACTCGACAACTAACGTTTATTGCTTCAAAAACGCGCTACCAGCCCGAGCGCGTGCTTGCGAGCAGGTAGCCACGCCTGCTGTTTTGTGGCACCAGAACGGAAATAGGCCCCTCCATGTTGTTGAGAAAAGGAGAAAACTCCCCGGCCTGCCGCAAGCCACCCCTCTCTCCGGAAGAGAGCGTGCAGCTTTCGTCGAGCACAGCTCTGTCTGCAGAATAGGCCACATTTGACCTATCGCTTGCAGGTTGAATTAACCAGGGTGGCATTAATAGGCCACTGAAACTGTTGAAGCAACAGGTTTATTGACCTGGGCGAATTACGCAAAATGGAATCAACCACAGCCGATTTCACCGACACTGGGATTCACATACTGGAAAGCTGCACTTTTTCGATCCCAGAAACTAACAAAGAGAGTTAGTTGACTCAACAAGCACATTTCAAGCCCATGTTGAACACAAACCGGTCGTTTCTGGTTAGCCAACATCGAACTTCTCCAATACGAGCACAGCTACAGTGCACTCTTTAAAGGCCAACTGCACTAAAAAAACTTCAACCTCTTTAAAACGTTATATCCGCATAGTCCGCCCCAAATACTGCAAGAGAAAAAGTATGACAGCTGAAATACGCGTATCCACGGCGCAAACGACCATAAAAAATCGGAGATTTTGAAACCGAAACCGAGAAGAGCGCAGCCATTATGGCCAGGCTGAACTAACGCTCCAGCCGGCCAGCCGGCGAAGCGAACATATGCACTGCTTCGCTCTTGCTGCAGCCCTAGGAAAAGTGCACCCAGTGAAGCTCGACCGGTTTTCCTGGCTGGCCGTAGGAAAAAGCACAGGGCCGGCTGCAATGCCACTTCCGCTTCATTCATGTTTGCGCGATCCGCCGGCAGGTGCAGCGTCGCCTGTGATGGAGCGATTTTAAACGTTTCGAATTAATGACGCATTTCACGGGGCTAGGAGTCACGTCCCAGTTGGTTTGGGGATACGTACTGTACGTTCAAAGTAAATTTGGAGGCAGTGAAATTTGAGTGCAGTTGGCCTTTAAAAAAGTGAAGCTTTTTCTACACCTCACCGATGGCGACTGTCCCGTCACCCCAACGCAGTGCAGAAAAGCCAACTTTACACAATGGGTTTTACAAAGTGATGATGATGACAAGCAAAGGCATATCAAGCACCTGAAGGAAAAAAAAAGGGGGGTGGAGGGGGGAACGCTTCCTGTGGTCAGAATCCAACCTCAGTACTTCGTGCTATGAAGCCGACATCTATCCGACTACGCCATTCCAACATGGTTGAAGCAGCTTTGCGGTTTAACCATCTTTCTCTAACCCTTTCAGACGCCACTCGCTATTCCCCCTACAAAATTTTTGTTGTTGTTTCTATGCTGTGCATCTCGCCAAATAAGATGAAATGGCAGGTTACTGACCCCAACGTAATCTTGAGTTTATTTTCACAGTCACGTAGAGAATCGTGTACATAGTGTCACAGAGGTCAGGATCGTCAAGTAGCACTGAATATTTCCACGTAAGTATATATTTGCGTGATATGCATTGTTTCGATAATTTTTTTAGGGCCGCACAACTTGGGAAAATGGGGAAGCTCAGCCGCTGAAGCCATTGCGTGCATCACCATTTTGTTTGTTTATGGTTGGAGTAATCTTACTCGCTGCCAGGTGACCCTGAATTCTTCATAGTTAGACGACAGATGTGAAATTATGCTAAACTAGCGAAAACGTTGTTTCGGTATTTTTTTGGCAAAAACAAAAACAAACCAAAAACCCAGGGTTGAAATGTACACAGTGGTGTACATAGCATCTGAAAGGGTTAAGGGCTTTGATTTTTGCATGCTACCCCTTGTAGAACGTTTTCGCCCGACATTCATTGAACAGCACATCATAAAGCGCTTTGAATTCCTCGGCAGCATGCTTGATGCTGGGATTAGAAACCAGCCCTTGGTCCAAGTTATTGCAGCAACGGCATCCATTCATTCCCACAGTTTTTGGTGGATGCTTGCTCACAGGAGCACCCCCCAGGTGGTTGATGCAGTGAAGCAAGTGCTTTACACGCAGCGAGCCCAAGCTCTTACTTCTTAGGAGGCAAGACACCCAATGTATGCTTCTTAAATAAGCACAAAAAGAACACCAACATAATGCATAAAAGACTAGGCCAAACCCTAGTCCAAAATCCTTACCCGTCCTGTGCTACACAAGCATTTGAAAGGACATTTCAGTCGAGTGGCCTTCGAAATTTCAAATGCCATTCGAACTGGAAGGAGTTCCGCCAATCTACACGACAATTCTCAAAGGCAGTTGAAAGTTTCCACGTTCGCCCGCCATGTTTTGGTTTGCTACTTGCTGCCTTGTTTCATTCTTGGCAAAAATTTAATTTGAGTAAAAATCGAAAAAAAAAAAAAGCAATTTCCATGATCAGATTAATAACGATTTTAAGCGTTAAAACATGCACAAAACTTCGTTTTTTTTTTTCATGCCAGTTTTGAGAGTACCAAGTTATATCAGTGCTACACAAGCATTTCGAAGGCCTTTGAGTCGAATGTCATTTGACTCAAATGACACCTTTGAGCTGCTACACGACGTTTTTCAAAGGCCTTTGGTTGAAATGCCATTTGAGTCAAACCTTTGAGGTTCTCAAAGGCCTTCGAAACGTGAGCAGTCATACTCTGTCGCAGCTTCTGCATGCCGTAAATACACAACAATTATTGACGAGTAAAACTTGGTGTTTAAAGTGCACGATCGTCATAATTTTTCACTTCTTTTTGTTTTCCATCACTCGCTCTACGATTACAAGGTAACTTGGTACTCTCAACACCAGATATGCAAAAAAAAGAAAAAGAGAATGAACTGGCTGTTACTGCGTGTTTTGAGCGTGCTTGTAGGTTGCTATCAATTTCATTCCTAATAATTGTGTTTTTTTAAATTAAATTTTTGTCAAGAACGAAACAGGGCAGCAGTGGCGACACCAAAACATGGCGGGCGAATGGGAAAACTTGATTGATTGATTGTAGGGTTTAACGCGCCGACGCAACACAGGTGATGAGGCGCGCCGTAGTGGAGGGCTCCGGATTAATTTCGACCACCTGGGGATCTTTAACGTGCGCCGAAATCTCGTACACGCGGGTGTTTTTGCTTTTCGCCTCCATCAGAAAAGCCGGGAATCGAACCCGCGACCTCGTGCTCAGCAGTGCAACGCCTTAAGGCCCGTTCACAATAGCGACGAAAGCGAGCGAAAGCGATGAAAGCGACGGAAATTTCTGTCGCTTTCGCCGCCTTTCATCGCTTTCGTAGCGCGATGAAAGCGATCGGTCTCGACCAAATTTTTTTCGCCTCCGTCGCGCCGTCGCTTTTGAAGCGGAAGCAGGAGGCGAGACTTCCTGACGTCATATCCTGTCAAATCACCTGGATGCTGTGTCTCCACAAGCGGCGAAGCTCCCGTGAAGTCTCACTCCGAGCGCGAGACAATAACAAGAAAAGCAAAAAATAGTCGTCGCCCATCGCTCGATGTCGCGTGCAAGTGTGAACAGCAAGGGTGGCGATCGCTTTCGCCTTCGTCGCTTTGTCGCGTCGCTTCGTCGCAAGTGTGAACGGGCCTTAAGCCACTGAGCCACAGCGGCGGGTGAGCACGGAAACTTTCAACTGCCTTAGAGAATTGTTGTGTAGAAGGCAGAACTCCTTCCAGTTCAAATGGTATTTGAAATATCGCAGGCCAATCGACTCAAAAGCACTTTCAAACGTTCATGTAGCACCGGTATCATACTCCGAGAAGGCTTCAGTCAGCCAGTCGTTCCCAAACACAACATGATCACATGAGCTGTCTGCTTGGCCATCTTAATCCCTCAAGCATTGAATGCTAAGGCTAGCTGCAGCACAAAGTACTTGCACCACCACTCGAGAGTTGGGCAAATTATAAGCTTCTACTATTTCTGCCGTTGTGTCAACTCTTCCTACAAGACGTGACAGAGAAAAACTCTAGGCGCCAACAGATCTTCGACATAGCAAGGTCAGCTTTCCCTGTTTCAACATCTTCTGACCTTTTATACAAGATGTTTTCACAAGACCAACCACGTTTTGAAACCAGGGTAGCAAACCTCTTCCCAGTGTCTGTTTTTAAAAACTACGTGGCCGAAGCCACTGTCAGCTGCCATAACTTTCGTCGGCGCGTCCATGCTGTTTTAAACTATTTTTAAATTTATTGCTAGTTTCTCCCCAATCCGCCTCCGAAGCGGTCTCACCCAAAACTATTTCAGAAATCTTATATAATGAAGTCCTTGAAAAGATAGAATAAACAAAAACAATACCAAGTAAGCACGGAATCCATGCAAGTTCGGTTAAATGAAGGCACCGGACAATTAAACGCACGGGGTCCCGGTGCCGGGCCGTACTACCATGGGGGTTACGGGCGGGCAAGTTACCGGCGCTACACAGTTAACACGACAGTGCGACACAACAGCCTTTTAAAATGAGTTTGCCCACCCACATGATGGCTTCCTGCACTATCTGACAATCTCTAACCAGCATTCGGCGCTCACAAGGCGGCCATGCACGAATTCGTGTGAGAGCCGGGCCCAGAGCTGAAAGTTCATTATAATTAGGCCTAATTAGCCAGCGGCCTCTCAACATCACCGCGTGCGGTTACGTACCCCCAACGCGGTACATGTTGGCAGCCATCGCTGACGATTATGAAACGGCTGGACACGGCAGCGACACTGGTGAAGGCGATGTGGTTGACGTAAACGCGGTCCACGAGCGTTTTAAACTCGTCACAGGCACCGACGCCGCGCCACCGGCGCCATTTTGGACGCGCAGGCCCCTCCGAGCAAGCAGACAAGCCGGTGCCGGTGCAGGACATACCCAGACTTCGCGTTCCGCTATGCTTTACGCAGCAAAAAAAGTTTATTTCTAATTTTTTCCACTTATAAAAATACCGTGCCCATAATACCGTTTTAATTACTTTACTAATACTCAGCAGTTGCAGCTTCGGCACTTGGCTAGCACATCGGACACACGCTCGAAGTCGAAGCCGAAGCTAAAAAGCACAGCGGCCAAATGGCGGCCGGCAACACCCATTTTCGTTTTCTTCGTTCGAACAACCCGAACTACGAATAGAGATTCTTTCAAGTGGCAGACTCTGAATAACGTTACGTCAAGCGGTTGACTAAGCGTATGAATTCTATTTCGAGAAAAAGTGTACGGCCACTGATTTGCAGCGGCTCAGAGCGGTAGTGGCGACGGCACAACTTTCAGCCAACAGTTATGTCTTCAAAGACGCCCAGCCCGTGTGCGGCCGATCTTCCAGACGATGACGAGTTCGTGCACGCAATCGACGTCGACAACGCCCGTTACTTCCTCCACACCGTGGTCGAACCCAAGACGTACCGTCTCCTTTTCGGCAACGGACTCGATTGCTTCGAGGGCAGCATGCCGAGGAAACCGGACGACAAAGACCGTGCGGTCGCGCTCACCGCGGGCGGTTCCGAGTTCGTCTACCGTTTGGAGCCTCTCGGAGATTCGCAGGCTCGCTTCTCGTGGAAAAAACGCGTCGCAGACGGCGTACAACGAAAGCTGGGCGATACCCTTCTGCGGCGCGTCGACGACAGCGACGGACAGCGGATACTGGAGGCCGCAGTGCGCATCGTGCAACGTCGTGAACAGAAAGTGGCTCGCTTGCAAGAGGAGCTTGAGAAATCGCGAACCGAGCAAGCCCGGACGCTAGAAGAATTGAGCAGGTATAGGTGGTTAAAAAAAAAAAAAACTGCGCATTTGCGTTGGATGTTAGGTTTACGCGCCTTTTTTGCCACCGAGCTGTAATCTAGCAAGTTAACTTTGCTCTGGCGTGGCCCAAAGTTGAGTGCATTTGTACACATGTACCGATTTAACGTAACAGCGCATCATTGGTGGCATCTTTGCAGGTTCGAGCGTCTCAAGAAGGATATGGAAGAAGAGCTGTACGCGAAGTTCAGCCTGGTACTCAACGCCAAGAAGCGACGTATAGCCGAGCTTACGGCCGATAGCCAATCCGATGACCTACCTGCTAGCATGCCTGCTAGTCCACCCGAGGCTACGTCATCCACGAGCCAAGCACCCAGCGTGCAAGGCTTACTGGACACCCTGTTGGAGGGCTAATAAATTTTCGCGGCTGCATTGCTCTAAAGATCGCACAACTTGCCGAGCTTGTGTACTTGTGTATACAGCGGTTGAAACGCACAGGAGAAAATGAAGAGAGCGTGAGAGGGCCCTACGGCGACGCTTGTATCGGACCGGGAAACCAGAATCGTGCGTGACTTCTGGCAAGGTCCACAGTAACCAGACACACCTGTCGAGGCAGTACAGAAGGCAGTTTGGAGGTTTCGATGGAAGTGTAGCGACTGGTGACTGAGTAAAGTTAAAAAAATCTTGGTATTACTGCCTCGGCCAATGTCGGGGCAGGTTAGCGCCAACAAAAAGATGATCTCGGCTGAGCTTGTTTAATCTGCTATCGTACTTGTTTCCAAGTACAAGCGACATTTGGGAAACACGGCTTCCAGTATCTCCATTTCTGTGTGTTTCAAGTCCCCAAGTGGCTGTTTTCGTTATCCCCCCACAGTGCAGGGGAATAGGCATCTGCTAGTGTGCGAGAACTGTTCTTTTGATGTAAAAAAAAAAACAAAAAAACGTGCACCTTTTATATCTTTTGTAAAAAATTAATGGTGAGAGCTGTGCAACATTCGCACGATGCGGATGAAATGGGAGACGGCAGAACTGATTGAGAGATAGAACTAAAATTGAGTGCAATTTGAAATAGGCACGTCAGCAGCACGAACATAATGAGGCACTTGTATCATGTCAGAGGCGAACCACGGGCTGTGCACATGCCACTAGTGGGTTCCTACTCCCCAATTTTGCATGCAGTCGAAATCACCGGTAGCCTCTATTTGTAATATAAGGTCTCAATGAACTCTAAATAAAAAATGAGTGCTGCTAAACAGTGTAAATAGCTTTTTTTTTTGTAATATATGGGCGACTAATTCGATGTAGTCACCGGTGCCGTTTGTTTAATGAGCTCCCAAAGCTCCCAATCACCGTAACAACTATACCATGTTATTTTTTTATTAGAAGTGTGCTTTGTAGCCGGGACAGAATGTCATTTTTGTATAATGGCATTAAGGAAAGGAGTGACATTACTTACGTATGGCTTGCTATACAGTAGTCCTTATTAATGAGATTAAAGACATCAGATGAGTAAAGTGTGGTGCACGTGTGTTCAAAAGTAATTTTGGACTGCATTACAATTCAGAAGCAGTCTAATTAGACGCCCAAAGCAACAACAACCGAAGTGCGCCGTGATGATCACCACAGATGAAAACGTCGTAGTAGGCGTGTTAACTTTTTGAACGGCAATTATGGCATAAATAAATGTTGGGCAATTACAAAATAAACAAAAGTAGGCACACGAATGAAAACTTACAGGAAATATTTGGCTTAAAGAACAATTTTGTTAGTAACACGCATTAGGCTAACGGTGGCCTCGTTTTTTTTACTTAAGACGAAAAAAAACAAAAAACTGCGTCAATGTTCACTTTAATGCTCTGTTCCCAAAGCAGCCATCATTTCTCTCTACCCTAAGATTACAACAGTGCTTAACATTGCAAATAATCCACTAAGACAGCAACGAAGTCGTGTATAGGGTGCGTTTGAATGTGGCCTTAAACACAGCCAAATTTGTTGGGCAGGTTTAAAATGTTTTCAATCGCAGCAGCAAACATCACTAAAAACATTTTGCTGTGGTTGAATGCGGTTAACGCTTGGCGAGTAACAGCTTGGTATTCGCGCCGACAGCGCGCGCAATTGTACTAGATGGGACTGCCCGGTGAACTTCGATGAAGCCAGCACCTCTTGTACCATTTTCTAGTGGCACGTGCCCTCACTCTCTCCCTCATCCCCCTTCTCTGCGCCCCTCCCCTTGGAACAACAGATTGATTAGATGCTTTCACCGCGTAACCGCATGAGGCGCCGGCTTGACCTTGGCTGAGCTTGAAGGTCAAACAGACTGAGAAATGAGCCGTTTTCTGGGTTTCTACCCAGAGTAACACAGCATCCGCTCTAATACCCTTGTCACACGGGCACTTACTTGCAATCCGGATTGAAGTGAAGCGGGATTGACTTTTCGAGCGCTCGACGCAGCGCCGCTGCTGCACGGCACGTTTTGATCCCGATTCGAAAGTTGCACCGATTGCACTCGCGTACGCCAGATGGCGCTAAAAATGTCTTCGCGGCCGGAGTCTGGTAACTTTGCGCAATCGTAGTTATACGGAACCATATAAATGTTACTGCAAGCTTATTTGGGTAAAGTTATTTGATATAATTTGTGGCGTTAGTTGAAGTTGTCGCCTTCTGTGCTGTTAGTCAGCGGGGACGAGAGTATCACCGCTTTCGTCCAATCGCGCTTGGGAACTTCAATCGCGCTCAAGAAACCAGCATTGAGTTCGAGTGGGATTGGGCTCGATTGCGATTGAAACTGCCGTGTAGCAGCGCCCGATCCGGATTGAGCTCAATCCGAATAGACTCATTCGCGAGTGAAAGTGCCCGTGTGACAGGGGTATAACGCTTTTAGAAGAACAACGTGCAGTGTTTTATAACAGCTTCAGCAGCTACCATTGCTCGCCAGCCGCTGCTAAATCCAAAGCACTGCAAATGGTGTGATAGATTGTGGGGTGTAACGCGCCGACGCAACGCAGGCGATGAGGCTCGCCGTAGTGGAGGGCTCCGGATTAATTTTGCCCACCTGGGGATCTTTAACAAGCGCCGAAATCTTGTACACACAGGCGTTTTTGCTTAGCACTGCATTGTTGTGTTCATGCAATTTCACTTGCCGCTGTTGCTATTCCTCCGGCTTTTTTGGGTGGCTGTGACTTTGTTTACAAGACAGCATCACAGGACACAGAAACTCGCAAATGTAAGAAGCTATAAAATGCAGGTTGCCAACGAGACGAAAAAACGTGGCTTGCTTTAGTGGCATCTCCGTGCCCTGATACTGAGAATTCTGTTGGTCTTGTTCCACGATGCTACGTTCGAGAGAGATTTAAGGTGAACGAGCTGCGCGGAACACCTTAAACCAAGAGTGTCATTACGGCAAATGGCATATCTTTGCATGCCGTAGTGAAACATTAAACCTTAAGGCTGGCATGTATGGCACAGAACCAGTTCGGAGCAACACAGCTCTGGCAGGCTCGTAATGGCTTACTGCTCCCAGATGCAAAAGCATCTTGAACTATCATTGGCTGAGACATTTAATAGTCCGTACGCAAAAAAAAAAAAAAAAAAAAAAAAAAAGAAGGCAAGTTGTTTTGGCTACGAATGCAGATATATGCTGCCCCAACGTCCGCATTGGCTGTGAACACAACACAACGAAATAGAGCACAGCATTGATAACTGGACACTTGATGTCGCATGCGTCAGACTGATATTAGGCTTAGCGTTATTCTATGAGGTCCAACATTGTGAACCAGTACAAAATTGTATCGTATGCGCCAGCCTAATTTTAGGCTTAGCTTTATGCTTCGAGACCAAACACTGAAAACCAGTACAAAATGGTGTCGTATGCACCAGCCTGATGTTAGGCATAGCGTTATTCTATGTGGCCCAACATTGTGAACCAGTACAAAATGGTATCATATGCGCCAGCCTAATTTTAGGCTTAGTGTTATGCTACGAGACCAAACACTGAGAACCAGTTCAAAATGGTGTCGTATGCACCAGCCTGATGTTAGGCCTAGCGTTATTCTATGTGGCCCAACATTGTGAACCAGTACAAAATGGTATCATATGCGCCAGCCTAATTTTAGGCTTAGTGATGCTACGAGACCAAACACTGGGAATCAGTACAAAATGGCGTCATACGCGCCAGCCTGATGTTAGGCCTAGCGTTATTCTATGTGGCCCAACATTGTGAACCAGTACAAAATGGTATCATATGCGCCAGCCTAATTTTAGGCTTAGTGTTATGCTACGAGACCAAACACTGGGAACCAGTACAAAATGGTGTCGTATGCGCCAGCCTGATGTTAGGCCTAGCGTTATTCTATGATGCCCAACATTGTGGACCGGTACCGCAGCTTCAGGCACAATAAGTTTGATGTTGCTTGTCACGTCACTAGGCTTAACGGTGCAGCTACCAAATGTTAAGCGTAAATATAGGCCAAACAAGGTGAGTGGCCAAGGCTCTTAGTCGTAGAAACGGAGAGACGAAAAATCTCAAACAAAGGATGACCATTACGAAAGTACATGCGATTGCAGCAGGTGACAAGCTACACATATCTTCCGCCGCCTCGCCCAGTGGCCCAGCAGTCGCCAAGAGACAGGGGGCTTTGTGCAGCCCGCGCCGGCATCAACACGTTACTGGCATATTCATTCAGCCATCTGACATTAATGCGTTAACACTGGAAGCTAATTATATGTATGTATGTGTTCATATATATACACACACATACATACATATATATACACAGCCAGCTATACATATATTAATATGCACAAACATATGTATATATGTGGAAAAAACAGTGCCAGCAAGGAGACACCTTCTCACGACCAAGGCCGGCTTACTTAGCCGTGACAGCGCTCCAACTTAAATTCAAATTTTAGGGTTTTACACGGCAAAGCTACACCAGACTATGACGTATGTCGTCGTGGAGGGCTCCGGAATAATTTTTGCCCACCCTGGGATCTTTAACGCGCGTCGAAATCTCTGCACACGGGCGTTTTCGCTTTTTGCGTCCACCAGAAAAGCAGCTGCGGTGGCCGCGGTTGAACCCGCGTCCTTGGGCACAGCAGCGCAAAGCCTTAGCCACTAAGCCACCATGGTGGGTTGCTCTAGCTTAATCAAGAGCACGAGCATGGTTTGACCGTTTTTACTGAAAACAAGGTGGGGTGGCGGTGGCCGTGACAAATGTCATTTGCGCGGGGGTGAAAAAAGAAAGTATCCGAGACGATGCACACACACGAGACAGATGGACCTAGATTTCATTGCGTGATGGTGTGGGTGGAAGGGTGTGGTGAATCAGATGTACTTGGTTCTTGTGAGTGCCTTCTCGGCTTGACTCGGATCTGTGAACTTGGACCAGTCCGTCTGGCCCACGACAAAGCCGATGTCCCGGACGCGCTTCTGCTGCTTGCTCTCCTCAATGTCGGCCCACCGCACCTACGAAAGAGGGACGCAAACGACAGCACGAAGATTGTGAACAGAGCAGATTTTTGATTACTAACTTGAGCACTACAACTTACCGTATTTATTCAAACCTAAGCCGATAGTTTTTTTGAAATACTGATATATCAAACTCCAGGGTCGGCTTTGATTCGAGGATTTTGAAACACGCGCCAATTACAAAGTGAAATTGAGGGAAGTGGTGCGCAGCTAGCGCCACCCCGAAAAGAAAGTACTGTAGCCATTACTAGACGAGCCAGTAGCCACTTAAAAGGGGCCATAGCTGGGGTGATGCCGCCATTTTGAACTGTGCGGATAGCGGCCTGCGTGTGGTGTGGCGTTTGGTTTTGACAGCGCAATGGCACCAAACGAGCGGTGCCATTATAGTGCCGCTTTTAAAAGAAAAGTTGTTTTAGCCGCGGAGTTGTTAAACGTTCAAAGGACTTCGGCGTGGATGAAAAAAATGTCCGTCGTTAGAGGACGCAACGGGAGAGGATATTTGCGTGCGCCGCAATGGAGATGACATTCAGAGGCTAGCAGCAATGTTGTTCGGCCTACATTCGAGGTAAGTTTTTTTTTTTTTTTTTTCGTGGCTTCGGACTTTCTGGGTTGGCTTAGAATCGGGGCCGGCCTAGATTCGAATAAATACGGTAGGGTACATCATACACTGGGGGGGAAGGGCTACAATAGAACATCAGTGCTTCGCTATCAATACGAGGACTTGACGTGCATACTAGTACAGTAGTGAAGGTAATCAGGGAGCAGTACAAGGAAGAGCATGAGTGCAGCTATCGGTGATGCCACATCTTTGAAATGGGTTTTAAGGTAAAAATTGAAGCCGTTCCACTCAATGTGAAAGCTGTCGGAAGTGCAGAGTAGTGATTCGCCATAATGGGCTGTGGTGCCGTTATCCGCTTAGTGCTACCACCCAATGCAATTCAAATTTCCCGCCTTCGCAGTGCTCGCGCGCGCCCTGCCTGAAACTGCGCCAGCGGGGAGTTCCGTTCTTGTTGTGCCTGCTTTTCCTCCCGCACGTGCCGCGTTGCACTGCCACTTTTTTTCGCTTGCTATCGTAAAAACCAACCCAACGAGCGTTCCTAACTAAATGAACGCAGCTGCTGCCGGTTAATTACGCCTACATTGCCTCAAATGTAACTACAGTTTTCTTTGCGCCAAATAAACAACAGGGAGATGTATGACAAGCGCCAGCACTTCACGAGTTTAGAACGCTTATGACTATATAAACCGCTTGGCTTTCGGAGCCTCTGGGTTATGCCGTGACGACGAAACGCCGCGTGGTTCTATTTGGGTCTAGTGAGCAAGCTACGACAACAAGGCGAGCTAAAGTGCTCTGCACTTAAAACAATAAATGGCCCGTTAGGAAAACCAGCCTGCACCAGCACTGGAAGCAGTGAAATGGCTCCTTGGGAAGTGTTACATGGTGCGAGGCATTGAATGGCTCGAGCTTAAATGCGGCTGTAGCACGAGGCAGCTGCCTACGCCGATATATCGCAGATGAAAGGACCGGAAGAGTGCAGACAAACAAGCGAACAGACAAGCCGCGAAATTCACCACCATTGCCAACTGTCCCATTACACGATGGCAGGAACGAGTAGTGGTGCAAAGTGTAGGGACAGATAGAAGCCATTCGAAAGCATTCAGGCGAACTGCAAAGTAAAGCGTCTCAAGCGGCCACATTGCGAAGTGGAAGCAAGGCGTCTTAGGCGTTCAACTGAACATTTATGCTTTCTCACTGAAGCCCACAAGAAGCGGTTAGGCGTGTCCTCAAGACTTCATTGCTGCTCAAAGTTCTAAAAAATTCCTTTAGCAATGATACCGTGCACTTCCAACACTATCACAAGAGAGAGATGCCTTTAATAGAACCAGACACTGGCTGACCTCATTGGAAGGCCTTGCAACGACGCAACAGGCAATGTCTGCCACTTACACATGATGCAGGTATCAATGCATGAGCCGTCTACACATGATCCAAATATCAATGCATCGCCTTCTATCTACACATTACTCAAGTACGAATACGTCTACAGATGTAAAGATGTCATTTGTCTTCTGCTGTCAACAGATGATGCAAATATCAGTGCATATGCTGCCCGCAGATGGTGCAAGTATCCGTACACCTGTAGTCTACAGACACACATATCAATGCGTTGTCTGCCTTCTACAGATGCCGCAAAAGTCAGTCCATCTGTTATCTGCAGATATGCAGATATACCAACGCGTCGTCTGCCCTTCACAGACAACAGCAACACCCACCCTCTTCTTTCCCGGCTGGCTGTCCCGTTGCTCATAGTCGTCCGGCAACTGTAAATAGTCATCCATCGATGTGTGCTTCAGTCGCTGACTGCTCAGACCGTCCAGTTTCACTGGAAAGAGAGAAATGAGAGGTAAGGGCAATGCCTCGCGGGCACTTTAGAAGCATCACTCACATAGCTGCTCTCCTTTCTTCTCGGTGTCAGTCACCAACTCCCATCGGCTTGGCTTGTGGACCTGTGCGGGTGAAAAGATGTTTGGGCGATGGTGAATTTACAAGACTTCTAAGAGATGTCTACAAGATGTCTACCCAACCCTTCTAATATGAAATAGCTACAGTGTGCAAAGGAACAAAGACACGAGTAAACAGCAGGATGAGCACTGTCTGGTCCTTGTTTCCTTGTGTCCTTGTTCCTTTTCGCGCCGTTGCTATTTTAACATAAACTACCAACTCGGATAATGGAGAATACCTCAGTAACGTCAGATTTGCTGACGGCGTTGCCTTGCTAAGAAGTAACTCGGGGGACAAATTGCAAAGCATGCTTTCCGAACTGGACAAACAGAGTAGAACTGTGGGCCTGAAAATTAATATGCAGAAAACCAAAGTAATGATCAATAGCCTCGGGACAGCACAGTGGTTTGAGATAGGTGGCGAGGCAGTGGAAGTGGTAAGCAAATATATCTACTTAGGCCAAGTTGTGACCCCGGATCCCAACCATGAGGCAGAGATAATTAGAAGGATAAGAATGGGGTGGAGTGCATACGGCAGACATTCTCAGGTAATGAATGGTAGCCTACTATTGTCCGTGAAGAAGAAAGTGCACGACAGCTGCCTCTTACCGGTACTCACCTACGGGGCGGAAACTTGGAGGCTCACTAAGAGGGTTCAACTTAAATTGAGAACGACTCAGCGGGCAATGGAGCGGAAGATGATAGGTGTAACATTAAGGGACAAGAAGAGAGCGGAGTGGGTCAGGGAACAAACGCGTGTTAAGGACATCTTAGTAGAAATTAAGAAGAAGAAATGGGCGTGGGCAAGGCATGTAGCGAAGGCAAGATAACCATTGATCATTAAGGGTAACAGAGTGGATCCCCAGAGAAGGCAAGCGTTGCAGGGGGCGGCAGAAAGTTAGATGGGCAGATGAGATCAAGAAGTTTGCAGGGATAAATTGGTCACAGTTAGCGCAGGACCGGGGTAGTTGGAGATTAATGGGAGAGACCTTTGCCCTGCAGTGGGCATAGATAGGCTGGTGATGATGATGATGACCAACTCGCACAACAGTACACCCTCTTAAACCTCCTAATTTGTTCACTAAATGTCGAAGTGATGCTTACAAGACGTCTGTAACCAAGCCTTGTCGTTTATTCACAAGGTGTTTACAAGATGTCAACCCAAGCTACCCAAGCATGTCGACAACGTGTCTACAAGACTTAGCAAGGTGTGCTGTTAGGCGAGTTGGTAAGTCATACTGAAGCAGTTACAGTGCGAAAAAGAACGAAGACATGGCCACTGCAATGAATGTAACAATAATAGAAGGGTGCAAGGTTAAACCAAAGAAAAGAGCCTCATCAAGAGCCTCACAGCAAGGTGTAAAAAGTGTATACTGTTGGGCGAGTTTTCGTGCTGTAACTGCTTCAACACGACTTGCCAACTCACCCAACCGTAAAGTTTACCAAGCCTTATTTCCAGTTCGTCGGGTTTCACTTGCGTGTAGACTTGGGCCCTTTTATTTTTGTTACACTAATTGCAGTGGCGGTCAGCACTCGTCCTCTCATTTTGCTTGTCTCTGTTCCTTTTTGTGCTGTAACTGTATCAATACATCTACACAATGCCTGCCCGGGTTTTCTAGTACATTTACAAGACATCTAAGCGACATCTACAAGACGTCTGCCCGAGTCTTCTAGTACACTAACAAGACATCTAATACCCCTGTCACACGGGCACTTTCAATCGCGATTGAGTCGATCCGGATTGAGCTCGATCTGGATCGAGCTCAATCCGGATCGGGCCCCTGCTACACGGCAGTTTCAATCGCGATCGAGCTCGATCCCGCTCGAACTCAATTTTGGTTTCTCAAACGCGATCGAGGCTTCCAAGCGTGATCGAACGAAAGCAGCGATACTCTCGTCCCCGCTGAGCAATGGCACAGAAGCTGACAACTTCAACTAACGCCACAAATTGTGTCAAATAACTTGACCCAAATAAGCGTGAGGTAATATTTACATAGTTACGTATACGTACGACCGCGCGAAGTTACCAGACGCCGGCTGCAAGTACATTGTTAGCGCCACCTGGCGCACACGAGTGCAACCGGTGCAACTTGTCGATCGCGATTGAAACGTGCCCTGTAGCAGTGGCAGTGCGTCGAGCACGCTCGAAAACTCCTTCGCGATTCACTTCCCGTGTGATAGGGGTATAAAAGACAGAGACATCTACAAGACGTCTGCCAGAGTCCTCTAGTACATTTACAAGACGTCTACAAGATGTCTTGATACTCACAGGTTCCTCCTCGTCCTCTTCGTCTTCATCCGCATCAGCTGTCCCGCCTTCACCATTGCCGCCTTCGGCGTCTGCCGGCGGCAGCTCTTCCTCCTGCACTCACAGAGTTCGCAGCTGCCGCATATCGGGAAGAACAGCCGTCTTCCGCACCGCTCTAATGTTACCAATCCACCATTTTCAGCAGAAACGGGTGGCTGCGCCCCTCTTTTTGCGACCCATGCAAGCACTGTTCGCTACGCAAACCGGCCGGACGCGGTCTGCCATAAGTACCGTTCGCTGTCGCAAAGCATCGCAGGCTACGTTTTTGAAACGTGCAGTTCGCGGGGACAAAAATTTTTTTTCTCTATTTAATGGAGGTCGGCGAGGCCACAAATGAACGCATTCTCGGACATATACATAGCTTGTTGGTGTTCATTTAATCACTCTGACAAGATTAAGAATAAGCACATCAGTTCCTACACAAAAGTTCGAAGTTCCAAGTGACAACCCGGCAATTTGGCTCAAAAAAAAAAAAAAAAAAAAAAAACACACACACACACATTGGACGACTAGACAGTCCAGCATCTTTTGATCCGCTACACAAACCATCCGGAGTTCCTATGAGTTCCGTTTGTTGTTGCAAAGCACGGTGGGTCGAGTGTTTATGCATGCGCAGTATGCAAGAACAAATTTTTTTTTTCCACGGGGCCTGGCAGAGCCATAAACGAATGAATTCTCAGACACTGACACAGTTGTTGTTCATCGTTCAAACACGATTAAGACCAAGCATGTTAAAAAACAAACAAAAAACAGACAAAAAAACAATGGTTACTGTTCTAAGGCAACAACTTGGCTACGAGGTGCCGCATAGGACGACTAGAGTGCCCGACATCATTTGACATGCAGCAACATGCAAGGATTTCCACATTTTGACTCCACTAAACGAAGTTGATTGATTGATTGTACGGTTTAACGAGCCGACGCAACGCAGGCGATGAGGCACGCCGTAGTGGAGGGGTCCGGATAAGTTTGGACCCCCTAGTTTAACGTGCGCCGAAATCTCGTAGACACGGGTGTGTCTGCTTTTCGCCTCCATCAACAAAGCGGCCGCCGTGGCCGGGAATCAAACCTGCGTCCTCGTGCTCAGCAGCACAACGACTTAGCCTCTGAGCCACCGCGGCGTGTTTTACTAAACAAAATGGCCGCCGTTGCTCCGTTTTTAAAGAACAACATACTATGCAGCAGGAGAGTGCTTCAGCCACTCATCTAGCACGCGACTTTAACCTTGTCAAAACAGCGGTTGTGCTTCGATCAAGTCGGGGAATGCAGTCCTGTGAAATTGGCGGATTGCTAAGAACTCACCAAACACACAGCTCTACAACACTCCTGCTAGATCCAAAACGCTGAGGTTAAGATTAGCCACTAACGCAAGTACAGAAAATTACTCCAAGAGAGTCAAAATGGCGGCTGTGTTTCCATCAAGCCTGGAAAAAAAAAAAGAAGGTAAAGAGCAGGCAGCATCAAAGAATGCCATCTTGCGAGTGCGGCGGATTGCTGGAAATTTGTCAAATGCACAGCTATATACAAGCAGTCACCCTTTTTGGTTCATCATAGGTGACTGTCTTAGCCACTACGGCAGTACAGCCAGTTAGTTCAACCAGGTCAAAATGCAGTTCCCTTACCACCACATTGAGGGTAAAAAATAAAATACAAACTAACTCAAGATGAGAAAAAGAGGAAGCATCAAAGAATGACATCCCACGAAAGTAATGGATTGCTACAAAGAAATCAAACGCACAGCTCTAGAACGTGCACTTCACAGGGTCGAAATGCGGCTCCATTTCCCCCCACATTCCACCCACCTGGTGAAAAAGAAAATGACAAAAAATGAAGGGAGCTCCAACTAAAACGCAAGACTTGAAGGTAGCAAAGTTATAGCAACCTTCACCACCATCATGAACATTTAAGTCCACAATTGCAGCCGATGTGCTTCTTCTTCGCTGCCGCAATGACCTTTACTCCGTCACATTAGTATAAGAGTAACCTTCCTTCATTTTTCTGGAAGTGATAATCATTTTACACCCCTTTGGAGGGGCGTACGCTATGACACGTCTTTCTCATTCCGAGCAAGCGTTGCTGCAATTACGGGGAACGCTGGAATCTTTCTCGTTCCGAGCATATGTGGCCACGATTGTGGCTAATGGAGATTTTTTTTTTTGCCAATCTTGGCCGATCTCCCTAAGTGGGTATGCTTGGCTTGACAACCGTGCGCCAGGGACGCTGGGCGGTCGCCGCGAGGCACGCACACACGATTGATTGATTGTAAGGTTTAACGCGCCGGTGCAACGCAGGCGACGAGGCGTGCTGTAGTGGAGGGCTCCGGATTAATTTTGACCACCTGGGGATCTTTAACGTGCGCCGAAATTGGCATGCACACACGAGCTCTAGGAATTTTCTTGGTTTTGTTAACGGCCGGGCGGTCGCCGTAAGGCCCGCACTGACGCGCGCGCCTTCGGCAATTTCTTGGTATTTTTAATGGCGGACATGAAAAATTACGATTTACTAAAGCACGCAGTCCTGTGGAAATTGCGGACCGCTCAGTTAAAAATTCACAGTCTCGCCTCAACCTGTCGAACAGCTGTTCTGTTTCCCCCCTTCCATGGTGTCGGTGCAGATGCATTTTTTGGTAGCACGAACAGCGTGTCCACACCAACTCGATTCCCCCGTGGAATTTGCTCTCAATGCGTAATATCCAACCGCAACGGCCACTTGGGTCGAGGTGCATTTCTCACCATGTCGCACTCCATCTCATTGATGAGCACGCTGCAGTCAACCCTGGGGTAGTGCTTTGGCGCAGGCTCCCACGAGTCGACAATCTGCACGCGCGCGAACGAGGCAGTGAAACAAACCGTCTCTGGTGGCAGGCTAGGCTAATTTGAAAACTCTCAGAATGACATGAGTGGGAGGGGGTAGGGGCACATCTGTCCTTGGCCCTCTCACCCAAAAAGTACTAGTTTTCGTTATGCAAATACTACACACATATTACATTACATATCATGTACACAACTGCGAAAGATACAGTTTCAGGGCCAAGACTTGCGGAAACAGCAATAAGCATTGTGTAACATGTACCAAAAGTTGATCAAGTGCTGCTTCTTTTGTTCAAGAGTCAAGAACAAGAACATGCACCTACCAATCCCATTAGTAATTTGGTAGCAGCCAAACTGCCACGTACGACAATGTGCACAATCCAAGTCTTTTATCGTTTTAGTGCAAAAGCACTGGTATTAGCCTAGCTCTGAAGGTTTCGCAGGAAATGTGCAAAGCCTCCTGTATTTCCCAGTTTATACCTTGCTTGCGCGAGGCAGCAGCAGGGGGCGGAGCAGGCATGCGATGGCCTGAAGTTAGGCCTAACTTTGTGCTCCGAGAGGTCACTATGTCGGCAACACTACCAGCTGCTCAAAACACAAGTACAACGTTGCTTGGCAGGTCAAAAGGCCCAACTTCAAGGTTACCTGCAGTTAAGCCCAAACGTAGGGCATTAGGCCCAACATCACACTTCGAGGTCTAATGCTGTGAACAAGTACCCGTTGGAGATTGTACTTGTTGCATGTCAAGCTGCGCGTACTGGTTGATGTGGCGAGATACCTAAGCCAATGTCAAGTCTACGCTGGCACACGCCCGGCAGTTGCTCTGTTACTCAAATTTCGGGGTTCAATGCACCAAAGCTATACACCTGGGCTGTAGTGGACGGCTCCAGGTTAAGTTTGACCACCTGGGAAGCTTCCACCCCTTGTGGTCTGTTGTCCGGCCATGCCCGACATGGCCGTACACCGTACACAACAACACGACCGTAGCTGTCCGCTGTTGGAGTATGCCCTACTTGGGTGTTCAAGGTTAAATTTCGTGAATTTTCTCACAAGTTGGTTAAAGGTCTGGCTGTTCCGGTCAACTTTTTCCCAGAATACAGTAAAAGCTCGTCAATTTGAACTTACAGTTAATTTTAACTGACGCCCTGGTCCCGGCACAGCCCTGTATATTTCAATGGGTGAAAACTCCTGATAATTAGAATGCGCTGGCATCCAGAACGGTTCATTTGAACTGGGATCCCCTGGTTTCCATTGCTACTCGCAGAAGAAGTTCCCCCAGAGTGATTAAAATGTGTTGCAAATCCAAACCAAACCAAATTCCTGGAAAAGCAAAACAACGAAACAGAAAACAACAACAAAAAAACAAACAAACAAAAAACCGGCTGATCAATCAATTTCATTCGCTGTTCGAGCTCCATGAACATTATTTACGAAATCACCTGTCACGAACCTGCAGTAGTGCCTAATACGTGATAACGAGTCCAGAGATGGCTTCTTTGTGTTCTGCCAACGCAGTGTGCACAATGTTCATTCATTCTAGCGCCAACCCTTTGGCACGGATTATTTAAAAGCTTCATGCAAAAAAAAAAAAAAAAAAGTTACTTTTTTTGTTTGATTTTGGCGTCAGGAGCGCAAAGAAGCCACATGGCGAGCCAAGCCAAGCTAAATAGGCAGGGAATGCTGCAAAGCACTATGGCGGTGCACTCGCAAGCGACTGCTGCTTGAGATTTCCCTCTAGCATACATTAGTAAGAAACTATCAGCCAAACTGTATCTTCTGAATTGTTGGTGTTTCTTCTTTTTTTTTTTTTTTTGCAGAAACTGGCGCCTGTAGTGTCCGCCGACTCACCTTTTTGATGTCCTCGAGGGACCGTCCATGTGTGTTCCTTCGGTGGCACTCCTCAGGGTCCAAGCACTCGGGCTCACACATGTACACCTGGAAGCCGTGCGTACGGGCATAGCCCGCAAACTGCTCGAGCTGCGCCAGGGTCGCCAGCACCGCGTCCACAATCACAAAGGAGAACAGCCGGCCGTCGACCGTTTTACGGAACGACTTGAGCAGGCTGCTGAAGTAGGCATCTTCCATGTCTGCCTCGTACTCGTACCGGAACTCCTGCAAGAAGAGCACCGCCACCACCGGTTACGTAACGGTAACAAGTCTCGGTCACGCCACAGCAATGCCTGAAAGTGCGAATTTTCAAGCAGGAGGCTAGTTCAATGAAACACCAGCACCACCAAAAGCAGGGAACACGGTCGGGTCGTGATCAGAGGATGACGATTTGGGCAGTTGAAATTCCCCAGTGCTTCAGTGACCCGTCAGGAAATGAAAACCTCCTGTGCTCTTCATTCCTCTGAAGGAGACGATGATGATGCTGTTAGGTTTGTTTTCTTGGCGTCAAGGACAAAGAGCGCCAGTACTGTGATGAGGATTAGTTCAGTAGAAAAATGAAGTAGAGACTATATATAATAGTAGGTTACAAAATTTATGTATAAATAAAAACTACATAGTTAAAATTGGTGTAAAGGACCAAGTGAAAACAAATGTTCCAATGACATGAATTTACTACACCCCACGCCACCGTCCTTGCTACCGCAAGGACGGTGGCGTGGGGTGAAGGGCACGGGCTGAAGGGCACGATGGTGACTGGGCTCATGGATGATATGACACATATCTTCTGACAAGTACTTAGAAACACAGTTAAGAGAAAAAACTGGCTCATCAGATAGAAACAGCAATGAATGTTGAGGTATCATGCATGTATACAATTCTGGAAAGTGGCGCTTTCTTTGTGGTTCAAGTATTTGACAGTCCACTAGTACATGAATGATGGGTAACAACCCTCCACATCTCGAGCAGCGTGGCTGTTTTGTACCTCTCAATAGGTATGTGTTGGAACTTTTAAGGAAGACGAGGATGAGGCTGCTACCGGGTTCAACGGAACGTACCCGGGAGAAGACGACGACGACCAGGCGAGGCGTCAAGATGGCTGCTTAGCACCCGGTTCTGTGTACATAGTGTAAATATATCTGCTTTCTATCGACGACGGCCTCCTCCCTTGCCTCCCTGGACGTTTTCCACATGGTGCCGAAACCCGGGACGTCTAGCGCCACGACGAGGTGAGCCATGGAGCGGAAATCTACTCTTCGACCGCATTGCCCACCCCGAAGCGAGGAGGAGGTGTCGAGGCAGATGAACCGGCTGCAGATTGCTCAAAGAAGCCTTCTCGACTTCAACCGGAAGCTCATCACCGAAATAACGCCAACTCTGGAGCAAACCAAAGACGTCGAGGCCGCTGTTTCTTCTGCCAGGCTCCAACACAGCGCCGACCGACTTGCTGCAATCAGCGACAAGTTGGATGCCCTGGCTAGCGGAACCAGAATCAACGGCCAACACGACGACGCTCTAGGGTCGGTGGAAGAAGCTCGCAGGATAATCACCTTACTGGAAATAAGACTTCGCGAACGAACTACAACAATGACATCAGTGTGCGCTTCAGTAATACGACATCGACTTCAGGAAGGTTCAAGCACGCCTGCATCCCCAGCCCCAACGACACCATATGCCGCTAGGAATAACCACTCGGCTGAGACAGCGCTTCAGATATTCCAGACAACTGTGAATCCCTCCATGAGACCTGAAGATGCCGTGATACTGGAAACACCACATCAGCAGCGGAAAGAAAGCCAGAACGAATCATCGCAATCCATGTCGACCGCATACGCACCTGATGAGAACATCGTGAATGACGAATGGGCTTCGGAGGGCATTCCTGGCAAAGCCTTCTCGCCTGAAGCACTTGAGAACTTCCCTGTGGTCATAAGATATGTACGTGCAGTGTATACCCAGAAGGACATTCAAAAGAAGGAAGTAAATTTAGATGCTCGTGGAGTACAGACAAACGTAGAACAAACTACACCGGACAATAACAAGTCATCACTAAAAGAGAAGCCTAACCATATTTCGGATGTGCGGCTGCGACAGGAGTGCGTATACGGCGTGAGACATGCGACCAAGACAAAAGTGCAACAGCAACCACTTCACCACGTTGACGATACGAACGGCTTGAAGATACGAACGGCTTGAACGTCCTGAGCGTAAAGTCTCGGACCCCTCAAAAACCGCAGACGTCCACGTCAGCTTGAGGTACACTGCCAAATTCTATGCATCCTCTTGCTGAGAAAATGAGCCCGATAAAAATACTGCCATCAGCAAGGTGACATTCATGATTAACAAGGCGACTAGAAGTGTTTGGAAATTGAGGGAATCTGGAGAACGTCGTACTGCGAAGGCGTACGCTGCACAGGGTGTAGGCATCCACGGTTGCAACCATCATGTCGTTTATAAATTCAAGGCATCAAGGAAGCTACATCTGAAGTCGGCGCCCAGTCTGACCTACAGCAAAAGATTTTACTGTGACTCATCACCTTCCGTACTCATCACGAAGAAACATAGACCGAAAGTAAGAAGAAAATCGAAGTTCAGAAGAAAGAGAAGGCCGAAGATCAGAAAAAAAGAAACCAAGTCACCGGCTGAACATGAACGGACCAACAACATTCGCAAGGACGCGGGCAGTGCCTTCATCAAATCGTTTATCCCTGTACGAGAACACTTCTCGGGTGGGAGAATGTTGGAACTTTTAAGGAAGACGAGGATGAGGCTGCTACCGGGCTCAACGGAACGTACCCGGGAGAAGAAGACGACGACCAGGCGAGGCGTCAAGATGGCTGCTTAGCACCCGGTTCTCTGTACATAGTGTAAATATATCTGCTTTCTATCGACGACGGCCTCCTCCCTTGCCTCCCTGGACGTTTTCCACAGTATGCATGTGTAGCATGGATATGGCCTATCCGCAGTCTAGAGAGTTACCTCAATTACCCTTTCTCGTTCACCAGTGACTGAATTACCTATTTTTGGTTTTATCATATATAACTTATTTCTTTTCTGCCTGTTCCACTCTTCCTGCCAATGGTCATGCCCTCTGAAGTAGTGCCTAGCACTAAAGCTAAGGTGAAAATCTGCTGGCAGGAGGCAACTTTTGCTCAGAAGGGGATCACTGTCAGTGGTCTTGCAAGAGCGGGGTCAAAGGATACACCTGCCAGCCATGCTTGCATCAAGATACCTGCGCACACCAGCAAGTAATCTGTGCAATACGCACCTCAAATAGCAAGCACTCTGTTATAGCATGTCTAGCAACTTGTATTCTTCCACGGCTATAACTCTTGTACCACTTTTTAACCATCTTATGCCCATTTGGACTTTGTTAAACTGCGGGTCAGTGCCAAGACAAGTTCAGGGGTGGAACAGGGTACATGGGCTTGGGAGCAGTCCTGGAAGAATGCAAAAGTGCTTTTTGTAGCAAGCTCGGAGCAGCCAGAAAGGCCTTTTGGAGCAGGTTTGGAGCAGCCAGAAAGGCCTTTTGGAGCAGGTTTGGAGCAGCCAGAAAGGCCTTTTGGAGCAGGTTTGGAGCAGCCAGAAAGGCATTTTTGGAGCAGGTTTGGAGCAGCGAGAAATGCAATTTGGAACAGATGCAACACCATTTCACAGCATTGTGGTGCCTCCCTAACCTCCCCGCTGGCCACTGTGCCAGCTCCATCCAAGTTGCGTTTTATCTATCTGCTATTCAAGTGTTCTACTATGCACTAGAACCAACTTTGACCCGGGAACGCAGCTCTTGTACTATATCTGGAGGCTTACAATGTGGGGAGTTATCCACCATCGGCCCCAGTGCGCGCGCCTCATTATAGCTGTTCAAAATTCAAACCTCACGTGCAGAGTCAAAGGGAATCAGATATCAGGCTTGCTTTGCGACCGGTAAATGGCAGCTTAGGCGAACTCATGGTGGCATTCTGTAAAACAAGGTGTTTGCTTGCATTTTTTCTATCGAACAGCTCTTTTAAGGCATGCGATGCTGGACATAGTTTTGTATTCGTCCGTCACAAAGTTGCGGAAGTCCATGAACTTTGGGCGAAGACTACGTAACTAGAGCGTGTTAGAAGTCATGATTAATGTTGGACCGTCCCCAACTAAGCAAAACTAACCCCAAAGTTCACAGGCAAAAATAAGTAGTTACCTCACAGAAAAAGCGAACCGAATTAACAAGTGAGCGCAAAGCGTCCTAGAAGCTGTCCAAGAATACGTGTCGCTACGAAAAGTTGCGGGCAGCAAAGCCAGGATCGTCAAAAATGGGCGACTAAATTTACCTCTAATAAACTACGACCCCTCATGCGAATATCATCCTGTTTGCGATAAACCACAAAAGTATCTTACTTTTGGTCATTTTTCATTCATTGTGGCGCAGCGGCCGACACTGGCGAACAAAACTGTGCAAATGCAAAACAAAGAACTGCAAAGAGAAGGAGGAGAAGGCGCTTAGAGCCTGCGGCCTTAAGGCTAAGCCAAAGCCAACTTTCATACCCGCTCATAGCCTTGATGAAACCGAAACCATAACCGCCTTGATGAGACCGAAAACACGATGTTTCAGCCAAGTTATCGGGCATGGGGCATCATTGCGGTTGTATCTAGTGGCTCAATTCAGGCAGTGCGGCGCAGGACGGCGCTGATAAACAAGCCTGGCGCAACAGGCCCAACTTGTGGCCTCTTAGCTCTCCAGATTTAAATCCTCTTTACTGCTATGTCTGGGGCATCATTCAGAGAGAGGCCAACAAAGAACTGCATAATACAAAATACTGGCTGAGGGCCGCCATTTCTAACTCAATGGCCAACATCTCTAAGGAGCACCAGATCCGTGCGTGCAGCTGTTTGTGAAGCCGAATCGGAATCACTTATTGCTGCTGATGGCGGATTCGTCGAGTAGTTATGGAATTAAACCATAACAGAAGTACTTCGCAAAGTTTGCTGAAAATATGTCTGATTTTGCTGGAGATATTCTGTTGTGCCCGACGCCAACGTTCTGTTCTCGAATACCTCACACACCCGGTACTACTATCCTGTGCAGTGCCCCATGCCAGCATTCCCCACAAGGACCCGCTGCACTTCAGTGGAGACCGCAAACAGAAATCATCAGGAACACACACACACACGCGCAGAGAGAGAGAGAGAGAGAGAGAGAGAGAGAGAGAGAGAGAGAGAGAGAGAGAGAGAGAGAGAGAGATCGGCGCACACACCTTTCGCTTGACTCGCTTCCCAGTGTCCGGGTCCGTGTCGGCCACCTCCACCTCCTGCATGAAGTAGTCGTCCAACGCGAGCACCCGCGGTGCCACGCTGCCCGCGGCGCCCATCTCCCGCTCCTTGAGCAGCCGCGCCAGGAACGACTTCCCGCAGCCCGGCGGGCCGCGCACCACCACGCACAGCAGCGGCGGCCGCGACTCCCGCCCAGGGTGGCCCAGCAGGTCCTCCACTGAAACTGTCTGCGGCTCTTCGACCGGAGGGGGGCCGGGCGGTGTCGACCGGGCAGGCGGCGGTGACGGGGGACCGGCCCGCATGTCCAGGTCGTCCATCGGACCGGGCATTGGGAAGAGCAGGTCGTCCATCATGACCGGTGGAGAGCGCTCCCGTAGCAGGTGGTGATGGTCGTGCCGCAGGGCGTCTCGATGCAGGGCGTCGCGGTGCATAAGGTCGCGGTGCATGGGGTGCATCGGCTCGCTGCGTGTTGCCGCCCCGTGGCCGTAGTCCATTACTGCGTCAGCCAGCCAAGAAGGGCTTCGTTGGGGAGTAGGAAAATGATGCAACCGAACACCAAAAAGATACACAAATTAGGTAACCCTTTGAGGGCCAAATTTTTTTTTGTCAAATGCGACCCCCTGGGGTCAATTTTTTTTTTTGCTGCTTCAAAATCTTTGGACGAATCTATTTCGAGAAAAAATTGCAATATTTCTAGGGTGACTATAAAGTGAGAAAAAAATTGTTTGTTGTTGCATACATGTGGTTTATTCATGAGTGACACAAAAAAAAATTCCGAAAAAGTTTCGTGGGTACAAGAAGCGGGAAGGGACGTCCGGAGGACGGAATCAGAACTAGCCGCTGTATGCCCAAGCGTGACCGTGCAGTAAAGCATAAAAGAAGAAAAGAAAAGCCATTGATACAAGAAAGAAATTTCTTGTATTTCTGCAGTGTGGCAGCACATGTAAAGCGAGAGAAATGATCGAAAAAGGCGCGCTTTTTAAACATACAAGCGATGGTGTATATGCACGTCATTGACCATTTTGAAGGTGTTTGCAGGGAACGTAAATGTACGTCATCAACCCTGAAGGGTTAAGGATGGTCAAAAAGAAGGAACGTTGACATACTACTAAGATTTCTTTGCACAACCGTTACATCATTTATTATTTCGTTGCATTAACACACACCGGGTAAGAACGATGAGTGAGGGTGAGACCAGAGTGAACGATGGATGGACAAAATTTTAGTACCGCTTGCGTTCTCGGTAACACCATATCTGTTCCGTGCACAAGTGAATATACCTTCACCTTATTCGTGTACAAGCACGCTACAAGACCCACTCAATTTATAAATGCAGCGCCAGAAATGACAGGGACAGAGACAAGAAAGAGGACTGCGCAGTCCTTGCCATCCTGCTGCTTTTTTCAGGTCATGCACCAACACGCCCCGCTTTCCACGACAAGCAGATTTATTGATCTTCAACTATTACGCACGGACGAGCTGAAAACTGAACGGGAAGCCACCCAGCATTTGCTTTTCGCATATGCAGTGAAAGCTCGTTAATTCGAACTCGAAGGGAACCATAAAACTGTTCGAATTAAGCGGAGTTTGAACTAGCGGGAGGTCGCTAGAATGAACAGACATTGCACCACACTGCGCTGGCAGAACACAAAGAAGCCTCCTCTGGACTACACGTTTGTGGCAGGTGATTTCAGAAGTAATGTTTCGCAAATAATAATGGCATGCGCTGGTGGCGCGGCGCCCTCTGTAGACGCGAAATAAGCTGTTGCAGGAGCGTAGTGCACACCACGCTGTTGTTTTTCTGTTTCGTTGTTTTGCATCTCTAGTAAATTTGGTTTGGCTTGGATTTGCAACACATTGTAATCACTCTGGGGGGAACTTCTTCTGCGAGGAGCAATGGAAACCAGGGGAGCACAGTTCAAATTAACCGTTCTGGATACCGACGCGTTCGAATTATCGGGAGTCGTCACCCATTCAAATATACAGGGCTGTGCCGGCACCAGGGCGTGAGTTCGAATTAACCGCGTTAGAATTAACAAGCTTTTACTGTACAATGAATGCTCGTAAATTCGAACTTCAATAATTCAAATGTATGGATAATTCGAACTGTACGATTTGGTCCGGCCAAGTCTCCATAGAAGCCAATGTTTTGAAAAACCTGTCAATTTGAGTGTGCGGGGCCTCCGTCATGCGCAGTCACAGAAATGACCCCGTTGCCTACCCATCAGGCTGCGATGCCTACAGAAGAGAGAGAAAAACAGACAAGTTAAATCGGATAAAAGCAACCTAAAACTCCCATGGCGGACGTTTGGAAGGATGCGGACACGAGTTCAGGGTGTGGGGCGTGCTGACCGATGGCATCATTTCTGAAGCAAAATGGAGAGACGAGCTAGTTGGTGAACACTTTCCATGAGTGAAACTTAAGCGCAAAAATTTTACAGGCACGCCTTGGCCGTTCCCTTTCTCGTTCCTGTAAAATTTTTGCGCTTAAGTTTCACTCATGGAAATCATTTCTGATGTCAGAAGTCACTGCCACTGTCACTGTTAGAAGTCGCCTGTCACTGCCAGTGACCATGAGGAGGTGGCTAATGAAGCACTAGCACGGCCATTGCTCAGAAGAAATGACCGCATGGAATGGCACCCGTCTCTTCCTCAGTTTTGGAGTACGCAAATAGGAGGCCTTCTGCTACATTCGCTTGTTAGCGCAAGAAGTGCTGGCTTTCGCCTTCAAGCATAAAAGGCAGGCTTTGATCGCAGCCTTTTTCAAGCATTCAGTTGCTGACGTGCTCTACTGCTTCACCGATTGCATTGTACGTCTTTTGTACTCCACTTTCGTTAGTTTGAATGTTTATTAATTTGAACTGAGGTGACGTCCCCTTGCAGTTTGAATTAATGAGTTCTTCCTGCAATTCTTTCTGGGACTACCCGTGCAGTATCCATGGTGAGTTTAAACGGGCCATGCAGACAAAACACAAGTTGGGTTCATTCGAAAGATTGCCTGATTAGAATCACACTGACACCACTTTTAACGCAAACTTCGCTCAAATAAGCTACCTAATTAGGGAAAAAGGAAACCTATGATGTCATATGTGCCCTTCTGTGCGATTGGCTGAGGCCGGCAAAAGCAAACGCAAAGTAGGCAGGCTTATGAGCTTGCCAAATGAGCTATATTCGCTTGAATGTACTGCGTATTCATTTTACAGCAGTAAGAATGGTGGGCTAAACAATGAAATTTATGAAAATACTAAGCATAGAAGTACCAATGCGCACTGTTGTAGGTACTGGTCGCACTATACTTGTTTTAGCTGCACAGCAGACCGCCGCTTTGGGGTTGTCTCGGATGACACTTGCTGATTGAAGCAAGCAACGGTGTCTTATGTGATCATGTGATCACATTTGTCAAGCAAACACCATGCTTCACGAAACCATTATTTTCTACCTGAACAAAAACAAGCCAGGTTTAAATACGGTCAAAAACAAAGCAAAGGCAGATAATGGCCTGCCACGGTATGGTGGCACCATCTAGGTTGAATAACGGTAAACGAGGCTCCGCAGCACACCAAGTTTAGCTTGAAGACCTGTTCTTATGACATCACTGCAGACGTCATGGAAACACACGATTTGGCGGGAGAATCATAATTTTAACTTCAAATTGGTCAATTTCTCAGAGAATAAAGCTTGCTTCCAGACAAGCACTGGGAGCAACATAAAACATAAAATCTTTCGAATAAAACGCATTTTGTCTGCATGGCCCCTTTAATTAAGAAAATAGAAGAGCCCCACTAACTCCAACCGGAGGCAGCGAGTCCAAAAGCATATAAAAAGAAAAAAAAATGTCAAAAAAGTTGCACGATACGAGGAGGAAGATTTTCTTGCACAATCGTCATATCCCTCATTATTTCACTCATTAACACACAAAGGTTAAGAACAACAAGTGGAGGCGGGATTAGACTCAACGACAAATGGACAAAATTTCAGGATGGCTTGGGCTCTGGGCACTGCTGAACCTGTTGTGTTCATTTGCTTCATAGGTGAATACCTTCGCCGTTTTGTTGGCCAATCACACTTATTCTCGCCTATGCCACACTTGCCAGTTCCTGGCGGTTCAACTCCAGCTTTGCCAGTGCAATAATCAAGCCCAGCAATCAATCAATCAATCAATCAATCACCACCTACATCCACACAATGCTCACACTTTCCACCTGCCAGATGGCAAAGGGAAGCCGACGGCTCATTTCAGCAGATGCCTGCATGGTCGACACATATTTAAACGGCAAACTTGACGTGCCAAACAAATAGCGACTGCTTGATGCACTGGAGGCGATTTGTGCGCACACCTAAGATACCGCACTTATTCGATTATAAGGCGACGTTGCAGTTTGGAGAGTCAAAAAAGAAAAAAAAGTATATTTCTGGGGTTCGAGTATAAGGCGGGGCATGACTGAGACCGGATATTGGAAAAAAAAGAAAAAAAAAAGAAAAAAAACCTAGCCTTATATTCGAATAAATACGGTACAGTTGGGTACGTCGAGAGGCGACAAAGGAATACTGCTTGTCCTGTTTACCGCGCAGTCGAGGGTTTGACGGCATACCGCCTGGTTAGGAAACACAGTTGAAGCAGTTTACCGATCACTGACCAAAGTAAAAAAAATATACAAATGCCGTTTTGGCGGCACTATGGCTAAGGGAGGCATAGGGCTCCCAAAACATCACTTTCGTCAGTGACCAGTAAACTTCCTCAACCATGTTCACTGTCCTCCATGTTTTCACGAACTTTTTTTGTTCCTGGTTGCTTGCTTTGGCTTCACACCCCCCCCCTTCAAGTCACCCGATATGGAACAAACGATGGACAGCGTTACTCTGCCAGGGCAGGGAATTGGCCACTCTGGGCGCCAGTACTTACCTCTAGGCTCCATTTTCTTTTCAGACTCGGCGCTCTTTCCGTGGCCATAGTCAAACGACTCAAACTTTGTTCCTGCGAAAACGGGAAGATGTGGTTGGAAAGGGGGAGCAACCGTAGTTGCTTCGCTGTCGCACCAGCGCTACTATCTAGTTCGGCGGCTAGCATACATCTAGTGTCGCTAGATGTATACGCATCGTCCCGTACTGCGACAGGACCCCGCAGGGCTACCGCACATTCGGCTGGTAAAGGATTGTCATACTGAGCTTGTGAATTTACAAACTGTGGGGATGAATTAGAAGAGCTGCACCTCACTGCCTTATTGGCACTCCTGTCCTTGTTTTGAGAGAATGGCCTCTGGTACAACTCCTCGATTACCAAATAGAATTACCACGCAGTTTTTTTTTTGTCTCCTTGATAAGCTGCAGACTGGCCCACACAAGACTTCACGGAGTTTTCATGGAAGTATTGCCTCACGTCTATGAATGTTGGCTCCACAAGGCATGTGGGTGTTCAAATGCAAGTTTGCTCTGTTTTTTTCGAGCAGCCTAATAGAAATGATAATGCCTTAACCTGTATTGCTTCAACTTTACCATAAAGCCCTAGTTTCTTGGCTTCACGAAAAACCCGTTTTTGAGACACCTGCCACTACTGCCTGCCTTCAATGCATGCAACTGAAGGAGCGCATATCTTTTGTTTCGACGTACCAAACTTGACCAGTTATGTTAGAAAGGCAGACAGGCTTTGCAAATGATGGTACCCTGAAATACTTGGCCACCCTTTTTATAGAAAACAGGTGTGCCATTATGAAAGCATGCCTGTGCCTCTGCTCCCATGACCCTTATCAGCCACCATTTGCTTCACTTCGTGAAGACGTGCGGCAAGTATTAAAATACGTTTGTGGCGCGTACCACTAGATGGCGCTAAACCTCAAAGATTAGGATATCTTTAAGCGTTAAAATTATTCGAGAAAGAAGTCTGCTTTAGTTCCAATATTTTAACGAAGAATTTCAAATAGCCTTTAGCAGACCAAATGGTACGAGAATTCCTCTTTGAGAAGCTACTCATCTTTTGATGGCTTCAGAGGCAGCTTTGAGCAACCACCTGTTCAAATAATGCCTGACAATTTGGGATGCACTTTCACAATATGGCTTATCTTCAAACCCCCTACACAGCTGTTTCGGTTGCAACTTCAGGCCGGCTGCCACCACCTACAACGGTACCGGTTCAAATGTACCAGACCCTTGTAAAAACCCTTACAGCCCTGTAAAGCTGGCTTCTTTACATGGAATTTCTTTTCAGCACTGCCGAAATATGTCCCAAATGGACCTCACAGTAAATCTGATGAACTGTACACATGCATGTGCTCTTGCTAGACCAACGCCTAGGTGCCGTTCAGTGTGGTGTGGTCCACTTCGAGGACACGAAAAGTAACCATACAACAAAGAAGCTCTGTGGTGAAGTTAAGCTAAGAAATAATGAGGATGGCTTAAAGAAAAATGTCTGGAGGAGTTTTTTCCAGTTGCAATGTTTGTGCCATTGTAGCCTCGTAGCATTTATCTGCATTTTCTTAATACCTTTATTTTAAAGTTAGCACCACGATGTACAGCTGGTTGGGGGTGACCATTTTTTAGGATTTTTTTTTGTCAGGAGCTATGTGAGCGACACTAAGCCTTTTCTTTTTTTTTTTTTTTTTACTTTCCGCAAGGCCCTATCATTTACCATTCCCAAATACATAGGCAGAGTACAGGACACAATCCCAAATCAATGTTTTTTTCCCCTCCACTTGTATTGCTATCTGAGAAGACTGCCCCCACCGCCTCGTCAAGTACTTTAAAATGCTCAACTAAAATGCCTGCCCTTATGCAAGGAAGCTCTGGTTAGAATGCAAGACTGCAGTGTCGATTTGAACTAAGTTACAAAATTATTTTGTCTGCTACCGTAATAATGTAGCCATTGTTGTACTTTGCTAGTGTATGGCTAATCAGGCCATTGCTGCCTACGAACAGGTTAATTCTCGTCTAATAATTGTGCCGCAAGCTTCATTTTTGCTATTGATGCAGCCACCAAGGCTGCAGCGTTCATGAGAAACCATCCAACACAGCTGCATCGTGGTGCTACACTGCTTCTCCAACTGTTTTACAACTTATTTTTTTTGCTAGCGACGAAAACACCACCTGTGGTGTTCACCAGGTGCAAGTCACGCAAGCACACCGAGACATTCTATTCACCTACCTGGAATCTGCATGCAGCAGCACTAATCCTGCCAGAACACCCTTTTTTTTTAATTTTTTTATCTGTAGGCCAGTCTTTTGTGTCTCTAGGCTCGATAGAGACAACTTCTGTCACACGGTCAGCAAAACTGGCAGTTACTGGGGTAATTCCCATTCTCGTCAATTAATGGGTACCGCGTCAAGAATACCGTGTTAAGGATACCACGGGTACTATATAAGGGTACCTGTGGTACCATATCAAAGGAACCGGCAGCCAAAATTCCCTAATGTATGTTCTCCAGCACTTCAAAGCCAATGTTTTTTGTACAGTCCGTAACAAACACAGACTTAAATAAAATTACAGCAAACCATTCTAGGCTGGCGCGAAATGTCAAAACTGACAGGCGTCGACATTCTGCTCCTGACCCTATGCCATTAAAGCTGCAGATGCGTCATAAGCAGTTTGACCTTTGCAGCCAACTAAAATTCTGTTGAAGTGCATTAAATAAAATACGACTGTCGCTTTCTTTTTTTATGTCTGCAGACCAGTTATTTCAGTTTATCCTATTCTAGTAACTTCAAAGCAAGTGATAGCACCTGCATGGTTACTCTGCGATCAACTTACTTTTTTTTTGTCTGCAGATCAGTTATTTCGGTTTATCCTGTTCTAGTTATTTGAATGCAAGTGATAGCATCTGCATGGTTACTTTGCGATCAACTTGCTTTTTTTTAAACGTCTGCTGATCAGTTATCTCAGTTTATCCTATTCATCTAGTTATCTGAACAAAAGCGATCGCATATGCATGGTTACTTTGCGATCAACTTTTTTCTAAATGTCTGCAGATCAGTTATCTCGGTTTATCCTATTCATCTAGTTACTTGAACCAAGCAATACCATCTGCATGGTTACTTTGTCATAAACTTACATTTTTCTTTTAATGTCTGCAGATCAGTTTTCTTGGCTTATCCTATTCATCTAGTTACTTGAACGCAAGCAATACCATCTGCATGGTTACTTCGTGATCAACTTACATTTTTCTTTTAATGTCTGCAGATCAGTTATCTCGGTTTATCCTATTCATCTAATTACTTAACGCAAGTGATAGCATCTGCATGGTTACTTTGCGATCAAATAAAGATACCTTGCAGATTCAACTCTTTTCTGGATGGCATATTACAGCCCTCTACTGGTGCAGATTATGTAGTGGCTTACAAAAAATCATACTTAGAATGCTGTACTCACTTGCTTAGTTCAAAATTTCCATAATATTTCCGTAAGAGAGCCCAATGTTTATGTTTCATTAGGATGCCACTGAAACAGTTAATGCTCTTTGATTTTGGCTAGAGAACATACACCACGAATTTTAGTTTTTAAGGGCCCCGAAAGACAGCAGCAGACATTCACAAAAGGCTTCTTGGCGCTTTATAGTTAGCTCAACTGCTTAGACATTTATTACGACTGCTAGTTTTGCTGCCCGTATGACAGGAGTACACTTAACTCTATTCTTACCGTACTCACGTACTCATAGAACGTTGACCAGAGGTGATGAATGGCACAGAGTCCTTTTGCAAGGCTTCCGAATGCTACTTCGCTACTATAGCTTTGTTGTAGGCTTGTTTATGCTTCGATTTCATTTATAACATTATCACGACGATCAGGTCTGTTTCAAATTAGAACCTGCTGCCTCAGAGGTACACTTGGCAGGAAAAAATATAGAGTACCACAGTTTAGGCGGTGTGGTTGGTTCTAATGGTAGTGGTAAGCCAAAACACGAAGTTTTTCATCCTCTTTAAACGTGCAGTTGCCATACTTGTAAACTATAAGCATGCCATTTCAAGTTTGACTTTTTTTCCCCTTGCTAAGAGTTACAGTAACTTTATTTGTGCTTACTATATGTTGCTTGCAGTTTTTTACATCACCAGCATTTAATATAAGTTACTAAAGTATTCTGGTGCTTGCATCTTACACTAAATTACAACAGGTTTCGTTCTGTTTGTTAGTATGAGATCGCCCATACTTTTCAACAGTTAATAGAGAAGTTTTGTGGTGCTTATTATACTTTATTATAAGTAACAATAAGTTCTGCAGGCCACTATAAGATTGCCTGCACTTATTGATAGTCACTATACAATTTTTTTCACGCTTTGCTATAAAATCACAGTAAGTAGTGATCTGTAGGTTACTATAAAATTGCCTGTGCTTATTGACAGTTACTATGCAAGTTTACTATACGTTACTACAGGTTTACTATACGTTACTACAAATTACAACTTCCTGTACTTATTTATAGTTAGTATACAATTTTCCCCATGCTTTGCTATAAAATTACAATAAGTTACCTACAGTAAGTTACTATAAGATTGCCTGTACCTACTGCTTACTATTAGCCTGCGCTTATTAAAAGTTACTTATAGCTTTGCTTGAGCTTTATACAGGAAGTTTCAACGGAGCCAATAAAATTCAAAATGTAGTCTCCCAGCAACAAAAAATGTAATAACCGTTCACGGCATCGTGCGGACCATCTCGCCCTACTTTTAATATAAAAATCAAGAGCTTAAATTGCCAACTATTTAGCTAATGAATGCAGCCAAAAATATCTATCAATATATTTCTTTGAAAAGAAACATGCGGCCCTCAAATAGTTTTGCCGATAGCGGGCTGCAGCGCACCATTTGACTGAATTGCTGCACCAAAAATTAGATTTACAACCCTTCGTTAAATCTTTGAAAAATACCTTAATCAAATTTTCCAAAAAGCCATTGCATTTAGTACTTCTCTCACTGTTGTATTAATTTGCGACTGAAGGATCTCTCACGAATTCTGTAGTTATTATCTTGCCTAAAACTCTTAACTACAAACAGAGTGAGATGGCACACTTGCCTGTACATGATTAAGTTCACTATTCATGGAAAATTTAATGTTCCGAAAGTTAATTCTTAATGTAAGCTACACGAAATGTGCTAGTTACTAAAAGGTAATCTGTACTTAAAGCAAGCAATCTGCAATAAATTACAGATCCCCATTAATGATAAAAGTCTACCTGGCACTCGCTCTATAGGACGTTCGTTTATTAGCACTATAAAAAAGAATAATGCGGTATAAGTGATATAATTATTAAAACTATGGCTTCTTGCACTTTTTGTATCTTACAAGCTTTGCTGGTGACTACTATAGGCTGTTACACTAAATTACTCGCAAGCAACAGGAACACCTATCACGTACAATTTAGAAAACGCTTGACCCAGAGGGTTCTTTCAACAATCTTTTAATGCATTTCGCATTTTTTGTATTTAAAAATACATCGAGCATAATTTCTTAGTTGAAGGGAACTAATTGTACGGCTTGAAATTTCAGTCTTGTATTTCTCGCGTCAATGTGGTAGTTTATGGCATGAAAGTGTCTATTGGACACTTTTGACTTAACTACTATGTCTGCTACAATCAGACACTCTTATTGACGCAAATGTTTGCTGGATTGGCCAACCAAGTGGCAGGTACCCTACTTAGGTGCCAAAGGCCGACACCAAAAGGCAGCCCAACTGTTCATTCTACTCTCGTATAACATACAAGAGCTGCTAACGTTCCAATAACTATGGTTCAGTGCAGTGAAATTTTATCCCAAACTGATAAACCATGTTGTGGCATAATGGCATAATCTCAGCCTGACAATTCAAAACAGACTTGAAAGTCTCATGATTAGGGGCTCGCTTAAAAACGAGCCTGGCTTGAATTAGACTGCATTCATCTGTATTTTTAAGAGCTAAGTGTTGCATTGGTTTGCAACACGCCTGTGCTAGCGTCAGTTTAGGTTGCAATGTAGTTTACAAAATTCTTGCCCAAGGCAACGAGTTTCGATGAACGCTTCACTCCCTGAGGCTCTCTGTTATCGTTGGCTATTTACAGACTTACTCAAATACTGTTTAGGTGAAATTTCACTGCACCAACTATTTCTAGTCGTCACTTTAGAGGTGGAATGACCTTCTATTTGAAGGCCACTTATCCAAGGTTTTAGCAGCAGCCACAATCTTGCAAACTGCAGTCCAGTCACAAGAACGTTGCAAAATAAGCAACGACCACGAGATTTCTAACCTACAGAGTTTGTTTATGAGGAAATGCTGAATGAATATTTATTCTCGTTTATTTTGTTCACTTTACATTAATAAAGCAATGCTGCTCCAATGCTTGCAGCCAGACAACCTCTTGTCGTTTCACAAAACTCTGTCATTATACTTGCTAGTGGACTGCAATGAGCAGGTTTGCTGCTGTTACAACTAAGCTTAACTAAACTTTGCCATACCAAACTTGAAGAAACGTCTACTATAGAGAAACGCAGCCAATTCTAGGAATGGTCTCTTAGTTTATGCTAGAAGGCGTGCGTGCCTTCTGGCTGCTCTATATTTCACAGCAAACGTATTGGAACTAAAAGCAGATGTGGTTGACTCAAGTAGAAGATATTAATATCATATTTACCTTTAGATACGAATTTGTATAGTTAAATACGATTTCATATATGATTACGTATAGAATCAGTTATGGAATGCTTATGTTATGCTTTGACTCAAGTAGAAGATATCATATTTACCTTTTAGATAGATACGATTGTGTATAGTTGAATACGATTTCATATACGATTACGTATAAAACCATTTACGGAATGCTTATGTTATGCTTACTGCGGCCTCAGAGCGATGTACTGTAACAAAGTTTTTAAAAACTGATTGTGTACAGCTACCAAAATTACGTGTGGCTAAAAGTTACTTCAAATGCGCCGGGTATGTATTATATAGTATTTAGTTGTGTATATAGACTACACATGATATATACATACAAAATGCATACGATATGCATTAGCTTTTACGCAGAGTATTAAATACATTACATTATGCTAACAGAGGCCCCTCGTTCAGTTAAGCTTGCTATGTAAAAAGTTTAAGGTTAAGAACTCGTTTGCAACTAGTCTAGATTGTTGCAACCACATCGCTAATATGATTTTTTTTTTTGTAATGCGACTGAACGTATGTTCATATGCATTGCAGAAACCGCAAACTAGATGATTTCCCTTCACAGTGAAGGAACTTAGCAACTACTATGTCACCGTCAAGAACACAAGAGTCGTGCAACACACTTAGGATGAGTAAATATTGCTGTTTATTTCAATTACAGCAAATACGTGTTTGCGGCTTGCGTCAGCCCAGAAGCGTTAACACCATCAGAACTCCTCATGCATTTCTATTTTTTCGCCCACTTAGACGACAAATGTGCAGAGCCCGGATCACCTTAAAGTGCGCTCTTTCTTTTATGAAGCTCGGCCGGTTTAATTCACAAAACACTTCTCGTCCGCGTACTCCTCGTCACGCGACAGCGGCTTCCCGCTTCGGCTCGCGCAGATAGGTGATGTCATACACACGCCCAACATAACCGTTGAGGATGTCACGGCTGCTATCCGCAGCCTACCTTCGAAGAAATCCTCAGGCCATGATAACATCCCATGCTTCATTGTAAAAGGCTGCTCTGCCATTTTCGCGCCGTTGCTGTGCCACATTTTTTGTCTCTCGCTTGAGGAGCGGCACTTTCCGACAAATTGGAAACCCGGCGTTGTTTTTCCTCTCCATAAGTCCGGAAATGCGTCGGTGCCTGGGAACTACCGACCAATATCTCTCCTTTGTTCTTTCTCAAAAGTTTTCGAAAAAGTAGTACACCGTTATCTGTTGTCCAAAATCCGGCCCCTCATTCATAGTAATCAGCACGGTTTTATACCTGCCCGGTCCGTCGAATCAAACCTTGCCTGCTTTCTGAGTGACGCCAGCAAGTACATACTTTCACGTCAACAAATGGATGCCATCTACTTCGACTGCAGCAAGGCCTTCGACCGCGTAAACCATGATTTGCTCCTTCGCAAACTGTCTTCTTATGGCTTGGCTCCTGCTTTCTGCGAGTGGTTTGCAACCTACCTCAAACAGAGAACAAACTTTGTTCAGTACGCTGGTGCTAAGTCTCGCAGCTTCACTGTACCGTCCGGGGTTCCCCAGGGCTCTATTCTCGGTCCTTTATTGTTTAACTTATTTGTGAATGATGTGCAGTTAATTATAAAGCATTCATCTCTATTGCAGTTTGCAGACGACATGAAACTCTATCGCGCAGTGGGATCACAGGCGGACTGCGCCCAGCTTCAACGCGACGTACAAGCAATCTCCCTCTGGTGCAAAACTAACTACTTAGATTTGAATCCATTGAAGACCGTTACAATTTCATACACTCGAAAAACCTCTCCTTTAACCTTCCCATACCACCTCGACTCTCTGACGATAAGAAGAGTAAGCGAAACACGTGATTTGGGCGTTCTGATGGATTCGAAACTACGATTCACACCGCATGTAAACTACCTCGCACGCTCATCTCTTCGGACTTTGGGCGCTATCTCTCGTGCAACAAGGGACTTCTCAGGAGTTTCGTGTTTCCTTGCTCTGTACAAAGCCCTTGTACTCCCAAAGCTGGAGTTTGCATCGGCAGTCTGGAACTGCATGAGTGCGTCGTCGTCTTTGCGCTTGGAAAGGGTTCAGAAAAGGTTCACGCGCATCTTCTCTCGCCGCTACACCCTACACGAGAAATACGCTTACAAGGATGTCATCAAGCGGCTGAAGCTCGAAGAACTGCAATCTAGACGCACAAACCGCGATTTAGTGTTTTTGTTCAAGTGTATCCACTCCAGATTCGACAGCCCGAAATTAGTGAGCTCTGTTCGGCTAAGGGCACCAATTCGAGCTCTCCGCCCCCACCTTTGCTTTGATGTGACCACCTCAGAGATGCTGTCTCCAGTGTGCCGTGTGCAACGTGTGTACAATGATGACTTTCGTGCATCTTTGGACGTCTTTTCCGGCAATGTTAACTCTTTTAAACGCGCCCTGAAAAATGCATGCATTTGAAGCCGCTGTTGCCCATTCAGTATGGTATAGAAGTTATCTCGTGTTCGTGTTTTCCCTACCCTTCCCATTTTCTACACTTGCACCGTTTGCCGTACACATACTCCCGTGCACCTATGTATGTGTGTCCGCAGGTGTGTGTGCATGCATGCACGTGCGCATTTGCCTGCACTTGTTCACCTTCACATGCACCCGCGTGGGCATGCGTGTATGTATGTTTTGTTTGCACTCACGAGCGTATGTGCCGTGCATACATATAAATTTTGCTTTATGTGTACTTATTACCAGTATCCACGTTCCCCAGTAAGTTACGACGGTGGATTGTACTGAACTTGCGTGTATGCCAATGTATACCTTGTCACAAGCCCTGTCTCAGCGCGTGCTAATGTACCTGACTGTAATCTCAATTCCTTAAATGTATAAATTGTGTGTGCGTGTGTGCGCGTGCGCGTGTGCGTGTGTGTGTGTGCGTGTGTGTGTGTGCGCGCGCATGCGTGCGTGCTTACGTGTGTGTGAGTGCGTGTGCGTGCCTGCGAGCACGCGCGTGTGCGGTGGTACTATGTACTTTGTGATCCCTGCACTTCATAACCAGTCTCCATGTTTTACCGTTTGTTTATCTGTGTGTCGCCCTGTCCCTTTTGTGTGCACCACCCAAGAAGGCCTAGTGCTGTTGGTGGGCACCACCCAATAAACAATAAACAATAAACAATAATGCTATGTCCAGTTAAAGTTTTAGGATTTTGCGAATATTTTATCGCTAAAACATTTGACTGTTAACCTTGAAAATTAAATTGAAGCTCCCTGTAGGGCTTCGAGTGAAGAAAGTTATTTATCAAACTTTGTAAGCTGCAGTGCGCTTTGCACTTTAATAAGATTGTGTGCTTCTTAGCAACGTATAGTTCTACAGGACAAGACTTTTGGATAGTTCAAGACGCAGTTTCTTAGTTCACCTGCTCTCTGCATGTAAGCCTTGTTGCAAACCCTGCCTGCTCTTCCCGCGAGTCTAGAACCTAAAGCGGCAACCACATGCAGTGTTTTGCTGGAAAAGCGTTGGAAAGCACAATCTACCCCACCAACATCTACCAGATTGCTTTGTTGGCTAAAGACTGCATAATTGGTCGCATTGGCTCTGTCTTTTTTTTAATTTGGTTTTCTCCAACGTCCGTTTCACATTGCCACTAGGAGACGCCAACGGACGCCAGACGTGAGCGAAACGCTTCATGTGGTTGCCGCTTTCGAATGGCGTGGAACTACTGTGTGCTCCACAAGTACCGCCGCAAGTGCCTTTGTACCGCTGAGAAGTTTTATTGACCTTTTCTTGGCACTAAGCGTACTACAGTAGTGCAAGCTACATTACCATCCGAGTCGGTTTTATTTTTGGTAAAAAATCTCAACGCAGGCCGCCAGACAACAAACTGTGCGCGTGCTCAGTAGCTCCACGCACTTCCTTTTTTTTTTTTTTAACTTTGGCAATCATTTTTTGAAATTCTGGAAGTACAGGTAAGTTTACGCTTCATTCTTTCAGCTAGAAACTAGCGACTGAACTTGATTTATGCCGTTTTCCTTCAGGTATCACCAATGCAGTTAATGGCAGCGCAAAATTTACTCGGGAAGCATGTTCACATTTAAGTGGAAAAAAAAAAAAAAAAAACTTGCAGATAGGCTGTTAATCCCTCAGAAGTGCAGTGCTTCAGATAAATAGGGTTCCGCTTTACGATGAGGTCATTACACAAGGCACAGCTATTCCACACTTTGAGGGTAGGTCCTGCGATGTGCTAACTTGTGGACTTTTTTTTTTTTTTTTTTTTTCCATTTCATGCGAGCGGTGATGTTTTGGAAGGTGAACCCGTTTCTCACATCAGAAGCACTTTTGCACCGTGCAACACTTTCAACACAGAATTTTCTGACGTACCCATTGAATGTACTACGGATACGTCAATGCAGCACGAGATATTTTTCCCACAACTAGCATCGCCTAGTGCAGTTTTTTTTCCAGGCGTGCCAACTCCGAATGCTGCTGCTATGTAAATACGAGCTCTCTGTCACTGATTAAGAAATGCAGAACCTTCCAGAAGTCAAAATAACTGCATTGGTGCGCTGCTGAAGACAACTGAATTGGCCAAGCAAATATTTGACGTAACATATGGTGCTTAACTGAAGTTTAAATGACGAGAAAAAGGTGCGGCTGCAGTTGGTATGGATAGGCAGAACGCACTTAACTTTGTGCAAATTTTAAATAAAGAAGCTATATAAACAATGCAGGTGCCCGTCGGGGCAGCATTGTAGTGAACTCATTTGCTTAATTTTTAAACGATAAGGAATCTAGATGACTGACACGAAGTGCCGTGAGTGTAGTGACCTCCCACACTGAACTCCACTTCATTTGTCCAAGTTTAGACGATAAAGAAGCTAGAAAAAGGCGTGGGTGGCGGTGTAACGAGCTCCCAAGCTTAACCTAGTTTGACCCAAGTTGAAGTGATTGAGGATCTAGATTAAACGACACGGGTATACGACAGTGTGGGCGTAATGAGCTCACACGATGAACTCAACTTGGTTCGTCTCAGTTGAAACAATAAAGAAGCTAGACAAATGACGTGGGTGGCCTGGGTAAACAGTGCAGGTGAACAGCGAGGGAAACAGTACGGGTCCCTGTGGGTTTAAATTAGCTTCCACACTTAACTTCATTTTCCTAAAGTTTAAACAATACGAAATATAGATAAACGACGCATGGGTGTAATGAGCTCACACGATTAACTCAACTTAGTTTGTATGTTTAAATCATAACGAAGCTAGACAAATGATGTGGGTGGCCTGAGTAAGCAGTGCAGGTGAACAGTGAGGGAAACAGTACGGGTCCCTGCGGGTTTAAATTAGCTCCCACGCTTAACTCAACTTCATTTTCCTAAAGCTTAAACAATAAGAAACATAGATAAACGACGCCTGGCTGTAATGAGCTCACACGATTAACTCAACTTAGTTTGTTTCAGTTTAATAACGAAGATAGACAAATGACGTGGGTGGCCTAGGTAAGCAGTGCGGTTTAGGTGAACAGCGAGGGAAACAGTACGGGTCCCTGTGGGTGTAAATTAGCTCCCACACTTAACCAAACTTCTTTCCAAAAGTTTAAACAATAGGAAATACTATAGATAAATGACACCTGAGTGTAATGAGCTCCCCGCGTAACTCCACCCCGTTTGCCCAAAGTTTAAACGACAAAAATCTAGACGAGAGACGCGTGCAGCCCGTGGGGGGCGACCGCCCGCCGCCCCCCCGCCGCAGGAGCAGCGGCCCGTGGGGGGCGGTCGAGCGAGAGAAGACAAGGGGTTGTCTCGCTGTCCCGGTGACAACAACATACATGAGAGGCCCTTTATTCGCAACGACGGCCGGCCGAAGGGGGTGCGGCCGCTACTCGTCTTTACCTCCGGGCAGGTCCGCTGGCCGGTGACCGTAGTCAATCACTTCGGGCTCCCACGGGGCCTCGGGTAAGTCCTCCGCCCTGGCCGGAGTCAGCCCCCCACAGAAGGAGGAACACAGCGTCACAACACAACGCGCGCACTCTCTCTCTTTGCGAGCGAGGAAAAACAAGACAAAAAGAACAAGAAAAAAAGGTCTGAAGTTCTCTGCTTCGCTCCTGCGAAGAGATCAGTGGTTGTGAGGAGTTGCGACACTTCCGTATGTCCCGCAAGAGAAGCACGAAAAAAAAAAAAAAAAAAAAAAATCAATTTCAGGACCCTGTATCAAACTCTTCTTTCAGCTCAGATAGGCCACGAAAGGTTTCAACGATGGCCACGGGCCATCGGTCTGCAGCAGGTGGATCCTCTGATGTGACGTTTTTGATTGAAGCGCGTTAGATGCCTCCACAAGCTAGGTTATAAACTTCTGAGATGGTAGAACAAAATGTAAAAAAGAATCCCAAAGCTTTTGTCACGTTTACTGACTAACAAACTAGCGTTTGTAAACTGCTTCTCGCCACCTCTGTGGGTGCACTTTAGCTTTGTTCAGGATGTACCCACGGCAGTGATAACACCGTTCTGCAACAAGCCAGCGCTTGCAGCTAGCAGACGTGTACATTAGAAGTCGCCGAGTTTTTTGACAATTTTTATTTTTTAAAACAGCGCGCGGCGCTGGCTGCAAATGTAAAACACAAAGACTGAAAAGCTTTTTGACCTTAACAGTGCACAAACAATGCGTGCACAGATGTAAAGGAAGGCTTGATTATACGAATGTGTGCTTCGCATACATTTAATACATTTGTACCGTTTTAATACATTTGTACTGCCTGTTATACACGTTCACTGTGAAGCAATTTTGAGATTTGTGGCTAGAAAGCTGAATGCAGTCTACACGCGACAGAGCCTAAATGTTTGAGATGACACAATTTGTTTAGCTGTGACGACACATGTCCTCGAATTAACAGTGATGTAGCCATAGGTAATGGCTGTTGCGAGGGTTTACGGTATGGCAAACAGCATAGTAACAACGTTATCAGCTTTGGTACGTCGTTTTGGCGCTCGCATTTGACTCTGCTTTGTCTACTATTACAGTGGGAATCAGAGCATCGCTCTTTTAAATGGAACAAAGAACACACTGCCTTGCTTGAAATTTGGACAAGAAAATAACAAGATGACCACGTAAGGCAACTGCTACTCGCAGAGCCGAAAAGAACTTACAATCTGAGAATGGACTTCTAGGGATGTTATTAATGCAAACTTAACGCTACGAATGGAAAACAAAACAAAAAAAATGTTTGGACGACCGGATTCACACAAGCAAGCAGAAAAATTAACCCCAGTGAGGCGCAGCCTCTATCATTCGAGATTGAACAAACAAAGCCTTGTAGGACTACACGAGACAGCAACAGCATCCCAACCCAATAGAAAGTAAACTAGCACATTGCCCAAAAGAAACAACGAAACGCTCACAAAAATATGCGGGAGAATTTCCCTGTTAGGTGAATACAGCACAAGCGGCCAGTTCTAAAAAAAAAAAAAAAAAAAAAAAGAAGCAAGACTTTCTTCATAGGACCGTTATATTTTTGTCCATTTTTCGATCCAACAAACCGCACCTTAAAAGAAATGAAAAAAATGGCCAGACACATGCCAAGGAAGCGAAAAGTAAAAGAAACCAAACAAAACAAAATGGAATGCCTCGGCCTGATGCTCGCCTCTCCGAGAACATAATGCCCTGACAAACACAAACAAACGGTGGGAAGATGAAGCCGCCTAAGAGAAAGACTCCGTGCACATCGCAGGACGCGGCGGCATGCGGGCAGAGGACGACGTCGACTTGAGCGCGACCGGCCCCGGAGCGGCGTGCGTGCACTCGCCGACTCACCAGGGGGGCGGCGGTCGCCGGTCCCAGTCAAACGGCGGCTCGTCAGGGTACCTGCGTCCACACCCACAACCAAGAACCCCCGCTTTTTTTTCTCCAACGCCCTCCACACATCTTCTGTTTCGCACAAATCCCCGTTCTCTCCGGACCACCAGTGCACCACCAGTGCAGGGAAGAGCCAGTCAGAACTTTACACGAATCCAGAAAAAAAAAAAAAAAAAAACCGAACATCTTGACCCTGAGCTGAAGACATTTGGCTCGCAACGACCGCTTTTTCAAACGAACTTTCAAATTACGCACCACTCTCGCTAAAGAGTTTCGAACCCTGCTCAAAGATGAGAGAATGAGTATGTCTGCCTCTCCTGAGAAGATAAGAAGATACACATTAGATAAATTAAAAGGTGAACAAGGATTTTAAAATTTCTCAAAAATTTCTCAGTTCTTAAATCACCAGATGGTGATTGGCATAACCTCTGGTTGATTTTTGACGCCCAGAAAGGTTACATTGCTCACTCTTTTCATTGCTTATGCCAAAGAATTTGGATATTCAATCTAAAAGAACAAATCCCTCTTCTCCAAGTTTCCGAAATATCCGCGAGGTTGTCTACTTTTTTCGGAGGACAACTTAGGGAAAGCAGCTGAAAAGACCGCAGATTTTTTAAAAACAACAATGCCACACAAAGCGAGGCCTGCCCGATGCAAGATGCACAAAACAAAACCCCATTTCAACAAAACCCGCCTTCACTATGTACTTGGCTACGTATGGCACAAAATATGTTCAAAGATGGAAGAGGCCTTAAAAAGGAGTTTACTCCGCACAAAATGCTTTCAGCAATAAGAGATATACCAAATCTCTATCCAGAAACACCAAAGCTCCCTTCCAACTTCGCACACAACCAAGAAAGGTTTTTTTTCTTTTTCCAAGACTGCCGGTATATCTATTTTGCTCAAGTTTTAAGCATATTTCGATATGTACAGTAATTTAAACAGAGGTACGAAAACATACAACGAATATCATGTCCTCTCACTCCTGTTGCCGATACCACATGCAATGGTAAATTTTTATCTCCTGAAAGAAGAATACAAAGAACTTTGGTAGGCATGGTAACAGCGTAAGCAATTTAGGAAAGATGTTTTCTGCCTCTTCTTTCTAATCACTGAGGCAACACGACATCCAATGCGAACACAACACATGATGTTTCATACACTGCCCAGTTTTGAAGAAGATACAGCTTTTCTCTTTTTTTATACTCTTCCCGAATGTCTCTTCCACTTTCTGGAAGCACACTCATCACTCTAAACGAGGCAATGTTACCGTATTTACTCGCGTAATGAACCCTCCTCCCACTTTCATTCTTGAGAATTTACTTTTTTGTCACTTTCAATAAAAAATGCAGCGGGAATATGTATTTATCTCAGCGGTTGCTGATGCCGTAGACCATTGCCGTAATTTGATATCATGCTACAGTACGTGCATAAATGCTAAAAACACATTCCAACCAAAAGAAATCTCAACAGTAGCCGGAGACGTAAGCACGAATGCTGTGGCTCACAATTTAAAAATTGCGCGCTTGCGGAGCGCCACCTGCCGAACGCAAAACAAACCTTCTTGTGCCCTAAAAACGTTGCAGCGCATGAACAAAGTACGGAACGTACTTTGCACTCCTTCCCTGCTCTTTGCCGTTCCGGCTGGTTCCGGCGGCTTGCGAACAAAGCACTAAACGTACTCCGCGCTCCTCTGCCCTTGCTGTTCCGTGAATTGGCCGTTACGCTCCGTAGTTTTGTTGTTCAGCTGTGTTCCGACCTTTTCTTGCGCTCCTGGTGTGTGCCGTACGATGGGCCAGTACATGAGCTACACAGCCGGTTTTAAACTGAAGGTGGTGGAGCATGCGTTTAAGCATATGAAAACCGTGCGGCTGGGCGGCACTTCAGTGTTGACCCGGTGTGTGTGCGCTACAGGCAAGAACGAGATTTTTCAGCGGCGAACAGGGATCGCCGTGTTTTGCAGGCCCAAAGAAGGGAAGTTTCCCGGTGTCGGAAAAGAAATTTTGAAGTGCCTGACGGCACGGAAGACGCTGCACTGTGGGTACACAACGCATGTGAGGCCGCGAGCGACTTGAGTGAGGAGGACAGCTCCATGGCGAGTAGGGGGCCACTAGCATGTTGGGAATAAAAAAGAAATACAGTAGAATCTCAATGATACGATTATGGGTGATACGAATTTCGGGATGATACGAATTTCTGAAAAGTCCCGGCAAAATTGCATTGTTTGCAATGGGAAAAATTTCGGCTGTTACGAACGGACCTACGCGGCCCGGCGGATGATACGAACGAGCCGGCGAGGCGCCCGACTGCCGAACAAGCAAGTGACGGCTCTCTCTCCCCATTTATCACTCTTCTTTCTCCAGAAATGGCTGGGCTGTTGTTTTCTGCTCGCGAAAACGCGCCCCGCACGCCCCATGCGCGCCGCGAAACCTCTCGCACGCTGCGCGCGCCGCGGCCGGCGGCGGCAACATGGCGGCGGCTTCGGCCGCGAAGTGGCACGGCCGCTTGAGCGACTGCTTCTAGCCGCTCTTTAAAATGCCGCTCAAGGCAGGCACGAAGTTTCTTGTGCAGTAAAGGAGCTGATAACGTTGGCGAAAACGGTACTATAAAACACCATCCGCGCCGCTAGTGAAAGCGCTGAGAAAACATCTGCCGGAGTGCTAAGCCTAAGCATCTCGGGCGGAGCCAGCGGGCTGTCTCGAGCGTTTCGCAAGTCGTCAGCGTCTTTTTCTGACCGAGGTAGGAGATACCGCGGGCGCGAAATCGTCAATGTGGCCGTGAAAATACAGCGCGCACAAAGCCGAGGCGTGCGAATCGCGTGCAAAAACGCACCATGCGGTTCACGCTTGACTGTTGCGGCGTGTAGCGAGCTTGGATACCGGGAGAGAGGAGACAAGCGCGAAGCTAGGCGAAGCGTTACGCGCTCCAGAAAGGACTGCTTTGTGACGTGGGGGTTAAAAAAAAAGCAGAAAAAATCACGGATTTGTTCACGCCAAAGTAAGAAAAGAAATAAACGAAAACTTTTTTCAGCGCTCAATTTTTTGGTCTGTGTTGGTTCATACGAATTTCGGATGATACGAATATTTTTCGCGGTCCCGCGAGATTCGTATCATCGAGATTCTACTGTATCATTACATAATTACCTACGAGTTTTTACGAAAATGGTAAGGCTCCGACAGCGCTTCTCTTCACAACTTCATTGTATGAAATTTCAACTTTTAAAAATCTCTTGAAACTTTTTCCCGCATAATGATGAACCCTCCCCCCCAAATTCAAGCCGAATTTTCTGGAAAAAGAATTGGGTTCATTACGCGAGTAAATACGGTAGTTTATTCGGTACCAAGTGACCCAAACACACGGGGCTCGATTGAGCAAAACCACGACTAATGTTTAAATGTCCCTGCGTGTTCCTGTGGTTGCGCGCGAAATGTTTGGCCCAGCTGGCATGTTCACACTTGAAAGACGTGCCACCCTACGTGTTTTTTTCCGCTGCCTTGTGATGAATGTGAAAGTTTTCTGTTTTTTTATTGTGCCTGTTTTCGTCATCACTACCTTCATTTTCATGGCAGGAAAATTAAGTCAGCATTCTACATTCGTCACCTGCGTGCATTCGTACAGTTTTAGTACAACTGTTTTCTGAAATAGAGTTAAAATATCCAGATACCCTTGTTTCTTATAAATTCCCTTCTTTTGAAGAGCAAAAAGATTTTAAGATATTTGTTTTTTGTGAGCGGAAGCGAGCATGTCACTTTGTAAATGTCAGGCATTTTCATAACACTTGTACGTATAACGGCAGACGTGCCACAACAAAATTTGGAATTCGAAGTGTTGAAAACCATGTTACAGTCAGACAATTACAATTTCTTCATTTCAACTGGCCAGTCATTCCCTAGCCTGCAAACTTGTTGCCAACTGTTTGAGATCACTTGCTTGGCTATGTGCCAAATTTTGATGAGCTACTTGCTACTGGAGTAAAGGACAAGTAGAACTACTTAACTAGTACCTTTAAATTACAAATCATTAGTTCTGTTAAAACAAGCCTCGGAACTAGTTACACATTATCTGGTAGTGGTTACGTAATTAGCTAGTTGGGTTTGACAATTGGTTCCCGAGTCGCAAAAGATAGTAAGCCATTGGGTGACAGCTTCCAAACTCATTTCTGCTGTAACTAGGATATATAATCGAGTGCCACCTCCGGAGGTACGCTCATATGCTAAGTTACGTGCAACTCAAAAGCATCTTTTCCACGGATTCACAAATGCCTATCATTGCTGAAATTTGCCCATTAGCCACAATGTCATAACTGACCGCTTAGGACCTTCAATGCACACCGCGCAATTGAACGCGTCAGCTTCTGCGGACACGTCGTGTGCCTTGCCAGTTAACTTCCCAAGCAAGTAGCCGCGAATGCAGATTTCTCATCATTTAACAAGCTATAGATCAAATGGCTTACAGGAAGCAGCATTAACGATATGGACCGCACAGGGCAGATGACTACTGCATAGCTTATCCGTACATAGCCAGGGATAACAGACCACAAACGGTAGTTGGGAACAGAAGCAATAGCAAGGTAAAACCAGCACTAGAAAGGTATAGAAGGGCAGAGGACCAGTCCTGATAGGGCTGACGGGTGAGGACTACACAGCTCGCAGTGTATGGACGTCTGTTCATCCTCGAAAAACTCCTCAGTGGTGATGTGATGGTGGCTCAGAAGGGGAGGGTTCCCCTCCAAGTTTTTCACAGACGAGTCTCTCGCTCTCTCTAACCAGGGTGACGTTATTTATTAAAAAGGAGATGTCGGGGTTAGTAAACGTGGGCGGTGGATCGGTTAGTGGGTGGGTGGCTCACTGCCCTGTTCCGCTTGCTCCTCCTCCTGCTTGAACACCCGACTCACATGTGGTGTGGTGGGGGTGGACGCCTCCACTCGGGGGGAGGGGGGCCGGGAGGGCGGGGGCCCCCACCGCGCATGGGGCCACCCCAGGGTGGAGGGGGACCCCACTCGGGACGATCCCAGGCCCCCGGAGGCGGAGGTCGACCCCGCATGGCTCCGCGCGGCTCGCCCTGGGCGCAAGGAGACACCACCACCCCGTCATCGTCATCATCATCACCATGCTGCAAATCCACCCTGTCTGACAGCCTAACGACGAAAGCTGGAACCGCATTCCCCTTTCAGCCTGAAATGACTCTCACACGACGGTGACACTCCAACAGCGGTTAAGATTACCACAATGTTGGCCCATCCATAATCATTATCATCAGAACACCCTCAACACCATGGCAAAATGTATCCACCCCCCCCTCCTCCCAGCCTTACTATGGATGCTACAACCAACTACTTTTTCCCTTTTTCACTTCAGTCTAAAATAACTTTTGCATGATGGTGACACCTCAATGCAATTAGTAAGCTCCCTACAAAGCTCCCTACCAGGTCCGTGACGAAACGAACCTTCCCGCTTGCGTGAGGGCTGTGCTTAGAATCTTTGCACTGAATTTCCTTGAGTCAGCATTTCCAACCTCATATACAAAAACAATGCGAAGAATGGACTCAAGAGAAGATTTTACAGTAAAAAAAACTCATTGGAAAGAAAAAAAAAAAGGAACTGCTGGGGCTTGAACCCAGGGCATTGGCCTCAAAACTCTAGCCGCCACTTTTGGGCCACAGAAGTCGAAGAGCAGTGCTCTTTCAGCAGTAACTCAAAGTTAAACATCAACCGGTCAACGTCAAAAACAAAAAAAAAAAAGAGCACTATTCTGTTGTCTGGTCCACAGAACAGGCCGTGAGTACATCAATTAAAACCTACAGATTGACGTTTGAGTACTCCTTCCCATAGGTACTGGTTTCCAGCGATTGGCGTCGAAGTATGACGCTAAGCCCAACGTCCTATGCTTAGGCTTAACGCAAAGCAACTTCCACGTCGCGCTTTACGACGTGAGAACCAATTCACCACTAACTGCCTGTTGTGTGCGGGTACCAGTCGACTTCTCAGTGTGACGTTAGGCCTAACGTTGGGATGCCGCCTTCTCTCTCAGCTGTTCGAAAACCTTTTTCCAAGTGATTTATAAACTAGAAAATACAGTAGGCCTCACGAAAAAGGCTTCATATAAAAGGTGTCACTACTTGCTCTCAAAACCGGTCGAGACGCAGGGTACTAATACTGCTTTAGAAATAAAGTTCCTGTTGAAAGCCACGTGCCCCCTAAGGACAACACTACTAGCAGTGGACACTGCAGGATTCCCCAGGTTTGCTCGCGGAACGATGAACGTTTTTCTGTCGCGCAGAAAAGTAGGAGGTGTCACACTCACCCGCGATGGCGGGAATCCCCTGGGTGGGCGGCGCTGGTGTGGCCCTCCCCTGGGAGGCATGGGGCCACCCCCAAAGTGGGGCGGGGGCCCACCCCGCGGTCCACCCGGTGGCCACGGACCGCTCTCGTCGAAGCCGTCCCACTCCCCGTCACCGAAGGCGTCCTGAACAGTCAACAACGAAGCTACGATGGTGGGCACGTTCAAACACGATTGTGACTGATTATGGGGGTTTAATGTGCCGAAGCTACACTCGTGCTACAAGGTGCGCCGTTAGTGGAGGGCTCCGAATTAATTTTGACCACCTGGGGACTTTTAACTTGCCTCGAAAGCTTGACATGCGGGTGTTCTTGCTTTTTGCCTTTATCAGAAAAGCAGCCACAGTGGCCTGGAATCAAACACACATCCTTGGGCTAAGCAGCACAATTCCCTGGTCACTGAGCCACTGCAGCAGGTTCACATTCAAACCCTTTGAAGTGCCATAGAGTTTCATACTGATATACACAAGAGGGAAATCTGTCACTGCAATCGTGTGCCATCGTGGGCACTGCCATAGCAGCTAGCAACCTTCCTTTCCTACTTGGCTTGGCTAGCCAAATGGCTTCTTTCTGCTCCTGAAGCCAATATCGATAAAACAATGTAACTCCTTTTTTTTCCCTGTTAATGTTACACGAAGTTTCTAGACAATACCTGACAAATAAATTATTCTGGAGCTCCCCTATTTGCCACTGACAACACAAGTTTAAATAATTTTTTTTTGCAGGCACAGGCAAATTTCTAGCTTGTTGGCAAGCCATGCCAAGTAATGACGGAAAGCTCGTGTGCCACAGAGAACTGTGGCACACGACAGCATGGTCGCTGAAGCATGGTGCACTTGGACACTAATGCCAGGTTTTGAACTAGCAGTATATATTAGCATGAAACTAGATGTCTGAGCTAGTTCAAAAGCAGATCGACAACTTGCTGCGGTGCATCGAGAAACCCCAGGCGACAAGAAAAAGTCTTCGGCACATTAAACCCACAAGTTTATATGGACCAGACAGATACAAGTTTGCGCGTCAGTTTGCGCCTCGCATCTGCTCGAATCTATTTTCCTGCTCGGTATGAAGGACAACGCAGCCCAGTGAGGCAGTTTATATAACAGCTTTTTCTGCAGCTACTCTGCCCCTGCATGTTCAGAGGCAGATAATTTAAGTTATTATTGTTACTGTAAGGAGCCCTAAGACTGAATTTGCGCACTGAAAAGCAATAAGGACACAATAGAGAGTTATGGCAGATGCAAAGAACTGGTTCCGGTACGGTACTCGGTAGCCAACAGTTCTCCAGGAGCTGAACAGGGGCCGGTCCTCTGCTCTGCTGTAACTCCCTAATACCAAGCAATTGAAACGTGCCCCAAAATGAGGGAGCCACTCACCTGCCCAGGACGTGGAGAGCCCCGGTCAGGCATGGGTCCCCTGTCCGGTCCTCCCCGGTCAGGCGTGGGTCCCCGATCAAACATGGGTCCCCGGTCGGGCGTTGGTCCCCGATCGAACATGGGTCCCCGGTCTGGTGTTGGCCCTCGGTCACCCATAGGTCCAGGTCCTCTGTCTCCCATCGGTCCCCGATCAGGCATGGGTCCTCGGTCACCCATAGGTCCGGGTCCTCTCTCGCCCATGGGTCCCCGGTCACCCATCGGACCCCGGTCGCCCATAGGTCCAGGCCCTCTCTCGCCCATGGGTCCCCGGTCACCCATAGGTCCAGGTCCTCTTTCGCCCATAGGCCCCCGGTCACCCATCGGACCCCGGTCGCCCATAGGTCCAGGTCCTCGATTACCCATGGGTCCTCCCATAGGTCCTCTGTCACCCATGGGTCCTCGGTCGCCCATGGGTCCTCCCATAGGTCCTCTGTCACCCATCGGTCCTCGGTCGCCCATGGGTCCTCTGTCGCCCATGGGTCCTCTGTCGCCCATGGGTCCTCCCATAGGTCCTCTGTCGCCCATGGGTCCTCCCATAGGTCCTCTGTCACCCATGGGTCCTCGGTCGCCCAGCGGTCCCCTGTCCTGCAGGGGCCCCCCAGGAGGACCACGTCTTTCGGGACCGGCTCCGTCCTTCGCACCTGGCTCCCCGTCGGGCTTCAGCGGCGGCTCGGCTTCTGGCTTGGACGCGCCGTCAGGGCCAGGTTCCGGCACTGCTTTCCGATCCTTAGGCTCTGGGCCGTCCTTGTCAAAGGGCGGCGGCTGGCGCGGTCGTCCCATTGGGGAGGACTCCCGGTCCTGAAAAGACGAGACTCCTGGTGCCATCTACCAGAAAAAGGCGCGCCCCACACGAGCACGAGAACTGTGCACCGCAACAGCACCATGTAGTAACACTTCCGACTGCTGCCTTTGAATTGTGGCTGTAACAACCAGCCATTACTGGGAGACGTGTCCCAATACGAACATGCACTAAGCAATGCATCATGTATTACACCACGCCTAATGCTGAAAAATTCTATGCAAGCAGGTCAATTTCACAACAGCAAAAAACTGCCATTTGCTGCTTCCTTAAGTGACATTCATTATATTAGTGGTTTTCAAGGATGCCTATGCCTTCGTTCATATCTATGCACCCGCAAAGACTACCAATAAACACTTCCAAGGATTGCTTCACCTGCTGTGCTTTTGCTAGGTAACATTTTTATGTGATAAAAGGTACCCCGCATAATCTAATCAACTCACTGCTACAGGATGTTCTATTTCGAGCAGCCGACATGCAGCGCTCACTTTGTGATTACACACAGAACTCCCAGGTGGCATACGGCAGTAACTGCATCATAGCTCTACACAAGGAGCACATCAACGAATGTGCTGCACACATAAGCGCTGACATTTCACCACCAACGCTGATAAAGAACTGAGCCGTGTTCTATCCACACTTTGCAAGCGCATGGAAGCAATTCATTGATTCCCTACCCCGCAACCACCAATGCATCCCATGGGCAATTTTTCGAATGTCCGTGTGGCCAAATGATTGGCTCCCACCTGGCATGGGGATTGCATTATCTCATCTTTTTGGTCTGGCCACCAGCTGTGGCGACATCAGTCGCAAAGCTAGGTTGACACCAGCTATAAGCAGCAGTGACTGCCACACGAAGAGCAATACCGTCTGGGTTCAAAACAGGGCCTCATGAGGTGCTCTGCTCTTACACCGAGCGACCACAGCAGCTTCAGTTTAATAAGGCCTCCGGAATGTTCACTTCTGCCCAATATTATTAATATTAACCAAACAACCTCAAATGGCAGAAGGCACGAAAGCTACAGCTCGCCTCGTATCTACTAAGCCTTGAGGCTATGAAATGAACAAACAAAACAACAAAGGTACAGCTATCTGCCCTGTAAGAATCATGCTCTCACACCACACATGCTTACACCCTGCCATAAGAATTCATTAAGGAAACGAAAAAACGACCTCATTAGTTTGGCCAACGTCGACCTCATTAGTTTGGCCAAGGTCATCATCGTTAGTCTGGCCAGGGTCATCATCGTTAGTCTGGCCAAGGTCAGCATCGTTACTTTGGCCAAGGTCAGCATCATTAGTTTCGTCAAGGTCAGCGTCATTAGTTTCGCCAAGGTCTGCAACTGGGTCGAGGGCGTCGTCAGTAGTACCCTCGACTTCGTCAGTAGCAACCTGTGGGGGAGATTTTTATGTCGGTTACAGTTAAATTTCATTCGAATCAGCTTAAACCATAGTTAGGTTAAAAAAAGTAGTCGCGCCGAATGCCCAAGCATCCATCCCTAACTCTGCCATAACTGGTGAAGGGGACGGACAACCGATTTCTGTCGAGTGTTCGCGCTCTATCCCAAATCAAAGGGCATCACTTAAACCGGTTCAAACTGAAACAATATTCCTGATAGGGCACTAGAAAGTTTTAAAGCGGAATTTTTAGATCTACTAGCCCTATGTAAGCTGCCAAAACAAATGCTTACAACCATGACACACGGCAACATACTTTTAACTGCATGCGAGTTGAAAAGAGGTATTTGAGAACTTGTCCCCAGCTAAAGCAAAAGTAAAATGCAGTCTTCTCTATAACTTCATTTGAATCGCGCATTGAAACCGGCGCAGCTGTGTTTGTATATGCACGTTTGGTGCAAAATTAGACATGGACTCTAAAAAAAGCGGTTGGCCGCCCTTTTAAGCCGTACTACTGTTATGCACTTCACTTTTTAGATGCGACTGCATCTCATTCACTCGCCTTGTCCCTCCATACGGCGTCGTTGTCCGTCCACACCCCTCCCCCATTCTCCTCGCCGCGCCAGCTGTGCTCTCCGCCGCTCCCCCCCTCTCCCCTCCGATAGCGAACACTCTCTCGCGAGGGGCACTGGATTGGATTGGATTAAAGTGGATTGTGTTGCGTCATAGCCGCGTCAGGGGGTTCATGGCACGTTTCACGCGATGGGAGAATCAACCTAACGGAAACAACAACGGAACCCCCTATGCGTCACATCTACACAGGGGTTCCCGCGAGGGGAGGTGGGAGAAATTTTTTTTTGACTGCCTGACGACTACGGCTTGGACTAGTTACTTCAGTAGCATTGATACATTCTGTATTACAACGCGTCGCAAGAAATAAAAGCCCCACACGGAACTACTACTACTGCTGCTCTGCATAGGCCGTGGATGTACGATTTGGAAACAAAGTCTAGTTCCAAAAGTTCACGAAGGAGACAACGTCAGGTTGTGGGAACCACCGAGTGTGACTGACGGCCTCCGCAACGCAAAAAAACTACGTCAAGAAGTTTCTCTGGCTCTTGTGGGGCGCATCCTCCGTCAGAAAAAGGAGCTCCCGGAAGACGAGATGCTTTTGGACAGCCGAGAAGAGATCCAACAAACACTGCAGACTACGACAAGAGCTTCGCTGCGTTTGCCCGTTTCATACACCATGCACGCAGAATTGATAAATCTCAAAAGAATGAAGCGTTTTCTGCACGCAAAAATGAGTCACACGCCTGCGCCAGCCGTCCTGACGCCTGCATACCAGCCCAGATGGCATGTGAGGAACGACACAGGTAGGTGCAGCTAGTTCATCACTGCTCACCAAAATGAAGCTCATGGCGGGAACAAAGTTCCACATGAGATAAAGGGGACAATAGTGTGGGAAAAAACTGCCTAAGGGGTTGCCAGCCGTGCTAATGTTGCAATGAAGAATGGTGGAATTCAGCCTTGAAGACACGTACACGAGGTTGGTTGGTTGCTTGTAGGGGTTTAACGCGCCGACGCAACGCAGGCAATGAGGCGCGCCGTAGTGGAGGGCTCCGGATTAATTTTGACCACCTGGGGATCTTTAACGTGCGCCGAAATCTCGTACACACGGGCGTTTTTGCTTTTCGCCTCCATCAGAAAAGCGGCCGCCGCGGCCGGGAATCGAACCCGCGACCTCGTGCTCAGCAGCGCAACGCCTTAGCCACTGAGCCACCGCGGCGGGTACACGTACACGAGGGAAGAGTAGGTATCAGGCAAAGATGCTGAGTATTTGAAAAAGAGCCGACATTGAATTGCATCATCAGCTGGTATGTTTATACTTTAGTTTTTATGGCGCATGCCCTGACCTTGTTTTTCCTTTGAAATTTTATTTGCTAGTCCTCCTATGTGTGTTGTCCTACTCTCCTCGTGCACACGTCTTCAAGGCTGGGTTCCACCATTCTTCAAATCATGTACCAACAGGCCCGACATCAAACTCTCCTAATATTGCAAGCAGCGGTCAACTATCTGCTGCGATATTAAGACAGCTCTCTACGGGGACCAACCACAGACAGAGCTGGCTGATACAAGCACCTCAAACCTGCCGCTGCTGGGGTGTCCTTTTCTTATTGGTTGTAAAGGCAAGTTCCACCTGCAGGCAGTACGCAGGTTGGCGCGTTGCGTGCTAGCCTCGTTTGTAGGTGCCAGACTTGCTGTGAAAAAGGCACCTTTGATAAGGGTGCCTTCACGAAGGTTTCTGTAATGCGCAGTGGCCTTTTCTTATTCTGACCCCTTTTCAACCCTTGCACAAGGCTGTCTTATGGTATACGTTTGCTTTCTGAATTCAAGAGTTACTCGCTGAATTCAACATGCGCCTCTCTGAATGGAATCATTCTGAGTACTCTCACAGTGTGTGATTAAGACAGGGAAAGCTGAAAGTCGAGACCACTGGCAAGGCCTGATCGGCTCGATTTCCAGCGCCGATTGTCAGCCACCTCTGGCATTGTAAGACATTGAACGAATTTTTGTGCCCTAGCTAGATCGACAGCGAACGTTTTGTTACGCGCGTTTATTTTTCTATGCTTTTTCGAGCAACATGCAATCGAGTGCTTTCGAAGTGCCAGTCCAGGTATTGTGCATGGTGTTAGGGTGCTAGGCAAAATGAAAAGCAGTGATTTCAGATAGTGTACAGCTGAATTGGGCTAGGTTTAATAAAGGAGGAGGTGGAACAAATGAACGAAACATTAACCCTGTTCACCACAGTGTGAAATCCACTGAAACAGAGGAGCTGTGTTTCCCTTGCGTCGACCCGAACGCCAGCGGGCGCTCGCCCGAGCTGCCACTGCACAAATTCTACGGTTCGCGCAAAGGAATAAGCAGCTAAACGTCAGCAGCACACGGGCCCCTTCCCTCTCTCTTCCCTAGAGAGAAGGAGATGAACCCGCCCCCCTGTGAGACCGTAAGTCTGGGAACCGCTTTCTGCAAGGCCACTAGTGGGCCAACCCATGTGTGACGCACGACCTTCAGCAGACAGACGAACACGTTCGACTCACAACAGCTCCACTGCTAAAACCATACTCGCAGCCCATACGGACAAAGAAGGGTGCAGAGCGTTGGTGGTTCAGGACAAATTTGATGTCTTAGGTAACGAGGACCACGACAGCGTAGACAAGCTGAATGACAACCTAGGTACGATGACCACAGAATCGGCAGGTGTAGGAAGGGAACTTAGAAACGGCCCTGGTAAACTCGTAAAACAAAAAGGTACTGAAAAACGCAGGAATATGAAAGTGTGAGGGTTAAAGGAGCAAACGGAAGCAGATCTGTCCCAATCCGTCAAAAGAAGCAGTTATTAACGTTCGCACCGGCAACGCAACAAACAGTGGGCAAGCATAATACGGAGGAAGTTCAGGAGCAACGAAGCAGGAGCTTGTTATTGGTATGCAATCGGAGACAAAAATTACCAACGTTGCACACAACGTGGATGAGATAACGAAACTAGCAGGAAGGTTTTACGCCGAGTGGTACAAATATCTATGCCAAGTTGTAAAATTGACGCAGCCTTCCGTGCCTGGCAAAACTTTGTCAAAGTGCCCACAGGCTATCCCAATTTACACATTTGCGAAAAAGCATGCAGTAGGGGGAGAAGGAAGCACTCACGTGTGGCGGCTCTCCATTGGGACGTCCTCCCTCAAGGGGCATCATGTCGTCGCCTCCCGGACCTGCCCTCCAGCGCTTCTCTGGCGGACCATCCCAGTCCGGTCTCCTGTCCTCAGGGCCACCCCACTGCGGAGGGGGGAACCGCTGACCGGGGGGAGGGAACCCACCCCGTCCCCGAGGCGGTCCTCCGCGTCCGCGCGCGTTGGGGTTCTGCCACACATAGGGCGACGGCCTTCCAAACTCCGAGGAATCGTCCGGTGGTCCTCCAAACTTGCCTCCTGGAGGACCGTAGCCCTGGTGCGGTGGCGGGCGGAACTGGTCGGGTCCCCCACCTTCAAAATCATCCTCTTCGCCGCCTCCGTACTCCTGGTCCCCTCCGAAAGAGTCGTCGCCAGGTCGTGCTCCGAAGGGTCGGCCGCCGCGGCCACCTCGCCCAAGCGGCCCTCCTCGCGGGGGGCGTCCGCGCATCCCGTCCCGTCCGGGGAAGGGCCGGCCACCAAAGCCAGAATCGTCCTCTCCGTCCCCTTCAGACTGGCCGCCGGGGTAGTGCTGCTGCTCCTGCTGATCGGACATGGATGACTGGAACCCTCCTCCAAACTGATCGTCAGGATGTCCCCGTGGTCCACCGCCGCGTCCTCCGCCCCTAGGGCCGCCCCTTGGGCCACCCTGGGGGCTCATGGGCTCCCGCGCACCCATTCCATCTCTTGAGTCCATGCCATCTCGTGGACTCATGCCCCCTCGGCCCATGCCGCCCCGAGGACCCATCCCTCCTGGCGGGCCCATGCCGCGTGGGCCCATTCCACCCCGCGGTCCCATTCCTCCTCGCGGACCTCCCATTCCGCCATGAGAAGATCCCATGTCGTCACCCATTCCCATGTCGTCGTGCATGCCCATGTCGTCGCGCATCCCCATGTCGCCCCGCGGGCCGCCGCCCATGCCGCCTCGTGGACCCATCCCGCCCCTCGGGCCCATTCCTCTTGGTCCCATTCCTCGTGGGCCCATTCCTCGAGGGCCCATTCCTCGTGGACCCATCCCTCGAGGGCCCATTCCTCGAGGGCCCATCCCGCGTGGGCCCATGCCTCCTCGAGGGCCCATCCCCCGGTGGGGCGGCCCCATGCCGTGATCCTGCTGGTGGGGGGGCATCATGCCCTGCATTCCCTGCATGCCCATCATGCCCTGCGGCATCATGCCGGGGCCCATCATGCCCCCCTGGGCCATCATCGCCTGGGGGGCCATGCCGTGCGGCATCATTCCTTGCGGCGTCATGCCCGCCATGGTCATGCCCGGGGCAGCCATTCCCTGGGGCGTCATTTGGGCCGCCATGCCCGGCGCTGCCATGCCAGCCATCCCTTGGGGCGTCATTCCAGCGGCCATCCCTTGCGGAGTCATGCCGGCGGCCATTCCTTGGGGCGTCATGCCCGGGGCCATCATGCCCTGCGGCATCATCCCCTGGGGGACCATCCCGGGGGCCATCATGCCCGCGGGGGTCATGCCCTGGGCGCCCATCATGGTGGTAGCTTGGGGCATCACGCCCGCGGCTGTGGGCATCATGGGCTGCTGCTGCATCATGGCCTGCTGCTGCTGCATGGCTTGCTGCTGGGCGAGCACTTGCTGCTGGGCCATCATCTGCTGCTGTTGTTGTTGCTGGGCAAGCATTGGGGCGGCTCCGGCCGGAGCCTGCAGGCTGTTGGCGGTGGCCGCCTGGCCGGGTGCTTGGGCACCACCTGCACCTGCGCGAGGAAGCCCATCAGCTCCTCCTACTCGACAAACAACTGTTCCTGGAAAAACTGCTTGGGCAATCCCTTCGTAACAAAGATTGTTCCTTCCTGGAAAAGCATCCTCAGAAGTATAAAGCTTGTTAGTATTGTGAGAACTGCTACGTGCAATCCCCTGACTTTCAGCTACACTTCTTGTACATACTCATCATCATTCTATCGACTGGCAGATTCTTCTACTTCATCATCACCCTATCACCGTTATCCTAGATTTACAGGATATCAGCTCGGTCGCAGTTGCCCGGATAAACCCTCCCTGCTTCAACGTGCCTTTACCTCCCAGTATCTACAAGGTCCATAGCAGGAAAGGTTGGAGGAGAGCGCATTACACGCTTCCTGCTGAACCAAGCTCCTAGACGTATGACAAAAACAAGCAAGGAGTCCCCTAGAATGCATAACTTCAGATGCAGCCTTGCTCATATTTACCCCTTCTGTGGGCGCCCTGTAGTAGTGTGTCAGGGATTCTTTCCACCAGTAGATTGAAATTAATACACGACCACATTCTTGAAGAGGAAAGGGAAATTTGAAAGAGTGGGTCATGCTGGCTAACCCCGACCTCCATGCACCCGATAAGATTTTCTGCAGCACAAACGCACAACAGACACTTCACACTTCAGGTCCCCTTTAAACATTTGAAGTGTCGCCACGATACACGGCAGTCGTGAAGTTTGTTAGCCGTCTGACCTTGAAAGAAGACGGCATACTTACCCCCACACTTTGTGGGGTCAACAGGTCAACAAAGCACATTTTTTTCGGTAACAAGGGGAAGCTACAGTTAATGCTATTTCACAAGCTATTGACTCTTCACTTCAGCCCCAACGAGTCTTCTCAATCCAGTTAGAAACTTCTGAATACTGTTACAAAAGGAACGCAGAAGACCAGGACACCACACATCAACTTCCTGCAAGTAGCAGGCTCATACTTAGCCTAACTGATGGTGTTTCATGGCCCATTTATAGCGGCTCCACCTCTTGTGTTAGTAAGGCACATCTCCACCGCCTCCCACTTCAAAAGCTACCCCGAACTACTTCAAACATAATGTCACGGAACTTGTGACATTTCACATGGCAATGCACTGGATCGCCTGGTGGCCAGTCCATCGTACACTTCATCTATGGGTAAGCGCTGCATCAGTGGGTCGCACAAGGCAAGCCAAAACGAAGACGAAGAGGTCACCCAGAGGCAGACTGGCACGAGCTGCACTGGATTCCTCGGCCTTAGACCATTTGCATTCAACTGTGATTCTTTGAGAATAGATTGCTTTTGTGCATAGAGTGCAAATAGTTCGCATCTGCCTAGTAACAATAAGTTCTAACGGGTCATACGAGCACAGGAGGAAAAGCGACCAATCATACACAGAGGCAGTTCAAGTCGTTGGACTCAGTGACGGAAGGCCCACTCACCAGCGGCGGCGGCGGCAGCGGCGGCGGCCTTGGACTGTCGCATCTCCTGCCGGCGGTCGAGGAGCTGCTGGCGCCACTGCTTCCACTGGGTCTCGTAGCGGGCAAAGGCCTCCTTGTCCGGGTGGTCCCGGTTCTGGGTGAGCCAGCTCTCAAAGCTCTTCTCCCACTCCTTGAACTGGCGCTCAAACTCGGCGTCCTCTGCGTCCACCGAGGGCGCCCCACCTGTGGGCACGGCCGGCGTGGTCGCTGCCGCCGCGGCCACGGGCGCTGGCTGGGCCGCCTGCGGTGCAGAACGTCACGTGAGCCAATGTCAGCATCACGTCACCGCGGGGAAGAAATGGGAAGCTTGGACAAACAGATGTTTGTCATCATCATCTTCACCCTATCTACGCCCACTGCCGGGCAAAGGCGTCTCTTATAGATCTCAAATTGTCCCAGTCCTGTGCCAACTATGACCAATTTATCCCTGCGAACTTCTTGATCTCATCTGCCCATCTAACCTTCTGCCGCCCCCTGCCACGCTTGCATTCTCTAGGGATCCACTCTGTTACCCTTAATGACCAATGGTTATGTTGCCTTCGCATTACATGCCCAGCCCACACCCGTTTCTTCTTAATTTCTACTAATACGTCCTTAACACACGTTTGTTCCCTGACCCACTCTGCTCTCTTCTTATCCCTTACACCTATCATCTTCCGTTCCATTGCTCTCTGAGCCGTCCTCAGTTTAAGTTGAACCCTTTTAGTGAGCCTCCAAGTTTCTGCCCCGGTACTCACCTCTGGGGGCAGATGTTTGTAACCCTATCAATGTCGTGTCGAGTCATGTTTGTCTCACCCACCCTTTCCCCCTCAAACGTCACGGCGTGTTATTTTAGGAGAACAAGACATGCAACCCTGCCGGAACAACCACTGCAATCGGCAGAAAGCGGCGCTAAGTTGCCACAACAGTACCGAAACGTCGCACCATGCCCTGCCCCCCAAACTGTAATGTCAAGTTGTAACAGGAGAACACGTTATACACCCCCTTTCAGAAGCTTCGCACTGGAAGAACTTATACAAAAAAATTAAAGGCAAAGGTGGGGGAGCTACAAAGATCACATTCTAGCCCCTTTCTGATGTACGTAGTCTGAAGCGAACTACCAGAAGGATTACAACTTTATAAGGTCTCGCAATTTGATCACAAAAAAACGTGGAAAACACAAATCCAAGACTTTGCCACCCATCCACAAAGCCCTCCCCTACAGCTAAACACCTCGTATAATGGTAATGCCACAAATAAGGGGGTCCCCCCTTTGAAAGGTTCCTGGAGGGGGTCTGCTAGCATCCAAGAAGTGTTACGCAACGCTTAAATGACCCTCTAAACGAAGAAATCTCCCAAACTTTATCTTCTTTTTTTTTTGCCCTGCACGCATCAAAGTCTGACCAGTTGAACAGACACTGAAGTCAAAATACAAATTGCTCTGGATCAATAGGCTAGCTCACCAAGAACACAAATACACCGCCCTTATACATAGTTTTTTTTTAAAAGTAAGGTAGAAAATAACGACGTGAAGGCAGGTGCCGCTGCCACTGGCTGTATCGCACAACTTGCACTGGAAGTGCTTAAATCATTTGGCGTGCGCAACATCTTTTCCGGCTGCCACTGGATGGCGCTACTCGTCCATACTTGGGGCGGCGGTACTGCTTTTCGAGGAAGCGCGCGAGCTATGCACGAGCGGTTGGTTCGACCCCAACATTTGCAGGGCCTCAAAGGAACATGTTTTTCTTCAACAAAGCAACAACTCTGATCACGGGTCCCCCTAAAGGAACATTTTCCTCAGTGGTCCGGCGCTACAAAGGACATGGGAGTTTGGGAAAGCACGGATGATTTGACCGAAACTGACCAAACCGCTCAGTACGTGGTAAAGTTGTATTCGATTGCTTCTATACCGCTGTACATCACTGTTGCCTTGATTGCTCCCAGTTTACTGAGACACAAAGAACGACTGCAGTTGCTGCTTGCATCACGTTTGATCAGTTTTACAGTTTCAGTTTATTCACATATTGCAAATACAGTGTGTATTTCCTGTCAAGTTTGATTAGCCATTTCTCAGCAATTTAGGCCCCTTTCGGCAATGAATCAATGCTAAAATGGCTGGGAAGGTCAGACTATCGTTTGAAACCAACTTTCTGGTTTCCTTCAGTGTCCCTTTGAGAATCATGAGGGTATTAGCCAGCAGAACAGCCAAACTCCTCCTGTGTGATTGAAATTCATCGCATCCTTCAGCAGGCCCCATAATGAAACTTGGGAAAAGTTGAAGTTCTTGCTAGCATTGCCACACGAAAGTCGTAGCAAGAGTGCCTTGGCTACACTTGCACTTTGTACAATTCTGGCTTTCCTACACAAGAGTCCACTTTGTACTCTGATCATATTTGGAGTTGTCCAGGGCTGCAAATATTTGGCTGATACGCTGAATCGCCCCTGTGCCTCTGCTCTGGCTGATGGGTGTCAAATCTTTATTCATCTCAAATTGCTTCCGTGTGCTGCATTCACCAGATGGAGAGGGGAAAAAAAAAAAAAAAAAAAAAAACCTCTGGTTGGCGATTTTATGTCATTTGTAAGAGGAGCTTTTACGAAACACCTTGAAACTTTTTGGAAGGCAAATAATGCGCGCGCCTAACATTTGGGGTGAAAACATTTAAAAACGCCATTAAATTTGCAGAATTTAGGTTGGATTCAGAGAAGTTGTCATGCATGGGTCACCTCCATAGTAAAAGTGTGCAAAATGTACGATTACTTCCAAACTCTGGCGAAACCTCTTAGGCGTTCTCTTCAAAACATCTCCAGTCCGCAACAACCCTGGACCCTCGCGACCTCAAAGACTGTATTGAAAGGAAAGGTGGAGGGGTATTGAGAACTGAAACGAGGACATGAGCATTAAGGAATACGTTGCAAACATATTTGTGCAATTTCAACCACTCGAACAGAATGATGACCAAAGGTGAAAAAAGGGGGAAAGAGGGAAAGCGCGAATAGGACGCCCATTCCTGCCGCGTTGTTTTTTGCTACCCTATTTTGCTCACACATATAAAATATTCCCAAAAAACCTGGGCTTGCATTCAACTAATGTACAGATTTCATCAACGCGTCGTGACGTTTCATTCACACGAGCTGCAGGGAGATGTCAGCTCCTCAACAATCAACAAAACAACCGCCACAAGCCGAAACACTACTAATGTAAAGTTCCGAAAATTTCACAGGTATCAAGTCAAAAATAAGGGGTGGGCGGCCTTTCGAGTCAGGTGTGAAAAACTGCAAAAGAGTGGCTGCACCGCCAACCAAAAACTGCAGAGATATCAAGAAAAAAATGTGAAATAGGCGAACTTCCAGCTTAAGTGCGGAAAGGACAAATTAGTGACCATATTAACACTTGGGAAATAGATGATTCACGTTTATTTTGTTCACTGGTTGGTGCTAAAGCTATCGATTACAGGAGGTGGGCAATCTTTGGCGTCTTTTAGCATACTGAATATTTCACTCCTAAAGGGGGGTGGGGCCACGTTTCGAGGGAGGGCGTTCTCTCCGATCTTACGAAGTGCCCCAAGAAGGGTCGCAGCACTAAAACTCTCCAGGAAATCTCTGCCCCTTTCGGCACCGCAAACACGCAGAATGGGCATCGCTTCGCATAACAAGAGAGCAGACAGTTTTTACGATTAACACAAAGTCTCTTCCGCCGGCAATTCTTCTTAGGCCGGTAGTAAAATTTTATTGCTTCCAGATCATGCTAGACAACAAGTGCCTCCACACGGTCTCGGTCACAAAGTTATACGCACGTGCGGCTGGCCACACCATTGTCGAGCACGTGTACTTTTTAAAAAGCACCTCCGCCCAGGGTGACGACACTGCACAAACCCAAGGTCTCCTCCGATGCCTCCATTTAAAAGCTACCACTGTCCGGGGCAACCCAAAAGGCCTAAAACAATCCAAGCGACCAATTCATGAAGCCAGACAGAGCTGAGACAGACGCTTCATTGTGGCTAGCAGACCCCCTTGTTGCTTCATAGCATCCACATTTTTAACACTAAACATTTTGCAGGGCAATGTAGGCCACTGCCAGAGTGCACTATTAACAGGGCTCACACCAGGTCTTCTTGCGGAAGAAAGAACAAAGGCACCTACTTTGATGTTGAAGATGGCCCAAAGACAACTGTTTTACATTACAAAAATTGCTGATGGCAACTTCACATAAAAAAAAAAAAACGTCGCCACTATTGAAATGTGCACCTTTTTTTATTAGCGATACACTAGCTTGCGATGCACAAGGAGTGACAAACCTCAGGAACTTTCTTTTTTTTCCCTTATTTTATTCCCACTGCCTCTTAATCCTCATTCAAATAAGAGGAGCCCATCTGCAAGAGAAAGCTTGCATCAAGTGGCCGTATTTTTTTTCTCTCGAGAGGATCAAAATAAGAAACACCTTCTTGAGCAAAGTTACCTTCTATTCATTTTCACATTCTGAAACAGGCAGTTCCGTTTTGTCAGAAACGCACGCAGCACGAGATTAGGCATCAAGCACAATCAAACACAGCGATTAAATGCATCGTCGGCTAAAACCAATCTTTGTGGTTGGTTCTGCCCTGCTTACAAAGCAAATTACTACTGAAGGAAATATTGAAGTGCTTTATGAATAGTGACCTCTTATTCCTTCTTATATTCAAACACGTACTTTTGTTTTGTCAAAGGCACACGCATGGGATAAGGCATCAAGCACAATCAAACATGGCAATTAAATGCATCGTCGGTCAAAACCAAATTTTGCAGTTGGTTTTGCTGCTTACAAAGTAAATTACTGCTGAAGGAAAAATTGAACTGCTAAAAATAGTGACATAAACAATAAAATCCGCAAGACTAGAACGCGTCGCTAGCATGCAAGTCTCGTTCAGTATGCCTCAACTGCCGTGCCAGTTGGCTGGGACACGTGCATGGCCCGTAAGGGATGCACGCTCGTCCAAAGCACGCTACTAGACGGCGCAAGGTGTCACTGCTCTGTGCCTTTGACAAAATTGGAACACTGTGCAGGAAATGAATTCGAACAGGCTAGATAATGACCACAAGAAAGACTAAATGCGAACTGCTAATGATATGAAAAGCGAGGGGCACACAGCCTCACCTTGGGGGCTGCCGCTGCGGCCGCTGCAGCGGCTGTGGCCGTGGCCGCGTTCGGCTGGGCCGCCTCGTAGGCTGACGTCCATCCGGCCCACTGCTGTGACCAGGCAAGCCAGGCTTGCTGCTGTGCCTGCTGCCAGGCCTGGGCCTGCGTCTTCAGCTGCTGCATGCGCTCCGCGTCCTGCGTGACGCACACGTGACACACACACACGTGACTTGTAGCCACAACTCTACACCTTGCATGCAACTTTGACGGTCACCAGGCAAATGAAGCTCCTGACGCTCGTTCTCGACAAGCTGAAGTGAGAACTTTATCCATGTTGACAGACTTTTCCAAGATAGCCACTGACCAGGTTTGTCACAAGTTTTACTAGTATGATTATCACATTGTCTGGGAGTGCGACTGAAACTCCACCCTTCCTCCATTCCCAATCCTTCCTGTGAGCAGTGGGAGAGCACGTGATCCAGCTCGAGCCTCGACGACCAGATGATCTTGGTTGACCGAGCCGACAGAGCCAAGATTGCCCATGGACTTCCAGACTAGGAAGCCACCCCACAATTTCTTTTTCCTCAGTATAGTTTCTTCTTCCTCCTCCTCCTCCTGCTCATTTTTCGATGCCATAGAAAAGGTCTGCTGTAGTGTTAGGCTGCAGAACACCACGTGAGGCACCCTGGACTGTGGAAGGAACAACCCTAGAGAAAATGGTAGCCGGTCCCAACTGGTTTATGGCCGTTTATAGCTACCATTTTCTCTAGGGTAATAATCACAACAGTGTTAACAAGCAGCATTTCATGCCGCTGTCAGCACTCGCAACCATTTACCAACCTGTCATATCACAAGAACCGTGGAAAGTGGACTGGTTATGATTTTTAACGAGCCCATCATGGCATGCTACTTGCAACAATGAGTCAGCCGTTTTTTGCGAGAATGCAATGCAATGCCACCTTGACAAATCTGAATTTCAATCCCAGAACATGGACAGAAAAGTGTTAAGCTTTAAGCAAGAAAAAAAGCACCCTCCATTGCCAGAGAAGCACTGAGAAAGCTATAATAGCTCTAGTACATGTTAAACACGAATCATTTGCTCTTGGTTACATCAAAAAGGTAAACAATGATCACTTCATTCGGTTAAAGATGGAGCGAAGCTCATGTTAAAAGCTTCCTCAGCTGATTTATGCACATCACTTTTTTTCTTTCGCGGAAAAATGCTTTCGCACCACCCTCTTAACACAAATCGACGGTCAAGCCTTCAAGAAAGCAATTAAAGAATTACAAGCCTGCATGTACTTACAAGAAGTCCCTGAACCCAAACAAAGTTCATAACATCTCGACAGGTTGACGCTTTACAAGTTAAACGACTTTGTTAAGCCATAAGAAAAGCGGCTTGTTCTCCAGCCACACGCTTTTTCACTGAGTGAGGTACTGGCAAAAATAAAGAACCATTTGATTCATTTATTTAAACAGCTGATTTTAGCAGTAAGCCAGGTTGGACACCTGTGAAACGTTGCAGCCTTTCATCAAGTGGTCACGAACTTGACGCTCCCCAGAGTAAAAGGAAATGTCTCATAAAGTTAAACTTCCTAATATCGCCCCAAAATTCCTAAACGTAGTTCAGTGTACCTCCAACAAAACACTGGGACTGGTATAAGCAGCCTACAACAAGAGACACCACATCAATCACGACAGAGCGTAATCGGATCACATAGCACAACACAAACCTTCCGAAAACACAAAGTAAAAAACAATCAGCACAAAAACCTTTGAAGCGGCTTCTGACGTATGAACATTGTCCCTAAGCCCTAAGCCATGTCCCTAAGCCAGTAGTAGCTAATAAGACAAAATCACTTCAATTGATTCGAGCCTCAAGCCGTTAAAGCTCTGCCTGTGGCACTTCCGGTCAATAGATTTTGTATAGACCAGTTCAATGTTTGCATTGGTAATTTTCTTCCCTTGTTTTTTTTGTACTGGACACACTACATTTTAAACGTTCTAATCAGGGTATGCACATGAACGACTGCCGTAGCTGGTGCAAAGCAGTCAGGCTCAACAATAAGGCATGAAAGTTTAGAGGCACGTGGGACCACTCTCTTAGAGGTGCGTTTTCTTAGAGTTGGTCATCTAAACCTCACTTGACTCCCTTCAAACACCCCACAAGGGGGCAATGCATAAGGGGTGTAATATCTTGGGGTGTAACGAGGGTGTAGTGTCCACAGTAAATTAGCGGCTCTCCACTTTTCAAAAATTCCAACAAGTGCAAATTCTAGAGCCACATTGCAGAAATTTGTTCGCAATGCACAAAAGCATACTTGCACCACACTTTTCGACCGAAACTTGCGATCCGTAATGCTACCGTGGCTCATTTTCAACCCGAAAGGAAAATGGGAGAATCGTATGGGAAGGGGACAGAAAGCCGATGAAAAGCCTCAGGTGGAAAAGATTCAAGGCTAATTCAAACCACAGTGGAATCCAAAAGCTTGCAGAGGCTCAGACTGGAAGCGGCGAATGGTTGGCCCTTTAACCAACGCATTTAATCATGGAAATGGAGGTTCAGAGGAAATTTGACCCACAGCAGAATCCAAAAAAAAGTAGCAGAGATGCAGATGGGGTATTGAAAACTGGTTGGGTTGACAACCCCATAACAAACACTTCGACCACTGAAAAGTGAAACTGCTCACATGACAACAAAAAAGGAATGCGATTAAGCAAGCTGAAACTACCCGGCCATTATGCTTCGACAACTCACTTCTGCCGCACGCTAATAGAACATGTGGCATTGGCAGTACACTCACAGCCGTGTCTGTTAAGAACCAGTCAGCCCCTCCCATCAGGACTTCAAGCTAGGAGCAAAGCTAACAGAAATGAGACTGGTGGCCCTCCTAAATGCACCTCAAACTAGCCCAGCTAAGCCTAACACGCGTGCTGTCCCCTGCCTACCCTTCTAAGAGCTTTTCCTTCATAGTCTTTCGCACCCTTTCCTCTTGACACTGCTACAAAGCAGCTACACCAGTGGTGTGGTGATTTACTATCCTACAGCTTAATGTGGCAGAAGTTTGCAAGTGCTGCCAAGAGAGCGGACTAAAATGTCCAGTGCAGAAAATGAGCTCAGCTTTTTCCCACCATACACGATAGAGGGTCAATCTTAGCCTTCCCATGAGCACTGTTTCAAGGAATGCTAAGCATGACAAAATGGTCAAATTGGAGTTAGAAAGTATGTTTGGCAACCGAGGACACAGCACTCCAAAGAACGTCGATGTCCAATACTGCCACAGGAGGTCCCAAGCCTCCCAAAATTACAAGTTCGTGCTACACAAAAGCAACAATAAGTCAGGTGCCTTCTAAGGAAGCCCTAAATATAATATGGCTCCACTTGGACACTTTTTAACCTATGATGTGGCACTCATATATTGATGAATATGTCTATTCCCATACAAGATGCCACTGGTTAGTGTTAAAATTGGTTATGATGTCTTTATGAGCTAATGGTAATACAGGGTGCGACATCCAGCGAGACAGACAGCATAGTGGCTATGGCTGTAACTTTGTCTTCATGCCAAAAGTAAAAGCACTCCTAACATGAAATATGCACCACAAGACAGTAGAGGAAGTGCGAAAGAACAGGAATAGCAGCTTCGCTTCCTTCGACGCAAACTTTCTTTCCTGCAAAAAACATCACATGCACACACAAAAACTAGCACCATCCTGTTCGAAAAACCAAAACCAAGGAATACACCAGCTCGAAATCTTTCTAGCCTCCGCCAATCCGATGAATGCAGCCCTAAAAGACAGATCATGCCATTCTAATCGCCTATGCTCGCATCACACTGCACAGAGCCACTATCATCAGCAGCAGTGCCTAGAAGACAATTCTTTTTTTCCGCATCAAAATTTTGAACGGAACTGGAAGAAACAGCACGCAAGTGTGATTTTCATGAAAGATGACCCCACATACACACAGACATACAGCAAAGAAGGCAAGACGATAAGATTGGTGCAAGAATACTGCGAGATAGTTGCGGCTAGAGATTAGGTGCCACACAGCAGTAGAGTTAACACCACTCGCGGTCCATAGACTGAAATTCTGAACTCTGAAAGGTACCAACAGGTGTCCCTTGATCTTTGTGGACGCTGACGAGGGGACAAAAGCACAGAGTTCGAGAACACGTAGCTCTTGTAACGAACGTTCTTTGTAGTAAGCCTCCGAGTTACGGTTCAATTATACCGACAATTCTACATGCCTGCTGACGATATTTGGACCATTTTTGACGTCCAGAACATCAATACCCGCGTCCGAAATTGCGAAACATTGGAAGGAACGACCAGTATTGCACAACGAGTCCAAGCCCCCGGCATTCTAACCCCGTGAGACGACGAACTCAACCACGATTCTATCCAACAGCTCGGAATACGGATCGGGAAGGCTGGAACGCCGCGACGGTGACCCATTAGCGCCAATAAAAGGCCATTTCCTCGATTATTTCAGCTACGTAGCCAAAACCCCGGGTGTTCCACCGAACCGCGATGAACTATGGGTAGAATCGCGTGGCGGCCATTCGAAGCCCCGGCAAAGGAAAGCCACGCCGAGATAGCGGGCAAATAAATGCAACTCTCGCGAAGAGGCGCTTAGATCGAGCGGTATCAAGTAGCGAAGCGGCGTAGCTAGGCCCCAGAGCGGCCGACAAAGAGAGCGGCTCGTTCCCGCCGTGCCGTCGGGCGGGCCGCCGCGATTCGTGTTCGATGTAAAGTCCACCGCGCACAAGTGCGATTCCGGGGCCAGAAAACGGCGAGCAGGTGGTCACACAACGAGCCCCGGAGCACCAACCTCGGGCGTCGCAGCAGAGCCGGCCTCCTGAGTCGAGGTGGCGGCAACAGTGGCGGCTGCCGGCGCCACGGCTGCCGCGCTGGCGTCGGCCGGAGTAGCGGTCGTCGGCGCTACCGCAACACTCGTCGTCGTCGTAGTCCATTGCGGCCAGGCGTACGATACGGCGGGCTGCGTCGCCGCCGGGGTGGCCGCCGCCGCAGCCGCGGGCCAACCGACCGTTCCGAGCACTCCGAGGCCCGGCACAAAAGACTGTCCGGCCGAGGCCGCCGCCGCCGGCATTACAGCGGCGGCCGCGGGCTGAGCGGAGCTCCACTGTTGCCACATCGTAGCTTACTTTTTGTCCACCGGAGTCCTCCTGGACGAACGGGATCGCTGCTTCGTCGACTACTTTAAAATATCGCCGCGTGCGAGTTTATTGTTCGCAATCATTCTCGCGAGAGCGGCGTGTCATAGAACGCGCACACACAGACACACACACATCGGAGGAAGGAAGAAGCACATGGATTCTGGAAGCCGTCGCTAGGGGCAGGCACGCGCGCGCAAGAGACGAAAAGCTTCTGCGCAGTGCCAAGGGCACGTAGCCAAAGCGCCCCACAAACCTTCCTGCAGCCGTTTCTTTTTGTTTCACGCCGCAGAATTATGGATACTTCGGTCAATGTTTGCCAAATCAACAAATCGAACCCGCTTCGAGCAAGATAAAGATAACGAAAAAATAAACAAAAATGTCATAGCTTTGTTTGTCATTTATTGACACCAAATCTTGCTTTAGCGCTAATTTCACGACGAGGACTCTTGTTTAAGGAAAAATTAATTTATGAAATGAAAGCTTTGATTATGAGTCAGCAGTTCGATACTGAGCGGCTTCATTATCGGCCGCAACATGGCTTTCAGGTCGGCTGCGGTAGTTTTTAGTTTCCACTTGTGGGCCGCGGTAGAATTTAGCGCCTGTGACCCTGCGTCCGTCGTATGTGGTGTTCCGTGCAATTCGGCGATACCAGAAATTCTCGCCGTTGTGCCGTGCTTTTAACCGGTGCTCAGCGAAAAACATGCACGTAGTTTAAACGCGGAACAAACTAGTCGAATAATTATGTTGTATTTGTAGCCGTGCTCCTAGTGCGAACATGTTCCTAGTGAATCCGCCGCAGCAGACGTCCGATCAACGCGCACATGTAAGTGCCCTAGCAGACTGAAATCGTCAGTGCGTGCAACGACCAGATATGTTGACGCAGTACATTCGCACGTGCTTCACCACCGTGCAGTGCGCGGCTAGTGCACGGAGCACGCTCCTGGGCTCGCTAATCGGAGCTCGGTGCCGGCGGAGCGGCTCTACCAAGGCGAGTTCGTCGGAAGACGGCGCCCTGAAGTTGTCACAGAGCTGCGTCGAAAAGCTGCGACGCGTGAGCGACGGACGAGTTCTACGCGTCGCCGTGGAGGGCGGCGGTTGCTCCGGCTTCCAGTACCGCTTCCAACTCGAGGACAAGCCCGCGCCGGACGACGTGCTCTTCGAACGCGACGGAGCTCGCGTAGTCGTCGACAGCGCCTCGCTGGACCTCCTACGCGGCTCCACGCTCGACTACCAGGAGGAGTTGATTCGCTCCGCCTTCCGCATCGTGGACAACCCGCAAGCCGAACGCGGTTGTTCGTGCGGCGCCTCCTTCACGATCAAGCTGTAAACTGTAAACTACCCCCCCAAAGACGATTGAAGTAGACACACGGCATTGTGGTTCACGATGGCACACCTTTAATTAAAACAATAGTGACAACTCTGGGCGTTAGGAACTCGTGCATAAAAATTGTTCCAGTCGCGGCGTTTCTTGCTATACACTGATAACAAGTTTCGCATATTTATAAACGTGAGCGGCGCTTGCGCGGGCAGTTGGCACCATGCATAAGTTAGTTAACAAAAATAATTACATTCAAAGCACAGTGAGTGAGAGAAGCGTGCTTATGATTGAAGCTCAACAAGCTGTCCCAAATGGGCACAGGGCTAACAAGCCAGGAGTGTCTTTTCACAACAAGCACAGTCGATGGGCCACAGCGATGACTGGGAGTGCATCAACAAACTTAATTGCACAACAAGCGTTATTTTCACACGATGCCATATGCTAAACAGGTACGCAAAGCTTACGTCAAAACGCAGGCTATTTTAGAGCAGGCTAAAATATTGTGCAACAGTACAGTAACGGTGGCAGGTGTCGCCCATAAACAATTTACCAGTGCTTTGATCCTGAGTGTGTTTGGCACAAACAAACACAGAGGGCGCTAGTTTGCATTTTCAGCCAAAGTAGGCTGAAAACGGGTAGCGGGTCAGGGGAGATGCGTGGATGTGGCAACACTGGGCAGCAGGCAGGCTGAATGCGTAGGCCCCCTTGGTCGAGATTTGGGGCGAGATTCAGGCCATGGCAGGGGCTTCGTCGACTTGTCGCCGACGCAACTCTTGGAGGATGATAATCTCGTTGGTGAGCCGGTTGTCCTCTCGAATGTTCTCCCGGATTTTTTTGGGGACGTCAGGGATGATCCATCGGGTAATGGTCATCAGGAACGCAATTGTGTTCTGCAAAAAGAGCATTGGGCATGCCGGTTAGCTCGCTGCGAAGCATCAAAATGCACTTTAAAGTGTCTTCGATGAATGTAATGTACACTTTGGGTAACGCCCGCAGATACGCATAAACCCAACTAAGCTACGCAAAACTAGCCAAATACCAAGCTGAATGCTTTGCCACTTAGAGCCGAAACACAAAATGCCAATTATGTTTTCTGTTTCCAAGCAAATTGCACGACAAAAGCATGAGATTCGTGGTACATGCTGAGCGGTGTGATTGTAACCAGAGTCAACTACAGCAGGTACGAGTTACTTGGTGGGTATGTACTGTATGGTTGGCTTTTAAGAAAACGGGCGGACATCTCTCACAAAGTGTTTTGGGCAATGTTGTACAAAGGGTATGTGTTACTGTGGGAAAATGTATAACCTTGGTGTAGTTGCAGCAGAAACTCTCGTGTACACGTCTCCCTAGGTCTGATGTTTGACTTCAAGGGCTTGTGATGTCAAGCGGTACCCACAGCTTGACATACAATATGTAATTTATGTCATTTGCTTAGGCTTAACGTTGTAAATCTTCGAGTTCAGCCTTACCGACATGCAAAGCAAATGTCATACTCAGATGTGGAGCTGTGGGCACTGGACGAGAATTTCAGGGTGAGACATTAAGCCTAACATTGGGCTGTCGCACCCTAGCTCATTGCAAGCGAGTAATAAACTGGAAAATACAGGAAAGCTTCATGAAAAAGGCTTTACGAAACAAGATTACTGAATTTCTCGCGAAACTAGCAGAGGTACGGTAATAGTGATTTTGCACTAAAACAGGCTTACCTCGAAGAACAGCACAAAGGCGAATTTCCACACCAGGATTTCCCAGTACTCGGCTGTCCGCTTGTACTGGTTCTCGACCCAGGGAGGCGTGCGGTGGTCGGCGTACCTGCGCGGAGCCACACCGCAGAAGTTCTTGCAAGCAACGCTGCTAGGAGCAATCTCTGTGGCCACTAAACCGACCTAGACTTACTAAACACCAAAAAGTCTGTTGAATGAAACTAATTACTTCAAGATAATCGCTGCCACTAGTGAAAAGGGCACCATCTATGTTCTGTGTGGATGAATCCATTACCAGCAAACGTTCAACTTTTATTAGCAGTGCAACTGAACTAAACGCAACGCATGACGCAACGCAGAGCCAACTTCATTTAATGTTGAAGAATAATTTATTGGGGCACTTAAGCCTGCTTACGTGCCTTGAATGCGAAAACATTGTGGCTTCCTCTGCAATACGTAAGCAAACCTAAGAGCTCAGACGAATTTTTAAAAAATTGTATTTTGTTTAATAAAGTCACCCTCACTACACGCAACTTCTTCCCTACAATCAGCATTCTTCACGGCTGGGATGCACCTGTTCTTCTAACATGCCGTCATTGTACCATTCACTCTGAATGGTCAACAAGAAATTTTTCTGTTCAACAGGCACATAAGCTTTTCTCTTTAAAAATAAGAGGGACAATAACCTCGGGTAGAATTTTATGCTTATTTATACTAGATGGAAATCCATCATTGCAGTCGCGTGCTGTCATGGCAGTTGTGATTGCAGCTAGACATGTTCCTTTCTTGCTTGGCTTGGCTTACAACATGGCTTCTCGTGGCTCGAAAAAGGGGCAATATTTTAGTTTCTTGTTTAGGTAGCACGAATCTTTTAAATGATTCTGACAAAACAAGTGATTTCTGTTCACTATCCCTTTATATTAATCAATAGCCTTAAACAGACTTTCAAAAACAATAAATACGGTTTTGTGAGCCTGAGGCAACTTTTACGCCCATTGCTGAGCCAAGCAAAGTACAAGTGGAATGCTGCCTCGTCCCGGTAACAATGACACCAATTTATCCCAAACCAGACAAATGATTGAAATATTAGAGAAGACATCTGAAGTGGTGGCAGCTCCCCAGTCACTTTCTGGAGGTGTCTATCATTATCATCATCATCAACAGCGCACTATATTCCCTGCAGAACAAAGCCCCATCCCACTGACCTCCAACAGCTCCTGTCCTGCGCTGCTCGGGTTCACAGTTTACCCCCGAAGTTCCGAATTCCGTCCCTCCATCGTGTTATTGACCTTCCCTTTCTTCCAGAACCATCTGTTGGTATCCACTCTGCTACCCTAATGTCCACCAGTTGTCGGTTCGTCTCACTACATGGCCAGCCCAAGTCCATTTCTTTTTCTTCACTTGAACTATGACGTCGTCAACTTTAGTTTGTTCTCTGATCTAGGTAGCTCGTTTCTTGTGCCTGAGTGTTATTCCCAACATAATTCGCTCCATGGCCCGTTGAGCCGACCTAAGTTTGCTCTCTAGTTGTTTAGTAAGGCGCCAAGTTTGAGCTCCATGCGTCATAACCAGCGGTATGCACTGGTTGTAGATTGTTCTTTTATAAATCTCTATGACGTCGCGGAATCTTGCCCGCGAAATTTGCGGCCACCCAACTGGGCCTCCGCCTAGATGCAGACAATTGCAGTGAGGCCTCTACACTCGGTTACAACTCAAGAACGGCACCACCTCATGTAGTATATCACTCCGCCAAAACGCCGGACCCGTGACGTCGAAGCGCGTGCGTTTTGAAAGGGGTGTGCTATGAATGCGTGATATCGTCTGCCTCGTCTCACGCAGTTTGTTTGTCGTCACTGGAGTCGTTTATAAGCATATAACATCCAAAAAATCACGGGAACGGCTCACGCCTTGTTCAAAATATTCCCAGTAACGCCCTACTTGCGCCGCGCGGAGAAACATCCGGCTACGGTGATAAGGCACGGCGCCAACTTCCGGTGCCGTTAAGTCGATCGTATCGCTTGAATGCTACAGTGCAGCGAGAACACTGATGACTGTGTTTTCAAAGCTGGGCCATATTACGCCACTCCTGCCCATACTACATCCCTGTAGTGTGAAATTTTAAAGTTTTTTTCAATACTTCTTGCCTTTTGTCGGTTAAAAAAAACGCCTTTCATGGCTGTAATGCAGCTGAGTGAGTTGTCAAAGGCTAATCCAGTTCAACCTCGTTATAACGAACTCTGGTAGAGCGAACTAAATACGAACTTTGGTTGGTCATGCTTCATTTGAATGAGACTTCTTTTATAACAAAAGTGAAACTGAGAGCTGCGCGCACTATCGGATATAACGGAGAAATATTTGACCAGTAGGCTGAGAAGCTACTTGGACAAACTCCCAGCGTCCGAAACTGCAGAAGCAGAAAAGGCCCCTTTCTTCGTCAACACTGTGGGAAACTTCATCCCGCTCAGTGCTGTGAATAGCCACCAGACAAACGTTGCATCCTTTCTCACAAAAAAAAAAAAAAAAAAAAAGGAACACAGACCTATTTTGTCAAATGAACTTTTGTCTGTTGTAATTTCCCGTTTCATGTTCTGGTTTATTGAGCTTGAAATGCCACAAGGAGAAAGATAAGGGTTGCCTTGTTTATAGTAGGTTCAAAGATTAAAATTAATGCGTTTTTGTACCAAGGATTGTTGCGGGGGCCAGATTATTGACTGGTTTGAACCGATTTTTAGCACTACTATTACAACGAATATCGGATAGTATAACAAACTAAATTACTGTCCCAATACTACTCCGTTATAACGAGGTTTGACTGTACTTTGAAATCGAACACAGTTGCATTTTGCCTTCACGGCCCACTTAATTAAAGCATACGCGCCTTCACGGCCCACTTAATTAAAGCATACGCGCTGACTTGCACCCTCCGCGACGTCAAGAGCCCTCGCCTCCGCAGCGACCACCATCGGTTAGTCATCCCCCCTGACCTGCAGTAGCGAGCGCCCAGCAGCCCCGAGGTGTTGCCGTGGCGCACGCCCTCGTCATAGTCCTGCACGTCGAAGTAGGACAGGCTGAAGTCCACAAAGCCGTCCAGGCTGCTGGTGGGGGACACCCGCCACCGGTAGTACAGCCGGGGGACCAGGTCCGATGTGAAGGCGATGATCACCGCCTGGGGGGGAGAAGGTGATGGTAGTAGGCGATTGGCTTGTTGATACTCGTGGAGTCTCTCTCTCTCTCTCTCTCTCTCTCTCTCTCTCTCTCTCTCTCTCTCTCTCTCTCTCTCTCTCTCCTCTCCTCCTGTTCTCTTTCTTTCTGTCTCTCTCTCTCTCTTCCCCCCAATCCATTACACATTTCCCTCTTGCTCTATGGTAGACGGTTGCGGGCCTCTATGTCCTCTTTCCCCCATTCTAACAACAACCACTTATTAGTGTTTATTTCCGTCTTGTTGCACATGAGGAGGAAATCTATTATGCCACTCCGTATGTAGAACGACAAACGAAAAATATAAATTAACAACGAAATCGGTGAAAATGAAAATTTTCAAGGCTGGACTAGCGCGAAAGCGTGGTATATTAACGCTATTTATGCTATTATACTACGATGTTTTTATGAACGGTGTTACTACAGTATACGATAATGACACGTATATGTGCTACGGTGTATCGTAATGATGCCAAAGTGGTTGTCGATATGCTTTTACAGTATCCAAGTCTTCACAATTTCTGCTTTCACTCATTTTGTGATTAGTGCAAATATCTTGTTTGTTCAGGTGCAAGTTGAACTGGAGAAATGGGCCGCCACTCTGCTAATACCCTGCGGACTCGCCTTGCCAATGTGCCGTAAGAACTTACGTGAGCACATTTGTGGAGAGGGTGGCGCGAAGGAGATGACACTTTCAAACACGCTCGTCTCCTTATAAAACGAGCTTAAGTCAGCCCAAGAACACTCTGAACATAGCCTACACATGCTAGGCATCCATCTCACCACGTAATTAGACGTCAACAACCTACTTCATTGTCTCCTTAAAAAACACGTCATTCTACCTTAGTGTCCACAGACCTGTTACCGCCCTTCGCAAGGAACTGTACCGCGGTTCCACTCTTAGTTAGACTGTCAAACAATGTGTAAAGCTGCGAAAGAAAAATAACAGCGCATCAGACAGGACAGGAAGGAGAGTAGGGGAAGACTCCTATCTGACGTGCTGTCATTTCATTCCAAAGTTACCGTATTTATTCGATTATAAGGGGGTCACGATTATGAGGCGAGGGTTCAATTTGGAGAGCGAAAAAATCGCCATATATCTATATATACTGAGCTTCAAATATAAGGCGGGGTATGACTTTGAAACTACGGATTTCAAAAAAAAAAAAAAAAAAAACACACCTCGTCTTATATTCGAATAAATACGGTATGTACCAACCAGCCCAAGTTTCAACTCTCCTCAGGCGTAAAGTTGGCTGACACACAGCAATCTCTCATCAGAAACAAGATCGCCAATCCAATCTGCGGGAAAAAGAAGAGCGTCCGCACAACCACCCACTCACGTTCGTCAGCACGGCCAGCTTGCCCAGGGAGTCCATGATGCGGTACCAGATACCAATATCCCGAACCCGCACCGCCACTGGTCTCCGGTACGACCCGAGCAGCTTGAGCGCATCCAGCCTGATCTCGAGTACGTTGTTGAGCAGCGCAAACAGCGGGGCCAGGGGAAAGGCAGCCACGAAGAGCGTCACGAAGCCATACTGGAGGATCATCTCGAGGTACTCGTTGAAGAGCCCCGTGGAGCCCATGTCGGGGAGCAGGTAATCTCGCTCCCAGGGGTGCGTCGGCTGGTGCTCGTGGTTGCTGCTGCGCACGAACGACAGGTGGGACCAGAGGCGCATGGCGTAGGGCAGCGCCATCTCGGAGAGCGCGCTGAAGGCCTGCTTGCCGACCATGATGATGGCCAGCTGGATGGAGAGCTCCACGAAGCAGCCGCCCAGCCCGCACTCCTCCTGCTGGTAGTTGAGGAAGGTGTTGTACTTGCCCGGTCGGCCGACAAACCTGCGCGCGGTCGGGCGGTTCTGTTAGCTGCCTGCTTCGTTTTGGAAAGCCTCCCCCTACGGGAGCGCCACTCACTTTCCCTTGAAGAAGGCGATGTAGAAGATGGACGAGTAGCAGTTGACGAATTGCAGTAAGTACATCTTGAGCGTCAGGCTGTCGTCATATTCGGTCTGGGTGCGAGGCATCTCTGCGTGAAAAGGGCACTCCTATAAGCTCTTTATCCGCATCTTGTCAGCTTCTTCGCACTCACCTTGTGACTCGCGCAAGTCTACACGGTGGTACACCGATCATTGGACATCACCAAAAATATTTGCCTGAGCGAACCAATGCCCTGTTCGCACGTGAACTTTACACAGGAGTCGCATTTCGTGGTCTATTTTGTTTAACGCCAAGAACAACAACGGCACTCGCCTGCTTGTTTAGAGAACAAATAAAAACGATTTTGGCCCGTATGGAAACCTGGGGGCCATCTCGGTGATCTTGGCCGCCATTGTAGGGTGGCGCCAACTCGAGTATCCACAGCAAAACACTCAATGCTGGTTCGCAAAAGGTTCGCGAAGCAGCGCGTGTTTTGTTGCCGATACCCGAGGTGGCACCACATTACAGCAGTGGTCGAGATTGCCAAGATGGCCCTGAGGTTTCTCCACGGGCCAAAATAGTCTTTGTTCTCTAAATAAGCAGGTAAGTGCTGTTCTTGTTCTTGGTGTTAAACAACACAGACCACAAAATGCAGCCTTACTGTAAAGTTTGAGCACAAACGGAGGAGCGGTTCGCTCAGAAAAAAAATTTTTAAAGACGCTCACTTATCGGTGCAATACATGACACACTGTATTTGTACTATCCCCAACACAAACTCCTCGGCCTCTTAGTAGTTGTCAATGAACTAAGTTGGAAAGCTGGGCTTGGGGGTTGTCGAAACGGCTGTCAGTCGTGTAAAAACATGAAAGCAACTCACCCATCTCTGTCAAGTAGACAGCCAATTTAGTGTACACCTGCAAGAGAAGGCGTTTTCTGTATACATGGTAGAGCAAAAACCTTCGAGGCATGCAGCGGATACTAAGAAAGCATTGCCGTTGTTGAGAACGACTTGTTACGGTTTGTATTTTGCACATGTCAAGCACACCTTGGACACATCACAATGCAAAAGGCTCTTCTACAATTTGTTTACTGTAGGTCACAAAGGCTACCACAATGCATTTTTACCATATTTTGTCATGGCTCTTAAGATTGCCAGCCAGTGTTAACGAGGTCATTACATTGTCAGGTAGCAATGCACATCTCTCAAACTTTCAATCGATTGATTGACTGTAGGGTTTAACGCGCCGACGCAACGCAGGCGATGAGACGCGCCGTAGTGGAGCGCTCCGGATTAATTTGGACCACCTGGGGATCTTCAACGCACGCCAAAATCTCGCACACAGAGGGGCGTTTTTGCTTTTCACCTCCGTTAGAAAAGCGGCCGCCGCGGCCGGGACATTTCAAACTTTCAAACATTCACTGCTGGCACAATCGTGAAACACTACAACAATGGACCTGATAGGCCTAACTATTGCCGGTCACACCCATGCCTAATGTTGCCCCACACGTACAGGGTGGTGCGATGATAATTGGAACACTTTAAAATTTTTTCCTGAACGAACCGCCACTCTGTTCATGCTCAAACTTTCCAAGAAGGTCGCATTTTGTGGTCTATTTTGTTTGACACCGGGAACAACGACGGTACTTACCTGGTTATTCTAAAAAAAATTAAAAAAGATTTTCGCCCATGGGAAAATGGCGCCTGATTTGGATGTGCGAGCCAGTGCAAGTTGATCTTGGAACAACGGCGCCACCTGGGGTATTCAGAGCGAAACGCACGTTTGGGATTCACGGTAGGAAGGAGCCAAATGGTGTGGCAGACGATTAGAAAATGTGAAAGCGGGTTTTCTGATCGTCTGCTAGCTCATTTGGCTCCTTCCTAGGTGTATTTTCTGATCATGTGCTGCACCACTTCTCTCCTTCCTACCATGAATCTCAAACGTGCGTTTCACTCGGCATACCCCAGGTGGCGCCGTCGTTCCAAGATCAACTTGCGCTGGCTCACACGTCTAAATCAGCCGCCATTTTCCCATAGGCGAAAATCGTTTTTATTTATTTTCAGAATAACCAGGTAAGTGCTGGTGCTGTTCCCGGTGTCAAACAAAATAGACCACAAAATGCAACCTTCGTGTGAAGTTTGAGTGCGAACAGAGCGGCAGTTCGCTCAGGAAAAATTTTTAAAGTGTTCCAATTATCGTCGCCCCACCCTGTACACAACAAACCACACAAAGCCAGCAGCGTGTCCAAACGCACCATGTTGAAGAGAAGGATACACAGCAAGTTGAGCAGGGCGGCCGTCGTGGACGTGAACAGTGGGATGTAGCTGGACATCTCCTCGCTACGGAGCGCCAGGGTGGCGCGCACCGACATGCGGTACACAATGACACCCACCACTGCCGCCATGGCGAGCAGCACCAGCAGCAGCACCACCGACACCGACAGCAGGCCGAAGGGCAGCTTCACCCGCCAGAAGGGCACCGACTCCGAGCCGCCGCCCCCTTTCTCCTGATGCTCGATGAGCTCCACGCCGTCGAGCTTCTTGAGCTTGGACAACCGCGCCAGGTATTCGGGCCGCGAGTTCTCCTCCAGAGTGTCAAAGCCCGACAGGTCCCACTGGTAGGTGATGCGCGCCGAGTACCGCTTCCACAGCTCCAGGAACGCCGCACCCCACATGGACATGAACACCGAGAACACCACGGTGGCACCGTTGTCAAACAGGTAGCCCACCCGCGACTGCGTACAGCTGTCGCGTAGCCGCCAGTACTCGCACCCGTTGTCGCAGAGGGGACACATCAGCAGCTGGCCAGACGGCCCGTCGCACATCTCGACCGCGGGCCGGTGGCTCCACAACGTTCCGACACCATAGAGGAAGCAGGCGAGGCCGACGATGGACGCTGGCACCAGCATGGTGGTGTAGAAGCCGAGCCAGGCGAAGTACAGACCAATCTTGACACCAAAGTACCGCCGCACTTCATCGAGCGGTTGGTAGCGGAAGATGGCTAGGACGGAGGCCCAGCGCCGGCGGAGTTGCGTCCGTGGCGCCGCGGACCCTTCGCCACTCGTGCGGTCGGGACCGCCTTCGTGGAGCGGGTAGGCAGCGAGGTAGACTCCGTCGGCGAGGAGCCGGCCGACACCGAAGTGACGGTGTTGAGAGTCGCGGGAGAAGGACTTGCGCTGAAGTATGAAGTGTACCATTTGCGCGCGCTGCGCGGCACTAAAGAAGTCCTCCTTTGGCTCGGGGATGTCGAATCTGTCGTGAAAGACGCGAGTTGGGTTAGACGAGTGTGTGCTTCGCTGCACAACACGGACAATCAACCCACTTACAGGTATTCCTTCGACATGGAGAAGGTGACGGCGAATTGCTTCTGACGGCGCCTCGTTGCACGCACCTCCAGCTGGAGAAAGAGTCCGCTTGATTTAGTTGCAGCGTTCTAATGCCACGTGTAAAACTTAGGGATCCCCCAAGGCTCAACACTGTGACCACTGCTTTTAATTTAAAAATAGTCAACAGTGAGCCTGATTCTACAAAGGCATCACTTTTATTAGTGCACACCACTACGTTTGGTGGTAACTAATAAGTCACGGCATGGTTAATGTATCAGTCGTGCGTACTTCCGGTGCAGTTGGTGCTACCAGGTTTCCAACAGTCGATAAACGCAATGCAAGAACAACTGGAGAAACTACTGCCTACAGAGTAGTAAATGAGGGAGAAGAGTGAGCAACTAAGGTCACAGAAAAAAGTCGCGCGCTTGTGTTTTCTGCCCGAACACAAACTTGAGCAGACAATGGTAAGCTCTTCCTATGGGCTCTCCAATGATAGACACTTCCTATGCTTATGGTGACCCCAGCCCTCAAAATGGGGAACGGAATATCACAACCGGGAATTTCGGGGGTATTAGGGAAAGGGAACCAAGGAAAAGCAATGTTTTCATTAACTTGCACAACTGCAGTTTCAGATATAAACACATGATGCATCGGCTTCTGGAACACGTCGGCCGGGCTAAATTCTGTAACACTGAAATTCCGCAAGATGAGGTGTTTTCACATGCATTTTAAAGAACTTTAGTGTCTCCAGTATGCTTATTGCGTAGAGTTATGTTAGCAGAAACTAAGAGTGGCCTCGCCTTCACCCACTAAAAGTGGGAAATCGTGCATTTCCGAAGCACAAAGAAGAGACACCTGGTCACCCTACCGACACTTTTTTGTAAAAGAGCCTGTCGCGCAACAAGTCAGCGTGCCAATGCCACGGCGAGCAAATATTGTGCGAGGTTTTTTTTTCCCCTTTGTTTTTTTCTGTGACCTCAGCAACGCCGGCCAACGCGCAGGTCGAGAGGAAGGCCAAAAGAGGGTGCTTACAGGATCACAGTCCATCATTGCATTCCGCTCCTGCAGCCTCAAGCTCCACTGCAAACCACAGACACAGGGGAAGTGTACGACACACAGCAAGCACCCAGGGGCCACCGCAATGGCAGGGTGTTTGGCTGGGGCTCTTAGCCACAGCCAAAGCCAAGCCCTGCACACTGCGGCACTTCAAATGGGCTCAAGCAGCCACCAACACAGGGTGGCTCTCAAAAAGCATGCACAACACACACACACAAGGGTTGCAGAATTGGACTCCCTGTTATGTTGGTTATGTTTGAATGCATGAAATGCAAACTGGCCGGCACCCGTAACTGAACCCAATGGCCAAGGCAAGACTGATTCCCGTTTTCAAATTCTGCATTTGTTACCACTTGTAGGCGAACACATAAGCCAGACGTCTCAAGCGGAGCTCTGAATTCTGTCCTGTGAGGGAAAGTTCGACATCCACCTCAAATGTAGCCGTACGGCTACAAAGGAAAGCTGTACAGCTTTCTCATAAACTTAATAGTGGAATAAAAATTCGTCCTGGTCCAGGATTTGAACCTCGGACCACCGCATATCTAGGGCAGTCGCTCCACTCCAGCCCGCTTACTCCGCCTTGAGGATTTCCCCTAAATCTGGTTGAGTAACACCTGCCTATTACTTCGAGTTGATAAACTCGCTCTCGCACTACAGACGCTAGCCTCCTGATTAACTCCGTTGGTAGAGCAACTGCCCTAGATCCCGGGTTCGAATCCTGGACTGGGATGAAATTTTCTTTCATTATGAAGTTTCTGAGACAGCTGTACAGCTTTCTTTCATAGCCATACTGCTGCATTTGAGGTGGATGTCAAACTTTCCTTCGCAGAAACTTACTCTAGCTTGGGGGTTTCCCCTAAATCTGGTCAATGAATTTTGCCTTCTTTGAAATTGTCCATTTCACGTCCGTTGTAAGTTATGACGCTATGACCCCACTCTTAGTTCTTCTACTGCCACGAGTGACAGCTGGCTAAAACATGCAATTCAAACTTTGCAATTTAAGGTTTGCAATCCACAATTCCAACTCCACAATTCCAACTCTGCAATCCCAGCACGTACACACAAAAAGCACAAGCACACCCCAAGAAATCGAGGAAACCCGGAAGAGAAACCCAAGCATGTGGACAGCAGGCTACATCGGAACACACACACGCACGCACAAAACCATGTCAGGTGGGCTGAAAAGTAGGCGGTAAAAAATCGGTGGTCACTGGATCAGGGCGCTAGACTGCCGATTCTGGTTGTTAATGTAAGTCCGGGTAAAGTTAGTTTAAGTTGCAAATTAACCAAGCACTGTGCAACTTACTACTCTGTTTGCGAAGATCTGTAGGGAAAGGACAAGAGAAAGAAAGCACATGTTCGTTGGCCTATAAAAAAAAGACAACGCAATGAAGAACAATGCATCAGGTACACACAGTTAAGCAAGGAAAACAACGCTGACAGCTGGACTAGCTTATACTTTACAGGAGCACTTGACTAGATTAACAGCAACTATTTCAGTTCGTGATTAACTATATATATATATATATATATATATATATATATATATAGATTTCGATGAGTTTTGCAACGGGCCAGAAGAAACGGTCAGGTAAAAGATAAGAACAACTTTGCGGTTAACTTGTTTATTATAAATTAGTCCGACAGTTTCGGAAGTGGAACTTCCTTCCTCAGGGACAATCCCACAATGAACACCGAATCCTTATGCACACTGCATGCGAGGGAGAGTCTCTCCTTCTCTCCCTCATAAGGAGGGGAATACGCAAGAGAACGTAAAAAATCGGGTAACAACAGGGCACTTGCTGAGTGGGGAGGATTTAAATTTAAAAAAAAAGGAAGAAAAAGAGGAAAGGCGGTGGTTTTAGTGAGAAAACGGCTCTGGTGGGGGAAGGGAGCGGGACCAAAGGTTTCTGTCGGCCCGCTGCGGCTGGGATGAAAGAGAACTGACAAACAAAATACAGACAACGCATGAGCACAGATGGGAAGAGCGGGGCGGTGGTGTAGTAACTAAGGACGCGGTCTTGGCCCGGCATTTGTTTCGTGGGTTCAGAACAGACCGTTAAACGGAGAATCATTGCTTTTACCAAGAAACCGGTGATAAGTCTACTTTGTTTGCCCTTTGAAGGGCCGCGACATGGCGACAAAGAAAGGCACTAGCGGCAGCCAGCGGCGAGCCGCATAGCGGTCGGACCGCGCGGAAGACAGGGATCAAGTTACACAGGGGCGCGGCGAGTTCGGAGAAGGCGACGAGTACCCCGTCCGTCCTTGGCCGCAGCGTAAAGTAATGTAAAGGCACACATACGACGCGACAAGCGTGAAGTTCAATGGAGGGCCGACACAGAAAACCACTGAATTACGACACCGCTGCCCCTTCCCCGCACCCTGCCCCTTCCCCACACCACGCTGCCCCTTCCCCGCACCCTGAACCGGCGCCGACGAGGTGGAGACTGGCGGTTTGTCAGATCATTCAACTGCGAGGCCTCCCATTTTGTGCGCGAGGTCCGCCGCATGTGCCAGCGGAAGGAGTTGGGAGCAGACGTCCGCTACATCGATCACGCATTCCACGAACTACCGGCACGGAGGGTCTTTGCTGCTGACGGGCTCCACGCGAGTTTTGAGGGCGTTGCGCTGCTGGCGGAGCACTTCCGCAACGCTCTCTCGTTCAGGGCGCTCGGCTGGCAGCGGAGACCCTTTAAACCCCGGGCACCGAACAACCCAACACCAGGTGCAACGCCGGCACAGCGGGAACGTCAGCGGGCTCCCCCTTCTCCGGAGGTCTCTCCCACCACAGCTGTGACCCCGAAGACTTCGCCACGCCGGCCCAACGGGACACGCCAGACCCCCCCTGAGACGACTGACGCGGGGGTTCGCAACGACTGACTCCGCCCAAGTAAAGGTACGGCCCGAACGACACGACCCTGGTCGCGCGCCTTCCTCTCTCTTCGCAAAAGCATAGATAAGCGAGTGCGCTACAACTTGCACAGTGCTACTTTAAAATCATATGCAACAGCACGTAAAATACCTAAAGGACTGCGGCTAAGGCTGACACCGGCAATGACCGATCTTAATGCAGATGAAATGGCGCGGTGGAACAATATTCTTGAGGACGCATCCTTGCAGCTAATGCAGGTAATAATAGGACATGGAGAAAGAAAGACATTAGAATTAGAGAAGTTGGAAACCTCCCTTCGGAGCAGCCCGGAGATATCCGAAATGGAAAGAATGGAACTCAAGAGATACGAATTTCAAAAAGAAGGAGGTGTGATGAACCAAAAATTTAAAAAGATGCGGAGAGACAATATCCCCATTCCAGATCACTCCTTTAGGGAGCAGGGAGTTGGATGCTCAGGAAACCAAACCAGAACTGAGAATTCTTCCATTCCGGATGATCCAGCTGCTGTACCCTTGGTTGAGGAGAAAAGCGTATGTCCTGTGAGTCAAACCCCATCTGAAAGTTCGGCGCATCCAGAATCCAACGTTGTCAACCTATCGGACGTACCGCTCATAGAATCTGAACTTAAACTGCTGTCAAAAGGTCTCACATTCTGTCCCTCTATGGGTAAATTTAATGAATTTCAGCTGTACCAGGACTTAGACAATTTTGCGAGGAACTTACGCCTTCGTGAATACTTCTACGACCGGGAAACGAACCCAGACAAAAAAATTCCGGGAGCATCAGACAAATGTTGGACACCGAGCGATGGTCGGGACAAACATCTCGATATGTACATTTCGGCCGTTCAAAAAGACGTGTTGAATGCATTAAAGAAAACAAACCCTGTCCGCAACAACCTATCAACTGATGAGCGCAAGGCCCTTTTCTCCCTCCGCCAACGGGATGACATTGTTATAAAGCCGGCGGACAAGGGCGGAGCAATAGTCGTAATTAACAAAACCGACTACATTAGGGAAGGACTCCGACAACTGAGTGATGAGAATTTTTATGAGGAACTTCCTGCGGACCCAACACAGCAGTTCGTATCGAAAATCACCCTTGAACTCACAAGGCTTCTTGAAAATGGCGATATAACTAAAGACATGTTTAAAGCAATGACGCCCACCCAATCAGCACCGGGACGCTTTTACCTACTCCCTAAAATTCACAAACCTGGCAATCCAGGCCGCCCTATTGTATCTTGCAATGGCACTCCAACAGAATCAATTTCCAGCTTTCTTGATTTTATTTTGAAAAACGCGGTTCCCAAAATTCCGGCCTATATCAAGGACACAAACCATTTTTTGAGAGAGATGTCTGGACTGGTAATCCCCCCTGGCAGCTTCCTGGTTACAATGGATGTCTCATCGCTTTACACCAATATCCCCCATTCAGACGGCATCAGGTATACCGTGGAGGCATGTCAAAACGCTGATATGGCACTAGAGATTAATGAGCACGCCCTTACTACCCTACTTGACCTGGTGCTTCGTTACAATTATTTCCAATTCGAAAACAAACATTACCTTCAAATTAGCGGCACAGCTATGGGCACAAAAATGGCACCTAATTACGCGAACTTGTTCATGGCGGCACTCGAGGGACCCTTCTTGGAAGCTCAACCCGTTCGCCCGCTCATATACAAGCGATTCCTGGATGACATCTTTTTTGTCTGGCCGCATGACGAGGCAAGCTTGCATAAGTTCATTTCGGATTTCAACTTGGTCCACCCTTCTATATCTTTTACGCATAATATCTCAAGGACATCGGTGAACTTTCTCGACGTCACCATTCAGGTAGAGGGCACGACCACGATCACAGCCCTATATAGAAAACCCACAGATCGGCAGCAGTATCTGCACTTTGAAAGTGACCATCCACGGCATTGCAAGATGAGCATTCCCTATTCCCAGGCCCACAGATACCGCAGAATTTGCTCTGACAACGCCGACTTTGACCACAACTCCCAACAACTAAAAAATGCCCTCATTCGTCAAAAGTACCCAGCAGCAGTGGTCGATGACTCCATCAACAGAGCTCGTAACCTAAACCGCGAGGAAATTCTACATGGAGGGAATCCCAGGAATGAAGGAAGCCAGACAAATCTTGTCCTCACCCACTCATCTGCTTTGCCCAAACTTAATAACATTCTTTCGAGACATTTTAATATACTGCAACAAAGTAGCCGGCTATCTTCAATTTTCCAAAAGCCCCCCCGAGTTGTTTATCGCCGCGGAAAAAACCTGAAAGATATGTTAGTCAGAGCCAAGACGACTGCCATTGAGGGCACTCAACGGGGATGCCAGCCATGCAAGAAAACACGTTGTAAGGTTTGTTCACACATGACTACCACCACTATTGCTAAAGCCAGCTCCTCAGATTACGTATTCAAAATAAATGCGCATCTAAACTGTGACAGCCAAAATGTCGTCTACATGCTTCACTGTGACATCTGTGGCATGCAGTACATCGGACAAACAGAAACCGCCTTCCGTAAACGCTTTAACAACCACCGTTCTCACGCTAAAACACAACCGAACTTGCCCATTTCAAGACATGTCAGCCTCCCAGGACATTCATTCGACCAAATTAAAGTCACTCTGCTAGAGACCGGTTTTCACACTAAACGGGAGCGCGAACAGAAGGAATCGTACCTTATTTATAAGTTCAAAACGCTGACTCATGGTATCAACGAGAGCGCTGGCAGCATGTCGTGCCTCCGGAGGACCACGGACGTTGATTGACAACAGGAAGTGGATGCACATTGTTCCACCCCCTTTCTCCTAGCATAAAAGTTTTTTTTTTTTTTTTTCATTCAGGACCACCCGCCATTAGCTCAGCAGACAACGGGCGCATACCGAGAGGGAGCGCCGCCCAAAAAAGCCGCCTAAGCCCCGCACTGCACGTGCTGCGCGATAAATGCTGTCCACATTGGGACAACTAAGAAGAGTAAGAAGAGAGAGGGAGGTGACGTTGAACGGCAGTGCCAATCTGGCCGTACCTTGAGATTGTCGTGTTCTGTTGAGACATAGCGGTGTCGTAATTCAGTGGTTTTCTGTGTCGGCCCTCCATTGAACTTCACGCTTGTCGCGTCGTATGTGTGCCTTTACATTACTTTACGCTGCGGCCAAGGACGGACGGGGTACTCGTCGCCTTCTCCGAACTCGCCGCGCCCCTGTGTAACTTGATCCCTGTCTTCCGCGCGGTCCGACCGCTATGCGGCTCGCCGCTGGCTGCCGCTAGTGCCTTTCTTTGTCGCCATGTCGCGGCCCTTCAAAGGGCAAACAAAGTAGACTTATCACCGGTTTCTTGGTAAAAGCAATGATTCTCCGTTTAACGGTCTGTTCTGAACCCACGAAACAAATGCCGGGCCAAGACCGCGTCCTTAGTTACTACACCACCGCCCCGCTCTTCCCATCTGTGCTCATGCGTTGTCTGTATTTTGTTTGTCAGTTCTCTTTCATCCCAGCCGCAGCGGGCCGACAGAAACCTTTGGTCCCGCTCCCTTCCCCCACCAGAGCTGTTTTCTCACTAAAACCACCGCCTTTCCTCTTTTTCTTCCTTTTTTTTTAAATTTAAATCCTCCCCACTCAGCAAGTGCCCTGTTGTTACCCGATTTTTTACGTTCTCTTGCGTATTCCCCTCCTTATGAGGGAGAGAAGGAGAGACTCTCCCTCGCATGCAGTGTGCATAAGGATTCGGTGTTCATTGTGGGATTGTCCCTGAGGAAGGAAGTTCCACTTCCGAAACTGTCGGACTAATTTATAATAAACAAGTTAACCGCAAAGTTGTTCTTATCTTTTACCTGACTATATATATATATATATATATATATATATATATAGCGAATCAGAATAGGAAATGAGGGGCTCGTTGAAAATAAGACAGACAAAGTTTGGCAGTCAAGAAAACTTCGGAAAGCAAAGGGGAGGATATGGTAGGTCATTGAAACAGATGTTTTCTAAAGGTACTGAAGCTAAAATTTTATGTTCGAGTCCCCGTTATGCAGTGGCACTCAAATAAAGTAACTGAACATATATGAGGTGATATCAATCAATTCTATTTTGTTTACAAGAATGCCAAACAATCAATGCCTTCGTACCAAATGATAAAAGCAAGGCAACACAAACTTTAATACGGCGCATCAGTGAGGCCGTGGTGTTCACTTGGGCACACAACTCTGGAAACCCAGCTTAGACATGACAAAAGAAAAAAAGAGGACACAGCATGGCTCGAGTGAGCTGGGTACCTCCTTGACGGGCATCTTGAGGCGCATAATCTCCGCAAAACAGCTGAGCACCTCCCAGGGTGCGTGGATCTTCACAAAGCACAGGCCGCTTGGGTTCTGCAAGAGAAAGCAGCAGTAAGCTTGAGAAGAAAAACAAAAGCTAAAAAATTTAAAATTTAGAAAAAAAAAAAAAAAACTGGTTGATTCCTCTGTCATAGGAATCGGTAAAACACGAGAGTAAAATGTGCAGTGAAATCTGCGGCTGAGAATGATTTGCGGGTCGGCGGCTGTCTTGTGGGTGTGCTTGGTGAGCGACGTCCTGCTGGTGGGTCGCTTCGGCAAAGGTGTACCGGCGTCATTTTCGTGACAGATATGACGTCAGGGAAATCTTGGAGTATCGCGGCAGAATACACTTTCGTGTAAAAATATAAAACCCGAATACGAAAAACCCCAACTATAACGTACTCTTTAGTTCTAAAAGTTGCTTCCCCGCAAGAAGATTCTGTGTGAAGGTGTGCACCCTGTAGAGGCTGCTTCGTTGTACTGGTGTCATTTCCGTGACGGATATGACGTCGCTGAACTGTTTGTTTATCCCGGAATAAAACACTTTTGTGTTAAGATATTAGCCCCGCTTCACTGACTTGACGTCGTGAATGCCGACATTAACAGCGAAGTAACCTTGCGTTCCCTAATCGCAAGGCTAAACTTCACAGAGCTTCTCAAAGCCAGCATATTGATTTCCGTTCACGCTAATTCATTTCTGCCGTGTTCCACCACTCGTGCCATTTACTGGAACCTCTTTGTTCCTCTGAACTTGGAGCGCCCCACAAGGGGGCGCTGCGAACAAATCAAGCAGCCATGTCCTTTTAATTAAAAGAACAATGCTAATATCACTTATGCATTGATGCCTGGCCTCACGTATCCTTAATGTTTTCTTTCTGCTCAACAATGTTGACAAGTATAAACATCGCCACTGCATTTAGTGGTTCAGAAAAGCTTTGCCTGTATAAGGATGTTGTTGAAAGCATCTTTAACTTGCTGCTTGTGTGCTTGGCACTTGCTCTCATCCCTCTCCACATCGGTGCGACCGTGTTGCAACATTTAATCCCATAAAAGCCGCAACCAAGGTCAGCTTTGCTGTTAAAACCCCTTCCAACCATACAGGATGGTCCAGAGTGAAAGCCCTGTGCAGGAGTTTGTTTTCAGTGGAGCCTAAACCTTGAGCAGAAGTCCACCTTCTCCAGATGGCTTTCAGGATGCAATTCAGGGGACAAACCTAAGTAGTACACACACGTTTGACGGTCAACCAGCCATAATAACAGCACTTCGCCGGAGGTATATAGTACTATAACCAATTTCCACAGTTCTAGACGTTCATTCTGCTTGAATTCCCGTGTCTAGCATTCTTTTAACGCAAAAGTAAAAAAAAAAAAAAAACGCCCAAGCTCTTTACTGTTTTTTTTTAATTTCACTGCTGCTTTTGCTATTTTATTTGAAGGTTGTTCAGAAACGCACTAGCGCAGTTTAAAGAACCTGATTCTAGTACACCATATAAAAAATTCAACGCACAATAAAAAAAGTACAGGCACAAGCTCCCCCCCTCCCCCCCAAAAAAACCTCAGAAAAAACAAATTTCTGTGTAAGAAAGTAGCATTACATACTGTTTTTTTTTTTTCAAGAGACCATGCCAACCCTTGATGCACCATATAGAAAAAACAGTTGATCCGGAATGTGTTTTTCTTCCTGGAAGAACCGGAAGTGAGCATATTTTTTTTTCTAACATCATGGTTACATTTAAGAGTAAAAAATAAAGCTGCTCACTGTTTAAAAAAGCCTTCTGTTTTACTTGCTGCCTCGTGGCGAAAACAGTTTCGCAGGGCCCTTAAGTCTGCTTGCGTACTTTGAAGCCACTGGTGACACTTATCAAAGACTCTGTAACCGCTACACTGGGTTTGGATATATTTCTTCGCTTTCGTTCCTTTGTCCTTCGCCCCGGATCACTTCGACAGTTATACCGGCAATACTTCCAGGCCAAATGCACTCAAAATTTCAACCTTTCGAAAACGGTATTTCCGCATGTTCTGCCTAACAATACTGCTACATACAAACTATGACAGCCGAAGTATGCATATCCGTGGCGCAAACGACCATCAAAAATCGGAGATTTTGAAACCGAAATTGGGAAAAGCACGGCCGTTACGGACAGGCTGAAGCGACGTTCCAGCCGGCCCAGCCGGCCAGTGACCAGCCGCATGCGGCCGGCCGGCCAGAGCAAACTCGCGTGCAGCGCTTCGCCCTCGCCACAGCCCTAGGAGAAGAGTGCCCTGCGGGGCTCGCCCAATTCTCCTGGCTGGCCGTAGGCAAAAAGCGCAGGGCTGGCCGCAATGTCACTTCCGCTTCACCGCTGCTTGCGCGATCTGCCAGCAGGTGCAGCGTTGCCTGCGACGGAGCTATTTTAAACCCTTCCAACTAATTAACAACGCATTCCACGGAGCTACCAGTCATGTCCAAGTTGGTTTGGTGATACGTAAAATTTGGCCGAGGTGGAATTTGAGTGCAGTTGGCCTTCAACACTAAAGCTTCCTCAGAATCAGAGTTCTCCGTGGCTGGGGGAGCGCCCGTTCTACTCGTGTGTCGTCATCATTCCGTGCCATGCGGCACACACTACACTAGTTCCGCTGCTGACAATACGCTGAGGTAGCGAGCTCGTAACCCAATAGGCTCCTACACTGGAAACCTAGGCTCAATTTCCATACAAACTCAAATGTGTTTTTTACGTACTTTTTACTGCGCCACCCACTGACTGTTCCAAACAACAACAATGCCAGTTTTTCGCGCAATGGAGTACTGAAGGCTCTCTTCATAACCCTTTAAAGGGGCCACACAGACAAACAACTTTATTCGAAAGATTTCATGTTTCAAAGTGCCCCCAGCACTTGTCCGGCAGTAAACGATGCTTTATTCACCGAGAAATTAATAAACTTAAGTTAAAATTTCGATTCTCCCTCCGAATTGTGTGTTTCATGATGTCTGGGATGACGTAACAAAGGCAGGTCTTCAAGCGAACGTTAGTGCGCTGTTTACTCTGCAGTGAGACTATGGAAGCATTTTTTACCGTTAGTCCTCCTAGATGGCGTCACCATACTGCGCGGGGCTGCTGCCTGCCTTTGCTTTGTTTCTAACCATATTTGCCCTGGGCTTGTTTTTGTCACGATAGGTAGCGTTCGTTTAGTGAAACATGGGGTATGCTCGACAAACAGGGTCACGTAACACTGTCGCTTACGCTAATCGGTCAGTGTCGTCTGAGACAACCCCAAAGCGGCAGAGTGCTGTGCAACTAAAACAAGCATAGTGCGCCCAGTGCCAACAGCAGTGCGCATCAGTACTTCCATGTTTACGTGTACTTTCGTAACTTCCATTGTTTACCGAACCATTCTTACTGCTGTAAAATGAATATGTATTACATATAAGCAAAAGCAGCTCGTTCGGCAAAATTTGCGTTTGCTTTTGGCGGCCTCAGCCAATCGCCGAGCTGTCAGGTTCGCCCGGATGGCATTAGGGAGATCTGACTGAGGCTGGGATAGAAAAATTAGTACCGAGCAGAATGGAACACTTTACACGCATTTTAATTTAGTTTTAACAGAGCAGGAACTGAAATGTTTTGTCTAAGCTACTAACAAGCTAAACCACTGGTCAGTTGCCAAATTTTCGATGTGGCTGGCGCAGCCCTTTTCAGGACGTCCTGGGAATCCTGTCCAGGGCGACAATATTCGCTGCTGCGACACTTTGCAAAGGAATGCGACTAAGCGTTGTGCCAGGCATGGATTAGAGCCCCTAGCTTTCTGCGATTCCGCGATTCCGCAAAAAATCGCGGAATTAAGGTTTTCCCGCGGAAATCCAAAAAACCTGTTAAAAGTGTGGCGCTACGTCCCCAAAACGATAGATTTGGTGAAATGTGGCGGAAAAGTGGTATTTTCTATTACTAATGGCAAAATAGTTTCTATTATTTGTCTGCAACGTTTTTGCTGTTGAAAATTTCAATTTGTATCTGCATATTCCAACCTTGTCAAATAATAAAAGTGGCTAGGTGGCGCAGCCTCCACCCGAATCAAGGGGCCTAGCCATAGCGACAGAAAGAGAACAACGCACACAACAGGGCCCGTCAGATTGCAAACAAAATGAAGGGTGCAATGAGTGAAGTGGCTAGCAAGGCGCTAATATACTTGTGACACTTGGAAGTTCTTCAAGAGTGTGAGGTGCTTGGATCCCCTGCAAGTTGGGTGTCTCTCAGAGAAGAGATCAGAGTTTGGGGCCGTTCCTGGACTTTGGGAAGAATCCCTAGCCCTAGCTGCTGAATGGAAAGTGTACCCAAAGTCTGCCCAAGACCTCAAGTCTAGTGACAGGGACTTGGCGCCATTTCTTTCTAAACAAGAAAAGCCAGGTGAAGGTTCTGATGTCCCGGCTTTCTGGGCTGGGATGGAACACCTGACTCCAACACTTTCTTCCACTGCCCTTAAATAACTGTCGGTGCCAATCAACTCTGTTGACGCAGAAAAGTAATTCAGTCGCTATGGCGACATCGTGTCTCACAAGCGCCATTCTCTTGGTGAAGAAAGCACAAAGCATCACCAGATGTTCAGCCACAACAGCTTCTGTCAGTTTTAAATGAAATCTAGCATGTCAGGAGTCTGAAGTGTCTAAAAAATGAACTGTACATGAGCCTTATGCCTTTTCGATGTTGCCGCGGAATTTTGCAGATTCCCCTATTTAGAATCGCAGAATTCGAAATGTTCCGCCGCAAAAAGTGAGGGGCTCTAGGCATGGTTGCTAGGAACTGAGTGCAATTTTTCTTTACTATGCTGAAGTGCCTCTCGCACTCAGCGTTTCTGTGGTACTACTGACCAGTTCAACTTGCGCGCATGACCGAATATGCTTGTAAAGCTCTTCACTGATAACGATGCCACTTGATGAAGGATTAATTTGGATTGTCAGGTGGCTCCAGCGCAATTTGGCCAGACTTGGAGAAAGGTTTGACCAAACACGGGTGCATATTCGGGAGATTTTTGTTTCGGTCGTACAATCGTACTGAAACTGAGCCTTGTTTCGCCGGCGATGGCAAGCCAAACGAGAGATAGGGGACGCAACAGTTTAGTTGCAACATGTAGTCGAGTGGTTGTAGGGTTTGACGCACCAATGCAAAGCAGGCAATGAGGTGCGCCGTAGTGGAGGGCTCCAGATTTATTTTGACCCCCTGGGAATCTCTAATGTGTGTCGAAATCTCGAACACACAGGCGTTTTTGCTTTTCGCCTCCATCAGATGCAGCATGTAGTTGCAACTGCGTGTTTGCTTTCCGACTCTACCTATTGCGTATACGAGTTATTCCAAAAGCTCGCTCGCTCGCAATACTTCTTTTCCTGCTCTTACTGGGCTCACACTGGACAACGACTACAGTGAGACTGCCGCAGCTGTGACAGCAGCAGCAGCACTAGTGAAGACACCAGCGACGGTGAGCTGTAGGCCAGGTGAGCAATGTATTTTGGTTGCGGAATACGCTCGTGTGTTCTCTATTTTTTATTTTCTTGACAAGTGGCGGGAGATCGTTGGGGATTGACCTACATTCGAGTTGACCCACAATCGTGTAAATACAGTACTAGGGCGTCGCAGGGGGTGTGCGCACATGCGGTCGCCCGAGTTTCTCAGGAGTGCAAGTGAAAGGGTTAAAATACACAGCAGGAAGGGGAAGGAAGCAGCCTTGCCTGCGGCACGTGCTCCAGGACGAGTCCCGCCTTGACAAGCTCCTCCTCAAAGATGTCTCGCACGGCCTGGTTCTTGGCGGGCGAGTAGACCAGCACAAAGTCCACCTTGCGCCGGGAGCCGGTCAGGTAGACGCAGCCACTCTCATCCACATTGGCGGGCTCCACCACGGGGCTGTCGCCGTTGGGCGACGGCTTCATGTCCCCCATGGCAACCAGAACGCTCTCTTCGTCGAGCGCCCGCTCGTAGGCGCTCGTGGCACGCTCTGCACGGGTGGCCGGTAAGAGGGCAGCTGCTCACACACATCTGAATACATCATTATCATCATCTAATATCTGTCCAACAGGAATTCTCATTTCATCCCTCTACCTTTCCCTTGCTTTGTTCTAGTTGGTCACTTTCTCCTCCCCAAAAAGACGGCTTGTTCTATGTATCTTACACTCATCATCATCATCATCATCATCATCATCACCACCACCACCAGCCTATCTACGCCCATTGCAGGGCAAAGGCCTCTCCCATGGTTCTCCAATTATCCCGGTCCTGTCCTAACCGAGACCAATTTATCCCCGCAAACTTCTTGATCTCCTCTGCCCATCTAACTTTCTGCCCAGCAAACGTTATAATTCCATCACTATACCTAGCGCTTAATCTCTTCTGCACCATCACTTCCTACCCGAAAAGGACGGCTTGCCCTATGTACTTACACTAATCATCATCATCATCATCATCCAATCTCTACTAACAAATGTTTTAATTTCATTAACCTGCCCAGCTTCCCACCCTCTGCTTCCAGTCGCATTGCTTACTGCTCGAAAAGAACCCTTTGCAAAGTGATCCTCATCATTACCATCATCATTCAATTTCCGCCCAACAAATGTTCTCAGTTCATCACTCTACCTGGCCCTTACTGTCTTCTGACCCCGCCACTTACTACCCAAGAAGGATGGCTTGCCTAAAGTACCATGCACTCATCATTGTGACTATCGTTATCATCATCACGCAATCTGCGCCAAACAAATACTTTCATTTCCTCCTCCACCTAGCCTGTTAACTCTCTGCTTCTAGGCCCATCACAAACTATTCAAAAAGGATGCCTTGCCAAATGTTAGTTACCCTCATCATCACCCCCGCCATCCTTGTCGTCAGCCGATCCCTGTCCACAAATGTTTTCACCAAACCCTCTGCTGCCACTCTGGCCACTCTCTACCAGAAAGGGAAAGCTAGTCCGAAGTATCTTTAACCCATCACTACCACCATCATATACACTAAAATCCGCCAAGAGTTGCTTAAAAATGCTACTACCACATTAATCCACATATTACTACACTTCCACCATCTTCTCCTCTCTCCCAAAAAACCACTGAAACCTTGTTGGTAATACTGTCCACAGGCCATCTGTTTCATGCAGCTAATGTTCTGCCCAAGGACACTCCCTCCTTTAATATGAGCTAGAACGCCATCCACTCACCTTAAAGGGACCCTGCAACGCTTTTTTCGACTTTTTTTGAAATCTTAAATGCTTGCAGAACATAGTCACCCAACACACCCAGTACTTCTATTAGAAGGTTGCAAAGTACTTCAGCCTAAAATTACTGCTCTATGCCCATCAGATAACTTGTAAACTCGCTCAAAAGATTTTTCTCTCTTTCCCGGTCTTGACATCCTTCGCATCTCGAATTACGTTACTAAGGTCATGTAGCGGCTGTTGGCCAGTTTTCCTTCAGTTTCAGCAATGAACGCTTTTCGATAGCAACTTCAAAAAAAAAAATGCCGCAAAAACAAAGCAGAAATGGAAGGCGTATCTGGTGCGATGAGCAAATCACGCACTGCCGCTCCGTGCTGGCAATAACCATAGCTTTCGCAGTGGTTTCAGATGTGAAGGAAAGAGTGAAAGCGCTTATCGAAAGTGTTGCAGGTTCCCTTTAAGCTGCGTGTCTCCCATCCACAGGTGCAACACCTTCCATCTTCCTCCTCTTGGGTCTTTCGACCCAACATGGCGCCTGTCAGGCACAACCAACTCCACCTTCCAACGTTCCAAAGTTGTACAAGCAGTCGAGAGACGTGGCCAGTGCCAAAAGCATGCACCTGTAGAACTGCATGGTCCGCAATGTTTGCACCCAACACGCTTCAGACATGCAAAGCAGCAGCAACGTTACGAGCATGACTTTGTTGCATTAGCAGGCCGCTACTACCGCCACCTCTTTTAGCTACGACGGGTGCTAGGTTTTTGTGTCGTTACCTCAAAGTGAATAGTTACAATAGACACCGTGCGATAACTCCCCACCAATCCAGGGTCAAACTGAAATTTATCAAGCACCATACCACTTGTGCCAGTTAGAATATGATGCGGTCTTTCTGCGGCAGAAACTGTTACACCTGCAACAGGAATTAGCTTGAAATCAAACAGGAAAAAATAAAAGGAAGAATAGCACACAGACGTCTGCTATCAAAGGTTCAGTATATGCGTTTATAAATGCAGAAATGAAAACCTGGTTTTCTCCAAACATCCTGGAGAATGCTGGCTACCGGACATGCTGTGATACAGGGATAAAAATTATATCTCAAAAAAAAAAAGGGAAGTTTTTCTCTTCTAAAATGGAAGATTGGGCGTTGGTACATTTTAAAAGATCAAACAGTTCAAAACAACCAAACCCAAGAAAGAGAATGCAAACAGACACAGAGCTGTATCTGTTCGCAGTTTCTTGTGTTTCGTTGTTTTGCGATTTTTCTGGTAAATTTCCTCAGAAGAAGAAACCTAGCCACTGCAACTGGGAACATGTAGGTCTCCTCCGAACAGTATATTTCCCTGGCCACTGCAACAAGTTGCTACGGCAGAAAAAGCAAAGAAGCACGTGCAAATGCTTACAGCGTACACACAAAGCAGAAATATACATTTGCAAAACTAAACCACAGCGGGTAAAACTAAACTACAGCAGTGGTGGTGACCCTGCACCTACCTTCAGCGGTGAGCTTGTGTAGCCTTCCCTATTGGGCAGGCCTACAGACGGACACAGAATAGCAGTGCTCCTTGTGGCAGGTATAGGGGGGTGAGAGTTGGCACGGTCACACGTGAACACACACACAGAGCACTCTAGGGGGCCGCTAATGCGCTACCTCGCACCACCAGAGCCAACAACGAGATGGGAGTCGCTCACTGTCACTGCAGGAAGTCCTGACGCAGTCTTTCACTTAAGGGGTGACGTGGCAAGTAAAATGACTTCATTTATAGACCAATTTGAGTCAAATTAGAAGCATTTATGAAACTAACCATTCTAACAACAAAACTGAAATCAGTTTATGGATGATACCTTGTATACTTTTTAAGTTAAAGGACTAATTGCCTGAAAGTTGCATTCAGCATAGTTAACTAATTAGGCCAGAGATCAACAAGATTTTTACGTCAGTGGGATTAGAAATGTCTATTCTGTGCAAGGAAGCTATCAGATTATTGAATTATATCCTTTAGGTGTAAAAAAGAACAAGAAAAGTTTCACCTTTCTTTCGAAATTGGAAACAGTTTCACGTGAAAAACAAAGTGAAACTTCTGGTCTTTCTTTTTGGATACTTAAAGGCAATAAAGCAATAATATAATAGCTTCCTTGCACAGACTAGGCCTTCCTAATCATGCTGACATAATAGTCTTGTTGAGATCTCGCCTAATTAGTTAATGTTGAGGCAACTTTGGGAAGGTAATTAGTCTGGTAACTCAAAAAGTACACAAGACATTTTAAACTGATTTAAGTTTTGTAATTACCATAGGTTAGCTATATACATAAATTCACCTAATTTGACTAAATTTGATCCATAAATAACAAAAATAGCTTTACTTAATTGCCACGTCCCCCTTAAGGACATCCTTCTCTAACTTCCCAACATGACTTACAATAAAACTCTCTTGACGTATTGATTGACTGCCTGTTTTAATGTCTTACGAAGTGGCAACAGAAATCTAAAAAACAAAAAAAAAATTAACAATTATTTTTTAAAAGTGTGCACGTGTGTACAATTCGTGCTGATTTGCCAATGTGTCACTGAATAGAATGTCTTCCTGATTGTTGGCTAGTTTTGCACTATAGTACTTCAATGCATCGAGCAAATGAGTGCAGATCACTTACTTATGTTGCTATATTCGAACACTTTTCATTAGCCACTAGCCTCCTTTTTCTTTACGACTTCTCCAAAGCCTTAAAAAAGTAGAAAAAGAAAGAACCGGTTTCAAAGCTTGCTTCGAAGCTTGCTCACTTGACAACCCATCTTTGACTGCAGCTAAAGCACCTACGCTCTTTTTTCTATACTAAAACACCTATAGTAGTGTACACATTGATGGTTTGCATCATAGAATGTACAAATTGCATTGCACGGTCAATTTCTTGGGTCTGCACAATATGAGTCCAGCCCCGAGAAACATCTTGCGTAGTTTTAAATGCACTGCAGCTATACAATCAACCAAATTTAGACTATCCATCTACCCATGGGGTGTAACCTTGGTTATGTCTGTTATATGCACACACACTTTTCCTGCCTCGTCAATTACGCAGCATCTCTGCCAACGCGTAGAGATGCTGCCTAATTGTTACGCAGTTATTGTTACGCATAATTGTTATGCAGTACCTAGTATCTATTTGTAGCTTCAATAACAATACTGCCTGGTATTGCTATTGAAGCTAAGCTACAAATAGATACTAGATACTGCACAGTTAGTTCCTTTGGAAGGCATAAAAGGTGCAGCTGTTGTCAAAAGTTTCTAGGCCGTGCCAGAAGTTAGTACGCCACAAAACTCAATGCTGAGGTGTGACCAAACTATTTTGCGACAGCAAGAAAGGTGCTTTCACCAGCTTCCACGCATAAAACACTTCAGTCTTAATTGAAGAGAAACGCTGGTATTTTCCCTTTCTTTGTGGCCTATTACTATTAATGTGGCCTAAAAACTTTTGACAAAGACTGTACCTCGGGTCTTTTGCTAAAGCCTGCGAATAGGAAGCTTGCCGATGAAAAAGGGTCGATGTGGTCATGCAGCTGTGTTGTGCTGCAGAAGGAAACAACGTGGCTTTTGCTGTGTCATCGAAAGCTTACCGGCGTTGAGTGCATCCTGCCAGATGTTGGCGGCCATGTTGCTTGTTCCCGGTCACTCACGCCGGCGGGCTCTTACCAAAAAAACCTGGGTCAGGAAAGAGGGCAACGCTGATGATGATTGCTATTGCTTAATAATAGAAGCCTCAGGCTAATCATCATCATCGTCGTCGTCACCATCATCATCAGCCTGTCTACCCCCACTGCAGGGCAAAGGACTCTCCCATGGATCTCCAATTATCCCGGTCGTGTGATAACTGCAACCAATGTATCCCCGCAAACTTCTTGATCTCATCTGCCCATCTAACTTTCTGCCGCCCCCTGCCACACTTGCTTTGTCTAGGGATCCACTTCGTTACCCTTAATTAGAAACGGTTATCTTGCCTGCACATTACATGCCCTGCCCGCAGCCATTTCTTCTTCTTAATTTCTACTAATGTGTCCTTGACACGCGTTTTTTCCCTGAACCACTCCGCTCTCTTCTTGTCCCTTAACATTACACCAACCTACTATTATCTTCCGTTCCATTGCTCGCCGAGTTGCCTTCGATTGAGGTTGAACCCTCTTAGTGAGCCTCAAAGTTTCTGCCCCATACGCGAGTACCGGGAAGATGGTAATGGGATGCAATAAATGGCACACGAACAGAGTCTCTCACCACAACCCAGACAAGGGATAAGGGCAGTGAAGATGACAATAAGCGCCACCCGAAGCCCTAAAGTTGTGGCTAGTTGTTATCTAATGAATAATTTTTTGCAACTGGGAACATGGTCACCTTTCTTCTAAGGGTTCCTCTTCCTTGCCCTCACCCTAATAAGAAATAAAGGAAGACGCTAGCTTCCCGTGTTTTTACAAGAAAAAGTAAACTGTGCTTTCTTTCAAATACAGCGACGTCTTCACCACCGCGTCGCTTCCCCATGCTGGTCTCAAGCGAAACTATGTTTTCGTTCCAGATTTTGACGTCTGCCATGCTTTCGACACCAGCACAGATGTCGCAAGGACTGATAGCACTACTAATTTGGTAATTTATTGAATTTATTTTTGCAGAAGCCATCGCAAGCGCAAACTTTACATTTCATCGTCAAGCAAGGAGCGAGAGACGAAAGACACTACGCATGTCGAATGCATGCGAGATTTTATTTGTTTCAGAAGTAAGTCACTTCAGCACAGAAATTTCGCCACATAACATAATATTTATTGATAACTTTGCATTTTTTATACTGATTTATTTTGCCTCTTGAGCTTTGCACATATTCTATGGCATCATACACCTGGAAGATACTGAAATAAAGGTTTACATGCGTGAAACAAACAATGCAGCCACAAACGAATGAGGAACTGATTCACTACAGTGTCTCGTTAGTTTTAAAACCGAGCCAGAATGCTCTTTCTCGATTAATTTTGTGTAGTCGTCGCCGAAAAGACGAATTGCTGACGAACAAAGCAGTGTTGGAATGCATGGCACAGCTTAAAATTGTTGCCAAATGTTTGGGCAGAGCATTTAGGGCAGCAACCTTTGAAGTTTGATAGAATATGATGGAATAGCACGATTACAATGCCACAACATGTAAAGTTGCTAGCGATCATGACCACATGGTTGGAGAGTGTTACAACACACTTGTGGCTTGATTTAATGTGACATGCAAAATTGAAAATGTTCATTACCAAATATTTCTAGAGCCTAGAAAGCCAAGCAGTAACTACATTTAGATCGTGTAAATATGCAGCACTTCGTACAAGGGGGTGTTGAACAAAGCCCACCATTTTTATACAATTTTAGGCGTTCCTAAAACTTTTTCCAGTTCCCAGCAAGCACAGGCTCTGGTAGACCCGAGATGTTTACCAGTCAACAGCTGAAGCTCCTCTGCATCTTTTCTGCTCCAGCAATTCACTACCATGTAAAAAAACAAAGTCCTTGCTATCTGTAGGACAATTACACTTGCCTGCCACTGATTTATTAATAAAGCCACATTGGCATATTCTTAGAAATTCATGGGCAGCGCACTCTTCTGAGATGAGCAGCATGTGCTTTTGGCATTTACAGCTCTGTCAACTGTCAAGCGAGGCAACGAAGCGACCCAATAACGTGACTGCTGCTCCCACCATAAATGTGACAATACTGCAGAAATGTGAAAGCAGTAGTTTGAACACGAGTCATTTTTGTCTTTATATATTTTTTTGCCAGCGCAGAAGTCCCCACAATGTCCTGTGCGGGACTTAAAGGAGCCATGAAGAGAAAATACAACTTCGTTTAATTTGAAAAAGATGTTTTTTAACAAAAAAAAAGCAAGAAATATTTAAAAACTTTGAAATTTTGCGCCACAGTGACGTGTGATGACCAAGAATGACGTCATACGGGCCAACAATAAAATATAATTTTCAGTGCGTTAACTGCACGTTAGCATTCAAGTGATGCGGTCAAATGGAACTGGAAGCCCCATTACAGACGTCCAGTCATGTGTCGTCGCGACAGGTCAGTTAGGCGGCCGCCAATCGCACAAACAAGGTTCCGTGACGTCATAGAAAAGTTGCGGGAAATTGGCTAGGGGGTCGCGACTGCTTCACACGTTTTCTTTAATATCTCCGTTATTTGTTCGAAGATTGCAATGATATTGGTATCATTGTTATCGGGACTAAGCAGTCTTCTTAACTTGTATTTTGTCTTCATGGCTCCTTTAGTGGGGACATATAAAGGACCCCCATAATAGAAGGTTCCCAAATGGTTCCCCATAAAGTTTAATGCAGGACTTCAAAGGGGGCGACCCTTGGCATGGTCTTGACTATGAAAGTTGCGAGTGACACTATCCAAAACGGTTTTCATAGCAAAAAAAAAAGTGCTACTGTGAATAACACTTGAAGCATACTTACAAAAATGAGAGAAGGCAATTTTTTTATGGGAGAAAAAGTATTTTCTACCCTGGTTAGTTAAAAACAAGAAAGAAAAAAAAAACATTACCGTTCTATAACGTTTCGCGCCCGAACTGTTGCCGCCGAAACAAATCAGCTAGACTGATCCCTTGAAGTCCGAACCGCACTGGGGATGAATTACGTCCTTTAGCAAAGTAAGAGGGAATAATAGGGCACCACCGACGCCATGTAGTTTCATGTTTACGGTAAAAAGCACATGCAGATGAGTGCGATTCCAAGCAGCGCTCGAAGAGCGCGGAAACGTCATCGCCAAACCGTAAACACACACCACCATTCGAAGTTGGAGGGATGTGGCCTTGGAACGGTCAAAAAAGGAAAATCGCACGCACCTCTCCACTTTGAAGCCAGTAACTTTTACGCGCTTATTTCGCTGCAACCGTTAACCTGGGTGTTTTTCTCCACAGCTTAGCTCGTTTCGTGCACAGCTAAGGCCGCTTGAAAAGCAGCAGCATTTGCACTTACTTCGCAGCCGATACTGGAATGCCAAATCCTGCCTGTCAACTATCTGGCTCCAAGGATGCTCCTTTCGCGACAAAGTAAGAAGCTCGTCAGCGCAACCAAAGGGTAGATCACGTCGTACCAAACTTCGGGCAAGCGTTTACGCAGGTTTACGGATGTCAGCATCGTCCGCTCTATAAACAGACGCACTGCATCGGATGCTCATGAAGCTATTCTTAGACTCAGCCCTTTATTCGATAAAATGAGCCTTTGCGACTAAAAAGAGAGTAACCTCTTTCCCTTGGATTCGCTGGACCGTGTTAAGCAAGTCTGCCAGCGATGCTCTTAGTTGCGCGTATTACGCAGGTCTGAACACGGGGTTACGAAACCGGAAAAGGGGGGGGGGTTCCCAACTCCGGACGCGGACACGCCCCTAGATGAGCATCCCGAACGACTCAGCTCTTGAATATCTAGTGGCGTTACGTTAAAGTTTCTCCGCTACACGGGAACAGCCGGCAACGTAAGTGCGCGCTACGCGGCGTGAAAAATCTGTTCAAGGTCTCGAAATTACGTACCTGGTCGCCGAGAGTTTTTCCGTGATCACAGCTCGTAGATTCGCTTCCCAAGCACGCCGCGAGGCGCGGTACGAAAGGTCCGAGAATTTCATCTCCGAGATGTCAGTAGGCAAAACACGGGTTGCAGAACGTTGAGAGCCACGCATTGCCGGCAGATCAGCAGCGACCGATCGCTTTTAGCACCATTTGCTTTCCGTGATGAGCACTCCCAGCGTCATGGGCGGCGCCATGACGTCATGCCGATAGCGATTACACACAAACTGCCTTGCGAGCACTGCCGATACAGTTCATCCGGTTGCCATGGGTACGTAGGCTGACCTAGTTGTGCTTTTTTTTTCGTTTTTAAACTCGCTTGGCAACGAGAGATGGCCCTGGGTAGAAAATAAAACGAGGCATGAACGAGGTGTATTTGTGAGCCAGGCGACAGCCGGGGCAAACTTCGTAAGTGGTGCAATGGCTTTGTAAATTAAGCAATGGTTTAAAATGAAGCTGAATGGTACAAAAGCACTAAAAAAAAAAAAAAAAAAAAACTCCCCACCCTCCCCAATGCAGACATTTGAAGTTTTGACAGGTACCAGTGTTGCTTGAACATGCATTTATTACAGCACATTTACAACCAAGTTCAAATATGTAAATAAGCAAACTCGTAACAGCTTGGGAACAACCAAGACATGTACACCCTGTAACACAGAGGGGAACCTAGCAGTTCTTCCATATTTTCTACAATAACTATGGACGCAGCAATAGGCCACTGAGCCCCTCACTATGTACAGTCTTGACTACCTGAAGGGGTTGAGGGGAATAAAGTTTAGGACTAGTCGTCAAATTTGCGGTTTGGGTTCCTTCCAAAGAGCGCGGTGCGGATACTTGGCAGCAGTTGGAGCGAAATCATCTCAAGGCGCGCCTCGAGGGTGTTTGAAATGCGGATGCGTCCGTTCTTGGCTTGCAGCTCAATCCCACCGCAGATGTGGCTCGGCAGAGACGGCTGCAGGCTGAGGTCAACTTTCCGGCCCGTCTCCGAGTAGAACTTCTGCGCCACGGCGTCCAGGTTCAAGAGGGCTGCGTCTTGTGGCCGGCAGTGCACCGACACCTGTGCAACACATCGCTGCGAGTTACATCGACTGCCCCAGTGTGTTAGTTCAGCACGGACAGAAATGGCTGCAATAAGTGTGCTGAGTGCTGCGAGCACGTTATCGTCAGGCGCTGCTACTCCAACTGCACTCAGTAATGTTCCGTACTGGGGAGGAAAATTCCGATTTCTAGGTTGACAAATACCCATTTTATAGCATTTTTTCCCGCAGGTTTCTCAAGAATTCCCTGAAAATTTCCCTGCATACTCTTTTCGCAGGTGATAGATCTTTATGTGGAATCCTGTTCGGTTTTTGGTGTTAGCCAGTGTTACCTATGTCTACTTTACATAGCCTTCTCGACGCAGACGCTGTTCAGAGAATCAGAGTTTCCGCGCGAGCTAAATAGTTAGCCGCACGTATCTGTCATAAGGTTATACCGAACTAACTGAATGTTCCTGCATTTCGGACTTTGCCAAATAATTTGCCCTTTTCACATTTTAGCTCAGCACCGCGACTCCTGACACCCTCTCCTGTTGTCAGTACACGGACTAAGAAGAAATACTTCTTTGTATATTGTGGAGGAATAGATACGAACAGGCCACGGCCCTTCAGCCACCACCGCTTCACGCGTTACTAGCTCTCTCTCATGAAGTATTCTTTCCTCTATTCTCCTTCCTGTGTTATGAACTGAATTGGAAGCGGTCTTGGATGCCTGCGCCTTGCGGGAAAACAACTGCAGATATCTGAACATAAATCCAACGAAATCCGAAGGGGAAAAAAAAAAAAAAAAGCAATGTAATAAATGATGCGAGTTCCGATTTACTGACATTTTTTTTATTTTACTCCCCGACTCCTAAAATTCCGTGCATCTATCAAAGATTCCCCCGTAGAACGGAAAGTTGAGCTAGTTGGATCTGATTCATGTTTGAAGCGCGGACAGACGAAACACAAGAAGAGGACAACACGAGCGCTCGTGTTGTCCTCTCATTGTGTTTCGTCTGTCTGCGTTTCAAACATGAAAGGTTCCCCTTTTTCCTTTCTAACGATAAGCACAAGTTTCATTCATAAAGTACATTCCTCATGAGAGAGAGAGAGAGAGAGAGAGAGAGAGAGAGAGAGAGAGAGAGAGAGAGAGAGAGAGAGAGAGAGAGAGAGAGAGAGAGAGAGAGAGAGAGAGAGAGAGAGAGAGAGAGAGAGAGAGAGAGAGAGAGAGATTGATTGATTGACTGTAGGGTTTAACGCGCCGACGCAACGCAGGCGATGAGGCGCGCCGTAGTGGAGGGCTCCGGATTAATTTTGACCACCTGGGGATCTTTAACGTGCGCCGAAATCTCGTACACACGGGCGTTTTTGCTTTTCGCCTCCAGCACAAAAGCGGCCGCCGCGGCCGGGAAGAGAGAGAGAGAGAACAAAGCTCCACTAGTGTATCTGTAAGCTAGTCATATCATTCCCTCTTAGCATTCCTTAAACACACCATTTTTCTGTTGAAACGTATCAGTTTGTCCTTACAGCCCTCCTATCCATCTTTGTGAGGAACAGCATCTCTCCCTCTCCACCATCCCACAACCTACTCTCACACAACACACATGGGCAACCAATCCCACCATGCCTGTGACACCATTCCAATTCAAACAACTCCAGGAAACGCCATGACACTCCACATTCGGTTCATCAATCGACAGCAGGTGAGGAGGAGAAAAAGAACACAGGCGGGTTAACTTCAACGTGGTAACAGCACAAAACGGAAGACTAATGATGAGGAAGAGCAGACGGGACAAACACGCGAAACTGGTGTTCACCTTGTCTGCTCTTTCTCATCCTTAGTCTTCGTTTTTACGCTGTTACCATGTCAAAGTTAAGCAAACACCAACTAGTGCACGTTTCCCTGGTAAATGTAACAGGGGAGGGCTCAGGGTACATCCCTGGGGCACTCCATACACCTTTGCCCGGCCCAATCTGTTTCTCTAGCTATTTATTCCTCCACAGCACCTCCAAGCAGCCACTGCATCCGTCAATGGCACTACATTTACAAAAAGATCAACAGAACGGAACAGTGGAGGGCCGTGGCACCAGTAGTGGGCAAAATTTAATTTGGGCCTGCTGCTAAGAGCAGCGCTAAAATTTGAATGGTACAACACCGACACAATTAGTACACCATGTTGTTAGGCTAGTTGCTGTTGCATTTGAAAGCAATGACACCAAATTTCAAAGCTGAGAGATATCTATGAAAAAAAAACCTTCCTTTTTACAGTGAGATACCTCCCTGGAAGTTTCAACCATAACTGCTCAGCATAACATACTTCAAATCAATTTGAATTCTTGCACGCACGAGAAAGCTCAGAACAGATACCCTTTCGATACCTGCATCAGCGCCCCGTGATGTAGCCAAGGCGCTGGCTGCTGTGGGCGCCCACTGCTCCACGTTGTGTCTCACATCACAGTTTTGGGACTGACGTCCCCGGCACACACAACTATGTGCGCGTTTCCAGACCGACCGTGGTCGAACGAGAACAGTGACGTCAAGAGTGCCCTTCTGTCACGGCAGCCGCCTTGATGTTCGTTTCGTCGAAACCAAAACTGACACAAATAAACGAGGCTGTAAATAATTATATATGCTGCGATCAACCGTCGAATGTGCCATTCTGTGATTAGTGTGTTTGCAGGAGCCCATAGCAGCGGGGAAAAAATGAACGTAACGGGAAAATTTCGTGTCAGTATTCTTAAAGGAGCACTGACACGAAAATTTTATGTTACACTTTTATTGCTTTTATCGATGCTTAATGGTCTGGCGAACCTGAAACAGCACTTCAAATACTTCAGCGCGCGATAGTTCATTACATTGAACGGCCTGAAAATTGTTTGTTTCAAATTCCCGCGCTTTCATCCCGAACGGCGCATACGACAGCCTCCCGGTTTGACCTCACCGCTTTGTGCGGACGTCACCGGCGCCCGCTTGAGAGGGTGTTGCGCCCGCTCGCCGCTCGTGGGGCCGCGCGCGTGAAGTAACGTCACACGTTTTTGGCGAGCGCTCTCGCGTCACTTCTTTTTCCTCTCCTGGAGTGATGTCACGCTGATATCCATTTGCTGAGTGCCGTTCCGCGCGCTGCTCCGTTGGCGCGATAAATTAGATCCAGTTGAACTATGTTCTTCGCGTCGCAGGCCGCTCATATTTCAGCCAGGGTATTCTGTTGAGTGAAGGAAGCGAACTGTGCAATAATATTAACGCCGAAAATTGGTGTCAGCGCTCCTTTAAAGGGGCCCTAAATAGGCTGCCAAATGTTACGATTTTGCGTGCGCAGTCACTGGAGTACTATCCAAGGAACGTCATCCCGCAAAAATTGTTTAAATTCGTTAAGTATTAGCCGAGTTATCGCTCATTAAAAGGGGCCACCCATAAGGCCTGGGGCTCTCCTCCTCTAGTAGCTCCTCCGAAGCACTGTGGAAGCCGCAACGTCATCGACCCGGCGCAAGACCACCGAGAGAAACAGGGCAATCCATCACCCTCCTTGATGTACGTGCAGTCATTGGCTGCGCCAAGCCCTGCGCGCGCTTTTTTTTTTAGCACTCGACGCGCATGCTCCGCCCACCAGATTCCGGTTGCACAGTGAGCGCTGTCGCTGTGGTTCGCGTTCACGGCGCCGCACTGGGCAGTGTCTCGTGCGTCATAGAGGCGCGTCAGAGCCGGAAAGAACTGCGTCAGAGCGCGCAAGTTTGGCGGCAAGGTATGGTTGGTGAGCCAGGGGAGGAAGTGAAATCTTTTTTTCGTGCTTGTGCGGCCCCTGCTTTACGCAGAGGTGTAATATTTGGTACACGTTGTCGTGAAGGGGTACTCTAGCGATTGCGCGATTGAAATGGCGACCTTCGGAAGCCTATTTAGGGCCCCTTTAAGGAAGCAGCACTGTGTTACGAAGGACAGGACTACGATGAGGCACAGGATGGGCGCAGACTCGCAACTGAATTTTATTGGAAAGACGAACACGAATATATACCGCTTCCGGCGCATCAGCCTTCCCTCGTGTTTTTAATGCGCCTGTTTGTGTCTTGTCATAGTCCTGTCCTTTTTAGCACAGTTTTTATTAAGAAAACAAATACGGCAACTTCTCAGTGCGACTACACGTGTCATTGCCCCCAATATAAAGGGGACAACATTATCAATCAATCAATCAATCAATCAATTAAAGTCCCACCCGTGGCTCAAGCAGCTGCATCAGGCTCTGGAGGATGAGGTTGTGCAGCAATGCCTGGTAGCGCGGTGGATCGTGGGTGATGTCTGCCAGGTGGCTCCGGGCTTCCTCGAGGACATTGTTGATGTGCTGCTCCCCCTCACGAAGCACCCGCAGCCGCGCCTGGTTCAGCATGTTCGAGCTCTGACTGAAAAGACGAGGGAACCAGAAAACACATCACAGCCTCTTCCTTTCCTGCCTTGGAGGGGGAACACGGAGCCAGGGTTTTTTCAATGCTGAAAGCATTGCCAAGCATTCGTCGGACGTAATTCGCACAATTGGAGCCGTACTAAAAAATCAGAGCCCCTTTCTTGAGAGAAAGATGGTTGAAACGCAAAGTTTTCCCTCGTGCAACCCGAGTCAAAGCCAAAGTGCAAAATCCAAACGGCCAAAGTCCGAAGCCAGCGTCCAACCCCACACCACCAAAGTGCGAAGCCAAAGTCCAACCCTGCTTAGAGAATGCATTTTTTCGTCATCATCGCTAACCGTGTGTACTGCGAAACTGTGTTTTGCATACTACAAAGGGTCCCTTAGGTGTGCAAAGACATCCCATTGTTGCATTATGTGTTCTAAGGTTGATGTACCATTTGTGAAACCCACCGTGTAAAGTTGACTTTCCTGCAGTGCGTTTTACTCTGATGTCAACGCCATCACTGAGGCCTAGAAAGCTTTGCCTTAATATATACTCGAGGAAAACCTGGCGCTGCAATCGCGTGCTGTCCACAGCAGCTACAAGCAGTCCTCAATTTCCTTTCCCTTCGCTCTGCAAGTCAAAGTCAACAATAAAATATATATATATTTTTTTTGAAATCTGCTCTCCAGAGGCCAAACATAAGACGTAACCTAACTACGCAATCAGCTATTCTGAACATTTCGTACTACACAATGAGCAATTTTGAATATTTCACGCTACTTAATCAGCAATTCCGAACGTATTGTGCTAGGCAAACATTACCACTGAATGCCTCGCACTGCGCAATTTGGAATGTTTCACACAACGTGACCAGTAACTCTGAACATTTCGCACTGAGACGTAAGTATTTTGAACGTTTCGCGCTAACCGACCAGTCATTAAAACAATTTCCCAACGTCCTAGCCTGGAACTACAGAAGCATTGGCGAGAATTCAGACGGGGCGCTCACATCTTGCGCTGCAGTTCCACCTGCTTCTCCTTCTTGGAGTAGTAGTCCATGATCTTCAGCCTCTGTTCAGCAACCAGGCGACCTTTCTCAATGTTGAACTCCTCCTCAGCCTGTGCAAAGAAGCAATTTTTCAGAAATAAACGAACTGCGCTCCTAGACTCGATGGACACTGCAGATAGTGTGCAAGGAGGAACCCGAGTGAGTACGACCAAAACGCCATGCGTTCTCTTTAAAGGAGCCATGAAGAGAAATACAACTTCGTTTAATTTGAAAGAACTAGGATTCAGTATCTCACTCAGCTTCATTACAGCCACAAAAGATGTTTTTTAATGAAAAAAAAGCAAGAAGTATTTAAAAACTTTCAAATTTTGCGCCACAGTGACGTGTTATGAGCAAGAATGACGTCATACGGGCCAACAATAAAACAATTTTCAGTGCGTTAACTGTACGTTAGCATTCAAGTGAAGCAGTCAAATGGAACTAGAGGCCCCATTGCAGACGTCCAGTCATGTGTCGTCGCGACAGGTCAGTTAGGCGGCCGCCAATCGCACAAACAAGGTTCTGCGACATCATAAAAAAGTTGCGGCAAATTGGCTAGGGGGTCGCGACTGCTTCACACCTTTTCTTTAATATCTCCGTTATTTGTTCGAAGATTGTGATGATATTGGTGTCATTGTTATCGGGACTAAGCAGTCTTTCTAATGAACACAACTTGTATTTTGTCTTCATGGCTCCTTTAACTTGCTTCAAGTGATACGTGTTGTTTGTGTCCGAAACGGGTACGCATAAACAAGTGACTATCTGTCAGTGGTAACAAGGAAGAATGTTTTCAAAATTCAAAGGATGCAGGAGAACACTTCAATCTCCTCTAGTTATGGCTCCAGCGGCTAGCAGACCACGAATAGTTGGAAACTCGTGCAAGCGCAGCTTTGAATGACAGGCAGCGAATGAGGACACATGTTCAACATGTTATGTACAGCCGTGAGCTGAAGTAAACGGACCACGGGAGCGGTGGCCAAAACTAATCACTGCGCCGTCTGGTTGCGCGGCGTCTGCTGTCGAGACCGCGCACAGCGCAGGCGCGGCCTACCAGTACAGCACACATGCCGCTATCGCTCGCTTCTTCGCAACTGCTTCTTGCTTCGATAAATCAGCGCCAGGGGAATCACGCCGCGCAGTTAGAGGAACACTGCCGGGCACCGCCCTATCATTGAAAACGATGCGACTCACCTGATATGCGGCCGTGGTGCTTCGCTGCCGCACATAGCGTACTGTGTCTGCGTTGGCTCGTAGCCTTTTTTTTTTTATTTTTCGGTATCACGAGGTCCCAGCGGGAAAGCATTGCAGTAAATACATCCGAAAAAAAATGGCCAACCAACGTGGGTGCTTTCTCTTAGCTCAAGATGGTGTACCGACTATTTTGCTTGTTGTGATATATTTGCGGAGTGAGTGATGGCTCTTTTGTAATGCGTGCTCAGCCCGTCTTCTCAGAATACTGGCGCCGGCAATCAAAGAAGGGAATCTTCTGCGCGGAGCTTAATTTTACGCGTGCATCGCATGGCTAGGGATTTACGGAGCACCTGCACTCTTTTGTTAAGTAATGAAGTTTCTAAGTTGAGATCTGTTGTCTTGTTATTTGTTTGATAGCGTGACATTGATAAACGCCCTCAAATTTCCGCATGAGAGAGACAGAGTTGGGTCCCATGGCTATTTGTGTACACCCTAATTTACTGTCTTTGTGGCCGCTCAGCGGCCTAGTGTTGACTAATTGATAGGTCCTCGTCACTCTCTGTTGTGACGTCTCTTTGGGAGGGGGACTTTTGTAATTAAGTTTAAGTGTATGGCGTTATGAAGTAAATAGGGCTAGCTGCCCGCAGGACTTAGGATTTGTGACCTCCGATTTTGTATGCTAGTGGAACTCTGCCGGTAGCGCGCCGAAGACTCCTTCTGGGCTTGCAAAAGTGGTGGGGGACCCCACGATGAAATACGGTGATACGTGTCCTATTGTCTCACAATAAACCCTTGCAGCCAAAGTCGCGCAACATATCTCCATGCCCGCCTTTTGAGTGTGGCTTTTCTGCATAACTCATACGTTGTTCAAAAAGCCAGCTTAAAAATTTGTTCTGTGTGGAGGCGTATTCAAACATGTCATGCGGCAAATCCACTTTCTTTAGTTCGTGGCAGGGTTTGGAAAAAAAAAAGGAATTCGGGAGTATCGCGGAGGGACCCACAGAGTCCGAAGTGTCTTCACGTTCCTCTTTCTGTCTGCGGACCCCCATCTGAGAACGACGGCCCTCCCTGTGTAACGCTTTGTAAAATAATACGTGTAAATAAACTTGGCTGTTTTGAAGTGTACTGTCGTTTGTTTGCCGCATACCGTACACCATAAGCTAGTAATTTTTTTATCTTCCTTTGGATCAAATCCTTCAATTTCAACTCGTGTCACAGAAGTGCGCAAGAATTGTCAATGATGTTTTCAAGTGCAAATAAGTGTAATCGAAAAATGCAGTTTGCATGCGGTTCGATAGACGCTCGGCATTCAAGGCGTGGTTCAATAGGTATCTCCTATCGCAATGCAGTTTTTACATTAAATGTATGTGTCGGTGCCTCGAACCTGAAAAAATTGCCAATCTGGATTTTCCCGAGCAATTGCAAAATGGCACATATGCCGCATACGGCAAACCAGGTTTCATAAAGCAACGCAGTACATACCTAAACACCGCAGTATTTGTCAAAACCGTAGCATGTAAGGTTAGCATCAATACTTTTTCGAGTTCGCTAAATTCTCGGGACGCTATAATTTATCATCTATGCTCAAAACTGACAAAGATGGTGTTTCGTTTTGTTTTCTTCGACTGGACATTGTTTTTTTCCTGCTTCATTTTCTGCTTGAATATACGACGCGGGGGTGGGGTGGGGTGCAAAAAAAAAAAAAAAACTTGAAGCACGACGTAATCACCAACTTTGCCAGCAGAGCCGCGTTGGCGCCCATTGCGCCAGCGCGCCGTTTCCACAGGTGTATTGACCAGCAGACAGCAAAAGGGCAGCGCGGTTCACCTGGCGTCATTTTATCGAAGCGTTAGACAAATGCGAAGAAGCGAGCGATAGCGGCATGCGTGCTGTACTGCTAGGCCGCGCCTGCGCTGTACGCGGTCTCGACAGCAGGCGCCGCGCAACCAGACGGCGCAGCGATTAGTTTTGGCCACCGCTCCCGTGGTCCGTTTACTTCAGCTCACGGCTGTACATGTCGATCATGTACATAAGGTCAATCCCATACACTCACACACTAAGAAATATCAATTTTCACCACTTTGTCATCCACAAACGAGTGGAACGCACTACCCTCAAACATCGTCGCTATTACAGAACCCTCGCTTTTCCAATCTTCATTACTAACTCACTCACTTGGAAGTCGACAATAATTTCTAGTTACCATTTGCATTTAATCTATAACGTGTGCGTAGAGAATGTTTATTGCTATTTCTTGTAATATGTTTTCTGTTATGGCGGACTGCTTACTGTGTTTATTACTTACTGCGTTATTAGTAATGTTGGTTGTGCTATTGGCCATTTCGATTACTAGTATCATATGCGACATGCTGTTTTACTGATGCTGTAGTAACCTCCTGTATGTCTCCCCCCTTATGTAATGCCTCCTGGGCTCTTAAGGTATTTAAATAAACAAATAAATAAATAAATAAAAATTGTGTACTGTTGTACTACATATTTCTCTGCACTAATTGCCCCAGTGACTGCATGTGTTTGGAGCAAAATTACAGCGTTGTTTCTGATGTCGTTGAAACTGAAACTGCCAGTAATAAACCTGGACCGATGCAGGACCCGTGCACTCGCAGTTAGTTCTACTAAAAGCAAAATCTTGATGCTTTAAGAAAGTAAAACGAGAACATCCGAGGCACAAATGATAAACATTTGAGTGCATAATATGCTTTCATTTATACAGTGAAGCAGCTAATAAATGAGGCAAACAAAAAAAATTGGACTATATGATGTTTCACAGTGATACGTCCAGGTCACTGACCAAAGAAAAACTAAGGGGTTGCACTGAACGCGAGTGTCCGAATGCTTCAAGAGAAAATTAAACTAATTTCTTCTTTTTTTTTTCACTTTGCTGCACGATCGAACCACCCCGGGCTAGGCACTTCATTTAATTGCATTCATATCAAACTTGCCCCAAACTTTTCGTCCATCTGACAAAGTTTTGGAACAAAATTTTTTGAGGGGGATTGGAGTGCGCGCCACCAAAATTGGGATACAAACCCAAAATCATGTCACCTGCGGCGAAAGTGCACGGACGTTCTTCCGGGCCACAGCCGCACTACAATAATTTCCCTGGCTTTCACGAGAGCAAAGACGCAGCAACCACTCCTACTGAAGCAAAAACGACTGCGTACAGTGCAGATACGTAAATCAGACCGCCGTGCCCTGCCCCCCTTCATCACTACGGGCCACCGTAACGGCTCAAGGGAGCCGGATAGTTACCTTCGCATCGATTTCTTCCACTTTTTCGTTGGCCTCCTGTTCGATGAAGGCCATCATGTGCTTAATCTGAAAGACAACAAGACAGAATTAGTTTCGCCCGCTGGGAAACTGGGGAGCTTTGCCTAGGCACCTGTTTCTTGACATCGGAGTCGCTGAGAGCCATGGCGGCTGAACGGGTGGATTCCGCTTCTTTACGTCAAAACTTCGGTGTTCTCAGCCGAAACTTACAGCTTCTTGAGACTTTGGGAGAAGCTTTTATACCAGGCAATAACGCAACTGCAGTTAAAGGTGGTCGATGCAGACGCTGTCATGTGACGATGCCACAGAACAGGGAGGATTTCTGGACAGTCAGATGCGGGGGGGAAGTGCAACCGTAAAGCCTTTCCGGTCCGGTCTTCCGGCGCTGACGTCTAACACTATTGTTTTTCTCTGAACTCGTTAACGTGGCCGGCTATCTTGTTCAAATGTGTATTAATTTATTTTTATGACGTTTAAATATCAGGAATATTGTCATAAAAACGCAAAGTTTGCACACAAGCGCCGCAAAAAGCAGCACTAGCCGCATTGCTTAACGCGGGAGTTTCGAATTAGGTATTTTTTTAGAAACAGAAACTGGTTAGTAATTTAATAATGTTCGAGCCTTATTAATTTGCTAAAGCGTTGGTTTGCGCTTATTGACGCGCATCAGTGTTTCGTTGGTTTCGTGGACTTCAGCACGCTCCATGTCGAAACGCTTCGCTACCGTTTGAGTTGTTCGTTCGTTGCCATGGGTACAGTTATGTGCCACGATCGTTCGGGGTTGCGTGGTACGGAACCAGGCTTGAGGTGAGAAACATATTATGCGTATTGTTGTGAGCGTGCGCATATTGCAGCGATGTTACGTAAAGATCAAATCGATGTTCCTTCACGCCTAGCAGCGTCTTATGTCCGCAAAAATGGTTTCCGGACTTCTGGTGTGCTGGCTGCTTTCATACAGCAAATCGAACAACTAGGTTTGCCTGGTTTGCCCACCAAACTGTGTGTAACGAATTAATGTATGCCTGCAATGCCTGTAACCATCCTCAAACCACGCTTTAGGCGCGCAAGTCTCACGCACGCCGCGCAGCCTTGTTTTTAGTATCGCTGCACGCTGCCATGTTAGGAGGTGCGCTGTGCGGGAATTGAAAGTTCATTTCAAAACTGAAACGATCGAGATACGAAAATAGGCCAGAGCTCTCTCTCTCTCTCAACAGTGCGCGAAATGAGCGTTGTTTTCAAACCGCAGTTAAAAGTGTTTTGAGCTTCCACATGTTCATTAATAAAACGTGGTATGGGTATATTTAGTTTATTTAATTATCAATTCAAATGGAGTTGCTTTCAAGTATCTACATACTTTAAAGGGAACAGGAGAGCAATTAACGTCGCATTTTAAGCTGAAGTTAAAGTAAATTCATGGTAGAACGAGAGTTCAAGCCAGCAGGTTTGTGAAGTTACATGCTTAGAAAGCAAAATTTCTGAGTATAAAAATATGCGAATCTATTTAACACTCACTAACCCACGAGAAATGCACTTTTAGGAAACAAAAAAAAAAGGAAACCTTCCTAGCCCTTCCGTGGTTGATTCCCCTGTCACAGAAATAGGTAAAACACGAAAGTGAAATGTGCAGCGTAATCTGCAGCAAAATGAGGATGCTTTGCGGGTCAGGGGCTGTCTTGTGGGTGCGCTTGGCGAGCGACGTCCTGCTGGCGGGTCGCTTCGGCAAAGGTTTACTGGCGTCATTTCCGTGGCGGATATGACGTCAGTGAAATCTTGGTGTATCCCGGCATAAAATACTTTCGTGTTAAAATAAAAAACCAGTAAACGAACAACCCTACGCCTAACGTACTCTTTAGAACTGAAGGTTGCTTTCCCGTAAGAAGTGCAGGGCTGCACCCTTTACAGGCCGCTTGCTTCGTTGTACTGGCGTCATTTCCGTGACGGATATGACGTCAGTTAAATCTTCGTGTATCCGGGAATAAAACACTTTCGTGTTAAAAAAAACGCATTACAGCGACCACTTTGCAGCGGCGTTTTTACACACATAGAAGCCATTTGATGCCCTATACATATAGAATTATTGTAGCAAATTAAAATGTATCCTCATATATCTCCTCTTGATCTGTGCGGACGCATTCATGCTCACCGTGCACATGTTGTCAAGCATATAACACTTTTGTTCAGGTATGAGGAAGGCAGTGACGAGAAGGATATATATTGTGGATTTCTTTTATTTGCAGTCCAGAAAATTATTAGCAGTTCTAGGGAGCCTAAAATGACAAATCGAGTTCAGGACCTCGTGACATGGAAATCGGAAGTGTTGGGTGAGAAGAGTGTTTAGTTACAAATGGGTGACAAACCAAGATGGTGAATGGGAGGGATCCGCCAGCCAGCCTCTTTTTTTCCTTCTCCTCTGGGCCTACGTACTGCCAGGGGACATCTTCCTCCTCACTTTGATTAAAGTGAGAAGGAAGATGGCTGGCTAATATCGTAAGGCCCTGGTGGTCATGAAAATATCCTATAAAGTCGAGGGTTTGGAGAAGACTCGTCTGGTCGGGATGAAACATGCTGCAACGAAACGAGAGGCGCCAACCAAAAGAAATTGGTAAAACATTAAAAACAAATTGACAAGAGGTGTTAATTTCGGCTTGGCTACAAAAGCCTTGTTCACTTCCGCAAAACATCTCTTGTTCATTTGTTTTAATGTTTTACCAGTTTCTTCTAGTCGGCGTCTCTCGTTTAGTTGCAACACTATTCTCGTATGCATAAAAAAAGAATTGCAGACTAAAAGACCTGTGGTGTTGATGAACCCTGTACTACCTCCGTCACTGCAGGGCACCACGGTCACCAATGCCGGGCTAGCATGTGGCAACGACGGCATCCTTCGGCAGCATGTGGCAGGTGGCGGCAGCCCTTACCAGCCAGGGTGGTCGATCGTTTCGAGCAGCGGCTGGCGGTGAGGCACATGATGCTCCACTGGTTGGCCACTGAGCAAGCCACAGGTGACAACAGCCACCGTTTCGCATTCTTTGGGACCAGAACACTCACCACGTTTCGTAGTTCTCGGTTTGTGTTTTGCATTGCCACATAAACCTTCTTGTATATTCGTGTTACATCACGTGAACTCGTAATGATACCCAAGAAATGTCATATGCACTCATATGTCATGTCATAATGTCATATGACTATATGTCATAAGTACTGCCATATAAGTGCTGCTGCCATGTATCACTTATATGGCAGCAGCATTTATATGGCAGTACTTATGACATATTGTCATATGACATTATGACATGATATATGAGTGCATATGACATTTCTTAGGTGTCATTACGAGTGTATGTGATGTAACACATGCCACATGACATATGACTATATGTCATAAGTGCTGCTGCACAAGTGTAATTTGCTTGAACCTGAGTAAGTTCATTCAGGCATGTACAGCAGTGGCAAAACTGTTGTTAACCTTATGCAGCGGCCATAGATACCGGCAAGCGCTGTGCCCAACGTGCCAAGCCACCGAGACTGCCACCACACTCAGCAGAGGTAAATATGTCCATTGCTGCATGCACTGTACCCAAGAATCGAGACAGTAAGGGATGACCAACTCTATTCTGAATTAGTAGTCACACCATTATAACTGGCTGCGTGTAGATGTGACATGCAAGGAAGGAAATGCAGTCACAGCAGAACCCTGCCACTAGGTATGAACGCTTAGGCCCAAGTTCAACTTGTGACATATACCGTATTTTCGCGCGTATAACCCGCACCAAAAATGCAAAAACTTCAGTGGCAAAGTAGGGGTGCGGATAATGCGCGGGGTTTTTCCTTTAGGGCAGCTCCACAGCAATGTGCGTTCTGCCATGAAGCTCCTACGCAGTAACACTGACTAAGCCCGCGATGGCAAATTGCTTAAAACATACAAGAACAAGGAAGGACGAGTGCACCCTAACAACTGAATTTTATTAGTGAATTGTGACTTCCGCCTGGCAGTGTATTCTACTTGCCAAATGTACGGTTTTTCTGTCTACTTGGTATGCTTGGGCAGTAGCTTTTGTGCTACCTTTCCTGCATCAAATGTGCGGGCAATATGAGAAGATTTTTTTTCTTTTCCGGCGGGCGGAAGGTGGGGTGCGGACTATATGCAGGGGCGGGTTATACGTGCGAAAATGCAGTAGTCCTGCTGAATTTCTGGCTAAGCATTATCAACATAACTTCTGCGACGTCACCGCAACCGTCAACACACCATTGCAATGCTCCAATAATCTCTCATAATCACAGGTCCACAGTGGGACCAGTCACCAGTTTGGTATCTCCTTCACCTGAAAAGTCATCAAGGTCTGCACTGTTCTGCGTTAAATATTTTGGTTCCAAGAGCTGTAAGGATGAACAGAGACTCTACACTTTTGGTGACCAATGCAACGGATAGTTACGGGTAATAAGTTGGGTCTATTGCCGCCACAGGTATAATTTTGACTAAACTGATCAGCATCCCTTTAAAACACACTGCCGCTTGGTGACCCGCAAAAGTGTCTGAAAGGAGGATGATAGGTGTAACAATTAGGGACCGGAAACAAGCTTTACGCACTATGTAACAAACTCGTGTAGAAGACATCCTAGCTGAAACACGGGAAAGTTAATGTGCAAGATGACAACAGGCAGGCTGCCAAGGTAGCAAAAATAGCTGCCAAAAGACTCGCCGGAAAGAAGGCGAAAACAGAAAACAGCGAAAGAATGAAAGGGTAGGAACGGTAGAAAATGTGTGGGAAACACCACCGCTCTGCAAGGGGAGTTTGTTGGCAGGTTGTTGTGCAACATCACATACTCAAAAAGGCTGTTTAAATGTAACCTAACCTAACCCATTAAGTGACAAGAAGAGAGCGGAATGGGTCAGGGAACAAACGCATGTTAAGGACATACTAGTAGAAATCAAGAAGAAGAAATGGACGTGGGCAGGGCATGTAATGCGAAGGCAAGATAACCGCTGGTCATTAAGGGCAACAGAGTGGATCCCTAGAGAAGGCAAGCGTTGCAGGGGGCGGCAGAAAGTTAGATGGGCAGATGAGATCAAGAAGTTCGGATCAATTGGTCACAGTCAACACAGGACCGGGATAATTGGAGATTAATGGGAGAGGCCTCTGCCCTGCAGTGGGCGTAGATAGGCTGATGATGAACCTAACCCGACCTAATCAAACCACAGTTCTTTTCTATCTCACTTCACTCGAAACAGCATGATGCTGCACAACGACCTGCAAAAAGGCTCTAGCCGTTCTACAGTGGACATCACCGTGATGATGATGATCATTACCATACAGGATAAATGGCGGCGAAAGAACCAGCAGGTCAGTCGTGCCGGTGTGGCGGCGGTGGCCAAGCTGACCGACTTGCTCGACCGCTGCCAGCCCGCCAAAGCACGCCCAACCACCTCATCACACCCGGCACAGTCCCGGCTCGCCCAAATGCCTTGGTGCTACCAGGGGCCTCTGCGACAAGCGCAACCATCAAAAATGGCGCCAGCAGCTCTGAAAGATGCTGAGGACAACACCCCGCTTGAGTTTGAAGACCAAGAGTCGGGACTGGACAGGGGCGCCCCCTACCTCGACTTTCTGGAGTTGCTGACGGAACGCCTGGTGCAACAACCACAGCTGTCCAGCGAGTGAGTGGTGGAGGACTTTTCTTGGGAACAAGTTTCGAGTGTGTAGATTAGTAGCAAAGCAAGAGCTGGTTGAGTGCAGATACGAATTTAAAAGGGAAGCCTAACAGTGAATGAGTGCTGCATGAAACTATGCAGTCAAATCAGCCATGAGCACTTCATCATCTTCATCATCATGTCTACGTTCTGTGCAGGGCAAAGGCTTCTCCTATTAATCTCCAATTACCCCGTTCCTGTGCTAAATGCGACCACTTTATTCCCGCAAACTTCTTGACCTCATCTGCCCTCTAACTTTCTGCCATCCCGTGCCACGCTTGCCTTCTTACGGATCCACTCTTACTTTTGATGACCACCGGTTATCTAGCCTTCACATTACATGCCCTTCCCACACCCATTTCTTCTTAATTTCTACTAGTATGTCCTTAACACACGTTTGTCCCCTGACCCACTTCGCTTTCATGTCCCTCAACATTACACCTATCATCTTTCGTTCCATTGCTCGCTGAGTCGTCCTCAATTTAGGTTTCTGCCCCGTAGGTGAGTACCGGTAAGACACAGCTGTCATACACTTTCTTCTTCAGGGACAATGGTAGGCTGCCATTCATTATCCGAGAATGCTTGCAGAATGCTATTAAAACCCAGGCCACCCATTATCTGAGAATTCCATCACTCATACGTATGTAAATATGACGCTTAGTACAGGCCCAGGCTAAGGATGCAGCTATGTTGCTGAGCAATTAGACTGACAGTTATATTCAGGAGCATACAATTACTTGAAGTACATAATATTTAGCACTTTCAGAAGAAGTCCTCACTACAGTCAAATGCCTGTATAATGAAGCATGTGGGACTTGGCCTAACCTCGAACCCCTATTGTGACAACTGCGGTTCACCAGAAACCGTCGAGCACATTTTACTGGAGTGTCCTACATACTATCAAGCAAGAAACAACCTCGCACAGAAGATCGAGTGCCTCAACCACAGTTCCTTGACTTTAAAAGCACTTCTGGGACCATGGCCATCTCCCTCCTCTCAGCGTAAAGTGCTAACCGCATTATTTGAATATCTCAATGACATCGGCGTCGCTGAGCTGATATAGGACCAGACCATTCTTGCACTGTACAACCACCCATAGACTTTTCACGTGTCGCACTGACAGACCCCAACGCACACGCTTCCTCCTTTTTTTTTCACTTCTTTTATTTTCTCCTATCTTCTCTCTCTTCCACCTTTCTTCCTATTGCAACTTTTTTCCCTCCTCCCGTACCCCGCAGAGTAGCATGTCGGCGTCAACATGCCGGCAGACATCTCTGCTTTCCTCTAATAAAGAGCTTTCTCTCTCTCTCTCAATAATTTTTCGTTATACACATCGCTTCGTTATTTGCGTTCCACACTATACGGACCACCTATAAAGCAGATAAGCAATCCGATAAAAACAACCATAAGATTGAAACTGCAACAATTTTCTTCTGCACGGTAGTATGACGTACTGAAGCGCAACCACCGCCTACCCTATGCTACGAAGGTTCACGGCATGCTGTGGTGCAGGGTCAGGGAGTGACGAGATATGTAAATGCAGCGGGTGAAATGCCACAACAGCTTCGCAGGTAGTCGTAACACTTGGCTCCTCTGCAAGTTCTTCATCTCTGCTTGTCAAAAAGCAGCTCAAGAAAGCGTATCATGCATCGTACAGACAAATTTCTGGGAACACAAGGGGCTACATTTTTTTTGCATGTTTTGGTTTCACCTCACCTATTATCTACCTGTAGGTGTGAAGAATTATAACTTGTGAACCACGTCTAGCTTCATCAGGGGCTGGAAAAAACCGCCTGTGGTCAGATGGAGACAGCTTCAAAGGCTTTCGTGCCAACAGCATAAGTTCATTGTGCACAACATGTACCCTGTACATTTCTCTCACACAGGGCCCTTCATGCAGTTTGCGAGAGCTGTATCTCCAGTGACGGAGGTGACCTTGATCCCGTGAGTAAACCAGCTGAACGCTCACAACCAAAAGCAGCGGACCCAGAACGCCACCTTGTGGGATACCCACACACTTCTCTTCGTGCAGGACATCCTGTGGGAGCTCACACGGGAACTGTTTGCAGACAGGGATCAGGAGGAAGACGACATCGAACCCTGACCAACGCCGCAATAAAGCAGTCGTAATTTTAGTAGCGCGTTGTTTATTCATTAAGGCTAGTCGTGTGACTCTGCTTTGCCGTCGTAGAGTCCTGGCTGCTCTCAGCTGCCAGTCCTCGGAGCTTGCGGTACAGGCACTGCTTCCACTCTTCCTCCGGTACGTCTCGGGCCCAGGGAGGCACATGCGAGCTGGGCAGCTCGAAACCGGCCATGGCGGTCTGGATGGCCTGGATTTGCGCTGCGCACGGTAGGATCAACATACTCATAAGTGCGAGCACTTCCAACACACCCAAGCACGAGATGGCGTTGAGTGCATAGAGGATTAGGCTATGTGTGGACAGCTTGGCCAACAGATGGGTGAGAAAGAAGAGTACATGCTACCACTACACGTTACCTGTGAAATGGTGCTATTTTCTAGGTGGCTTGTCTCCCCCAATGTTGTTTCCGTAGCCTTCTAAGGATGGTATAAAATTTCGGGAATACGTCGCCAAAGATGCAGACATTTTAAATCGTTCGGGTGGTTTGGATCGGTGTGCGAAATGTGGCCGAGTGTGTGTTTTCTGAGAGAGAGAAAGGCAAAGTTCATTCATGGTAGTGTTACGACATGCATACAGAACAGGGGTGGCACAACACACACGCTTTTCCTAAGTTATGTTCACTAGAAGAAAAAAAAAAAGTACGCAAAGAGAGAAAAAATTATGTCTCGCTTTATTCCCCACACACAGGTTTCCGGTAGATATAATGCACACGCTGCTCCTCAATCCCGATTGATTGATTGTAGGGTTTAACGCGCCGACGCAACGCAGGTGATGAGGCGCGCCGTAGTGGAGGGCTCCGGATTAATTTGGACCACCTGGGGATCTTTAACGTGTGCCGAAATCTCGTACACACCGGCGTTTTTGCTTTTCGCCTCCATCAGAAAAGTGGCCGTTGCGGCCGGAGATCGAACCCACGACCTTGTGCTCAGCAGAGCAACGCCTTAGCCACTGAGCCACCGTGGCGGGTGCTCCTCAATCCTCTGAACTCAGCTGTGTTGCACAGAACACACAAGACCATTGCATTGTGCACAACACGAGACATCCTGTCGAAGATATACGAAGTCGGGAGGGCCATTCCACACTACTTTTGCTCAGAGACAATAAAGCAATGCATAAATCCATATGTTTCCGTACAAATAAACAACTAAGAAAGGCGTGTTTACTGCTCAACCATTGCGGCGTGGAAGCAACTATTGCAGAGGCAACAGGAAACTACCAACACCTCCAAACTTTTGGATTCAAAATCGTGCCTCTTTGACTGAGAATGAGCGTTCCATTTCGCTGCTGCTATACTCGCATACAACTTGAGAATGGCAACGGAAGCTGCCACTGTGCCTCGACACCGCAGCCAGATGTTACTGTGCACGGTGCAAGTACTACATTAATGGGAATATTTTTAACACGACGCAAGCCGTTTTTGTGATTTTTTGGACTTAATATGCTTATAAACTACTGCGGCGACGATAAACAAGCTACGTGAGAAAAGGCAGGTGACATCACGCATTCATAGCAGTCTCCTTTCAAAACGCGCGCACCCGTGGACATCCGGGTCCGTCGCTTCGGTGGAGTGATACCGTATATGAGCTATTGCCGTTCTTAACTTGTTCCCGAGTATAGCGGTTGCTTTGCAGGAGTCAGTTGAACTGGACGACTAGGTTGAACCCCATAGAGTTCCGAACAGCCAATGTTACCTTCCTGGTGACATGAACAGCAATCTCGAACCGCACTCGAAAGCGAAACTTGAGGCGAAATAGTGTTTATATGGGCGCCGATTTTGAAAACAGGCATTTTGGGAATTTCGGCACAAATGCCGAAGTAAGCATTTATAGGAACTATTAAAACACCATAAGAGGCCTTCTTAACCTCTTATTCATGCCCATATATCAAAGTGAGGCAACAGAAGTGCAAGAAACAAAATAGGCATTAGCCTAATATCCGGTCCCTAGTAATAACTATGCGGTCTTTCATGAGTACAGACCCGCTGCGGTGACTCGGTGGCTATGGCGTTGTGCTGCTCAGCCCAAGGACATGGGTTTGATTCCCGGCCGCGGCGGCCGCTTTTCTGATGGAGGCAAAAAGCAAAAACGCCCGTGTGTTCGAGATTTCGCCGCACGTTAAAGATCCCCAGGTAGTCAAAATTATTTCGGAGCCCTCCACTACGGCGCGCCTCATCGCCCACGTTGCGTCGGCGCGTTAAACCCCACAATCAATCAGCCAAAATAGGCATTTATAAGCACTATAAAAACATCATAAAAGGCCCCTTTTAAACTCTAATTCATGCTAATATATCACGGTGGGGTAACAGAAATGTAAGGAACAAAATAGGCATTCGCCTAAAATCCAGTCTCCAGTAATAACTATGCAGTCTTTCACAAGTACGGAATCTTTGGCACGCGTGTGCTACGTGACGACTGGCATTTACTCGCAAGTACATAAAGGCTCACGAGCTAGTATGCTTACACAATGTGGTGGAACTCACCCTGAGCTAGTGGTTCCACACGCCGCGGCTCGGCAGGCCTCAGCATCTCTTCGGTGGGACGCCACTCGGCGGGGGCCTGCAAGGCGCAAACTGTGGCGTTAGCAGAAACCACTAGCAAGTGCGGCCGCTCGCTCGGCCTACCTCGGGCAGCCCGAGGGAACCAGCTGGGGCGTCCACTGCGTCCTCGTCATCATCAGGGTCCTCCTGAAAAAGGACAGCGCAGCGGTCGGCCGTTTAGAAACTACGCACAACACAGCACCAGGACAGGGGTTGCTGTAGGACCAAAAAACAAAGGCGTGAGAGAGAGAGAGAGAGAGAGAGAGTACATTTAACAAAAACGGTGATGTTAGCCGAGCCACTGTGCTGGCTCGGCTGAACGCACCACTGAACACCTCCCCTGGAAAGCAGTGCTAGACACGTGCATATACCGTCCAAAGTCTAGACAGAATGCCAGATGATCAGAAATAAAAAGGAAAATGAAAAAAAATTATAATTCAAAGATGGATGACGCGCACAAAATTGAAAGGAACATACAAGGAGAGGTTTTTACAAAAAACATCTCCACTAATGTGAAATGTGGGAAGGGGCAAAGCATGCAGTTTATAAGTGTTTTCTTTGCACCTTGGAGTTTTTGCCAACGGAGATAAAACCATTGATGTGCAGAGTTATACAGCTTTGCTGTAAAAGTCTCTTGTTTTTGAAGCACGAAGCGTTTTACCGCGAGGCGTAAACGAGTGTCCCGGTGTTTTAGTAGCGTGACTACACGAGACGACGACGGCATTAGACGCCGCCAACCAGGGCTTTGGCCCTAAAACTCTGTCCATTCCTGTACTCTGAATAAACACCAAGAGAGTTTTGGCTGCACACGTAGCTGACTGGGACCAGACTAAGGGCCCAAAACAGCCCTCAACTCAAGTCCCACATCAAGCAGCCTGCAGAAAGATACCGTGAGTTTCCATCTGTTGGTACAAATGCCTCTGTGTGTTCTCTCGCACGCATCTGCTGTGGTTGATGTGAATGGCCTGTGGATGTGGGCATGGGAATGAGATGTGAACATGCAAACTAGTGGCTTATGTGCATGATATGCGTACATAATAGCACATATCGTGCTATTGATATGTATAGCTTATGTGCATGACAAGCAAACAGGTTCAACAAGGAAATGCTTTCCCCAAAAATGCAAGCGTCAGAAGCATGCGCCTACCACCGCTACCACTTACTGGACTACACCGTCCATCAAAAATGGCTACACAAACGCGGTACACAATATAAAATACAAAGCTATGTGAATGCATCCCGTCTGGGCTATCAGAACGGTGATCTAAGATTTTGATTTCATAAACCTGTTCTTGAAAGGTTGCACAATGTGCAACCACAGCCGTTTGATTTATGCGAACAGTTCACATGTGTTTTCCTTGCAGCGGTGGCCCCAACCGGATTCAGAAAATTCTGCGCGAACATGAACTGTGTGTGAACGAAAAGTTGCATAAGAAAATAAGGTCGACAGCGGAAGTGTGCAACATTATAAGGTCAAATTGAACGGCAGCTCCGTCTGGTGCATGAGACACCAGAAGCTTGTATTACGACGAAGACTTAACACTTACTTTCTCTTGAATCGGTGCTTGTAGGCCCTCATTCAGCCAATGCTCTCATAAAGGAAAATTTAGAAATGGCTTCCACAGAGGTGCAACATTTCTCCCGTCTCTTCATGATATGACAGCGACACTTGTTGCAGACGACAGCTTCAATGCACATTGATGGCTGCTGACATTTTTTAAAACCCTCCAATCAAATCAAATCACATCACACGGACATATCGAAGAACAACTGAACTTTTTATACAAACCAGATGGCAGAGAATGCATTAAAAGTAGTATACCTTTATGAAGAACGTTCTATATCTGGAACTGCACACCAAAGGAACGGGGACTAGAGAAGGAAACGCACACAATGCAGGGTGCTTCCTTCTCTGGTCTCCGTTGTTTCTTGTGCACAGTTTACAAGTTGCTGCTGGAGAAAGATACTCCTTTCGTTCTGCGTAGTGTGTGTTTGATGAAATACCACAACTGTACAACATCCCGTCCCTTGTTAAAATGCTCGGAGACTGTGTCGGCAGCGTGATATGACAGAACATGTTATGACATAACCGGAGAAGGCGCCATTCATCAGGGATGAGACGTAAACTAAGGCCGTCAGCAGGACTGTTAATGGGAAGCCCTTCGGCTCCACTTACAACCACACCCTACTGGCAGTACCGTCTTTTCATAAACTCACTTGTACACATATTCATGCCGAAATTCACTACAGCCTACGCCTGGAAACTCGCACACCAGGCGTTGACAGCTTGCTCCAACTCACCTGGTCGCTGGTCTGATCTGGGTCCTGTGGCAGAAGCTGATAACCGCCGCCGTCGATATTGTCCCCGTCGCCAACCTCGGAGTCCGAATCGGACGAGACGTGATGCATCTGGTAGGCTGGCACTGACAGACCATCATCACCGAAGTTGTCCGGTTCCGGTAAGTCATTCGGGAGAACCATCTTGCCGAAACTATCCCAGCTGATGTCCCAAGTTTCGCCTTCGCTGGACCACCTCCCCCTTGCCTCGCGAAAGCGCGGATTCTGGTAACGCGCCGCAAAACTAACCCGGCGTCGCGCTAACCACGCTAAGTCACGCACATGTCCGTTCCTAGACGCACCCCACCGACGTTTATCAACACGAACCCAAAATATTGACAATTTTACGCTTGTGAACCACAAGCGGGGTTCACCTTCCTCGCGGCTTTCAGCCCACTCGCCTTCATTTTAAATCGCACAAAAGTGGCGCTGTATGTAAAACGCCACAATCTCGCAAAAAAGAAAATTTTAAAACGTTTTTAGGCAAAAATTTACTAAAATATTTTACCTCGTATTGATATTAGTTTTTAAAATGTAAAAATTTGAAGTTTTAAGTTGTTTTTAAGGAAAGCGGGGTCAAAGTTGGTCAGTGGTCCGTAGTGGAACAGTAGCGCCAGCTTCGAGGTTCCGATGGTTCCGAGCTGGTAACGTGTCTTGTGCAAGCCGTACAAGAGTCGGGGGACCGTCAAGCTGTTCTGTTGGAGGAGGAAAGTAGACGTCTCGCAAGCAGGTAGTGTTGTGTAGGTACGGGCGGTATCTGCGTCTTGGCTTCGTGGCAGGGAGGAGTAGCTTGTCCGTCCGGTTAGCAGGACGACGGGGCTCGATTTCGGGGTGCGCAGATGTCATCGGCAGCCAGCTCACCTGAGCTCAGGTGATGAGCCCCTGAGCGCAATTTCAGCCGTGGAGGAGTACGGGACAAGGACGTAAGTTTCACCCCCGCGGCCAGCCTTTCCTGTTCTGCTGCCCTCGCGGGGGACTCGATTAGCCGCGCTACTGCGACCAACCCGATCTGCGCGCAGTCGCGCTCGTTTGCACTAGTCACGACTCGGGCGCGCGCACTCGACGCGGTTTGTTGTTGCAGGGACGGCGTCGCGATGGTCGAGCGGGTGGAGACGGCGCGGCCGGTGCAGATTTTGCGCACCAAGGATGACCACAGCTTCGAGCTGGACGAGGAGTCGCTGAGCCGCATCCTGCTGGCCGACCACGTGAAAGACAAGCCCGTCGTGGTGGTCTCGGTGGCGGGGGCATTCCGCAAGGGCAAGTCCTTTCTCCTGGACTTTTTCCTGCGCTACATGCGCAGCGGCTGCCAGGCCGACTGGCTGGGCGACCCGAACGCTCCGCTGGGAGGGTTCTCCTGGCGCGGCGGCTGCGAGCGTGACACGACGGGCATCCTGCTCTGGGATGAAGTCTTCTTGGTGAGCGCTGCTGCGATGGCGCGTTTGTTCCTGTCTTTGGTTGACGCCGGACCTCCTTCGCAGGTGACCACGAGTGAGGGTCAGCAGCTGGCCGTGCTGTTCATGGACACGCAGGGGGCGTTTGACTGCGAGTCTACGGTGAAAGACTGCGCCACCATCTTCGCCCTTAGCACCATGACGAGTTCGGTGCAGGTGTACAACCTCTCACAGAACATCCAAGAGGACGACCTCCAGCACCTACAGCTCTTCACCGAGTACGGCAGGCTGGCGCAGCAGGTGTGCAACGGGGGACAGTGGGGAGCGGTTTGGCAGTCCCCAACCGTGCACTTCGGTCAAAAGCGAAAAAGAATAGTATACAACCATTGCGTTCTGCCGGTGATGACGTATGGAGCGGGAACTTGGCACCTTACTAAACAACTGGAAAACAAACTTCGGTCGGCTCAACGGGCGGTGGAACGAGTAATGTTAAGAGTAGCACTCAGGGACAGGAAACGAGCTACCTGGATCAGGGACCAAAAAAATCAAGCAGAAGTATCATAGTTCAAAGTAAGAAAAATAAATGGACCTGGGCTGGCCATGTAGTGAAATGAACTGACAAACGGTGGACAATTAGGGTAACAGAATGGATGCCGAGAGTTGGGTCTAGATGAAGGGGGAGGCCAATAACTCGATGAAGCGATGAAGTAACAAAATTTGGAGGCAAAGAAGGAAATCGGGCATCACAGGATGGAAGCGGTTGGAGGTCAATGGGAGAGGCCTTTGTCCTGCAGTTGACCTCAATAGGGTGTTGTTGTTGATGATGATGATCACCGCTGTTCCTCTTTGCTGGCCTCCAGGACATGAGTGAGAAGCCGTTCCAGAAGCTCCTGTTCCTGGTGCGGGACTGGAGCTACCCGTACGACGCGGTGTACGGCGCAGAGGGCGGCCGGAGCATCTTGGAGAGGCGGCTGCAGATCTCGGAGAGGCAGCACCAGGAATTGCAGCAGCTGAGGAGGCATATCCGCTCCTGCTTCACGGAGATCGGCTGCTTCCTCATGCCACACCCGGGTCTCAAGGTGCGCCTCCCGACGTTCTACGACCGCGCAGTGAACGAACGCAGATGGGAGACGAAACTATCGGACGTAGCGAAACGTGGTTTGACGGACAGTTGCATCAGCTTGCAGGGATGGATTTTGGTGTATTGACTGATTATCTCTCATGGCTTGTCATCAGTGGAGTATAATGAATGTAGGGATTTCCCCGTTATATTAAAAGCTGGCAGCTGTTGTAGGTAAGGGATGTTCTATGGCGCAGTGTTGTTCCTAGAAGTCAAGGAAGTGACGTAAGCCCGTCTGGTCGGGATGCATTTTGAAGAAGAAAGACAAGGACCAAGGCTTCCGTGTGGGAGCCGAAACGTTAATTTCTTTTAAACTCGACTAACTTGTGGTCGGCGTACTTGTCTTTCTTCTTCAAAGTGTTGTTCTTAACATGCACAACTGCATTGCGGGGTATTGTGTGGCACTTGTCGGGCATAGGAACCACGCCCATTGTTTCAAGGGGCATTTAGTAACTCTCTCCTGATTTAACACCTCTAACCGTCTGGAAGTGCTTCTCCTGACATTGCCATCAAATGTGCAGGCTTCAATTCAATTGATGGTGTAGTTATGGTGTCTGCGTTGTGTAGCACAATGGATGGCAAATGTTGCACCACATGCAAGAGGTCTGCATATCAAGTTCAGTGACAGGAGAGACTATTATTTTGTGGTTTATTTAATTGGGTAGACAAGTGTGGTCAAAATCTCACAAGGAAGGGTTGTTTACAGATGTCACTAAAATGAATGGCAATGTGGTGTTCATGTGGCAACTAGGCCTAGTGCACTTGGGCACCTTAGTGGCACTGGTGGCAGTGTGTCTTGCTGTTATAAATCCAACTGTAACAACTGAAACAGTAACATAGTTTAAGTGCGCAAGATAAATTACCTTGGACATCTGACTGTTTGTGGCGTGTGCAGGGAAGTAAGTGTTTTGTTTGCGGTCTGATAACACCACCCGTTTTCAACGATGCTAAGTTACCGGCCACGTGGGCAGTCTTCAGCTGCTTCTCGGGAGCTGGTCTTCTCCCCGTGGTGTCATTGAGAATAAAATGCCAGATTAATTTTTCTTCTCTTCAGGTTAGCATTTCTGCTGAATGCGGCCAACACAGTCGCTGAATTTTGCACAAACGTAGCAGTTTTTCTAATTGGGGTGAAAAATGCCTGTGTTGAGATTTTGTTGCATGTAATAGATCCCCAGGCAGTCAAGAGTCCCTATCCTTTCACTATGGTGTGCCTTATAGCCCAGGAATAGCTTAGTGTGCGATATTTCGACAGTTTAGAATGCCCTACAAACACGTTACTTGCTGTAAATGAGATTAATTTGGGGCAGTGTTACCCCTATTCTCCCCTTTTGTTGGCTTTGCCTCAGTGTACCGGCTTGTCTAAGCCACTGCATTAAGTGTTGTCACACTCGTAATTGCCTACAGTATTCGTTAATTCTTGCACCTTTATACATGCTACGTTTAGAATTGGCCTCAAAGATAAGTGGGCATTAGGTGTATATAACCTCCCATTGCATCATCACTTTGAGGATTATAACATGTGAAAGCTAATGAGCGTTCCACGTAATATTGAGTGCGACTGTACTTCGCTGGCCTGCATTTGTTGTCATGGTGACGCTATGCTTTACACAGGTGGCTACCGCACCGTCGTTTGACGGCCGCCTCTCAGACATTGAAGACGACTTCAAGAAGCAGCTTCAAGACCTCGTCCCGTCCCTACTGGCACCGGACAATCTACTGGTTAAGGAAATTAATGGCCAGAAGATCTCTTGCCAGGAGCTGTTAGCGTATTTCCAGGTAAAAGTCGTCCCTCACGCATATCTTGCAAGCAAGACTCACACCGAGCTGTGTTCAAGTCAAAGGAAAAGATGAAAGAAAACAGAAGGTTCAGTACATGGTTGGGATACACAGAAGAGGTGTTAAGTCACAGACCGGAATGGGATCCCCTATAAAAATAGATATACAGTTTAGCCCACTTATACCGAACCCGGTTTTAACGAAATCCTGGCTATAACGAACAAATCTTCGTTTTCCGTTATTATTTGTATACGTGTATTTTATGTCCAGATATAGCGAAAAACATATAAATTTCCGCTTCCCAATGTTTTGTTATAAGCGGGCTGGAGTGTGCATAAATTAATAATGTGCAGCAATCCAGTAGAAAATTTGAGTACTAAGTTTTTATCATAAACCCGTTGACAATCACTTATTTATTAGCAACACTAGTGTAGATGTTGACTTTCATAAAATGGGAATGAATGTAAATATAAAGATAATAAAAGTGCTGGAGAAAAAATATCTACAAAAATTAACTATGAAACAATGAGTATCAGTTACTACTATATGCAAAATAGAGCGTACGAACAATTTTGCTTTGATGTAAAAATGAGGAAAAGGCAGAGGGCATTACTTGAATAATTTTTACTGCCAATGCTGTTCGTAACTTGGTCAATGCAGTAAATAGTACCGAAAGTTGAGCATTCGAATGGATGAGTCAGGATTTCAAAGCAGTTTCAAAAGAATGCGGCGTTTTCAATGCCTCGATGTCTTCCGCAGGTCTACGTGAATATATTCAAGGGGGACGAGCTTCCGGAACCCAAGTCCATGCTTGAGGTTGGTGACTGCATTTCTGTCAGCGGGGTGTTTGCGCAAGGCTTAACTTGGTCTTCAAACTTTTCCAGGCAACTGCAGAAGCGAACAACCTGGCTGCCGTGGCCACCGCCAAGGACAAGTACACAAGCAGCATGGAGCAGGTCAGTGCTCGTTTATTTTGGTTAATTAAGCATTTTTAATTAACTTTAATTCAGGAATGCATTGTCAGAGTGGTTTCTATGTGCTTATGCTATTCAACGACTCGGGGAGGGGAGGCAGGAGCATGGTTACAGTTGTCTGTCTTGTCCTAATTTTGGTAGCGATTGAGGCACAATAATCTGGTACCCGTTATGGTGCCAATGTGACAGAATCGTTCCGGGGCTTTGGCTACTTACAAAGTTGCTCATTTAAATCTCGTCGTCGTGTAATTGCCTGTGTGATTGGCATTGCATGAAAATTAAAGTGCCACAGGTAGTCTAAATTACCCTTGGCTTTCTGCTTCTATATGCCCATCAGCACAGGCGTTCCCCCTGGATCGTTAAGTTCCGAGTTTAGGCTTCAAAAGCAACGCCTTGCACAAAGCAGTCTTTTGTCCTATGTGTTTGGGGTGTGAAAACACATTCCAGCAACCCTGAAAAGCCGAGTTTTGGAGTGTTTATTTATCTACTGGGAAGTGAACGTACATTCTTGTTGTGCGGCTTGCCGAGACCTGTGACAGATTAGCAGCGTTAGATAAGAGCCGGCTTGCCGAGACCTGTGACAGATTAGCAGCGTTAGATAAGAGCCAACACCTGTAGATTAAAAAAAGAAATGCTGACACTCGGTGCTTGAGGCTAATTTTAAGTGCAGAGCACTTTTGGGGGCTCGCCTTGTCGTTGTAGCTCGCTCGCTGGACCCAAGTAGAGCCACACGGCGTTTCATCGTAGCGGCTGTCATCGCGGCGTTACCCAGAGGCTTTGAAAGCCAAGCCGTTTACATAGTCATAAGCGTTCAAAAAGCGTGAACTGCTCGCACTTGGCACACATCTCCCTGTTTAGCGCAAAGAAAACTGCAGGTACATTTGAGGCAAAATAATAAGTAATTAACCAGCAGCGCCCGTGTTTGTTTAGTTAGGAACGGTCGTTGGGTTGGTTTTTACAATAGTAAGCAAAAAAAAAAAGTGGCAGTGCAACGCCGGCACACAGGGGAGGAAAAGCAAGCACAAAAAGAACGCAACTCCCGCTGGCGCAGTTTCAGGCAGGGGGCACGCGAGCACTGCGAAGGCGGGAAATTTGAATTGCATTGGGTGGTAGCACTAAGCGGATAACGGCACCACAGCCCATTATGGTGAATCACTACTCTGCACTTCCGACAGCTTTCTCATTGAGTGGAACGGCTTTAATTTTTTTCTGTCGCAGCTCTGCTGATACATTCTTTTTCATTGCCGTTTGTATACCCTTAACTGGTTATCACCCTCCTTTCTTGAACGTCAGTGCTCTTATATTCTACTTCTATTCTCGGTGTTCATTTTTTTTTTTTTTTTGTATACTCATCTATTTTCGTGCTTTCAGGTTATGAAATTGCGCCTGCAAAAAGGCATTGCGTTTTTTTTCCCCATGTTACCTTGCGCCAAACCTGCTTCATTTCTCCCTTGTGTCGCATAGATGATGATGATGATGATGACTTTGATGTCAACCTTTTCGCAAATGGGTATTTGACAGGGTTCCCCAGACCAGGCGAGGTTTGGTGGGATGGCCAAGTTTTAGCTCCGATGTGAGGTACCATGTTTGAGGAGGCTTACGGGTAAGAGTTGGTTGTTGTAAGTTCTATCTTTGTTATGTATCATCCGGTTTCTGGGAAAATCAGGTGCACAGGTATCTCGTAGGAAGGAGATCTCAGACTTCAGACTTCAAAAGTCTCGTCTTAAGGAACGTGGCAAAATGCAGTAGCCAACCGATTTTTTGGACCTAGAGGAGAGCGAGAAATAGTCCAAATAAAAGAACAGTCCGAAAAATCCGTGAGCCATTACTCCTATGGTACAAATGGCGGTTCCTCGGGAAAGTCCGGAATATGCAGCAAGTCCGAATTCTCGGAGTCCAAAAAAAAAAACGGTCGGCTACTGTATCTAATTCCAGTTAAATGTTTTTTCTGGGGCTTAATGTCTTTTTTTTTCTAATTTAATTTAAAAAGCTTTATTTTAGACGTGCGTCATAAGTTCTAAAGGCCGCCCCATACAGGCCAAAGCTAAAATAATTTTTATAATACCGATTCGCAGACTACGAACAAATGCCCAAGTTTATAAGAAAAAGAAACCTCGTAGCAACTAGCTAATATTTCACTGAATTACTCGGTACAGTTATGCCACAGGTGTCCGATTGTCATTTTATCCGCTCAGTGGTTGCTCCCTGTGGAAACCCATCGTCGGCCGCTGTGCAGTTGTATGCGTTGGCAGGTGTTGCTCACGTGACACCCCCTCCACATGTTCTTTATGTTGCTCGTGTACTCTGGAGACCAACGCTACCTGTTGTTGGATGCGTTTGGGTTGTGGCTCACATGACACCCTCGTCAGGTGTGCTCCTTGCTTGCCTCTCTGTGGTCAGATGCAGCGTCGGGGTTGTTTCTCACGTGACACCCTTTCTGTCTCAGCTGTGCGGTGGAGACCAGCCCTACCTCAGCCCCCAGATGCTCGAAGGTCATCACTTGCGGCTGCGCGAGTCGGCCAGGGAGATGTTTTCCGCCACGCGCAAGATGGGTGGGGAGGAGTTCTCTCAGCAGTACCTCGACAGGCTCACTCAGGTATGTTTTCGAGAGCTCCCTGCCTATTATAAGAACTATGACCTCCGGGCTTTCTTGGATGTCCTCTTACCCGCAGCAGTGGCTCAGTGGCTAAGGCGTGCTGCTGAGCCCAATTACGTGGGTTCGATTCCTGATCACAGTGGCTGTTTCTGAAATGGAGGTGAAAAGCAGAAACGGCTTGTGTGTTCAAGATTATGGCGCAGTTAAGGGGGGACACTGCTGTCAAAGCACCTTCCTTTAATTGTTATGTCAACTCTGTGCAACTTGTCAGTCTTGCTGCTTTTTTCCCACTGATTTCAAATACAGTAAAACCTCGTTACAAGAGACACTGTTACAAGAGACACTTGGTTATAAGAGACATTTGAATGAAAGCAGTTTGGTTGGTTTTCCTATGTCCGCCATGTGAGCAACATTGCATACAAGAGACCTTGGTTACAAGAGACACGTTTTTTGGCTCCCTTGAGTGTCTCTTGTAACGAGGTTTTACTGTATGTCATTATTTTTTTCAGTCGGTCAATTAGTTACCAAGATAATTAGAGATAGTCATTTTTGGAGGAACAGTAGACAAAACAGTGTTAGCCATAAAAATGTAATGTTCATATTTTTCAATACTATGAATCCTGGTGAGTGCAATAAGAGAATCGGTTTTTTTATGCACCGCCTGGAACTAATTCTCATTAAACTTTGGTGGCACCAGTGGCAAGGAACCATTTCGAATGCCCATTTCAAAAACCAAAGTTTAATGAGCTGTAAAATTAGTTCCAAGCGGTGCATAAAATAACCGATTCTCTTATTGCACTCACCAGGATTCATAGTATTGAAAAATATGAACATTGCATTTTTATGGCTAACACTGTTTTGTCTACTGTTCCTCCAAAAATGGCTAATTATCTCTAGTTATCTCGGGAACTAATCGACGGACTAAAAAAATGATGACATATTTGAAATCAGTGGAGAAGAGACAGCAAGTCTGACCAGTTTCACAGAGTTTACTTAACAATTAGAGGAAGCTGTTTTAAGAGCAGTGTCCCCCCATTAAACTTTGGGAGCACCAGTGGCAAAGAACCATTTTGAATTGGGTGCCATTTCAAACACCAGAATTTAATGAGCTGTAAAATTAGTTCTAGTTTTTGAACCTTGTTTTGAAGTCAGTTTTTGAAACTTGAAATTCGTAGCGTTTATCTGGAAATTTTAATACAGATTTTCACTTGGGATCCACCATCCATAAGTTAAAATAATTTTTCCTTGACTGGTGCACGGTTCTTAAAAAAAGAATGAATTGTCGCTTCTGTTGTTGTGAGTAATTTTTTCGTGTGCTTCTGCGTGTTTAGGTGAAGTGTAAAAAATATGTGCTGAAATTTGTTGGCTAATTTTTTTTTTCAAAAAACTTTGCGTTTCCAGGGCCACTTTGCTGACATGTAGTTTCTTCTCTCTCTCTCTCTCTCTCTCTCTCTCTCTCTCTCTCTCTCTCTCTCTCTCTCTCTCTCTCTCTCTCTCTCTCTCTCGCTCTCTCTCTCTCTCTGTGAGGAAATAGGATCTGTAATTAAATCTTTCTTTTCTTTTCTTCAACTATTGAAAATACGTAACCACTGAAATAAGAGATCTAGAAACGTGAAGGAACCCTTAAGGCTCTCTTTATTTCGTCTACAGACAGGCCGCATAAAAATTCAAATTCAGCAGTTTTATGTCAAAACTTGTCGGTAGCTTCTATAAAAAATGTTGACGTGAATATTGAAAACTAATTCTCGACCTCGTATTTAATATCAGGATGCTTTTCATGACAGTAATCCAGATGTTTAAAAAATAAAATCTTTGAATTGAAGGCGCCCTTCAAAAATTCAAAGAAAAATGAAAAGAAGAGCGGCAACAGCTGACACGCAGATTGTGTCGACAGTCCCGGTTGATTGCGTTTCACTTTCTGGCGGCGGGTACCCCCGCCAAACGCGAGTCGTCGCATCGCTGATAGGGCGCTGATAGCTGTGCAAATGAGTGGCCACAGCAGCAGAGATAACCCCTGGGAACCGCGACTATCACGAGGCTGGCACGAGGAATATGGAGTACGCATTGTATTCTCTGCCGCGAAAGAACGCAGCGCTATGTGTCTGCCGCTCTGTCTATTGTGCAGTCACAAATCCACAGCTGGGATGTTCTGCGGGGGTGAAACAGGTGGTTGCAAAACGTGGCTGTGTGTTAGACGGGTATGGTTTTTTTTTTTGTTTTTTTTTTTTTTTCTTGTAGTAGCAGTTCGCGGGTGCATTGAAATCAGGCTCGCGTGTCTGTCTCTTCAAAATTAACCATTTGTGTTGCGAGCTTGTCATGTCAAAGGCCACCGTCATGTCTACTTGTTCTTTGATTGTTCTTTGTTCTAATTGTTCTTTGTTTATTTCCCTGTTGTCACTAATGCATTGAAATCAGGCTCGCATGTCTGTCTCTTCAAAATTAACCATTTGTGTTGCGAGCTTGTCATGTCAAAGGCTATCGTCACATCCCCTTGTTATTTATCGCAGTGGTTCAGATATGCCATTGCAGTCAATTGTTCTTTGATGTTTATTTCTCTGTTGTCACTTCGATCCTTGAAACCCTTCGCGAATTGGCCTTTCCAGAGCACAATACATGTGTATTGCAACATGCTTAACCGCGAAGACTAGTTTCAGTGGGGTGAATACATTAGTGTGTTCATACAGTAGCAATAAAAGTGGCATATTTAGCAGTTGTTGGTTGACTGCATCTCATTTGCTCGCCATGTGGGAGGGCTTCATTTTATGGCGATCAAGGTCTTCCTTTTTTTTTTTTTTTTTTAGCTATATGGCTGATATGGATACTGGACCAAAATTTCTCAGAAGTGAGTTTGATAACTAAGAACATTATTTGTCAAGTGTGATTTCCTAATGAAGAGAATTTAGCACAAAACTTTGGTTAGCCTTTCTTTTTTATTATTTTTTTAGTTGTATAGTTATGGGCAGTGCAGTGGAAACTTTTTAGGCTTTGGGAATAGATGTGAGCGTTGGTGGATTGTGCAGTTCCAAAGTTAGGTAAAAAAGCAAAAATATGTGCGGGTTTTTTTTTTTTTTTGACTAAATTTGTAGGCAGTGTTGAGAGTGGGTACCTCGACACCACAAAATTCTCTTGCACGAAAGTCCTATGCGAGTCTGTATGCTTATGAAATAGTACGGCAATGTTTCGGAAATACTGATCATCAGCTTGCGATGCCATTTTCACAATGTCATGTAGGAACGTAACTTTCTTAGTTTTCATTGCTTGACTCGGATAAGTTGTCAGCACTCTGCGCATGCAGTAGGTCAGAGTAATGGGTACCTTTTTGGGACGCTCTGTGCGTTTATGTTAAGCGTTTATGGGTGGAAAATAACTTCATTCACAAAGCTTTTCATTTCTGCTCATGTTTCAATATCTTGTTCTGACTTGTAGAACCGCAAGAAGATTCCAAAGTAAAAGGCTAAAAAAGCATGTATTGCTATTTGAGCATACAGCATCGGAGGACTGTGGCTTCGAGCAAAGGTCTGTTAAACCCAAACAGTGCTTCGCGAAAGCTGGGAGCAGTTCGCTGATAGGTACGGAATACAGAGAACTGAAACAGCAGAAAAAAAGAAAAACAATGGCGTGCGGCAGAATGGAATCACAACTGTTCTGAAAAAAAAAAAAAAAGGCCGTGTTTTGATGCAGTGGCCATTGTCACAAAAGAATGACAGTTTTTTTTTTTTTTTTTCTACGCAAGTTGTAAAATGTTGCCTTTCTCTCTTTTTATACTCGGTAAACTTGTACACTGGCCTGCCTGACTGTTTTTCCTCTTGTTACCATCATGTCTGTTGGTTCATGTCTAGCATAGGCATAAATGATTTCGTTATGTTCAGCTGCTGATCATCCTTTTTTTGTTATTCAATGGATTTATGAAGGATTCTGTCTTGCTTTTGTTACCTCCACGGCAGCCCAGAGTAATAACCGCATGGTGGTCGGGTGTGTTCCTGCCCTACACGCGATTGCGAGGTTAACACCGAGTCACATTAGCTATGTATCCCTGAGAGGCTACACGAATGTTCGATCGGGAAAAGTTACAAGCCAAGGTGGAAACCCTAAGATATGCCGAGATGATTGAAACTACACTTTCGGGGTGTGGATTATGGTGGTGGAGTAGTTTTCGGGCAAGTTTGGAAATGCTGATTTTTTAATTTTTTTGCCGTAGCGTTCACACGATACCGTCTACCTTGTTGGTGCAAGAGAAGTGGTCGGCAGATTGATTGTGAAAGGACAAAGAACAGAAAGGTTCAGTGGTGATGCGGGGTATCATGTTGTTGGCTTACTTTTCATTGTGTGACAGTACCAACCAGCCACACAGTTGGTTATTTTGGGTGGGGAATCCAATTTCCATCTGTAAGTAGGTAGAGAAGGCATGTGAAGTTGCAAAAATATGTACCGTATTTATTCGATAAATTATAAGGCAAACACGACTATACGGCGAGGGTGCAGTTTGGAAAAATCGCCATATATATATATATATATATAAAATATATATAAGGCAGAAATAAGGGTTGGCAGTCAAGAAAACCTCGGAAAGCAAAGGGGAGGATATGGTGGGTCATTGAAACAGATAAAGAATTTGGAAAGAAAGTGGAGAAAAAATGCCCGCCAGGTGGGATCCGAACCCACGACCTCCAGAATACCGGTCTGGTGCGATAACCATTACGCTACCGGCGGGGCTATTTTCCCCCTCCACTTTCTGGGGTATTTATGTCAATGTAATTTTTTCCTGTGCTTGGGGGTAGTAGCCAGCTCTTCCTCCACTTTCTTTCTTTCCAAATTCTTTATCTGTTTCAATGACCCACCATATCCTCCCCTTTGCTTTCCGAGGTTGTCTTGACTGCCAACCCTTATTTCTGCCTTATTTTCAACGAGCCCCTCATTTCCTATTCTGATTCACTATGTATATATATATATATATATATATATATTATATATAGATACACGCACACACACTCATACACTGAGCTTTAAATACAAGGCGGGGTATGACTTTGAGGCTAGCAATGTTGGAAAAAAACCTCGCCTTATATTCGAATAAATGCAGTATGTCTCTGCTTAGAATGCATTGGCGAATTAGGCATGAATCCTGGATATCGCTCAGTTGTTACATTACCTTGATTCTGGTAATGATTTGTCTTGTAAACGAAGAAAATGTTCTTGTCTCGTTTTTTTTTTTTTTTTTTTTCATCTTTTGATATTTTTAAAACTTGAGTTAAAATGAGTACCTTACTCTTGTTCAGAACCATGGCCAAAGGGTGGGTGAAGGTCAGAGATCAGCATACAATATTCATGTGTTTTATTGCACTTGGAAATGCATACTAATATTGTACATATTTTCATACAACTCAAAGCATTGCTTCATGAAAGGAAGATTGGCGTTTGGGAGCTAGTGGTACACGGTACATGACAAGGTGACATTGGCACCAAAGCTTACTACCAACAGCTCAGTGGGTGGTACATGAGAGTGGGACTTTATATTGGCACATTTATACAAGTATTTTTATACGTCTTGTTACTATGTACAGCTAGGAAATTTGGCGCGGTATGCGCATTCTATATCGACAATATTAAGGGCAGGGTAAAACCAAGGGTTTTACCAAGGGCAGGGTTTTATAAAACCAAGCAAGGTACCTTCTCAAGAGCAAGGAAAAGCTGGAACTTCATTTGGTGTAATTAGGCACATAGTTTCTGATTAGGCTTCCAGGGTACTGAACTCTTTGTCCTGAACTCATTGTCCTCAGATTCACCCCCAATGTTGTGACATTGGGGGCAAATTTAACTAACACTTTGTTGCAATACGTATGAAGTGTATTGGGGATTTAAACAAGCCCAGCACAAGCAGGATATTAAACTGTGTTCTAGTGTGGACTGTTTGAGCATGTTTTAGGCCATATGTGGAGTGTGCAGGCAGTACATGAAGCAGTTGGAACAAACATCCGCTTGGAGCAGTTCTTCTCGAAAATGTCAGAATTCCGAGTGTTGTCGTGTGTAGACGAAACTAGGGGCTAAATTTATGCAAGGACTGCTCTTTCCAGTAGGATTGTGCAGTAATTGAGAGGAGCGGGTGTGAAATAACTTATCTTTAATGCAGGGTTGAGAGCATTCACCTGTCCTAACAAGATACAGGGTGATGGCCAGTAGTGACCTTTGAGCATGTATTTGTAACTCGTTTCCTTTAGTGCATGCCTTTTTCAAGGCAGGTGCCACAGTATAAGTGATGTGTTGAATGTTAGCGGTCTAGAGACTTGCATATGAACACTCGTACTGTAATATCTTGTTGAGTGAAAGACTGTGTACCTTGTTTCTATAAAGTAAAGTAGAGATGTGGCTGTCTGCGAGTACACCAAGTTAGAAATGTTGTCAGTCCCTCAGTTATGTTAATTTTTGCTTCTACATTAAGGTTTCCAAGTGCTTTAAAAAAAGCGCTGTCTCTGTGTATTCTTTATTCTGTCTTTCTTGCAGTGCTAGTTTCACTCGTGAACATCATTCCAACTCCCCAGCTTCCAGTACTTCCGCGTCTTGCAACTATTGGAAAATTGTTTACATTTAATGGTAAAAAGAAAAGGCCCCAAGGTGGAACCCTGAGGTAAACCTGTTGACACGGCTTGTGGATTCACTGTTGGAAAATTGTTTACATGTAAGCATAAAAAGAAGAGGCCCAAAGACTAAACCCTGCGGTATAACACCCGTTGACATGGCTTACAGGTTTGGCATGTGTCGATTTGGCAACTTGTGCTCTTTGGCGACTAATTTCCCGCAATCCCCCACTTCCCCTCGTTGCACATGCAGGAGATTGACCAGACGTTTGAGAACTTTGCCAAGCACAACGAGAGCAAGAACATCTTTGCGGCGGCGCGCACGCCGGCCACGCTCTTTGCGGTGGTGCTCGCCTTCTACTTTGTGTCGGGCGCCTTTGCCCTGGTGGGGCTGTACGCCTTCGCCAACTTCTGCAACCTGCTCATGGGCTTGTCCCTCATCAGCCTCTGCCTGTGGGGCTACGTGCGCTACAGCGGTGACATGCGCGAGGTGGGCGCCCACATCGACACCATTGCCAATGTCATTTGGGCCAGCGTGAGTAGACGCCTTTTGTCCTTGAATGGGGTGGTGCGTAGGCGGAAGAATTGACCAGAATTAGGGGAAATCCCCAAGGTGAAGTAAGTTTCTGCAAAGGAAAGTATGACATCCACCTGACAAGGAAAGCTATACAGCTTCCTCAGAAACTTCGCAGTTGAAGAAAAATCACGACCAGGACGAATTTTTTTTCAACTGCGAAGTTTCTGAGGAAGCTGTATGCTTTCCTTTGTAGCCGTATGGCTGCATTCAGGTGGATGTCATACTTTCCTTTGCAGGCGGAAGAATTAGTTGCAAATGGGGGTGAATCGGAGTGAGCTGCTTGTAAGAAACAGTGGCAGGTTAGTCCACTTCCGCACATAGTAGGGAAGGTTGTATGTGAAGAAAAGGGTGGTCTTGACAACGTGACACTTGTGATTGAGGAGTTCTACCATTCAATGGAAGTGTATGTGTGTTATACACAAAGCCCAAAGACCATCCACTACACTTGGGCATAACGAAAGAGGAAGCGCTCGGGTCCGGGACGTTAGCAGGGGTCTACCGTACAGTTCCGAAAGAACGCCCACCTAAAGCAGTGAGATATTAAGTGAAGAACACAGGGTGGGCGAACTTTCGGGTCAGGTGCGAAAAACTACTACAAAAAAGTGGCCGCACTGCCAACCAAAACTCTGGGGAGGGGATATCAAGAAAAAATTGGGCGAACTTTCGGGTAAAATGTAGAAGCACGCAATCTTGATGTCTTGCTTTCCCAGCATGGATAGTTCGGCATGAACAACAAAGTTGGTCATCTGCTGTTCAGTATAGAAAGCTTTCTAGCACCCACAGATTCAACCTGTGAAAAGTGTCAGAGTGCTTACCTTATTTGCACACCTTTTTTTTTGCTAAGAGTAGCCTTTATAGGGGCCCTGCAGCACTTACCATCCACTACTCGGAATGTTTCTTGGGGTAAAGTCTATTGTCTCAGCAATCTCCTACCGCAAGAATTATGAAAATCCATTCACTGTCACCGAAACTACACGCAATGAGAATTCGCGCATAATTGTTCCCTCTCAACTCGACTGTGGACAACGTGACGAAAGCTGCGCGCTCTCTCCCGGAGAGGGTGGCGGCTCGCGGCATTCTCTTCGGCTACTTTCGATATATCAGAGGCCGGGGAGTTTCTCCTTCTCTCCGAAACGTGGAGGGCTCAATTTCCAGTCTGGTGCCACAAAAAAGGAGGCATCGCTGCCTGCTCACAAGCAAGCGCTCAGGCTGGTAGGGCGTTTTTGAAGCAATAAACGTTTGTTGTCGAGTGGTCTCGTGGAAAGGGGAACATTGAGTTCACTCAAACTCTGTGCACACTCAAAACACAAAAGAAACGCCAAAACTGTGCGTACAGGTTCACGCATAGAAGAGGTTAGTACATAGTGCCGACGACGGCAGATCGTCGCAGGAAATGCGAGAAATAATTCGCAAAGTTGACCAGTGACAGCCAATGGGACAGCCATGGCTGCAATGACGTTGTTTAGGCCATGCCAGGGCTGCATAATGAGGAAAACTGAAGAGAGCGCAGTTGGTTTTTCAGTGTCTTTCACAGCGATTTGCGCGCTCACCGCTTCATGTGCACATGTAATATTTGGCTCAGGTATTCCTGGCAGAGTAATCTAAACGTCGTGCAGGTTTACTTGCACTGCTCAAAAAGTGTTGCAGGGTCCCTTTAAATTTGTGTGCACATCGCAATCAGGCTCAGGAGGAAAATAAGCTTCAAAGCGGCCAGCAGCATTGCCATAGACACAAACTGCTTTGAAAATCGAACTCAATCAAAAACAATCTGTCAACATCACGTGAGTAAATTTTGGCACACCCATTGCTCAAAGGGCACACCTTAGTCAGCTGTTGCACATTTTTCTGCTGCTGCTGCGATTAGCATGTCAAGTCTAAAATTATGAATGCCAAGGCACCTATAATCGTGAACCCTTTCAGTGTCCCCCGGTTTAGTTTTAAGAAAGTCGAAAAGCAAAAATGCTTGTGGTATGAGACTTCGGCGCATGTTAAAGATTCCCAGGTGGTCAAAATTAATCCGGAGCCCTGCATGCCTCATCACCTGCGCCGCGTCGGCACGTCAAACCCTACAATCAATCAATCAATCAGTTTTAATGAAGTTTGCGAATCACAAGTGATTTTCGCTGCCACAGTTACATGCGTCAACTAAAACGTCTTCCGCCAGGTGCGTGGTGTCTTGTTCCACATCTGCGTGGTAGAATTGGTGTCAAATTATTTTTTTTTAATTTTCCTGCATAAACCTACATGTGTGTTACAATAAGGTGTGTGAATACGGTACAAATACCGTATTTTTCGTTCTATAAGTCATACTTTTGTACAAGTCGCACCCCCGTCAAAACAGCAGTTTTTAAAAAAAACGTGTATAAGACGCACCGGTGTACAAAACGCGCTTGTTAATCAGGTAAACTCCGAGAGGATCAGTTTGTTAGAAAGTGCGGCGAAAGTACATGGCTACGGTGGCCGCCGCCTCTGAGCACATCCCCCGGTAAGCAGTGCTTGACACGTGCATCTACCGTCCTAAGTCTAGACAGAACTAACTTCTCAAAAATGGCTTATTGATACACACAGATGGCATGTACTTACAGGCTGTGTTTAGGCAAAACCATTGAAGTCTTCTTCCTCCAACTCGCTATAATTCATTCATTTAGACCACAGAGCTGTGTCCCTTAACGTATGCTGACATCACGCAGCGCACAGGCACCTTTTTGAGCGCGGGCCACGTGCGGCCACCACATACCAAATTTATTCCATACATAAGCTGCGCCGATGCACCAAAGAAAATTTCAGGAAACAAAACGCGACTTATGCACCGGAAAATACGGTACTCTGCAGATGCGAGGCTGTGGCTCCCTCGGGTGGGATAAAAGTGAACGAGGACTGTGCCTGTTCTCTCTTTCCCCTCAGCTGCTCAAGCCGCTGTACAAGACTGTGATGCAGGACCGGGTCCTGCCTCCGCACCTGACGGGGGGCGCGGGCGAAGGCACGCGGGCGCCCCCAAACGGCCGGCTCAAGGCCAACTGAATGGCCAAGGCCGACTCCAACGCCAAGACTCACCTCAACACCACCCAAGTGCCTTGTTGCGGGCCCTCTCTCTCTCTTTGTACTACCGTTGTGGAGGAATAAAAGAGGCCCTCGTTGTGCATCGCTCGTCTGCCGGCGGTCAACCGACAGGCCTGTCGGCTGGGCTTGTTGGGTTCAACCGGCGTGTCCTCTGGGAAGGGCTGGTTTTGTGTACTTGACCTGAATACAGGTTGCAGTGCTTATTTCTGGCAGCGAGTGTGTAGGTCAGAAAGTGGCTTACCTGCCAGGTAGCAGTAAGATTACTGATAATGTGAGGTTAAGCATACAAACTTCTTTATTCTATAGGGACCGGGTGGCCGTTGTATGGCACCACCGCTCAAATTTTTCATGTCTGCGTGCAGTTTGACGTATTGAAGAATATATTTACAGCTAAATGCTCCTACAAAGCCGGTATGTGCAGCCGATCCAGGAATGCTGTGGCGCTGGCCTTTGGCAGTTGATGACGAAGTGGCGTTGTGCACAAGCGAAAGACCAATATTCCTTCTAAGATTTACCCAAAAACAGAAATTGTGATGAATGACGCTAGAAACGTGTTTAATTTCACGGAAATACGCTTACAACAGTGATCAGGAATCGTTTACACAATAAACACCGTATGATAGAATGTTATTGCTTGTCGTGGAAAAGCAGTGCTTTACAAGACTTGCAACGGTTGCTGGCTGGTTGGTTAATGGTTTTTCAAAAGCACAATTCCCGTGTGGCTGAAGGACGAGAGACGAGAGGTTGCCAAAGACCTGTCCTCAGTTTCACAACTGAATGCTGCTGGCGAGTTTTACAAGCTGCCACCTATGCTTGAAAAATTATGCACACCTCCATCTAACGACGATGATGGCCTATCGCAAAGCTTTCTCGTGTGGATTTCTTTGGTTGCCTTCTGGATTTAAACTTTGACTAGTTGAGCTTCGAATTCGACCAGCAGGCAGTTTGGTCTTGTTGCAGCATCTTTGAATTTAACTCTTTCCCATTCTATTTCGTATTAAAAAAGCTTCGCATTCAACCATCGTCGTAGATGGACAGAGGGCTGAATGATCTTGCTGTTTTATTTTGCACTTCCATGCACTCCTCTCCGAATCCTAACTTCTTCCAAGATGTCGGAACTGCGTCTGTGCAAGAGGACTCTGGCTGATACACCCTATTTGAGGCAACTAGTCGCACATTTTTGGTTTTTTCACGAGGCATTACATACACGATGTTTTGGGGTACTCGGCAAACAATACTTAAAGGGGCCCTAAGTAGGCTTCCGAAGGTCGCCATTTCAATCGCGCAGTCGCTAGAGTACCCCTTCACGACAACCTAGATACCAAATATTACAACTCCGCGTAAAGCAGGGGCCGCACAAACACGAAAAATTTCCCCGCATTTCCCCGAGGGGAAGAATGTGAAAGCGCGAATGCATGAGTTGAATTTGCGCGGTTCGGTAATGTTCGCGAAAGAGAGATCACACACACACACACACAACTACAAAGAAAGAAAGATGCATTTATTCACAGACACCTATTTGTGTTGTCGTTGTACTTGATTGCTGGAGCGGATCTCAGCTTTGAAATTTCGTGTCAGTACTCCTTTAAGCGGGTGCATTAGCCCTTCTCACGCCCGATTCCTGGCCAATCCCCCACGTGGGTATGTGCCATGCACAGACACCTATTTGTGTTGTCGTTGTACTTGATTGCTAGAGCGGATCTCAGCTTTGAAATTTCGTGTCAGTACTCCTTTAAGCGGGTGCATTAGCCCTTCTCACGCCCGATTCCTGGCCAATCCCCCACGTGGGTATGTGCCATGTCAGCGGCCAGGCAGCGCGCGCCCATCTCCCCCCGTTGCCAAGGAAGACGAGGAGATTCCTGGCCAATCCCCCACGTGGGTATGTGCCATGTCAGCGGCCAGGCAGTGCGCGCCCATCTCCCCCCGTTGCCAAGGAAGACGAGGAGCGCGCGCACCCGCAGCTGTTGCTATAGGACGGACGGCGGTCACCGGAATTCAGGGTCGCTTATAAAGTGCATTCGCACTTAAAAAAAGATTCCATTTTCTCTCCTGGCTCACCAACCATACCTTGCCGCCACACTGCCGCGCTCTGACGCAGTTCTTTCTGGCTCTGACGCGCCTTTATGACGCACGAGACGTTGCCCAGTACGGCGCCGCGAAAGCGAACCACAGCGACAGGCTCACCGTGCAACTGGTGCAACCGGAATCTGGTGGGCGGAGCATGCGCGTCGAGTGCTAAAAAAAAAAAAAAAGCGCGCGCAGGGCTTAGCGCAGCCAATGACTGCACGTACATCAAGGAGGGTGATGGATTGCCCAGTTTCTCTCGGTGGTCTTGCGCCGGGTCGATGACGTCGTGGCTTCCACAGTGCTTCGGAAGAGCCATTAGAGGAGGAGAGCCCCAGGCCTTATGGGTGGCCCCTTTTAATGAGCGATAACTCGGCTAATACTTAACGCATTTAAACAATTTTTGCGGCATGACGTTCCTTGGATAGTACTCCAGTGACTGCGCACGCAAAATCAACATTCGGCAGCCTGTATATTATTGGCTATTGATGAAATGACGACTACAAACGTGGGAGTTCCACAATTGGCTGCCACTGTCACTCACGAAAACCGAAGGCAGCAAGCTCACAATTACAGAAAGTGTAAACGGCCACAAAGTAATCGATCTCGTACGTAAGTGCCTTTCTCTTCAAAGCACTCGTATCGATGTATCCCACCATTAGGGCTGCAGTGTTCACGTAAAACATCACAGCTCCTTGTCGTCCGCCCTCACGCCAAACGACACATCAAGGAACAGATTCAAATACTCCTTTATGGCCAGGCCTTCACTCCAAGCCAAAGCATCAAAATCCTGGGCCTACATCTCCAGGCCAACACCAAGAGTGCCGCATCCTTGCAGCGCCTCAAACACAGCAGCAATCAAATCATACACATGATCAGGCGTGTTGCCCCCAAGAAGCGAGGCCTCAAGCAAGATTAATTCTACGCTTAGATTAATTCAAGGTTAATTAGATACGTTAATTAGATTAATTAGATACGCTTAGGTTAATTCAAGCTTTCGTCCTCTAGAGTATCACTTGCGTCACCCCCTATCTTCTTCTCGGCAAGGAGGACATAAAGATGCTTGATATAATGATAATAAATGCAGTTAAGCGGGCCATTGGTCTTCCCATGAGTGCGTCCACGGAGTTGCTGCTTAGGATGGGGCTCCACTACGGTGGAAGAGCTGATAGAGGGCCATCTTTCTAACCAGAAGCTCCGATTGAGCAGAACTGAAGTGAGTCGCCGCATCCTTCATTAGATTGGCTGGGCAGCACAAGATGTCACTCTCGGACTCTTGGCGACAAGAAGAAGCTCCCTCCTTTATCTAGAAATATGAACCTCACACACCACGAGGGTCGCCGACAATCAAGGGCTCAAGCGCTCAGCACCACCCTATAGGTGGGGATCATGCAGTTATCTACACAGGCGCCTCCCAACATCGAGGGCAGCAGTACGCCATCATCGTGGCTACTACCAGAACCAATCTCCTTGCGTGTGCCTCACTCAAGATCCAAGGCATGACGGCAGGAGAAGAGGAAGCCATCGCCTTGGCTCTCGCTCAACCATGGGTTCGGAAGGTAGTCACCGATTCCCAACAAGCCTAGCAGAATTACCAGTCGGGGTGGGTGTCCCAAGCTGCAGTGCATGTGCTAAATAAGCACTGCCCAACCGGTTCCATTCAGCTCATCTAGACGACTGCTCACGCTTCCATGGAGGGCAACCAATACGCCCACCAACAAGCCTGCGCTTTTACCCTCATGCTATGGAGCTGCACGAGGACAGTCACACGCTTGTCACGTTCATAGACATAACCCAGCATTATCGCCTTCAGAGACAGACCCTACCCTCACCGCACCCTGAACTTTCCACGGAACTACTCTACGGCTCATTCCAACGGACGCGTTTCACTCAATGCACCCGAATGGCTGCGACACTGAATGTAAATTTTGCTCAGAAATGGAAACACTCCACCACATAATCGGGGTGTGCGACTTTCGCCCTGAGCACCCTCCTCCCTTTCCGTCAACTACCGAACAAGAGACATGGGAGATGCTGCTGCACAGCCCCTCTCGGCCTACCCAGCTTCAGCTGGTGGACAGAGCACAGGCGGCGCGGAATGCATGTAGGCGCCAGGGAAGAGGGAACCACGCCCCTGGCCCACCCTCTGGGCTGTTCAGAAATCTGAATAAAAGTATTTCCTCCACCTGTTCCTCCTCCTCCATCTCTCTCAGATTTTGCCGCCTCTGTCGGCGGCGGCAGAGACGGAAAAGTGAGATCGGCTAATGCCGGGTTTGAGCTGCGTTCAATTTTATATAAAAAACATTTCCACTCATGGGATTCCCCAATACAACTCAAACACCGTTCATTAATCATGCATTGATTTGACATTTCCAAAGAATATCTCTTGGAAGTAATTAAAGGGTGTGGTTAAGTGCGTTTCAATTGTCTCTGGTTCCACTGTTTGTATAGCCAAGTGAGTGAGTTTAAGGGATGTCACATGGGTAATCGTTGTGGGTGCCGCTTACAGCTTTGCTTTCCAAGCACATTCAGAGAGTGGATTGGCGCGCATTCTTTTTTGTTGTGGCTAATTTTAGGGTTAAGTTATCACTTCTTCCGGTTTTTTTATGATACAATTCCAACCTCCCAAGCACACGTGTGCATTTTCCTTCCCATCTCGCAATGAGGCTCCCTGGTAAGTCGAGATTAAAGAGTTTTTGCAGGCTATTGGCGCCTAAATTAGTTGTTATTTTTATTTTCCCGCTATAAAATAAACCGATTTGGCTCTAACACTCGTGCCAATTCCTATGAGGCCTTTCGTTTTGTAAATGTAGCGGCCTGCACGCCAACACAGCTTTTTGTTCTTTCCAATGGCAGCACATGTTACTGCCCGCCGCCGCTGCTATCCTGATACCCCTCGGGTCTTTGCGGTGGCCCGGTGATTAGGAAGCTGGCTTCAAGACGTTAAGGTCGCGAGTTCAATTCAAAGGACCTCCCTAACCACATTTTTCGTTTGAGGCGCGACTGCCAAAACCTGCTCGTTGGCTCCTTGACTCATCGCAACCTTACCTCACACTTTTAAGTGCGAATGCACTTCTTAAGCGAGGCTGAATCGTCCGCCGCCGTAGTCCGCATAGCAACAGCTGCGGGTGCGCGCGCTCCTCGTCTTCCTTAGCAACGGGGGGAGATGGGCGCGCGCTGCCTGGCCGCTGACATGGCACATACCCACGTGGCGGATTGGCCAGGAATCGGGCGTGAGAAGGGCTAATGCACCCGCTTAAAGGAGTACTGACAGGAAATTTCAAAGCTGAGATCCGCTCTAGCAATCAAGTACAACGACAACACAAATAGGTGTCTGTGAATAAATGCATCTTTCTTTCTTTGTAGTTGTGTGTGTGTGTGTGATGTCTCTTTCGCGAACATTACCGAACCGCGCAAATTCAACTCGTGCATTCGCACTTTCACATTCTTCCCCTCGGGGAAATGCGGGGAATTTTTTGGCCTAGCTTTTTCCCCCTGTCCACTTCGCCGATGATGATAGTTTCCAAGGCGAAACTAAAAGCTTAAATTGCTCCGCTGTAAAGACTCATAATTGCAGCGAAAACTTGCAGCAAGTGGTGGGATCTTAAAAAACGAGTTCATTCACTCATGTGAAAAGAAAACCGGATCCCACAGATGAAGAAAAAGAGGTTCTAAGCATGAGATTGTAACTTACGCCGTTTACGCAGGCCTCGTTGGAGTGGTTAGGCGTTATTTCGAGTGCTTATAGCTTGGAGAATTAAGCAGCCACTTTACTTCGGTGTAGCTTGGGGACGCAGATGATGTACTCGCGTGAAAAGAAAACTGGAGTGCGGAGATTATACAATGTAGGGAAACATGAGATAGTGACTTAATCATACCATTCACAGGCGCCTCCTCTGAACATCATTTTTATTGCCTACAGCTTGATGAAAAAAGGTGGTTTACTCACTTGGAGAGTAACCAGGAGCGCGGAGATGAAGTAATGAAAGGAAAGCATCAGATCGTGACTTACACCGTTCACAGGCTCCTCGCCTTAATCTGTATGCGTAATTTCACATGCTGACAGCTGGGAGCAGCGTAAACAAGCGTGATATTCCCAAAGGTAAGCACGGGTACCGTCACCAAGAAGAAAAAATTCAGCGCTGCATGTGCTCAAGCCCACACAAAAAAGAGGTGTGGTATCGCGTGGGTGGAGTTTGTTTTAACATGATTGCATGATTCCCGGTATTTTGACAAGCAGGTTGACCCCCAAAAGCCAAATAAACAAGCTAGTCGGTACTTGCCGGGATTTGTAAGTGCAGAGCACTTTAGGAGCTCGTCTTGTAGTCGTAGCTCGTTGGCCTTCGCAATGTCTAGCGACTGCCTAAATCGGGCGGCGCAACGAGATAAAGGACTGAAGTAGAGCCCCATGGCGTTACAGCGTAACGGACGACAGAGGCTTTAAAAAGCAAGCGGTTTATATAGACATAACCGCGCCACACTATTTAACTGCTTGCGCTTGTCTGACATCTCCGCGTTGTTTAGCGCAAAGAAAACTGGTAATACATTTCAGGCAAAATTTGTGTATATAACTGGCAGCACCCGCGCCCAATTAGTTCAAAATGCCTGTCGGGTGTTTTTTGTGATAGTAAGCCAAAAAAATTCCCCGCATTTCCCCGAGGGGAAGAATGTGAAAGTGCGAATGCACGAGTTGAATTTGCGCGGTTCGGTAATGTTCGCGAAAGAGAGGTCACACACACACACACAACTACAAAGAAAGAAAGATGCATTTATTCACAGACACCTATTTGTGTTGTCGTTGTACTTGATTGCTAGAGCGGATCTCAGCTTTGAAATTTCGTGTCAGTACTCCTTTAAGCGGGTGCATTAGCCCTTCTCACGCCCGATTCCTGGCCAATCCCCCAAGTGGGTATGTGCCATGCACAGACACCTATTTGTGTTGTTGTACTTGATTGCTAGAGCGGATCTCAGCTTTGAAATTTCGTGTCAGTACTCCTTTAAGCGGGTGCATTAGCCTTTCTCACGCCCGATTCCTGGCCAATCCCCCACGTGGGTATGTGCCATGCACAGACACCTATTTGTGTTGTCGTTGTACTTGATTGCTAGAGCGGATCTCAGCTTTGAAATTTCGTGTCAGTACTCCTTTAAGCGGATGCATTAGCCCTTCTCACGCCCGATTCCTGGCCAATCCCCCACGTGGGTATGTGCCATGTCAGCGGCCAGGCAGCGCGCGCCCATCTCCCCCCATTGCCAAGGAAGACGAGGAGATTCCTGGCCAATCCCCCACGTGGGTATGTGCCATGTCAGCGGCCAGGCAGCGCGCGCCCATCTCCCCCCGTTGCCAAGGAAGACGAGGAGCGCGCGCACCCGCTGCTGTTGCTATGCGGACGGCGGCGGAATGCGGACGGCGGCGGACGCTTCAGGCTCGCTTAAGAAGTGCATTCGCACTTAAAAAGTGGCCGCCAGAAACGACGCACGCGTTCCAAACTGCGCTGTAAGGAGCGGGCTCGTGCGGGATGAAAGCAAGCACCAAAAGAACAGAACTCCCGCTCGCGCTGTTCCAGGCAGGGGCGCGTGAGCACAGCGAAGGAAAGAGATTTGAATTGCATGGCACAAACCTCCGTTCAATTCATCGAGCGAGGAGTGAGACGAGGAGGCGAAGAGCATGATGGGTGGTAGCAGAGATACAATAACAGCCCATCATAGCCAATCACTCCTCCGCACTTCCGACAACTTTCACGTTGAGTGGAACGTCTTCAATTTGTAAGGGCAGCAAGGTAGCAAGGTCGCCTCCCCTTTTATTCCTCTACAATAGTAGAACAAACAGAAATAGATACGCCTAGTACAAGGTACTTCGGCAGTGTGTCTTGGCATTTCCCTATCAACTGGTGTTGGAGCGAAAGTTTGGTGGTGGCCTCCTGGCTTCATCTTCGTCATCTGTCAGGTGTGGCAGCACGGCGCGATCCCGCATCGCTGACTCGTATAAATGCTCCTGCAGCTGCAAGAAAACCAACCCGCCGCCGCTTCAAATTTTATATGACGAATTTGGTGAGCCACCAGTAGTACACAACATGCAACTTCAAGCGCCACGTGCAAATGCAAAATCTTTTTAAGGTTTAATTGACGGCAGCAAAAGTAAACGGCTGCTGCAAATTTTAACAAATTGTGATCGACTTGGAGAATTCTTCAGTTCACTGCGAAGCTACCGGAGAATATTTTTATCTGCAGCAGTCACTGCAAACTACGGCTAGGCTACCATTTTCGATCACCTATTTTACGCGGCCTCTTTCAATTGGGAGATCTCATTCTCCACTATCGGCAGGTTTGAATATAGAGCTACCCAATAGAATTGACGAGATGTACGCTTGCATGCTTCGGGGCGTTCCCCCACCGTCTTTAACCGCTAATTTCTCGCAGAGGACGCCAGATTCCTTGAATGCTGCTTGCGTAGTGATACCCTGAAAGCGAAAGTCGGAATTATCGCTGCCAATACTTTATGTGACGGCTCGCAGATTAGTTTCGGCCAAATATTACGAATAAGCTCTAATCAAGCAAAAAATATTGTCACGTAGCCAAAGAGAACGCAGCTGCTTCGAAGGAAAAATAAGTTTATAGCAGCAATTTGTGCTGCCTTAACAACTCACATTATTTTCTTAGTTTTTAGTTGAGCGAAGGCGGCGAAGCAGCAGTAAAAAAATGACGTGCGCAGGTGAGTGTCGCCAAATCCAATGGCGTGATTTCTGCTTGGCGGGCGTTTATCTTTCGGAGTGATTGTTACTCGAACCGTCGAATTACAACCAGAATAATGGAGATCAAAGAAGAGTATTCTAGCTGGAGACGTCAGGGTGAAAAACTCTCCTAATGAAATAAGATAGCCCGTGCGGCATAGAAAAGAAATGAACACGACAACCACTTAGGTTGAAGCCGAGATAACACAGCCTGGCACTGCCGGACGCTAAAAACAAAACACTAAACAAACAGAATGCATAGTTTGTGGCAAGGCCTGAGTTATTCTAGCTGCAACAACAACTTGCAAACGAGGCTTGTCCCACTCGCGTTCGTTTATTAGAGTAAATCCCCGTGGTATTCTACTGTGTGAGATATAATTGAAATCCAATCGTTTTGGTTTTCACACTCTGAAAAATGGCCAGGCCAAGAGAGGAGCCGCCATTTGTATACTGGGCTTCCTCGATTATCAGTCCCGGATCGTCCGCGGACTGCCCGAGACGCTATCAGGTGCTCGATTTTCCCATGTACTTCTATGGAACTTCCGGTCCGAACGCAGTCCTCGGACTGCCCGCGGTTCGTCCAGGACTGCTAAATCGAGGAGGCCCATTATATCGTGGAGCAGCGGGATATTTGCTTTATATGTTTCCGTTCGTTTATGACTTTTTGCTGTACTTCTTTATTGATTCGTATTAGGGGTAAAATTTTTTGTACTTTGCGTAAGCTCCAGGCTAGTGCAACACAAACATGAGTAAAAACCTCCCTAACTTCAGAAAATGACGTCCGAAGTACATGGGCATAAACAGAATTCACACGCGCAGTTTGGATTCTCGCATTCAACAGAAAATATTTAGGCTGAAAAATTTACCGTTGTTTTTTGTATGTCTTTGATCCGCCACAAGACCTTCTATGTTCGCACACCTCTTTCTGGCACAAATTTCCTGGAGCATGCCGCTGACGGGATCAGCACGTCAAAAGCCAAAATTTTTCACAACGCTTTTCATTCAATGCCAGTCACTCTCAGGAGACTGCGTTAGTAAGAACAGAAAGGTTGACATTGCATATTTTGTGCCTACTTTTAGCAGAACCAGAAACAATATAAAAAATAATCCCCACCCATCCTGATATGAGGAATATGCACAGGTACAGAAGGAATGTTTTCTGGTTCCAATTGTTACAAAAGGTAGAATACAAGTCAACGCTTAGAGGTTGAAAGATATGATTGGATAATGTTGTACCTCAGAAGTTCGAATAGGCGCTGCCCTAAACTTTGAGGAGCGCGCTAGTGGAGTGGTGCAGAATCGTTTACATCAGCGGATACTGTATTCAAAGGGGGGGGGGGGATCTTTCCAGCATCACCTTTTTGGTTTTTCGCCTCCTGAAAAACAACAGCTAGTCGGCTCAAATGTGAGGTGGTCACCTTGTGGAGTTACTCAGCTATTACCCTTGCGGCTATTACTAACCTCTTTCGTACAATTCCTACTCCCATGTTTTATTTCTATACAGCGGCGTTCTTTTCTCAAGATGTGCCCATCGGAAGGTGTAAATAAAACTCTCCCGCTTCACAGCCCATATTTGTGCGTTACGTTGGTGTATTATGGATTGTCACCGCTACCATTTTGTGAATAACGGTGTTTTCATTATTCCATGCAATACATTTTTTTACCTTGCCTGTCACAACGTGTTATTGCAATTGAAAATCACTTTGTCTACCATCTTGACAGCGTGGATTTGATGCAATTTTTTAATACCCGTGGTTGTGAAGCAGTAAGCTGGGGCGCTGTTGGGAACTCCGCTTACATCGGGCCGTTCGAAAAACGATTCAATGCTGTGCTGAAGTGTATAGCTACAAAACATGGCTAGTTTGAAGCACAGCTGGCTAAAAAAAAAAGGCCTCTGAAGGTGTATTAGAGTGCTTCCACGCCATCAGAACACTATTCTATGCTGTAAAACAGGTTACCGCAATAACCGTGGCCTTTTGGAAGGCCTGCACGAAAATGAGGCAACCCTGTGCTTTCTAAAGCCTGAAGTCCTTGGGACGATGGCAGGTTTTCAGAAATTCTATTTCCGCATTTTTTACATAAAAGCCAGTTAGATATACAGGTAGCCCTTGCTCGGTTGGTTACTGCAAGTGACCAGTTGGTTACCCCAGAGGATGTCCAATTATTCAACTTGCAGCCTTGTTACCTGTGTCGCCCTGATCGCCTCCGTACTCCCAGATCGGTATGATCGCGGCGGTTTCGGCATAGCGCTGAAGCTATTTAGAGTTCTTCCGCTTCGTTGGTCAGTGTCTGATGTTGCGGAAGGTCTTCTTTAGCTTTTCAAACAATCCTTTTACCTTACCTAACGAATAGTGATATTTGCGAATTAAATACCACTGCTCGGCTCGTTACGCTAGTGCCTATTACGGTTTGTTTACTTATTTCAGCCTTTCTTTCTTTCTAAGTGCCTATCGGATGCAGCGGAAGGGTTTTAGCCTATTTCAACTGTTTAAAGCCCCGTTGGGTGAATAACTTCCTGATTTCGCGATGTTTGGAAGGCCGCTGCACCAAATAGGGCGGCTACGGTGAGTATTTTGTTTAGATTAGAGTTTTCGCGTGTAAATTTACTAAAAATGCGCCTAGCGAGTTGCTTTAACTTAAAAAACATCGGAATAGCCCCGCGATAACTCGATAATGGCATTCCAGTGGCCACCCTGACGACGAAGTTAGCTTTACTGTCAAGACACACAAGCCTGGCATTCCTTTTCGTGTCATTGTCACGGAGCGAGACACGTGGCAGTATTGTGTTTCTAGGTATCTTCAAAAGTGTCTATCTGTTTTGCGTGTTGATGATCCTTTTCTGGTTCCCAACTCATTTGCAGTGGCGGAGTACCTTAATACGCAGGTCCTTTCAGATTTCTCTGCCATTAGCATCGACGTAGAGGATTTGTTTTATTCACTCCCACATGTACACCTTTTGCCTGCTGTTAAAGAGTGCATTAACATAGAAAACGACGGAATGGCCTTCAGGAATGCTAGTGGCATTACTGTCTCGGCATTTATGGAGCTACTCACCTTTTATTTAAACTCTTTGGTAATATGTCGCGATGATAAGGTGCTGGCGCAGAAGTCGGGGGTGTGTATAGGTTCTCGGGTAGCCCCCATTTTGAGCGACATTTTCCTTGCAAAAATTGACCGACTTCTTGATAAGGATTTAAAAGGTATGGTGCACAAAGTTTTCCGCTATGTGGATGACTACTTGGTCATTTTTGACAAAGCCTCCTGCCTCCGGTCAACGGTTGACATCTTAAAGGTTTTCAAACAAAGGGGGCTTGGCCTATCATTCACCTTTGAAGCATTGAAAGAAGGGTGTATTCAGTATTTAGATTTGTCTGTGCGGTTTGGGAACGGGAAAATTTGTTGGATGTACGCTCCACGATCTGTGAAGCCATTGTTGCCGTTTTCGTCTGGTCACACCAAGCTAGTAAAGAACGGAATTGCCTTATCATGCATGCGGTCTGCCGTCACTAAGTCTTGTGTGCATTTGATGGAAAACAGTTTTAAAGAGCAAGTGCGAAAGTTGCGGCAGGCTGGATTTCCTGAAGCAGTGTTGTCATGGGCTTGCGAAAAACTTGTGAAACTGGTTAAGTCTGGAACAAAGAAAGAGGTTGCTGAAGATGTGGCTGAAACAAAAAGAAACATTGCTGTCATTCCGTATGTTCATGGCATTACGCACAGGCTGAAGAGAGTTGGTTCGAGATACGGTGTTCAGGTTGCTATAACCGCCCGCAACAAACTACGCTCTATTTGCGCCAGAGTTGCTAGTAGGGCAAGCGGTGGTCCTGGCAGAAAAAGTGTAGGATGTAAGGTTAAACATGATAACCGCTATGTGCCATGCGCTATGGGTGTCGTTTACAGTATTCCCCTTTCCCCGTGTCGGCTCACGTACGTGGGACAAACTGGATGGTGCCTGAATGTGCGTTTACGTGAGCATCAGTTATCATTGAAAGGGGCAGCCTCGTCGCATTTGTCTTCTCACTGCAAGAAGTGTGGCTGCACTCCGAATTTTTCTGAGACTGTCATTTTGTTCAAGCATAATCGCCAGATAACACGGGAAATCGTTGAGGCGTACCACATTGATGATAGGAAAGCTAAGTGCGTTAGCCAAGCAAGTGTATTGCTTCATGCAAAAGAGATCATGTATCTCAGCGGCTCGTGAGTTGATTTTGGCGCATGTTTGTTTTTCCATTTTGGCATGCAATGTTTCATCTTGTTTGCGCAGTGTTCTACGGTTTTTGTTTGTTTTTTGGTGTTTGGGGGCGTGGTATCTTCTGCCTATATATTTCTTTTCTGCCTAATAAATTTTTCAGTTGTTAGACCAGCGCTTGTCCTGTGTACTCCTTTCTGCGTCCTGTTACGTTTGCGCCTGGTTCCATTCAAAATGCATTTCCAACTCGCCCAGCTTGCAACTCTTCTGAAGTTAGCTAGATTTGTTCAACTTGCCTTAACACCTACCTCGACGCGGCCACCCTGCACGCAAAAAAAAAAAAAAAACCCCGCCCGCATCTTCCCACGGGGGGAACTCGAGTAAATGCGTCGCAGAGTGGTGGGGGTATCGCGTGAATGTTGCGTAATTGGGTATGCTTTGGGAATGCTTAATTGTTATTTCGTCTTTATTATTCTTATTTATTGAATGAAGGAGAAGCGAAGGCAAGGAGTGTAAAGTTAGTCTGTCTTTATTGCTTGGTGCCGTCAAGCAAAGCGTCAAGTCAAGCGAAAGCCAAGCAAAGACGCCCTTGACTGAATTCCGAACGCGCGCTCCGCCGCTTATATACACACCGCCCGCGTTCGAGGGAGAGGAGTACGGGGGAGAGACGCGCATGCGCACACTTCCGTACACAAGCGCGCGAACTTTCCACGCACCCACCACGCCGTTATCACGTGTACACGCCCTGCCGCCGTTACTGTTGAGCGCGACGCAGCGCACGGGTAGCTACGACGCATGCGCGCACAGACGCGCTCCCCCCCGCACCGCCGCAGCTGTTGTTGAGAGCGACGGAGCGCACGGGGTACACGCGCTCCTCCCGCACCGCCGCACCTGTTGTTGAGAGCGAGGAGGGTACGGGGAGAGACGCGCACCTGCGCCTCGACGCGACGCGCATGCGCAGTGAGCGTGTGGACGGCGCCGACAACATAGACGAGTGACATCGCGAGCCTAAGAAATGCTCCGCATTTAAAAAGTTGATATTTATAAACTTCTACGCGAAAGTACGTTCAAATTTTGTATAGAGGTACTCTAGAACGTTATGATGGAGGAGTGTGAAAAGACTCGAACCTATATGGCAGATGTCCCGACGAAAAGTTTGAAACTTCGCTCAGACACCTGGAAACAAGTCCGCCATGATGGCTTCGGGAAGCTTCCCTAGCCATCAAGCTTTTTAAAACCGTTCCGTCGCTCTCTCCACATAAAGTCAAATCATATAGTCTCCGGGACACGCCTTCCAAATAATGAGTCGTCTCAATGCGCTACCCGAGATGTCATTTGCCTAGAATTATCGCCTACAGTAAATGACTCAGCCTTTCTCCCTGTGATGTCAATCATTTAACTTTGCTGAAATGAGCCTACCTACCACTACTGTCGCCTCGGCCGCCACAAACTGCAGCGTCACGCGTATCTGAACACTCAAGACGCCGTCTTCTGGCGCAGACTCCAAACTCAAACTTCGTTTAGCACCATTCTACGTAACATTTATCACATCCAATACCCCTACAACTCCCGTTTCATCAGACCCTCTTCATCCCGTACCCACGCATGTGGGAATGCCCATACTACCGTATGTGTCTCCGTTACCCTTCACTTAAGCAGTGGGTGTGCACGCTGGCCAGCTCGCGGCCTGAAGGTCAAGAACACGTGGCCTGAAGATTGAGCAGCAGTGACAGCTTGAGATTTTTGCAATATAGGAAGGGGCACATATCTTTCTTTTTATCTTGTTTTTTTTTTCAGCCAGAGGGGATCGTTCAGGTGCACAAAAAAATTTAAAACAACATTACTTCTCTCTTTAAGCTGACGTTCATGAGCCAAGGACAACGGTAAAAATACTAACGAATAAAACATGGCTACAATAACTTCAATAGCACTTGAAAGATAAAACATGGCTTAGATCTCCACCTCAGGCGTCTAATAAGACGAATATGAATTATTTATATTTACACTAAACCATACGCACCAATTTCAAGATCAACAAACTAAAAGTAATAGTCTGCGCTTGCATGTATCCGCTCCTCGAAAAGACCATCGTTCAAAAGGGTTAAAAAAAGACAACTACCTTATATCATACATCTAAAATCTGAGTCACCTCTCTGCGATGGGCAGCAATATCATGTAACTGTATTCTGATGAAGGTAGTCCCATTGCCTCTACGTGAGTAAACCTTCTTTGTTATTGTTCTTGCTTTGTATCCCCCTCTTTACATATTCTATAAATATATACACACACACACACACACACACACACACACATATATATATATATATATATATATATATATATATATATATATATATATATATATATATATATATATATATATATATATATATATATATATATATATATATATATATATATATATATATATATATATATATATATATAGAATAGGAAATGAGGGGCTCGTTGAAAATAACACAGAAATAAGGGTTGGCAGTCGAGAAAACCTCGGAAAGCAAAGGGGAGGTGGGAGGAGGATCCCACCTGGCGGGCATTTTTTCTTCACTTTCTTTCTTTCCAAATTCTTAATCTGTTTCAATGATCTACCACATCCTCCCCTTTGCTTTCCGAGGTTTTCTCGACTGCCAACCCTTATTTCTATATATATATATATATATACAAGTGTGTGTGTGTGTGTGTGTGTGTGTTACGACTAAAATTTTCTTATGAAAGTAGGACCACATGAGAAAACTTGTTTTTCTGTGCTGTTATTTCATCTCCTTTTCCGCCATAATTTAGTCTTATTGTGGGAATAAAATGCGTCACAATTAGGATGAGAATGTAAATAACCATCTCTTATCATTTACATGTGTCCAGCGGACACTACTGCTGCTTGCAGCCCGGCATACGACACGCTGGAAGATGAGACAAAGTGAAAGGGCAAGCACTTACTCTGTCCAAAAAGATGCTCTTGATGGTGTCAATGTCGGCGCGCACGTTTTTAACGCGGCCACTGTAGCGGGTGTAGTTCCAGAAGACGAGGCGAGCAACGGACAGGCCGAAAAGCAGCTTGCCGAGGCTGGCGACGCTGTGCAGGCCAACTAGGGTAAACGCCCAGGAAACCATGTAAAAAGCCAGCACCAAAGCGCACAGCTTTGCCAGCGTACGCGCCGCCGCCAAGACCTCCTTCCTCTTGTTGCAGGTTGCAAAGCTCTCGAATGCCCGGTCAATCTCCTGAAAAATTGCAGAATAGACGCAGACAGCCTGTTAGGCAAGGCTTCGACATGAGGTCTTCCATGATCTGCCTCGCCCCGCTTTCCTCGCATTCAAGTTTTTGCCTTTGCGCTCGAATTACCTCCACCACCTTCTTTTCTGCTACACTTACAATGCGTCTCTCTCTCTGCACTTTTGTTTTTTCGTCTCACAGCCCCAATTACGTCAGCATACATATGAGATTCCTTAGAATCAGGGTTCTGCGTGCTTGTGTGCGCCTATTCTACTCACGTGACATCACGTTCATGTGTAACGCGGCACGCATTATCCATCAACATTTCCGTTTCCAAATCATAGTATCATTCATTTTGTGAAGTGGGCAGAATACCCCTCAAAGTTTCGGATTCTTGGGCAATCCCTCAAGTGTGTATGTACCACGACCGTGGTATGTACGTACTGAGAAAAGAACAACCAAAGACATTTTGTGCTGCGCTGTCTGCGCGCGGAACAACAAAAATAACCTGAACAGCAAGAAAAACGCTTAAAGCATCCGCCTTTGGAATAAAATGTTCTCTCCGACCGTAGACGTTCACCTAGAAACGAATGACGGGAGCCTTGTCCACAATGGAGATAAGTCCGCAAGGAATCCCGTTCAGCTTGTTTCTGCATGCGAGTTACAATAGCAACATCCGCAGCACTTTTTTTCTGAATGGTTTACTTAGGGCTGTCCCTTTAGTAATTAACAGTTCTTTCTGGCAAAAAGACCGCAAAAATCCAGTGGGGTAAATTATGTTCACAGAGTTACGCACCACATGAAAAATGAAGCCAACAGACACGGAGTGCCGGTAGTGTTTTTCTGCCCCTCTCAAGTTGGCTAGCTTGTGCCCCAAGATCATCAAATGATTAGACAAGACCACAGCATGCCTTAAGAATCATGCTGCACAGATTGTTAGATGAGTTACAGGGGTTGTATACTCCATACCGCTCACATGCGGGAAGGAATATGGGGGCCAGACCAGCCGTTGTGTCAATGACCTCTTGAGGAAACATCAGCTTTCTATGCAAAATCAACCATGGTCGATGTTCCACCCCCTTGCCTTGCCTTTAGAGACAAGCCATGTCAGCCAGCCGCTATTCAATGAAACAAAAGTGCTGAGGAGAAGCCAGGAACAAGTCACTGGCGAGCTCATAGAAGCCTTTTTTATCCGTGAAAATTATGAAAATTGTGTGAGCGAGCTTTCTGTTACGTTGTACGAAATGAGTTTGTATTTTTGAACAGGATGCTGCACTGATAAAGAAAAAAAGAAAACAAGAAAAACCTACTGATTCGTGCGCATGTTCAATAAATATTGTATATTCATGCTGATTTTTCCAATGAAGCTAGTTGTGAGCTTGCGCCCGTCCTGTCCCTTTGTACAAGTCTTGTCTTTGACGCCCCGTTTTTGTACTTCTAAAAACGCAAACACACCCTTTAAATCCTGTATTGTACCATCCACATGAAAGCCAAAGAAATAGTTTCCGCAGCGTGGCAGTGAAGGAGGAGGGTTGCGTCTAAAAGAGCAAAAGGTATTTACCGAAAGTCGTGGCTGCAGCAAGCTGTAGAAAGGTCAAATCTTTTAACACGCCAACGGGTGGCATTCCATATTTGCAGCTCATTTGCCACAGGTATGACCAGCGACATAAAGGGAAAAACCAAATATCGAGATGCTTATTTCCTTTTTAAGGGAAATGTTCGACACCCATTTCAAACTTATCTTTCATCACCTAGTCGGTGAAATTTACATTGCGTCTTTGTCATATTCTTTATATATATATATACCGCGTTATATACACGCTCTGAACTTGTAACATATAGCAGTAGACGATAGCGTGGCGGTGGTGAAGGTTGGGAAGGTGATAACGCAACAATGCTTGCAATGAAGCAGAGATCTCAATTATGTTACTGAAATCGACTGAAAGAAATAAATAGATGAGCTGAAAAGATTGTGAGATGTTATGGAGCTCAATACCATCTTTCGCTCGCTTTTGGATCAACGTTATTGGATCGGCTTGTGGTGTTGACGCTTTTAACCTGAAGAAAAAGGTTTCTCTTGTCAGCCTCAGCTGCAGCCCTAATTCGTATAACATATGCCAAGTGTTTTCATATCTTTTATGGGCAATATGCTATAGCTTGGTTGGGATTTTTATAAACTAAGTGTCAAATCACACCGCATGTCGTCATATCTATAAATGCACAAGCCAAGCCTAGTCCTTCCTCATCGGGATGGCCAGTAGTGCCCACTGCGACGCCTGCGAGGTTGAAGGGACAATCGAACATGTGCTTTGTTGTTGGCCCCAGTCTTCATCGGAAAGACGCGTTTTGGCAGCCGAGCTCAGCCGATTGGACAATCAACAGTTCAAACTAGAGACTATTCTAGGTCAACGACCCCTACAATCGACTTCGCAGAAGGCAACAAAAGCCCTTCTGCTTTTTATGAAGGACACAGGTTTAGCTGAGAGACTATAGTGGGACTAAAGTGTGTGCGTGGCCCTGCTCTTTTCCCGTCTTTTTCGCCTGCCCTCTCTTTTATCCCCTGAACACCCCTTCTCCAGTGCGGAGTAGCAACCCGGGCTGTAAGCCTGGATAACCTCTCGGCCTTTCCTTTCGCTTTTCTACTCCTCCTGCTCCAATGGTTGCTTAAGTTTTGCTTACGCAAAAAAAAAAAAAAAATGGCGAATTCGCCGTTAATTTGCGCAGGCGCGAATAGTGCCCCAGGCGGCCTGATTGGCCTGACGACGACGATCACATTCGGGGCTTCGAGTGCGCCATCATTCTTTTTCCGCTGCGTCTGAGAGACGGTGGCGTTGGCCAAATCCCCGCCACTGCTCAGGGCGTCGTTCCTCGTAGTGAGGCACGATCCTCTGCGAGACACTTCTCTTTCGTATCGTACCTCGGCAACTGCGTCACGGACACGTGGCCATGGCGAATCCATGAGGGGCGGCAAGGTTCCTTTGCCTCTGTGGCCGTCGCCCATCGAACACCGCGTAATTCGCTTGTCCACGTGCCATGGTTCGGAGGCTTTCGTGCTGGATCACTCTCGAATGGTTATCCTGAACTATAGGCAGTGCCGCTGTTATACGTAAACCCACTGAGCTTTACGGTAAAAAAACATGTTTTAAGAAGTGTAGTCGCCTATCCAGTCCATGCTTGGCCTCTCGTGTTTCCTGCGATAAGGGTGGCTGAGTGAGGTCAATGTTCCGCTTTTTGATATAAGACAACTATGCCGAAGGCGAAATGAAAATTCCATTGGTTATAGGCAGAAGATGATTTTTCAAATAGGCTCTGGCCGCTGTGTGGGGACGGTAGATGTAGAGACACGGCCACGAAATACGGAAGCATCCCCAACAGCTGCTTCACCCCGAACTGTCACTGCACCCTGCCCAAATTTTAAAGACGACGCTGGTGGCCATCCACAGGCTGCACAGCTTCTATCGGAAGTCGAGCGTTCGTGGCTTCTTAACAGTGTTGACCAGTGTTGGCGTTGCCGCACCCATTTACTCGGGAACTTGCCTCTGTGAGTCTGTCGAGGTACTGCTGGGAAATTTCCTCATCGTGGTCCATGCACATGGCAGAAAAACGCTCCATCGCCGACTCTCGCAGCTCTAGGTGGTGGTGCTCCAGCATCGCGCCGCTGAGGAAGGGCTGATCCTCTCCACACACCTGCAGCAAAAGAGGTGTTTTAGAAGGGCTCACATTAGCAACAACCACAAACTCGCCCAAAGAGCTGTGGAGTATTGGACCACTGGGGCTACTAATTCAGCGTCTGCCATTGAACAACGTGCTGCCGGATTAGATAGGCAGGATCCATCTGGCACCGCCATGAAACGCCACCATCATCATCATCGTCACCACACCACCAGCCTATCTACGCCCACTGCAGGGCAAAAGCATCTCCCATTAATCTCCAATTACCCCGGTCCAGTGTTAACTTCGATAAATTTATCCCTGCAAACTTCCTGATCTCATCTGCCCATCTTACCTTCTGCCGCCCTCTGCCACGCTTGCCATCTCTAGGGATCCACTGTGTTACCCTTAATGACCAAAGGTTATCTTGCCTTCGCATTACGAGCCCTGCCCACGTGCATTTCTTCCTAATTTCGACTAATATGTCCCTAACACGCGTTTGTTCCCTGACCCACTCCGCTCTCTTCTTGTCCCTTAATGTTACACCTACCATCTTCCGTTCCATTGCTCGTTCAGTCGTCCTCAATTTAAGTTGAACCCTCTTAGTGAGCTTCCAAGTTCCTGCCCGTAGGTGAGTAAATGTACCCACGTCAAAATTTGAGGCGCTGTGGTTGCCAGTGCCATTCACTCAACCAGCCACCAGCCATAATCAAGACGGGAAAATATTAGGTTCCGGAATCTCCATCATCGTTTGGTGGGAAAGTGAAATCCATCCGCGGACTCTTTTTGACTGCAAGCGGAGGCGTTGCTGTACAAACACGATCCTGCACCGTGATCCTCCGTGATTTCCTTCGAGCAGTTAGCGAGCTTCGCTTAATCACTCGTTGACCCATGCTCGCCCAGAGCTTGTTCCACCTTGCGGCACGCACTGACCACAAAATATAAGTAGAATGTGCGTTCCACGGATCCCTCTGCCACCGCACTGCAACGCAGACATAGCAGCCCCTCTAGTTATTTACGATCCGTCACAGAGTTCCCCGTTCGAGCTGCATGGCGCTGGCCTCGTCCGAAAACGAAATTTTGAATTTAATTTGAATTTATTTCATTGTGTGTTACAATAAGAATGTGTACAGTACAAGATTTCAGAAGGAGGTCCCAGAGTCAGAGACTTTGGGGGGGGGGGGGACCTCCTGTTATTCATTAAACCGACGGAAACACGTTATAAGCACAAATATATCAATCAACGGAACGCAAAATAATATCAGCAAGATAAATTACGGTATATATGCAAGAACATGATCAGCAAGAAACGTTTTAGCAGTCTATGTAAAAAAAAGAAAAAAAAAAAAACAAATATCACCAAAATAAGGAACGGTAGGTATGAAAGAACACAAGCAAGAAACAGAGTAGCAATGCAAGGAAAAAAAACATTATTAGCAAGATACAAAATGGTGTATGAGCAAGAACATCATAAGCACGAATCATATTAGAAATGCACAGAATAAAGAAACAAAACTAAACATGATACAACCAAGTCACATTATTCAGGTTGGGATAAGAACGCCCGCAAAGTTTTTTGAAATGTATACACAGTCGACATGTTTTAATAGAGAGCGGCAGCGTATTCCAAAAGTGTATAGCCGAAAAGTTAGTAGAAATCTTTCCGTAGTTTGTTGTTACTTTTGGAAATAAATAGTTCATGTTTAAAAAAATCGAGGGGAAAATCGAAAGAAAATCGAAAATCGAAAATCGAGTCAAGTTCTTACCACGAGGAAATTGGTCAGTATTAATTAACTGAAGGAGGAGGTTCCCATTAATGAAATTATAAACTAATAGGCCATGGGAATGCTTAACAAGTTCTGAAACCAACAAGATATTATGAGAACGAAGCAAAGAAACGGCGTTCGATTGGAAGTGGCTGAAGGTTATAATTCGAATAGCTTGATTTTGAATATGTTGTAGTGGAGATAAATGAGTTGTGTATGTATTTCCCCAAGATGATATGCCGTATGCTATGTGACTGTGTAAGAATGCGCAGTAAAGTGATATAAGGATGCATTCACTAAAAAAAGGAACGAACTTTATAGAGCACTCTAATACCATAAGCTGTTTTTCTTGCTATTGATGCGATATGGTTATTGAATTTTAAGTTCTTGTCAAGTTCTACGCCAAGAAATGCCACACTGTCACATGGAAAGAGTCGACTAGAACCAAGCGTAATGCAAGGACGTCCGGCAACGGTTCTTTGATGTGACGTGAAAGTCATGAAGTTTGATTTGGCAGCATTATTGCTCAGCAAGTTATTTTTACATCATGTCGCTAAATTAGATGCGTCTGTATTAAGTTTATCTACTAATGAACCAAGACACCTATCGGTTGTAAAAATTGTTGTGTCATCAGCGTAAAGTATGCTGTTAGAATAATTGAGACAAAGAGGAAGATCATTATTGAAAATTAGAAACAATAATGGGCCAAGAATTGACCCCTGCGGGACACCAATATTTGTTATCTTAGTCAGAGAGTAATAAGTTGACACACGTGCGACTTGTTCTCTATTAAGCAGGTAAATTTGGATTAAATTGAGGGTAAGGCCGGTTATACCAACTGAGTTCAGTTTGCTAAACAATATCTTATGGTTAATAGAATCAAACGCCTTTGAAAAGTCAATAAACAATGCGCCAAAAAATTCTCTCCTATCTACTGCCGCTTTGATTTTATCGGTTAAGGAAATTAGGGCGAGGTCCGTTGAGTAACCAGCGCTGAAACCAAACTGATACGGCGACAGGATATTAAATTTGTTAGAGTACTTCATTAATCGTTCAACTAAGAGCTTTTGTATTATTTTACTAAAAATGACAAAATGTCAATTGGGCGATAGTTAGAGGCATGGCACTTATCACCTTTCTTGAAAACAGAACTAGTTTAGCTTTTTTCAAAGCAGTCGGAAATAGCCCTGTTTTGAAGATAAGGTTAACGATGTATGAAAAAACACCCGAAACATATTGTGCGATAAGTTTGATATGGCAAGAGTGGAAGTTGTCAAGGCCGGGGCCAGTGTTCTTCAGGGTGCGTATGACAGCACAAACTTCCTCGGGCGTTGTAGGAAAAAGAAAAAAAAAAAAACTGTGGGGAAGGTGGGAGTTATTGGACTGAAAGATTTCATCAGGATGAGCTTGCTTGAACGCAAAAGCATCTGCAAAGACGTTTGCTATGTCCTGTGGATCATTGTAACTGACGTTTTCAGTATTAACCGTGGTTACTGGAGCGGTACAGCGATATCGGCCGAAGAAGGTATTTAATTTATAAATTGTCATTGTCTCTTAACGTTGTTTCCAGCACGGTCGATTACATTTTCAAAGTACTTCCTTTTAGCTTCCTTCAGTAGTGCTCTTAAGACGTTGCAGTACTGTTTGTAACGTTTTTTAAAATTTATACGGTTGTTTTTTGTTTTTTTATACATGTTTTCTTTTTTCCGCATGCATCTAAGAAGGCCGTTTGTCATCCAGTCGTTCTGAGGACCAGATAATCTATCTCGGCGCGTAGTGACAGTTGCTGACTCTAGCGGACGAGCAATATTATCAGAAAAAGTATTAAATGCTCATCAGAGTTCTGTGTGGAAGTTACTGCCGCCCAATTCGAAGTACGGATGAGTTTAACAAGAATAGATGCATCTACCTTGCTCTTCGTGAACTGCACGCCATCTTTAATGACAGAGGAATTGATTCGGACAAAAAGAGGGTAATGATCAGTTATGGAAACTTCGAGTACGCCAGCACTGGGGGGAGTTATCAAGTTTGATAATGCATGGTCTATGAGCGTACGCTGTCCGTTATCGGCACATCGGGTTGGAACGGCCACGATACATTCAAACCCATGACCATTGAGACAATTTTTATATTCATTGCAAGGGCTCTTATTTTCTAATAGGTTAATGTTTATGTCTCCCAAGATGATTGCATTTTTGCGTTCTGATGATAGTGCATGCAATGTGTCACTTTGACCTAGGCAAAACTCGTTAATAGAAGAAGACGGCGAACGGTAAATGCATCCGATGACTAAGTTTCTTCTATCCTGTAAGAATATCTGTTCATCGAATTCAATCCAAACAGACTCGCAGTTGGCTTGCGTAATTTCCAGGTCAAAACCCCTGCGATACTTGACTGATGACCAAACAGATATGGCTGCGCCGCCATGGCTGCTATTGCCTCGATGACAATATTCAGAAGAATACGAGGGTAAACCGTACAAGTCTCTATCGTTTCATGTTAACCATGTTTTACTGATGCAGATTACCGAGAAGTGGTGTTTTATGGGCGACAGAAGGTTGGCGATATCAACAGCATGCTTGCGCAGGCTTCTGGCATTAAAATGAATGAGTTATCTACAGGGAACCGAAAAATATGAAGCAAGTTCGGAGGTTGAAAGGTAGGATGTCCTTGTGAAGTGATCTAATTGTTAGCTGGGCCCAGAGCAGGAAGCTAGGCAAAGATCCTTAGGTCAGACTCGGACACGATGCAGAAGACCTTGCTGTTTCCGGATTGACGGGCTTTGATTTGGCAGTTCTCAGTCCGAAGAAAGCGCCAGTTTTTCTCTTTTTTGAGTGCCACAGCCTTCCCAAACAATCGTCTGTTATCAGGTGATAGGTGTTCGTTTATGTACACGGGCGTTGGGTTTTCTCCTGGTAAATCAAGACTTCGCGAATTCAGCCGGGCCTTACGAGCCATCTTCACAAATTCGTTTTTATTTGCTCGTGAGCAAAATAGGGCAGTTATGTTGCACTGTCCTGATTTGGCCGGCACGCGATGAACGATGTCTAGATGAGAAGCCGAAATCGGGCACTTGGCCTGGTTGCCTACCGAAACAACAATCGCGCTACAATCCTCGCCCTGTGTTGTTGGAATCCCCCTGATTTCCACGTTGTTCAAGCGTTGTTCCACGTTGCTCAGGCGCTGTCTACGTTGTCCCACTTTTCATGCCTTCAAGCACCTTTTTTACTTCATCTTTACTTACTGGCGGAACATTGCAGCCTAAGCTTGTAGGCTCAGTGGCTTCCCCTGGTCCAACGTCGCTGGCGTATAGGCTGGTGTAGAATCGTTCAACTATTATTATCGCGTCCATATTGCGCGGAACGTTACCCTGTTCGTCTCTAACTCTGTACACTCAGTCTGCGCCAGCTTGCTCTTTGTTGCCCTCAAGATTCCTCCTATTTCCAACGTTTCGTCGACAACTGCCATTATTTATGCACAAATCCCATTGTTTGCTTCTGTTAATCAATTTTGACAGCTCCGCTAATTCAGTTTGATATACCGTACTGGATAATTTCATGTTCTTACGCTGCACAAGTTCCTTTGTGTGTTGTGTTAGTTTGCCAGTTTGCTTCCAACATTCCGCTTTTCCAACATCCGCTGATGACTCTGTGATGGCTGCTTTTACGTCGCCATTTAGGGTGCGAACACTGTCCTCCTTCTCACCTTCTAAAGGCGCGAATATGTTCTGTAGGAGTTTTTTAAACTCCTGTGTCTTGTCTCGAACTGAGAGAGAGAGACAAAACATTTTAATGAGCTCAAATGTGAGAGTGGAACCCTAGTCCGGGAATCCATGCGTTGCCCTCGCCGTCTTGGCCCGTGTCACCAGGAGAGTCTGGTCCTCCGGTTGACAGCTGGTCAACAGTGTCTCCCACAGCTAAGAAAAAGGAACAGGTGGAGAGGGGTGGTAGGGCTGGGTTGTGAGCGCATTCCACAATTATATGCTGGAGGGTACCTAGCTGTGGACAAAACTTACATAGCGCGGAGTACTGTGTGGGAAACAATAAATTCATTCGAACCGGGTGAACGTACGTGCCTGCTTGTAATTGTCGGAGTGTTATTTCCTGAGTTTTGCTGAGGCATGGGTGAGGGCACGGGAATTTTTGTCTGGTGGTCCGGTAAAATTGGGCAATTTCTTGATAGGTGAGAAGTGGCGTCGGAGCTGCGGTGACCTCTGGGGCTCGGTAGGCCAGTTCGCGAGCCTGTTGGTGGGCGAAGTTGTTGCCCGTTACAGAGGCATGGGCAGGTGTCCAAACGATCGCCACTCGGTGAGATGGACGGTATCGCTGAAGTAACCGCCGGGTCGTTGGTGCAACCCTCCCTGAAAGGAAACTGCGGCAGGCTGCTTGAGAGTCAGTGATGATGACTCTGCTGGAACATTGGATGAGGGCTAAGGCAATGGCTTCGGTTTACTACTTCTTACAAGTTTCTACCTTTCCCTTTTCAGATCCAACCTTATTTGCACCAAACCATCCTATGATGGCTGCACCGAATTTTTCCTAGAACCTCCACGTCCTGCACAATATCTGGGTTGTCACTTGAAATAAAGTCAATTTCATTTTTTGCCATCCAGTCGCAACTTTTACATGTTCATTTCCTACTCTGCTGTCTGCGGAATAAAGTGTTCGATATCCTCAGGTTATTTCTCTCGGCTCATCCAACTAGTGAATCTCTTGGACTGTTGCGAGTGCTTATTCCAAAATTTCCCACTGATTTTTCTCCTACTCTGTTTTTGCCTACTTTTGCGTTAAACTCTCTTGTCAAAATTGCAGACTGTGTTTTTCCCTTAGTCATTGCTGACTCGACTTCGCCGTAATAAATGATTTATGGCCTCATCATCGTAGCTAGCTCTTGCTGCACAGGCTTGTACTATTTTTAACCGGTATCGTTTGTTTAGATTGGTCACAATGACTCTCACCATTGAGTTAACACTGACAAATTCTACGTTACCGGCTATGCCCCTGTGAATTAAAAAGCCCACTCCGTGCTGTTTCTTTTCGTGAAGCCCCCAATAGCACAGAATATGCCAGCTACTCAGTTCTATGACGTCTTCCGTTCTTCGGACCTCACTTCGGCCAATAACATCCCATTTAACGTCAGAGAGCTCCTCTAGTACCACACCTAAGTATCCCTGGCTAGATAGAGTTCGTGCGTTGAACGTTTCCAAGTTCAAGTTCCAGGGGCCGCGTGGCCAGACCCAGGGATTCCTAGCACCCTCTGCTGTATTGCTGGCCTGACCGCCGCCGTGATCAGCTACTCTACAGCTGCTGTTGACTGGGGGCCGATAATTATATTGGTCATTCACAAGAAGTGGGGGCCAGCTACTCCACCAAGGTGGCAAGATCCTTTTCTGGTAAGGAAGTGCTGTTTCTGTACCTAAGAGCCTTTCTAGCATGGTCGCACTTAACGAGTGCAACCTCTGAGGCATCCGGAAGGGTGTTTTACTTCCGGACCAGGCAGCACTCAATGCCTGGGGTATTTTGATAGAAAGAAATGAGTGAAATGGAAAAAGAGCACAAAAGAGGTGAAACTAAGGAAAGCACCACGAGTGTGTTCGCATAAAAAAGCTGCTCCTATTCGCCTGTTGAAATCCCAGGAAGTGCTGGATACTTCTGATATACCAAGAATTGTGGCCGTAGAGATGGAGGCGACGCGGGTTCATGACGTGAAGCTAGTCGGCAGTTGGAACGCTGACGCTAAGACTGTTGGCTGCAAGCGGAATCAAAGCGTAAATACACTGCACGGATTATGACGGATCCAGTAGTTTTGTCTGCCCCCCTTCTCCCTTAACGCCACGCGCAAACACGCGTGCACAGCAAAGGAAAAGCGGAGAAGTGAGAACACAGTTCGTGCAGTGCTTTTGGGCGTTGATTCCCCACGCATCCAAAAGTATTAGCGCCAGCATTGCAACCTCCAACTCGCTTCCTGGGATGAATCACGTCGCCCTCCCCTCTACGGCCAGAAAGCCTTGGTAGGTCCACGCGACACCCAACCAGTGTAAAACAATCAAGAAAATGAAGACTCGACTCTGGGCTCACCGCATAGCCTTAGATAGCTTCAGCAGCGGTGCTGAAATCCTGATGAAGTGACAAGCGAAAAAGCAGCGCGAAACTCGCGGCATCAATCTCATTTTAGGGGACATCAAAACTCTTTGTAAACTATTGTTTCGAGGCCGCAAAAAACAAACGTAGTTATTTCTGCTTGTTTTAATGAGCACACAATATCAGCCTACCTGCTCCATGCCGCCTGTGTATAATTCCTTGGCGGAGGTCACCGCCTCCATGGCGCTTGCTTCTGCTGTGTCCTGGAACGTTTAGGTACTAATATAACCCTCCGAAGTTGCGAGGAAATTTACGTTACAAACCTCAAGCACAGAACCTGGTTCCGGTAGGTTTTGTTCCTCGAGAGCAGTAACGTAGAGCTGAAAGAGAGGAGCTCGGTAAGGCCTGATATGTGAGCAGGAGGCGTGTCTCACCAGAAAATAGGTCATCAAGTCTTGGCAAGATATCTCTTTGCCATTGATTTTCTTCACCAAAAGATTCTCTGGCGCCAGTAGACACGACACGAAGTCTTGAAGCTGCTTCTTGAAGTCATCTTCGATGTCTGAGAGAGGGCCGTCGAACGACGTTGATGTGGCAACCTGCGACAGCATGAAATCACCGCGATGATACTTCCTACCCTGAAAGTACATTTGCACCGTGTGCGACAGGCAAAGATGATTCTTTTCAGACCGCATTGTTCTCGAAGCAATCATTTCAACCTCAAGAGGTAAAGCACAAAGAAAGTATGTACATTATGTGCACTTCTACAACCCCACCTTTCCCGCTCACACTTCCGACCTCTCTGGAACCTAGGAAAATCACTTCAGGAAAGTAATATTTGGAACAAAGCAAGAAGGCAACATGGAGATGAAAACTAAAATAAGTTTCCAGGAATCTGAATATTTTTTGTGTTTTTCGCTGTCAAATCTTACTTCTTATGCATTTGTATGGGATAGTGTCAATGGCTCTGGAGCTTACTTGCGCAACGTGCTAGACTTGAAATTGTGCACAAAGAAAGTTTTAGCCCCCAAAACTAGCTGCGCGACAAAAATTTTCATTTTGCTTAATAACTACGGAGTAATCACTGTTGAAATGACTGCCATGAGCGGGAAAGCTGCACATGCTTTTGAGGTCTTCTTTAAATAGAAGTGGTAAGGAGGTGCAAATACCAACGAGCGCGGTACTGCCCTTACCACACACTCAGCGCGAGTCCACTTCTGTAATGATTTGGTCGAGTTGGTAGAGATGGGCTAAGCATACAACAAAACAGGGGAGACAAGGAAGTGCACATCACCTAACGTGTTGGTGCGATCAGTACAGTTCCCGCTCCTCAAGTCAATACCCTCGAATCGCACCCCTGCGGCAATGCAATTATACCAAACAACTATATAGTTAATTCCATTCGTCCGATTGTACGCACCGCCATGACCCAGCGGGAGAAGGTACAAGTCGCATCCACCTATAACTCCTCGACAGCCACACATGACACGAAACATCACATAGCCAGCTGAAGTCCCCAAACACTGAAAACTCTAAGCTCTGACCCGCAAGACAGACTAAATAAACCTTGTACCCGGGCTAAGCAGCTCCTGCATGTCGGCCTTCATAGTAGACTGACCCAAATTCTGAAATCCCAGCTAGCCGACGCTTTTCTGGGATCGCCCACTTGCGTTCACCGAACGTCGCTTCCAGCCTCAAAATAACCCCAATTCTATGCCATAACCATCGCGTTAACAATAAAGGCCGCCGAACACAGTGTTTACGATATCTTCTTAGACCCTACGTGACCAACTCCTTCAGCAGATACGTGGACGCAGCGGCTTAACGTAAACCAGGGTTCCCGATTTGGTACCTCGCAACATCCAAGAAATCCCGCTGACGTTCGCCACACTCGCCACTACCACCCAAAACGAAACCGTATTTAGCACTCGCTGCAAGCACAGCCGGCGCAGGTTTTACTGCGACCACGGTCATCATCTCCATTATCAACAGCATCATCATCGTAGTATTTACTAACTTCCAGCGAATATGTCTCCAAGATAACACAGGATGGAGAGAGAGCGAAACAAAGTTTTATTCGAAGCGAAAAGGGAGATTTAGTGGGCCGAGAATGCGCTTAATCGGGTGCTCTGCAGGATTCAGGCTCACGTATATGGAAATTGTGGCGGGAGAGGCGATGCCAGAGGATCGGGCGAAGATCCAGTGGAGTAGAGGCCCGGCCGTTGAAGGTTTATGGAAAGGGGAGCGAAAAGTGGGGTGAGGAAAATGGGGTGATGCATGGTGCAAGAAAAAGTCCAGCAACTGTGTTGTACGTCGGGATGGACACCGCAACCTGACAGTGTGGCATCCCAGTTTAGGTCATAATACGATGGAGAATCAGGTCGCAACGGAGGGAGAGTGTCTGCACCTGGTGGATGTAAGTGTCTTTGTGGCGTGTAAGATCAGGAGCGGGACGAGGAAAGTTGGGACGAGAACTGCGAAACTCCTTCAGTTGTTGCTTCCGACCCATGCGATGAGCATCACGCTCTGCCTTAGGGCCTCAGTCCGGGGACAATGTTTGAGGGTCGCTGCTAGCCTCATGTGGGCACCTCTCAACGATGGCTACCCACCATCAATACTATCCATATCGCACGGATAATACGCCAAGCTAACTTTCGACAGCTGCCAGGGCGTTCCGAGCGATCTGAAAGGGAGAATAAACATTTATTTGAGCAAGCACAGAGGTTGGGGTGCTGCTCCGGTAAGACACCTCCAAGTCGACGTAACGGAAATAACCTATGAAAAATTCTCACCTACCTCAAACTCAGAAGCAGGTATATAGATATCCTTTATAACTTCATAAAAAAGGCCTCAGCCATGCCTCCTTCCCTGGTGTCGGTCCCAACAACAAAGATGGACGCCTTTATCTGCGCCTACAAACCCAGACGTACTATGACGCAATGCTGCCCTACGTCTACAAATGCCTGTTGTACAGAACACCCAACCCAACAAACGAGCTAGTATGGGCTTCCCCTACTACCAAAAACCGATTCCTTACTCTTTTCTTCAACAGTAGTTCTGACGACGGACGGCATTATTTGTCCCAACACTAAAAAGGAGATACGGTGGGAGGAGGTACAGAAACCGCCGCGCCTTTCTGAGTAGGGAAGTAATGCTGAGCACAGGCAGGATCTGTGTCTGGTTGGGCGGGATTTTATAAGGGAAGCGTCAGAGCTGAGCAGGCATGTGTCTCGCTAGCACTGGTAAACATGCACAGTGCTGTAAGATTACGTTGGAGGGTGCAAAAAAAAAACAATGCAGGACTTCACGTGACAGAGGATGGCTGGTTCTAGCACCCTTCAAATGTGTCCTCCTAGCTTTCAAAGTATCTGCGACTTCAGCCTACCGGATTGAAAAAAGTTCCTGCAAGCAGTTTTATTCAGATGGAAAGGAAAGAAGCGTAGGCGGCCTAACGGTAGTGATGAATCCTTTTATTTTTACGAGAAGACGACATCGCGACTCTTTTACAGGAGGAGGTGGCGAGCAAAACCATTGAAAGTGGAGGTAAACCGTTGAAAGTGCAAGTCGACCGTGTGTCTCGCGTAATGGAAGCTGTAGTGGCTCGCTGCTTTCCGTACTCGAAAAGGCACCAACTTCACCAACTCCAACTCCATTAGACGTTTGTCAACAGCAATAACTATAAGGACCAGTTTTAACAGCAGAGCCATTCGCGCTTTTAGTTTCTCCGCGGAGCGTTACCACAAAACTATAGTCATCGCCGAAGCGGAAATGTGAAATATGGTAGGCCAAGAAGTGTGATAGAAATTGTCGAGGAGGCAAGCAGCACAGGAGTAGGTATTGGGACTGTGCGGTTCAAGCAAAAAATCACGCCATATCCACGGAATGAATGATGATAAGTGGGGCGAAGCTCGAGAGGGGGAGATCATCGGTAACCGTAACTCTCCCGTGAAAGTTCGCCCATTACATCATTAAGGAAGACGTAAGACTGTGTGCGTACATTGTACAAATCAACTTTTATTTTCGGAGTCAATGCTCCCAGGCCCAGACGTGGTGAAAGACCCCGCGCCATCGAGGACTACCCCGCACCTCCACCACAATTTGTCACGTAGGATGGGACACAACGGTAAAGAAAGAACTTTTATTTAGGGCGAACTTGTGCCCGAACAAGACGAGAGGAAACGAGCAAAGGTCCTTGCGTCTCGTTCGATCTCCGAGAACGACTGCCTGCGTTCGTGGCGTGATCTCTTGCGTGATCTCCCCCTCGCAGTGCACGTGCGCTCGCGCCTCCGTTGGCGAACACAGACAAGCTCGCGCTCCCGGTGCCGAGTTTGCACTGCCGGTTGCAGCCGGTTCTTGTGCGTGCAACGCGGCCCACTTTGCGACATATCCGAAAGCATGCGGCGGTCACGTACCACGAGCCACAAGGGATGGACAGACCCATGACTTAAAGGGGTCCTGAAATGCCTTCCGCCGATGCATGGATGTACATGTAACCAAATAAAGCAATGTATTAGCAATCTCCTCCTGCAAGAATTTTGTTAAAGCGATGAGTATTAGCTGAGAAATCGTAAATCAAAAACCGCGCATAATCGTCGCGCCGTATTTCCTCCTCCTTTCAACTGTTTCTTCGCTGTTGGCCTCCCCTCCCATGATGCTCCGCTCCTCAGCGGTGACGTACTTCCTCTATTGCGCTCCCACAGACTGCCGTCTGCTACGCGCCAGCTCTTTCGGCTTTTTCATCTTTGTAGACACCATGGACACTCCTCTAAAGGCTGGAAAAGCGAACGAAAGACCTGGCCGCATGTGTGCGGCCTGGCCTTGCCCTTTCGCGGTGTAGGTAGCTGCAGTTGGTATCGGCGGCGAACTCGCAGCCGCGCGGGGAGAATCGTGCGCTCGTTCCCTTTGGTGCACCGCGCACTGTTTATCCAAAAAGCGCGGTCTCAGATGTGGCCCCGCTGGTGCCGGGTGTTATTTTTCGGCGGTTATAATTCCTACTACCGGCGGCATGTGAAAAAAGACATTTTCAACCGACACAGAACCCGTGCACAAAACGCGCCGGATCGGATCGCTTTATCAGCGGCGATGAACGGGAAGGCGCAGAGCAAACCAACGCCGCACTCGATCAGCGAGAACCCGTGTTCTGGCAAGCTGCACCCATGTGTTGCATTCAACACTGATGGGAAAGCGTTTGTTTGCACTTGTTTGGATAGTCGTAAAATGTCCAAACACTCCGGCACTCCGCTAGCAGATCAGCCGGCGAGACATTTCGGAAAACATTTGACAGATGGCGCCGTATGCATTAGTGTGTCGCTACGCAAAACTGATGAGACGCTCTACTAAAACAAACTCCCCTCGCGGTGTTTACGTAGCGGGACGCAAAAATTTAGCGTTTAGCGTATGCAAAGGCCACAAACGCTGTACTAAAACTCTATTAGCAGCAAAATAGCGTGCGTATGTGAGACCGCTTGCGTTTACTAAGCTGCACGCCGAGCGCGTACGTTTCAAACCTAGTGACATCGTTTAAATACACTGGCAAGCACAGTGTAACGTAGTCAGATATCAACCGTATGCTCAGGCGACAAGCAAGAGCTTGTTTTATGTGGGGCGGAGATTGCGCATAAAGGCCCGTTCGCACTTGCGACGAAAGCGAGCGAAAGCGATGGGAATTCCGTCACTTTGTCGCGCGACGATCGTGTTTGTCGAATGGTCGGGAGAAATTTTCGTCGCGCGACAGAATTCCCGTCGCTTTCGCTTGCTTTCGCCGCAAGCGGGATTGGAAAGTTCTGCCGCTGCCGTCTGCTACGCAGCGCGGAGGCAACCGCGAGATCTGCTCGGGCCGGGCGAACGCGCACACTACCGCACGGCAGCGTCCCAAGCGGCAGCCGGCCGCGTACATCGCTCCCGGCGCCCGCCTGGAGCCCGCGCTCGGCACACTAGCCAGTATATTTCAGGCACAACAATGGAGGAAAGATTTTTTGCTTCCGATGAACCAAGTTCTTTGCCCCTGTGTTTTTAAATACGTGAAGTGGTTAGCACGTCGCCATCACGCAGCTTTGTATCGTCGTAGCATCGCTGACTGTCCGAACGAAGCCTGCAGCTAAGCCAATGCAGCGACTTCTAGTACACTCTACCGAAGCTGTGTGTCTGTGTGTGCATCGCCTCCTGTGTGTAGTGGACGCGTTCGTTTCGCGATGAAATGCGACGTTGTACTGCGGGTGGATAGTGCTTCCCATGGTCTGGATTATCTTTCTCGAACGACGTACGACTCAACCTCGCATGGGGTATGTGTAGTGTGCCTGGCTAAAAGCCTTCTCGCTTGCGTGCCAGAGTTCAGTGGCTTGCTGTTCGTCCCGGAAAGGTGAGTGCCGAATTTACAACGGGCAGGAGGAGGCAACCCATCGTCTGTCAATCGCGGTTCAGAATTGCAACGCATGTTGTGACGTTGCGTTCGTTCGAAACGCATCTCTGGATTGTTTTGAAGTTGAATAAAATGTACGCGTCAAACCCGGACATTCGGCTCAGGGTGTTGTCTGCGATTGCACGAAAGAAGTGCCACGGGGCTTTCTTTATGGTGCGTACTCACGTAAGATAAAATCCATGTCGTGTTATGGCCGTGTTGCATTCAATACACACGGTTAAGCGTTTGTTTACACTTGTTTCGTTTGTCGTAAAATGTCCAAGTACTCCGGCACTCCGCTGGCAGATCAGCCGGCGAGCCGACGCTGAGCAGACGACGCATCTCAATTGCCGGAAGTGCGTGAAAAAGCCGCCCAATAGCAGGATGTCTAGCTCATGACGAACATCTGGGAATTGGTGATGTAGACATGTGAAGATGGCGGCGTCCAAAAATACGAAGGGAAGGGTGAGAAAAAAGCGACAGACTTTGCAACAAAAGTGTGAGCTTTCCGCTGCGCGTAAAAGAGTAATACTTGGCACAGCTGACGTTGACGACCCAATCTAACGAGTGCGCTAGTTCATTTAGTTTGCTCAAAATGCCTTTCAGGGCCCCTTTAAGGAGCTTCGCCCCTAAAAATTGGCGCAGCCTGCATTACCAGGGCAAGGCTGGGGAAACAGCAGAGCCGGCGGCCCTCTCCCGTCGTCGGACACATGGCAATCCCGAATGGTTTTGTCCGCAGCCTTTCACATCACACCCAAACTGGTTAGCACGCGCTAGAAACAGCGTAAACCGGTTTCGGGAACTCGCCGTCTGTGGCATGAGCTCGGACATTGCAAATGTGCTCCCCACTTCAGACGCAAGCGCACGTGAACTGGCGAGAAGAGCCGTACGCTGGAGATTCCGCCATGAACGCTGGACAGCGTTCTCGAAGGCCCAGCTTGCCGAAAACGAGCGACCCTCACCATATTCACACGATCAATCAGGTGAAGGAGAAGTGCACTGACTATACTGAACCCCTATATATAGCCTTCATAGATTACGAGAAAGCCTTTGACTCGCTCGAAACCTCAGCAGTCATTCAGGCATTACGGAACCAGGGGGTAGATGAGCATTATGTAAGAATACCAGAGGATATCTACAATGGGTCCACAGCTACCATCATAATGCATAAGGAAAGCAGTAAAATACCTATAAGAAAGGCACTCGGTATATTTTCTTGGTATTCCGTTTTCCTCCCCCTTCCTCCTGGCGCGGCGCGAGCCCGCGAGCAAACCTGGACCACTCGGGGCGGTCCTTACGAGGCGCAGGCTCGCATCTGCTCGGGATGTTCTGGTATTATTTCTGCTAACCCTCAACGGCGGAACAAAAAGCTTCAACAGCTCTGCTGTTAAAGTGGGGTTAAAGGGACACTAAAGGCTGAACGAAATTCTGTTTAAACTAAAATATCTCACGTTTAGCAGCTCTCTCGGTGTTTCCTCGACGAGCAACGATGCGGTATTTGCTTGGAAATAAGTAGATAGAGCTGGCATTTCGCTCTCCCGGTTACTTTTCATTTTTTCGTGACGTAGCCATTGCTTCACAGAGTATGAGCTAGGCACCGGTGTGGTCAAGACGCTCTCACGATGGCAGCGGTAACTGTTTCGTCTGCAAGCCATGGCCTTCGGCGGCAACGTTCCTCTTCCCGGGGGGCCTGGCTAGGACTGTTATGCTTTCTTTCCGACGGAAAGAAAGCAGAAAGTAAACGGCTTGGGTTTACATCCGCATTTTGAGCAGTGGGCTGCAAGGTGGCCTGGAGATTGTAATTGATTACCAGCATTGTTGTGCTCCCGCAATCTCTCATTTAAACATCGGCCCGTTTGTCCAATGTAGGATGCGCCGCAGGGAAATGGAATTTTGTAGACAACTCCAACTGCGCAGTCGACAAATTTGTTGACGTGCTTTACGCCACAAGATCCCTGCCCTTGTGCGTGTAAACCCAAGCGGATGTAGACCCAAGCTAAAGCAAGCAAGTGTGCTGTCACGCTCGAAGGACCGAAGGGTTCGGGAAGTGATTGAGGCCTTCAGTATGCTGTCTGTGGAACCTGAGAAACGTACCAGCGTGCCCACAATAACGCTCACAGAAAAAGAGATAAAAATGATGAAAGAAAAGTCTAATTGCACATGAGCGCACGCGCACGAAGATATCATGTTTACCCTATTAATGTACACTCACCAACGCATGCTTATAAATAACGATAAAGCTTTCAATAAACCAGTTTCTAGCTTGCGCACCATCGTATGGTTTGTCTTTTTCACTGTCCGTGTCCCCCGTCCAAATATGCAGCGCACGTTATTATCGAATTCAAAACTGTACCAACTAGCCCCTAAACATGCCTTTATTATTTTCTCTGTCATAAGCATTCATCCTAAGAGGTCGCACGACAGCACAACAAAGCATACCTTCGGACCAGGGGATCGCATGAGGAAACAGCCAATCTCTGTGAAGTATGAATGGATGCGGCTCCGCAGTTGCTGCAGTTCTTTGAGCTGCCCCTCGGAGATCTGGAGCCGCCTGTCGAGGATGATTTGGCCTCCTTCCGCGCCGTATGGCGCATCGTAGGGGTCGCACCAGTCCCTGACTAGGAACATAAGCTTCTGGAAAGGTTTATCGCTCTTGCCCTGGGAAAAAAGAAGTAGCGCAGATTAGTGTCTGTCGAGCATGCTTGGCGTACTCCACCGCACCTGCTTCACTAGCCTTTCAAACTCATCAATGCAGAGCTGCAGGTTCTGCAAGTCATCTTCTGTGATGTTCTGCGAGACGCTATACACTTGCACCGAACTGGTCACAGTACTCAGGGTGAAACTTTTGGCACAGTCCTCCATGGCGGACACGCCATCGCAAGTCCCTTGAGTGTACATGAAAAGCACGGCCAGTTCCTGGCCCTGGCTTGTGGTTACCTGCGGAGTATCTGCATTAAGATAGTGCCCGTCATAGTCAACATGAAAGGAGAAATCGTTGCTTCTCACCGAGAAGACTTGGTTCCAGAGCATGACACCCGTTGCGTCGCCGTCGCCACCCTCACGATCAAACAAGCCTCCCAGCGCAACTTTAGTGTCGTCCATCCAGTCGTCTTGGCCGCCACAGTGCATATACTGCAGCAAAAATTTCAACAGGAAGGACTTGTCTTTAGCTAAAGCGCCGGCCACCGAAACCACCACGACAGGTTTGTCTTTCACATCGTCGGCCAGGAGAATTCGACTGAGTGCCTCAATGTCCAGCTCCAAGTTGTGGTCGTCATTGGTGCCTAGTATCTTCACTGGCCGGCCAATCTCCACCCCCTTCCTGCAATGTAGTAATATAACGTTTTGCTAATAATATATTTATTCACATCTCATCGTGAATACATGATGTTGGCGGCCTCCATAAAGAGCTGTCGTAATGGCAGCCCGACAGAACCGCAGTACCCCGCATTGGAATCTTCAAGCGGTGGTCAGCGAAAACATAAAAGTTGACAAAGAAACAGAAAAGAAGTAAATATTTGCATACAGAGGGAAAATGAATACATTCAACGTTCACGGTATCGCTTTACACAATTAGGAAATTGCAAACCGTATGCGCTGACATTTCTTTCTAAGCATACAACAGTTTCACTCGCAGAATATAACAGAATAATTTATCAAGTAAGGTCATTATCAACACACAAGCATTAAATAAAAACAGAGCTTCGTTTACAGTTGTCTAGTAGGTTCAATACTACACTGAAAGCAAAGCTGAGAAACAGGCTCGCACCAGACACAGTTATGCCGTGGTCAGACCCATGGGCGAAAAGACATCAGCTTGGGGACAGGTTACTCGAACAGATGCATGCCTCCAGCAGTGCAATAATTTCTCCTGGTCTTGACCAAGCGCCCTAACAATATACACCTCTATTTTTATGTTTTATATCCATGCAAGGGGTGCTGTTATTTTCCTCATTTCTAAAATGAATTTACTGAATGAATTTACTGAAATGAATTTACTGAATTTACTGAAATGAATTCATTTCTAAAATGAATTTAATAAAATGAATTAAATTAGTTCACTCAAACTAAGTTCAATAAATTTAGCCAAAATGTCTGTTTATTCAGCGTCTTCTGCCCATCATTTATTTTACAACCCGTTTTGGGACGAATGTTTTAGAAGAATGCAGTAACAACTTTAAACTTAAAAAACTGAAATCCGGAGACAAAATATTGAGAAAATACTTCAGGCCACTCGCGACTAATTTAATTGCTTCCTGGCTGCTCCGTATATTTATTTCTTTCCGTGTTTACACTGCTAAACACAGATATTGATCACCGGATTTTTTGGCGGTTATTACAAAATATTTGACGGATTTTAGAGGGCTTTTGGGCTTGTTGTGGCGGATTCTTCGAGATTTAGGTGACAACACTAGTCGAGACAAATTAGTTACGTTTGGACGTCGGGATGTGACAACGGGTTCTGCCAGTGTGCGCACTACTATCGGCGATCCGTGCCTTGGAGGACTACAACGTACTCCCAGGTCTTGAGTCACCGTGATCGTGTTCGGACGGCCGGGCCTACGTCGAACCATTGCTTCACAGGTAGCCGAATCGCCTTCGTCAACGATGCATCATCGGGCTCGGTCGGTGAATATTGTGGGACTTTGTATATGCATGCAACTGTTTTCCTTTAGTAAACTGCTCGACCTCGTAATATCCATTGTTAACGCTGCTTGATTCTATCAGTTTGTCGAACTTTGAACTCTCTCGCACTTGTAATTGTTTCGAAGTTCCCTCTCTTTAAAGTTTTATGTCGTCGTGCTTGTATCGTATGTTGCCTGTTCAAATATAAGGCTTTCTGTTGCTGCTTCGTTCGAGGCTCTGTCTCATTCTTACGATTCTTTCCGGCGAAAGCCGTGAATCAGACGGCCACCCCCCTCGTCACCCATGCCCTGTAGATTCGCTGGGGTTGTTTGCTTGCCCCGGCTGACTCCCCACATCTTTTTAACAGCGCGCCCTCCTAAACAGAAGGCGACATGGAGCTATGTTGCTAATTCCATTTATGTATAACCTAAAAATGTGCACACCAACCAGCAGAAGATCAACGGGCTTAGTAGCCGGCGTTGCACGAACCAAAATGTTCATTTTAGAACTAACGTGGCGGCGCTGTGCACAAATCTGGCTGGGTTCTGAAAAGCTGAAAACAGATTGTAATGCGTGGGTCACGTGTAGAACAGGAAAATGAAGGGGAAATGAAGCTTACTTTTTTATACCGTACTCTTCCGACGGTGAAATTACTCCTAGGAACTCGTCCTCCTCTGTCCTCAGGTGCATTTGTTGCAGATAACGCGTGTAGTCAGCGAAGGCTTCTTCGGCGCTGCTGAAAGGGATGGGATCAGACAAAGCACTCACAGTCCCCCAACAAACATCAAGTCCTTGATACTACTGAAGCATCGATCGACAAATCTGACGGGAACATCCATGTAGCATCCTTCCAGCTTTCATTGAAACAACGCAGTCCTCTAAGACTGTGTTACGTTGCTCACTGATTGTCGTAAGACCTTCTGAGACGTTTGCATCTGCTAGCTTGGTCTGTATTGAATTTGTACTCTAATTTTGTCGACGGCATCGTCAGAGATACGGCTTCTGTAATCAACATGTCGCCTACACCGCTAAACACAAGTGCGTAAAGTAAAGTCAGCTTAGAAAAACAATGATATTTTCTAGAAACAAAGAAAATAGCGCACATCCTTTGAGCAATTTCACAGCATTTTGCTTCTGTGCGACTTTCAGAAGCGGGAAATTGTTGCCCGTATGGATCCTGGTAATACTGAGCATATACTAACCATTGGAAGAGTGAGTTTAGCAATTATTCAAGAACACGAAGGCTATGCCAAACGTTTTTTCTTGAGATATCTTCTCATTATCCTATTTTTGGAAAAAAAAGGTGCTGTGTTATGCATAAATTTTGCATTGCCATAATTGTGTTATAGGGAACGTTTTAGAAACGCGTGACTTTTATTTCTATAAACGAAAGCGATATACAGGCGACTTCACTGCCACAAACACCTTCGGTGCTGGGAAAAGATTTTTCGAGGTGAATATTTTGCGTTGTTCCAAATATTGTCACGTGACAGTAAACAAATGAGACGGAGCAGGATTGAGGGTGAGGTGTTCTGTTTTCAGGATGTCGGCCATTAGACCACATACGCAGGCAGTGCGCCTCACACACCTTCTTTTTCACAGGGGACTGTGAATGGGGCTGTGCTACTGTTCAGTTCTTGGGCCAGGGGGGCCTCGTTCAGGGCGACAGCGACAGATGGGCGGATGTGGTGAAAGGGCAAGATAACATGAATACCGGGGGGATGCTTCGGTGTCAGAACACCGCCCAAAATTTCCTGAGCTCCGCATCCTTCCCTCCAAATTCCTTTCGCCCTTTTATCGCCCATGCTATTTACTCACCGAATAGATATGGTAGAATGAAAAAGTAGTAAAAAGAAGGGTGCTGGTTTATTAAAGACAAAAAATGACAAAAATTTTGTTGGGGTGCAGGATCTCTCCCCTTTTGCGTTTCGTTTTACCGGTGGCGTATAACACGCGAAAAATATTTCTGGCTATGCCACTCCAGTGAGGCTTTCGTCGCCACCGGTGATGATAAGTTTGGTGAATAGCGCCCCCGGAGCAGCGATGTCCGCAAGGCAACGAATATGCTCCCAAAGGCTTGCCGCCACGTAAAAGGGTAGGGTGGGGCACGGTGTTTTAAGGACGTTCGCTGGTGTGCGCCGTAGCAAGAGAGAGACCCGGGGGCACCACGTCACGAGTTTATTCCAAGCGCGAGATGTGTTTCAAAGGACTCTTGCGCTGCCAGTTCCCGCGCATTTTCCGCGATGTTGCTGTGGATGCCACACGACAATACAACGCCCGGGATCTTCCACTGGTCGCGGGGCGTCTATATTAGTTAGCTTCAATCGGCTGCTCAAGAGCAGGGGATGCCAGGAGGAGTAACGCAGTCCGATGCTGGTAGCGGCGGGGCTGGAGCTTCCCGACACGGGTGCGTACTTTCGACGATTACATCTCTGCGCAGACGATTCGAAGTTTGAGCCTAAGAGAGGTATGATGACGTCGCCATTGATGTTACTCGTCGAGAGGACAAACGAGACGAGCGATAGGCATGTATTTACACGACGTTAGCCCAGACTGCCGGTTTGTTGCTTGCCTCAAATACTTGTAGGTCGACTTAAGCCATTTGTAAGTATAATTCATGATACATGAGGGGATTAACCTTTGAAGACTGCGATACGTCTCACCAGGAAGTTGAATAGCCTGAAGCTTAGCAAGTCTGATAGTTGTCCTTACTCAGCCTCAACATAAAATGAAATGAGGAAGAAAAGACCACACATAGTGCCGACTAGATAAATGTATGGTGACGGGGTGAATGAGTGAGTGAGTGAGTGAGTGAATAAACTTTATTTATACGACCTTCAGGTGCTGATGGTTGTACGCCCGCCCGGTGGGGGGCCTCCTCTAGTCCGGGAAGCCCTTGTCCGCGCTGGCTGCCTTAGCCCTCTCCACCAGGCTCCGCTGGACTGAGAGGTCGTAGCTGGCCAGCTGGACCGCCCACTGCTCGTACGTTGGATGAGGATTGGGAGTAAGGGATGGGGTTTTCTGACACTCCTATACCATGTGGGACAGGGTGCCGGGTTGGGGGCAGAAAGTACATGTAGAGTAGTAGAGGGTGGGGTGGAGGATAGTGGGGTGAGGATAGGAATTTATCTGGAGTTGTCGAAAGGCAGTCGCCTCTGCTCTGGATAAATGGGGATGTGGTGGTGGGTAGCGTCGTCGTTCGTTCGTGGCGGTAATGGGGGAGGATGTCCGTGTATGAATTAAGAGTAGCGGGCTTGGGAGAGCGAAGAGGCTGCGTGATTTCGCATTCTTGAGAAATGGCCCGGTAGGTATGAACGCGGGCAGCGGCGTGTGCCACCTCGTTCCCCTCGAATGACTCGTTTCCGGGTGTCCAGACGATGTGAATTTCCGGGAGCTGGCGCACACTTCGCAGAGTTTTTAAGGACGTGGGTGCTATGCGACCTAGCAGGAAGTTGCGGCAGGCGGCTTGTGAGTATGTCATTATAATGAGGTAGTCGTTTCCAGTGGTGGCGGCTAGAGCGACGGCAAGTTCTTCTACTGCCTCAATAGATGTCGTGGGAACTGTAGCGGGCGTCAGTTCCGCACCGTTGCGTTGGTGACACTCACGGCATGGGAGGGTTGTTGGTGGTATGGAGAGGCATCCGTGTAACGAGTCCAGGGAGAGTTCGAGAAGCGTTTTGTAAGGGCTCGTATCCGCGCTTCTCGGCGTGCCTTGTTATAGATGGGGTGCATATTTCTAGGAATGGGTGCGACTTTGATGTACTGCCGGTTGGTTAGGGGGACACGTTGCCTGTGTTCGCATTTGGGGGAGGCCTGTAGCCGAGCCACGTAAGTGTACCCTGCCGGTTGGCGTGAACTCAAGTCGCGTGAATTGGGAGATACGATGAGCTTCTTCCAGTTCCTCCCATGTATTATGGACGCCGAGCCGTAGAAGTTTTCTTGTTGCTATTTTTCGAGGCAGTCCAAGGGCGGCCTTGTAGGTTTGGCGTATGGCGATGTTTAGCTTTTCTTTCTCTGCGGGTCTCAGGGCCAAATACGGTGTCCCGTACGTAACGCGGCTAATGGGGAGGACGTGAATGATGCGCAGGGTGTCAGCTTCTTGTAGCACAAATCGCTGATGGGAGATCCTGTGGATGAGGTGAATGAGCTGGTTAAGATTCCGTTGCAAGGGAAGGATAGTCTGGGCGCCTGAGCAATCCTAAGGTATGGTGAGGCCTAATATGTGTAGTTGTGGGACATTGGGGACGGGTTGTTCATTAATGGTAAGTTCTGGAACGGATATGGGATCTGGACGCTTCTTATATGATTTTTGCACAGGGTTACAAGGGCAGATTTTTCGGGGGCACACTCGAGTCCTCGGGCTTTCACGTATTGATGGGTGACCTGAATGGCTGCTTGAAGTGCGTCTTGCTGGTCAGCCGGAGATCCAGTGGGGACCCAGAGCCTTAGGTCGTCCGCGTATATTGCGTGGCGAATGTTCGGGATGGCTTTTAGTAGGGGTGGTAAGTCTTTCATGATGAGGTTGAAGAGTATTGGGGATACTACCGACCCCTGCGGAGTGCCCTTTGGTAGGGTTTGAAATGCGTCGGATCGAAGGTGCTTGATGCCCACTGTTGCTGGGCGCTGGATTAGAAAGGAGACGAAGTATTGGAATGTGCGCTCGCCACAGTTTGTAGATGCGAGGCCTTGAAGAATGGCTTAGTGAGAAACGTTGTCGAATGCCCCCTTAATGTCGAAGGCCAAGATGGACTGCTTGCTTGCTGTGGCTTTTAAGGTCGTCCAGCACTTTCTCCTTAAGCTGCAGTAGTATGTCTTGGGTTGATAGATGTGGGCGGAAGCCGTACATCGTGTCAGGGAGTAGCGATTGTCTTCAATGTGGGGCTAGAGCCGGTTGTGAACCATGTGTTGAAACAATTTGCCGACACATGAAGTCAGATAAATGAGCCTTAGGTTCTTGGGGTTCATTTGCCGGGCTTGGGGATCAAAGTGACATCTGCGCGTTTCCACTATGGGGGCAAGGAACCCGCCAACCAGCACTCATTCATGTAGTCTAGGAGATTTTCTAAGACGGCATGATCAAGGTTTCGCAATTATTTGTTGGGTATTTTGTCTCGACCCGGAGAGGTGTTTCGGGTGAGGTTGTACGCTGCCACCTCAATTTCGGCAATGGAGAACGGCTCGTCCATTTTGGGTTTCGGATCGCCTCTGTAGTCGGGTGCCTGGGTGGGTTGGACGTGAGGTGGGGCCGCCAAGGCTTGCTTAGGTTCTTCCAATAAGTCGTCTTTAGTTCCCGGGTAATCGTGGATTAATCGGCGAATCTGGTGTGCTGCGACCGCCTTAGATTCACCGGGGCCCATAAGGGAACGCAGCAGGTACCATGTGCGGCGGGTTCCCAGCGTTCCTTGCCGCTTGTTGCAGAGCTGCGTCCAGTTTTGCTGGCTCAGCTGACGGGCGTACGCTTCGGTTTCTGCCGTAATTTTCGCAATGCGGATCTTCAGCTTGCAGTTCGTCTTGTTCCTTTTCCACCGCCTGATTAGCCCTCTACGGGTGTCCCAGAGGTGGAGGAGATGGGCATAGATGGCTGAATTATCCTGTGTAAGGGAAAGTTCCTTGGTGTGTTTTCTTGTTTCTTGAATGAGCATGGTAGTCCATTCCTCGTGACTTGTAATCGGATCAGCGGGGGTGGTTTCTCGGAAGTTCTTCCAATTTGTTATGCGCGCAGTGTCGATTTTTTGGCTGCTCGCTCATTCGATGGGAGATTTGTAACTGTATTATGTAGTGGTCGCTACGAAGAGTTTCGTCCAGACGTGACCATGTAGACCGTTTGATGTTGTACGCAAACGTCAGGTTGGGGTAGTGTCGCGCGAGACACTGTTGCCAAGTCTGGTGTGAACGTGGAGAGAGTTACAAAGCTGAAGTTGGTCTTGCAGAGTAGTTTCGTGTAAGTCTGCACCCTTTTTGTTGTTTCTGGGGTAACCCCAGGCCGTATGCTGTGCATTTAAGTCCCTGAGGACCACCAGTTTGTGTCCTCTGGTACGTTGTCGGAGGGTTCACAAAAGGCAGTCGATCTTTGGGATAGGCTGGGTTGGAGGACTGTAGATGTTAAGGACATACAGGCTGGCTTGCGACTAGTTGCGGGGCAGGAGCTCAATGAATGTGTAATCAATTGTGGTAGGTAGGGCGTGGGTTTGAGCTGTTTGGGCGGCTTAAACGAGGACGGCTGTTCGAGATCTTGCGTCGGTGGCATATGTCGTGTACCCCCGAAGTGACACGCTGTCTGTGTCAGTTTCTTGCAGAGTGATCACGACTGGCGAGTGTTTGAGGGCGAGGGGAGTGAGAGACGGTCGTTGCGAAATGAGCGACAGTTCCATTGCCATATGGTTAACAAAGGTTTGGAAGCGGATGATTTCGTGGGCGGTGAGGAATTATTCATTGGCATATTGGAAACGTTGTAGAAGCATTGCCGGCAGTGTGGGGAGAGATGCGCTTTTTCGGCTTTTTACGGGCCTGACGATTTGCTTCCTCCATGGCATGGAGGCGCCGATCAAGCGCGGTCAATCGGCTGTTCAGGCGTTCACCCATATCATGAATGAGGCGTTCAAGATGGCTTTTATCTGTCAGAACGGGAGTGGCGGCGAAAGAACTAACGGGTGTGGTATCAGGGTCCCTGGCAAGAGTCGGGTGTTCGGGGCGCAAAACGTGGTCTTGAACTGACACCTCCATTTGCGTGGGGAGTGGTAAGACATCGGCGTCATGGGCGCGCTGAGCTTGTTGCTTGACTAACAGCTCCACTTGTGAGAGGAGGTGCTCAACGTGCTTTTCTAGGGTGACCGTGTGTTTAGTAGTAGCTTCTTAGTGCTGTTTGGAGTTGGTATTCTCGTTTTGAAGGCTTTGAATGTGGGAGTCAGGAGGTTGTGCTTGCAGGGTGGGCTGGGAGGGAAACTGGTCACGAGCAGTGGGCGGGGGTGCAATGACAGCTGACCAGCTCACCTGTTGTGGAGCAGCACGGGTGGGCCCGGCATGTAAGACAGTGGGTGGGTCTGCATGATGAGGCTGGTGACTCTAGAAGGATTGCAGCTAGCGTTAGGGATTCAGGTGTCGTTTCCCGACCCGCAGCGGTGGAGGCGGGAGATGCAGCTTGTGGAAGAACGCGTTGCACCAGTGAAAACAACGCTACGTGACCACCACCCTTTTTATGGCGTGGGCTGCACCTGCTCCGCGCGCATGGTTAAAAATGGCATTCGAATAGATAGATAGATGTAAGTGTATTAGGGAAAGGGCTGGCTCAGAGGCGTATATTAAAAGAGGCGTTCTAATAAAAAATGAAGGACGCTCGCACTAACGCGTAGGACTTGAATGTAGCGAAGGTGTACGCAACATTCATTACGGTTTAAGTCCACGATTGCAGCCGATTTACATGTTCTTTGCTGCAACGGCCTTTGCTTCATCTTTGTTGGTATACGCGTTAGCTTTCTTAATTTTTGTAACTTATATTAATTGGTCATTAAACGTTGTGTGTTCATTAGCACGTTTCGCCTCTCACGGTTGAACCTAGCGTTGGCTGTCGTTAGCGACGGAAGTTCCCGCTGCAGACGAGTGGTATCCGCTGGACGTTGCCAGCACCGCTCTCGCACCTTTGCCCACTTGCGGTGAACGGATTCGTTATTCGGGGCCCACGGACGCCTTTTGGCAGCATTCTCTGTGGTCACGTGGTCCGTGCTGGCCCTCTGTAGTTGTTTGCGTTCACGAACCCCAGCGCGACGAGCCTTGAGGCGACCGGCCTCCTCATTGGGCGTGCGGATGACCTGTTGCGACCAATCCCTGCGCCCGAGCCCGCGCATTTCTAAGAGGCATGCGAATGACGAACGCACAGACCTATATCGTGAGCGGGGCCATCAAATGACGCGAGCAGGGTGATTGCGATAGCGAAAGTGTTGCCACGATTACGCTGGAGTTTTTTTTTACGTTAGTTGGAGGGGGGGGGGGGATCTTGGGCAATCTTTCTAGATGGGTATGTCTGGCGTGACAAACGGGCACCGGGGTTTTAAGTGCTGGACCGCAAAAAAAAAAAGTGCTGGGCGGTCACCGCGAGGCACAAGCTCAAGAGCGCGCTCTCACGGGTCACTCTTCTTGGTTTTTTTTTTAACTGCCGGGTGGTTGCCGCGACACCCGCGCACAGAGGCGGGCGCCCGGCAACTTTCTTGCATTTTAAAAACGATAGTCTTTCTTCGGCTACTTAAACCCAGAAATATTTGTCTGTCTGTATATCTGTCTGCCTCTCTGTCTGTCTGTGACTCGTTTCAGCCTTTTTTTATTGCCTGGTTTGGGTCAATAGATACATGCAAAACATCAAGAAAATCACACCACTTGAAAATGCAGTAGCACATACCTTGCTAGTGTGTAATGTTTAAAAAGGCGATAGTCTCGCCACACTCTCCAGCACAGTCACCCACTCGGGCGGACCAGGCTCGGCTTTCGACACCGCGACTATGTAGCGGACATTTTCACAAAAATATTCCCTCCATGGCCTCGCATCTACATCATTCCATATAGCGAGCCTTCCATATACCGTGTAGGGCCAGTAACATTATGAAGTCGTATGGAACACCCACTCCATTTTCTATGGCTAAAAACCTAATTCCATGACTATCTACAGGAAAATCTTTCTTTAAGGTACGCTGTAACACGTCCCTTGGGAAGACCCCGTCTCAACAATCTATGAACACGTTTTCGATGGTCTCTGGCTTTTTTCATGGAAAGCAATCGGGGCCCCAAGGCACTCATAAACCACCCTCAATCATCCAAGTTTTTACAGTTAGTACACCCATATGCAATTTAAAGAAAAACGATTTTTCCGGCCCAAAGTGAAACGAAGTCTGCTCAATAGTCTTATGTACTCACCGCGAAATCTACACGTCTAAGTCTGGTTTATATGCTTATACTGACCAACATTGTTGAACAAGAACAAGACATTGCGCAAATACAAGGCAGAGAATCCATATATGAGTGGTATTTGCAGTGTTCCTTTATAAAAAAATTCATAGATGTTTGATTTTTGCGAAATAAAATACTACATTTTGTGCAGAAAAAAAATTCACACTGTCGCCTGCTGTCGCATGCGCCACTATAGCTTGTGGCGGCATTTTAAGAGATCAAGCTGCAACTGTTACGAAAGGTTCCACTAGGTAGGTTCCACGTCCTGCTTGGAACGCACGTGGAGAAGGGCAACGTGGTTCTAGAAATGTTGAAGTAGGGCTCCTAGATTCACGCGTGTCTCCACTGTATGGCAGCGCTGGCATCGAGGCACCTGGCCTGGAGCAGTGGAACGCGGTAAATTTAAATTTACTTGAGCAAAACTTTAGCGTGTTGACCTTGGGAGGAGCGCGACGCAAGAGGGACAACATGAGAAGTGAGCGGGAAAGCGAAGGGATGCATTTAGTTGGCAAATGTCGACAAAGATTATCCTCTTTTGTAGACATTTACGACGACAGGAGCAGATACGCTGCCTATTTTCTTAACTACGTACACGAAAAATTACCATTTGCTAAAGAGCTTCGCTCAAAAAAAAAAAAAAACACGAAAGGACGTGCCTCGTGAAGATTTAGGGTCAAGGAAATAGATGGCCCATTGCGGAAAAAAATGTATGGTCGGATTCAGATGCTGGCTTCCTAATCCCCGTGTATGCAAGCGTTCTACAGCACGTGCGTCGGACATTCAATAAACGGGCCCGTTGCTAGGCAGTGGCTACGCATGATCTGAACCACATCAAGAGTAAGCTCACTGAAGCACGCGCTGCGCTGGTTTCACCCAGTGACGTCACAGGCCCCAACCACCGGGGTCGCCCTGAACCGCGGTGGAATTTTCGTCAATAGCTGTTCAAATGATTACTGTCTGGAGGCAATGGGATAACCTGGAAAGTGTAAAATATAACCCCATTCCATATTGCACATCAAAACTAGAAAACCTAGCCCTACGCAAAACTAAAACTCATGCCTCGCAGCGCTGAACCAGAAGGACAACTAAACATGGTTTATTTCGAAATCAATGGTTTCGCATTCAGAGCCCGTAAATACTTATAAATGCCCTCGATGTTTGGAACCTTTGGTTGTAGACATAAAATATGATGCTCGTGTTAGCAGAGTTTTTGTTGCGTTTAATTGAAGAGAATACCCCGATACCTAATTATCGTGTCAACTGATGTCGTAGTATTTGTCATTTCGCTGCAGTTTTCATAGATCAGCAATGTTTTCACATACGTATGCGCGCTTTGACTGCAGGCAATGCACTTGATAGTCAGCAGTGTGTTTTCTATATTCTATAATAACGTCATTAAAACTGTGTTTAAGTGGACTATTTAACGCAGAATGTCTGGCTGGGAGGAATTTAACTTCTGCATGGTAGAAAGCGCGAAAACAGTGAGAACCGCGCAAAAACCTATACAGACCGGCTTCCGTGAGTCCCCGTTTGTTTATAGAACTTTTTACCATGTCGCAGTTCAAGTAGAGATCACTAATGATTATACGCGGATCTTGTGCGTTCCCAACGCCTTTCGAAAAATTCAGCGAGGTGGACTCTGCTTCGCCGTACCCGTTGACTTACACGACGTTGGCCAAATTAGTAAAAGCTCCGCGCACCGTTCTAGGAATTCTATTTTTAGTATTTTATGCCCTCGACAGCATTTTTAGAAAAAAAAAAGCAAACTCGCTCTTTTCCTACCAGTCGTTCTGGCGTGAATCTGAATTGCCTGAATTCTCTACCATGTCTGGGCCAAAACGAATTGGGTTTAGCAGCATGTCAACCACCTGAAAAGAAACAGACAGAGATGTTGGAACAGAAATTAATTTCACCAACATTACTTTGCGGAAGCACACTCAGTACAAAAAACACAAAATGGGAAAAAACACTTTCTGCATTGTATTACCTTTGTGTTACACAATTGATTACTCCCTCCCGCCTATTGCTATCTGGCCCCTGTTGTACCAACTGACCCACTGCCTACGCTGATTTACCGCATTGCCTATTTTATTGCCCGAAGGCTCAGCTATGCGGCTCGGATCCCTCCCCATCTCTGTCCGTCGTCACTTGGCCGACTGGCTTAGCTCAGAAGGGGAAGAATAAGACTGGGCGCCCGGGTGGTCGGTGCATGCTCGGCTTGTTGTTTTGGCCAAGAAAAAGACTTTAAGGCTGCTACTGTTACAACCATCAAAACTACCCACCACCTTTGGTGTTTTCATCCTACTCTGAACCATGAGGCAAATTACTCCACAACCGCGGCGCAATGTAAAAGTGACCTGAAGAAAAAAACTTATTGGAAATATTTCGTTAGTGCAGCATCGCACTTAACAATTCGCCACCTGCTCTGCGACGGTTTTGCCGATTAAGCAATGACCCTTGCCATGCTTCTACTACAGTTCAATTAACAAAAAGGAAGAGGGAAAATAGAGAGTACACGTTTAGATAACGCTGTGGGCTGAAAGCAGCGAACACGTGCTGTTTTTTCTTCTTTTGATGACAGTGATCAGTTTGTTGTCTAAGCATTTCTATTCTGCCTCTTTTGCGATACCCTGTCAACGATACACTCTTGACATTGACATCATCCGACGAAGTTCTGTAGATGCATTACGAGTTTACTGTGATTAAAATGATATAATGATTATAACGGACACTCGAGCGAATTTTCTAGTAAAAAAGAAGACCTCGCCCTTCATGCTAAACTATCCGGGTATTTATCTCCTCTGAGGTACAAAGCTGCTTGCGCAGAGATAACATTAAAAAGGTGCTTTTTGGTAACCGTTATAATTTTATAAGCATGATTTCCCCATCACCCAACGTGCCGAAAGAAGACGAATGCTGACAACGCCCCGAAAGCGAGGTGCCGTCCTATACACGTCCTACACATGTCCACGTGTACAATTCGCAGGAGCGGCTCTCGGACAAGTGCTTGGTCGACTCGACGGCGGCAGGGCGGCGTCTCAACCTCACGCCCACACCGTGCAGAAATTTCAAGTGATCCCGCAACACTGCCGATAAACGCGTTCACTATTTTCTTTACTCCCGGGAAGCAGCATGACTGTTTTAGTAAGGATTTATTATGAAGTTTAACACGCCTACGCCACACAGGCGATGAAGAGCGCCGTAGTGGAGGCCTAGGGATTAATTTTGACCACCCTGGGGATAATAACGTGCGCCTAAATGTCTAAAGATGGGCGTTCTTGCTTTTACCCTCAAGCTTTAATTATCGCCAGGATCGAACGGCATCGGGTAGTTTGGTTGCGGAGCATTGAGGCATTGGTCGAGGTCTTATGCCTTCATGTGTCTGCTTGGATTTTGTAGCGTTTCAGGTGCGAAGCACCTTAAGACCTCGCAATGTCCGTCCGCCATTCGACGGTGTCTCCCCAAGTTCCCCGTTGTCCGTGCGCAGTGACTACAGCGAGCTACACGAGAGGGCGCTACGCGAAAACACGAGATCAAAGTGCAGCTTTGGCGCGTCGTTCGAATGGGCGTGGAGCAGCGACCCATTTATACTTGTCGGAGACTTCAACGTTAACATTCTGAACATCGACTTGTACAACTGGCTCGTGCACTTCAACGCTAATTTCAGCCATAATTTTCGAAGAACGGAGCTGAATTGCAGTTGTAGCTATAGTGACTGCAGCGAACTACGCGAGAAGGCGCTGCGGTGCAACGCGTAGGACGCGACTTGTCTTGCGGGTGGCTTTTGTCATTTACAGTGCGCTTGCTGCACCCAAAATCATTTATAAATTTTGAGGGCATCATCGTGCACGGACGATAACACTCATTCACACAATACACGCAACTTACGTCCAAGTGCTTCGCACCCTCGGCATCGTTCACGGCCTGAAGATGGTGTGATTTTTTAAAGGGACTCTGCAACACCTTTTGAACTTTTTCTAAATCGTAACTGTTTTTAACACGCTGTCAACAAACACATCCACTACTTGTAATAGGAGGTCACAAAGTGCGTCAGCCAAAAATTACTCCTGTATGCCCATCAAGTAGCTTGGAAACTTGCTCTTGTAAAATTGATCTCTTTCTTGATATTGGAGTTTTTTAGCATGAGAATAACGTCTTTAAAGCGATGTAGCGGCTACTGGCCGGCTTTCTCTCAGCTGAAGCAATAAACGCATTGGATAGTCAGTGTAAAAAATTAGTGCCCTTTCACTCTGTGGAAAAGGTTGCCCTGCGAAAATGGACGCAGTCCACGAGGTGCACAAAACGAAACACGTTTATTTGTAATTTGCGATTGAGCAATTAGCACTTATCCCCATGAAACTTGGGTAGACTCGAGTATTATTCTATCGGACGAACATGGAGCTGTCTGTTTCCTTCCCGCGTCCTAAGCATATTACTGTCTTCGTAACACACCAATTCAATCCTGTCGTCCACTGGGGACACCGGACAGTTCGCATTGGGACGGTGGGCCTACACGTTTAAATATCCCGCCAGCACAACGAACATGAAGTCAGTGAAAACATGAAACATATAGCTGAGTTTGCACGCCCCCGTCCTCCTCTCTCCACGCCCAACCCATGCCTGCGTAAATGGGCTACCGGTTATGTGAGCGTGCTTCGAAGTGATAGGCACCGCCCAAATTGTCGCTTTAACCCCTTCAAGCTGAACAAGAAATATTAGTTCACGTCAAAGTTGCTGTTCATCCGGGAGAGATTCCCAGCTACTCGACTATCTGGAACTTGCGGCGGCAACGGCGGTGGTAACGGCTTGCTGTTGTTTTCACACCCATTCGCGCTTCTGTTCCGGCAGACGCTACTTCGGTTCCCGCTGTTCTTCCTCCGGGAGAGCGACACGCGTCTGTACCATACGGAGTTAAACCCTGGAAGGACTCGAGCTTTATTCTAGTAGACGGACATCTGGCTGTCCGTTTCCGTCCCGCGTAGTAGGCATCGCACTGTCTGTATAACACACCAACCCAAACCCAAATCCCTCAACGATTGTGGACAGCTGACAGGTCGCATTGAGCCGCGAGACTTTGTTGGAATGTGGTTTGACATGTAGCCATTGTTGTTGCTAAATCTTTTATTCGAAAAGGGAAGGCCGCAGGCCTTGTGGGGGAGTTGGGAGGGGAGGATTCATGGTTGAAGGGGGCTTGTCTACAGTGAGTTTGTGGCCTTCGTGAGGTGGCATCACTTTCTCACTGGACAATTGTTCAGCATTGAATGGTGCATTCACTGGTGTAGGCCATCGCTATATAACTCGCGCTAAACCGCTCTTAGTGGCGAAGCGTATTATAAGATTAATGGTGCGTTCATCTAATGGGAGGAGATTGATACGGGTTGAGGGATGAGGGGTCTTGGTTTGGGGAAGTGAAATTCCGGTATCGAGAGAATTTGGGGCATATCGAGAACAGGTGTTGCAAATCAGCCTTGACGTCTTGCTGACAGTATGGACATTTCGGGTTAATGGGGGGGGGTAGTACCATTTGCGAATTGTTTCCGGTGAAAATGAAGGATCTGTATAGAATTTGTTAATAAATATTTCTTGGGTTCTTGTAAAGGAAGGTCAGTTGGAAACGTGATCCCTCGGCGTAAGTTGCTTCAGTCGGAGTTTCTTTCCGTGTTTGTACCGGTGTATGCCGGTAGCGGGGGGTACGCTGGTACGCTGGTACTTTCGGTCGTGTCCAAGCATTGAGGAAGGTCTGGAGGCTGGGCGACGGCGGGGTCAGTGGAGGAGAGAAAAGAGCAAGCCTCCTGCGCAGCTTCGTGGGCTGCCTCATTCCCCGGTGACGCCAAATCATGGCCAGGAGTCCAGTCTATGCGGACTTGAATGCCATACAGTTGTAGGGCCATTGTTTGCCTGATAATTTGGTTTACGGAAGGCTGCGTTGGAATTGGTCGTCAAAGTTCTTGAAATGCTTCGTAGCAATCGGTTATTATTCTGATCTTTTTTGCTATGGGTTGATGGCGGTCGTACATTAATAGTCAAGAGCATGGGTAATGGTGAGTAGTTCCGCTTCCGTGGGTGTGACAGTAATTTTGGAGTGTCGGGCTCATATAATGGTTCGGTCATCTGCGGAAATGCAGGCAGTTACAAAATTTGGTGGTGCCAGGCTGGCATCAGTATAGATGTCGATTTGGTCTGGTTGTTTTGTGCTGAATAGCCTCTGACGACGTTTTTGTCTAGAAATGGCCGTTGTGCGGGTGATGGGGTAGGTTGTTGTTGGTTCGGTCAGGAAAGAGAGAGAGAGAGAGAGAGAGAGAGAGAGAGAGAGAGAGAGAGAGAGAGAGAGAGAAAAGACTTTATTGGGCCCAAATAAGAAGACTGGTCTTATGTCTTCTTTCTTGCAAGGGTTCGGCCGACCCCATTGGAGTCAGCGGCCTCTCTTGCTATTCGGACCAGGGCCTGTTTATCTTCAGCGGTAGAGCTGTGCAGCGTGGCCTCCCACTGCACATCGTTGTGTATGTTTAGCAAATATGTGCTGTGTTTGTGTGGGTTCGTAGCGATGTGCGGGCACTTCCACATCATGTGTAAGAGGGTAGCCCACCCTGAACAAAATTTACATTTCGGGTCATATAAGTCGGGGTAGATCTGGTGGTACAGGACTGGGTTTGGAAATGAATTGGTCTGCAATATTCGTAGGGCTACAGCCTGTTTTCTATCAAGTGACTGGTGGGGGCCCGGATATGATCGACTGCCCGGATATGATCGGGATACGGTTGTCGGGGAATACTCGGGATATGATCGTCTCTAGAAGTACATGACCAGTGGAGTGTTGTATGGTCAGGAGAGGTCGTTGCCACGGTGGAGTGGGTATCGGAAAATCAGGTAAGGGGATGAGATCTTGCTTATCTCAGGCCGTGAGTATGGCACCTGGATTGATAATTTTCCGCTTGAAGTTGTATTGGTCGGTTTACTCTTGAATTATTTTTTGAAATGTAATTATTTTGAAATGTAACTGATGAAAATTCATGCGTACGAATTACTGCGTTTATGTATACATTGTGATCCCTTTGTGAATCTGAGACCTATGCTTTATATAATATATCAGAAGTGTAGTAATGACTTTGCTTTGTGCTATATCTCTATTACGATTGTGCTATCATGCTTAAATTTGTGAACAGACGTGTTGTTATGTACGCTGTAAATCGGGTGGCTGAGGCCTGTGTCAGGCCACGTTCGCCTTTAGTCTCAGCCTCCCCTTGATTTTTGCCAAGACATAAAAAATCAAATCAGATCAAATCAAATCAAATCAATTGGTGGAAGGGCAGCCTGAGATTGGAAGTTAGACATTTTTGTATGGCGTGGTAAGCCAGTGATGGTACGAAGAGTCACCTTGCGAAGGACATTAAGAGTGCGTCATTGGGCACAAATAAATGCTTAAGATAGGGCTCCATATGTGAGAATACCGACTGCGATGGCGCGGGGAAGTGTCTGCACTGCTTTTTGCTTTCCTTAGATAGTCTTCAAATTGCATGTTGAGTCGACTTCCATTTCTGTTTTAGTTGGTCCAGCTATATAGTCTGGTTACTTTTGTAACCGACGGGGATGCCTAGTAAACGAATGTGGTCGAGTTTGGCGGTGATCGGTGTGGTTCCAACGATGATGCAAGGTGGGCTAAAGTCAGGAGCTGGATTGCGGCCAAAAACTGACAGAAATTTTGTTTTCTTAGGAGCTAAGGAAAGCCCGAGATCCGGTAGGGTATATTCAATGCTTTCTTCTGCATTTTGGGGGGCCGTAATCATAGTTCATTCATGCGGGTAGTCCCTTGACTCGGTCCATATTGTCATATAGTCCGCATAAAAAGTAAAACTTGCACTAGTCTCTCTTTGAAGGTTCCGGGCGATCCTAGTCATGACTAGATTAAAGAGTGTGGGACTGAGGATCGAGCCTTGAGGAACTCCTCTGTCGAGGTAGAAGGTACCGGTGGTCCAACCTGGGAATGTTCCTTGAAGCTTCATGGGGCGGGCTTCTAAGAAGTTTCGAATCCATGCCTGTGCTCGTTGGCTAGGAAAGGCCTTAGCAAGTTCATCGAGGATGGCGCTCTGGCTGACGCAGTCAAACGCCTTTCGGAGGTCCAGTGCGAGTACATAGTCCTGGAGTCTCGAATAGCTTTAGCGATTATTGACACGTCGCAGCAGCCATAGGATGTCGGCGGAAACCAGTTTGCGCAGCGTGAAGATATCGTTCGGCATACTCGAAGTAGTGCACTATTCGATTGTTAATGAGTCGTTCGATGAGTTTGCATAGGACAGGTGTGAGGGAGATTGGCCGAAGATAAGAAAATCGTTAGGAGAGGTGTGTTTCTTGTTAGGTTTCGGTAAGGGATAGATGAGGGATAGCTTGACATGTGGAGGTACCTGCCTGGTTTCCCATGAATCGTTGATTTGTTCCAAGAGTTTATATCGAGCTGGTTCTTGAATGTTGCGTAGGTGGGTCCATTGTATGCCGTCGTGTCCGGGGGCAGACTTCGGTCTGCCTGGACGAATAGCCGTAGAAAGTTCAGCGATTGTGAAAGGGCTTTCAAGGTCGAAACACGGTTCCGGGATCGGGATTTCGGGTGGAGGAGGTGGGAGAGTTTGTGATACGTGTGGACAGAAGCTTTCGAACCACAACTCTTCGGTATCCATGGGATTCGTGCTGCTCAGCATGATGGTGCTAATTATTGGCGTCTTAATGCGTTTTTTGTCCCCAAGGCTTCGGTAAAATTTCCATAAAGAAACATAACCTGGTGTTTTCCAGAGGTTGTGAAACAGATTTACCCAGTTGTCGCTTGATAGTTCTTTTTGGTATTGGTTAATGACCATCTACTGATGTCGGATACGTCAGAGTATGTTGTGCCTTCTTCCAGTAGAGCGGTTGAGCTGGGTGAGGTACTCCAATCGCTTCCAAAGGTTGGCTAGGTGATTGTCAAAGGTAGGGGAATCTTCATCGCATGTAATAGTTTCCATTGCAGCAGCAGAGGAGTTCCGTATAATTTCAGCCATTGCTGCAAGGTATGTACCATGCATAGGGGGTCGTATTGAAGCAGATCATCTCGGAAGGAAGACCAAATAAGGTGGGTGCACTGTTTCTTGTTCCGCCCGTCCCGGATTCTTTTGCCGCGAAATCGGATGATAATAGGTAAGTGATCCCTGCCCCACGTTGTAGAGCAGGGTACCCATGATTTAGTTAGACCTGGCGAGGCCCACGTAAGGTCTGGTGTGGTATCCTTTTGGGATGGACGGAGAACGAAGCGGGTAGGGTATATTGTATCGTTGATTAGTTGAATATTTAGGATTTCAGTAAATTCAACGAGCTTTATTCCGTGAGCCGAATTTGTTGAATATCCCCGTGCTGTATGATGTGCATTGAAGTCACCCCCGACGATAATTCGGGTATTTGAATGTGCATTGATAAGGTATTAAAGCCATGTGAAGGAGCCGGTGCCGGTGGAGGCTGAGTAGGGTTGATAGTGGGCGGACACCAAGACTAACTTTTTAGCGTGGGGTGGCTGGGCAGAAATGGTCACAACTTCGTGCATCTTCGAGTTCGAGGCGTACAGACTTGTGCAGACGGAATAATTGTACAGACGGAATCGTCGCATCGACCAATATTGTTGCATACCGGGGGGTTGCTCCTTTTCGTGATATCGAGGGATTTACGAAAGCGTCGTAGCCAGAAATGTTCGGGGTATCCAAAGTTTCTTGAAGGAGGAGGAAAGCTGGTCTGAGTTGCTTTACTTTACTGGTCAGAACTGTTTTCGCTGAGGAGAAGGTTCGGCAGTTCAAGTGTAGGGCTATGAGTGATGTTGGAGTCATGGTTTGGGTCGTGGTTCAACTTTTCTTGGGGTTTCGGGGATGGGTTCCGTAGGGCGCATAGATTTAAGGACTTGCTGGAGAAGGTCTCTGATTTGGTTGAGTTGACCTTCAAAATTTTCTTGCATGCGAAGGCCGTCGTCCAACCGTACAAGCCGTTCTTGATGGATCTCCGTGCGAATTGTTTGCAACGTCTGGGTCATCTGGGGGTCAGTTTTGGCCTGAGAGGTAGGGGTTCGCTTAGAGCTGGGGCTGCGGCCTCGAACTGTGAGCGGCTCCATAGATTGTTTTGACGGAGAGTTATTTGGGGGGTTCCGCTTGGGTACATGCGCTCGCTTGAGCTCAGCGATTTCAGCTTTAAGTTGCTGATTTTCAGTTCGAAGAGCATTCAACTGAGCAAGGATGGTGGCGATTTCTGGATTTTGGTAGGTTGTCTTGGCCACATTTCTTGTTTCGTTTCAAGGGGCTGTAAGTGGAGGAAAGTATATTTCTTTAGTGCTGTTCTTGACACGGTCGACCCAGGAAATTTCTTGAGCTTTATCTTTGGAAGGAGAGCTCTGGGTGGTTTCAGGTACGCGTCCAGGGCAAGTTGGGTTCAGCGAAATGTGACCGAACTCATCACAGACCACGCAGTAAATCGTCGGGCCACAGTCGTCTGATTCTGGGTGCTTTTTTCCGCATAAGTGGCACACGGTTTGGGAGGGGCAGTACTTTGAAATATGACCAATGTTATGACAATTAAAGCACACCATTCTGCGTGCTTGGTATGGGGACACTTTCACAATGGCCATATAGCAAAGCTGTATTCGACGCCACAACTATTACCCATGCGACGTCACGAATTCACACAACTGGCGCTACAAAGAGTGAAAACAGAGGCAAGTAAAATGCACTTAACCACACCGTTTATTACTTCAAATAGATCATTCTTGCTGAGGTTAAATCAGTGTATGATTAATGAACGGTGGTTGCTTGAGTTGTATTGGTGAAGAATACGAGTGGGAACTCTATTTTTTAAATAAAAGGAAGCTCAAACCCGGTGTTAGAGGATCTCCCTTCTCCTCCGTCTCTCCCACCGATGACAAAGGCGACGAGGTCGACCGAAGAGCCGAGGAGAAAAGCGATGGCGTGCGTTGGTGTGAGCTTCCTTTAATTTTTATAACTCCTAGTGCATGCGGAAGGCGCGCACACGGCAGCTATACATGCCGGGAGCGGAGCACGCAGCGGCGCGAGAGGTTGCGTGACGCTATGACGTTCCATTCCGTGAGAACGCAAAGGGTAAACCCGCAGATGTGCTAGCTGAGTGCAGCGTCTGTCTCCTGCGTCTCCGCGTGGTCTTGCAGCCTAATGGGTAGCACAACAAGCTCTCGCTCCATTTCTCTATTCGTTCCAGGTTCGATTCTTGACGGTGCCAGCAACTTCTTTTTTAGATGCGAAGCATCTCTTGCTCTTGGCTCCGTCGTCCGTCGTCCATCCATCCGCCGGCCCAGGAAGACACCGGCAACACTGCCGCTCCAGGATCCCTTTAAGGGGAAGCGTGCTTGTCTCGTGCCGGCCCAGGAAGACACCGGCAACACTGTCGCTCCAGGAGCCATTAAAGGGTAAGACACCACCGGGCGTTCAGCAAGCCCAGCATGCGCAGTGGGGGTGTGGACGGGGCAACAACGACAAGGGAGGGACATCGCCCCGTCGCATCTAATAAAATTACACCATCTTCCTCTAGGGGAACCCTGAGTAGTATGCGAAACAGCCATGGGCTCAATGCAATTTCCCATTTCGTAGTTCCGGTAAGTGATAAGTTTGGTAGTTACCATAGGAACCAAACTGTAAATATAACGGTAGCTACGTACCTCAACATAACGGAATTGACGAACGGAAAACTAATGGGCACTTGAATTGACCCAATGGCTGCTTTGCATACTACTCAGGGTTCCCCTACGGGAAGATGGTGTAATTTTTTGTTCGTGGGAGTTTTCTGTTGACACCAACGGTCGCAACAGAATCCTTCGGGGGTTAGGTAAAAAGCTTCCGTAAGGAGCTACGTAAAATATTATGTGAAAGCTGACGGCAGCAAAGCTACGCTGCTTGGGCCATTCCCACATGATTAAAGTTAGATGCCTGTAATATTCACTGTAGATGAAAGTGTCTTTACTGCGCTTTGAAGTAATAACACGGTAAAAACATTCAGAGGGCTTTCACTCACGCGCAAGACTTGAATGTCGGAGCTGTTGTAGGTGAGAATTGCGCGATGCATAATATAGTTTCAGTATCAATGCTTATTTTCACGGTTGAGGTAATTGTAACCCTCGTCATATGCAACGAAGAGGTCGTCGTCTTCTTAGCGGGGAATGGTGGATGCTAAATCATCCTCAGCATTGTGACCTTCCACCAGCTCATCGTCATCGACTCGATGCAGCGGTGGCGGGATATAAGGATTGGCACACACGTAGCCATTTCTACAATTATCCATAATGTCTTCCAGAAAATGCGGCGGCCGCGAGACTTCTCCCAAGCAGGCTGTCTTTTCAAATTTCTTTTCAATTAGCTCTGTAGCTGGACCCAAGTAGAGCAATAGGGCGTCCCATGATAACGCTGTCGTTCGCGGCGTGCCCCAGAGGCTGCGAAAGCCGAGCGGTTTATATAGTCATAAGCGTTGGAAACTCGTGAACCGCTGGCGCTTGTCATGCATCTCCCTGTTGTTTAGCGCAAAGAAAAGTATAGGTACATTGCAGACAAATAATACGTAATTAACATGCAGTGGCCGTGTTGATTTAGTTGGGGACAATCGTTGGGTTGTTTTTTTACGACAGTAAGCGATAAAAGTGACAGCGCAAGAAAACAATGACGACTTCGAAATGCTGCAGAAAGACTCCAGCCGCGCAAAAGAAAAATGGCGCGTTCGAAATCACACAGAACAGCGCCAGCCCCGCACGAAAAAAAAATTACGCGTTCGAAATGACGGAAAACCGCTCCAGCATACGACATTAAAACAAGCACAAGAAGAACAGAACTACTGATGGCGCAGTTTCAGGCAGGGGGCGCGAGAGCACAGCGGAGGCGGGAAATTTGAAATGCATGGGCTAGTAGCAGTGAGCGGCCCGCTATGCCGAATCAGTGCTCTGCACTACCGATAGCTTTCACATTGAGTGGAACGGCTCTCATTTTTTTCCCTGCAACGGCGAACTTAGGGCTTGTACAACAGCCCCGCTGTTAAAAAAACACAATAAACGAATTTTGTAACCGTCACTTTTCAGGCTCAGTTTTGAGCGCAGTTCTACTTTATACAGTTGTTTCTGGAATCTAATTCACAGGTTTTACTTAAAGTGCACATTCATGTAATTTATCTGCCTTCCGCGCATTTAATTCAAGAATAAGTGAATTCACGTTCAATTCATTTGTTGTTTGTGTTAAAAATCTAAGCTTCAGAGATTCAATATTTGAGGCCTTGCGGAGGAACACCTGGTCTCGCTACTAATTTGCAGGAGGCACATCCGTTTCCGCTTTCAAAGGATAAAAGTTTACATATAGCGAAGAGCCACCTGCTCCACCAGCTTCTCGCCCGCTGGTGGCTGTTAGACTGCATACCTTTTATAGTGCACGCTTGTAAATGACTTGTTCGTACGTTTATGAAAATGAGAACTCCTGTTATTCATACCTGCTTCTCTAAAAATTGGCTGCCGATTACGATACTCCCTAATGCGGTATTTGGGAGCAGCAGCAGTGCGCTGAGGGAACACTCAATCTTGGGTTCTCTCGACGGAAGCGATGATGAGCCTCTGCGTCTGCGGCGCGAAGTGCATCTCAGAAAGAGGCCGCGAAGTGCGTCTTAAGCGAACGCACATCATAGTCACGCGCACGCCCCCTCACTTTTTCGCCGACCGTCGCGCCCTCGAGCGCCTCGTGCGGGCACAGCATATTGCCCCTCCTTACCCCCCCCGCAAACTTGGGAGAGCGCTGGCTCGCGCTGCCAAGGCGAACCGCTCTCCCCTCCCAGTTCCGCGACAATCCCCTCCTTTGATTTATTTCATCGTTCGCTTTTTTTTTTCACTCGTCGGTCCACGCCATCGTTCCCCTGGTTACGCCGACAACCGGCTGAGCCCAGAGATGGCCGCCAGAGGTGTGCGCCATAAAAAAACAACCTGCTGCATCAGTGCAGCTCCAGAAAACAGAACGACGCGGTCTTACCTTGCTAACCAAGCGCAGATACATATAAACGGGTTCTACCAATGCGTCAAGAAATGTCGCATGATCCGAGGTGGGCATCCTCCAATAAAACGGCGACGGAGTGAATGCGGGTCTCGGTCTCTTCTTGTGGTTGATTTCGATGAACCTCGAGTACGACTGCTGCACTTCCTGTGCGGACAACAAGAGTTGCGTTCACTTATGCGATGAATTGAAACGTCCTAAAAATTGGCAGCTTGACAAGTTTGTTAGGCTACTAACCAATTACAGGAATACGTGGCTTAACAGCCCCACACAGAAAAACCGCCACACCTGAGTAATGAATTGTTGATCTTTGTGAACCAAAATGCTGGTACAAAATGCGGGACAAGGATATGGATTCACGCTCGATATCCTGAAGCTAAATGCTTCCTTTTGGATGTTAAGCACTAAAATGAGTTGACGCATTTAGGGATCTTTTTTGCGTACGCCTACTGCTCGTTACCGTAGGGAACGCCACCTCCAGGATGATGTGGCAATGACTACACCCTGGACAACCTTTTGTTATCGAATCTCTAGTATTGTGTACTGGTGAATGGTGCTGCGGTTCTTTCAGAACAGCGTGGTTCGACGACCATGCATGACCAAACCGTGACGTCGGATTTCTCGGCAGAACTCAGGTAGTGCTTCTGAGAAGTCTGGGTCAATGCTAGCGCGAGGGGAGAAAGCATTTTGTTGTCCAAAATGGAGAACCGGTGTAATATGGAACTCTGGAGCATCGCCTACAGTTTCCTTCTTCTACATGATTTGTTGGCATCCGCATTTGATTATTGCGTAAAACATAGTCTTTTGGGCAAGCAAACCAATACTTGCCTGCAAGAAGTGTCGACACTGTTGAGTGTATGTTGCTGTAAGGATTCTACGTAGGCTAGCAGTTTTCTTTTAGGAATATTTCCACGAGCTTGGACACCGAACAATACTGGTTGTAGTAGCACTCGCTGATTGATCAAGAAAGAGAATTGCTTTATTGATGTAAGGAGGCCAGATGCCCTAGCGGGAGAGAGGTAAAAAGGTGCTCACTGTTAACACAGTTCTCTGGATATTCATGAAAAGGCTCGCTGTTTATGGGGTTCACAGTTAACTCGTTTTTCTCTCCTCAATTTTCACACACAAACCGGGCACACGGAGCATGTGTGGTGCACTCTAGGGGAGTCGGACAAGCTGCTACACCATTTTGAATAGACCATTCTCAAGAGCGCATTCGGTAACCATATCAAGGGTTGGTGGATCTTCCCGCACCCGGCATATGTGTTCGAATTCGGATGTAGGTACCGAGCCAAGGGCTAAAATCTTCGCACGGCCTTTGTAGAAGGCGGGACAGGGCCAGAATAAATGAAATAATTTTGTTGTGCCATCGCAACAACAACGTGGGCAGTGGTGGAGCTGGGACCCTGCAGGGGTTGTCCATTTGTAAATGACGTAAGGGTGTAGGCCACATTTGCGTAGTCTTTGTTCGCGGATTGATCAAGAGATTGTTGAGAGCGCTTTATTGACATCTGTTGTGAAGGGCTATACTTTTCAGCTGTGTCAATCACCTACCCCTAGATTTTCTAAAATAACTTGTTGGTGGGACTGTTGGTTATTGTTCGAATGTAGTAGTGAGGGCCACTAAGACATGATTTAACTTCCGAATATAAAGTATTAATGGTTCATTCGTTTTATGAGTTTTACTTGCTCTAGGAGCCATGTTTTAAACATTGGGTCCCTATTTTGACACTGTTTCCATGGCGTTTATTGCCGCAAGCAGCGACTCATTGCGATAACGCAGTGTCTATAGGGTGCGTAAGACGGAACTCTAGCTTAGCGCGGCCGGCATGGCTAGAGCACGACCGGCTTTATAGATAGCTCAGCTGAACGCAACAAATAAAACCGCATACGACATGTTCGGGGAAACGACAAAACAAACGTACTGCAGAATCTTTCGGCATATTTATTCGCGCAAGCGTCCTTTTTTGATTTGGCTAGCTTTGCTTGGCTAGACTCCTCCCTAAGTCGATTATAGCACACAACCTCGGGATCAGGCTTACTGAAGCTACTTTTAAGTGCAGAGCACTTTAGGGCCGCGCCTTGTCGTCATAGCCTGCTTGCGGAGCCCAAGTAGAGCCACGTGCAAGGCGTTCCGTCGTAGCCGCTGTCGTCGCGGCGTAACCCAGAGGCTTCGAAAGCCAAGCGGTTTATGTAGTCATACGCATTGGAAGATCGTGAACCGCTGGTTCTTGTCATACATCTCCCCGTTGTTTAGCGCAAAAAAAAAAAAAAACTGTTGGCAAATTTGAGGCACAATATACCTAATTAACCGGCAGCCCCAGCATTCATTTAGTTAGGAACGCTCTTTGGGTTCGTTTTTACGATAGTAAACGAAAATAAGACTATTGCGCCGTAAGCATTCTACTTTGGCCGGGTGGCTGAGTCGAGTTACAGACAGACAGACAAACAGACATACAGATAGACCAAAGTTTCGGGGTTCAAGTAGCCCAAGAAAGATTATCGTCTTTAAAAAAGTGGAAGTCCAAGGCCGGCACGTACGGAAGGAAAAGCAAGCGCAAAAAGAACAGAATTACAACTGGCGCAGTTTCAGGCAGGGGGCGCGCGAACACTGCGAAGGCGGGAAATTAGATTTGCATTGGGTGGTCGCAGTGACCGTATAACGCCGCTACAGCCCATTATGGCGAATCACTGCTCTGCACTTCCCACAGCTTTCACGTTGAGTGGAACGGCGTTAAGTTTTTCAAGTATGACTATTCATGCTGCTGCTATACTGTCTCCGCATAAGCTGAAGGCCAATCCGAGACTGCGCGGGAAGCTCCAAACGCAGGCTCGTTTTTTTTGTTATATTCGTGCCAATGTCGTAAGCCGACGGGAATAGGAAGCGCCGAGTTTGTTCCGTTTTTTTTTCCTCTTTTGATGCGCTATATTAAGCGGTGAGCGCAAAGTTTTCTCCGTGTTTGGGAAAAACCCGAATTTCGAATGCCACAGAATTCTATTTAGTTTTAGTTTTCGTCCTCCCTTTGATATTCAAAGGATTTTTTTTGCATTCCGCTAATAATTTACCTCACCGAACCGGTTGGAGTTGTGATTTAGTCGAACGGAACTGAACCGGAACGAAATGAATTCACCTGAACCGGAACCGTTACCGAAACGGTATTTTTTCCGGTTCAAAAACACTGATATATATATATATATATATATATATATATATATATATATATATATATATATATATATATATATATATATATATATATATATATATATATATATATATATATATATATATATATATATATATATATATATATATATATATATGGTCAGGTTTCTTTCTTTCTTTCTTCTGTATATTAAAAAAATTTTTACTTCATTAACCGTAGTAAAAAAGAAAAGAGCCTAACCACACCCCTATGCCTCCTTTGGCATTGTAGACTGCTGACCTATCTTTCTGTATTTACTCAACGAGCCCCTCATTTCCTTACTATATTATTCTGCGAAAGCCTAGCGAGGGTCTCGGTTCAGGCAGCCTTGATGCCTAGGTAGCATAAGAGGGCTTCCCGCCAGTTACCCGCTCATGACGGGCTGTAGACGTTAGAGTCACGCCCCGGGGGTTAAAAAGAAGGTCCCCTTCTCCCCGTGTAGTCAGAGTGGCGCTGGCTACCACCCTGAAGTGTCAGATACACTTCTAGTAAATATAAATAGCCCAGAAAGTGAAGGAGAACACAGTCGCCCAGATAGCCGAATTGGTAAGGCATTCGACATGTAATCGAAAGGCGTGGGTTCGGTCCCCACTCTGGGCGCGTGTTTTTCTTTCTTTCTTTCTTCTGTATATTAAAAAAAATGTTTACTTCATTAACCGTAGTAAAAAAGAAAAGAGCCTAACCACACCCCTATGCCTCCTTTGGCATTGTAGACTGCTGACCTATCTTTCTGTATATATATATATATATCAGGGTGTCGAACCGGAACCGAACCGAACCGAAAACCGGAACTGAACCGGTATTTTTGCCGGAACTGAACCCGAACCCGAACCGTTATTTTTTGAGCACGCTGAACCCGAACCGGAACTGAACCGAAAAAAAAATAACGGTTACCGGTTCATGCCGAAACGGTTCGACCCTCCTTTGTTGACACTGCACAGTCAATGCAATTCAGGCCTTTTTTTCTTCCACGTACCGTCAACTTCGTACCCGCTCGCGCACTTTCCCCTCCAGACAATTGAACGCTACCACGCTCTATGTAACAGCAAGAGAAATGAATGAGCACCAATGTAGCAATGGTCTGTTGCTGCTGGAAGCGCGAGCGTAGTGCAAGCTTACCAAACGAAATGTCATTCTCCGCAGCTTGCAGGGGATATAAAACGACTTTGCCCTTCTCTAGCTGCGACTTTAGGGGAGCAATCAGGCTGCAGGAGTGCTCCAGTGCGCAGCAGCGAAAGCCCATACCCGATGTGTGCAAACTTTTTGCATTTCATAATTTGTTCCCCCCACCAGGCGGGTGTCCAGACAGCAGCACCGAAGGCTCGCATAAATAAAGTTTATTCCTTCTCCTCCTTTTCATAATTTGTTTAAAAGGTCCGACACCTGCAAATTGTTAATACTTGACAAGTGTGACCGCAGGAGCTGCTCAGTGGCTAAACCGCCTGCTGCTGACCACAAGTGGCTTCGACGTCCCTTACCCACGACCGTTTTTGGGGACAGTACAGTGGACAAGTTCCGCTTTTTACAAGTACAAATAACTGCAGATATGTCAGGGAAAACTGTTAAGGTGCGCACTCAATCCCTTGGCAAGAAACTGCAGCCTTTGACCTTGTCTTGGAAGCAGAAACAGTAATAAAGCAGATGACACGTGCAGAAAGGCAGGCCGGTACATCACACTGTCCCATTCGCCCAGCGATCATCTTTTCTGTTTGTTCTGCAGTTTTGTCTCTTTCAGATCTGCTTTTTTTTTTCGAAGGTGCACTTGTACTGACTGCCCAATTCGCTACATTACTTCTACTGCTACTTGTTCCGGAGGGGAGTACTGATTTGATTTGATTGTGGGCTTTAACGCGCCGACGCAGCGCAGGCGATGAGGCGCGCCGTAGTGGAGGGCTTCGGAATAATTTTGACCGCCTGGGGATCTTTAACATGCGCAGAAATTTCGTACACACGGGCGTTTTTGCTTTTCGCCTCCATCAGAAAAGCGGCCGCCGAGGCCGGGAATCGAACCCGCGACCTCGCGCTCAGCAGCGCCTTAGCCACTCAGCCACCGCGGCGGGTCGGAAGGGAGTACTGCTGTGGACGAATTAAAGAGCGTCTACCCAAAAATGTTCATCTCATGCTCCGCGCGTCAAATTTCCCTTTCATTTTGTAACAGCATAATCTGTTATAAGATTCCGCAATGTAGCACACGGAACGATGGCCGGGGGTCAGGCGGTACGATGACATACTGATTGTAATGCACACTATTAAGCGCTGATATTTGAACGCGCCAGTACGCAGACCTAAATTTAAGGCTTCAAGATTAGCGTGATGGGCGATTCCATAGCGACGATTGCGAGAAATGAAAAGGCAGAAAATATATCCCACAGCCATATCTCTTGGCGGTTGCTATATGAATAGTCGCTAGGACAACATAAAGTCTGGACGAGAAAGTACGTGGTAAATCGTCACCACTTCATCTGTTTTTCTAGTATCTCGTGAATGTTTAAAGTTTGCTTTGCAATTGCGCCTCCGCCCTTGGGGAACAGCAGCATTTTGAGTTTTTGTTTGTGTTTTGATTTTACTGTCGCTTTAAACTACTAAATATTTTTTTTCTAATTTCAGTGACAATTCAACTCATCGAACCGGTTCGCGAACCGGTTCAAGCTCCCGAACCGGTTCGCGAACCGGTTCGGTACGTGATTTTGTCGAACTGGAACTGAACCGGAACGAAATTATTTCACCCGAACCCGAACCGTAACCGAACCGGTATTTTTTTCGGTTCGACACCCTGATATATATATATATATATATATATATATATACAGAAAGATAGGTCGGCAGTCTACAATGCCAAAGGATATATATACAGAAAGATAGGTCAGCAGTCTACAATGCCAAAGGAGGCATAGGGGTGTGGTTAGGCTCTTTTCTTTTTCACAACGGTTAATTAAGTAAACATTTTTTTTACATATACAGAAGAAAGAAAGAAAGAAAAACACGCGCCCAGAGTGGGGACCGAACCCACGCCTTTCGATTACATGTCGAATGCCTTACCAATTCGGCTATCTGGGCGACTGTGTTCTCCTTCGCTTTCTGGGCTAATTATATTTACTAGAAGTGTAGCTGACTCTTGAGGGTGGTAGCCAGCGCCACTCTGACTACACGGGGAGAAGGGGACCTTCTTTTCAACCCCCGGGGCATGACTTGAACGTCTACAGCCTGTCATGAGCGGGTTACTGGCGGGAAGCCCTCTTATGCTACCTAGGCATCAAGGCTGCCAGAACCGAGACCCTCGCTAGGCTATCTGCGGTGGCTGAGGCGGTAGTGGGTGAGGAGATCAGGGGGGGGGGGGGTGAGAGGGGTATCTGGGCAACGAGACTGCCGGTGGGGACGGCCTGGCGTGCATACTGGCAGGCAGCGGCGTGGGCCGCATCGTTCTCGGAGAGGTCAGCGTGGCAGGGTGCCCAGATGAGTTGGATGTCGGGTAGTTCGTAATTAGCCTGAAGGATGCGGAGAGCTGTGGGAGTAATGAGGCCACGAAGGTATCGGCGGCATGCCTCTTGCGAGTCACTAAGTACGGTGACGTAGTCTTTGGCTGTAGTGGCTGCTAGCGCAATGGCTGCTTCGTCGGCCGTTGTGGCAGTGGTGGTGCGGATAGTGGCTGCCGAAAGCTGTTGAAAGCGGTGGTCGACAACGGCAACGGCGTAAGCTCGCTGGGCGGAGTAGCGGGCAGCGTCCGTGTACCGAGTGATGGAGCTAGTGGAATGTAGCCGGTGCAACGCGGCCGCACGAGTCGCTCGGCGGGCGACGTTGTATTCCGGATGCATATTTCTGGGGACAGGAGCCACCGTGATTCGATTCCGGATATCAGGCGGTATGCCAACCTGGCAGTCGTTGGCTGGGGGAATGGCATAACCGAAGCGTTGAAGTGTGCAGCGCCCCGTATATGTAAGGAGAAGGTGTCGTTGCTGTGACAGCTTGTGCGCTTGAAGAAGTTCTTCCCAGGTGTTGTGGATTCCTAATTGAAGCAACTTGCGGGTGGATGTAGTGGGCGGAAGGGCGAGCGCGGTCTTATAAGCCTGGCGAATGATCACGTTGAGCTTGTCTCGCTCCGCAGGTTTGATGGACAGGTATGGGGTCCCGTACATAAGGCGGCTGGTCAGTAATGCCTGAATGATGCGAACCGCATCGTGTTCTTGAAGGCCGAACCGACGGTGGGCAACACAGCGGACTAGTTGAGTGAGTTGAGTGAGCGTCCGCTGGAGTTGGGGGATGGTGCTAGACCCGCTACCGTTCTTAGAGATGTTTAGTCCTAGTATTCTTAGTGAGGCGACATTGGGTACTGGGTGGTTGTCGATGAAGAGGTCAGGATCTGGAATTGGGTCCGTGCGTTTCTTGTACGTGCGAGCGCAGAGTGTGATGAGCGCAGATTTTTCTGGGGCGCATTTGAGGCCCCTCTCCTGCAGGTACTCCTGAATGACATCAATAGCAGCTTGGAGCGAATCCTGCTGCCGGCCGGTGGAGCTCTGTGCCACCCACAGTGTAAGGTCGTCAGCATAGAGAGCATGATTGACCGTGGGGATTGCGCTAAGTAATGGTGGCAACTCTCGCATCGCTAGGTTGAATAGTAGCGGAGACACCACTGATCCTTGCGGTGTCCCCCTGGAGCGGAGATTGAAAGTCGTGGATCGGAGATGCCCGAGGCGGACGGTGGCCGTGCGGTTTTGGCAAAATGCAGTGAAATAGGCGTGCATTCGCGGACCGCAGTTTGTGGTTGCTAGTCCCTTGAGGATGGCCTCGTGTGTGACGTTATCCAATGCACCTTTACTGTCAAGGGCAAGGATAGACTTCTTGCTCCAGGTGGTGAGGTGATCGATGATGTCCGCTTTGATTTGTAAGAGTATGTCCTGAGTAGAAAGGTGCGGGCGGAATCGAAATATGGTAGTGTGGAAATAACCGTTGTCCTCGATGCAAGGAGTGAGGCGGTTAAGCACCATGTGTTCTAAAAGCTTGCCAACACAGGACGTGAGGGAGATGGGACGAGGGTTTGCGGTGGTAATGGGTTTGTTTGTCTTAGGGACCAACGTAATGTCCGCATGCCGCCACTGCTGGGGGAGAGTGCCAGCAGCCCAATGGTGGTTATAGTAATCTAAGAGATGGTCAATTTCTGCGTGATCAAGGTTCCGGAGAAGCTTGTTGGGAATTTGGTCATTGCCTGGGGTGGTGTTTTGTGTGAGCTTCAGGAGTGCAGCCTCCAGCTCCTGCAGCGTGAATGGGGCGTCGAGAGAGGGATTAGGGGGTCCTTTGTAGGGCGGGTAGCGGGCTGGGGGTTGCGTCGGGTCTTCCTGGAGAGACTGCTTGAGACTACTCAGCGGCGGGTCTTCCGTACCGGGGTAGGAGTGGATGAGGCGCCTGATGTGATGGTGTGTGGTAGCCTTCGTTTCCGTCTTGCCCATAAGGGAGCGGAGCAGGTCCGTCCGTCCGTCCGTCCGTCCGTCCGTCCATCCGTCCATCCATCCATCCGTCCATCCATCCATCCATCCATCCATCCATCCATCCATCCATCCATCCATCCATCCATCCATCCATCCATCCATCCATCCATCCATCCATCCATCCATCCATCCATCCATCCATCCATCCATCCATATCTCTCTCTCTCTCTCTTTATATATATATATATATATATATATATATATATATATATATATATATATACGAGATCTCCCAGACCACGTTTACTACCCAGCTCAGACCGAACGTACCAGTGAGCGCGCTTCCAACGATGATGATGATGTATATTAACAGGTGGTATTGGCGACGGGCCTGAGTACAAGAGGTTGGGAAGCGTAAACCTCAGTGCTCACACTGGCGGCGATAGTGATGATGTCGCTAGCGCTGCGTATCACATTAAAGAAACGCCGCGACTGCTCACAATATATATGTATATATATAGCCCTAACAAGGACGATCGGCCACGCAACTCAGCCATAGCAACTGAAAGAGGGAAAAAATGTCGCGAAGAGAAAATGATGGTGCTAACAAGAGGACACATGCCTACCCCTGGAATATGCGTCTGTAGGAACCAGATCCTACTCTACAGAGATTAGAAATTAACACTTTGCCTTCTACACAGCAATTCTTTATAAAAGTTGCTAATTTCGCACGTTCGTTTTACATGAGTGGCCGAAAGACAGCTTAGCAAATATGGGGACAAAGTATTAAAGCACCGCATACGGCAGTAAGCGCTAGACTGTACAAACAACAGTAGCTCTGAAACGTGGTGGCACACACAATTCGGGCATGCGATTTCTGCAATTCAAAACTAATTGTTTTGCGTTCCGTACGCCTGAACGAGTGCTTAGGTGTCCTAGACATTTTGTGCAAAAATGTGGTTACTAGGACAGGAAAAAAGGACTGTGTCGTAAAGAAAACCTGTCGGTGGGAAATTTCTTGTTTAGGATCTTCACTAACTTCCTACATTGTTTATACTTTTGTTTGCTGTTTCTACTTGCCTTCGATGCTTGTTTTGGCAGAAATCGTTTGCTTGCTTGGTAGCAAGATTGCTTAGCGTTTCTCTTGTGATGTTTGGGTATTGGAGTTTCTTGTTAAACTCCGAGCATTTCCTGCCGGTTTTCCTAAGTTGTGTGGTATGTGTGAGCATTTATAAAATAAATTTTTATAGAAGGAAAACAGGGCTTATCTGTACTAAGCAGCACCCATCCATGCCCATTCGTCTTGTCTCTTCTACATGCGGTAAAATCCCTGCCTTCGTCTTCCTGTATAAAGGCCGCTTGTCTAGCAAGCGCCATTCAAAGGCGTGCTGACAGGCAATATTCGTAATATGGAAAAACTGCTCACTGTTTACTCTTGCTTTACACAGCATCGACACCATTTTCGTCAGCGCGAGGGACGTAAAGACGTTAATTTGGACATCGAGGTTTCGAAACCTGAGAAGACCAATGACTACGTAGAATTTTGTCGTACACCGCACTCGCAGCACAGGTTTTTATTGAGCATCACGGCCCCTTACGTATCGCTTAATAAAGTTTTCCTCAAAGTACAAGGCATAACTTCCTAATGCCAACCAATACAGCCATTCTCATATCGTCATGTGTTTTCGTTTGATACTTGTGACCGTATAACTATGAAAAGTAAAATTTGTTTCTGGAAAACAATTGCTATGGTGGGCAGTGACAATGTGAAAATAAAATATTAAAAAGAATAAAATAAACATTGTTCTGGCGTGCAGCAGAGAGAAAAGTGGCAGCGCAGTTGGTGATTTCTCTTTTACTATTCCATCAAAATGTATCTTGTGCTTTTTTCCTATCTGTTTAAAAGGACCGAACACGTAATGTTCGGCACTAAAAGAGCAGGTATGTCTGCTGTGATTATTGTAGGTCAGTATCCTTCAAATACACGTCAGGTTTGGTTAGTTCAAAACCTGTAATACGTGTTTACACAAAGATATTTGTTTGTTACTATGGTCTTTTTGTTGTTATTAAGTTTTCGAGCTCTCTCCGCAGAAAAGAAGGGATTTTTACTTTTTCTTGTAATTCGCGGCAAGACTGAGCCAATCACATTTTGCCACCTTTCTCTTTGTGCCCTATTGAAGTAACTTCTTAAAATGAGTAATATTTGAAGCGTTTGATATTAAATAAAAACTTTCATGGAAGTAGTTAAATAGTTACAGATGAAAAGATTGTTGTTCAGTGTGCACTGTACTTATTTTGCTCACCACTGAATGTGCAACTAGAAACACTTTTGCTGACCTAAATGAAATTCGAATAAGAAAAAACTGCATGCTTGTAATATGCACTAAAGGGCCTTATTCAGCCAACAACGGCAAAACCATACCTTTAAGAGTCTCTCCACGTATGGCAAGGAGTAGACATCGCCTCCCATCTTCGGTAAGCTCTCGAAAAACGTAATTGCAGCATTTTTGTGAAGAATGTGCTGCTTGGTGAATTCGGGAATGTCTAGATATGGCTGGTCTGGTCCACATGCCTGTGTACAAGAATAATAATTGTTGACAATTTTTATTTTGGCCACCATCATTTGTGACCTACTTTTTCCATGCCGTCCAAGTATGTTTCCTTGGCTTTCTCTAGAGCCATCATGTTGTCTACGTCAGCCGTCACCTGAAAGAACACCTTGTTTTCACGGCATACTTCAAAGAAGGAACCTATACCCACCTCTAGAACGGTCTTGAGTTTAGGAAGCTCGTTTCCGCTGAAGATTTTGGCGTACTTCTGCAAGATAGAAGGATAAAAGGCTTCAATAAAATGGTGCCATCGCCTGTTAGTAATGCAGGGGCAATCTTAAGAAGTAACGCGTGAGAAGTCACATGCTAAGTTTCAATACAGACCACGAATTTATCACTATGAACGAATCCTGCCAGAAATAATATAACAAAAATGTTCGCGCATTCAGTTACCCTTCCCTTACAGCTCGTGTTGAGCACAAGAATTTGCTCTTTTGTGTGCACAAAGTGAGCTTTTTTCAGATTTTCCAGACATGCTTACCTAGGTAGAAAAAACTCAGCATGAAGATTACAACTGAAGCCTACATGACAAATGTGCGCATTTGTACTCCGAAGATGAAATATTGTTGTAAAGAAAGAAGGCAACAGGCAGCTCTAGGTGAGAGTGTAACGTTAAACAAGGATGGGGCAGCTAGGGGTGGACGTGAAGGATATGGTTGGTTTTGCACGCTTTCTTTTGTATGGCGACCGCTCCCCGTCTCTGACCCTTTGCTTTATAAGTCTACATAAGAATCTCCTTCTGATCCATTGGCAGCTCTGCAATGTTTCAAACATTGAATTGGGTTTCGATAAGGTTGTGAAATTGCTGTAACATTTGTTAGCGCGTCCCATCGTGCTGCTGACATTGTAGCCCTGTTACAGCCTATGGTACTGTTCCATAAACCGAAACCACCATTATTAGCTAGGCCAAGAGTTAGTAATTGCGTTGTGGTACACACGTTTGGAGCACTCCATCGTATCATCTCGATCCCTTTTTGAAAACACACACGCAGTTTTACATAATTACACACCCGGCAAATCAACAAGAAGAATCCGTGAATTTCAGCCACTTTCGTTTTCTAGTGGGGTCAAAGCTTTCTTGGCAATTGTATATTGAACCTTTCTGATATGATATACAGTTATTATCAGAAATAAAATAAAAAAGTTTCGTCAGCGGCGTTAGCTCGTTTCCGCTCCTAAAAATTCCATACTCTAACGTGCATGTGTAATGTCAACAGGCGTAACAGCTATACCATGAGCCAAACGGATTGTATTCCTGAGCCTACTGCATCATACTTCAAGCCGCATTATGCAATGTAACTTGTTGAAGTCTGCTTTTTTAGAACATGGGAAGGTTATAGCACCAGTTCGAATGCGTAATATTCTGCAGTAACAGAAGTATGCCTTTGCATTAGCTTCGTAAAGCGCGTGAAGAACAAAATTTAATTTTCCCTGGAACCATTGGTGCCGCTTGCACCAGTGGGGAAAGGAAGGAGAAACAGCTGAGCCGGAGGTCCCTCTCCGTTCGTCGGAGAACCGGCCGTTGAAAGCTTACCACCAACGGCAGAAGGCCAGTAGGTTCGCTGCAGGACGAAGTCCTCTCCCACAGACCTCCAACCGCTTCTGTCCCGCGCTGCTGCAGTCCAATATTTGCCTACATATTTTCCAATTTCATCCCTCAGTCAAGCACTGGACCTTCCTCATTTCCTAGACCCGTCTCTTGGTGTCCGCTCTGTCGCCCTGGTAGTCCAACCATTGCCATTGCGCCTAATTACGTGCCCAGCCTAAGTACAGTTCTTCTTTTTATTCGAACTTTTATGTACTCTATTTGTTCTCTGTTCCACGAAGCTTATTTTCTGTCTCTAAACGTTACTCCTAGCATTACTCTTTCCATGGCCACTTGAGCCGACCTAAGTTTGACCCTCGTGAAACATGGCAACAATCGGAAAAAACAAATAAATGTCCTGACAGCCGTAGTTGATGCGGAATCATTCGACAGGGCTGTTGAATGTGCGCATCGTTTGGGAACCTAAGTGTCAAATAAGAGTCGTCCAATGCTAGTTAAATTCTCCTCCTATAAAATAAAAGACAAAATACTTTCTGTGCATACGAAGCTAAAAGAAAAAGATATTTTGGTTAGTGAAGATTTTTCTCCCGCTACACTTCATGCTCTCAAACAGCTTTTCTACTTTGCGAAAAGCCACCCAAATGCTCCTCAGTTCAAACTACAGTATAATAACCTTGGCCTGGATAAAAAACAACACATGTATGATCCACAAACCAACAGCGTAACAGAGCACACTAAAGAGGTTTTGGGTCACAATTAGTAAAACTGTAGATCAACTCTCACTACGTAGGGTTTTGTCACTAACAGTGGATAAAGCTTATATTATGTGTTTGGCTTTTTTACTACCATCCGAAGTACAATAAACAAACGTGATTCCTTAAGTTTGGCACTTGCCGTTGAACTGCAGATCGAGTGTCACTACGTAGGGTTTCGATAGGGTCAGTAGATAAAGCTTATTGTATGTGTTTGTCCTTTTTACTACCATCCGAAGTATAATGGGCAGACGTGATTCCTTAAGTTAGGCACTTGCAGTCGAACTGCGGATCGAGTGTCCCTACGGAGGGTTTCACGAGGGTCAGTGGATAAAGCTTATCTTACGTGTTTGTCCTTTTTACTGCCATCCGAAGTATATTGGGCAAACGTGATTCCTTAATTTGGGCACTTGCAGTCGAACTGCGGATAGAGTGTCAGTACTTAGGGTTTCATCAAGGGCAGTGGATAAAGATAATAGAATGTGTTTGTCGTTTTTACTACCGCCCGAAGTATAAGGATGATGATTACGATGACGATGATTGCTATTGGTTTCCCATTTGTAGAGGGGCGATGACATATCATCTTACCAAAAAGGACTAATATACCCATGTTTTACACTCTTCGTTTAGTACTACCGCTGCTTAGGGCAGGCGCAAAAAACTTATTAGGCACAAAATACTTTTTTTTCCTGTTACAGGTGGTAACTGTCCTAGGCAATATTACCCTCTCTGCTTTTCGTCCACCAGCATTCTAATCTTCTTTTCGTCTCCTCGACAGCCTTGAAGTTAACTCCCTCTGTGCTACCCTAAAATCCTAGGGCTTCTTGAAGCCAAATATTTCCCTCATGTAGATTTGGATGGATATACCCTCACATTCTAACACAATGTGCCACATAGTTTCTGTTTCTTTTCCGCAGACCACGCATACCTCATCATTTCGTGAATACTTCCTCACAAAGCTCTTAGTTTGCAAGCAACCTGCTCTAGCCTCAAAAAGCAAAGCACTGCCCTGGGAATTATCGTGGAAATTTTCCTTTCTGATGTCCCATTTCTCAGCCCTCAACATCTATAACGACGTTTTAACTTTTTTCTCTCCATTTATCCGTTTCTATCAGTCTTGCCTCTTTTGAGGTAACAATGGCTGTTTTGGATTCTCCACTGTTCTTTCCATATTTCATCGATAGCCTTCTAGTCTTCCTTAACGTGTCCACGCTTTTCAAGTATAGGTACCTAAACACCATAGCTGCCCACCTACGTTGATCCATTGCTCTCAACTTCCTTTCAAAACATATTTTAGTCTGCGCTTTTTGAACTTCAAACAAGCCCAGTCCATACCTCCCTGCACTCCTTCGTTAATTGTTTTTCTATGCGCGCGTAAGGCCAAACGGCCTACTGTTCCCTGGTACACTTGATAGAACGTCTGATAGAACCTCTGATTTTAGGCAGCGTACAGCATTCGCAGATGTGAGGCCGGGAACCATTACTCCTTTCCACATTCCTTTCACTACTTCATATTTGTTAAACCCCCACAGAGCTCTATGCTTCATTATAGCTGCGTTTCGCTTTACCTTACCATTAAGTTGCTCCTCGTGAGTACTTAAGTAGTTATCCCCTTCGTTTATCCACACTCCCAAATATTTTTATTCCTTCACTCTTGGTAACTCGCCACACTGCGTGAGTGTTAGTGTCTTTGAAAATCATTATTCCCAATTTTTCTGCGCTAAAATTTAACCCGAGATCGGTGGCTTCCTGGCCGCTAATATTTATGAGCAATTGCATATCGGTCTGGTTATCAGCTAAAGGAACAATGTCGTCTGCGTATAGCATTCCCAGAATACGCTGTTGTGCCACTTCGCCTTGCAGCATATACGTTCGGATGAACTCTACTTGACTTTCTTCCAGTTTCTTTTCTAACCCCGCCATGTAAAGCATAAGCAGTATTGGCTCGAAGGGGATCCCTGTTTCAGTCCCCTATGGGTGTTGACCAGCTGGGCGCATTTCTGCCCTTCCCATGTAAGGTGCACGCTATTATCTTTAGAGATTGTTATAAAGAACTGTAATAACTTGTCATGGAATACCTGGAGCTTCAGCATTCTCCACAGAAGTTTTTTGTTTACGTTGTCATATGCCCCTTTAATGTTCAAGAACGTAACCCCTAATGATCTATTCTGCGCTTTCGCAATTTCAATGCATTGCGTTATCACGAACAAATTATCATCCAATCGCCTGTATTGTTTAAATAAATTCTGCAGTTCCACAAGCATGTCATTTTCTTTCATCCATGCTTGAATTTCTGATTTTATCGCCTGCATTACGAATCTATACAGCACTGACGTTACTGTATGGTCTGTATGAATCAATAGTGGATTTGTTGCCTCTGTCTTTATATATTAAGTCCATCCTACTTTCTAGCTCATCCTCCGGTATTTGTTTGGTTTGTATCACCGTATCTATTGCCGTCATAAACGATGCCTTACTTTTAGGCCCAAGCAGGTTTATCAGTTACATTGGTGTTCCGTCCGGACCCACTGCTGTTTGGGGGGAAACCTTTTGCTCTGATTTTTTCCAGTAAAGGTTGCTCAAACTTATTTCACTTTCCGCAGTCTTTTGTGGCACTGATGTTATCGCTGCAGGCTTCCCTACATATATTGCCCTAAACTCCTCACAAATCACTCGATGAATATGCGCCAATGCGTGCTCTGCATCTAACTGTTTCCCCTCCTCACCAATCAAGAATTTTTGACGAATATCATTTTTTCAACTTAGTAATTTTACATTGTTCTAAAACTTCTTGGATGGGCTTTTGTCCTTCTTCCGTATTTCTTCCATCCATTGTTCACTTTTCTGCTTGATCTTTGCTTGCACCATTTTCTGCACTTCTAGTTTTTTCCCCCGGTAGATGTCCCACGTTTTCTTCACTACCCCCGGTTCCATACCAGCTACTTTTGCATCTCTATGTTCTCTCGACTCCTTTTTTTTCGCTGGTCAATACCCTCTTTTATTTCCGTATTCCACCAGCTTCTCGGATTTTTCTTTCCTTTCCATCGGTTTCCTTGCTTTGCTCCATTCATCTTACCCTTTATGAACGCAAACATTTCATCGTGATCCCAATTTTTGTCTGGGTATTTATTGATTTATTTTCCATCCAATCAGCGATGATGTTTAACTGCTCATTGTTAAATTACTTCCTCCGGTCGTACCTATTTCTAAATTTGTCCGCGTTGCGCCTCCAAAGTACAAGGTAAGCCGCTTGTCGTCACTTCCTATGCTATCTGTTCCATTTTCATCTATTCTCATTTCCCGAAACCTTCCGTAAGCTGTCTCGGAGACTATACTATAGACTATGCTAAACATCACTTGTAGCCGTCGTGGTATTTCGAGAGTTTCGAGTGTCAGCTCGAGATTTCGGACATTCGCTTGAAGATATCTACATCAGTAGCTCAAGCGAGAATGTGGCTCAAGAGAAAACACAATCGCCGTAAGGGTCGTACGGAGAATGTGTTCCCTTGTTTACGGACGGATCTGTCGACAGACAATTAAACCCCAGCGCAGCGGCCTTTCTGATTGTCAGCATGAACGTTTCCTAGGCGGCTGGAATTGACCTTTTGACGTCATCAACAACGGCGGGGTGTATAGCGAGCGAGGCGGCCATAAAAAAAACGAATCGCTTCGCGTGCGGCATGCGGTTATTCTAACGGATTCCAAGTCAGCCCTACAACTTTTGTAGCTTAGATTTCCCATAGATAAAAGTTGTCAACGTTTCCTACCTCTACTTCAGCAGTTAAATGAAAAGAATTTAACGTTCTCTACCAGTGGGTTCCTTCCCATTTAGCAGTGCTTGGAAACGTAGCGGTGGACAACTGAGCCTGTGGAGCGATATCCTGTACTCGTTTTCTGAAAGTGGCTCCAGAAGAACGCCGCATCTTAAACACAGTCATGAAAAAATATTTCCGATCTCTTTGGCGACCACAACGTTAACCTTGAAGTACCAAAGCAAAGAAGAGGAAAGAGGCATCCTTCCTGTTCCGCATCCCGACCAACTCAGCGCGCATAACGGCGTGGCGCCATAAGCTCAACCTCATCGACTCACTTCAGCTCGCAACATGTGGCGTAATAGGCGACATCGGACATGCTCATATGGACTTCCGAGAGCATGCGACGGAGCGGTTAGCTTTGTTTAAACAACTAAGAAGGTGATTCGCTCCGCATGCCTCTTTTGACGATGCCATGTTTCCTAATGGCCATTGGATCCCAAGTAGAGACATTTTGCGCCTGATCCTCTGGTTTTAAGAAACACAAGCCTCAGCAACTCCTGATGATGTCCCGTGCATAGCGAAAAAAGGTGCTGTTCCGGGTAGTATTTGCCGGCATACCACGCAAGGATAGCTCCATTCCGTAATAAACATCGAGCTGCGTACGCAATCCCCTCATAACCCCGCTCTTGCATCCCAGAAAAGATGGGGCGCGGCTTCGGGCAGTCTCTGACCATTTGCCCCTATGGCTACGCGAACCAGGCGTGCACTCACGCAGCCGCTATAAAAAAACAGGTAAAAATAAATGAACGAAGACACTCTTGAGCCGGCCTGTCCGCAATTGATCGGTCCTCGGGTCGCATGCAGCCCGCGGCCCGCGTGTTTGAGACCATTGAAATAGACGATACCAATTCTTGCTTGTGATTATATACTGTCTCTTTATTTGCATTCTCAAATTTCTAATTTACAGTTTTGTATAGGGGGCATATCGCCTTGCCAATTCCCTGCGTGGGTACGTAGCTCGGAGTTTCATTGGGGTTTTTTCTGCGTATGGATGGCGCAAACAAGATCCTAAAGAGCTGTGCCGTTACAAGCGTATTCCAAGCTCTACTTTAGAATGTTTTACGAATTCTTGCGTGTGTTATATTCCCCTTCTTCATTCATATTCCGAAGTTTCTATTTTCAAGTTTTTTGTGTAGCGGGCGCATCACCGGGCCGAAATCCCACGTGGGTTCGTGCGCTCGGCATTTTCTTCGTGCAAGCTCATTCTTTCGTTTCAACCTCTACTTCAAATGTATTTAGTAACTCTTGATTGTGAATATATGCTTCTGCTTTATGCAATTGCTAAAGTTTATAATTTACAGTTTCATGTAGCGGGCTGATTAAATTCCTGGCTGATGCCCCACGAGAATCCGTACACTCGGAATTTTCTTGGTGCAGCTGATTCCTTCGTTTCAACCTCTACTTTCAATTTATTTAGTAACTCTTGATTGTTATTATATGCTCGTTCTTCATGCGAATGCTCAAGTTTCTAATATACTATTTTTGGTTGCGGGCTCATTATATTCGTTTTATCTCCCCCCCCCCCCCGCCCTCCAGAGGGTACGTTTGCTCAGCATTTTTTAGTGTTTTTTCTGGGTATGAAAAGCACAAGCAAGAGCTGAAACAGCTCTTCTGTAAAATGCTCATTCCAAACTCGACTTCAGAATTTTTAACCAATGCTTGACTGTGATTGTATGCTCTTTCTCCACTCAGAGGCTGAAGATCCAAAATTAAAGCTTTTTGTAGCGGGCGCATTAGAATCCTGGCCAATCCCCCATGTGGGTAAATCGCTCGGCATTTTTTGGTAGTTTTTAGTGTATGGACGGCACAACGAAGACCTTAAATGGCTCTGCTTTTAAAAACCGCTAAATCGCTGACACAGTCTTCGGGCTATCCTTATAAAGTAGATTAAAAATTACGGCTCGGGAACTAATTTCTTCCTGCATAGATCATTGCTTTGATCAATGTCCATCAATACACGTGAACGTTGCCATTCTCCTCACCTTATCAGAGGAGGCAACCTTTTCGTGCTGCTCCGGTACCTTTCAAAACTTTTTTACGAATCATCTGATAGAAGTGTAATGAGCTCTGATCCAGTGCTCTTGTTCGTAGCATCGCCTTTGGACTTGAAAAAAGACTCCAACTTACTATCCTCACTACAGGTGCATTGAAAGAAGACGCTGATACTACGTTACAGGAAGTGTGTTGCAAGGTTGCAACATTAAATACAACTGGTGGAAACTTGTGTTCGCCTAACAAGGTTCAGGGTACTTCAAGAAAATATTTCTCAGGACTCATTTCTCTGCTACTTGAAAGATGCTAGAGTTCAGTATTTTCAGAGCTCTCCTTTTTGTGATTTGATTAGTGCTGGATAGAAATTTGGCGCACCGAGAAGTATTTCACCCATTCTTTGCAGGAAACCTCCGTGCCATTGATCCTCTTGGTCACAAGCTTGTCGTTACCCAACAACGATTCCACGAACTCCCGAAGGTGGTGCTTGAAATCCTCTTCCATATCAGGAAGGCAGCCCTCAGCTGGTTGCCCGGTCGCCACCTGCGTTATTTTTCTCTTTCCAAAGGTGCACACAATAGGAACACAAAATTGAGTACCTGACGCCCAGGATACGGCATGAGAAAGCAGCCAAGTTCAGAAAAAGAGGACTTGATGAGGCGTCGCAATATCTCCTGCTCATTGTCCCGCCCAGAAGTGTCCAGGCGCTTGTTCAAGATATTTTGACCACCTTGTGCCCCGTGCTGAGCGTCGGACACGTGCGCCCAATCACGAACGAGAAACACGAGCTTCTGGAACGGCGCGTGTGAGCCATCATGCTGCTGCAAATACAATAATACAATTGATACCGCTATTTTTCCTCCGATATCGGTGAAGGAAGACGTTGATGAAAGCTGGGATGAAGAGCACCTTGACCTGAGTCTGCAGCTAACTCGGCAAGGCAGACAGGAAAAACTATCGATGAGTAACGCATTGCCAACATGAAAAAGCTTTGTAGACGCACTACGCTGGTTGGCCCAACTCCGTCTTTGTCAGACAGTAGCACGTATTATAAAACATTACGCCATTTAAAATTTTCAACATTCGTAGAAATATTTTCAATGTGCAATATAGCCTTCAATATTTCTGCGAAATATTTACCCTAGCTATATGTGCATTTAAATTTAAATGTATAAATCTGAAATGAATTCACACTTGCAGATTTGTCATACATCAAACATATTAAGTACAGTATTTAAAATAATGTATCAATACCACAAAATTCAAAACGCTATAAGAAACAACAGCGTGCGGAAGTCCCCTTCAACATGCTAAGGTCAAAACGCACTGAGCCTGTGCAAACTAAAAACAGGAAATGATAAATTATTTCATTAGTTTTTAATGTGCCTGTGCCTTCCTCAATTTTTTACTTTATTATTACAATGATATGCACAATTAAGTGGTATCCCTGCAAAACATTTACGTGAATAAAATCTGCAATCAATTGTAACACTTCGGAGTGTTTTTTCTTCCGCGAACAAAGCAAATTATTTGATGTTACTTATACAGGGTACCGAAGCTGGCGTGGTGATAGAGCTCCTTGTAAGTGTTTAGAACGTATAGGTGTATAAAAACTGGCCGATTGTTTATCATCCTTAATAAATTGCCTTCTAAACACAAGAGAAAATCTAATAAACTGCTCTTTTTGGGATCATTGTACTTGTGAGCCATAGGGGAAAAATGAGACTGACGGATTTTTCTTACCAAAAACTATACACCCCGGCCGTGGCAATGGCGGCACCTTAGTTTCTGGGAAAGCTTAAAGAAATATAAACATTTGGTTGCTAGGGAAGGCGGCCTCAAAAAATAAGTCGAGCAACGTCCGCTAAAGTTTCAGAGTTGTGCAGACCGTATCTGCAGACTACCGCAGAGTCTGCATATACGGCAGAGTCTGCATATACGGCAGAGTCTGCATATCCTTCAGCTAAGCCAGTGCGCACCTGAGCCATCCGGCCGTACTCTGTGAAGAACTGAAGGTGCTGGAGGTCGTCTTCTTGAATGTTCTGGGAAAGGTTGTAGACCTGCACAGAGCTGGTCATTGTGCTAAGGGCGAAGATGGTGGCAACATCATTGACGGTGGTATAAGTGTCAAACGCTCCCTGAGTGTCCATGAGTAGTACTGCCACCTGGCTGCCATCTGTCCTGGTAACCTGCAAAAGTGGCAATAATCACGAAGGGTGCATGCCAACCACACATGATGTACAAACCAGGAACACTTCATCCCAGAGTAGAATGCCGGTAGTGTGGCGGTCGATTCCACCGCTCCAGGAAAAGCCTTCAAGGGGAGTACTTGTGCAGCCCAGCCAATCGCCTTTTCCTTCGCTGCGCATGTAGCGGAGGAAAAAGTTCAACAGAAAGGACTTGCCCTTTCGGAATGCTCCAGCGATTGATACCACCACGACTGGCTTATTTGCGACATCTTTCCCCAGTAGAATGCGTCGGAGAGCGCCCTCGTCCAGCTCGAAGCCACCGTCATCGTTAGGGTAGACGATCGGCACTGCCCGACCATTTCTCACCCTGTTCAGAGGATTGTTCCTGCGGACGTCAAACACCGCTACATTAGATGGGAAAAATTTTAAAGCTTGATTACAATTGCATATATTTGAAAAATTTTCAACTCCACAAGAAGTCATTTTTGGGCGCTCTGATCAGGCACAGGTTCTGCTGCCTTTTCTAAGGTACCTTTACAAACACGGCAAGGCTACCTTAAAGGGACACTGAAGTGATTTGTAAACAATGCGGGATTACGAGCGCAAACTGTAGTCCGGAGTCCCTGGGCCCTGTTTCGACCACTCTGTGCGCGTTTACGCAAATTTATTTAGTAGAAAAATCAATTCTAAAATGTTGTCCTCCTCTCTTTGCGCTCGCCCATTTTCTGTGGCGTTTTCGTGTGACGTCAGCAGGAGAGGAGCTGACAATTGGCTGCGCTACTGCACGGCTCGCCGACCTTCCGCGACCGAGTCAGTCGGCCCACCGTTTAGTCTGCCGGCCGCCGACGGGTCGTCGCAATTCGCTCGATCAGTTGAAACTAAGCCACAACACGTTTGGGAATGGAAGAATGCGGCTTTCTTTACTTCGTTAGTTTGTACTCTGTATCTAGCTCCAAGTCAAGGTCGCTTCACTCAAGCACTGCAAAAGCGCACATGCGACGCTTCGCTGACTGGTACGCCAGTAGGAAAATATAAGGCCTCTGAAGGGGGAGAAGAGTGAGCGAAGTCAATATAGGTACTAAGGAAATAAAATCAACTGATATTTTTACCGTTCAGCGTAAAACAGGGGTGCGGGAAGCACTTTTTTGCGCTGGGCGAACAAGCACAGCGGGCAGCAGCACGACTACGCATCTGCGAACGCTTTCCCGTCTACGAAATGCAATTGCTAGACGTGAGCTATGTTGGAAACTCGGGGGACGCTTACTGCATGAGCGCAATACAACAAATAGTCACCTAAGCTGCTTGAAATACTAAAACGAAATAAAAGTGTAAACTGGTTATACATTATATACCTAAAATTTCCATCGCCGCCAGCGGCTCTTCGTGGCCTAGTCGTTTGGAGCGCTAAGTCTAGGTATGTCTAGGTTTTGCCAGTCACAAGTTCGAATCCCCCGCGGGTACGTGCTTTTTTTTTGTGAGTTAACTTTTTTGTTTTCCGCCGATGTTTTCTATATTTAGTTCACCTTTTTTTGGGCCGAAACGTTCATTGCTCCACGAACTAGTCCACAGAACTCGCACAGGCTGGCACTGGCGCGCTAGCGAGTTCTCGTTGGCGTGCTGTTGCCATAAGCACCGACTGCTTGCGGGCAGTGGGCACAGCCCAGAATCAACAAACCCTTGGCCTGGTGCGAACACGCTTTTTACCATACAGGCATGAGCGAGGCAAGCTCCAAATATGGGGGAAAAGCGCATGCATTTGAGCGTCTGTGGGGACGCGGAGGGCGTTCATGCACTGCGTAGGCCTCAGATAGTGAATGCTACGATTCCAAGCCGTCCTGGGAGGTTTATCTGATGCATTTTACAGCCGACAACATGGCAGAAGCGTGGTACTACGATAACTGGGATATTGAGAATGCCCATCCAACGACGCCATCGAATGTCAAACATGTTGTTTTACAGACCGAAACCGAAACCGAAACTTGTTTGATTGCTAACCTTGGGCATCGTCCAATCACGGCGCCCCCTCCTCCTAACGTCATAGCTTAGTTTGTGCGGCCGCCGCAAACCGCGCATGGTAGTTTTTCTTCTTTCGCGCTTTGTAAAATAATTACCGATTTGTCAACCGGATAAACGATGAAAAGTGTGCTAATTTGAGCCAGTCTACACAGTGCAAGCAAAAACGGGAGCTTGACAAATTCACTTCAGTGTCCCTTTAAATATGAAACTTTTAGGGGGTTTGCACCTTACGGGCTCGGGCTGTCGGTGCCGTCTCGTGTCGTCACGGTAAATTAAATTGGCTAACGATGGTCAAAAACACGTGAATGATAGATAAAACCGTTTGAAAATAAACTAGCATGATTTAAACTAATTTACCAGACAAGAGTAATCCGGATCTAATTGCTATAATGACAAAAATTTGTAAAATTCCCTCTAGAAAGTAGGTTCAAACGCCAGGTTTTCTTCTCTCAAGCATACTTCTTAGCCTCTTGTGGGATGTGATACGAAGGCAACTTACGGCCAGTCTATCTCTCATTAGATTCCTTAAATCTGGTTCAACGCAACAGAGGGCGCCATCGCCTTAGCAAGCGCGAGATTGCTCCTGGCCAGCGGCACTTCACGGGTGCCCATCCAGCGCACGGCGTGGGACAAGAGAGAATAACAATCTTTAAATACACTTATACGCTGCATGCTTCGCCCCTCCCCAGGTTTCACGTTAGTGGAGATTGCCCTGGATTTTTTTTCCGGAACACCATTCGCGCCTGCAGTTGACATTCAATTTTGTGGTGTATTTCGTTGGCCTTCCTGGTATACTGTCAAGTGTCTTAGCGATCAATTTGAAATTTCAACTGGAGCCCTCTGGGGCGGCCAGTGTGTTTCAGATATAAGGTATTTCCCGCTAGTAGTGTTCTTATTTTATTAGTTTAGCAGAACAATTTTAACCGGCTCGTTTCTTTAGTAAGAATAATTTAATAAACAAGATTTCACTGCAACTAAAGCAGCCAACTTCCGCCACGTCAAGAGAGTGTAGATTTTGGTAAAATAATTTATACAAACGTGGTACACGGTCGCGACCAAACCTTTTGTGCGAAATCTCGAAAAAACTGAGTAATAACGGAGGACGCGTGAAAGCAGTGAAGAGGCGTTTAGGCCGAGGGAAAAATCAGATGCAATCACTTAAAGACAATCAAGGCATAGCTATCACAAATAGGGATAAAATAATTATAGTCACAGAGTAAATTCATAGAGATCTCTATACTACCGCAACTTTTGGGATAATATCAAATGAGGAAGTCGTTTTGAGGAAGTAGTCATCCCAAAAGTAACGACAGAAGTAAAGAAGGTTTTGAAAGACATGTATGGGGGCAAAGCACCTGGTGAGGATCTGATAACAGCTGACCTCTTAAAAAAAGGCAGCCAAATTGTACTAGAAAAACTGTTAAACCTATACGCAATGCCTAATGACCGCGAGTGTACCGGAATCCTGGAAGGGTGCGAACACAATAGAATTCTATATGAAATGTGACACGAAGGGCTTGAAAAAATAGAGGCCGATGAGCTTACTGCCAGTCATCGATAAGGTACTTACCAAGGTCATCGCTAACAGAATATCTGACACCTTATATTTCAGTCAACTTTTAATAAACAAGCGGGGTATCGTCAAGGCTATTCTACAATAGGCCATATTCACACGATTAATCAGGTGATAGAGCAATGCGAGCAGTACAACACACACTATATATAGCCTTCATATATCATGAGAAAGCATTTCACTCCTTCAAACCTCAGCAGTCATCCAGCCATAGCAGAATCATGGTGTGGACGAGCATTAATGAAGAATGCTAGAGGATATCTACAATGGGTGCACAGCGACGGTCGTCCTCCACAAGGAGTGCAGTAAAATACCTATAATGAATGGCGTCACACAAGGAGGTACAATTTCCGTAATGTTTTTCTCCGTATGTTTACAAGAGGTATGCAAAACGTTGAAATGAGAAAAGGTGGGCGTAAGAGCGAGTGGAGAATACCTGAGTAACCTCAAAAATGTCTGATGACGCTGCCTTGCTAATCTCGAGGAACGAATTGTAAAGCATTATTACCGCACTGGACAAGCACAGTAGAATCGTGGGCCGGAAAATTAATATGCAGAGAACTAAGGTAATGCTCAATATCCTCGGAAGAGCACAGCGGCTTTAGATAGACGGCGAGGCAGTGGAAGCGGTAGGCGAATATGTCTACTTAGGCCAAGTTGTGACACTGAATCCTAGCCACGAGGCAGAGATAGAAGAATATGAATTGGGTGGAGTGCATCTTACAGGCATTATCAGATAAGGAATGGTAGCCTACTGTTGTCCCTGAAGAGGAAAGTGTATGACAGCTGCATTGTACTGATGGTCACCTACGCGGTAGGAACTTAGACGCTCAATAAAATGGTTCAACTTAAATTGAGGACAACCCAGCGAACAATGGAACGGGAGATGATAAGTGTAATATCAAGGGACAAGAAGAGAGCGGAGTAGGTCAGGGAACAAACGCGTGTTAAGGACATATTAGTAGAAATTAAGAAGAGGAAATGGGTAGAAGAGCTTATGTTGGGCTTGTTGGTAAATACTTAGAAGAACTGTGGAACCCAGCCTTGAAGACGCGTACATGAGGAAGGAGTAGGAAACACATTCTACACATCCCAGCGTGTGTGTTCTTCTACAATCTCCTCCTTTGCGTGTCTTCAAAGCTGTGTTCAACCGTTCTTCAAAGACATGGGGGTGGGCAGGGCATGTAATGCGAAGGGAAGAGCGCTGGCCATTAGGGAACAGAGTGGATGCCTGGAGAAGGCAAGCATGGCAGGGATCGTCCGACTATTAGATTGGCCGATGAGATCAAGAAGTTTGCGGGGATACCTTGGTCGCAGTTAGCACAGGACGGGGTAATTGGAAATCTTTGGGAGAGGCCTTTGTCCTGCAGTGGGCGTACACAGGCTGATGATGGTGATTATTATGACCGAGCATACGCCTCAATGATCAAGCCGCAGAAAGTAGCTGAGGGGTAGATAAATAAAGGACGCTATCATTTCCCAATGAGCTTGAAACATTCTTCTATGACACATGAGTTGTTCATGACCATTGAGTATATGTCCGTTGTCTGTACGGGGATGAAATATGCGTCGTACCTACGGGAAATGTAGCCTCCGCAAAGGTGTCTGCCACACCGCGTGTAAACAACCATTTTATTCGTTCCTGAACAGTAACAATGTTGCAAGTGACATCTACGTATGGGTCTGAAGATGCAGGACGCCATAGCGTTACTTCAACGCCAGGGAACGTTTCCGAACACAGTGGCTGTATTTATGACCTAAGCTTCACTAGCTCTCAACGTCACCGAAGAGAGAAAGACCTTCAGGGAGAGTTTTTAATAGCCGTGGCCCAGGAGAGACAAAGTCCCTTCGTGTTGCTGTGGCTTATGATGTAAGCGGGAAAGGTTTCGGCTGCGGATTGATTGTTAGTAAGTTTCAGCGAGAAGGTGTCAGTGTCAGCGTTTTAAAAGTGTTTATTCTCTGATGCTAAGCAGGACAGAACATTTTCGCTCTTTAGCGGACAGAGAGAGTGAGGGAGAGAGAATGTATGAAGATCTTTGTTAGGAAAGGAATAGTTGAGCTTCAAGAAAGGGGAGTAAAGAGATGGTAGGGAGCTCGTGGTGGAAACTAAATTCTAGGGGACCAGATATAGCAGCTATATTCTTGCCCTCTCCACATCTCGCGCTGATCTTAAGATAACCTGCTGGTCAAAGCTGCCTTCCGTGTCTTGATAAAAGTGGATAATGGGGTGTTTGAGTTGTTCTCCCTTGAGCATACCCCTGTACATAGCTAGGTCGTGTGGAAGAGCATGGACGTTTTTTTTATTTTAGCATGGTGAAGTTAATGTGTGATGTTTCAACCGAACATTTTCGCCCACTTAGATTTGTACATGCTTGTGTAGGGTTATTCTCCACAGAGTATGCCAATCTTCGGCATTGAGACCAGCTTGTAGCCAGGGACGAAATTGCGTTCCTAGGCGTAGGATGAGGAGATATTCGTGGCATTTTTTTGGAGGGGGGGCACAGTGAACCTTGTGAATATCGCTTGCGAATTTGCAACTTCAGGGCCATTCGTGCGACAAGACCATCTAATATCGTTGCTGTGGCACATTGCCAAATGTTTGGAACAGTCTAGCTGCTCCTGTGAACGCCGCTTGGCGTTTGGAAATTTGCCGCAGCACCGAAAATATGAAAGTAGATTGTTTTGCCGCACGAGTAGCGCTGCAGCTGCGAGTTCGCTGGCAAAATTCGCACCACATATAACGGGCTGTAGTTGCGGTCGTAAGGATCACAGTACGTGAGTTCCCGGGCCACCTGTTCGGTGCCTCTATTTCTTCCAGACCCTCGTGTCTGGGCATCCAGGTGACGTTATTAATTTTGTGAATTGTGAAAGGGAGTTTATTACGGAAGCGTTTGGGTAATGTTCCTGCAGAAAAGAGTCCAGTGGCTTTTGAGAGCCTGTAATAATTTTTACGTATCCATTCGATACTTCCGCAAGTCGGATTGCTAAGAGGATGTCTCCAACTTTCGCTTCTTTGTTCCTGTACGTAGAAGGGTTTTGCATTCACAAAGAAGGCCTAAGTAGTCAACTACGACAACTGCTGCCTCTTTCGTACGTGACGGATTAGGCTGATAAAGTGGTCTCATGGGTTTGAAACTTTTCTCAAATGAACTTGATCCTGCCATGTGCCTGTTCTTCTGTGGGTTTAGATCCACGTTTTTGGTAGAGGAGAGTTTTCATGCGGAGTCGCTTAATTGGTGACCTGTCTACAAAGGCGTGCAGTCGTTTCGTTTCATAGGGGTAACCTGTGTTGCATACAAAAGCCCGTCCCGATTTTGTTTTCTCCGCCACTCACTTGATGCTAAGAGAGTAATTTCTTTGACTTCTTCAAGAGGGTTATAAAGACACAATTTGGAGACCTATTCATTGTCATCATCATCAACAACATTCTCTTTACGTCGACTGCAGGATGAAGGCCTCTTTCATTGCCATTCACCGTTCTTGTTCTGCACTGCCTGAGTCTATTCTTTGCCTCCGAATGCTGCTAATTCTTCCCTATTTGATTTTATCGCCTTCCCCTTCTTCAGGACCCATCTCTGGCTGTACATTCTGTTACCCTGGTGGATCTCCGGTTGTCAATGCATCTCACGGTTAAAATTACGATGCCGAGGACTGCCCTACATGCTTTCCCGATGGTGGTGTTTTTTTTTCAGCGGTGCCGGTAAATTTTTGGTCCGGTAAGCTCTGCAATATCCAGCCCATGATTAGTGGCTGAATGGGTGTTACCGCTCATTCTCCTTTCTCAATTACTGCCTTCTGTTGGCTAGGCGTTTTGTGATGGGGGTAATTGGTTACAGTTTTCTCTTTTTTGGCGATTGTGAGGTTGGCTTTGCCACTTTACCTTAGAGCCACGCCGAGCACTCTTACGTGACTTTGCTGTGGGAAGACATTCGTACCTATTTTATTGTCATTCTTAGCTTGGCCACGTGTAGCGCCCTCTGTCGTTTGCCAAACGTACCTTACAGCGGAAACCGAACCAAGGGAATGTTGTAACATAGTTTGAAAATTCATGGGATTAGACCTTTTGGTTAATTATAGCTCGTTTCTACTCATATTCAATGCCTTCCTTTAGTTTTGAGAGACTAGAGTTAATATTTTGCCCCCTGGCTTAGTTGGGTGACCCAATGCTGGTGCCGTCATTAGTCCTGATGAAACCACGCCGGGGTGGCCAAGTGTGTAAGGTGTCGCGCTGCTGAGCCCAGGGATGTGGTTTCGATTCCCGGGCCCGGCTGCCGTCTTTCTGATGGAAGCAAAAACTGGAACGCCCATGTGTCGACTCTTTGGCTCCCGTTGTAGGTCACCAGATGGTCGAGATTATTCCGGAAACTTCCGCTGCTACGTGCCCCGTGACCCAGGTGTAGCTTCGGCTCATGTATTGCCAGAATTTTATTTTCATCTTCCGGTGGAAAGACGCTTTGATGTGGTGGCATCCGTTGCGGGCATGGCTGTTTACCGTGTCTGTGGAGTGTGCTAAAACTGACTTGGTGTTGAACAAACTTCTTTGCGCAGGCGCGGCGCCTGCTAAAAATGCGTGTCCTTTCTTTCGTCTCTGGCGTAGTGTCGTCCTGATTTCCAAGCTTCAGTTACCCCGATTCAGACCATCCCTTGAATTTTGCTGATTCAGTCGTAGCTTCCGGATGGCAGCGATGACGCATTTCCGAGGAGGCTTGATGAGCACGGGTGATAGCGGACGGCTAGCAGCCACAGCAAAATTGAAAAATGAGCCTTAGGAGGCTACCGCGTTAATAATGAAGTGTGATGCAAACAGTGGGACATATTAAAATTAGATTTCGACACAATATGCAAATACTTTAAATAAAGGTCTAGCTATTTCACATCCATTGCATGGATTTTTATATGAACAAAACGGCGTTCAGGACGGGATGAAGAAAGGCGACGTACATGTACGTACATGATGACGTACATGACTACGTACATGACTACCAACGAAAGTGTTTATTTCCCACAGTTCGACATAAATAAAAAGGAAGCTTCATTATATCAGCGGATAGCGAAAAGACACCCACTAACATTAAAACATGAACAAAAAGCAAGCATTTACGCCACTGCTTTATGTTTGGACATTTCGGTGCTTAAGTTAAAATATTTTTGTAACAGATGGGGTGCTCACTCAATGAATACCACTCTTATATATTTTGTGTGGCCTCAAGAGCGCTGGAGAACTTCAGCCTGCTATATATTTTGTGAACTTCCAGCAGCTCACGGATGCGCAGATCTATTTAGTGCTTGATCTTTCTACACCACTCTAATTTCTGGCTATGCTTGCAGGATGGTGAGTGTGCGGCGAGCCACCAGGTTCCACCACTGACTCTGGATGGGTGTTCTATTTGCGTAATGTAGAAGCTTCCGCTGTTTAGGCCAGCTGGCACAATAATGGTATAAACCACGTCGTTTTTGAACTTGGCGAAAGGTCGCAGATAGCTTTAAAGCAAAGGTTTACCTTGCCCAGCCGAGTTGCACCATCGCCACGAATTTGACCTACGTTTTACCGCTGCTGCGCCGTATCCTTAGCAAAGCACCACTTGAGTCGCCGCGCCAAGCTTCGCCGCCACCACGTGCTCTAGCTGCCGCTGCGGGCGCCGGAATAGCGCATGCACTCTACGCATCTGCAGGTCACCGCCTGACAACGTGACTCGCCATGCGCTTGCTTAGAGGAGCACCTCTCTCACCTACACAGTGCGACCTTGGCCATGGTTAAGAGCGAGGCCGGGCTGTCTTCCATGAGCGTTGCGCAAGAGCGGGAGGCTTTGAGCCGCCGTGGGAAAGCGGCGTCTGACCACCACGCTTATATCGCCCGGAGAGCTCCTTTACGAGAGAGGACGCCTACAAGCCAAATCGTATGAAGCAACAATTACGGTCATGCTAATACAGCGACTGATTATGTCTGCTATTCACATGTGGCTAATGATCAGTGTCTACCGAAGTTTAATGATAGTCACATGTGTAGCCGCCGACCTATGCACAGCCTTCATACTTGCTTAACGATTATTGTGTACCTAAGTATATTAATTACACCTGAATCAAAGGTTATCAGGTAAAACAATTGTTAAACAGGCTAAACCAAGCGTTTGTTTTTTATATCCACGGTGAGCTGAGGTAAGACGTAGCCATTTTGTTTCCGAATGTTCATACGCACGCGCACACATCTTGCCGAGTTTATTGGGAGCCAAGAACGCTAAATGCACTGCTGTTTGTCTTCCAATCTTCTTAAGACTGTGGGTGCATCATGAATTTAATGAACCACCGCCATATTTGCCTTCGAACGTTTAGGTTCTTTTTTCGACGAGCGACTGCGCAGAGCTGAAGCTAACCTGTTGAGGAAAGGCGGTCTACATGCGCCTGAATGTTGTTACTCATGCGGCGGTGGCGAACCTTCGCAAGACATTTTGCACAGCTGGCTCGTTATTCATTTCCGGCTGCCCTGCCGCCTCATCTCAGGTAAGAATGCTTGTGTGCAAGACGCATATTTTACGCTCCATCCGTCACATTCGTAGCTGCTTACACTGAGCCAGGGACTGCTTTGATGCATCGTAGCTCAAAAATATCATGATTAGCAGGCCTGCCACACACATCCTGTTGTTATTTTAACCCACACAACGACATTTTTTGTTCTTTTTGCAGTCAGTTACCCATTGCGATTCGATGCATTCAATAAAAACCGCACTGGACGCCGGTTTCACCTTGGCTGATATTGAAGATCAGCTTTACGCAGCTAGGAACGAGCCGTTTTTCTGGATTTCACTGAGAGTAATGAGCTTCGCCTTACGTTTTCTGTGCTCATCAGGACTATGTACTCACGAGTACTGTGAAGTCTTGTGCAATGTGTACTTACGAATACTGTACTCATGAGTACTCATACTTATAAGCACTATGTACTCACGAGTACTGCGTACGCATGAGTACTGTACTCGAGAGTTCTGCTCTTACGTCGTCACTCACTCTTCATCGTACTCACTCTTTTATTCTGGTGTGTACTCACTCAAGATCGTACTCACTCGTGAGTGCGTACAAATGAGTGTACTCACGAGTGAATACGCCGACTTACGGAGGGGTGCAGCTGTCTTCTTCTGAGAAAAAGGTGCCCGAACTTCCTACAGTGAATTTATTGAGTGACTTAATTCTGCAATAAAGCCACGACGCCTGTGCAGCATGTTATATTGCGCAATTTTATCAATATCACGTACGCAAGCAATGGGAACAAGCAGCCAATGCTCGTCTTTTTGTGGGAGACTGGGACCTGCTTTGTGTCCAAAGAAAATCAGTTTTTCCTTCTTACGTCACACTTCCTGACACTATAACTCTCTCAGTCCCCAGGGCAAAGGGCCTCGTTGAAACAGCTTCATATTTTATTGCTGTATTCTAACTATTTTTGTTGTCCCGTATGTCTTCTTTACTTTTTTGAGAACATGTATTACATTAGCAGGTTGTCGAATTCTACAACAACGTTCGGGAAAGTGCAATTAATTTCTCCTGGAATTCTGAAACGGAACATCGCCACCCCAAACTCATACGGCATCAAGATAGACACATTAGGTTTGAACTGTTGCGACTTAATACATCAAAGTGCATTTAGTAGCTAAACATTGCTACTTAAGCACTGAAAACAGCCCCAGTGAGGAAATGGCGATGTCCAAAGTCTATGCATAAAAGGCTTTGTCCCGTTTTCCAGGCTTCAATCGTGCCTTGAGAAAAAAGACAAGCAGATATTTGCTACATGACGGCCGTTGATATCTTCATTTGAAGGCGAAATTTATTAATGCAAAAACCTGAAGTTCACCGCTCTCCGAAAAAGCGCCATTGTTCTTTTCCATCAAGAAAATGTCAAACGAAGTTAAGAGTAATTTTGTTTGTGCGAGGACTTTAGATTTTTCACCTACGGCGTCATCTAATGATTTGGCAGCAAATTTTTGAAATTCTACGACAGTCACCAAGCACAACCGAAATAGGCAGTCCCGAATTTTGTATGTGTTTTTTTCCGGTAGCATCTAGAAAAGCGGAGAACTCTTTAGGCGGATTCGGAGCATGCCTTAATGTTATTTCTGCTTTGTGTCGATAACCTCGAATCACACCTTTTATCTGCTTTTTAAACAATGCCATACCGTTCCAAAAAACAAGAAAAATAAGTGGCGTCATGTGTTCCGCGCCCCGCCCCCTTCTCTCCCACTTTCCGTTAAGCTTTTGTCAGAATTTTGAGTGGTCACAAGCAGGCCGCAGAACGAATCTTGAGTATTCTTATCGGGCTTCGCGTAGATAATGGACTCTGGGAGTCTGCACTAGGGAGGAGTGGTGCTGTACTATCACAGGGGGGTAGTACATTTGCGCTATGGGGCTGGCCAGGCGTAAGCAAGATTAAAGGCACTACAAATTTTCTGACGGTTAGAGCATTGCTTTTTCGATTTCTTTGAGATGCAGCAAAGAATATTTCAAAATAAAAAGACTATTGGGACATTCAAAATTAGGGAGCTCCACTAAAAATTGCTGAGCATTTCTATGGGTAACACTTCTAGCGGAAATTGACACACTTACGTATTTCTTACGAGATGGGAGTAGCAAAGTATTTGTGTCTAAATGAAGGCTGCTTGAAATTTTTCATTTAGTAACGATTTGGAGTCCCACACTTAATGCGATGTGAATTAGATTTGGTGCACGCGCTACGGAAGGCTTTACAGCCAGGATTATACCCCTGGCCAATCACCCCTAAAGGGTGCGTTGTTACGCCAAAGCACCGTCTTATAATTTTGTTTACGTTGAGCCTAACAAAAGCTCTAAATGACGTGGAGGTTATAGTAGACGCAGGTACGTGCACCGTTTGTCGACATTTTTTTAAGTGGAATGCCACAACGTCTTCACTAGGTGCACTTTAGGCCAGCGGGCGAACATGTGGCAAAGGGACGTCGAGGATGCGTGCTGTACTCGTCCAGACCCTTTTTTAGGACCCAGTCAACAGCTACGGATGCCAACACGGGACGGGAGCCATTCTGCATAACGGCAAATTTATTGGTTCCGCGCTAAGATATTCGATATTCGAACGTGCTTAAGACGCAACTGAATCAGTTAAAACGCAATTTTACCACACTTAAATACTCTCCGTTTCAGGGGTAGTGAAGGCTAAACAGACCATTTTCTTGTAGTACTTTCTATGGATTGCTGGAGTTTTTGAAAGATATTTTGGCTTTGCGCCGGTCCAACAACGTTGATAAATATTCACCGCAACACATGAGGGCAATTATCCAAGAAAGGAAGTGTATAAAACCTTGTCTAGCACCCATGCCACTTCGGGATAACACTCACAAAATCTCGAATTCCTTGGTACGCCTTTATGTGCTCGGTGCTCAAAGAATCAGTCATTTCTTACGAACGTCATTTCGCCATCCAGTCAGTAAATTCTTTGTTCAACTTTGCTCATAAATATGAATTTATTAGTGTCCTATTCGTCCCTGTAAACTTTCCTCTATTCTTGGCTTTTTCATCGGAGAGTGCAAATGATCACGAGGTGACACCCTGCACAGGAATCAGCCATATCTCCACATAATATTCAGAAAACGCGGAAGCGAAGCTCATAATTGCCTTAATAAACAACAATTCTGAGACTGTATTTTCAAAGCTTTTACTGTCAGCATTAGTATCGCTTAGTATGCCGTTGCAAGCTCAGGCTGTCAAAAATCCTTGACAGTTTAGTGAGCTTGGTGCGTTTTCATTAAGACCGTGTTGGTACCCGTGTGAAAGAGCCAATGTACACACGCACAAAACAAATATTTGTATGAGTATGCGCTTTATACTTTAATCTCTGTCATTATTTTTGTGAACGCAAATTTAAATAATAATTGGCCGATACCAAAATTACCAACATCAGAATAGAATATTTTTTTGAGGATGCAACAACAAAACAATCGTGCTATCCTAGAACGTTCTATAACGAAGGAACATGTCTTACTGTTCCGATGAACCTCCAATCGAGCTTTCACCCATGTTCCTAGCTCTCCTCTTTTTGGGCGCTAGAGAAAGCCGTTTCCGCCACCACTTTTCGCTCATAAGAAGGAGTGTAGCAGATCTCGAACGATTGTATGACCTCAGCAGGAGGGTTTTTACAACAGCCCCGTAGTAGCGATTGTGAAAGGCCGGCCTACCGACAGATTTCGTCACACGGTGGCGGAGCCCATATCTTATGGTTGCTAGGAGCATACATGAATCAACCGTCCCGGGAGAGGGAATAACGGCAGAGGAAGCGGGGAGGGTGCGATAAATGAAGTGGGAAAGAAAGACCCTCTGAAGTGAACGTTTCTGGCTTCTCGAAAGACGTCCGAATGGCCTCTCTTAAGCTTTTCTCCCTTCAAGCGATGACTTGACGTCTAAAAAAACTAGAAGCAACATCGTAAGTTGGGCACCTTCCCCCAATGTCTCACACCCTGAGCCACCCCCCCATACACCTCCTTTCCGCCCTTGAGCCCTTCTCAGTGCGTTCGTCTTTATCAGACCACGTCCTGGGGCGGTATTCTCGAGTTTTGTTCCTTTTGCGTCCCTTTCAAAAGTGTCCCTTTTGGCGAGCCCTGATTGGCTAACAGCAAACAACCGGAAGGAACGTAACCCAAGCGCAGCAAACCTACTGCCAACCTTCCTGCATGCTGCCCACGTCCACTTCTTAACCGGAAGTACGTCACGATGAAAGGGACGCAAAAGGGACGTTTTCAAAAGGGACAGTTACGAGAATACCGCCCCTGGTTGATGCCGCTCATTCGCAGAAAATATGCTTCACACTACAAAATCATTGAAGCTTAGGCAGCCGTGGTACCAATATGACTAAGGGTTGCTCTCGACAGGCTTTTTAATAATGATAGGACTCGCCTGAAAAGCACAACTCTGGCTTTGCAGCAGCGTGACCGATGCTCCAGAGCCTCTTGTCACGACCACTCAAGTGATAGATATGGGATGACTGGACGCCGTTCAGATAGAGATGCATTTCGCTGCAAGCGCAAAGAAGAAAGAACATTTCCGGCGCTTGCAACGAAAGCTTTTTTAGAAGAAAACCTACTCATGAGTGAGTCATTCCAAGTCCTGGGTGAGCTAAAAAATACGGGATATTTTTTCAACTGTTCGCTTAGCGGACATTCGTCAGTCGGTTTGAAGAAGTCGCCGCTAAACCTGAGCCACATCGCTGACAGATTTTTGCAAATATTACTCGGAAGCCCAATATGTCATCAAATCAACCTCAAAATCGCCAGAGACATAAGGTACAAAAACGATGAACAGGGAGAGAATTTTCCAAGAAGTAAAAACCTTTGTGGTGGGAAAAACGACAAAATGCCAAGGCAGATTATAACCATCAGGAGTCACTTGCGGGCCTGTTGTCTGCAGTGTCACGTTCATAAAAAGGCATTTCTGATATTAACAACATAATGAAGCTGTAGCTATATTTCCGACGTTAACAAAATTCAGAGGGACAGACCGTTTATTGGAGTCAAATTCCCGAAGAAGTTATGCACATTCACAAAGAACTCCCGCGACGATATAAAAAGCATTGCGTATGAGTTGGGAATGCAAAAAATTTGCGGTGTGTTTTTAGACGTAAGAGATGATAACGCATCCCTCATTATCGTTTGTACATGTTGCGTAATTGTTGCTAAGTAAGAATGGCTAGGATGAGGTAAATGCGCCGAATGTCTGGCGCTTTACGTTTGCATTTATTTATCTCGATCGTAGATGTGGCGACGACGTTTCTCGCTTCCGACGGCGTGTTTCGACGAGCGGCGTGCGGCACCACCGCTCACCACCCGTTTCAATTTGGCGCCGCGGCGTCCTGGAAGCAGACGACGCGCCTCCGTTGCTATAGCGACGGGGCGCATGCGCAGAGAGCAGTGGAAGTGCGATCAAGTGCGAAACATCCCCCTCGCGAGGGGCACGATCAAATGCAGAGCATTTCCGGTGGCGCACGACATTAAGTAGTTTGCGTTACGTTAATGTTGTTGCACTTGTGGCAACTGCTGACCAGAGAGCGCTCGTCAGCAGTAATTTGAGTGAGTCAACGATATAAGGCGCGTTAGTAGCGTCCCACTCTGTGTCGGCTTTGTGGCGCAGTGAGTAGAGCTCCATGTACGTTGCGTCCCGCCCGCAGGGTCGAAGGATCGAAACCGGGCGCCGGATAGAATTTTTTTTTATATAGTAGGGACAACGACGGTGCGGACTACGGACGTCAACGCGGGTGACATCGTGAGTTACTGAAATGCGCTGCATTTAATAAATGACTGTTTATAAATTCCGCTTCATCTCAAAACATTGATAAGTTAAGTACGCTTTTTGGATAATAGACTGTGAGGCCACGCTGAACTGAGCAAGGGATACCACTGGAAGACTAGTGCAGCGGCCCTACTGAGATCCGCGCTAGGGTACCGAGCCAACCACATCGCGCTGCTGCTTATTGGCGTGCTCCGTTCAGTTTCATTCATGCTTTATCTGCCCGCTATTGTATTTTTCTTGGTGTACGAAGCATTTTTCGGCAGCTTAGGGCCTTTTGAACACTGCGCTTTTTTAAATGTACAGTGCTAACACCAGAGGTGTGTGGGAAGTATGTATGTTAAATATTTAAAAACGACTCCAGCTTCTGAAAACGATAAAGATTTTGGAGTGAACCAGTGCTGTTTAAAACGCATGATGAATACACAAGCAACCAAAAATTAGGAAATACAGTGACGCGTCCAGACGGCCGTAACCGAATAGGATTCTACGGCATTTCCTTAGCACGCGGGTATCTGCTGAGCTCTCGTGGGAGCATAAATTTAGATGGATAATAGTTTAGGCCAAACAAGAAGAGTCTAGAACAGTGACCCATACGAAGCACCCTTATGAAAAAAATGAATGCCGCTGCGGAATACAAACGAAGTAAAGACGTGATCCGCTTAGAACACAACATGAGATAGCCAGACGTTGCCATGCACTCGTATGAAAACATCAATAAACCAATCAAAAAGCTTTCTTCGCGGCATTTGCACTCTCTAGGAATGCACAGACGTGATGCTAAAATAAAACAGTTGTTCGAACTATTTAAATCTATCACCTGGCTTAGCAAGGGTTCAGGAGACCCACGTGGACGCCCTCGGTCCACGGGCGTCATCTTAATTTTTCGTTGTCCCAGTTCGCAAAACTTCGTAACAAGGTGCCCTAGCCAACACATCGTTTCATTTTGTGTTGTACGAAATACCGTCGCGGAAACTTCTCGCTAGGGCCACGTCATCGGATTGGTTTACAAACCCACACAAGATCACGTGATAGCTCTGCGTCTCGGAGTTGAACATTGTTGTGCCGCACGTTCATGAGCTGCTGGTATGTTGTACAAACTAGAGGAAGCTGGCAGGCCTCGCCCGCCCGCCGTACGTACCTTTTGGCGTTGGCGTTGAGGTCGCCGTCTTCTGCGAGGCAACATGGCGTCGAAAATTCTCGTCACCTGTCTTTCCAAAACAACATCGAAGGGGGACGTCAGCGTAACTTCCTAAGTAGCTGTATTTTACGCCAACGTGTCATGAGTGAGAATTTGACAGACGAAGGTCAGCGAATCAAACCGTCTAGGCCCCTGACCGCAAAGCAAACCCCTTTCGCTAACAAAACAAGATTGACGGTGCAGCATGGGGAAAAGGAAACACGTGTTTATTTCGAACAGAAGATCAGACAACACGGCGAGGAGCTCAAAGACAAATCTTAAATAAACCATCAAGGGGCATACATAGTTCGCGATACCATGGTCACTTGAACTATTTCAAGTTGCAACTAACAATAGCATTCTACACGTGTTTTCAAAAAGTTACTCCTTAAACCTATTATACCTCTTGAATAGCTTTTCCAACCATCCAACTGCATAATTGTTCTCGGAGTGGATGTTTTTTATCTCATGCGTTCTCGGCTATGCCACACTGGTGACGCTAATCAGTGGCGGTAAGCTCACTGAGGCTCGTTTATAGTTTCTGTGCGGAAGCAACGCAAATATGTGCCGGCAAGTGGGCTAGCTGAGCATAGGCGGCACAATTATTTACTTCTGGGCGTTGAAATCAGCAAACTCAAGGGAACACTATAATTAGCTGATGAAAAAAATCGTCACCAGCACATTTTCAAGCTATACGTGATACCCAATATCTTTGTTCGTATTATAATCATAATGATTGGTGAATAGGGGCTTACTGGCCTCCGAATTCACATCGATTCGATGGGGCTTTACTCATCACGAAGAAACAACATACAATGGGTATATACAGGAGGAGGTCCCGAAGTCACGGACAGCAGGGGGACCTCCTATATTACAAGCATCAACAAGTAAATGATTTAACAAACAGTGGTTACAGTATTATGGTGACAGACAAAAGAGATGTTACAAAACTGAAATTGCACAATAAAAGTAAAAAAGCAAACAAAACATGTGAAAAAAGCAAGCAAAATGAACTAAAATTGATTGAAGATGAGCACGTAAGCTTTTTTAGAATGAATAAATATTTGAGGCACGTTTTGTCAAGTGAGGCAAACAGTTCCATTCGTAAGCAGCAGAAAAATGCACCACTTGTTTACCATAATTAGTGTTAGCTTTAAGAAGTAAAACATTGTTGTGCAGGACAAAACGGGTGCAGCTCTGAAGTGGAAGCTGATTGGCAGTGATAATCGGACTAGGAAGCCTGCCGCTGAAAAATTTAAATACTATAATGCAAAGAGAATACTTCACCAAATTAGACACCGATAAAATTTTATGCCCACGAAGCAGCGGTAAAGACCTGCAACGGAAAGAACTATGAGTAATGATCCCTATGGCTTGATTGTGGATATGTTGCAAGGGGGACAGGTGCGTCGGGTATGTATTCCCCAAGACGATATGCAATAATAATGTGACTATGAATGAAAGCATAGTACAATGAAATTAGAGTCTTCAACCCAAAATAAGGACCAACTTTAAATAGTATTCGTAATGAAAGTATTCGTATTTAAAGTATTCGTATTCGTATTGAGCTTGATAAATTATATCAAGCTCAACACCTAAAAAAGTGGCGTAGTGCTAGCAAAGAAGTTGAATACCGTTAATAGAGATTTGGACGAGTTAATGGTTAACATGTTTTCCTGGCACCATGCAGCTAAATTATTACTATCAGCATTAAGGTTCACAATTAGCGATTTTAAATTCATATCAGTTGTAAAGATAGTGGTATCGTCAGCATAAAGTACACCAGATGAAAATTTAAGGCATTGCCGGAGATGATTGTTAAAAATTTAAAGTAAAAAAGGATCAAGAAGAGATCCCTGTGGGTTGCCTATATTCGTTATTTGAATTCGGGGTAAGTACCACAAATGCACACAGTTTGTTTCCCTATCGAATAAATAGCATTTTATTAGCGTTAGAGCAGGGCCGGTAATACCAATTGCATTTATTTTTAAACAATATGTGATGGTTAAGAGAGTCGAAAGCCTGAGACAGGTCAATAAACAGCGCACCAACCATACATCCCGCATCAATGGCTTCTTTAAATTTATCAGTGAGAAATATTAAAGCAAGTTCAGTGGAATACCCAGCCATGAACCCGAAATGATTCGGCGATATTATGCTAAATTTTATATGTTACCTGTAAGCCTCAGAGCAAGTAGCTTTTCAATAATGTTGCTAAAGAAGGATAATACGGCTATGGGGTAGTAGTATGATATGTGAAGTCTGTCCCCTTTCTTAAACAACGGTGTTAGCTTGGCGTTTCTCAATACGAATGGGAATACACCAGTCTTAAAGATAAGATTTACAATGTGGGCGAATGCACCAGAGATGAGATGCGCAATCAACTTGATACTGAAGGCTTAAGGTTGTCCAATCCCGGACCCGTGTCATTCAAATTGTGAATAACCCTACACACTTCTTCAGGCGAAGTGGGTAAAAGAAAAAAACTACGGCAATCGTTCGAAATTGGTGTTGAGCGATTCAGGCGGAACTGGCTGGTTGGGTGTCAAATAGTCTAGAAAAGCATTTCCAATGTCAGATGGGTTGTCAAATGTACTGTTGTGTGAATTTATTTTTGTTTGGCAAGGATTCACCGATGTTTCATTTAGGAAGGAGTTTATAACTTTCTATTGCTTTCGCACGTCATTTCCCGCACTGATGATTTCGCTCTCATAGTAACTTTTTTAGCGTCTTTGAGCAGCTTGCACAATACCTTGGAGTACGCTTTTTAGCGAGCTATCAGACGCGAGTTAAATGGTTGTTTTTGAGTTTTCTTATAAAGATTGTATTTCTTTCTAAGACATTTCAAGAGACTACCTGTTAACCCTGGATTGTATGGAGCTGGAAATCTTTTTTTGCACTTGGCAGTGGTACATGATAATTGAAGAGCATTAGACAAGGTAGAGGTGAATAGGTCGAATGCTTTTTACGCGTCGTCCTGGAGAAGAAATGCTGACAAGTCATTTTTTATGATTTCTTCAAGAAATGAGGTCGTGTTTAGACTGTTTTGTGAACAGCATACCGTCGTTTCTAGCGGACATGGTTAGGTGAACGAATATGGGGTAATGGTCTATTATTTCAACCTCAATCACTCCAGAAGAGGGCACGGGAAAAAAAATTAGATAAGGCGTTGCCAATCAACGTGCCAGGTAGGGGGGCAGAACACCTATTTGGAACTGTAATAAGGTATTCGGAACCGTAAACATTTAGAACGTTAGTGTATTCGACGTAAGAAGGAGTGGTAGAGTCAAGTAGGTTGACGTTTATGTCACCCATTATAACGACTTTTTTGTTTCTGAAGATAACGGGCGCACGACACTATTTAACGCTGCATAGAAATCAGTAAGACATGATGAGGGCGAACGATAATTACAACCGGTAACTAATTGCTTAGTATCTTTCGGAAGGAATGCATCAGGAAATTCAAACCAAACAGATTCGAACTTATGTAAGTCCAGTGACAAGTCAGAACGACGGCGAAAAGATAATTAAGATGCGATGCAAATTGCTACCCCACCATGGCAACTATGTTCACGATGACATCGTAATATAGTTTGCTCTTTTAAAAAGACCGCTGTTTAAAATCACCGCTCGTATTAAAATGACCGCTGTATCCTGATAGGTCCAAAAAAATTCAACAAAATGTGCCCGTAAATATTTGAGAATTTCAAATTTTATGATCAACTCAGAATTTATAGATTAAGACTGAACAAATTGACCTTAAGAGTTTTTTACTTTAAATGAACGATAAATAAGATACCACAGTACTGGCCCTGAACAATTCTCAGAGATAAGTGTGAATGGTGAATGGGGGTGCAAAAGCACCTGTTGGGGTGAGTGACTGTTCCAGTCATTGCATTCGACCATTTGGCTTTTTGTTCTGAACGGATAAGGAAGGATTATCTAACAGTGGATGCTAATACTGATTTCATTTACAAATTGGAAAAAAGTTGAGGCGCTGAAACTTAGATATTACTCCCTCAAACTAGAACCCTCGCAATTTTTAATCTAAATGAAGTTTGAACGCAGCGGAAGGGATGGTCACCTGACGGGACGGCCGCCTCTCGTAACTAAACTCCTTTGAAGATAGCTACCATTAGTGTAACAGGCATATGTAAAACATGTGGTGGGTAGATGATAAGGGTCAAGGATATATATCAGAAAGAAAATGGCAGCATCTCCACTCCGTGGGTTATGGCGAGGGTGCGGAGTACGGGGACTCGAAGTGACATACAAGTTGCGCCCAGAGTGACATCGGATTTGCTCCCCGACCGTCATTTGATTTGAGCCGCGAGTTGCACCTTGATTATTCCCTCAATGAAACTGCAACTCACGGCTGAAATCGAAATTTCCTTGATTTTCGCTTGATGGTGGTGTGCGCGCAAATAAACGCGGACGGACATTGGGAGGTCCCATGGTACCCCGCACCGTTACAGGCGAGGGAGTAAGCCGTTTGACTCTCGGGTACTTACTCACGGTCGTATCCCAATGGGTAAGACGACTGGCACTAACTCTGTCTGGGTTACCAGCACAGGCTCGGATCCTGCCGGTACCTGTGTTATTTTTTTTATTGTGAATTAGTCTTTTGCTGGTTCCAACTCCGACGTCCTTGCTATAAAGCGACCATTTTATGTTTCTTTCATTAATGAAAGTTGATGTTCTTGGAAGCAGTCATTGATACGTCGGAGGGTTTGGCTGATATGCGCTTACGACATTTCCAATTGAAATAAATAAAGCCCGCTTTAATTAACCATGAATGCTTCAATACGTATTTATGCGTCACTTACAACAAGCATTCCGTTTGTAATATACGCTGAAGTGTGGTCTCCTATAAGTTAATTAAGCTTGTAGTTACGAAAATTACATAAAGTTGCAAGAGCTCGCCTCTGTAGCACTTAAAGACACGCTTCCCGGACTTCGACCATACGAAGGTTTTCCACTAGACTTATGCCGGCATCTAATACTCGACGTGAGACAGAACGGCCCCGCAGAATCGCTCAATCGTGGCCTTCCACAAACTATGCCTGTCCGCGTCTTGGTGCCGGCATTAATGAAACCGAAGTTAATTATGCATATCTCTCCGCACCCTATACCACAGCGGACTGTACCAGTGTTACCCCCCGCCCGACCAGTGTTACCCCTTGGCGCAACTCCGCACCCACTGCCACAATCTTAACCGTAGACAGTGCACTGGTCTTTTTCGGCACACTCTACTCACCTCAACTTCATGTGTTTTCTGTGGCGAAAGCTACAGTACGCTAACACCGGCAGCCTTCGCGGGGTGACCAGTTTTGTCCTTGAGAGCTAGAGGTCAAACCACACCCTCTTCATCAAGTTCCCGGATTGTAGCAGCGCCCGATGGCGGGTAGCGTTAAGCGAGGAGGGAACGGAGGAGCGCGCGGGACCCGTGCCGCCGCCTGGCGGAGGTAGGCGAGAACGCCGCTGCCGCATCGATAAGTGTGCGCGACAAAGGAAGGCGACGTGCGCGCAGAGCCGTGTGCGATGGAGCAGGACTAACATCCAGCTGTGGTCGCTCGTACAGTGCCGACGCTTAAACAACGCCGTGAGGCGAAAAGAGGAAACACACTACACTTGCGTCCAGCTTCGCTACCTTGAAGCCTTACTTGTTAGTGTGAGCTTCCTTCATATTTTATGAACAGTAAGCCAGCCCCAACCACGCCGCACATACAGTGTCGAAAAGCTGCCTTTGAAATACGTTTAATGCCAGCCCCTCCACAGAGTGGCCTTTCCGTCAGCAAAACGGCAATAGTTTGTCTAAAATGCCGCAAAGTCGTCGAGGCCTAGTACCCTAACTTCAATGAAACACCCTATACAAAAATGGTATTTCAGACCTTTAAATCGGAACGGGGGACCCAGCGTACACAAACGGAGATTGTTCAGAAATTCCCCATATTTTAAATGTCTCAGAGAACGCTGCGCTTCTCTTGTGCAAGCACATGTTCGTCTTTGGAAACTTATCTGCTTCTGTGTTATCTCCCCCTCCCGAATTTTGTAGCGACTGTGTTGCCACGGCGTGACTCAGAAGTTCCTTGAACGGTAGTGCTGCACAAACCGAAAACCATTATAAAAAGACACCCCGTGTCGTTTGCTCACCTTTGTGCAATATAGAGCAACGCTTATTCAAAGACAGAAATTTCCGCGTTGCGCCGGCTGCACCTTTCTTTCCCTTCATGGGTTGCACTGCAAGAAACGCGCGTTGCCGTGTGAAGTAGTGTATGAGGCAAATTATATAAACTGGTCCGACCAGAACAGTATCAAAATTTTCACAACGAAAGGAGTAATAAATATTGAATGACAATCATGTTATTGTCCGGTGTTTACGTTAGAAGGCTACAGGACATTGTTTCAATCCTCTTAGGGGAAGATGGGGTCGGGGGATGTCGCTTTGTCAGGAAATTCGTTTGCCTTTTCGGCATCACCCGAAGACAACCACTTCCGTGATGTTTGTTATGTGTTTATTAGGATGTTTACTCGGAAACATCTCCATTGTAATTTTTTTCAGTTGTCTGAAATGAAACATTCACATTCACATGCAAGAAAACTTATGTAAATCTATTCACGTGCTAAAAATGTTTTCGTCTAATTACAGCTACGCAAATGTGTACAACACGTGGAGAGTACGCAATAAGCGCAAGTCGCGCAAGCACATAAATCACTGTTGACGCGTAGGTTCTCCGCAAGGTCATACCCTTATTTACTTGTCTACGACCCTATTGTATTAGAGGAACTTCCGCGTTCTTCTGTCATCCTAGCAACAACAGAGTTCAAATCACCACGAGATGCGAAAACATCACGTCATGGCTTCGTCTGCTGCACGACCGCGCCTACGTACAGTCGGTAAAACGCTTGTCTATAACAGCGATTTCAACTTCAACCAGCTACATCCGAAAACTGCCGAAACATACTCGTTCCAAACATGTCGGAGGCAAAAGCGAAGGGCTAAGACTTCAGAATTCCGCAGTAGTTTTATTCAAATCCCGCTCCGGCGGGGCAGGATAGGGCTGAGAGTACGAACGCTGTGTTATAGACAAGCCGTTTACCGGCTGTACATGGAGTTATTTAAATTACGCGCTAGTCTTAAGGCGTGCAGGCAGTCGTACGAACTGAAGCCATTACGTCAGCGCGGTACGCGCGCCAGTTTGCTGCAGCTTTACTTACACAGAGCACCAGTATTCGTGCCACAGTGTACAGCGTGTTCACTAGACAAACCAAAAGTGAGTCCCGGGTTTCAAATCATCCAGCACAACGGGATAGATTGAATGCGTTAGTTTATTTCATATGGGAGGTAAAAAAAGCCCGAAGGAGGCAAAGGAGGACGCTTAGGGGAAGACAAAAAAAAAAACCGTTGAATAGACTGGGAATATCGATTTTATCAGGAAATTTCAGGGTGTGTTTGTAAACACACAAACACACACACACACGCACACACATACACACATTTTATTTTATGTTATTTATTGATACCCTTATCCCCGAGCGGGGCCGTTACAGGGCGGGTATGCTCAAAACAATAAGAAAAATGACGCCAACAAAGCCTCTTCGCCCGATAAAGAGAAGCATTGCCAAATGCAAAACAAAGTCACAAGTTTGGTCATATACAGAATTTGTGCACAATGGCCAAGCTATACCGACAAATGCAGAAAAGCAACAAGAGTTCAACACCAATGTGCGCATAAACTCCTTGGTACAATGGGTGTTAGGACAGCCTAATAAGTAACAAAAAAAAAAAAAAACTCCCAATGGTCAAGCAAATCCGCTCAAATAAGCGGCAATTGACCTTTTTTCCAGTAGCGATCTACGCATGCGGGGGCTGCCGGTCCGCCATTTTTGGCAGGCACCTCCGGCCAAATAAGCAAAAGGGGGTGCCCCTCGGCTTGCGGCTAGGGGAGCGGCTATGCTTTCTAGCGTGTCATGTCTTTTTTGTTTCAACAGCACGTGGTGGGTTCGTACGTAGACACGAAAAAAGCTTTCTATAGAAAGGTCCAATGACGTTTGAGGCAGACCAAGCTGCGACAACTGGCTGCCAGTGAGGGAGAAACGAAAATGAAGAAACAAAATGAACAGTGGCTTAGCTCTGCTATGCAAGGATATACGTAGCATGAGCTAAGGTTCAGCAATCCAATCCCATCCAATCCAATGCAGTCCAGTCCAGTCCAGTCACTGCTCCTCACGCATGCGCAGCACGGCTCTCCAGGAGCTACGCGAAACGGCTATCAAGCGGTTCCTCTGCAGCGTCAGATTTGGCTACGGCGCAACGGAGGCGCACAGCTGGGCACGCGCCGGCGCCAGCGCATCTGCCGATGCTATGACGTCACTCATTTGAAATGACCGGCGAATACACAGACCCAATCCTCTACACACCCGTGCTCCAATTGGATTGGACAATCCAATCCATTACATTGCAACATAATCCAACCCAATCCAAATCAAATCCAACCCGATCCAATTCAAACCAATCCAATGCTCATTGCACTTGCGCAGCACCGCCCTTCAGAGTCCACGCGAAACTGCTCAACCTCGACCAGTGTAGCTTACGCTACAAAAAGTAAAGGGGCGCTTTGACGACTGCAGATTAGTCAAGGGAACGTGCCCCTGCTACCTGTGACATACATGTGAAAGGTACTCGTGACCGGTAGGTTCGGGAAGGCCGGAGGGACTGCAGGACCGGGATGTTTCGTGCAGGAATTATCCGAAAGCCCGACTTTTTAGGGGCGTGCCTTACTGCCATTTTTAGTTCACCGTGGTGGCCGCTTGCGGAACCGGTACTGGAAAAAGGTCCATTGTTCGGCAAGGGAATAGGCAGAAACTATTTCGGGAAATGTGTGTTTTAGCGCGTTGTAACACAGAAAAAAAAGGAAATGCAAGAACATAGCCGCCAAACCATCTACTGCTAAAGGAAAAAACAGCAGCTAACAATTCTTTTGAAATGAGAAATGACGGAACAAAGACGACTCAAACTGATCAATGGTGACTGAGGCAATTGCAGCCTGTGGAAGGGCATTCCGGTCTTCCATAGTTTTCCGTAGCAATGAATATTTAAAACTATTCACCCTGGCGTTGATTTCAAGAAACTCGCCCCCTTGACTACTATACGGTGGGAGCGTTTTTAGGTTTTAAATATGAACGAGTGTCTACGTTCAGGGAACTATTTTTCAGCATAAAATCAAACTTTAACCTAGCTATTTTCCTTCGCTCTGAAAGGCGGGGTAGGTTAAGTTGGGCTACAGTCTGGCTAACCGAGTCCGTAGGTCTAAATCTGGACAGAATAAAATTAGCTGCTCACCTTTGTAGTGTCTAGATCTTACCAATCTGATATCTCATATACGGATCCCATAAGGCTGACATATTCTAGTGTATGCTGCACAAGCATCAACTATTCCGCTGTTGCTTTTCTTTGGTTGATGCAAGTTTTAGTTTTCGTCTTGATAACCAGAGCTTCTTTTCTACAACGCTGCATAAGTGATTAATACGGGCTTTCCCACTAAAATATGCAGGGTGACACCCAAGTATTTAAATTGCGTTCCGTGTAATTCGTTTCTAAACGACACATTTTTTACTCTTTTTATGACTGTGTCAGGTTCGGACAATAGTAAATGGTATAACGCAATCTGGAAATGAGACTTTCTGTTTAGGGTACCCAAAACTCAAATAAATACACAGAAAAGACCGAGAGAACCAGACAAAAAGCTAGAGCAAGTCAAGCCTCGAAGAAAAGGTCAGAGTTTAAATGGAGGGGTAAAAGTCTCAGTACGTGTCTCTCACTTTCACGAGTCCATCGCACCGCTCGTATTAGTCATGACATGATGGCAGCGATAGACCAGGTCATACGTCGGAGTCCACGCTGGCACGGCGCGCTCCGTGCCCCCATTCGTGTCTCGGCACCGCCTTCCTCTTCGAAGGCCGCCCTACCAGACGATTGCAGCTGACAGAGGAGAGGGCCTAGAAGTTTTAGTTGCGACCGGCCAGTAAGGTGTGCCACGTGTCTGGGTGCCCTATCGGCATACGTTTCACCCCCAGTCGTACACGACATGTCCCTTTTCCTTTTTTCCTTTTTTCGGGTTCTTCTCTTTCGTCCTTCGGCGCTGGCACCTTCCGATTGGCTGGCTGGCTCGCAAGTGTGGGGTGAGTGACCGCCTCTTTCGGCTTTAGTAATAGTAGTTTTCCTTCGCAGCTGTGAGTTTGAACATTACTGCATTTGGCGGCAAGACGATGGTGATGATGGTGCTCTAGCCGTGTTTGGAACGTACACTGCAAAGGGCGCCTTGGTCATCGTCTTCTTTCACTTCCCTTCGTTACAACTGTCATCTACAACGTTTTGCTGTAGTTAATTTTCGTTTTCCATTTCTTGCACTGGATACCTATCTTATTCAGTGCAGCGTTTAAAGCGAGTTGACCTTCTGGACGAGATATTCTTGAATATACAAGACAATCGTCCGCAAACCGGCGAAATTTAATATTAAGTGAAACTGTTTCTGCAATGTCATTCAGGCGACACAAGAAAAGCACCGGGCCGAGCACGGAGCCCTGGAGGACACCCGACGTCACACATAAAGTACGGGATTTCGCACCATTAATTTCAGCAAATGGTGTCCGGTTGGAATGGTACGACTTTCTTATTTCTTATTTGCGCAGAGGCGAACCAGTTCTTTGAACAACTGAACGCGGGGAACCCGATCAAAGGCATTTGACATGTCAAGACCAACTGCACCAAGTTGACCTTTTTCATTGAGTGATTGTGCAGAATCGTGAGCGGTTTCTATTAGCTGAGTAACAGTAGGTAATTTCCGCCTAAAAACAACGTTGGCTAGGGATTAAGATGTTCGAATGCTCGAGGTACTTGTAGAGGCCTTTTGACACGACATACTCCAGTATTTTACAGCATATTCATGTAATTGAGATCGGTCTGTAATTGTCGACGCTGCATTTTGCTTCACACTTATAAACAGGGACTGAATTTGCAATTAACCAGTCACTAGGTAATAAATTTTGCTCCAGGGGTGCTTTAAAACCCCCAATAATACCTGTAACCCATTTTGCGTAACGGTTAAAGAATTCACTTGGCATGCATTCGGGGCCTAGTGATTTTCTTGAATCCATCTCGAAAAGAGTCGACAGGATGCCTTCTGCAGAAACAACAAACTTTAGCATATTGTAGACTAAGCTGTCAGGCTACTTGTATTGTAATCTGTTTTTGAAACTTCCGGAGCGGAAGACACAGAATTACAATTGTAATGGTACCTATTAGCAATGTGACCACTGTCAGTAACAATGTTTCCATTAGCGTCAAGATACTCTGCATTTTGTTTAGGCTCGCCAAGGTAACGGCAGAACTGTTGGTGTCGAACTCTCATAAATTCAGAAAGCCTAATTGGATAATAATAGTTTTCCTTCGCAGCTGTCAGTTTAAACATTAACGTGGGCGAAAGTGAAGCTATCTCGTTTTGATTTCTTTATCGATCCCGCTTCTTGCGCCTATTTTTGCGTTTTCGCGCACATCCAAGGAATATTGATTTTGATTGATTGTAGGGTTTAACGCGCCGACGCAACGCAGGCGATGAGGCGCGCCGTAGTGGAGGGCTCCGGATTAATTTTAATCACCTGGGGATCTTTAACGTACGCCGAAATCTCGTACACACGGGCATTTTTGCTTTTCGCCTCCCTCAGAAAAGCTACCGCCACGGCCGGGAATCGAAGCCGCGACCTCGTGCTCAGACATCCAAGGATTATGTTTTCTCACAGTACTTTGCGGTACAAACTTATCCAAGCCGTAACGAACTATACTTTTACATGCAGACCACAGTTGGTTGATGTCAATTGCCACGTGAAAAACGTCCACGCATTTCTAAAGCGTCCAAAGTGCTAACACCGTCAGCTTGGTTAAACTCTTTTGGACTGGTTACCTTTCTGTTAACATGGCTGAACAAAATGACGTTAATACAAAGCAACAAATCAGAGAGGCCGTCTTGAACCGCTACGTCAAATTCCTCTATTTTACCGTACACAAATGCCGAATCTAAGATTGAGTCCCTTGTTAGACCAATCATGTTGGTTACATTGACAATTTGAGCGAAATCATTATTAAAGGCAATATCCCACATCTCGCTATGCTTAACATCTAGGGGACATGTTTTTAGTGTATCCCAACATATTACGGGAAAGTTAAATCTACTCCTAGGATTACCTGCGCGTGTGACGGGACGTTGTTAAAAATATATGCTTGTATGGCTCCAGAAAAGCAACAGGAGCATTTGTCGTCGTAGGAGCAGTGCCAATAACGTAAGTCATTCCACCCGACATTATTTTACACCATACACTTTCTGTGCCCCGGAAGTTTTTCATGACTAGTGGTCGCATTCCATGTTTATAAGTGATTGCCACACCGCTTCCGAGAGCATCGCGGCCATTTCGGATCATTTTGTAAGCTGGCGGGATTATTGCGGTATCTTTTATATCTGGACGCGGTCAAGTTTCGCTCACGATGGAAATATCGGGGTTATTCACAATGAGCAAATGCTCAAGTTCGAGAGTTTTGTTCACTAAGCTTCTAGCTTTTATGTTTACGCAGAATCCTAAGGTTTGAGGCTACATCGTCACGGGAATTCTGCTGCCCTCGCTCTGCCCTTATCCATTTTAGTTCTGCAGTTCTTTTGGTGGTCCCATCAAAATGTTTCGTTATCAGAGACAATTGTATCACACACAAGTTTAACATTCGAACCCCTATTCCTTTCTATGTTTGCACTCTCCGACGAGTTTCCGCGTTTTTACAATGGTGCCTGGGAGTAATTACTTGACACGGAAATGTCAGCCTTCCAGTTTGTCACAGTTGATGATTACTGCTGTTTTTTCACTGCAATCAAATAACTTCATTATCACGGGGTGGTTCTTGTCGTCGCGCTTTTTTCCCAAACAGTCAATCCTTTCGACCGTACTCACTTTAACACCGAGGCGCTCGTCAAATACGTCACGGAAATCTTTCTTCTGAAGTTGTTGCGCTCTTTAAGCCTTCCGGAATACCAAAGACAAGCACACTGTTACGACGGCTGCAACTTCCAGGCCGCCTAGCTTTTGGGCATGTGAGCGGACAGTACTTTCCACACCTTGAATCACCTCTTCTAGATGCTCTATCTTCGCTCTGTTTAGTGGTACAGTTCATTTCATTACATGTTGATTTTACTCCGTGATCTGATGGAGTGTCCAGCTGCTTAGAGAACAATGCATGGCTGTCTTCGATTTTCTGGGTATCTTCCCTTAGTGTCTCCTGTTCCTTCAACAGCTTTTCAACTAGAATTAAAGGCCAGGGTCGGACTCAACACCTCCGGCAAGCATTAACAACGTAGTAACACACTGCAAGATATTTTCGGTGAGCACGTCGGGGCATGGAAGAACAATAAAAAACCTATTATCCCATCTAAAACACTTTCTGTTTTTACTGAACCAAGAAAAGCCGGACAAACAGTTGAGGTGCCTTGATTTTAAAACCTTCGCCGTGCCCACGAGGTGGCTTGCTGGCGACTGGGCTTATATAGCCGGTGCAATCCGTTGTTGGTGTGCCGTTGCTCGTTTCGGGGCATGGCCTTAACTACTGTGGATTGGAACATTTAATGTAGGCGGCCACATAAGGCGGTCATTATTGCGGTGGATGGTGACACACGGGCGTTAAGCTTGTCTGACGTTCGTAGCATGCCACAGGAAAGCCTGGAAAGCAGGGAAAACAATTGAGGCGCCTTCGTCACATAGGCTTCGCCGTGTCGACCTTGCCGTGCCACACATGCGTACATTTCTAAAGATATCAAATACCCTCTGGAAATGATGAACAATTAGGCGGCGGAGAGAACCGTCGGGCTCCAGTTGTAATTTAGAGAGGTAGTGGATGACAATGGGCCACACGACTCCTTTAAAACGGGAATGTAATCTGTATGTGTTGAGCAGCTGATCTCCCGCTGCGAGAAGCTCTCCTTGGGTAGATGACCACTTATCTATCGTGACGTACGTGCATGTGATTCTATCGCCCGCAGTGTACAAACAATATATAACAGCATAAAAACGAGTATTTGTGGGCTTTCGTTGACAAACATGAGCGTGGACGATGTTCTGGCAGGGCCCGAGGATGGCTGGTTTGGGCAACAACTGTTTTGGTGATGAACGTAGGAAAGGGGTAGATATTTTTTATTTGATGGAACATTCACATGCTGTCCTAAGATGTGTTTGATAGCTTCTGTACTAGGTAGTTTCTCATGTCTGCTGCAAGAGCAGTGCCTTCTGTATTGAGCGCTTCTTTCTCTATACAGAAGGCGCTGCTCGTGACGCCGATGGGCGTCATGAGCAGCGCCTATTAGTCCAATTCTATTCTATTAGTCCAATTCTATTAGTCCAATTCTATTAGTTGTGTTCAATTGGACTTCGTGTTAAAGAATTAAAATGGGAGTGATGGCCGGTATGCCGGTTACGCCTCAAATCGGTAACATTATTAAGGAAAGGAAATGCTGAATCTTCAAATAGTGTAAGTGGGTTTGATAAAATATTCGAGGGTGAATAATCTCTCTTGCAAGAATGGGAGTCATGTTGGATACGACACTGCCAGATTTGTGCGAAATCTGGATTCAGTTCAGTGATGGTGACGAGTTTCTTTCATCAGAAAAATCTTTGGTGTCGCACAACCGGAGGTCACAACATCTGAGCTCAAGACCCATAGAGTAGAAACCGTAAAAAAATGGTGTGCCTTCAATGGAAAGGCATACGAGAGAATCAGTGTGAGACTTAGGCAAGTTGGTACTGGGATAACTGAGGCATGTTTTCTAGGCATGTTTTCTGTCTTATAAGAGAGTTCTCCAAGCACCAACGGAAATGTCTCCATCCCGTTGTTACAAGAACGGTTTTTCTAGGAAAGTGTGGGAGGCCGAGGTACGTGCGTCAAGCATTTGTGTCATCAAACAGCCGTTGAAGGCTGACGGCGTAGATGAGAAGGTGCTAATGAACAGGGGAGACTGTAACCTCGAGCGCATATTTGATGGTTTAAATATGCGGATCTGCACCTAGACACCTAGAGTTATCATGTCCAAAAGAGACCAGAAGTACCAGGTGGGCGCCGTGATGCACACCACATAGTAGAGAACCAACGAGTGATCCACTGAACCGTATAAAAAGTTGACCGTCATAGGCGTGATGAAGTAAAATAACGTCTGCCCTGAAAAAAGGCGAAGGATGGGAACCTCCCCGATAGCGGCGTACCGGGTGTTACTGCACATCTTTTGAACGCTCATGGCTGGCACAGAACGAACAGTATGAAAGGTTCAGCTCGTAGGGGTAGCGCAGAGTACCCCCTTTCCCAGTACGCTGCAGTCCAAATGTCATTTGGGTATGGGGTTTATGTTGTACTCATCGATCAACTCTTGAAGGCTCGTGACAAGCATTCGCCCAAATAACTTCTAATTAATGGTAATGAGTGCGATTAGTTAGACGTTTTAAATCCCGTTGCTGAAGTTCTAGTACAGTAACAACATTCGCTTGAATCCACACTGGGGTCAAGTGTAGTGGGCATTATCGAATAGAAGGCCTCAAGGAGGGCGACCATATACGATGTGAGAAGAATCTGTAATGATTTATTGGTAACGCTACTGGGAGCGGATTCAGCGAAAAATATAGCCATATCGATGACCACACAGCTTTGCAATAACAAATGGTCAAAGAATACCGTCGGTCGCTGCTTTTAATGCTTGCATACTGACCTCTCGTGGGAGCGTAAATGGCTGGAACCTTGTCAAAAGGTTTGAGAGCCGTCGCTTCGGCACGTTGCCAGTTAAGCCTTGCAGCGCCGCCTGTATACTCAAAGAAAACACAAATGAGTGTCGCGAAGGCTTTTTGAAGCTAGTTTACAGTTGTGTCAACGTAAAAAGCCTGTTTTACCAATAAAGAATAGTCTCGACTGAATGTACGCATCTGACTACCTCACAGAACGTTCGTCGCATTTGATTAAGCGGTATTTATGGCGTACGTGACAACTGGTACAAGAGGAAATGCAGAGGTAGTTTGATGTGTATTGTCTCTACTTGCACCGGCCTTAGAAAACGTATTGATTTTATTCTACAAACAAAATGGTCCCAAAAAACAACGTACCTTCCTTTTGCCTGCCGCTTCGAAGCTGTAAAACATGTATATATGCTACCAGTGTGAAAGAATTGGCTCGCAAAAAATAAAACCCTAGAACAAGGGCACGAAAGGAGCAACAGCACCTATTTTCGTCGCCTCCGCTTCATTTCAATATTGCCCACTAACTAGAAGGCAAAGTTGAGCATCTACCGGCTGCCACTTGACTGCCGCCATCTGTGGAAACAGAAGGAACGCCGTTTATAATGCAAGGTAGACTCCAACGCCAACTCTTTGCCCTGGCCCCCTTTGAAATACATCTTGTTTATCGTGCGCGACAGCCGTATTATCCGGAACATAGAACCTGATTCTCTTCTGTTCACCTGTGGTCACTCTTAAACAAGCTTTATATGGCTAGGCGAAGGAAAAATCCGGCGTTCCCATCAACGCGAAATCCTCCAGTGCAACAGTATACCCATGGGCGTCGTGTTTGTGAGGAGTAACAAGTAAGGATAAAGGTTGGCTAAGTGTGTAGATTACGTAGCTCCACGCGAGTCTGCTCTAATATCTCATAAAATCACAAGAGACCTCGCAGTGCAAAATTTTTTTTGCAGGTCTAGGTTGCGAAAGTTTTGTGTAGGTTAAAAGATCACCTTTTCTGAGACATCACGGTAATTTATTTATTTATTTATTTATTTATTTATTTATTTATATATTTGTTTGTTTATTTATTTATTCATTTATTCATATTGTAAGCCTATACAAAGGCCCATACAGGAGTGGTACAGTGCAAAAATACGACACTTTAACACATCTCTACAAATGTGTTTAGCATACAAGGGCTAATAATGGCGATGCATATTTTTTATTTCACAGGCTAACGCACCTTCATTGGTAATCATAGCTATACAGTATTTCAACTTTAGAAACAAACATGTCCACAGAACGCGCTTCAACCACTTCACTAGGTAATTTATTCCATGTTTCTATGGTTACTGGAAAAAAAGAAAATTTCAAAGTGTTACTATGAGGAACAAAAGGCCTGATAATATAGCTATGGCTGGTTCTACGAGAATGATAAAAAGAAGGTCGGAGGTATGTATTTTGTCTATGTTTATGGCACCGTGATAAAGAACATAAATGAACTATAAAGATGACACGTGTCTGCCGCATTTTAATGTTGGTAGGCTACCTTGGTTGCGGAGTGCGGTTATGCCATCGTACCATTAGTATTTTGAGTAAATTAAGTGCAGGGCCATATTTTGTATGTGTTCTAACTCATCAATGAGGTATGCCTGGTGAGGGTCCCTTACAGCGCTCGCGTATTCAAGAATGGTACGCGCTAGAGTTAAATATGCTGCTAGTTAGCTAGCTAGGGCGCCGCTGTTAGTTTTCGCCGCATAAATTCTATTTGTCTCAATGCTTTAGCGCGTATATTGTTTATATGTATAGTCCACTTTACATTTTAGCAATTGTTGCGCCTAGGTATTTCACGCTGTCAGTCTGAGTTAAAATATGACCAGCTAGATCGTAATCAAAACATAGGGGCTGTTTTTTCTGGGTTATAGCGATACCATTTGTTTTGGCTGCGTTAATTTGCATCCCCCATTTGGCGCACCAGGCAGAAATGTTAGCTAATCAAGTGTTGAGTTTCATTTGATCATCAATGGTCCGCGCAGCCGTATATATTATGCAGTCGTCTGCGAATAACCGCAGTGTTACGCCCGGTTCAATGCAGGCATGTATATCGTTCACGTAGACCAGGGAAAGAATGGGGTCAACACGGATCCTTGGGGAACTCCTGAGTACACGTCAAATTGGTCCGATTTGGTGCTAATAATTTCTACATATTGTATACGATTGCGTAGGTAGGCTGATATTCATGAGATAACTTCTGAATTAATGTCTTTTGCGTGAAGGTTACCAATTAGTTTGCCGTGAGGCCTTTGACAGGTCTATTAGGATTTCATCTGTTTGTTCATTGGAATTAATTGTCGAAGAGAAGGCATGGGTGATTTCAAGCAGTTGGGTGACTTTCGAAAGCCCTTTACGAAAACCGTGCTGTCTATGATAAAGTAGGCGGTTTTGTTCAAACTATGTCTTCAGCTCCTTATTGATAATATGTTCTAAAAGTTTGCAGCTGCAACTTGTTAGTGATATCGGCTTGTCGTTATTTACCAGAAACGTATTCCCGTCCTTGTGAGCTGGTTTTATTTTAGCGCAGAGCCAATCTAATGAAAGCGAAGCCGTTGATAGTGATGTTCTTAAGATGTAGCATAGAAATGGATTTAGTTGCTCTACATATCGTCGTAAAAATGAGTTCGAAGTATTTTCAGGGCCAATAGATTTTTTGATGTCAATATTCCGCAACAAGTTAAGAATTTCCGGTTCTGTAATCAGAATTTCAGGCATCGCAGGCTCCTGATAACATGCCCTATGGACTGGCCCAGGCATGCGTGAGAAGACAAACTGGAAAAACTTGTTAAAAGAGTTGACGACAACACGAACATCCTGCACAATACTTTGACTCACCTCTATTTGTTGAAAAGTGTCATCACGTTTTGACAGATAGAGCCAACATTTTTTGGGTTCATGATTCATAAAGGTAATTAGGGTTGGGGAAAAAAAGTGGCTTCTGGCGTTTTTCCGTTTAGCGCGCGATTCGTTAGAAAGTTGAGGAATGATTGCGGGGTTATCTCTACGCTTGTCTCTTTGTTGTACTTTTCGTTTGAGATGAATAATGGCATGTGTTACCCAGGGTGCATCACGCGTCGTTTCTTTGTTTTTGACGGAATGAAATTCTGTTCACAATATTGAATGGCATGCTTCAGTTTCAATCATAAATTGTTCACTGTGTCACAGCTATTAGCCGTGAATCCGTCCCACAGTCTTTCAAGGTAATCGACAATGGTTGCATCATCTGCTCTGTTGCACACTTTAACTACTGTATTTGAATTGGTCCTGTTACGCCTTAATCTAGAACCATGAAGAAATAGCATTTTATGGTCAGGCATACCCTCTTCGACACTAATTTTGGAGTGTATAGAATGTTGGAAGGCGTACGTTTTTTGTGCACTTAGCATGTGTAGTGCCAAGCGTACTAACCTAATGCGACCAAAAACGCGCTTCGTGTTGCCAGGGGTTGTGAGGGAGATCATATGCTCAACCACCTACTGATTGAGCTGCAGCGGCTGGTGGGTTTAAACTCTTAAAATTTCAATGTACAAAGGCAGCTACAGCGGCAAGCTGGAAAAAACCGACAATCGAGACATACAAGCCCGATTGAGCCCGCGCGTTTGTGTTGCAGCGTAGGAGCCATGCACCGATACCCAACTACGGCTTCTTTTATTCATCCACCAGGGCTGTACCGAGAAAAAAATGACAACACCCACAAAAAAAGGTATGGGGTTGTGAGTCCTGGAATTCGCTCCTCAAGAGCTGTTGAGCCGAAAGATTGGTGGCTCCCGACAGTCTTCACAAGCGTTCCTTGTCAGGTGGGGCATCAGGTGGCTAGCTTGCATCATCGACTTGTAAATTGGCTCGAGCAGCTGCAAGCAAACACATCACACAACTTCAGTCCTATTTAACCTGAAAAAATAGCGGTCAAACGCAGCCTGCAAAGTGCAATTCATGGTGTAATTACAAACTGTGCGCGTCACCTGTCAAGCTACTTTCTTACAAATCCGTTGTACGCAACCAAATTGAGTACGCCTCAACGGTATGGCAGACTCACGTTGAAGTACTAATTCATCATTTAGAAATGATACACAATAACTCGTCACGCTCAATTCTTGCGAACTATCATCCAGCATCCAGTGTATCTGCAATGAAATCGAACTTTGAACTGCCATTGCTGACCACACGACGTACAATAGCTCGACTATGCCTGTTCCATAAAAACTCTTGTCATGATAGCTTTCACGACAATTTTATCACCCCACGTTCCTATCTATCATCACGCCTTCATTACTCTCACAGATTAGGCCAAAATACATGCCATACAACTTTCGCTAAATCATTTATTCTGTTAACATCCAAAGAAGGAAACCACCTTCTCCGTGATATTGCAGCAATCGTTCAATCCGAATTATTTAACCCTGCTCTTCACAATGGCGTTGTATTATATCTATTTATCCAATCGACGTGTTTTGAATGAACTTTTTAATGCCAATTATAATATGGGAGTGTAATGTGGAAATTTGTTTATTTCCCATTGCTGTATTTTTGTGTTTAAGGTGCTGCTTTGTTGCTATGTGCGTGTAATTTGGGCCTTGGTACAGTGTATACTGTTGTATTTTTGTGTTGCAGCTGCTAGTTTTTTATTGTTCTGCATACGCCTCTCTCCTCTTCAATGTAATGCACTGAGGGTATTAAAAAATCAAAATAAGGAAACAAAACCGATCCGAACTATAGCACCGGAAATATCTCGTGCCACAAATATTTACAATATGAAAACTCAGTTTGCAGGAACAATTATTTGTTACCTTCTTTATAGAGAAATTGTAATCTCCAACTGAAATGAAATGTTCGTCGAAGGTGCTAGCCCGCATGGTTTGTTTGGAGTGAATTTCACTAGGGTATTGTTTTTCGCGACATCTGCGTTTCATGTGTAAAAAAGATATCAACGTTGCATTCTTCATCCACTTCATTCACTTATTCTCCCACTCAAGCTCTTGCTTCCTGTAATCGCGCCTGCTGCCTGATTCCCAGAAAAGCATAACAAAACGCCTGTACATTTGAGCATGTACACCTGGCACATGTACACCTGACGCCTGTACGCCTGTAACGCATGTACACATAAGACAAGCGGTGAACCACAGTGGGGTGCTATTATATCACTCGGACCTCATGGGGATTTTAACATGCCTTAAAAGGTAAAAAAACAGAACATTTCTTTTTGCCAATATTACACAATTTTCGTAGAGCAACGTGAGAGCTGTAGAGCAACATGACAGAACCTTTCTTGCAACAGATTTACAATAATAATAGTTTTTGTTTTTTTAAGTAGTTTACTATAAAGCTTCATAATAGGTCTATTAGTATTGAGGACCACAGGGGGCGGAAATGCGTACATCTTGAAAGTATTCCCTGCCCCTCACGATTTTTGTAAATCTGAGCGGACAGAAAATTTATGCAAATTTTCATACAAACTTACGTCAGGAAGTGCTTAACCTTGAAAAGACTAAACGCGATTCACAGTTATTTACCTTTTGTATTCGACACGCCCCTGCTAGATATACACACAAGTGTATTGGGAATAGGCTCCGCTCAACGAGCAATGGCCGGGTAGTATTGCCACCAAAAATGTAGAATGCGCTTGGTAAATGACGTTGCTGTCCAACAACACGTTACACGTTTGGTGAATACTAATATACCTATCTTACAGACTTAATCTTCAATTTTAGCATCTCGCTAGAGATTAGATAAAAATACAAACTAAGAGAACGACTAAAAGGAGCAATATTCGCAAATATAGACTCGTGAACTCTACTGTCAGTATCATACATGTCATACTTCTCGCCGGTTTTAAAGCTCAGCAATGTACGACAGATGATTGCGCGCCTAAACATGTCGAAAACGTGTTTTTTACGTGCCGAAGCTATAAACAGTCATTGAGGTTGCGACAGTGTAGTGCAGTAGGATAATAGAGGCTTGTATGATATCGAGCTGGTCGTGTGGTGTACGCTCAGTTCCATGGCTCACACTATGCCTAAAAGTAAAAACCCATTGCGCACCAGCGCAAAAAACTCTTTTCTAGCGACCTTCGCTGGGCTCAGCCTAATAAATGCCAATAAACCCAATGCTACAAAATAAGGTTCCAACACTTTTATCACGGCCATTCTTTTTCTTACACAGAAATTATTCCTCCTCTTGCGTGTTTTATTTCTGGGAACCATAAGCAGACTATTGTCATTAATACGCTAGTCACAAAGGTGCCAACGCTTCATTGCGCTCTAAGTAGGGCAGAAACTTTCCAATCTGATTCAAATCAACGTTTAAATAAATTCAAGGGTTGTCAGGAGATTCTCGAAGCCCTGTTTATAGTTTCACAATTTGCGTATTCTATACGCAAACTGTGCCGCCCAAACTACGTTCCGGTGTTGCGTATTCCATACACATACCTACATGGAATGAAAGAAAAAACGGCGCGAAACGGAGTAGCAGGTTCTCCAAACAACTCTTTCGACATTGTCTTCTTCTTTCCTCCTGTACCTCATGATTGTTGCCATGTGCTGGTAAAAAATTGCAACCACCACGCGAATGATGATGATTATTAAAGCGAAACTTTCTTTTGTCCTACTGATGGCGTCCGTGCACATCCCAAAAAGCATTGAAGAAACCAAATTTATCTGCCGATAATAATCGTGGGTGAATCGAAGAAAAAAACGCATCGCGTGGTTGCAATCGTACCGGGCTCCCTCGCGTTATACAGCCGACGTCTGCGCAATTGCGCCATTCTGACACAGTCTAAAAAGTTTGAATTTGAGAGATATGCATGGATGTGCTAAAATTTGAGATAAAAAGTGTATGCCCTCTAAACGACGACGATGACTAAACCCCGAAGTTTTTTGCGCGAAATCAAACGTCGAAGGGTCAAAGTCAAAGGCTGTGTCAGCAAAATTTCCAACTGCATTCGAGTCAAAATAAAATCCGTATGTGAGTTAAAGTCCAAACTCCGAAGGAAACCAAGGAATGTCCTACGAGAAAGCCTCGCGTTGAACCATCGTCGCCATTAAATGAGTTTTTGAGGAACATTAAAATTTACGCATGAACATACAGACAAATGTTTGTTTCAGGCCTGGCCACATAAATTTGAATAAGGAACAAATGAAGGCACCACCACTCACACGGCCCCAGATGATATTGACGAAGGCGTCGATCTCGACGAGGACTTCCCCCATGTGGCCAGTATAGTGTCCATAGCCCCACAGGCCAAGACTGAGTAGGGACATGCCAAAAAACAGGTTGCAGACGCTAGCAAATGCTTCCACACCAATTACGGAAAAGCCCCAGGACACCAAGTAGAAGGCCAGCCCAACCGTGCACAGCGTTACCGGCGTGCGCACCACCGCCAAGACCTCCCCTCGTTCTTCGCGGCTTGCAACGCTCCAGTCCGTCAGGTGAGCCTCCTGAAAAATGTTATCGCAAAAGCGCAAATACCATGAACGAAGGCCTTGACCTGAAGCCGTTCCTGTTCTCCCCCACAACGGCACTCAAACACGCGACGTTGATTGATTTGATTGATTGATTGTAGGGTTTAACGCGCCGACGCAACGCAGGCGATGAGGCGCCCCGTAGTGGAGGGCTCCGGATTAATTTTGACCACCTGGGGATCTTTAACGTGCGCCGAAATCTCGTACACATGGGCGTTTTTGCTTTTCGCCTCCATCAGAAAAGCGGCCGCCGCGGCCGGGAATCGAACCCGCGACCTCGTGCTCAGCAGCAGAACGCCAAAGACGCGACGTACCGACAGCCAAACCTAAACGTAACGAAAACACTTTTTCGCTCAACTGACAGGAATGTCTCTTTCAGTATTGCCACATATGTTGGAACACGAACGTATTTTTAAGATAACTTACGTTTTTAAGATATCTGACGCGGACCAAGAGACACGCCTCTATGAATTAACTGTTCTTGACTATATTAAGGCAGCGCTAATTGGAATCTTCCGGCTGAGCAAGCGCAACACGATATCTGCTGGGTGATTTCACTAGAGAACGAACATGCTGCACACGCGCATTTCTTTTGTTTTGTTTAATATTCTTACACGTTATGCGCATGGAAAAGAATATCTTAAAACTGCAATCCGTTTTTCTCTAGCGCCCGTACTTCGCGAGAAAGAAAGTTGCGAAATTGCCACCAGTGATGCGGGATTTCTGGTGGCTGCAGTTTTTTTCAACTTTGAGGCTTTGCGCGCGGCACAGTTTCATCGTTCTGACTAAAATTTATTTAAAACCACAAACTGAAGCAACATTGAAAGCAGGCCAAAAGAAATTGCGAGTTTTGACATGAACAAAAAAAAAATTAGAAAAAAATGAGGGAAATCCCGTCAGACGATAGACTGTCGCTAACTTTGTCGTCCCCTATCCTTGTAGCTGTAATTGTGACCAACTTTTAAGGGATGGATAACGTTGACAAGATATATAAATTGATCTGTAAAATCTCGCTTGCCTAAAAATGTAAATATACGCAAAAATTGATTGGCTGTTGTGCTTTTTCTAAAACTGCGTGACTTTAAAAATAAAATAAAAAAGAACACCGCTCTCGATTTTGTTCAAAGTTCGGGAAAAGGGACTACACAAAGGGGTAAACAGCACAGCTGGAAAACGTGTTGGATCATTTTGATTGTATTGAAGTTATAACCGGCTCGATTTACGCTTTCGGGACGCGTCTCCGTATTGTGTGTTTTGCTACTGATGCTGCTTTTCTGGCTTTGCGCTTTGATAAAAACGTATGTGTTCGTATTCTGCGACCACACCTGGTACTTTTCAACATTTGACGTCCTTGGAAAACATCGCGTATAAAAAAAGATTGAAAACGTGGATTTCCTTTTTGAAGGACGTCAACAGCTTGCAACAAAGACTGGGATAAGGACGAAACCAAAACAGCGAGCAAAGACAACGGGAGAATCAATGGTTGATCATGTGTTTTAATGACCTTCTATGTTTACCCTTTAGTGGGGCGTTTAACACGAGTTCTTGTCTTTTGAAGACCAGACCATTTTGACGATATGCCATCACAAAGCTTTTGTCTAAATTCTTGCTCTAAAACGGCAGTAAAACCCACTGATCATCAACAGGCATCTTGTTTTCTTGTTTTCTTGAGAACCTACCTTTGGAAAAAGAGGGTTCTGATTTGTGCTACATCAAGTTCTAGAAGCGTGCCGATAAGTTGGTGAAACAATGCGGTGTCTCACCTACGTCACAGAGCACACAGCAACGACGCAATGCGTCTTCTCTCTAAATTAGGCTTGGGAGGCGAGTCGCCTTCGAAATAGTAACGACTCCTACCAGAAACACTCTAGGGCTCCCATGACATGACATTGCAGCTGGAGCGTTTACCCTTCGACTTGCCTGTGTTAGCCTGTTGAGGTTTGGCTGGGAGAAGTCCTCCTCGGGATCCCCGGAACTGGGTGAAAACCACTCCGCTGCTGACCCTTGCAGCTGCTGGCTGTGATTCTCGATCATGTCGGGCCTTGAGGAGGGCTCGTCTTCATCGGACAGCTGCGACAAACACCCAATTTGCAAGGGGTCTCACACTGTCAACAATCTCAAGGCATCCAATTCAGGGCAGTTACACCACTGTGTTTTCGCCTTCAGGAGACTAACTCCTGCGACAAGCTGGAGGGTGCACGCAAGAACAATCATAATAATGGTGGTTAAACTGGGTGGTTAAACTGGGTGGTTAAACTGGGTGGTTAAACTGGGTTGCCAGTGTCTGCGCTTATATTTTTAGTAGTTGTTTGTTATGTTGGAGGTAAAACCTGCTCTCTCTCTTTGTATTTTCTCCGCTTATACGTTTACTTATACAAACAATTATCCGTCGCTGCTGCATTGTACTAAGTTACGTACATCTGCTTGTCCCCTTATTTCTTTTTCTTTTATTTTGCTCACAAACAGTGCTCTTTGCTAATGTTTCATTCAGTATCCTTCTATAAATGCTATGTTTTGTGATATCTACTGCAATTTTTATTGTTGTTTATGTCATACACATCTTAAAAAAACAAACATTGCACTTGTTCCTAATATTTTTTTACTATATTCAATGTCTTGTATGCCGCGCCATGAATCGCCTGGGCCCTAGTCAAGTTGTTTATACAACTTTTAGCCCAGGAATCCATGTATAGTCATCTAGATCTCTTTTGGTGAATAAACGAACTGAACTGAATACAAACTCACTTGTCCCGTATGATGTAGTCACAGCTGAACTAACACGTGGGTAGCTTCCCCATCATGTAATGTATTTTACGTTTAGTCCCCCACTTGTTACAAAAGCTTTCAGTTGAAATGATCGTCTGCAACCGGTAATGGCGCAGCAAGTATATCATGCAAAAAAATTATTGCAAAAACTTGCTGCCCTTTTGGACATCTAAATTCCTAATTTCGGACGCCTGAAGTCATAAACAAGTTGTAAACGACGTATAATGGTCAAGGACGAACATTTTAGTGGGAGTATGATAAATAAAAGGGTGAAGTAACCGACTTTTTGTCTGGAGAGTTGTCAGATCACCTCTCGATCCCGCCACTCGTTATATCTGCCGTTCTCTTGAAAGCGGTCAATAAATACGGGCTTGTAATATATGGAAAAACGTGCTAAAGCTAGTTCAGCTAAGAAGGAATGTAAAACTCGGTTTCGATCTTCGAATCAGCCACACCCAATAAAAAGTGTTTGGGCAAAGCATGTTTCATAAATGTCATCTTCGGATGTAATGAGCCAAGGCTACGCTTGGGATTATAAACAGGTAGGAAATGAATTCTGCCGAATATTTTGAACCAAGAGCCTTTCTGCAGAGCAAATAAACTGCAACCCCCTTCGATGAGGGGAAAATGACACAGAGGACAACAAAATCGGTAAGGGGTGGTTATTGGCATAACAAATCTTAGGAGAAGACATACAGCAGCACCCACGCCGTCGTCTGCCTTCTCCAAATTCCAAATTCTATACAAAGTACGCTACACAATCATGCCCCGACTAGCCAGAGATGGACTGGACACATTATTTACTGGATATTTTTTATTTGCCGAAATGAAGAGATCACCTACTTGCTCTAGGTCACTCGTGTAACCGTTGTCGGTGGCTCCGTTTGTTCCCACCAGGTCGTTCGCTTCGTCCTCCACCTATAACATTTCATGCCAAAAGTAAACCTCGCGCCACTGCAAACATACCTTAATAACAAACCTCTAGCGGGGAACTTTCTTCCTGTCGCTCGTCTTCGAGGACTTTATTCGCGTACAACTACGAAAAAGAGATGTCAGTAAGCCCTGTTTGCGACCACAGATGAGATTTTCCCTACCTCAAAATAGGTCAATAATTGTTGGCAAGTGACGGTCTCTCCGTTGATTTGTTTAACCAGGAGCTTATCTGGCGCCAGTAAGGATGGCACTAGCTCCTGTAGCTGTTTCTTGAAGCCATCGTTGATGTCTGACAGGCTTGTCGCAGACGCCACCTGCATGAGCACCGAATCCCCACGACAGTTCAAGTTAGCCCGCTGAGTTGACTTGGGCTGTTTATAACCACATCCTAGCAGCAGTCAGATGATAATGACCAATAAGCGTAGGCGGTAGCTTGAAAAAAATTTAGCCTTCTGCATTAGGAGAATATTCAAGTTGTGTGGAAGGCGTGTAAGGCCTTGGTTATGTCACCCTTGCAGGTGTGAGTGGCATAAAAGTTCGAATATTGGTGCGTTTTGTTTGCCCTGGACAGCGCGGTTGTATCTAACAATGTAGAACACATAAGCGGTACAAAAGCTTGAAACGAACTAGCCGCGAGAGGAAATCATAGCACAGAGCCAAACAAGTCCAAGTTGTCAAACTGAAAAGTAAGTTTATATAAATACACAGACTGCGTTATTCAGAATGACCCGATAGACAAAGGTAAAAGGCCCAGAACAGCAAAGCCTGGTCTCTATTTTGAATGGCACAACTGGGTAAATATTGCGTAGGATAAAATGTGCGCAAGCATTCGAAGTATCTTATAGACTACAGAGATGCATACGCGGCGAATAAGCTCCCTCCATTGGCTGAAAGTGGTAATATAATACAGCAAGGAAGTGGGAACATTCATTCCTCAATGTGACGTTACCACGAGATTCGAAATTTCGGTTTTTTGTCTGTTTAGGCTTCAGGGCTGAACTTTGTATAACAACACCTACATAAACACTACGTCCGCAAAGTATAACTAAACAAACTATCATCCTCTACGTCTAAACTACTAAATTTCTTAGGGCTCGTCGTCACTAAGCGAGTTGTCATTTTGTCAGTACGTTTTAATATGACAACAATCAATTACTTTTTGGCGGTCTTTATAGCACCACAGTTTGTTAACAACCAGAGAGGTGTAACAATGCCTATCATGTTTCTTGAATGTACATGTGCACTTTTTTGTGGAGACCCACACTGACTGTGGGGACCTTCTCATTTTCAAAAGTATGACCAGAGTCCTTCAATGCCTTTCGAAAAGCATTGACAGACTCTGGTACAACCTTACCCCTATTTTCTACGAAACTCGTACTGAATGCCGACCGCCATATCAGAATGCCATTGAGAGCATTTCGGGGTGGTCAGAAAAGTAAAAAAAAGAACTATTCTGAATTCCACTCAGAAAATTTTGTATGCGCCCCTTCACGATGCCAAACCCACGCACATATATTGTGGAACCGTGCCCGCCTCTCTTATACTACGAATCACGCCAATTATTGTCATTTAATTGTTCAGACTATCTCTCATTGCGCAATCACATTCACAGAACCCTATACGAGATAGTTAGTTAATAGCTTAAATCATGCCACTGTCAGGCTACATTGCGAGCCGTTGCATTCTTGTGCGGTTCCGCATTGTCTGGTTGCCTGTTTTTACATTAGAGTTTAAGCTGCTTGAGAGTATAATAGCTTAATTCATACCTTGGGACCCGGGTGGGGCATAAGGAAGAGACTGATCTGTGTGAAGCAGGACCGTATGCGTTCCCACAGGTGCTGAAATTCTTGGGGGTGCCCCTCCGACGTCTGTAACAGACTATCGGAGATGATTGAGCCATCTACCGAGCCATACCTAGCTTGATATGAAGAACTCCAGTCTCTGACCAGGAATAAAAGCTTCTGGTACGGCTTTTCTGACTTTCCCTGTGGGACAAAAAACGGAGCAAAGAGCCTAAATTATTGTAGTTCAAGCCTCCCTTGCACCCCCTGTTATCCTCACCTGCTCGACCAAGGTTTCGTACTCGTCAGTGAGGAGCTGTAGGTGTCGAAGGTCATTCTCCGTGATGTTCTGAGAGAGGTTGTAGATCTGGACCGAGCTAGTCATGGCGCTTAAAGCAAAAAGTCTGGTACAATCCCTCATAGCGAGCCCACCGTCAAATGGCCCTTGAGTTAACATAAACAACACCGCCAGTTGCTGACCTTGGGTTGTGGTAACCTGCGCAGATCCCACATTCAGAGAGAATTAGCCAGAGTCAACTACAAGCAACGCAATTCTCACCACAAAGATCTCGTCCAAGAGGAGAATACCAGTCGTGTCGTGCTCGCCGCTAACACGTTGCTTGAGGCGTCCCTGGTATACTTTGGAGTAGTTCAGCCAGCCGGTCTGGCCCCTGCTACGCATGTAGCGGATGAAAATGTCCAGCAGAAAGCACTTGCCTTTGCCAAAAGGCCCTGCCACGGATACCACTACGACGGGCATGTCCTTCACGTGATCGGCTAGCAAAATGCGCTTCAATGCCACCTCATCAAACTCGAAGCTGTGGTCATCCTTGGCACGGATTACTGGCGTCCAGGTTGTCTCCACGTTTTTGGGCGCCTTGTCCCTGCGTACGAAAACCCTGATTGTAGACCACCACCAGCGCTGCCCTGGTTGCAAGTGTTTAAGATATGTCTGGTGCAAAGTAACAGTATTGCGCCGCCATAATTAGGATGATTTCAGGAGAGTAGCCAGTCGAGTGCTCTGCGCGGAGACCGAGGCGAACGCGAAAAGCTTCTGTATTTCATCAGCCATGCAGAAAGCAACTAAATCTCACCAACAGGAAACAATACACTTTCCAGACCTTCAACCAGAAATGTGTGCACGTAGTGGCGGGCCCTAAAATTTACACCTGTGTACATGATGCAGTATCATGAAGGTCTCACTTACGTAGAAGATCTGGTGCAGGTGTTTTATATCAAACACAATCACTGCTTGCTGCACAAGGTATGACGACGCTTTGGTTTCAGGCTACTCTGTTTTAACAAAAAAGGCTATTAAAATTCCTAAATTTTCCGGAACAAGACAAGTTGAACATCTACGACATGTGTTAGTCTTGATTCGGTGGTCGTGTGTATCTTGTAAGGCGAACCTCTGGGTCGTCGGAAGAACACCATCACTTCAGGGAGATGTAATGGTGAAATCTGATGGCGAACCTTTTAAACCAGACGCAACTCAGTCTGTCGTTCTTTCAGTAAGCCCAGCCTATTGATGAACACGCAAGAATTTGTGTTCTGATAACTATGTGAGAAGATTTGGGAGAAGCTTCAGTTGTAATGCAAATTGAAATGACAGCACGTTTACAAACGAACCACCTGCATAACGAAACGCATGAAGAGCCTCGTGTTCTGTCTTGAAAAGTGTGATGCATCGCTTTGCAAACAACTTCCAATTGAGTGGAGGTTATAACGTATTCCTGGGAACGACATTCACGCGTCTGTACTTTTGTTGGACAACGTCTTTGGTTCACTGGCCTCGTTCCAACAATGTGCGGTGCATTCTCTACGAATGAGGGGCGCCGGATTTTGATGTGATGTCGCCTGTTCACTGAAAGCGTCCGCAATACCAGCACCACCAATAGGTTAAAGCCTTTAATAGCACCTGTGCTGGAAATGATGTTGCTTCTGCTGGATGGGCCCATGCTGTTTGCGCAGTCGAATGTCCAATATTGTCCCGATGCCAAAGACGACGCAGTTGTCTTCAAGGAAAACAAGTTTATTGGAGCGAACTTGTGCTCCCCTAACAACTCAAAGAATACACAGGCGGCGAAGCAGCCGTCAACAAAGTGACGTACGCAAGCCAGCGTCGGCGATCGGAATGCCACGGCGTCTGGCCTGCAAGCTTTTATCTTTCGGCGCGAGTGTTTCTCGACCCATCGATTTACATCTACATTATATCAAAGAAGATTACTCGAGGCTAGTGAGGTTAGGGCGAAACGCTCTCTGTATCACAATGAGATAACCCATGCGGCAAAGAGTAAAGAACGGAACACGCGCTTCGCTTAGGACACAGATAACACAGCCTGGCGCGGCCGGGCACTAAAAACAAAACACAAACAAACAAACCCCTGCCTAGTTCGCGACATTACTCCCCCTCTGAGAGTGCATCGACCCGATGCTCAAATAAAACGACAGTCCGAAGAAACAACAAAAAAGTCCGTCATCTTGCCCAGTAAGCTTCAAGGCGAACCACGGGGACGACTTCGGGTTGCGTGCGTCGTCGTGATGTGCCGTAATCACCATCGGGATCACTTCGTAGGTAAGTTGGCCAACACGTCGTAGAATCTTGTAGGGTCCGAAATACCGTCACAGAAGCTTCTCACTGAGTCTGCGTCGTCGGATGGGAGTCCAAACCCACACACGATCTCCAGAGTGGTACTCGGCGTCTCGGCGTCGGAGGTCGTAGCGGCCGGCATACACCAGCTGCTGGTCCGTTGTACGAACTCGAGCGAGCTGTGTTGAATGCAAACGTGACATATGGGACCACCTCGTCCCGGGTCATATGTTCAACGTCGACGTACATGGACAGCATATCCGCAATCGTCTTGTTCAAACGTTCCGTTAGTCCGTTCTTTTGGGGGTGGTATGCCATCGTTCATCGGTGATCCATGGTGCCATAGCGTGAGATTCTTTGCATGATCTCCGCCGTCAAGGCCGTTCCGCGGTCCATGATTAGGACTTCAAGGGTGCCGTGTCGCAGCACAACTTGGCTTATAAAGAACTTCGCCACTTCTTGTGCAGTCCCCCTCGGAAGAGCGGTGGTCTCTGCGTAGCGCGTCGTATAGTCTGTCGCTACAACAATCCACTTGTTTTCAGATCGTGACGCAGGAAACGGTCCCAGAAGGTCCATTCCAATCTGCTGGAAGTGATTCGATGGGACGGCGATCGGCTGCAGAAGTCGGGCGGGTCTCGTCGGCGACGTTTTTCGTCGCTTGCAGTCACGGCAGCTCCGGACGTAGTGGGTGACGTCAGATGTAAGGCGGGGCCAGTAATACTTCACCTTGATTTTTTCAATTGTGCGAGCTGTGCCGAGATGTCCTGAAGACGGGTCGTCGTGGCACGCTTCCAAAGTTTCGTAACGAAGATCTGCGAGATGACAAGAAGATAATTCGTTCTCGTTAAGGGGCTAAAACTCTTTTCTTCATAAGGACGGAGTTTTTCAGGCTGAATGCAGGTAAGTTGCGTTTAAAGGCCCTCGGCACAGCGACGTTGCGTCCTCTGAGGTAGTCGATCATGACAAGTAACTCGGGGTCGGCAACGCTGCTGGGCGGCTAGGTCACTCTGCGCCACGACTCCGAAGAACGCGCTCTCTTCATCGAAGTCTTGAGGTGATGCGTCAACGTGGGCGAGGGACAGACAGTCGGCGTCGGAGTGTTTCCTGGCGGTTTTATAGACGATTGTGACTTCAAATTTTTGTAGGCGCAAGCTCCATCGCCCAAGACGCCCAGAGGGGTGCTTTAAATTTGCGAGCCAACCCAGTGCGTGGGGGTCTGTCACATCCTTTAATGGTCTGCCAAGCGTGTATGGGCGAAATTTTAAAATCGCCCATATAATAGCGAGGCACTCTTTCGCAGAGACTGAGTATTTTTTCTCCTCCTTTGACAGACCACGGCTAGCAGAAGCGATTAATTTCTCGCAACCACTTTACTTTTGGACGAGGACGGCAACCAAGCCTACATCACTGGCGTCCGTGTGCATTTCTGTCTCGGCGTTTTCGTCGAAATGAGCGAGCATGGGCGGGTTTTGCAGGCGTTGTTGCAGCTCGCAGAATGCTTTTTCTTGGGCGTTTTCCCAGCTGAAAGGGGTGCTATCCTTCGTCAAGCGCGTGAGTGGCTCGGCAATGCGTGCGAAGTTTGCGACGAAGCGCCGGTAGTATGCGCACAGTCTGAGAAATCTTCGCACGCCCTTATTGTCTTTGGGTCTTGGGAAGTCCGCAATGGCTGAAGTTTTTGCCGGGTCAGGCAGGGCTCCTGCGGCGTTGACGGCGTGGCCCAAAAACGTCTCGGCAATATTAGTACAGCTGCTTTCATCACGATGTGCGTAGCGGCTGCTTCCATAACATCTTTCCATCTATCCGTGACACGGCAGCGTTCTCTATACTTTAAACGTTGGGTCATTGTAGGTAAGTACGTTATTCGGGGACACTCCCCAGAAGAAGCGATATTTCTTGTAGCCATGGCTGGGTTCGTCAGATGGAATGGAAGCTTGCAACATTGTGTAAAGGTGACCAGGGTGAACATCGATGCGAATAAACCAATAAGCCGGTAAAGCCGGAAATGTGCCGTTTCTGCAAGTTGTTGGCAAAATATCATTAGGCGGACTTCGAAAAAATAAATGTATTCTTGTTTAGGCCATGTTGATTTCGGCCGAAAAAACGTCCTTCATCACTGCCTTCTTCAATGAAGCATGAATGAATGGCAGCAAGCACGAACCGGGAATATTGAAAGCGTGCAAGCTTTTTCTCATTGGAAAACCAAAAGGTACCAAACTGGTTTCCATCCTTCCACTTTTGAATCCCACGTTTCTGCGGACGTCCTTGTCGGACGCAACCGCGCTATTTTTAGCGAAGACGATCACTGTGACTTGGGAGACCATTCTTATCAGTGCTGTGTGGCTCCATGGGCCTTGCGGTCCTGGTTCGGTGACATTTTTTATTGAAGAACTGAAATCCCTTCACGCACCCACCCCCTTGCTCAACCCCTTCAAATCGCGACCTGCACTAATCCCCACCACCCCTCACCTCTCAATATCATCGCCCTGCAGGCGAAGCCGACCCTCCATCCTTCGCCTCACCTACTCGTACCACCACACATTCAAGCTTTTATATCCTTTTGCCACTGTCCTCCCCACTCTACCGCTTTATTCATTCAAGCCTGCACTTCACCATTGCTCCCTTATTAAAGCCTTCCCGCAGATCCCCCTCATATCATCTGGATTTCTTCCGTCCCCATTTTTCCGGCACGTTCTCGGCCCCTCTATCCCCTGTACCCGTTCATGGAGGCTTCACTCGTTGATAGTTTGGGTTGTTTCGATGGTGCAAGACCAAATTCCATGGGCCCACTAATTTTGTTAGGGCGGTTCCAATGTAATTATAATTTTGAATAGCCAAACATTTGTCCTTGACTCCGCTTCGCCTCAGTGAGTAAAAGAGTTCTAAGCAAAAACTGCTGGCTGGGCCAAATGCAAATGAAAAGTGATGACGTATACAAAAGCACACGCTATTCTTAGTTCTATCCGTGCCGAGAATCGTACTCAGCCTTCTACCTCGTCTAGTGGAGCAGCGGTAATTTGGTTCTCAGGTCGCTGTGGCAGTGCGCAGAGTACGAGGAATTTTGTTAGGTAATTGGCAATTAACGTTTCTTATCTGTTACAGCATAAGAGTTCTTCGGTATCCTGTTAATTTTTCAACAGTGTATATATCACCCTTTTCTTCAGCTGCATGGGTAGTAAAGCCGCTGCGTAGCCGCGTTAGCAATGAGATGACGGCTCACAAACAATGAGAGTACTATCCCCGCGTATAAACGCGTCCACAGCAAACTAGATTTTTGAACCCATGACACAGACCTTGGGTGTTTACTGCTTCCCTAAGTGAGCCAGGAATTGCTTCAGCGATGCTCACACTTTAAAGCTGTGTTCAACAACGAGGGTACTGGCGGTCATTTGCATTCATAGCTTGTGTCAAATTCTTTGAAAGCCAAGAAGCGTCGACACCAGTGCGATAGCTTGAACTCTTGGAATGGTCTTCCTGGTCTCGTATATTTATATTGTGGGTAAGGAACGAGTGCAACACTCTACCACACGTCCTTTTTTCTTGCAAGGAATACTGAGCGTGCCTATTCCCGCGATGGAGATGAAGTCAAGAAGGCAATGGAACTAATTACGGTTTGCAAAGTTAAGTTTGCTGTTTTAAAACCGTAAAGATCTAAACGACATGCCACTGCTATATAAATCTCGATGTGTGTGTGGCGTAAAAAAACTACCCCAGTTCAATGAAAATAGTTTCGCCAATTGAAGCCACTCAGCCAGAGTTCCCGGTTATATTGGCACTCTGGCGGGGCTCCAAAAGGAAACTGAATCCCATCAACACTTTCTGCGTGTCTCGGGGATTTTCCAAAATAATAAAGGCGTCATATGCAGTGCTCGGGATCTTATCTCTCTGTTTCGCTCACTGCCTTACTCGCGATGTCAAATGGTTCACCTTGCATATTATGCCCTCCATGACAATATCAGAAGACAGTAAACTCATTATACCTACCTGCATTCATTTCTTGAATTGAAATCACGCTGTGCGGGCATTTCAAAATCCTCAAACTTTTCCTTCAGGCCAACCATCTGCCAAGAAATTGGCACAGATATGAATGACATGCAAGGGAGAAGGAATTTTCAAAAACCATTTTAGAAAGCGAAATTCCGCAGAAACAAAGCCAAACGTATGCAGCGATATCACAAAACATGCGGAAAGTCGCACATTGTAATATTTTTGTGGCATCGCTGCCTAAAATATCCGCCATCGGCATTTAATTGGCCATAATCTAAGCGACTGGATAACTGCCGTGTGCTCAGAACGCTATGCAAGAGCGTCCTCCCGGTATTAATCCCTCGAAATTCCACTTAGGGGCAACACCGCACTTTTCACTTTGCGGTTTTCTCTGCCTGTGTAGTTCAATTTAGAATTAGTTTATTATTATAGAAAATAGATAACATGTGCCTGATATACAAAAGGAGCTCCCATAGTCGAGGACTGCAAGGGGACCCCCTGTACAATATTTAAGTGAACAAAGTGTAATATACACAGCAGAAAGACAGAAAAAACAAAAATACATCAGTAATACGGTTATATGCAAATAAAATACGAGTACCCGTATGCAATTCATTAGCAATCAAGGTGCAACAATGTATGCAAAGATAAAACAATAAGTAAATTCATAAGACAATAAACAAAAACAACTGGAAATACGAAAACGGGCTAGCTACTGAATATTGTATATTTGTTGGCATGTTTTCAGTTTCATTTATTGTACAGCCGTGAGCTGAAGTAAACGGACCACGGAAGCGGTGGCCAAAACTAATCGCTGCGCCGCCTGGTTGCGCGGAGCCAGCTGTCGAGGCTGCGCTCAGTGCAGGCGCGACCAACCAGTTTTGCATTCATGCCACTACCACTTGCCCCTTAGCGACTGATTCTTGCTTCGATAAATCAGCGCCAGGGAATCACGCCGCGCAGTTAGGGGAACACTGCTGGGTACCGCCCTATCATTGAAACCGCTGCTACTCACCTGATATGCGGCAATGGTTCTACGCTGTCACACATAGCGTGCTGTGGCTGCGTATACGGCTCGTGCCCTTTCTGTTCTTAGGTATCACAAGGTCACAGTGGTAGAGCATTGAAGTAAATACATCCGAAAAAAGGGCCGACCAACGTGGCTGCTTTCTCTTAGCTCAAGATGGTGTACGGGCTAGTTTTCTCGTTTTGATATTTTGTTTATTTGCTTTTATGTCGGCTGGGCTGATGTGCGTTGGGCTGCGGAACACTCGTGTGGGAACGTTTTTTGCCTTCCGTCGCTCCTGGGAAAGTCTGGATGTCGCGTATTATGCCTGAAACGGGCGTAGGTGAGCTGACAAAGTGTCAAACATTGTTACCAGTGTTTTTGCCACCTGAGCGGCACCATTTTTGTCCTGGGTTAGGGAGGTGACGATAATTGTTTTTGTGTGTGTTATAAGGGTCATGGTAGACAGAAGCTCTCAGTAAAGGCACGAGAACTGTGAAGTCAGTCGAGGGGTCAAGAGGTTTAAACGGGTTGAACACGAAAATGTGTCCACGGGGATTATGTTGTTAAACCTACGCAGTCGCGTTTCGATTCCTCGCGGGCCTACGGCTGTAGCCACTACCGCAGAGATATGTTGAAGAACGAGTGAGTGATGGCTCTTCTGTAATGCCTGCGCAGCCCGTCTTCTTCGAATACCGGCGCCGGCTGTCACAAAAAGGGAATCTTCTGCGCGGAGCTTAATTTTACGCGTGCATTGCATGGCTAGGAATTTATACGGAGCACCCGAGGTTTGGTTGTTGAGTGATGCAAGTCTCTCAGTTGAGATCTGTTGTCTCGTTGTTTCTTCGGTAGCGTGTTTTAGATAAACACCTTCGAGTTTCCGTATGAGAGCGTGAGCTAGAGTTGGGTCATATGGCTATCTATGTAGACAACAACTGACTGTATTTGTGCCCGGTCAGGGGCCTAGAATACGGGTAACTGATATGTCCTCCTCACTCTTTGTTGTGACGTATGTTTTGGAGGCGGGACGTTTGTAATTAAACTTAAGTGCATGGCGTTGGGAAAGAAATAGGGCTTGCCGCAGGACTTGGGATTTGCCCGACCCCTGATCTTTTGTATCAGTAATACTCGGCCGGTAGCATGCCGAGGACTCCTTCTGGGCTTGCAAAAGTGGTGGGGTACCCCACGATGAAATATGGTGATACGTGTCGTATTGTCCCACCATTAACCCTTGCAGCGAAAGTCACTCATACACATCTCTCCATGCCCGCCTTTTGAGTGTGACTTTTCTGCATAACTGAAACGTTGTGCAAAAAGCGAGCTTTAAAATTTGTGCTGTGCGGAGAAGTTATTCTAGCATATCATGCGGTTAATCCACTTTTTTGTAGTTCGCGGCAGGCTTTGAAAATAAAAGGAACTTGTGAGTATCGCGGACCTTCGCGGACTTTTGTGTCTTCACGGAGTGTCTTCAGGTGTCTTCACCGACCTTTTTTTCTCTGCGGACTCCCATCTGAGAACGACGGCCCTGTGCAATGCTTTGTGTAAATAAACTTGTTTTTTTTTTATTATACCGTCGTTTGTTTGCAGCATGCCGTCGACCATAAGCTAGTAATGTTTTCATCTTAAATCATCGACTGACCGATCCCTCTTTGGATCAATTCCTTCAATTTCAACTCGTGTCACAGAAGTGCGCTAGAACTGTCAATGCCGTTTCCAAGTGCAAATAAATCTAATTGAAAACTAGTTTGTATGCGTTTCGATAGTCGCTTGGGGTTCAAAGCGGGGTTCAATGGCACCCCAGAACGCAACGCAGTTTTTGAACGTTAAATGTATGTGTCGGTGCCTCGCACTTGAAAAAATTGCGAAGCTGGATTTTCCTGAGCACTTGCGAGAGGACACAGGTGCCGCGTACGGCAAACGAAGTTTCATAGAGCAATGTAGTACATACCTAAACACAGCAGTATTTGTGAATGTGTAAGCTTATGTACTTAGCATGTAAGCTTATGTAAGCTTAGCATGAATAGTTTTCAACTTCGGTAACATTCTCAGGACGCCTATAATTTCGCATCCATCATCAAAACCGACAAAGACAGTATTTTTTCTTATGTTCTTTGACTGCACAGTGATATTTTTCTGATTCATTATCTGCTTCAATATATGACGCGGTGGGGTAGGGGGTGCAAAAAAAAAAATTCCCGCGCCTTCCCGCGAGGGGAACAGGAGTAAATGCAGAGCATTGGGGCCTCAGTACTGATTGAAGGCAGTGTTGCTTCCATCGCTTCTTCCGTGATGCTGGAGTAGCAGACACGAGTGAACGTGGGCATGAGCGTCAACCAAGGAAGGAAGGAGCAACGCAGAGACTGAAACATGAGCGACCGCTGGCCGCTATATTTGTAGCGCGCGCAGTAGAGGGAGAGCAGTACGGGGGGGAGAGCGCGCATGCGCAAGCAGCGCGCGCCCTTCCACGCCCCACCGCGCTGCTATCACGCACCTGTTACGCCGAGACCGCGACGGAGCGAACGGGCTTACTACGACGTATGCGCGCGCCAGCTGCTGTTGAGAGAGAGGAGGGAAGGAGAGGCGCACCTGCTGCGGACGCGGAACTGTTGACACCGTCCGACGCAGGAACAGGCGAGGCTAAGAAATGCTCTGCATTTAAAAGCTACAAGCTCCAGATAATCACCAGCGCGCCAACTCTGGCAGCGGGACCGCGTTGCCGCCTATTGCACCAGCGCGCCATTTCCACAGCAGAGAGCAAAAGGGCCGCGCGGTTCCCCTGGCGTCAATTTATCGGGGCGCGAGGCAATCGCGAAGACGCGAGCGATAGCGGCATGTGTGCTGTGCTGCTAGGCCGCGCCTGCGCTGTGCGTGGTCTCGACAGCAGGCGCCGCGCAACCAGACGGCGCAGCGATTAGTTTTGGCCACCACTCCCGTGGCCCGTTACTTGAGCTCACGGCTGTACGTGACGTTTTAGTATCCGAGGAATAAAGTATTCGGAAATGCAATCTCTGAGTATGAACAGCCTGCTTGCCGTGGGGAATACGAATTTTGCCCAGGGTTGAATTATTGTTCTGGGCAAACCTCGTGACATCAGCGTTTGTTTTAGTGATACTAGTGTTTGTCGCGGAGTGCCAGGGATCCATTCTGTGTTGAATAATCGTCGGTGCGGCCGAGAAGTCAGCGCTGGTGTTCGGTCCCACTCTGTTCGGAGTGGGTGTGCCAGAGGGTTATGGGTAGCCTTGCATATTATTCTGAACTGAACCACCCAGTTATGTGCTATTGTAAAAAGCGAGGTGAAATATTGCGGTAGGGATTTTTACCGAGCACCACAAAAATTACAACCACAGTGAGGCCCATTGCAATAAAGGCCTCTACCTATAACTTCTTTTCAATGTCCTCCTCGTGTACCACACATTATTCTTGTCGTTACGTTGAAGAATGGCATACAAGCAAAGAGGGCAGTGCTAGGATTGTGTGTTTTCTAGGGAAAAAATAATTGCAAAGTGCAGTTACTACGCAAAAAAACCAAAGATCCTGAGATTTACCTCAAAGAAAGAAGTTGAGCACTATAGAAAATAGAGTTACCTAACTCCGGAAGCGGAAAGTCTGGAATATGGCATATTGTCTGGTGGTTTGAGCGTTATGGGGAAATTTTAAAAACGTTTTTATTTTGGCATCCGAATGGCGTAGGTATACCTTAGCAGGTTTTATATCATTCGATGTAGTTTCACAGCAGTTCTATTTTTATGTGATGCTGCAAAGTCACCCATAAGTTCGCATGATCATAATGCCGCCCTCAAAAAGCATTCGCTTTGATAATAATATCTGCGTGAATTTTTTCCAATGGGATATAGGTTTGATTTCGCTAAAAACGATGGTGCGAGGACTAATCTGTTTAAGGTATTACCCGGCAATAATGTTAACAGTCATTTATTTCGAAGTGGCCTAATCAGGCAAGTGGATAAAACGTGGAATAGTGTCGGCCTTCTTAGGCTTCGAAATCTTCTGTTGTACGTTTTCTTACGAAAGCGGAAATTTTGTCTGATAACGGGTGTCCCATGTCTGCGTACAATAACATGTCAACGAGAATTATTCCGACGTCCATCGATGGCCACTTTCCAGGTAGTATAATCCGCCGTTTTGCTACAGTCCGTACGTCTGCACAAAACAACTGACGTATGAGGACGGCCAAGATTACAGACGTACTGGTCGTCACGGAGCAGTGGTAACGTCGGTTGTACCAAGGCGTGAAACGAAAGGGCGCATGATGGTTTTGTCAGCAGCGAAAATGCTGCCCCACGTGAGACTATTTCAGTTCCTCATAGCACGTTAGGTGGTCAGTAGCGAGGGAAGACTAGCCTTTCCCAGTCATTCACCTCGACGCCCTCAAAGCTGGTGTGAGAGTGCTCCAACTATTCGATTGAAGTCCATAGCTGAGTCGGTTACTCAAAGGCAGTTTGCGGTAGCCTATTTCGCGGCACCTCTTTACTTGCCAACTCTCAAACGGCGCTTTCAGAGAGCTGATTAAGGTCAATTGTTTAATTCATTTGAGCGTGCGGAAGTCTCAATATGGCACAGTGTCGGCTGGTCACAAGACTGAAGAATTCGTGAGGGCAGTGCCTTGTCAAGGGTGCCGGAAATTTGGGCGCAGAAAATACGGACGGTTCTTCACGGCTGGCGGTAACCGAAGGTAAAAGGTGAGCTGTATTTTATACTACGACTGTAGTTAGTAGGACACTAGTTTTCTCCTGTCAGCAATGCTTCATATCATAGGGTACCATTCTTTCTATTCCAAACCAATCCAGATGCAATCAAAAGCGAAACAGAAAATCGAAATCAGTACGGTGAGATCGCATTTAAGTGTTGAGTGGCATACACCCTGGTTCCAGAATAGCGTACGCGGGGAAAACTAAAAAAAAATAAGGATCGACGAACAAAGCTTTCGCATTACTTACAGCTTTCTAAGCTATGCTCTCTATAAACAGAGATCGGCAGGTGTCCAAACTACCCTATATTTACACAAAGAACAACACGCAAGAAATTGAAGCTGACTCATTTGGCGCATTGGTTTGCCGTGATTATCCAAAAATACATCACAGCTGAGACGGGGGCAGAGGTAAAAACAAACGAACGCTGAAGCCGTTAAAATCGAAAGATATAGGCTAGATAAAACATACCATCGTAAGACACTTATTAGAATGTTATGTATAGTCTGTTTAGAGCTTCTTATCACTGGAATGTCATCCTACTGGCTTTCTGCCGCATATAGATGTACCAAGGCGTTGGCCGTACTCTCTCAGATATTTTGTTATAGGATTTTGAAGCGGCAATATTTAGACAGGGGACGAAAGGTACAGACACAAGCGCTAACTGAAATTTTATTTTTAAAACGACATATATAAATGCAACAGTGGTAACACAAAGTTGCTGAGTCACCCACGCTTGTATTCTAAGATGTAAGGTGCGATAACGATAGTTCGACTCCAACGGAGCGTTTCCGTACGCAGCTACTACATTTCCGATCTATGCTTCACGAGCACGAAAGGTTATCGAAGAAAGTCTAGCAACCAGGTTTTTTAATTGCCGTTGCCTAGGAGAGCAAAGTCTCTCTGCGCTTCTGTGGCTCAAAATGTGAGCGTGAAAGGTAGCAAATGCGAGGTGTTGGTCAGTTTGAGCGAAGGGGAAGCCGTGTAGTGTATAAAAATGTTTATTCCGTGATGTCTAGGCCGGGTTGAACAATTTTGCTTTTTCCATGGAGAGAGAGAGAGAGAGAGAGAGAGAGAGAGAGAGAGAGAGAGAGAGAGAGAGAGAGAGAGAGAGAGAGAGAGAGAGAGAGAGGGGGGGGAGAGAGAGAGAGAGGGAGAGGGAGAGACAGAGACAATATCTTTGTTCAGGTAGCAATAGTTGCGGTTTACGAAAATGGGAGTAGTTTATTGAAGAGATGGCAGAGCTGAAAGGTGGAACCTTAGTCTACGGCACCAGATGCAGGAAATCTTTCCTTTCCTTCTCAATTAGCCCGCGCTGAACCTGGGGAAACGAGCTGGTCAAATCTGCTTCCAATGATTCGAAGAAGTGGAATATGTTATGTTTTAGTTGTTCTCCCCTGGCCATACCCTTGGACACGGCTATGTTGAGCGCACGAGGGTGGATACTTCGCCTATTTTGGCCGAGTTCAAAGTTAATGTCTGAATTTCCCACCGAACTCCTTAACGCACATGGGGTTTCAGACAGCTGCGTTGGTTTTAGTCCACATAGTTTGCGATTCTTAGCCATTGAGACCTCGTTGTAGTCAGGGGAAAGGTTGTGTTCGCAGGACTGTGTTTCTGTGTTCCTTTGTTAGTCTGTAATGATGTCATGCTTTTATTTGATACATTCGCTATTCGCATTGCCAGGAGGATGGCTTCAACTTCCCCTTTTTCGTTCATGTATGTTTGAGAGTCGTGCAGGCACAAAGAGTTCCAGAGTAGTCAACTACGACAATTGGGGCCTCCAGCTTTCGTACATCCCGGAGTCGATGTATACTTTACACTCGTCATATTGAAGCTTTCGCCGAATGGACTTGAGCCTGCCATACCGGCCCTTCTTGTGTAGGATAGTATCCTTTTCAAACACGACAGCGTTATTAGGCTCATTTTTCGGTTCCCGCGTGGCTCCTAGCCGTCCGCTATCAGCCGTGCTCATCAGGCGTCCCCGGAAATACGTCACCGCTGCCAGCCGGAAGCTACGACTGAGGCGGCAAGACTCGATAGCTCCGCTGAACCCGTAATGTGGCTCTACGACAACAGAAGTTTCGAAAGGAGGCATTGATACAAAGTCGAATACGAAAGATAGGACACGCCTATTCACCAGGGGCCGCACCTGCGCGGTGAAGATTGCTCTATGCCTAGTCGGTGGTAGCATGATCGGCAGACATGATCGCCAGCCGTGCACGCAATTTACGTAATCAGACCAATGCGGGTTTCCACCAGAAGTTCAAAAATATAAACTTCCGGTAATTCATGCCCCGACGCTACCCGCGGACTACGAGGTATGTCGTAGTAGAAGCCCTCGGAAGAATTTTGTACACTTTAGGATCTTTAACGTGCGCCGAAATCTCGACACACTGGCGTCTTTGTCTTCTGCTTTCATCAGAAGAACGACCGCCGCGGCCGGGTATTGAACCAGCGGACTTGGGCTCAGCAGCACAACGCCTTACCCAGTGAGCCACCGCGCTGTGTTTTCCACCGGGAGTTATGCCGGCACCAACAGTGGATGACCTTACTAAAACAGGCTACAAAGGATTAACGCCGGTCTCTCAGAAATCAAAGAAGGCGTGGAATATAAGCCGCAAATAGCTAAAATAAAGCCCACTATATAGCGTCCAATCACATGAGTTTTCAAAATACTTTTCAATAATCCCACTGTTATGTATCCGCTGAAAGCTCGGTTTGGTAAACGATAGATGGCGCCACGCGGCCAAGTTAGAAATCACCCTAACAATAAGTACGAATATCATCCAAAAAACAGCCACGTAAGAGCTATTGCTCGGTGGGGTGCTAGGCAAGCAGGTAGTTCTCAACTCACAATCGCAAAAAACAGAAAATGTAACAAACTATTGCCCAAAAGCGAAACGTCCCAACAATAAAGAGCAAGGAAAAGAGAAAAGAAGCGATAACACCCATGTAACCACTGATAATTAGCAGAACACTGCGAAGCCTGCCGTACAACAAATTTACCCGCACCAAAGAAAGTGAAACACCATCATCAGGACAGCATATAAGGCAGTTGTCAATCTCGCAAGTATGTCCATGAGAGGAACTAAGAATGGGTGGACCGTCAAGATAAAAGAATGAACATGCATAGACGGGTCTAAAAGAAAGGGACGGCCATTTACTCGATGGATGAATAAAATACCCGCATTCGGAGCAAATAATGGACTAAGGAAGCGCAGGACAACAGTGGGTGAAGCTGAATAGGAGAGGCTTTCACGCTGCAGTCCTCATAAGTAGGATGTTGGTGATAAGGATGATGAATAGGTCCTCGTCTTGTGTCTTCCAAGAGCATTTCGAGAAATCCGGGAAACAACGCACTCTCCGAGATCCAAGAAAGCGGTTGTAAAAATAAAATCGGGAAAGGCCATCATACCGCCTTTGGTGAGAAACAGCTCCCCCAAAGAAACACCCACAAACAGAAAAGATAAGACAGACACCCCCACCCCTTTGAAAGGTAGCCATGGCACGCCATGATAGACATGGAACCGATTCAGTGACCCCGCATAAAAACTCCCCTCTACCAAAAAAAGGATACAATCCTACACAAGAAGGGCCGGTATGGCAGGCTCAAGTTCATTCGGGGAAAGTTTCAATATGGTGAGTCCATAGTGTACATCGACTTCGGGATGTACAAAAACACGAGGCTTCAATTGTCATAGTTGACTACTCTGGAAATCTTTGTGCCTGCATGACCCTCTAAAATACATGAACGAAAAAGTGGAAGTTGCCGCCATCCTTTTGGTAATCCGAATAGCGGATGTATCAAATAAAACCATAACATCATTACAGATTAACAAAGGACATTACACAGTTCTCTGGAGGCAGAATACCAATTGCTTCGGAACGATATTCCAATCCATAATGCAGAAAGTTAAGGTCACGTGGACAGCCGTATCCAATGGTATGAAAGCGAACGACGCACTATGCAAGATGTACACGAACTCACATACCGTGCTCCTTGGGACCACGATTACGACACTTCTCTTTTCGAAAAACGTTAAGAACAAATCCTCATCCGATGCCTAGGAGCACAGTCTCTCCCCTCGCTACAACGAGGTGTCAATGCCAAAGAATCACAAACTCTGTAGACGAAAACCAACACAGCTATCTGGCGAATGCAGGTGTCTTTTTTTTTTGGTATCTGACTATGTTTCACTGTCCTCCTTTCCAAACTTGTGTTGTCGTAGCGCCACATTACAGGTTCCGCGGAGCTCTCGAGCCTTGCCGCCTCAGTCGTAGCTTCCGGGTGGCAGCGGTGACGTATTTCCGTAAACCCCTGATTAGCACGGCTGATGGCGGACAGGTAGGAGCCAGGGGGGAATCGAAAAATGAGCCTAATAACGCTACCGCGTTAAAAACAAGAAAAAACTAAAACAGAGTAGTTGAATTAAGAAAATGTATCGGTCGCCGATGTCGATGATTGAAGAGATGATATGAGATGATCGCTGAAACGATGACTCGTTTGCTCGTTGGCCGACGGCACATAGCTGACGACGGTCTTCTCCAAGCAAACTTAAAATGTACAATATGTAAACTTTATTTACACTAAGTATTTACAACTCTCAAGACTCATGACCGCATACAAGAGGTCGGGCAAGGCCCGCGTCGAGCGGCGCTCGCCGTGCTCCCTCTGTTCCCAATCTCTCTTGAATCGTGTTCAATCCTCCAACAACTTCAGACTCCTTGCTTTTACCCCTAAAACCCCGCCCACAAACAAGACGTGACAACATGAGAGTGAGGATGGCTCATTGATTGAGGCACCCTAGGCCACTGATTTACCACCGTGACAAACAAAGCTAGGTAGATTCAAAATAGTCACGTGACCCACCTGTCTCATTTTCATATCGAAACCCAAAGGTAATCCGCAAAACACAAATATAACAGAAATGAAAACAAACCAACTAGAAACAGACCTAATGACGGGAATCGGCTCTCGGGCGGCACGTCTTAAAGTATTGTCATACCGTGCACGCCTATGCTTGTGTACCGCGCCGCCAGAATTCTTGTACTTTGTAGACACGTGGAGCGCCTAACAAAGCCTGGTCGCCCACCTTTTGATGCATCCCGGCCGCCGAATCTCCAGGTGGAGACGTGTGACGAACTGAAACTTCGTCCAGTAACTTTGAGCAGTGAAACTCCCACAGACAGAACGTCTGGTGACCTCTTCCTATGTTTGATCCAAAATTTGACCCCTTGACCGACCTTTAGCTCCCGTCCACTTCGGGGATTCTCGTGGCGGTAATCGCAGTCGTTAAAATGTCAACGCTCTTCCTCCACCGGCTTCACAAAAGAACGCAAGGAAATCCTTTTTCAAAAACTTACTCCGCTTGCAACTATTATGGAGTGACCGACGCGTTTGTATACGTCCTCTCTGGGCCCGCTCGTCGGGTGGACACAAAAGCGCGGCGAATAACAAAGAAACCTCCGCGGTCTCTCCTTACGCCCCTCGCGCCCAAAAACACCATACAGGTAAACAAGCTAACCCCAGCGAAAGATATCTAGTTGCCGGGCGGTTTTAATTAACAAGTGAGGGGCCAGAACTTAACAAAAGTATTTGCGCAGTGTACTAAAGCAGAGTATGTGCGCAGTGTACAGGCGCGCACACTTTCCTCATTTCCTATGTCACCCGCGCGCCCAGGAAAGCAAGCTCTTCCGTTGTCAAATATATGGAGGTCATGTGTACGCAATCTTCTCCCCCACGATGCATCGATGTGCGGTTCTGTGGTTGTGTTTCGCCCTGCTCCCAGACGATGTACGGACGTTTTGTGGCCCTAATTAGCGCACACGGTTGATTGTGGAGGCGGCTGCGATGCTGCGATGCCAGTCGCCCTTGATTGCCCTACATACACTCTAGTTGGCAAGTTAACATACTTTCGTAGTCGTGTGATCATTATGCAGAGATTGTTTTTGTGGGGCTCACTTCTTGTTCACGACACATGTGTTCATAACTGAAGTCGACTACGCAATAACGATGTGCACAATTGTCGGCCGCGGCCGGGGATTGGCTGTGAGGAGTTTGATGCGTTCTACCCTCTCGTTCCGAATACCCCTGGTTGGAATCTAACCCCACTAAACTCTTTCCGTTAGTTTCGTTCCCCTTTTCGGTGCCGCCTGCTCAGAACAATAGTTTTTGAAACAGAGCTTTGTAACTGTACCCCCAAAGGTTCGGTCGCGACCTTTGGTGGCAACAGAAAACTCCCGCAAACAAATAAATGAAGTTATTGGCCCCACCAGGAGTCGAGCCTCGAACGAATAGAGAAACGGAGCGAGCGCCCGTTGTCGTACCGATTAATCTACGAGCCCACGAGAAGACGGGGGAGACAGACAATGCACTCACTGAGCACATCTGCGTGTTTACCCCATTGTTCTTGCTGAATGCCACGTGATTGCGTCACGAGACCTTTTGTGCCGCTGTGCGTTTTGTTACGGCTCGTGTAGCGGCCGTGTGTGTGCTTTCTGCATGCGCTAGAAGTTTTCAAAATTAAAGGAGGTCACGCCGACACATGGCGTCTCACTTCTCCGTTTCTGCCGCCGATCTTGTCACCTCTGCCAGTGGCAACAGAGACGGAAACGTGAGATTGTTTAACACCGAGTTTGAGCTTCCTTTAATTTTATAAAAACAAGAATGTCCACTAATCTGCTCCGCCAATACAACTTCAGCAACCACCGCTCATTATTGATGCATTGATTTAACTTTTCCAATGAATATCTCTTTTTAGTAGTAAAGAGTCTGGTTAAGTGGTTTTAATTGTCTGCGGTTTTACTCTTTTAGAGCCACGTGTGTCAATTCAAATGACATCGCAAGGGTAATCCATCTAGGGGTCGTTTACAGCTTCGCTTTCCAACCACCGTCGAAGGGTGGATTTGTGCGCATTTCTTGCGTAGTGGAGCATATGAGGCTTTCGACTTGGAACAGAATAGTGGTGTACGCGGCAATCACATACCACAAAAAGAATTGATTGATTATGGGGTTTAACGTGCCAACGCTACACAGGCGATGAGGCGCACCGTAGTGGATGGCTCCGGATTAATTTTGACCACCTGGGGATCTTTAACGTGCGGCGAAATCACGAGCACATGAGTGTTTTTGCTTTTCACCACCACATAAACAGTACAAGACCGCCTTTCGTACTCGCTACCTTATTTTTGACCTTTTTTTGTTGTTTGATCTAGTTGTTCATGAATAGCTCGAGGCTCTCCTAGTAGGGTGTCAGGGAATTTTTCGCCTGCACAGAACCGCCGAATTTTCTTTTTACTTAGCTATAGGAAGATTTGCTTTAAAAGAGAAAAAAACAAAAAGCAAGCTCTCACCGCTCTTAAACTGAAGTCTACGATGCTGTCCAGTTTCTCCCGGAATGCTGCGATTTTTCCTGTTTTACGGCTGACGCCCCAAGCAGCAAGGGTCCCGGCCGATGCACCGCCTATCACAATGCCCGCGGCTACCGCGGCCAATCCGATGGGCCCACCAACGACAGTCGCCACGGCTGCTGCTCCCCCAACAGATAGGGCCATCGGCACAGAAAGCACGATTGGAGTGCCAATGCACGTCTTTTGTTTGTTTTCTTCAGCAAAAGCCTTGAAGATCTCGTCGATTTCCTACAAAAACGAAGATTAGTGCGCACATCGGCAATGAATACAGCGCTAATGCTCAGGAGGCCCTAGAAATTTATGCGAGAGAGAGAGAGAGAAAACTCTTTATTGTGGGCTGGAGAAGTCAGCTCTGATAGCGGCAGTGCTTACTACACCAGATGGGGATGATTACAATGCTGTGAAGTGAATGTGCGAGATTCGGAAGTCAACAAATAAAGAAAAAAAAAACAAAAGTTAAATTAAAACAGCACGGAATAAAATGGAAGGAAAAAACTCTAAACAACGTTAAGTAAAAAAGTAGAGTGAATGGTGCACAGGAAGGAAGGAGCGCCTAACAACGAAAAGGAGAAAAAGCTTACATGACGACGCAAACGCGTGCAGATGATGCTCTAGATGGAATATACGGAGATATCTGTCTAAAGCGCTCATCCAAAAATAAAACCCTTCGTTCAAAAAACGCTGCCCACCAATACGAAAATCGCCATAACAAATGCTTCACACAGTTGTTCTCTCACACTGAATGGCTTTAAGATAAATATATCGCCCTAAATAGGGGACACGAAAACGCGGTAACAGTTTTTGTTTGCGTTTTTGGCTTAGTGCGTGAACCGCTGCCTGCTATCATAAACACTATAACCAGGGCGATGGGCATGGTACTGCGACCGATTCGTTGACAGTATCTTTATGTTGTTAATTTCCTCTCTTTTGGAGTGCAAGTTATGCCTACCAACTAGAATGTGCATGCATTAGAAGCATGCTTTCGACGACAATCTGTAGGCAAGCCTTTATTTCGTATTTCTAGAACCCGCTGCGGCTGCACTTTTCAGAACACCGAGCGGTTCATTTTTGGTTGCATGATTATCGGGTGCTCTTTTTTTGGCATGCTGTATTGAGTGCCAGTATTGAGTATTCGTAAACCATTAGCAATGCGTAGACTTTGCTTTTTCAAAATGGCTTCTTGCCTTGCGTGTTCCTAACGATGAACACATGGCTATTATAGCAAGTAAAACAGGCATTTCACCTCTGGCATGTATCGCATGAAAAAAGCCCATTTTTATACCTGCTTTTCGCGCGCTCAAAACCATATGGTATGTTATTTGCGTCTTCCTGAGATGGACCTTCGGCCATTGTTCTTCACAGAACTCGGAGACATATCTCGCAAATAGCGAGCTTGTCTTTTGGACAAGTACAAAATGTCGTCAATGGAAAACTATAAAATAAAACGCCCCTTTTTTGTACAATTCACTATGCAGCGCTGCCAGTTTTGAGAGCAATGCGTCATGTATTGCGCGATTTTTGATTCCCTGTTTTTAAATGTACAGAAGCCAAAAAATTTGTTGTAATCCAGACAGTGATCGCTATTATTGGAGCACGCGGCAGTTTACACATTTCCTCATGGTGTAGCCTGTTTCACGCCGAGGTGGGAATCGCGAAATCAGAAAATGAAACAGTTACTTCACGAAAACATCATGCATTCTTTTACAACGCCGTAAATGAGGTTTGGGTGCTTTTTGCACTCTGAGGGTTGAAGATAAGGTGTTAGTAAGAAAAAACTGGAAAAAGAGCCAAGTGTTATCTTTTCATCCGCTGCGATAGTCTCGCAATAAAGGTGGTGTTTCGGAAAAACGGTGCATAAATATTTGAAAACAAAGGCCTGGAGTGTGTTCTGTGGCTAGTGCAGCGTGCTTCAAGAACTCCTTCAGTTTTATCCACAAGAAGTTGACAAAACAGCGGCTTTTGCTTCAGTGTTATATGGAACCCTGTGCAGGGCGTGGTTGTCAGGTAAGCTTTTGTTTGTAGTTTGGAGAGGCATTCTAGCCTTCTTCCTGGTGAATTGTTTTTTATTTGCGGTTGGGGAATTCAAGGGAAACTTTTACCTGGATTTGTCCTGTATAATTACGTTTTGAGGGCGAGCGTTCGACTAAGGGGTTTTTACACCACATATAACAATGGCGGGCTTTCAACGGGGTTTCTTTGCCATCAGCCAAACTCGACATCAACATACCTTCCTCAGTAGCGCCTCGTACTGGTCAGAGTAGGGTTTACCACCCATCTTCTTGGAGCTAGCAAACACCTTCAGTGCAGCCTTGAGGTGATGATTGTGGTGCCGTTCCAAGCTCCAAATGTTTTTGAATGCCGTCTTTTTATCACCACATACCTGAATGACAGCAAAAGAAAACTTCTTCAGATTTATACGATATCCTCCATCAGCCGTAGCCTACCTTTTTCATGCCAGCCTTGTATCGCTCAGTCGCTTTCTTTATGGCCCGCTTGTTGCTAAAACCAACCGCGGCCTAGAAAGACACAAGATATGCCAGCGGAAGGGTACCTTCACCCAGCAAAGACATCTTTACCTACCTCTAGCATTGACTCGGGTGCAGGAAGCCCGCCATTCTCGAACTTTCCTGCGTATTCCTGCAAGAAAAAATGAATATATGCACAATAATTTATCATCATCATCATCATCCTGCTCAGGTCCCCTGCAGGACGAAGGCCTCTCCCAATGACCTCCAACCGCTCCTGTCCTGCGCAGCTCAAGTTCACAGTTTACCCCCGAATTGCTTGACTTCATCTCTTTATTAGATTAATGACCTTCCTCTTCATTTATACCCAATTCTTGGTATCCACTCTGTTACCATATGTCCCCCGGTTGTCGGTTCACCTCACTACATGGCCAGCCCAAGTCCATTACTTTTTCTTTATTTGAACTATGATATCTCCCACTCTAGATCGTTCTCTAATCCTGGTGGCTCCTTTTCTGCCCTTCAGTGTTACCCCTAACATTATTTCTTCCATGGTCTGTTGAGCTGGACTAAGTTTCCTTTCTATTTGTTTAGTAAGTTGTTTTCAGCGGCGTATGTCATCACCGACAGCATGCACTGGTTGTAGACATTTCTTTTGAGCGACAGAGGTAGCTTACTTTTGATTATTTGGGAGCCCTTACCGAGTGCTCCCCAACCCATAGCTATTCTGCGCCGGATTTCTCTCTCGTGGTCGGCGTCAGCATTAACAATCTCTCCACGGTAGTTATATTCTGTTACTCCTTCTAGCATTTCGTTTCCTAAGCTGAAGAAGACCTCCTCGACATGCTTATTCCTCATTACTTTATATTTATTCATATTTATTTTTAGCCTCATGGCCGTGCTTTCTGATTGTAGTTCCTCAGGCATTGTTTGCATGTGTTCTGCAGTCTCACTCAGCAAGACTATGTCGCCCGCAAACCCCTAATGGCTCAAGTACACCTTGTTTATCCTTAATCGCATGTTGTCCCAGGCAAGCTTACTAAATACCCCGTTCTGACATGCTGTGAATAGTTTTGGAGAGATGGTATCTCCCTGTCTTACTCCCTTCTGGATCGGATTTTTGTGGCTTTGCCTGTGGAGGATTATCGTGCCCGTGCATCCCTTATATGTCTTCTAGAAATCTTATGTAGGTTTCCCCTATTCCCTGGTTTTTTAGTGCTTCTTAAACGGCTGCGGTGTGTATTTACATTTCAAACGCTTTTTCGTAACCCATACATTCCATTTAAAACGGTTAAGTGTACGCCGCGGATTTTTGTAGCCCTTCATTGACGACATGAATGCGATCCATGGTAGTCCCTTTCCTGAACCCGGCCTGCTCTCTGGGTTGATGGGAATCCAGGCTGTCTCCTACGCGGCTGACTGTAACTTTGGTAAAGAGCTTGTAAACAATTGAGAGTAGACTGAAGGGTCTGTAATTTTTATCGCTTTGAAATCTCCCTTCTTATGAATGAGAAAAATGTTGGCGCTTTTCCAGGCTATGGGCACTTCGTAGGTCTTCAAGCATTCCGAAAATAGTACAGCAAGCTTTTCTAGTACAATATCTCCTTCCTCCTTAAAATATCTGCGGTTATGTTGTCGTCACGAGAAGCTTTTCCTATTTGCATGCCTTTGAGACCCTTTCCAACTTCCTCTTTAGTTACTAGTGAGACACAGCAGTTTAGCTTGTATTCTAAATTCGTCGCCTAACATCCCCGGCATACAGCCTGGTACACAATCGTCCATCTACCTTAATTACGTCCCCCAAGTGGTGTGAAATGTTTGCTCTGCTCATCTCTGAGTGCGCACATGTGTCTTTATTGATGGCTAGCTTTCTCTTAGTTGCTTTCAAGCTTCCCCTATTTGCAGCACTTGTGCGACCACTGCCACATTACATGCACGAATGTCTTTAGTTTTATTTCTGGTTATCAGTTTTGACAGCTCAGCCTATTCTTTCCGATCCACCGTACTTGACACTTTCATTCTGTTACATTTCGCAATTAGTTCCTTCGTTTCTTAGTCAGTTTTCCCGGTTTTTCTCCACGTGTTAATTCTCCCGCAGCTACAGCTGATTCACTGAGTGCCAATGTTAGGTTGTCATTTAGCCTGTCTACACTGACCTCGTCCTGCTCGTTACAAAAGCGAGAATTTGTTTTGAACAGGTATGTTAAACACCTGCGATCAGGCTCTGACGTATTCCATGCGGGGTTCTTAATTTTCGCAAGTATCGTTCTATCCCTACTGACATTCAGCCTTAGGCAGCACCTAACCATCCTATGATCGCTGCTCTGAGTCTTACTCATCACCTCTAGATCTTCCACGATACCCGAGTTGTCACTTAGAATAAAGTTAATTTCGCTTTTGGTTGTAGCTTCTGGACTTTTCTGTATCCATTTCCTATTCTGTAGCTTGTAGACGAATGTGTTCATTAATCTCAGGTTATGTCTTTCTGCAAATTCCACCAGTGTATTTCCTCTGATTTTGCGGTTCTCTATTCCGAAGAGTCGAATTGACCTTTCTCCCATTTTCTCGTGCAGACCTTTGCGCTAAATGCTCCTATCACAATGATGAACTGCGTTGTTGTCTTCGCCATTGCTGGTTCGACGTCCTCGTAGAAGCTATGTACGGCTTCATCATCATGTTGGCGCATTGGCCTTTGTTATCTTTAACCTTTATCGCTTGTTTAGCTTAGTAACAATAGCTGCGACTCTCCCATAATGCTGAAAAACTCCTCCACGTTCCGTGCTATTTCTCTGTGGACTAAAAACACCACCTTTGTTATTTCTTCTCTTGGGGCCTGCTGCAGCGTATAATATGCTCACTAGTGAGCTCCATCAAAACTTCTCTTCTCCCTCTAACTTCGGGTAACCCTATAATATCCTACTTAAAGTGAGAGAACTCCTCTAGTAGTACAGCTAAGCTTCCCTGGCTAGACAGAATGCGTGAGTTGAACATTGCCAGGGGGAAGTTCCAATGATGGTCTGCCCGGATCGAAAGATTCTTAGCAACCTCTGCCGTATCCATGAGCTTAACGGCCCCTGAACAGTTGTTCTACAGCTGCTGGGGACTGCGGCCCGACATTTGAGGTGGTTCGTCATGTATGGTGGCGGCCAACTACTACACCAGGGTGGCCAGATCCACGTCTGGTGAGCGAGTGCTGTTTATGTCCCTAAGTCCCTAAAAGCCTTCCTACCATCGTTGAACCTTTCTAGCGTAGCCCCTTAGGTATCCGGGATGATGGTTACTTCCGGAGCAGGCAGCACTCCATACCTACATGGGTTGTGCATAAAGAGCCAGGCGAAAAATAGCGAGACAGCGAGACAAGGTTCCCGCCGACGACGTTGTCGCGCACGCCTGTAGTGGCACGGACCCAGCGTTCGTAGGTTTTGGTTTTCATACGCGCGGTTCGGGAGGACTCAGCTGACGCACTGGCTTACTGTGGAGATCCCCTGACGCCTGCCCGTTGGAGACGTACACCACGGCCACGCTGAAGTGTGTAACTACAAAAAATGGCTAGTTTTAAGCTGAGCTTGAGAAAGAGAAACCGAGATTCTGAGATGGCTCGTTTGAAGCTCAGCTCGGGCAGCTCGGTCTAAGCGTGTCCCCTATGAATGGAAGCTTTTCGAACGAACGACTAAAACATTTTTAAAGCCCGGAGAAATCTTGCAGCGTTGCGTCCTCTGATATTATGAGCAAGTGACCGACTCCGTGTTTTCTCACTTGCGCCTACTGGATTTTATTTTTCACGCATGGGCGCCAGAATATTTTATGTAGGGATGGCCACTAACGCCACTCATGTTTCTCTTGGAGGTGACTCTGCGCCCCATCACTGTGTTCGCTAGCGTGTGCGCCAACGGCCGCGCAGCCGGACCCACGTAATGAACTTGACATGTATTACACAACAGGTTATGTCGAAAGAAGTACCAGCCGCTGTGATGCTCGCCTATGAGCTTTCCTCCGTTTTCGGCAGGCTACGTGAGATATCGGCAATAAAAAAATCGAAGCTCTGTTGGTGCCACGAAAAGTTCCTCTAATTATGATAATGCCATATGAAATACAGCACACCGTATTATATATGATGCAGTCACTTTATATCAATGAAAAGCGTCCGTCTTATGTGAATGGGCTGGTAGAAACCGGTCATGTAGCTTCTATGTAAAATATTTATTCACGCCGAAAGGCTTCAAGGACCGAGTTACCTTGCGATTAGCTCTGCACCCATACAAAGTAGGTATCAACTCGCCGAACATGCTTACGGTGGAAGACGCGAACTTGCGAACTGTATGTGGGACTTTATGCGGCCAGTTATAAAACTACAGTTTTTGAGAAAAAAATGCTCAAGGGGTAACAGAAATGATAGAGTGGGCATATCTTGGTGGTCTAAAGCGCCACGTGAGCATAAAAAACTAAAGGTTGCTTATCTTGCATGAAACAGTGGGCATTTTAAGTCAGAAAGCGAAATTTTTATAATTCAATGAGGGGCTTCATTACGGACACGGAACTTTATTAGTTAATTGAAAATATGTTTACTGCATTATTAATAGAACGTTATACCTGAAGCTTGATGATTACTGCTCTTGGTGGATGCCTAATGTAACATGTAAAGTAAAATGTGGACTGTTCCACGTTATATGGCATGAAACAGTCACCAATCTTTGCTTGACAATAACCTCCGGGGCTTACGATGTACTATTTATCATCATCATCATCACCAGCCTATCTACGCCCACTGCAGGGCAAAAGCCTTATTATTATTTTCATAATGCCTTATTATTATTATAAAGGCATTATTCTCCAATTGCCTCGGTCCTGTGCCAACTGTGACCAATTTATCCCCGCAAACTTCTTGATCTCATCTGCTCATCTAACTTTCAGCCGCCCCCTGCAACGCTTGCCTTCTCTAGGGATCCACTCTGTTACCCTTAATGACCAGCGGTTATCTTGCCTTCGCATTACGTGCCCTGCCAACGTCCACTTCTTCTTCTTAATTTCTACTAATATGTCTTTAACACCAGTTTGCTCCCTGACCCACTCCGCTCTCTTCTTGTCCCTTAATGTTACACCTATCATTTTCCGCTCCATTGCCCGCTGAGTAGTTTTCAATTTAAGTTGAACTCTCTTAGTGAGCCTCCAAGTTTCTGCCCCGTAGGTGAGTACCAGTAAGATGCAGCTGTCATACACTTTCTTCTTCAGCGACAATGGTAGGCTGCTATTCATTATTTGAGAATGCCCGCCATATGCACCCCACCCCATTCTGATCCTTCTAATTATCTCTGCCTCATGGTTGGGATCTGGGGTCACAACTTGGCCCAAGTAGATATATTCGCTTACCACATCCACTGCCTCGCCACCTATCTCAAACCGCTGTGCTGTCCCGAGGTTATTGATCATTACTTTAGTTTTCTGCATATTAATTTTCAGGCCCACGGTTCTACTCTGTTCGCCCAGTGCGGAAAGCATGCTTTGCAATTCGTCCGCGGAGTTACTTAGCAAGGCAACGTCATCAGCAAATCTGAGGTTACTGAGGTATTCTCCATTAACCCTTACTCCCACCTGTTCCCAATCCAATGTTCTGAATACTTCTTGTAAACATGCTGTGAATAACATTGGAGAGATTGTGTCTCCTTGTCTGACACCCTTCCTTATAGGTATTTTACTGCTCTCCCTATGGAGGATGATAGTAGCGGTAGACCTATTGTAGATATCCTCTAGTATTCTTACATAATGCTCATCTACCCCCTGGTTCCGTAATGCCTGAATGACTGCTAGGTTTTCGACCGAGTCAAATGCTTTCTCATAATCTATGAAGGCTATATATAGGGGTTCAGTATACTCAGCGCACTTCTCTATCACCTGATTGATCGTGTGAATATGGTCCATTGTTGAATAACCTTTACGGAACCCTGCTTGTTCTTTAGGTTGACTGAAATCTACGGTTGCAGAGATTCGGTTAGCGATTACCTTGGTAAATACCTTGTAGACGACTGACATTAAGCTGATCGGCCTGTAATTATTCAAGTACTTCCTGTCGCCTTTATTATGGATTAGGATGATGTTCGCGTTCTTCCAAGATTCCGGTACCATTGCGGTCATTAGGCATTGCGTATACAGGTTTGCCAGTTTTTCAAGTTCAATTTCTCCGCCATCCTTCAAGAGGTCTGCTGTTATCTGATCCTCACCAGGTGCTTTGCCCCCTTTCATTTCTTTCAAAGCCTTCCTTACTTCTTCGGTCGTTACTGATGGGATGTCTATCTCTTCTTATACCAGCCGTTTTATACCAGCCGTTTAATCCTTCTTTTAACAGTACGTAAGATTTTCCTACATGCGCTTGGCTACCGTATGAAATCACGGTAGCTTTTCCATGGTTCTTTCACTTGGCGTGCGCAAAAAAATTGTACTCTGAAAACGATGCTAGGATATGTAGCCTACAGTATCACCACTTCCAAAGGTGCTAGCTTGTTTTCTGCTTCGCAATTGCTTTCTTTTGACCCTACATTTTTGAACACTGTTATCTGCCGCCATTTTTTAAATGGTGATTTTCGTTTCGTTTTGAGCCTACAAGACCACTGAGACATCACCCTTTGTTTCGCACACTACAACATTACACGCGGTTTGGACATTTTGTGCGCAATTATGATGTTCCCGATATATTTATTTCCACGCCCACTGCTGCTTATTCCATTTTATCGACACATCCTCTAAAATTGTATTTAAGAAAAACCTTTTGTGAAGTAGAGTATCCCTGTGTTTCCCCTTTTGTATGTATGCATTACACACTGCTTTACTTCTACTAATGGTTTCCTCTTTTCTTTTTTTTGTTTTCGTTTCTTTTCGCCCTCCAAATTTTCTGTCTTTCTTTTTTGTTCAATTTAATTTTTATTTTTATCCTGCTGTAATTTACAGCGTCCTGATCCTGGCGGCCGGGTGGAGCCCGACAAGCCTGTTTTGCTCGATATGACCCGTTACGTAGGTCTTACCTCTAGGGCAAATAAAACTTTTTATTATTATCACTAAAATCGCGCTTGAAGCACAGCCAGCACCAGGTTATAATTAATGGCTACCACTCAGACACCAAACCCATTCGCACTGGCAAGCCGCAAGGTAGCACACCGGCCGCTGCTATCAAGCATTTTGACCTACATTGCCCACAGTATAATAACACTAAATTCGTCACGCACACGGGCATTATCACCTCCCTTTTCTGAGGATCAACTGTCCCAGTACTAACGGAGATGCTGACAAACCCTTTGCACTATTTTATTCCTTGAGAAACAATTACTTTTTTTAAAATGATGCTGAAGAAAAAAAGGCCATCTTTCAAACCCTGAATTAAAGCACTGTGCTCTTCACCGCTTATGATAGTTATAAATTTGCACTTAGGTTCGAGCCGCCGCGGCGGGTGCTTTTCTGATAGAGGCGAAAAGCAGAAACGCCGCGGGTGTTTGAGATTCGACGTACGTTAAGGATCCCCAGGTGGTCAAATTATAAATCAATTATAATAATAAATCTACTACTCAAGTGTCTCAATCTAAAAAATGTTGAGCTGCGGTATTTAAAGAAAACATGTATTGAAATTCGTTTTATATAATTTTTTAGGACAATTGTTAATAATAACAGGGATAATATTTGGATTTGTTGATTAGTACCGTCATCATTCATAACTATTTCTCTCTAACACTTACTACGGCCACCTGGTGTGAGAAAACACTGCGGACTGTACGACAGCAAAACTAGAAATAATACACAATGGTACCCCTCATGCGGACCTAGGACCATTTCAACTCACACGCAGCCGCAATTCTGGCAATATTCAGTTATATCTATACATAAACTATATAAGCTGCTATCACGGCGCCCGTACATAACCTGTAGAAAAATAACAAAAATAACAGTGTGCACTTCAAAACATGTGCCGAATAAGTTTCAAAAAAGAGGAACTATCCTTCACGCTATAATACCGTTTTGTTTGTCACCTACTTTAGCACAAATTGCTGCCCTCACAGGAGGCATCCTAACCTTTCTGGGTTACTAAACACACAGGGTGGTCTCTTTTTTAGCCTTTTTAAGTATTCATGAAGAATTTGAATTTGACTCCCACAAGCGTTTTTGTTGTTTTCTGTGCTTAATGAACACACCAACTCACAAACCATTACTCACTTTCGCGTAGTTTTCATTTAGAGACCGCGGGGCCCAATTTAAACTTAAATTACCTTTCAACTAACAAAAGATACTGCCTTTGCATGTGGCTTGCGTTTCTACAGGAACCTATGCAGTCGCCTGTTCTGTAAAGTTGTCGTCTTCTACAGTAACTACACGTAATCTCCTTATAACATACTTCTGCCGCTACTTTGCTTGGTTGTAAAATAAAAACACACAATATGAGATATTTCTAGAGTTCTCTTCAAAGTGATCATCGCGCTTGACAACGACTTCAAGACATTTTCCGGTGTAAAAAAATATTGGGATTTTTAGTGTGTTATTTTAGTGTTACTATAATTATTTCTACGACACAAATGCCACTTCCTCTCCATGGAGATATTTGTCATTTTTGTGCACTACTAGAGAACCTCCTCTCAACACTGGTTAAATATATTTCCGGCCCTTAGTCCCCAGCAGCTCTAGAGCCCCTAACACATATGCGGCCATGCCAGGGATACAGCAGAGTGCACTAAGAATCTCTAAGTCCGGGCAGACCGCCTCTAGAACAAAAACTTTGCAACGCGCAAGCATAAACATTTAATATGTAGGGAAGCTCAGCTGGACTACTATAGCAACTCTCGGACATTAACTTGGGTAACATACGATTATGCGAGGTTGGCAAACCGCGAGATGACTTCACAGAGTAGAGTAGAGGGTGTATGCATACTTCCCAGGAACTCAAGAGAAAACAGATCGCGGTGCTGGTGTCTTTTTCAGAATTCTTAAACACTTTCATTGGACATTGCCTAAAAAACTAGCCAAATCATGGATACGTTTAAACAAATGGGTGCGGCTTAGCCCTGCTAACCTCTGATATGAAAAGCCTAAGCTTGGCTTAGTCTGGTTGAGTCTTGTTTTCGTTTGGTTTACCTTTGATGTAGCTGTATTGCCAAACACGACACACTGCTGTTTGTTCCCGTGCAACGCTAACCGATGGACGCTCGGCCTCACTTTCATTCCCGTCAAACGCGGCCCTCCTTTTCGCCGTGCGCAAGTCGAGTCACGTAGCCTGAGACGACACACCGGCGCATACGTGGGAGGCTGTGGAGTTGGTCGGCTGCCTATAAGCTGAGCGGTCGTGACCGCTCGCTGCTCAGCTGATCAGTCGAGCAGAGTATGAAAACGGGGCCTTGCGCGCAGCGCCAAGGAGACCCGGTGAGTCACGAGATGCCCTGCAAGCGGTGTGTCGCAGGGGGTTTGTCTGCGGTCAAAAGGTGATCTTGCGCATCCGCGGTGAAACCACTGGACGAAAGTAGTAAATAATTGCTTTAAAACTCACAAATTACGCACCCGTAAGTGTACTCTCATTCTATACAAGGTGCTTTCCAAGGCATTAGCTACTTACAAAAGCGACAGGGTACACTTTCAAATACTAAAAAACAGGCTGAAGTTAGAAAGGGCTATCAACCATGGATCACATCAGTGTCTTTATCTTGTGGTAGGAGGAGGAGCATGAGTACACTTTATTAAGGTTAGCGTTATTAAAGTAATATAAAAATGTGCGGCGTGTAACAAACCGCTTTATATAACACGTTTAGAGAAAAAAAAACCGTTTCATAATGTGCACACAACAAAAGTGTTGCTGGCATAACAAAGACCAAGGAAAAGAGGGAACTTGAATAAACCTCCAGGACGACAAGTGAAGGGATCTACTGCTAGGTTAATCCTCCCCAAACAAAGCAAAAAATTCCCGATCACAAAGGGAGTAAGACCGATTGACGCCAATTGCCTGGATAGCATGTCTGAGGGTTAATTCAAGAACCTCTAGTGCAAGCGAACAATATTTCCGATACACAGAGAAGACTCGAGCAACTTCTGGTTTGCCGATGACAGTCTTGTACAGCTTTTATGGGGAGCAGCTTCAAAAACTTGTGCTCTTCCTAAAGTGGCAAAGCTTTGCAGTAGGGTTCAAGTTTATTTTGATGGAGTGGGAGCCCTTTAGACAAGCGGTAATAACATTGCGGAAAATTTCTCTGAACACTCGCCACTGCTTGGCGTCCCTCTCAGATCGGCTTTCGGCCCCACATCGGAGCAGAGGACGGCCTTGAAGCGTTCTCTACTTCCGTACTCACAGGAGGACGCACTTGTCGTATTCGTTCTATTCTTGCCCTAGATGTGAAGAAAGCATGCGACAATGTGAGCCATCAAGCAATCCTACAGATACTGCGCTAGCTTGGGTGCCCGGCGCCTGTGGTGTCCTTTATAGAGTCGTTTTTACACACCGCACATTTTTCAATTAGAGTTTCAAGACAGGCGGTTGGCTTCTTTTCAACATGCCGCGGGGTACCACAATGCTCGGTCCTGGTACCCATACTGTTCAACCTTGCCCTTCTCCCGCTCGCTTGGACAATAGGGGCATTGAAAGATCTAAAATGCCTCATCTATGCGGATGATATCACGCTCTGGTGGACACTTCCAGGCATTGCGGATCAAGAACACGCTCTTGAGAGTACTTTAAGTACGGTTGACACGTGGTGCAAACACATGGGACTCATGCTATCCCGAGATAAGACCGTGTTACTTATCGTCAGTAATCGAAGGGCTCGACGAAAACTGCAAAACCGACCCCTTTTACTAAATCTTTATGGCGAGCCAGTGACGGAAGTTACTTTCATGGTAGTCAGCGCGAACGAAAACAATACACAGAGAAAAGAATAGACGACACAGGCGCTGTTCTCTCCTCTGTGTATTCTCTTCTCTGTGTATTGTTTTCGTTCGCGCTGACCACCATGAATGCGATCCAACTCGCCCAATTTGCTACCTTGTTACGGAAGTTACTTGTCACCGCATCCTAGGCCTGGACGTTGCAGCCTCCGGCTCAGCTACGCCATGGCTCCGTTGAGCTCGCCGGCGTGCCCTTCAACTGCTACATCTAGTTCACCGGATTTCCATGAAATCGGGAGGAGCTCGCACAGAGATGGCTCGGCTTCTTATACGGGCAATCCTGCAGCCACGTATCACGTACCAGGCTCAGTTTCAGTACATGACAACGGCGGAATGGGATCGTCTAGAGGCCATCAATGGAGAAGCCATGAGGACTATTACCTGCCTTCCTCGCTTAACGCGCATCTCTACATTACAGGAAGAAGCTGGCCTTAACACGATAGATGAGTTGGTTCACCAGCAGCGGCAGGCACGATCTCTTAAAGTGCCGTTGCACCCATCTGTGGCTGATTTAAGGCGGTATATGGGTCTCCAAATTAACACGCCGCCAGATCCCTCTCCAGAACCCCCTCCTTGGACCCGAATATTAATTATTGACTGCAAGCCTCTGGGTCGGTCAAGCCGTGTGGTGCCGCAACTGTCATCCAGTGCTGGCCAAGATACGTTTTACGTCGACGCCAGTATTTCAGGAAGCCGTATTACCACAGCCGTCGTTAAACCAGCCGTGCAGTTTTGTCAAACCCGCCATCACTACGCCCCTCAGAGGCCCCCGTCAACACTTGCTGAGCTCAAAGCGATTTTCGACGCCTTGACGGCTATAGAGCTGCTGAGGCCAGACCAATCACAACCTGTCAACATCTTTACAGATTCAATGCCAGCAGTCCGAGACCTCCGGAAAATACTTCATCAAGTGCCCATGTCCCAAACCATCCATGCGAAGGCTGCGGCCATTAGTTTCAGAGTGGAGATTACTTGGGACCAGAAGACGTCGACCCCTGGACAGCAACAGGCGGATGCGGTGACTCGTATACCTCTAACGACGCATCCACTGCCCTTATTTCCAGTTGACGCAATGTCAGTTTTCCACCGACAAAAAAGACCTTCGGCGCTCCACACGCGCACTTATTCCACCGTGTCGATCAAACCTCCCTGGTGGGCTCACCCGCCGTGAGGAGGTGGCGCTACGAAGGATTCGCGTCGGGGCTGCTCTTACACCAGCTGTCACCCACACCTGGTCCGCGGATCGACGGGCTCCGTTTGGCCGGACATGTCCATTTTGCACCACGTCGGCATCGACTGCAGACATTCATCATCTTCTGTGGACTTGCCGTGGCCTCCAATGTTCCCGACAGCAAGTACTACATAGTGTGGGACTCAACCCAGGCCGGCCTCCCGATTACAGACGCTGGCTTTTTGGGCCGTATCACCGGAGCCTTTCAGACTTTCTTAGTGAAAACTTCCTATTTACGTACATTTAAACACACTCTCCTCCACTGTTTTATGCTGCAGAGCAAACTTTCGCAATTAAAAAAAAATTCGGGAGAGAGAAAGACAGTAGTATTTATACTTATAAAAAAGGAAGGAACTTGTTCGGATTCCTCATTTAGTTATACCGTTGGATCTTGCTGCCTTTCCCGACTCGCTCCACCAGCCGGAACATATTACGACAAATACTCCACAATAAGGCAGCCTTAGCGGTGTTTTCGTGGTGGGGCGGTTTATCAGCCGTTTTTAAATAAGAAGGTCACAGTTTGAATCCCAATCTTCAAAATTATTTGTTTCTTTTTTCATGTATTTAGCAGGGATCGTTCATTAATTTTTGTGAGCAGGTTTTTCTGCCGTTGCACTTCCTTACAATGACTGCGGTATTGATGCTCGTGGCCTCTATGTGGTTGTGATTCGTTCAAGGTAAGTTCGATTCGGTGCAGATGGGCTGGGTTAGGGTAGGTTAGGCGATGATACATTACGTTACGTTAGGTTCTGTTAGGTGCGTTTGGTTTGATCAGGTTATCTTAACACGCGTTAGGTAGTTTCTTGCCCTTACTTTTGTCACTGGTAGATAAGTGCTACGGGAATGGCAAAATGCTAGCTTATTTTGAAGGAAAATGAGCGGTTCCACAAAGCTTGGAGAGAAAGTAGAGCACGTCTGAAGACTCGATGGAGCGATAAGACCAGGAAACTTTTATGGGGAAGAGATGACTCGGGAAGTCCAGTATAGAAACTGTTGGAGGGTAACATAAGACGCACTCTTCTCTTAGGGGGCCTACATGGGCTGATGATGAATGTTATGGGGATAATGGTGATTACGATCACAATCGACTCAAAGGAGACTCACCGAAATACATGTGAACAAATCGCTGCAGGACATTTCCTCGCCATTGATCACTTTTGTCACAAGATTGTCTTTAGCCAGTACCCAAACCACGAACTCCTGGAGGTGGGACTTGAAGTCGTGTTCCATTTCGGGAAGGCAGCCCACATTTGAGAGCCCGGACGCCACCTGCATCATTTCCGAGGTTTTCCAACGTACGTGCACGGCAAAGAAGCGCAGAATACCTGGCGGCCCGGATACGGCAGCAGAAAGCAGCAGATTTCCGAAAAGGAAGATCTTATACGATCTCGCAACTTCTGGTGTTCTGATTCAGGCCGTGAAGTGTTGAGACACGTGTGTAAAAACGTTGTACCACCCCTTTTTCCACACGGAACAGAGAGGTGATGTTGCCAGTCGCGCACAAGAAACACGAGCTTCTGGAACGGCCTTTCCGAGCCTTCACGTTTCTGAAAAAGTAATACTCTTGAAGAATACCGCAATTCTGTGATATTAGGGCTAAGCGTTTGCACACCTGAGCCAATAGGGCGTACTCTGTGAAGTACTGAAGGTTCTGGAGGTCGTTCTCTTGTATGTTCTGCGACAAGTTGTACACCTGTACCGAGCTGATCAGGGTGCTCAGTGCAAAAATGGTCACACAATCCTTCGTAGTGGCTTTGGTGTCAAACGTTCCCTGCGTGTCCATGAGTAGAACAGCAACCTGACTGCCGTCTTCCCTGGTAACCTGAAAGAGCAAGAATATTATAAAAGGGTAACGCCTTCTTGCATGGCGTACGAACCAGGAACAGTTCGTCCCAGACGAGAATGCCCATAGTGTGGCCCTCTGCCCCGTGACTCCAAGAGAAACCTTCCAGAGGTGTAGATGCGCTGCCCAGCCAGTCGTCTTGCTCTCCGTTGTGCATGTAACGGAGGAAGATGTTCAGAAGAAAGGACTTGCCCTTGCGGAATGCACCAGCCACCGATATGACCACCACTGGCTTATCTTGAACATCCGGGTGCAGCAAAATCTCCCTCAGTTTCTCCTCATTCAATTCAAAGCCACCACCATCTCTGCGACTGAAGATCTGTACAGCCTGCCCGCCGGTCACCCGCCTTGAAGTCATGTTCCTGCGGACGCCGAAACATCGCTGATTTGCGTGGTACGGTTTGTAAACTACAACACGACTGAGCATATAAGGTGGTTTTGAGTTCAGTGGGAGACAATTATAACACGGCCATCTTGTGAGCTGTGTTCAACCGTGGCGTCACAGGTCACATTAAGTTTACGCTGATCTTTTTGGTCAATGTTAAAAAAATTATTACCTTTCATGGTACGTATATTTGTGTCCTGAAGCCCAATTTTACCAATAAGTTTCTCTCAAATTATACGGTTTTTATTATTCCTGGATGCTTATGGCATAAAACTTTTGTTTGGTCTTTCAACCTTGTGATGTGGGGTTTCTTGTGTTTTAAAGTTAGTCCTGAAATTTTTACAATTGCTCTGAAGGAAGGGTAGATTGATTTCCATTAAATTCTGTTCGAAAAGACAACCGCTGAAACAAAAGACGCCGTGAGTAAATTATTTCTAGGTCAGGAGGCGGCGCTGTGTGTATAAACAAAAATTGCACACAAAAAAGCTCACAACCATGAGCAGATCTATTGTGAAAAAAAATATAGAAAGCTCACAAAACAACAAAATATATTAAACAATGTTTGGTAAAGATACGTAACGTTTTAGTCCAACGAATTTGAAGAATCGAATAATGACTGGGCATTAGGATATTTAAACAAGTCTGCTCTTTGCACAGACAGAAAACATACATCATATCTAACAAGAAAGAAGTCTCACCTAACACTTGTTTGTTCCTTCGAAGAATAAAATTTAAATTGTTCCCTCCAAGATACTAAATTTTCCCCAATTTCTGTCTTACTTGTCGACTTTCGGAAGGCACTTTGTGAACCTCTTATTTATCAGAGAAATGTAGTTACAAAAATTTAAGTCTCTAGGTCAAGCAGTTTCGTATGAGTGTTGAAGAATCAGTAAAAAGGCCGCGCTCTCCCGTGTGCAATTTTATAGAACTCGGCTGCTGTAGGTGTCAAGGTGATACTCAAAATATATGAACATACAAACCTGAAATTCTGTCATTAACTAACTGATGTTTTGTTTACTTACAGAAGTTAAGTTTCAAGAATTAGAGATCTCATCGAAACTGAAATAATGCTGCGGCTATGTTTATGGGCACAGGCAGCGCTGAAACGGGGTATACAAACATGATGCATAAATAAAAACAGCATTTCTAGCTGCCCGATAGCATTTCATTGTCAGTGTTGCCCCAAAAAGTGTGCTGTGTTGTATTTGCAGTGCGATAACTTCATTTTAAGTGCTGAGCACTTTAAGCGCTCGCCTTGTCGTCATAGCCCGCTCGCTAGAACCAAGCATATCGCCATGGCGTTACCATGTAGCCTGTCACGGTCTCTTAGACGCGGCGTAACGCAGAGGCTTGGAAAGCCAAGCGGCTATGCCAGGATTGATTTGATTGATTGATTGTAGGGTTTAACGCGCCGACGCAACGCAGGCGATGAGGCGCGCCGTAGTGGAGGGCTCCGGATTAATTTTGACCACCTGGGGATCTTTATCGTGCGCCGAAATCTCGTACACACGGGCGTTTTTGCTTTTCGCCTCCATCAGAAAAGCGGCCGCCGCGGCCGGGAATCGAACCCGCGACCTTGTGCTCAGCAGCGCAACGCCTTAGCCACTGAGCCACCGCGGCGGGTATGCCAGGATACACGAAGCGTGAGCTAAGGCTCAGCTGGTTATTCTTAGCTTTCCTGGTTGCCTAGGATTAGTTGATTATCACGCTTACTGCTGCTAATTATCCAATCCAAATCCAATCTAAATCCAATCCAATCCAAATACAATTCAATTCAATTCAATTCAATTCAATCCAAACTAATTCAATTCAATCCAACCAAATCAAATCCAATCAAATCCCAAGCCAATACAACCCAATCTAATCCAAGCCAAGCCAAGCCAAGCCAGCCCAAGCCAACCCAATCCAATCCAATCCAATGCAATCCAATCCAATCCAATCCTCTCGCTTGCTCAGCACGGCTCTCCAGGAGCTACGCGAAACTGGCCAGCCTCGGCCAGTGTAGCCAATCCAATCAAGTCCTATCGAAAAGAAGCCAACTAAACGCCCGAAAATTACCAAAAGCAACATAAACACAAGATACTCACAAGAATAACACAAGGGAAACTGACGAATCCCTGCTCTGCACTTACGACCGCTTTCACGTTAAGTGGAACTGCTTTATTTTTTTATTTTTATGTTACTTGTTAATGCTTCATTCTACATATGTTATCAAAGGTCCTAAAAAAATACAGACTGCGCAACAAAACAAAAACCGAGAGGGGGAGAAGGAGCACAAATTCTTTGTATGATCTACTGAGCGTGGGAGCTTCCGAAGTGCTATGAAATAAAAAAGCAACGGCCTGCCACAGTACCGAGACATACACTAAACTGTGCATATACTGCAAGGAGTAGACTACGATATAGTATTCAGAAATTTGGTTTGGGCCTTAACTGTGAAGTATTGTTGCTCGCAGGAAGACGGTTCGTCGATTATTACTTCCCACTACCCTGTAAGGGTATTGCTTGAACTTACATTTCTTGCCATTCACCATAGGGAAACGACACCCTTACACTATCGTATCTGTAAAATTTCCTGTTAGTGCAGCAGAGCCACCTGTGTTTGTCCCAAGAGATCAATTAAACAGCTTCCAATATCTGCAAAGTGTGGTGTCTCCCGTGTCACAGGTGGATACTTTCCCTGAATGGCTCAGTATATTGAGAACTGGTCAGGCGAAATGTTATCAATATTATTATATCAATCAGCTACGTTGCTTTCTTGCGCCGCCGGCAAATGGCTTCACAATACCGTTGTCGGCATGGAGTTTCATACTAACATACACTAGAGGGAAATCTGGCGCCTCTGTCTAGGGGAGCCGCGCTTCAGCGACCGTTCCGTCATGTACCGGCCAGGCACGTTCCACTTGTCCTTGGCATGGCTCCTGAACAGGCTTAAAAGTTGCCTCTGGCTCCAAAAAAGCGACAATATTACTCTACAAATTTTTTAAAATTTGCTTCGTAATTACAAAATGGAACATCCAGAAACATTTACTTGTCAGTAATTATTTAGAAGCTTTATGAACGATGCAGAAGAAAAAAATGCTACCTTTCTGGCTTCGCGACGAAAAAGAAGCCACATGGCTAGCTAAGCAAAGTAGGCAAGGAACGTCGCTAGCTGCAATGGCGCCACCCACGGCGGCTTGCGATTGCAGCACCAGATTTCCCTCTAGTATATATTAGTGTGAAACTCCATGGTTGCCGGGTTTTCTTTCTTTTGTATAAGGTATTGAAACTATAGTTTTTAAGCCACGGCCAGTTTGAAGAACACCACCTTACTAGAATGAAAAATGTGAGAACCGAAGTGTGAACATGTATACTGGGTTTCGAACGAGAACCCGAAATTTCGAGAAACTTCTGAAATAAATTGTGGCTAAGCAACTGGAAATGAGAAACTGCGACAGGTGAGGCTACACTACTTTCGCTGGCGGGTTCAGGGTGGGTTATTTAGTACTTTTGTAGTCACTTGTTGGCCAAGTGGACAAGTGTCAGCTGGTCTTTTTTGTTTATCTCACTACTTTGTACCCTACACGTTAAGTTACCTGCTTTCCCTAAACAAATGCACGTAGCAAAAATTTGGATAAGTCATAGAAAGACAAGCAAAACGCGGTTACTTTTTCTTTAGAATTGTAATCTTTGCCGGATAATGTGAAGTATCACCGCTATATTACGAATGAATTTAGATGCAGTGCAAACACGCATTATCAGTGTTTTTTTTTCAGAACGCATAGTCCTTGTTTGGTTGCGTACTTCCGTCGCACACATGCTGCGATTATTTGTCAAAGATGCACCGCGAAACGAAAAGTTATCGGACATACAAAAGCAAATCAATTTTTCTTACTCTTCCAAAGGGCTGCCCGGCAAGCTTTCATCCACGTTCATAGCTCTCCTCTTCGCAGGTTTGTGCGCTTTACACTGCTCGGAGCACCACAGCACGACCGGTGTCTAATGAGAAAGCAGATTCAGAATGCGCTTCGCCAGAAGAATTTCATGGAATGAGTAGAGACGTTGGTGAACCTTACTCTCCGAAGTCTTCTAGTACTCCAAAATACTGGAGTACAAAGTACTTTAGGCCTGCAAGAAAAGCCTACGAGAGGCCACTACCCATCGTATTCGCTGCAAAAAGTTAGAGGAAGGAACGGTGTTTTACGACGGCAAGCGGCGCGCCATAGCGACGGCGTTGCAGCAACGGCAGCCAAAAAGTGACTAATCAAGGCCCTCCCTCCCACCTGCATCGAGCCGACACCTGGGATACATAAGAGCTGAAAGAGGGTAGACGGCTGCAAGAACGAGTAAAGCTGGAAGAGGAATCGAGTGAGTGTGAAAGAGAGAAGGAAATGGAGCTCTCTCAAGATTACGTTTCCCTCTTTACGGAATAGGTATATCGGACATTTTATGCTTTTCTTGTCTGTGCCGCGACGTGCTCCCAACGAAGTTCCAAACGGCACCTTATCACGGCCACAGTCCTTTCTGTCTGTACATTGGACACCACGTGTCGCGCTCTGTACACTTCCTCCGCCCTTGAAAGCTCCTCCAATCATCGTTTGTGGTTATCATCGCCTGATAGGTATCGCGCTACGAGTTTACAATACGTTCCCCACCGAACGACTGTTGAAACCAACTCCGCCGTGTTGCAATCGTTTTCGAAGTCTGCCCTGACGCCGCTTGATGATTAAAAAAGATGTATTTCCCCGAATAAAATGGTTGTTTTTCTCTACCCTCTCGTCTCTTGTTCTGCTCTGTGAACGTGTCTCCGTGTAGGCGCAAATACTGATGTGTAACATTTATCAATCAAAATGTATTAGATTCAAGTAACATTTATGAAGTCAACTCAAATTGGTTTTCCTTAGAAAGGAACTTTTTGCAAAAATTATTCAAGTATGCTGAGTGAGATCAAACCTAATACTCCCGATTTTCCAAATTCCCTCGCAGGGTACCAGCTCTTACAAAGAAGTACAGCTCAGATCCAGTAAGAGTCTGTATCCACTGTCAAGAAACAGACCCAGTCCAGCTAGATGTGACGATCCAGATCCCTATCACGCTCAAGTTCCCCATTCTTCTCCAAAAACAGACCACTAGCCATACAGACGGTAGAGGAGAGAAAAGCGGCCAGGTTATGTGGGGTTCTCTTATCTCTGCCACTGACCGACTCGCCTCTCCTCTGCAACAATGTAGCGAGTGCACAAGTTTCACCCACAAATTTAAATGCCGAGGAGGGTCATACAAGCTCTCAAGTAGTTCATATGGCGCCTAGAAAAACTCGTGGACTATCCAGTGACCCTCAAGACACGAAGATTATCCCAGGGAGGCGTCACATGTACCGAAGGCACCTTTAATCGAATCAGCAGATAGATGTGCTATGAAGCGCCAAACAGCCAACAAAGAAAAAAGAAGCCAACCCGAGGCCATCAACATATAAACAATATATGCGAGTTCTTACAGTTGCTGCCCGGGTACTCAACCACCTTTAAACCAGCACCACACAAATAAGTAATCCGCTCTGGAAGGTGCGAAACATCTGTCACAAAGGGGAGAGTCTTGAAGCCCAGAGTACGTCCATCATGGGCTGCCTTCCCCGCCGGTAGAAGTCATATCATCATTCAGGATCGGTGACACGGCTTCTGAGCTGCCCATAAAAAATGTGCCGTCATGACCCTGCCCCGTATGAAGGTCCGAAGCTGCCTGTTAGCGAGCGCGAAGCTCTCGAGCGAGCATCGCGAGAATGAACAATGCATTTTCTCTTTTCTGGCTGACGTGCATCAAGTGTAGCGCGAGCGCCCCTTCATCGACCGTCCCGTCGTTTGCGGCCGTATCCGGTCGAGTCCTGGCTCGCAGTCGTTCACAATTTACCGCCAACGGGCGAACCGATAAGCAGCTTTCGAGTTTTGCGCATCTCTCTTGCGACCCCCTCATCCACGGTCACAAAGTAAGGAATGACGCAACGTCTTAGTAAATTAGGAGAATGAAGAAGTCGCACCTCGCTGCGCTGATCAAAAGTACATTCATGGACAAATAAAACGCGATCACGAAAATACGAACCAGAACACGCAGAACAGCGCGATGTTTACCCATGCAACTCAAATTGGTGCGTAGTCTAAGAAGAGTAACAAAATCTCCGTCCATGTCCGCTAACGTGAATTCTGGAGAGGGGCGGAGCATGAAAGGTATCAGTGCATTCTTGGCGACTTGTCGTTTTTGCCCACGGAGATGAAACCGTAACGTGAAACCTGAATAGGGGCGAAGCATGCAGCGTGTAAGATCATTCTTGGGGCCTTGCCGTTTTTTTCCACGGCGATGAAACCGTTGGACAGTAGGGGTATAGAGCTTTGCTTGAAGCACGAAGCGTTCTAGCGCAAGGGGTTAGAAGACGAGTGTCCCGGCGTTTTAATACCATAACTACATCATACTACGACGACATGAGACGACGACGATGAGAGATGATGACAGCCCGAGACCCTAAAAGGCTTCACTACTAAAAGTTGATATTTGTCGCTTTCCAATTATGCTAATAGCGAGCCGTTCTTGTTCCTCTACGACCAGCATTTTTCTATTTTTAGTGTTGGGATTCATAATTTTGTGCTCATAGACACCATCAACCGTGTACAGCAGGCGCCAACGTCGGCTGTATGTTTGTTCTGCCTTTTATTACAGGGAGCAAGGTCGTTCGGAGAACTTACTGCAGTCGGTGGGGATCTTTGAGAGGATATACTGCTGCTTTTTCTCAGATACGTGATAAAACCCCTGCGATAAGAGTATCGGCGGACGAATGTTCGCTCGGAAAGTGTGCGCACTCCAAGGACGGCCCACCAGAGTGAAGGAGCACCTGCTTTTTGCAGACAACCGAATACTACGATACGAACCCTACACACCACTGCGGAAAATTAAAATGTATTTTGTGTGCAGCAGCCAAAACCCATGGAGCAGTACTAAAATCCCCCAGCTGCTCTCTTTGTTGTGGCGGCCCGCTGGGCAGACACCAGAAAGTCGAGCAGTCGCCATTCCAGGCGAACATTCAAAAAGACACTATAGATATCCCCGTTGTAATCGTGTCTTCGTCAGTTGGTCGTCTGTTTAGGCTGCACAGTGGCGGGTACTTCCAGCGCTGTTTACAGATTGTAAATTATCAGGAAAACCGGTTTGCTCCTTCATTCCCTGATACCCTATTGTTTAGTGTAGGGCACCTATTATATCAGTCTGATGGTACCTGATACAAACGATGGCATTTGGATGCGGTAACAAAACGTTTGTACAAGCACTGACTCAGTGAATTCGATAGGTGCTTTATCTCAACCGAGTGTACCTTAGCTCTGTTACATGGCCTGTTTTGCGTTAAATGTTTTCTTGCAGGATTGAGAAACGTTAGACAAAAGAACTGACATCTTTGAAGTCTTCAGTACAGAGCACACCCCAGGCTCTCGAAGGCTTTAGAAAGAAAGAATCTCGGAGTAGAATCCGTGATACACAATGGGCATAAATATGGAATCATATTGAAACAACTTTATCGAACCATGTCCGACTGCTCTCATCAAGCTGAACGGGAGAGTGCGGGCTACAGATAATGTAAGCCTGTGGACCTAGCTTAAAAAATGAAGATACGACTTGTCACACTTTCTACGAGGAGGTGAAATTGGCAATAAATGAGGCAAAACCAATAACATGCGATAGTGATGGAAACACTTATGTGGCAAAGACGCACCTTCGGGAACATGCCGAGAAAACGTTACCTGAAAAGATACGCTGATTAGCTAACAAGAAACTTCAGACAGTTTATAGAAATTTGCCAAAGGAAAAGACAGGGAATAAACATGGCAAAACCGTAACGGAGAAAGCAAAAATAAAATTTACTACTACTACTCCTACATTCCAAGTGGTGATCCGGGTTTATGCATGTATGTAGTGTAAAATTGCGTGTCTGTCTGTCTGTCTGTATGTATTTGTGAATAGAATGACTGTGGCGGTAACATTTTCATCACTTGGCAGCTTCTTCGAAAGTTATCAAGATGACGTGCTCAGGCGTCAGAGAACTGGAAGATGTTGTTGAAGACGTTGTTACACTTTTGGAGCCTTTGATCTTGTAATCAAGTGGGAGTAACACACTTCGCTGAACACAAAAATAAAATGCAAGCAGAGGAAGTCAGGCCATATAGGGTCAGAGGAATTCCTTTCTTTACTAACCACGAAACTGTTGAGCAAATCGTGTGTGTGTATCGCGTCCGCAGGTTCAAAATATTCATAATATGCCGAGCGCTCGTGCACGCGCGTCTCGAGTGCACGTTCGTCGAGCTTAGCATACCCACTTAAGGAGATTGCACAACGTTGGCAAAGAAAACCTCCAGCATTCGCCGTATCGTGGCAACACTTTCTCGGAACGAGAAATACACGTCATAGCGTGCGCCCCTCGTTCGTTCGTCCTCGCGTCGTCGGGCGCATGCACTCTGTACTGTAGAAGAGCCGTGACTTGAATGTCAGAGTTGCTGAAGGTAATCACTGACTCCACATGGCCCAGCCGCGGATAGTTCGCAAGGTCGAGGAAGAAACCGAGCTTCGGGATGCTCGGCCTGCAAAGCATCAAGTAGAGACGATAAGTCGCGCTTGCAGAATGGCGTACGAAAATGTCGACCAAAACGACGAGCTCACTCTGGCCTTGATCAAGGTGATTGAAGTGCCAAGCCACTGATGTCAACCACGACACTACAACGATGCTAAAACTCACCTCCGTGTCCGTCAATGACGACGAACAACAGCTTCGTCATTCACGTGTGGCGCCCGACTTCAACCTTTCCTGGATTGTTTTGATCATGTGACACCCCACTGTGCAAGGTGCTGTATCCAATGTGTTTTCTGGGTAGACAAAATATTCAATATACAAACATTACCGCCCACTCTAGCGCTGCCACTAGGAAGACTGCCGGCAAAACAACTGCAGCTAGTAGTCTTTTATTGCAATAAAATTAGTAATTAACATTGGATTACTTCCTTGTACACAGGTTATTGTGCAGTTTCAAAGCGTTATTTCAGCACCAATTTGTTTTTATGTATGGAAGAGAGCACATAACCGGAACGTTAGGCGCGAAAGAGGCCGGCTGAGGAAGTGTATTTTCGTTCGTACTTGGCTCTAAGGCATATGAGATCCCGGCTACTTGTAAAATTCAAAGCACTTGAACGCATGCCTCACAACAGGGCTCATTGCTGGATTTCAAGAGACGTCGCCTGAAAAGAGGTTTTCGCTACATGACAAAAACGTAGGCTGTTGAGCCGGTATTCAAACGTTATTCGCCGAGTTTATTCCAATTGTCTACATGGCCGTAAAAACTAGATATACAACAGTCATTTCTGAATTATCTCTCATTCTCTTCATAATTCTGCAAAGGTAAAAAGCCGCCTTTCCTAAATTAAATTGCCCTGCATTGCGCAAAATTTTCTTCAACAGACGCAGCTCACATTCTAGGAAGGGAAGAACGATTGTAATAAAACCGGCTTTTAAAATGGTGCAAGCACTAAGGGATAGTTATAACGGTAAAATAAATTAATGTTGAGGGTTAAAAATTTTCCTCAATGGCTGACTGGTCTGACACTTTTTTTTCTTTTTTCAATTTAATTTATGCCAATGAAGAGAGCAGAACATCCACTTCGAAAAATATATCCCGTGTATTTGTTCAACCCACCACGCTTTAAAAACCTGCAGGCGGTTCTAGAGGCTTTGCAAGCATGCATACGAAGAACAGGCACGATCAAACACCGCGCTCGCATAGAACGCAGATATTTTTGTGACACTTCAAGCCTTCTGAAGAGGACAGACCATGTGCTGAAAAATAGCGGCGCTCTATCCAAAGCTGATTGCCTTAAATGTCCCATTTTGCAAAAAGCCGTCGTCGCCGCCGTCACTGTTGTTTTCCGGCACAAAAAATGGAGGCCGCGGCCAAGAGGGAGTCAAGGTGCATTGGAGTTCTTGTGGGGTCTGACTCCGGCTTCCCAGAGAAGAACTCGAGTTTTCTACTTCAGCGCTACCTCCGCATAATGGCAGCGGGCAGCAATTATTACAAATGTTTTAGGTGTTTTAGGATCCCCGCATGTCGTCGTAGTTTGTCCGGGTGACAGTATCTAGCCACCGAAGTCAAGCGGTGCCACGCACTTAAACAGGGGCTTCGAAAAGATCCCCACTTCCAAACGGAGTCGAACCTAGGTCTCTCGCTTTACGAAGTCAATGTGCACCCCACAAGTGCGCCCCACAGGCATATTTTCACCTCTGTTGCATGGGAGAATGCGCTGAAATATTACAGCACGATGACACTAAATTGTCCAGCAAACAAGAGAATACACAAAGGTTAGGAAAAAGCGGCCACTGGCCTCAATACCGAGGTTCCTTTAGAAACCCTGGTTGCCCAGTTTGCCACCGCAGCGACGCGATCGCCGACCTCCACCACTTGCTGTAGTCCTGCCTCGCTTTGAGGCCGACGAGACTGCGACACCTTGCGGCGACGGGCCTCCGCGTAGATGACGCCTCCGCATACGCCGCATGGATACATGGGCGCCACCATCGTTCACTCCTTGACTTCATCCGCTAAGCGAACATTTTCAATTTCATCTAATCACCATCAACTCATATCCCCATATATGCCCTGCACAAAATGAACGTTCATTGAAAAAAAAAAACACAAATACAATACGCTAAAGTTAGGAGAAGCAGAAATACAATACTCATATGAAATTGCAGGGTTGATCTTTTCGCTGCGCCGTTGCCATGAAGGATCCCGTTGCTGGACCGCAAAGAAGTACACAATAATATAACATAGGAAAAATAATATTAATTAAGGCTAATTAGCCTACATTAGGAAAAACCTAATCCAGTGTCTCTTTATAGGTGTGGTCAGATGCTGCGGCGGCCTCTCTTAACTAGGTGGTGGTAACACACATTTATTTTATGTAGAAGGGATACAAAGACGCCATGTTACGCTTTAGCGAATTTTGGTGTCGAAGGGAGAGCGATTAGGTAATGGGAGTTAGGGAAAAAGTAGGATACATGCAGCGGTACATCCAATTGGGGTGGTATTAAAGGAAATGGTGAAGGCCAGAGTTCTCGACGAAGTTTCGTAGAGCGGCGATCAGGCGCCGCTCATCGCTCTGATTGAAACTATCAACGCCAGGGTGATACTAGAACTAGTATGGAGAGGGAGCCACATCCCATTGTCCAATTCCTGCTCCGCTCTTGACAGCTTTACGTTAGGTGGGACTGCTTTAATTTGTGGTGGTTCTTAATTTCTTGATTCGTAGCACGTACCCATGCAGGCGGTTTTGATGGTGACCCCAAGATGGGTGGCTTCTCTTCTCTGGTATTAGCGCTGGAGATTTTGTTATGTGCGTGGTAACGCTTGACGACAGCGCTGGAGTTTTTTATTTATCTTTTGCTAAAGCAACTATGCGAGCCGGGGACTCGGTGGTCGCCGGGACGCCCGCGGTAACGAGCGCTGGAAATTTTTTTTTCCTTCTTGGTGTTTTCGCCAGTTCTTTTAATACAAAGGGTTTGATGCCCGGGTACACCAAGACCTCACCGGCGTCTTATCCGTTACGGAAATGACGTCACCAAAAAAATTTCCTTTGACGCGGCTCCGCCCGCATTCGAACCACGAGCTCTCTCGGTGCAATGGGAGGTACATCGCGCTATGCCAACTGCGCTATGGATTCAAGCGCAAGTAGATTCACGAACGCGCCTTATATCTTTCCCACTACCTTCTTTATTAGTTGGTGCTGCCGTCTAGGAGAGGCGAAGAGAAGTAGTTTATCATGACGCTAATGAGCGGCGACAGTTGGCGCCTCGATGCCAGCGTCTTCGTGTACGCCGGACGCGGCTGAATTGAGGCACCCTCCTTCACCTACTGTTTTCGGTTTCGGTTCGGTTCGGTTTTGTTCGCATGGTTTTCAAGAGGCTGTGGTTTCAGTCAGATTAAAGCAATGTTCCGGCGTGTGCAGTCCAGTGTCTAACACTGATGCGTCTAACGGAGCCATACCGACGTAATATAAATACCGAGGTGCAGGTTCATAAGGGTGCACAAAAAACATTTAAATGCTCCTGTGAAGGCATATTTCACTTTTGTTTTTTACCGATTCCTATGAAAGAGGCATCAACCACACCAGTTCCGTTATTAGAAAAAAAACACCGCAGCCATACAGAACACTAACTGACGTGTGTTGCCAGTCAGTTTGTCGCATTATTCAAACGCAGTGTCTGGAGTGCCATCCAACGCATGGAGGAAAGAAAAGCTTAGGAGAGGCACTGACGTCACACCCAGCGCAGCCAGAAACGCCATTTCTGTAAGTCGAATGGCGGACCATTGGCCCTCCATGCCATTGGCGGACTCTTTTTGCCTCTCTCTCTCGGTGCACCTTCTCCGCCTCCTCCGTCCTGTATCGCCTCTCTTGTCGTCTGCATTTGCCAGCGCCGAGCCGGCGGAAATCAGCTGATAGGCAGGTAGAAGGCCGTTTTGCAGCGCGTGACCGTGAACCTAAACGCGCGGTTACACTGTTACACGTCTTCAGTGTGGCCGCAGCAGGTTTGCGAAGCGGCTCGCTCTAACAATGCCGCAATGCTCGGTGCCAGGCTGCAAGTCGCGATCGGTACCCAAGGAATTGGGCGTCACTTTCCACCGGTTAGTGCATCATTCCTCTGACAAGTATTGCTGTACATTGGTGTGCATTCATCCGTTGTTTGCAATCGCCGCCGTTTATAGGTTCCCAAGCGATGGAGAACGCCGCAAACAGTGGGCGAACGCCGTGCGGCTACCGGACTGGAAAGTGCCCAAGTTTGCGTTGCAGTTTCACTGGCAATCCCAGAGATGATTAGTCAATTAAACGGCTGTTCTATATATATAGGTAAGCAGTACTTCATGCAGATTTCACGCTAAAAAAAATGTGAATGTTTTTATCGTTGTTCGCGCGTGCCTTCGATAGAATTTTTTTGCGAAGGAGGAGGAGGAGGAGGAGGAGGCAAAACGTTTTATTGAGTAAAAAAAAAAAAATGAGAGGCTGGGTGGCGTCAATAAACTTTTTTTCGCCAAGTTTGAACTTGTCTCAGTGTCAATAAATTCAAGGTGATATCAGTTGAAAACGTTCATACACTAACCTCGCAGTACATGAAGCGTTGAAAAGCGAAATCCAGAGCGAGACCACAAAAAGATCCAGATTCCAGATCCAGCACTCTTCCAGTCAACAGACGGATACCTACTAAGGTAACAGGACGATGAAATTATATCAACTGGGAATCTACCTTGTAACAGTTGCAAAGGCACTGCCGCGCAATGCCGGCCTAGCAAACTATATATTGCAGCGGCGATAACCAAAAAATTGAGTTGCGAATCGTTCGGTTGCAAGTCGCCTACGTACTGCACACCGTGTATCACTTCCCGAAAATCTACCTGACGGGTGTCCGCGCGTACGACGGGACGGCGCGTTCACGATATCTGTACTTCAATAGGCGCGTCGTGATCGCGACCGGAGCAAAAGCTTGACGCGGTACAAGGTGCACTTGCAAGTAGAAATTAAATGACATATTCACATCGGCGCAGCTGTCGCAACTCGCAGCATCCTTTTCGAGCTCCGCAAGACCACAGCGCAGCAAAGCGAAGCAGCAATCTTCGCAATCGGACGACAAGGCAGGCGCTGCCTTTCCTCCATGACTGGCGAACGGCGGGCGGGCTGTTGCTAGGACGCCGTTGCTAACGCGACTTCCAATGGCCGCCGAAAACACGTGACTTCCTCCACACTTTTGCCAATGCGCGGGGATAGCTGGGGGCCTCTCCTAAGCTTTTTTTCCTCCATGCATCCAACGGCACTCTAGCTGATCGCTGCAAGCATGGCTAGAGGGCCGTCCAACGACATTCGATTATTTAAGACTAGGCTAGCACTGGGCCAAACGTCTGCCGTTGTAGTGTAGTGGATACTTCTTCACTTCTTGAACCATAAAACGGCTGTTCGAATCCGGTCCTTGCCTCGATTGTTTTTCTTTTTATCTCTAAAGTGAACTATAATTTTTATGGCTTGGGTTATTTTTGGTGCTTCAAATGATTTCTTTCTGTGCGTTAAGTCATGTTATGCTATGTTTAGGCTAGGCTGCCTTGCTTTACGTTATCTAGATCGGTGTATTGTCAGATACGGCACTTGTTACAAAACGCCGGTGGACTTCGATATAGTGGAGTGCTTATAACACGGTCGTACGGAACTCTAGACACGGCCTTAATCAAAACCAAAAGAGGAAGAAAGAAAATCGAATCAATAAACAGTCGAAGCAATAAACACGCTTATAAAGGAGTCTTTGGGCAACAATCACCAGAACTTGCCTCAAAGAACGTAAACAGACGGAGGTGTCCCGGGAACTTTTATAGTCCTTGAGCTTCACAGTGCCGCAAGAGCAAGTGTACGTGCCGGAGTTGAAATGTTGGGCTGCAGGGGAGGCGTTACGTCGCCGGCATTGTTAAGAGAAGTGGGCACCCTATTTATGCAAGTTACGGGTTTTTTCTCAGCGCTAAATGAACGCCCTAACTAAATGCACTCGCCGAAAAGCTGTAGCTGGGCCCCAGGGCCCAAGGAATTGTTTGCAATGTTTAAACACTTGTTTTACTGTTTCCACGCTAGAAAGACAATCGCGAAATCCGGGTAATGGTGCCAGAAAGAGAGAGAGTTTTAATAATAATCATTTCGAAAAGCATGAACACTCCGCTTCAATGTTTAGCGCTTATTTCGGGCCATTTACAGAACTCATGTTTTCGCAATTTCCATAGGCAATTTCCCTGGAGTAGAACCTCGGTATCCTAACGGTTCTTAGGGATACTGAGGGATCGGAAAAAACACAAAGGCTGAGATTCACCCCCACATGGACTAACGCAAACAACATGGCCACATCTGTTACAAACGTTAACCAAAACTGCTTGCGTATTTGAATGGGCAATTTGGGTAAACAGTGGATCGCAGAACTTTTTATAGCCATTTAACAAAAGTTATGTTTGCGTTTTTGAACATCCCACCTAATGAACACTTCCAAGACGTAAGAAATTTACCCCAATTTTATGTATAATTGCAGCAGTTCTTGGTTAGAATTAATTAGTCAGTGAGTCGGGAGGCTCTGTTCATAGATATAGCACCAAACAAGCGCCTCGGTTCAAGGCAATCCCACAACTTGAACACCCTAATTATGCTTGGTTTAATCTATGCCTTTGGACTCAAAATATAAACTCCAGGGCTAGGAACGGTTGTTCGAATCTGTACTAGGTGCGGCAAGTAATACAGAGTTACGGGTAGCGCTCTTGCTGTTATAAACACAAAAATATTCAAAGTGGTGAACAACTCTACAATTTGAATATCTGAAACCGCCTTCTTCGCTTTCAAACAAGGAGAGCCGTTCGTCACGGCTCTTCTACGGTACAAAGCGCATGCGCACGACGATAGGAGGATGAACGAACGAGGGGCATATGATATAACACTGCGGGCGTACGCTAGGAGGGTGTATGCTCGTTCCGAGTAAGTGTCGCCACGATACGGCGAATGCTGGAGGTTTTTGTGGCCAATTTTGTCCACCCTCCCTAACTGGGTATGCTTGGCTTGACGAATGTGCGCTCGAGACATGCCCGCACGAGCGCTGAGCATTCTCTCAGTGTTTTTATACCAGCCGACACCATTCACAAACGATTGGCTCAAAGGCTGCGCTGTTAATACAGAAATGACAGCATCTGACCCTGTATGGCCTGACTTTCACTTGCCGTACTTGATTTTTGGGTTCTGCGAAGTCTGTGTTACTTCTAATTGGTTACAAGATCAAATACTTCATAAAGTGTAACCTTATCGTCAGCAAGGGCCTCCAGTTCTCTTCCGTATAGCACGTCATTTCGATAAGGTTGGAAGAAGTGCCAAGTGATGAAAATGTTACCGCCACAGTCATTCTATTGACACACAAATGCAGGCAGACAGATATACCGACACACAGACAGTCAGACAGACAAATAGACAGACACACAGACAGACCGACACACAGGCAATATTACACAATATACATACTTACATACATATCCAATATACATACATACCCAAATCGCCACTTAGAGTGTAGTAGTAGTAGTAGTAGTTAATTTTATTTTTGTTTTCTCCGTCAGGGTATGGCCATGTCCATTCCCAGTATTTTCCTTTGGCGAATTTGTATACATTGTCTTTAGTTTCTTGCTAGCCAATTAGCCTATCTTTTCAGGTGTTCCAAATAACTTTTGATCTATTTTCTCGGCACGTTCCCGAACGTACGCCTTTTCCATATTACAGTTTTCATCGCTATCCCGTGTTTTTGGTTTTGCCTTGTTCATTGGCAATTCCATCTCCTCGTAGAAACTGTGATTAGTCGTATCGTCATACTTTAAAGTTGGTACGCAGGCTTACGTTATATGTGGCCTAAACTTTTTGTTCAGCTTGATCAAAGCGGTCGAACATCGTTCTCTAAAGTTGTTTCGCTATGGTTACATATTTTATGCTAATTAGGTATGATGGATTATACTTCGAGCTTCTCTCTTCCTCAAAGCTCTCGAGAGCAAAGGATGTGCCCTGTACTGAAGACATCAACAATGTCGCTTGTTTCTTGAACATTCTTCTATCCTGTAAGAACCCATATAACATCAAATTGCCCTTGCAACAGAGCTAAGCTATAGTCGCTAGAGATAAAGCTCCTCATGAATTTGCTGCAGCTAGCGCTCGTACAAACGCTTTGTTCCTGCGTCCAAATGTCGCCATTTGTACCTAGGTACCATCAGACTGATATAATAGGTGCCCTACACTAAACCATAGCATGTCAGTGAATGAAGGGCAGACCGCCGTTTCCTGATAATTAATAATCGCAAAGCAGTAAGCGCTTCCAGAACCTGCCATTGTAAAGCCTAAACAGACGACCACCCGCCGCGGGGTCTCAGTGGGTAAGGCGTTGCGCTGCTAAGCGCTAGGTCGCGGGTTCGATTCCCGGCCGCGGCGGCGCCGCTTTTCTGATGGAGGCGAAAAGCAATAATGCACGTGCCTACGAGATTTCGGCGCACGATAAAGATGTCCAGGTGGTCAACATTAATCCGGAGCCCTCCACTACGGCACGCCTCATCGCCTGCGTTGCGTCTGCGCGTTAAACCCTACAATCAATCAATCAAACAGATGACCAACTGACGAAGACATGATTATAACGGGGATTTCTATCTTGTCTTTTGGAACGTTTGCCCGGAATGACGAGTGATCGACTTTCTGGCGTCTGCCCAGAGCACTGCCACAACAAAGAGAGCAGCTAGGGGACTTAAGTGTTGCTCCACGGGTTTGCACTGCTGCAAATATTACACATTTTAACAGTTTCCGCACTCCTGAGTAGGGGTAGTATCGTAGTATTCGACTGTCTGCAAAATTAGCGGTGGCTTAGCTCGGCTATACCACGATATATTACCCTGAGCTAAGGTTCAACTGGTTATTCTTAGGTTCCCTGGTTGTATAGGATTAGCGGATTATCATGCTTACTGCTGCTAAAACGATTTCCAATCCAATCCAATTCAGTCCAGTCAAGTCCAGTTCAATCCAGTCCAGCCCGTTCCAGTCCAGTCCAGTCCAGTCACTTCTCGCGCATGCGCAGCACGGCTGTCCACGAGCCACGCGAACCCAATATCAAGCGGCTCCGGCGCACCGACAGACTTGGCTGCTGCGCAACGCAGGCGCACAGCTGAGCACGCGCCGGTGCCAGTGCGTGTACCGCGGTCGTGACGTGCGTCTGCTGTGGCTATGGCTATGATTTCCAATCCAATCCAATCCAATCCAATTTAATTCAATCCAATCCTATCCTATCCGATCCAATCTAATCCAATGCAATCCAATTCAATCCAATCCGATGCTCGATCGTGCTTGCGCTGCACGGCCCTTCAAGGTCCACGCGAAACTGCCCAACCTCGGCCAGTGTAGCTGACGCTACAACAAGCAAGTGCTCCTTATAGCCTGACGGGCCATCGGAGTGCAAACACTTCTAGAGCGAACATTCGTCCGCCGATACTCTTATCGCCCGCGTTTTAGCACGTATCTGATAAAAGGCAGCCATCCGTTCTCTCAAAGTTCCCCACCGACTGCAGTAATTTCTGCGAACAACCTTGCTGCCTGTATGAAAAGCCAGAACCTGCATAAGGCCACCGTTGGCGTCTGCTGCTGCGGTTGGTGTCTGCTGTACACAGTTGATGGTGTCGGCATCCAAGCTCGGGGATTCCCCACCGGCTAAGCCTCTCAGTGGAAAGTCGCAGGTCGGTTCAAAGATGTTCTATTACTTGAATTTCGAGCGTTGGTTTACGTCCTTTTCCACGCCAAAAATATTTCCGGTTAAACCTATCATCTGCCATAAATTTTCGCTAAGCGTTTTCTTAAAAGAACACAAGCGAGAAAAATGAGGAAAATCTGCCTGTTATGGATGCCTATAATGAAAATGGCCCAACTGGTTGACTGACTGAATGACTGATTGGCCGACTGATTCAATCTCTGATGATTGACGAAATGGCTCACTCATTACGCTAATCGGAAAGGGGTGGGTCCAGAGGCTCGAAATTCCCGTAGCAGCTGTGCTACGTAGCGCCGGGGATAAAAAAGGTTGAATATTTCATACTTCATCTTCCACGATAGTGAAATGTACGAACACGTCTTTTTCCTAATTTAGTATTAGCTGTTGTGTCTGCGCATATACGGAACTGGTTTTTGCTGATGCCTATAATCCAAAAATGTCGAGAAGACGGGGCAGCGCCTTAAGCAAGATCTTGGGGGTGGAATCTCGGTTTGGGAGGTTATTTACATTTTGTGTACAGACTCCCTTAAATATGGCTTAAATCCATTAGGAGAAGAAATTGAGTTTGCTTACAACTATAAAAATAAACGAAAGCATATGGAAGCGACATTAGATGAATGTAGCGTAATGAACATTTGTAAGTGCGAATCTCAAATTTTGCATTTTCATGGCAACAGTAGCCCTATTGCGATAGCTCTTAGCTCTTTTTCGAACATTTCTGACGACAAGTAGGGGAAGTCCACAACGCCTTTAAGATGAAAGGCATTTTGACATCCTTGTTATACCACATGTTGGTGGCCGCCGAAGAAACCGTGCACCCCCTTTTCTTGACACAGAACATATGTACAACACTCCGCTGCGCACAGGGCTTCGAAGTCTCGCGAAGCTCGATAATGAAGCTCGATACGCACCTCAGCCGGTTTCCACAATAGAGCAACCGAGGGCGAGGAATGCAACGTGACGAAGGGGCTTGGTATACAATACATGGCGTCCCTTGGAAACGTTTCCTTGGTTTCTATTCTTTTTGTGCCATGTGATTGAATGTTTAAAGACTCGTGCAATGGCGAATAAAGCCCGCTGGTGAAAGCTACCAATAGAACTGCGTAAAAAGCTAATTAAGATTTCTGAAAATTATGCACCTACTTCTGACTGCATTTCTTCATACTGTTCCGTCTGTTTAGACTTCATGTGAGTTTTTTTTCTAATAAAATGCTGGTCATGCGCGACTTCCGGTATTTGCATTTAAAATGCTTGAAACCAGGATCACCTAAGTCACAAAATTGATTAATTGTATTTTATCTTCCATTTCTATTCGTTTATAAATTGATTTTTATTTTACGGTCGTCATTATTTTTGTCGATAAAAAAACTTCCAGGAGGATCATTTACAGGAATGGATCAGTACAACTGGTCATGCAAATAAACTCATTCGCTCAATTTCCTATTAATGGACTAAAAAGAGGATTGAGTCCTTCACTTTCTCACAGAAAGCACGGGCAAGAATTTAAAGGTATGATGGTTCCTAATAAGAAAAATAGTATTACTTAAGGAAATAAGACGATGGGGAAGCTGAACATAAGGAAATTAGCTGCAGTCTTTTCAGCGCGTTCCCGGCCTTGGGTGCAGGATGAGTGCACTACGTAGCGGTATAATCGCCGCGAAAAGAAGAACTTTTCGAGTTAATGGCACGAAATTAAACGATACATCCCTTTTCTAGCGTAGAAGCTAGGTAGGTGAGACGATTTTGTGTTTCTGACATTCTAATATTAAACATGTAAAAACGGCTTTTGTGTATATATCCAAAGCCGCAAATTTTCTTACGTAAACTGGGCCGGCGTTCATTTTGGAGCTTTATATATTCCTTCGAGAACAGTCTTTCAAGAACAATATCCAGGAGTTTTGAGATTTTCAATACCAACGAAGTTAAAAAAATCTATAGATAAAGCACGTTTTCACGACGGCACATTATGTTTTTTGCCAGCGCGGTTATTGCAACTGCATTCAGTTTTAACCAAGACAACACTGAATTAAAACAGACATGGACCCCCAAAACGAATGGAGATGGCAAAAGGTCCCTCGTAAACGCCTTTTCATAGATCCCCTCACTGTTCTTTTCGCTGTGGCGGAAGCAGTAGTGTTGTTTTTTTCTTGAAAAGATAACCTCTTCAAGTGTGGAGATAAAGAAAAAAACTGAAGGCCATTCCCGCCACTGAATGTGGATGACGAGGGGAGCGGTAAAGTTGTTCTCTTAGTAGAGACTGTCACAATGGACTTGATGTCGTTTGTGATACAGACTAATTGGCGTACTCGCTATTGCAGCAACATTGTTAGACCAATACAAAGAGCTTCGACGAGTTCGTTTACGTTCATGTTTGAACAGGGCTAAAAAAGACATGGGCGAAGGTTGAGTAGTAAACAAATCAAGAATTTGCAGGGCAGACACACGAAGGACGAAGGAAAAGCGACGCATTACGAGCGCTGCAAATTCTAGACATGAACGAGCAAACCAAGCAGGGTCGTAGGCGTAAACTAACTAAGCGCCCGATTCGACTATGACCCCTCAACCTTCGCCCATGTCTTTTTCAAACATGAACGTTATTGGATAACGCCAAAGCGATGGAAACACGGCACTTTGTCGTCAGTTGGGCTGGATTGGTGCAGCATTCACATACGAACCAAAAAACAAGCATTGAAAGCACACTATGAATGGTAAGGAGCCTGTGAACAACGGGGAAGCCCATTATGCCTTCCCTGTAAAGATTTTGTTTGCAGAATATGTTTGAAGACTAGGCAGGCCTAGAATCACGAAATAATGCAGTTTTTGCCCGAGATGACGAGCGCGTGAGCCAGGCTAGGCAAGACCCAGACTTAGCCGCCAGAGAAGCCCAGCGCAAGCGAAAAAGATGCCGAAACGACGAGAAACACTTCATACTCTCCCCCATCAGAAATTGTAGTTGTTTACGACAGCTGCACTGCACATTTACTTTGGCAGGGCGGCATGGCGACCATTTTTTCTATTGAGGGCATTGTGAAAGTAGGATTGGTTCGTAATTGAGAGTAATGATTAGTAATGTGTAATAAAGTAGAATAGCATGGATTAAGGCTGAATAAAAACTCTTAGACGAATTACAGTAGATCATTTATTAGGGCTACGTTGGGTTAAGGCGTATTAAGGTGAAAAGCCTTACCGCAACTTCCTAAATAAAGTTGAGGGAAGCGCTGAAGCGTCGTCAAATCCAAAGAAGGTGCGTCCAATTGATCGTCAAACCATCACCTCCTGTACCTTTACAATGCTACACGAATCAACCTTGAGCGTCCAACCAAGCCGTTTCGTTCTACTCCTGACACTCTGCCAAGTTCCAGCCTTCCCAACGCTTTAGTCACGTGACCGGTTAATCTCGGGGCGACGCGTGGTGGAAAGCGGCCACGTTGCCAAAACGTGCTCCGCCGCCGAGCTCAGTTTTTTAACGCTGGTCAAAGCACCGCTCCGCTGTTTTGTCAATTTCATACATTGGTTGCCTTGTCGACCGGGCACATGCCGCTCTCCAACTCAGTTACGGTGGGGGGGTCCCGGTTAAGCTCGGTGTCGCCCTTTGCGACGTGTGCGCAAAACAGGCGCCCACTCGCGCGCACGTGGAGTTTTGTGCCCATCGGCGGCTCATAACACCTGGCCTTTGCCTCGTGGGGCACATAACGCTCAAGCCTTAAGTGTTGTAAATTAGGTTGAGCGGAGCTTCAGTTTGCGGGGGAAGGTGTGTAATTCAGGTGACTCCATGCTGACACAGGTCACGACGTCCCAGTCATTTGACGGCCGCCTCTCAGACATTGACGACGTCTTCACGACACACCTGCGAAAGCTGGTTCCATCTCTTCTCCAACCAGACAATCTCTTGGTCAAGGAAATCAACGGACAGCGTATATCTTGCGAAGAGTGGATGACCTATTTCCAGGTAAGGAAAACTCCACCACAAGGTCGCAAAGAGCTTTATTAGGCTCATCTTCTTGCAGGTGTATGTGAATACGTTCAACAGAAACAAGCTACCCGAACCCATGTCGTTGCTGGAGGTTGGTAACATTGCCTTTGTCGGGTGTTGTGCATGGTTTATCTGGTATTTAAACGTTCCAGGCAACCGCAGAGGTGCACAACCTGGCCGCTGTCGCTGCCGCGAGGGAAGCATACACGAGCGGCATGGAACAGGTTGGTTCGCGGGTTATTCGCTTGATTAAAAATGTTTTATATTCAATTTAGAAGATTGCGACCCCAGTGTGGTTCGTTGGTGCTTGTGCGTTAGATGTGCAGAATCATGATTACGTACACTGCAGCGGTATGCTGTTGCCGGCCATGTCCTTAATTTTGTAGCGATGGAAATGTGGCAGGTATGCCTTGTCTATACCCATTGTTCTAGCAATGGGAATAAATCATGGCTTCTGTGTACGAAGCTGCTGATTTGAAATTGGTTGGTGTGGAATTGGCTTTCCATAACACGTCACCGCCACATTACATAAGGAGTTGGTTTAAATATTCCACGCGTTCTTCCATCCGCATCCATATAATAAATGCAGTGTAGTAGGGTTTTGCAACGTTACAGGGGCTTGGTTCATTACTTTCCAAGTAGAAATTTCCGAAGCTTGTGAGGGTTTCACAAGCTCTCTTGTACAGCGTGTTTCAGTTGTCGCGTCATCCTGTTTTCATACACTGAGAATAGCCGGGGACGTCCTACCCCACGCGGCCAATAACGAACAGCAGAAGGTTGTTGCGCTCTTCGCTCGCCCGTTGTCACTCGTGAGACGCGGGAAAGTGAATGCAAGAACGTCAACCGCTTTGCAGTGTCGACAAAATTTCCCTTGTTTTGCCGAACAATAGGAATAGCAGAACCCAACAATAGCAGAACCCCAGAAGAAGTGACAGCATGGAAACAAGCAGAATAGAAAGACTCACATTTGGCGGCTTTGGCGGACGATTTCTTTTGCAGTTATAACGCATTGTTCCCGAGGTGAAATTGTATAACAGGACACTCCCGATTGAGGTCGCTCATTCTCGGTAAACTTTGTAATTTTCGAGGCGAGTGTGTCATAACGTAACCGTGCGTTGGTATCAACGGCCGGTTCAGGGAGGACCTTAGCGCTGACTCCGTGGACTCGATACCTGTTCTGCAGTCAGAGGGCAAGCGTTACTGAAAAAGAAAAGAACTGCCGAAGATTGCACTAAGTCGCACAAGGCTTGAACCCTAGCAAAGCTGCAGGATTTCTTTCGACGTGAGCACTGAAGGAGACATCACCACACATTTGTACAAGTTCGAAGTTGTTTAATTCTGTCGTCGCTTTGCACGGTTCTAGTGGCAGCCATCGTTATATGCATTCATATAGTTGTGTTCCTCACTCCACGTATTACATGCGCGGTAGTCCTTGACGACAGCTGGTGCGCAGCGGCAGCACGTACGCGTTCTATGCATGCGCGGCGTCCTGGAGTCACGCCGAGGTTCCGTGGAGCCGGTATGGCGCCAGCTGTGGCGCTGTTGTTCACTAGGCAACGCAAGGCGTTTCTCGGAGTTTTCGCAGGTTCTCTTTTTTTTTGCTCAAGCCATTACGGACGCCTGGGACGCTCGGCAGCGCAGGGAGGCACGCGCTGTGGAGTGCTCCGCATTTCTCGGTATTTTTAACGCTTTACGCGCCACACATTACAGCCAGGTACGACAGTTTGGCTGTTAATTCTTTTAGAGCGGCCAGTCTATGCCCCGAGACATTGGTATGTACGCGACACGGTCGGTGAATATTTTAGCACTCTAGTTTTTCTTGATCTTTATTAATTTGTGTCTGTCGGCTGTCGATCTGCAGTTTGAGTTGTTTAATAACATTTCTATTTACAAGTTTTTGTATAATTGTCTTGATGTTGCAAGCTGTGCGTGTTTGCGGTTTTGTACATGTAGTGTACTTTGTCCAGCTTAAAATAAATATCGTTTCTTTGTTTTATAAATTCCAAGATCGGGCTCATTCTCTTCGCTGGTGCAGGTGGAAGTCGAGTGTCAGACCGCCACCCTCGCCGCGGGGGACCAATAGACTAGAGATCTCTTGCCTCTGCACACATCGTTAAGGGTTACATGCTTTAGTCACTGCTGCTGAGCGCGATAACTGTTTTAACGAGGTACACCCCTTTACTGTGTCGCTGACACCATACACCGTACTTATGTCCTCGCCGCTTGATGTGTGAAAACACGACTTTTTTCCCGCAAATTCATTTGAGTACTGCGAAATTTAATTGTCATGAGTGGGTAAAACAATTCACAGAGAAAATTTTGTCTTCTCTGTTTTCTGCTCCTGCTTATATGTCTACGCAGTGCATAATTTCCTGTCTTCTTTTGCTGTACTTTAATTTATAAGCGCTTATTACTTTTGGAATAACTGTTGTGCTGTTTTTCTGCTGTTAACAGACCACGGTGGTTTATAGGTTTCCAGCTTGGCATTTATTCGGTCTTAAGCCTTGCCGTGGTATTCAGTGCCGTATAAACAAAATTCCGAAGTATTAAAGTTCCAAAAGTAGTCTTAGGTAATACGTGTTAAAGGGGCCCTGAAAGGCGTTTTGTGCACACTAAATGAACTAGCGCAATCGTTAGATTGGGTCGGCAACGTCATCTGTGCCACGTATTGCTCTTTTACGCGCAGCGGAAAGCTCACACTTTTGTCGCAAAGTTTGTCGCTTTTTTCTCACCCTTCCCTTCGTGTTTTTCGACGTCGCCATCTTCACATGTCCACGTCATTGATTCCCAGATGTTCGTCATGAGCTAGACATCCGGCTATTGGGTGACTTTTTCACGCACTTCCGGCAAAGAGATGAGTCCTCTGCTCAGCGTCGGCTCGCCTGCTGATCTGCCAGCGTAGTGCCGGAGTACTTGGACATTTTACGACAAACAAAACAAGTGTAAACAAACGCTTAACTGTTTGTATTGAATGCAACACGGCCATAACACGACATGGATATTCTCTTACCTGAGTTCCATAAAGAAAGCGTTCAAGCCCCGTGGCACTTCTTTCGTGCAATCGCAGAGAACGCCCTGAGCCGAATGCCCGGGTTTGACGCACACATTTTATTCAGCTTCAAAACAATCCAGAGATGCGTTTCGAACAAACACAACGTCACAACATGCGTTGCAAGTCTGAACCGCGATTGACAGACGATGGGTTGCCTCCTCCTGCCCGTCGTAAATTCAGCCCTCACCGCACGCGCGGTTTGCGGGGACGAACTGCAAGTCACTTAACTCTGGCGCACAAGCCGAGATGGCTTTTAGCCACGCACACTGCACATACCCCATGCGAGGTTGAGTCATACGTCGCTCGAGAAAGATAATCCAGCCCATGGGAAGCACTATCCACCCGCAGAAGCACAACGTCGCATTTCATCGCGGAACAAAGTCGTCCACAACACACACACACCATCGCCTCCTGTAATGCCAAACGTATCTCGCACTTCCCATTGGGATTGAGTGGTACGCCTGCAGTGCCCACATGTCGCGAGGTGGGGCCCCGAGCTGAGCCGGGATCACGGAACCGTAACTGACTTCTAGAGTGGTTTCTGCCTTGTTGCCAAGGCAACCGATGTTTGAGATTGTCAAAGAAATGGCGCTCGCTCCAGCGCTAGAAAGCTCAGAGCCGCGGCGAAGCATGTTTTGCCAACGTTGCCGCTCTCCACCGCGCGTCGCCCCAAGCTGAACTGGTCACATGACTGAAGCGTTTTGTGCACGGGTTCTGCGTCGGTTTAAAATGTCTTTTTCACATGCCGCCGGCAGGAATTACCACCGCCGCAAAATAAGACCCGGCACCAGCGGGGCAACATTTGATACGGCGCTTTTTGGATAAACAGTGCACGGTGCATCAAAGAGAAGGAGCGCGCGATCCTCCCCGTGCGGCTGGGAGTTCACCGCCGATAAAATTCAGGTGCCGCCGATACAACTGCAGCAACGTACACCGCGAAAGGGCAACACCAGGCCGCCGCACACATGCGGCCAGATTTTTCGTTCGCTTTTCCACCCTTGAGTGGAGTGCGTGATTCATGAAGTCAATAAAGCTTGCCCGTAGCAAACGGCAGTCTCAGCAGCGCAATAGCGGAAGTACGTCACCGCTGAAGAGCGCAGCATCATGGGAGGGAAGTTTCGCCCGCCGTCAACAGCGGAGAGTAAGTTGAAAGGAGGAGGAAACGCGGCGCGACGATATTGCGTGGTTTTTGATTTACGATTTCTCAGCTAATACTCATCGCTTTACAAAATTCTTGCAGGAGGAGATTGCTAATATATTGCTTTATTTGGTTACATGTACATCCATGCATCGGCGGAAGGTATTTCAGGACCCCTTTAATTTAGCCATTGGTTCCGTTACATGCTTCCGGTCTTGTCGCATGATTGGAACAACATTAAAATAGTGCTTCGAGAGTAATTCAATAATTCTTGTCAGCTGGTTAGAAACTGCAGCCTTCAGAGTCCTACTTCCAACTGTGCCTCCTTATAGGCCTTCTGTCTCCGTATACCAACGATTTTATTCAATTTATTTGGTAGTGCTGTTTCTATCCTAGTACGTTTTGTTGTATTCGGAATACTGACCAGAGGTGCGGGTGAAAAAGCAGTACCTTATTCCTATGCTGCTTTTAGCCTTTGCTTTCTTGCAGCGGACACGATGTTGAGATATTTCCACGCCATTTACAACCGGCGGTCGATGCGATTGTTAGATTTGGCAAGGCTGGCTTAGTTGCCGAAGCTTTAGTTCTGGTTTAACTTGTCATCAAGTCAAATTTGATCAAATTGATTTTTATTTCCAGATAAATGTGGGTGGTTCCCGAGTAAAAGCTGCATAAGCAGCTTGACGTGTAGCTTGACGGACCCCAAGGAACCACTACGAGGCTCAGCGACAAGCATAATCACAAAAACACAAGTTCACACTTGAACATAGCAAAATAGCATTGCAACAATAAAACAAAAGAAGGGTTTACACACTTTTAAAATTCCCAATACTTCACTAAAGCACACTAAAAGCCGACAACAAGATGAGAATACCATTTCGTAGGGGACACTCAAAACATAATTGCCAAAATATTTATACAGCAAATCTCAGGTTGGGAAAACACAAGTAATCAAAATTTATGATACTACAAATCGGAAAAATACTCTAGAATTGTTTGTGTGAGAATTTGGCTGTTTTACTATTTGTTCAAAGCCGATTGAAGGTTATGGGCCAACATTTGTAGTTGGTAATTGTTACGGAATTAAGGTGTTTAAAGAATCACTGTGTTTGTTTGCTATGTTGCTGCGCCACAAATGCCATTTGTTTAGCAGTTTGCGCGGTGTCGTGCAGGCTGCAAAAAGGCGCTTTAGTTAGTGTTGGTGCTCACGCCAAACGTCCTCTTCCTTCACGTTCTTTCCGTTGCAGCTTTGTGGCGGAAACCAGCCATACCTGAACCAGCGGGAACTGCTGGAACATCACGTCCAGTTGCGCGAGTCGGCGAGGAATTTGTTTTCCGCCACGCACAAAGTAGGGAGGGAAACGTTCTCCGAGCCTTACCTCGAGGGACTGACAAAAGTACGTTGTTTTGCTTCTGGCCCGGAAGGGTGCTCGCATTTCGTCGGCGTGGCACTTAAACTTTTACCTTCAGCTATTGAGCGCTTCTAACCACTCCTTACATGCGACGCGGTTCTAATCTTCAGGTTCAAACTACGCGCCTTAGGTAAGGTGTGGCCCTTTGGGGGATCACCCACTAGGCAGTAGCGACGATTCCATGTGTCGAAGGATATTCGTTATCATTGCACAAAACTGATGCGGTGGAATAAGTAGGAGTAGCCAGCATCAACGCAAGGAGAACTGATTGACTGTACACCGGATGGCCGACTTCCTCTTCAGAAATAATTTATACTCCTTTCCCGACGAGCCCTATAGCCAAGTGCAGACTCCGTGCGCAAAATGTACAACGAAAACACAACCTTCTTCGCACTGTGAGAAACCTGTCACAAAAACGGCTATTCTCTTTAACAGTTGGATGACTGCGATTAAAAAAAAAATGGTTGTATAGTCGAATCCTGTTCTAACGAAGTAGTATCAGGACAGAAAATTAGCTCGTTATATCCGATATTTGTTATAATATTAAAGGTAACAATCCGACTTAACAAATCGACAATCTGGCTTGGGCAAAAATACCTGATACAAAAATGCATTTTTTAGAGTTCCAACCCACTATAAACAAGCTAGCCCTTCCCTTTCTCCTTGCTGCATTTCAAGCTGCGGAAACATCGGTACATAAAATTACAACAAAACAAGGTTCACATGACAAAACAGGTCTGCGTCTTTATAATCTTGATGAAGTATGTGATCTTCATCTGGTTGATATTTACAGCACTATGGAGTTTTCCACAGTGTTTACGAACAAAATGAGCTTTATATTTCTGCCGTTTCGTGTGCCGAATGGTTTTTGCGGTAGCGTCTCAGCCTCCCGGTCAAATAGTTCTTCTTCGTTGTATCCGATATCACGCGCGCCTCACCGTTTCACTTTCGTTATAAAAGGATGAGTACCGGTAAGATGCAGCTGTCATACACTTTAATCTTCAGGGACAATGGTAGGCTGCCATTCATTATCTGAGAATGTCTACCGTAGGCACTCAGCCCAATTCTTATCCTTCTGATTATATCTGCCTCATGGTTCGGATTCGGGGTCACAATTTGGCCTAAGTAGTGTGGGCCTGCTCTCTACGGCATGCCCAGGAATGAGGCACACTGCGGTTGCGTGAAAGAACTCTTTACTTACATCCTCCACGCTGTCGCCCGTCCGGGCATACACACGCACACACCAAAACACTCTGCCTCCCGAGTCCCGAGTCCCCGCGCGCGGTTCTCCTTCAGCACCACCGCCCGTTCCTACCCGTCCACTCGCGCCATCTCTCCGGCGACCGGGCCGCACGGTAGGCGAGAAGGGCGAGGGAAGGGAGCCCATGGCGAGGGGCTCCGGGCGACACCCCCTAGGCCAGAAGGTGTCGGGCCAAGGCGCTCCCCACATCTCTCCCCCCCTCAAACACGGGATACGGGTCCATCATTGAAGATCGCCCTCGGGGTTCTAGTGCACGAGGAACCGCTGGTCGGCGCCTGGGGCCGCCCTGTGCGGCTGTGGGTGGGCTGGCACCCGCCGAAGTGTGGCAGCATGCCGCTCTGTCGCCATCGCCACCATGTAGGCGTCCGCGGGAGCGCATTCTCGGCTGCCCGGCGCAGGATTCCACCGAACGGCCAGGCTCCTCTCGATTGTGCCCCGGTATCCCGATCTCCGCTGCTCGGCGCCGGAACCGGAGACGCCGGGATGAGCCCGGGGCAAACCCGGTTGATGGGCGCTCGCAGCCCCAGAGCGAGCTGTAGGCTCTGCGCCCACCGGCGCCTCCGCGCCAGGGCTACAGCTCCGCGATGAGCTCAGCAGGCCTCCAACCCACGAACAGGGCTCCGCCGCTGACAAGGAGGCGAACCGCAGCCGCCTCGCATCTCCGAAGGGCGGTAGGACCCCCGGACCGTGGCAACAGCTCCCGGGTCGAACCAGGAAGGCCCTCTGCTCGGCAGGCCCGGGCCGGACTCGCAACGCCCAGGCACGAACGTTTCGCCCCGCACCACCAGGCCGGTGGTGCGAAGCTCCCGGGTCGCATTGGAAGGGCCCGCTGTCGGCAGGCCCAGGCTGGCATCGTAACGGCCATTGATTGATTGTAGGGTTTAACACGCCGACGCAACGCAGGCGATGAGGCGCGCCGTAGTGGAGGGCTCCGGATTAATTTTGACCACCTGGGGATCTTTAACGTGCGCCGAAATCTCGTACACACGGGCGTTTTCGCTTTTCGCCTCCATCAGAAAAGCGGCCGCCGCGGCCGGGAATCGAACCCGCGACCTTGTGCTCAGCAGCGCAACGCCTTAGCCACTGAGCCACCGCGGCGGGTCATCGAACGGCCAGGCACAAAACCACGCCTCGCACCACCGCACAGGTGACGCGATGAAACTTGAAGCGGTGACTGTGCTGCGGGTTGCTCCGTGGTAGAACCACGTGAGACCCGGACCCGTGGGGGGTAGACACTACCGCACCCTCAGGTCGTAACGATGGGTGCGAACCCTATCGCCGGCCGTTCTGTTCTCAGTAGCGGGACTCCCACCTTCTGGTTCCGCTAGCACCTGTTCGTCATCGCCAGTGCGAACGTGATAGGCCTTGAGATCGCTAACGTGCACAGGACCCACCAGCTCGTCGCTTTCAAGCGACTGCATCTCATACGTGAGCAGAGTCGTCTGCGCCGTAATTCTGTATGGCCCTTGCCATTTGTGTGCGAGCGCTGCAGTGAAACCGCGTGCAGCGTTGCTGAGTGGGTGTGTTCTCCTTAGCACTAGGTCACCGATGTTGTACACAAGGTGACGACGGCCTTTGTTATACTGCTCGGCTTGCTCCATGCGCGCCACGTCGAGATTCTCCCGAGCCGTGCGTTGCGCTGTCAAAAGGCGTTCCCGGAGCCTAGCCGCGTACTGCGACAGAGAAGGGGCGTTACCCGCCGCCGCGTACAGCAGTGCATTTTCCATTGGAAAAACGATCTCTCTACCGAAGTTTAGGTAACCTGGTGTCAAACCCGTTGACCTATTTACGGTAGTCCTAGTCGCGAAAGCCAGCTCAGGCAAACGCGCGTCCCAGTCCTTATGCTCCTTGGTTGTCGCAACCAGCATGCACTTCAGGTTCCTGTTCACCCTCTCAGTGATGTTGCTCTGAGCATGATAAGGACTCGTTTTCCTGTGCCGAATGTGCAGCGCTCGACAACAGTCTGAAAACGCTTTGCTTGTGAAATACGAAGCATTGTCAGTGATCAGGTCGGAGGGGAAGCCAAAACGAGTGAATGTCTCCAACAGCTTCTCTACGATCCGCTCCGACGCTAGCTTTCTAAGGGGAAACAACTCCACCCACTTAGAAAAGTGGTCCGTTATAACCAGAATGAACTGGTTTCCTCGCGCGGATCTTGGGAGGGGTCCCATTACGTCACACTCTACAATCTGCCACGGGTAGCTGCTTTCCACCGGCTTCATGAAACCCACAGGTTTCCCAGCGCGCGGCTTCGCTACCTGGCAAAGAGGGCAAGTGCGGGAATAGCTCATTACGTCTCTCCTCATGCCTGGCCAGGTCGCGACACGGCATAACTTGTTGTAAGTCTTACTGCCGCTGCCATGTCCTGCCAGCGCTGAGTCGTGAAAGTACCGCATGAACCGTTTCCGCAACTTCCTCGGGACCACGACTCGAAAGGGGGATGAAACCGCCTCTTCGTCGTCCAGTTGGGGAAAGTAGCGAAGTAATAAGCCATCGTCGCCCAGCAGATACGCGTCAAACCCCTCAGCGTTACCGGTGCAAGCTACGCCTCCCGCTAGCCTTTTCAGCACCCGCTGGCACAGACCGTCTGCTTTCTGGGCCTCAATGAGCTCTTCCTTACTCACTACCTCCCCCCAAGACAGATTCCTTTCTGCCTCTGTTCTCGGGGGGCGAGAAATCGCCGCGGCGAGATGCCGCTCCGCTTTCCCTTTGCGGCCGGCCTCGACTCCTCCGTCCGGCCTTTCCTCCCCCTCTCGGGGTGGCCCGCGCCGCCCATGAAACCACTGCACTCGGCGCGCGCGCTTCCGCCACCCCCTTCCGATAAGGGGAGCAAACTTTCCGCCAACATTCGGTGCTGATCATCGGATCCTGAAAAAGATGCGACGATCGCTTCTACATCAGTGCTCCTCTTTCCTGACGCCTCTCCCTGGCCTTCCGCAGCGCAGTAGAGTCTATTTGCCCCGTGCGGGTGTAAACCGTGCATCGGCGCGTTCGCGAAAGGAAAGAAAGGGTGTTGCGGCCCGTACTGGTAGCCGTTCCTCCCCATGTCGAGCACAACACCCTCCCTCGAGAGGAAATCTCTGCCCAGTATGACTGGAACAGACAAACCAGGCAAGCAAACAAAACGCTGTCTGCGCTTTCTGCTATCAAAACCGAGCGTGAGTCTCACAGCTCCGTCTGCTTTTGCCGAACCCGCTGCTAAGCTCAAGGGTGTCTCGGCGGGCCTGACCCGGATTCTTCTTTTCCGGCAGGCTTCGAAGATTTCGTCCCCGATGAGAGAAACCGTCGAGCCCGTGTCGACCAGTGCAAAAAGTTCTTGACCGACTAATTGCACTCGCATGAATGGGGCAGACGAAGAGGGGTCTTCCTGCGCCCTGCATGCGAAGGGGGCCAGCTGCCCGTCGACGCCAGCTTCGGGGTGCCCTGGGGGCTCCCTCGCGCCCCCTCTGTCTGGCCCCCTCTTCTCGCTTCCCGCCGGCGACGACGAGCCACCGTCCCTCACCGTCGCCGGCGATCCGAGTTTCCCTGCGTGTTACGCATTTTCTCGGGGCATTGACGGGAGAAGTGGCCAGGCTTGTGGCAAAACCAGCACAAACGGGTCGTTTTGTCCTGCCTCCCTCTTCCGTCGCCTGCGTTGCTTCCGACCGAGGAGTTATCGTCTCCCCCTCCCGACCAGGCGCAACCCGGTTCGAGCGATTCCTCGGGTCTCGGCGGCAACCTGTAGTGAAGCTCGGCGAGTAAATCAGCCTGAATTACTCGCGCTTCTTGTGCGAGGGCCTCCAAGTTGCGAAAACTCCGGCCCCGCAGGTACGGTCTGAAACGCGGGTGGCATTGCCTGCACACGCGCGCTACCTTGACCGCGTCGGCTGCCTCGGGGTCGGCCCGTTCGTACAGCTCCTGCATAGCCCGCACGTACTCGAGGAGAGTCTCCTCAGGGTGCTGCGTGCGAAGGGCAAGCTCGTCCCTCATACGGTGTTCGTAATCGGGTGGCAGGAATTCAGCGCGGAAGCGGTCCTTAAAGTCTGCCATCGACTCGAAAGCCGGTTGGCAGCGCCTCCAACGCGCAGCGCTTCCTACCAGTGCCACGGGCAGGACCCGCCTCAGCACGTCATCATCCGATGCCCCTACCGCAGTCTGATACGAATCCAGTTGCTGCAGGTATTCGCAAACGGATTTCACGTCTCCGTAGCCGGAATAGGAGGGAACCTCGATATTCAAACGCGGCTTCAAGACTGGCACTACAGGACCCGCGGTGGGAGCCGCTGTCGCCGAACCGAGAATTCGGGTCATCTCCGCGAACATCCCGGTCATCTGCCTCATCATAGAGGCGAGATCTGCGGGCTGCAACTGATCAGCAGCCTCCTGCGCAGCGGCCGCTGAGTCTCCCCCCGAGCCCTGCGGCTCCTCCTTCTCTCCCGTCTCTCTCCTTGTGGTAGGAGCCATTTCCAGCGAACTACCCAACAAAAAGCTGGCTCAACCACGCCAAACTGTAGACGCGAAGATACAGAGGAAGCCGCGCCAACTACATACGCAACGCGACACACATACTCCACTCACAAATCTACAATGGAAGCAAAAAAGGAACTTCAAGACAATACATTGGACCAACGGGGCTGAACTACAGCCACATTAACATACAAAAAACTACAGTAGGGACACGTCAAAATACACAAATGACTAATATCCCTACAAACGCTAAATACACTCGCAATGTAACCACTCAGGCCGTTACGCGAACAACAGAGAAAAAAACGCAAGAAAAACTTCAGGCATCTACAGCCATCGTAAAACCTAAGCAAACTAAAACACTGGCCTCAAAACTAATTTACAAACATGCATCTACACGGCTCAAAGCCCTGGTCTCCCACTGCCAAAATGGCGCTTCCTTCCCGGAACAAAGGAATGCCGTCCCAAACCGCAGTGGGCCCCTTCCCGGCAGCCGCAGAGAGCAAATGTCCACGGGTGGGCTTGACATCAGCCCCACGTTCGGGCGCCAGATGTGGGCCTGCTCTCTACGGCATGCCCAGGAATGAGGCACACTGCGGTTGCGTGAAAGAACTCTTTACTTACATCCTCCACGCTGTCGCCCGTCCGGGCATACACACGCACACACCAAAACACTCTGCCTCCCGAGTCCCGAGTCCCCGCGCGCGGTTCTCCTTCAGCACCACCGCCCGTTCCTACCCGTCCACTCGCGCCATCTCTCCGGCGACCGGGCCGCACGGTAGGCGAGGAGGGCGAGGGAAGGGAGCCCATGGCGAGGGGCTCCGGGCGACACCCCCTAGGCCAGAAGGTGTCGGGCCAAGGCGCTCCCCACAGTAGATATATTCGCTTACACTTCCACTGCCTGGCCACCTATCTCAAACCTCTGTGCTGTCCCCAGGTTATTGATTATTACTTTGGTTTTCTGCATATTTATTTTCAGGCCCACGGTTCTACTCTGTTTGTCCAGTGCGGAGAGAGAGAGAGAGAAAGGACTTTTATTGGTTATCCTGCACTATCGGTGAGGGGGATCACCACACAGGGTTCCGCCCTCACCGTCGGCTGTTGGTGTTAAAGCCGATCCGGAGACGGGGCCACATCCGGCCGGGGGCGTCGGCGCTGGGGGGTCCGACCATTGACGTGATCGGGAAGCCGCCCGCGCTTCTGCCTGGCCAGAGCTGTCTCCAGCTGCTGGATCACCATGAGTTGGAGCTCCCTAGTCGGGGAGTTCATATTTTGCACGACATGTTGTGGTAGTTCCGGTGGGTAACCCCTCACTCTGTGTTCGTCACACCCCCACATTATGTGAGGCAGGTCCGCGCGCACCACACTACACACACAGCACACGTCACTCTGGTAGAGGTCCGGACAGATGTGTCGCGCCAGAGCTGGCGTGAGCGCTGTACCAGTCTGCAGCTGCCGAAGAAACACTCCCTCACTTCTACTCAGAAGCGAATGAGGCTTCGGTGCTTGTCGGCGTTGTTCGCGATACCAGGCAAGGACTTCACCGAAGCTCAATGCCGGGTGCGGTTCGTTTTCCTCGTCGTTGCCTTCCGATCGCAAGAGAGGGGGCGAGGTGACTGCGCGGTGAGCGAGCTCGCGCGCAGTTCTGTCCGCTTCCTCGTTGCGGTTTGGCGTCCTTCCCAGAGTGGTTTCCATGTGCGCCGGGAACCACCTAATGTGGGCCCGCGCCATTCTATTTGTGGGCAGTAGTCCATGGGCGGGTCGCCCAATGATCCCTCTGCTGTAGCCGACAATGGCGGAGCGTGAGTCACTTAATATTGTGATGGCCTTGTCCAACTCACAAGTTAGCGCCAGCGCGATAGCCGCCTCTTCTGCCTGCGTTGCCGTATGAGCGGATACGCTACCGGCCGTGACGCATTTGCCATCGCAGGCCCGTATGACAGAGAGTGCGAAGGTGTGGGGCTTGTTCTTGTACATGGCCGCGTCAACGTAGTATGCCTGGGCGTCATCCTCATACGTTCGGGCCAGTGCTTTGGCCCTTGCTTCCCGTCGCCCCTGTCATGCTCCGGGTGCATGTTGCGAGGGAGCGGCGGTATGGTCAAGTGCCGGGTCAAGCGGCCAATGTGCCTTTTCTCCCCGTTCGGTTGATCTTCTTCAGTGGGAAACTCGTTTGGTGCGGTCATCCCTGCTTTCTGGAGTATTATTCTGCCCGCCTTCGTGGCGTTTAGGCGGACGAGCTGTGCTATGCGCTGTGCCTCTCCGATTTCCTCTAAAGTATTGTGCACGCCTAGCCGTGCTAGGGCTTCGTTGCTGGTGCTAGGGAGGAGACCCAGGACCGCCCTGTGCGCCTTACGGACGGCCGCATTGATTTTATCCTTTTCATGCTGTAACCATTTGTGGAAAGCTCCAACATAGGCGACGTGACTTATGACGAAGGATTGCACCAATCGCAGCAAGCTGGTCTCTCGCATGCCCTGCTTTTTCGTAGCAACTTGCTTAATGAGACGAGTGGCGATGCCTATTTTCGTGATGAGGCGGTCAATCGCTAACGTGTTTCCTTTGCCTGCGTTGATGTGCATGCCCAATACTCGAATGCTAGACACGTGAGGGATGATGCCATTGTCCCCTGTTCGGAGGACGATATTGGCTGCTTCTTCCTCAGCGCTTTTCCTCCAGTGCCCTGGTGGAGGCAGGATCAACAACTCTGATTTCTGGGGGGAACACTGTAGTCCTGTTCCTTGTAAGCATCCCTCTTTCCGGTGCACGGCTTCCTGTAACCGGTCTTGGATATGTCCGGTCGCACCACCTGCGACCCACAGCGTCACGTCGTCCGCGTAGATGGTATGCCGGACGTGGGGCAGGTCGGCCAGGCTGTCGGCTACCGGAATCATAACTAAATTAAAGAGAAAGGGGGAGATCACCGCTCCCTGCGGTGTTCCCCTACTTCCCAATCTTCTCTCTTCTAGCTGGAGGTGTCCGACATGGAGCTGTGCTGTTCTATCGGTGAGAAAGGCTCGGATGTATTCATAAGAGCGCTTTCCCAGCCCTAGTCTTGTGACTTGTGCCAAAATAGCGGAGTGGAGTACATTGTCAAAAGCGCTCTTGACGTCCAGTCCTAAGATCGCCCGGCAATCCGTGCTGCTCGGGCGGTCCAGTAGGTCGCGCTGGATAAGGAGCATGGCGTCTTGAGTGCTCAGTTTACTTCTGAATCCAATCATGGTAGGTGGGTACTTGTCGTGTTCCTCCATGTGCGCCTGCCACCTATTATTAAGTATATGCTCCATAACCTTCCCTACACACGACGTGAGGGATATGGGTCTGAGGTTGTCAATGCTAGGCGGCTTACCCGGTTTGGGAATTAGAACTGTACGTGCCGTTTTCCATTGCTTTGGTATGTACCCGGAGCGCCAGCACCTGTTGTAATAGTCTGTGAGTGCCGAGATGGCTTCGTCGCTGAGGTTGCGGAGCGTCTTATTGTGTACTCGATCAGGGCCGGCGGCGGATTTGCAGTTAAGCTCTTGGATGGCTCTACGCACCTCGCTTTCCTCTATGTCCGCATCCAGTTCGGGGTTGTCGGCTCCTGCATATCCCGGGTGTGTGGACTGCGCTGCCTTGGGCAGGTATTTGTTGTTGAGGTAGTCTCGAACCCCTTGTTCTCCGCGATGTTTGATTGCCGAGTGCAGGATTTGTCCTAGCCGGTGGCGTTGAAAAGATTTACTCTGCGTCTCGTCTCGGAGGTGACGCAGAAGCTTCCAAGTACGACTGGCGTGAAGCTGCCCATCTGCCTCCTTACAAATGGCGTGCCATTGTTGTCGGCAGAGTTGCTGACTGTAAGCCTCAATTTCACGTCCAAGTCGGGCGATGCGCTTTCGTAAATTTCTGTTAGTTCTATTCCTTTTCCATCGACGTTGAAGGGATTGTCTCGCTTCTATCATATGAGCCAGGTGCGGGTCCATGGTGGGAATGGAGTCGCTTGTGTCAATCTCGGTGCTCGCATTTTCCACCGCCGCCATGATGTCCCTTGTCCATTCTTCGATGTCGTCAATGGTGGTCCGAACGTTTTGCTTGCGGAAAGCATGCCAATCCGTGAGCTTGTGTTTGCGACTGGGGGCGTTAACGTGACTTCCCCTCAGCTCCAGGCTCACTTCGATTATGTAATGGTCACTTCCCAAGTTTAGACCAGTATTTTTCCAGGTGACCGACCTGCCGTCCGGGAGGTGTGCGAACACGAGGTCCGGGGTCGTGTCTCGCGCCGTGGATGTTCCTAGTCTAGAGGGTTGACTGGCGTCGGTGAGCAGATTAAAGCCAGCTGCGTCAGATTCTTCCAGGAGGTTCCGTCCCTTAGCCGTCGTTCGGGGATAACCAAGCTCTTTGTGTGGTGAGTTAAAGTCTCCACCAACGATACAGGGGGCGTCCTTTACATTTTGCTTGATCTTATGGAAGAAAGTTCTAAAACGTTGACCTCTATGTTGGGGATTACTATACACGTTGACGAAGGTGAGAGACTCCCGATCCCCCTTCCCAATCACAATTTCAGTGGCGCATAGTTCAAGTGATGTCGCCCCTCCGAGCGGAGAGTCGAGTGGGGTGAAGGTGATGCCTTTCCGTATGAATGTACAGACTCCTTGCGCCGCGCCTTTGCCATGCGTACGGCCGCTAGGGGGCGATGCGTGCGTGCGATATCCCAGGAGCTTGGGGGGATCCTCCATGTGCGTCTCCTGTATCATGATGATGTCTGGTGGTTCTGCCGCTGTACGAACTGTCTGCTGTAGTAGAGCCTTCCGGCACCGGTAACCGTTGGCGTTCCAGTGCCATATTCTGATGCAGTTTTGATTACGGGCCATCGTTGATTCCCTGGTTCCCTCCGTGTTGTTTTCCTCCCAGATTCGCGAATTGGTCCATTATGAACTGCTTGAGGTCAGTAAATTCCCTTTTCATGCTGGCTATGTTTTGCTCAATGCTGGACATTTTCTCGCTAAGAACCTTGATTTGATTAGCTTGCTTGTCCAGCCGTTTCCCGAGTTTGTGTATCCTGACGCCGTAGTTGATTCCGGTTTCGTCCGGTGCCGGTCGACTTTCGTCTATGGCGTTACCGCCATTGTTGCTTTCGTTATCCTCCATAACGGATTCTTCGTTCATGGTTTCCTCGTTTTCTGTCTCCGCAACGACAGTTCTCTTGCGCATCTTGGCTGGTGGTTGCAGCGGGCCGCCCCCGCTCTCTCCCGTTGGGGTGAGGCTGGGTGGACGCGGCACGCTCCCCAACCGCCACGGTTGTTGGCTAGCCGTGGCAGGTGAAGTCTGTGATCGAAGAAGTTGCTCGATCATTTTCTTCTGTTCTTTAACCGTTTCCTGGAGCTGTGCCACGAGCTCGCGCAGCTCTTTGACCTCTGCATTGTCGGCGCGATCTGAAGTATGGGAGAGGGGTGACTTGTCCCTTCCCCCGCGACCTCGTGTTTCTCCGGCAGCTGTGCGCTTGTCGGGCAGGGGGGCGTTCCTGGGCGCCGCGACACTTGCCCACGTCTCGCGATGGCTTGATAAGCTCCTCCTTCGCTCGGCGCTTTTCTCTCTGCTCTTGCTCCGGTTACCGCTGTGCATACGCTGACGTGTACCCCCATTGTTCTCTTTTCCCTCGCGCCGCAGCCGGGGAAAGTCCTCTTTTTCCATGAAGCTGACCTTGCCGTCGTGGCTCCTGTGTTCTCCCGCCTTTTTGGCCGCCATCTTGCGCTGCCGCACGACAAATGGCGTTTTGTACTTGTTTCGGCATTTGCCTGTGCCGGACGGGTGGGGGCCGCCGCATAGCTTGCAAACCGGCTTGCACGTTGCTTCGTGTCCTTCTTGGGGGTTATGCAGCCCACAAGCGAAGCAGACATTTATGTCAGGCCTGGGGCAAACGTCCTTACGGTGGCCGACCTGACCGCACGAACGGCACACTTCCTTGTGTTGTTTGTACAGCTTACAGCGTACGATGAGGCTCGCAAACTTGACATATTGTGGGACCCTGCCCCCGTCAAAAAGTATGATCACTGCCGTTGTCTCTCCCATGCGGTGTGCGGCCAGCACCGTTGGGTTTCGTTCTCCAAGCAGGCATGCATCGATGTCGGCTTGCGTATATGCAAGCGGGATGTTGTATATTATCCCTTTCGTAGTGTTATCGGGTGCAGCACGGTACGCATAGATCTCGTGCTTGTTTCCCTGGATCGTGATCTCTCTCACTTGGTCATATTTGCCAGCCCTATCCTGACTAGGAGTGCTGATGACTATTATATTCTGTCCGAAGTTCGGGCATACGGTATCTTCGAGCGTAGCTTCGAGCGGTATACACGCTGACGTGGCCATGGCCGCCACGAATTCGAGCAGATCTAGTCTTCCCATCGCGAAACCGCAACGCGGTCGGACGATAACTCTGTGGTCGTTGGCTGGCAAATTGGGCATGCGTGCTGTTCTTGCTAACTTAGAGTTAACTCTCTGCGTGATCTGTGCTCGCGTAGCAGGCGTACGCTTACCAGGAGAGCGGGGACGATGCTGTTGTTTTTGCGTTGCATCCCCGGTCGTTGAATCCTTCTCAATCTTCCTTCCACGCCGCGTGGCGACGATCCACCCCGCATGATCTTCGGATGACGGCGACGACGAATTTTCGTCTGTCGACACACCGCGCACTTTCACAGTCATTCGGCCAGAGTCTCTGTCCACGTATTCGTCGAGTTCATCCGCTGGAATCACTTCCATCGCCGCTTGGTTGTCTTCCGGCGTTGCCGCCGCCGCCGTCTTCGCTGCAGGCATGCCTCCGGTCCCGGCGAGGCCGGCGTCAGTGATGGTTGCCACCGCGGCGGCCGGAGCCGTCGCTAGGCCTCGTTGCCGCTCGGTTAGGGTTAGCCGTTCAGCCACGTCGGCCGTTGGAGATCGGGCATAAATTCCCGAAAAAAATGGTCGGATTTTCAAAATTCTTTCTCCGGGCGATGCCGAAGATCGAACTGAATAAGTACTCACAAATTCAAGAAGCTGGGGCAAATTCTTCCGCAAGAAATATCGTCTTTTTCGCGGAGCCGAGGTGACACACGTCTGTTCCCGGCGACCGCTCACAGCGCCCCCCTCTCCAGTGCGGAGAGCATGCTTTCCAATTCGTCCCCCGAGTTACTTAACAAGGCAACGTCAGGAGCAAATCTGAGGTTACTGAGATATTCTCAATTAACCCTTACTCCCACCTGTTCCCAATCTAACGTTTTGAATACTTTGTAAACAAGATGTGAATAACATCGGGTTAAACTGTAAAAAAATGGCCAATTTTACGGAGAAAGCTGCTGGTAAAATGTTGCCGGACACATATTTCCGTAATTTAGACAACCGAAAGAATTTTAAGAAGGGACATTCCGTAGTACGGAAAGGCCGTAACAAAGCAAACACTCAGTTTCAAAAAAGCACGTCTTTCTGTAATTGATGAAACCTTCAGAAAAGAAAAAAAATACTTCGCCGAGGAATCGAACCCGCGACATTGATCGAATGGGCACGACGCTCGAGCCCATTGCACCCCCGCACGCACGCTGCACTTATGCCGAACAACCTGTATACTACATGGATGCCCACCCTGCGTGTGCCATACATCGGTGTTTACTAACTGCCTTACAGATTTCCTGGCTGATAAAGTGCGCTTTCTTATATAGCGCTTCCGCAGTAAGGTTCCGTGAAGCCCCCACAATAGTTGATCGCCATCAACTCCGCTGTATCGCGAAAGCGCTCGCAAAAATGGGTGTGACTGGCTGCGACTGCGATTTCACATTGCATGAATAGTGCTTGCTGTGCTTCGGTTCTAAGCTTTAGGCTAATTATTTCGGCCGATATTGATTCCTCAAGAACTAAATTACCTTCCGCAACTCTGCTTCTGCATGCAAATGACCTTATATTTTCTACAAGTGTGCTGGTCCCACACGCATGTGCAGTTTGCAGGTCCGGGGCAGCGACGTAGCCGGAGCGTCGTAAAGACAAGATACAGCGCTCGTGTTGAGCGGTATGGGCCTCATGGTCCTCACTAAGTTTACTACACTTTAGACACTAACGAAACAGAGCCGCATTCATTACGCCATGAATGTTGTCGGGGCGCAGTTTTCGCTTCTCGATCGATTCCCGACGAACGACACGGCAATATATTTCTTGCAGTTATTAATAAACTGATCTGTTTCAGTTCTGCATCATACAGAGGAAACGCCCGTATTTTGCAAAGAAGAAAAAGATTCCGTTTGACGTGTAACGGAGAGAGCCTCCATATACTGAGGAATGGAGCGCACTCCAGTTAAATTACGGGTGTTTTCTTTGTTCTGTCTCAAACGGAACACGGCTCTGTTTTATTACGGCCATCTGGTCCGTAATTTGTCCGTAAAACTACGGATTGTTTTTACAATGTAGTTCTTACCAAATCATGTCAATAAAACTACGACTTAAAAATGGCACTAAAGGCTCCAGCACGCACGAGAACAAAAAAAGCACCGAAGAAAGCACGTCCTGGCCACGCTGGTTGAGGGGAGGGGGGGGGGGGGGCAAAACATATTTAAAAAAAAGACACCCGCTGTCCAAACAGATTGCGCACGAGCAGTGTGGAGGCGGGACAATAGAATTGCATTGAAAACCAGAGAGCGAGAGGAGAGAAAGGGGCATGGTTGGGGGCGCAGAGCCGAAAAGGAGTTGCTTAGCAGGGAGGCTGACGGCAATTGTCTTTCGACGACATTTGCAGGTGTGGTAGGAGGTACGAAACCATTTTTTACTGGATAGCGTTTACTCCATGAACTACCGGACAGGTGGGAACATTTCTGTTCCTCGAAGAAGAAAATTACCTTGGCCGTTTTCAGATACGTCCTAGAACCTAAATAGTGAGGTGCTGGAGATGCACCTCAAGAGCGGCCAATTCTTTTTTTAGTGTAACAAGAACTTTGCCAATGCAAGCTTTCTAGAGTAAATGCCTCCACTGCAAAGGCAACTTCAATTCAGCAGAAACTCACCCAACAAGAAAGTTTCAAAACCAAAGTCCAGACGCAGGCTTCGGAATAATAAAATCTAGCGTTGTATATTGTTACGCTGGTGTTAATATCCGTGTCATGTGGTGGTGATACTGCGATTGATGGGCCAGGAAATTTTGTAGTAGAAAAGAGACTCAGTGACCGTTTCGCCATGCGCGTGTTCCGTTCATCCGCTTGCAGGAGATTGACCAGATGTTTGAGAACATTGAAAAATGCAACGAGAAGAAGAAAGGGGCTGCGGTGCTTGGTACGCCGGCCACGTTGCTTAAATTGTGGCTTGTCTTCTACATCGCGTCCAACGCGTTCACCCTGGTTGGTATCTGTACCTTCGCCCACATCTGCAACCTTCTCATGAGTCTATCCCTCCTGAGCCTTGCCATATGGGTCTACTCCCGCTACATCGGTGATATGCCCGATGTGGGCGCCCGCATCGACGCAACGGCGGATGTTGTCTGGGCCTGTGTGAGTGGGGCGAGGATTTTTACGCTTTTTGGTTTCATTAAAAGCAGCAGGTCGATTTGTGTGCTTTTTGTTCATGCCACCGCGTTCATTACGGTATTTCTCTGTTATGAAGCGGTTTTCTGGAAAACCACGTTTAACTAGGGCGATTAGGTATAGACTTTGTTGCGGAGTCTGTGGGCTTCTTGTGCAGAGATAATGGCTAAGAAGTTGGTCAAGCAGTCTACTGATTCATTTTTGTTCATGATCATCAGCATTGGTACCTTATTTTTACTTAAAAAAGATCGTAAAGCCAACCCACCCCTGTAATACCTCAAAATGCACGTGAAAAACCCATATTTTTACTTTCTTGGTCAACAGCTTCTCTAGAAGAAACATTTCTTGAAGTCCGGCTCATGTAGTAGCCATTGTACAAAAAGTGGGTTCGGTTCCAGCTTTACACTAAGTGTGAATGACTGGGAGAGCCAATATACACAAAAATTAGGAAACAGAAACCTTACCCATTGTTTCTGGCCGCTAGCATCCCGACGGGTACAAACAATATATGATAACAGGAGTTTGTTCACTGTAGCTTAGTTGCAGGGTACTAGAACTGTCGCTGTTTACTTATGGGTTACTTTGTGTGAGATTACTATCCAAACTTTGAGGTTGTTGATAAGATGGTACCTAGACAGACATGTTCAAATAATGGGTTTTGGTGTTCTGGTAGCTTTAAGTGACCTTAACACCCACATGGGGAGACACAAAAGAACAAATGGGACCGCGCTGACATGTTTAAAAGCGCGAAATCCTTACTTAACGGCTTAGGTTGAAAATTGGGTGGTTAGAGCAACCAATTGGCGGCACATAATTGCCGACGCACGGCACGGGGAATTGCCCATGGCTGCTATAACAAAACATCCGCCGGAGACTGCCCGGATCAGCGCCTAACTTCTTAGGGAAACTCTTTTATCAAGTTCACATTAATCAGATTTTAAGAATCAGGATTTTTGTCCTATGGGTTGGATCTGATCCAGAAGCGTTCGGAATACCAGACGAGCAGTCACCCCCAAAGGTACTACAACATTCTTCGTGGTTCTTCATTCAGCTTCAGCATTCTTCATATTGCACCTGTATGGCGTGATATTGCAATTACCGTTTACAAGGCACGATTCTTAGAATACGCTGTAAAACTCGAAAGTTTGAATCAAGAAAACAATTTAGCAGGGACGATTGCACCTTGTAGCAAATAGGAAGTAGGAAGCATCAAAGCTAAAGAACATACCATTGTCGCGAGGAATGATTTTGTTCGTAGGAAAATTTCACATTATAATTATTAGACTTGAGTGCGTATAGGAAAACACTACCGGTTCGGCATGTTTCTGGAACCTGCATGTTTTCTTGAACTGTGTACTGTCACAAAATAGGCTTACGGGGTACTACCACAGGGAGCTCCAAAATATTGTAGGCTGTGGGGTGCGAAGTCGAAGCGCATTTAGAGTTTCAGTGGAAGAATATTCTAGAACAGTTTAGACGTTACGCAGCCCATAAAACAGTATTAAGTTGCTTCGGGGACACACAGAATATGATAAATCCTAGAAGGTCAAAAAGTATTTTTTTTTTGCAATGCAGCTTAAAAAAGTCAAGTTTTGGGGGATGTCGAAACAGACATTTAAACGCTAACATGGCATAGTGACTCCCGGGTAGGCCATTGCGAAAAGATTTAGGAATGGTGCAAAAAGTAGAATTGGCATAAAATCACTGTAAAGCACTTTTTTCGGCACAGTGAATAGTAAATGGCAAAACGAGCGGGCTGAAACCTGAAGGAGCACACATCGTTTATGAAAAGGCGTGGACCCGTGGCTGGACGTGTCCGCAGATAAAAAATGAAACCAGAATACTTGAAAAACACCTAGTAGGCATACTTCACAAACACCGTAACAACGGTATCAGAGCACTCGAGAAGAAACCAAAAATGCGACACTAGTATCCCTAAATAGTGTAATGTGAGCCTGGGGCATCCTGCACGGACACGCCCATGAGATTACCCTGCCTTGTGGACTCTTTACGAGAACATACGCAATTCGCGAGGGTTCTCTAAAATCGAAGGAATTGTTGTACAAGTATATTTAAAATCTTCTGAAATAGACGAATTTAAACGCGTGCGAAGTGCAAAATATGTAAAACATACAATTGCCTCGTAGCACGAAGCATACTGCATGCCGTAGCTGTAGCGAAGATATAAAGATCATGCGTAAAACGGGCGCAATGACGGAGCATATGTTCGCGCTGCCACAAGTAGCGTGCGCTGTTCTCGCGTGAGACCGCACGCACGGGATCGTTTATTTTCCAGTTAGAAGCCCTGATGAGCCTTTGACGCGTTGCAAGTGTGAGGTATCAAATACTACATCAAAGTAATGCCCAAATACTCCACTAAAATGTTGCTAATTCTCTTATAACGCCCGGTTAGATGCTGGTAACAACGGACAGTACGTTAGCTAAATGTCAACAAACGCAGTTGAGAAGGAACTAAGCCTAGGAAAACTTTGTGCTGCGTTTTGGTGTGTGGCCGCGGGTTGTGCGCTAGATCCAGAGAATGAACCTTAACTTGAGTATGAAGTCTACTTAGAGTCGGATATCTACAGTTAATCGAACTTCCAATATTGTAATGATAAAATTGCTCATTCAAGATTGAAGTGCTGATTTTGATAATTGCTGCCTACGCTCAGAGTATAATGTTGGCGTCGTTGCCGTGTTACAAGTGTCTCGGAGAGATAGATGGCATGTCGCCTTTGTGAACGGTGGGGTCATTTTTAACAAAATTAGGCAATCCCTCCATACGGGCAGATGACGTAACTTACTGGATATCGTGTGAATGAGTAGTTGGCAAAAATTATGCATTGTTTATTTTTTCATGACAGAGATTTGACTGAACCAAATGTGTATGGTGTCTTCGTGGTCCCTTAACACGCGTGCTACATACTTGTGATGTGTAGCACACCATGTATCTTCTGCGGTAATACCAAAGCGGTGGGGGTTGGCGTTCCTTTCAGCTGCTGAAGCTCCTGGTACTGTGCAAGTCTGCGATGAATGCCCGAGCCCGGCGGCCGCCAAACACCATGGCGAATTAAGGAGGACAGTCCAAGAGGGCGGTGTAAGGCAACTGAGTGGTTAGTGCTAAGACTCACCATTACGGTGATCTCTTGTGGGCACTTTGTCTGTCTCCTTTTGTACGGCCTTAATGTGGAAATAAAAGATGCCATAGTGTTTTGTTCCCACCTAAGTTGTACCAAATTCACTACATGCTTAGACCATCTTGTCGTTCTGGCTTGTTTTTGGCATATCCCGCCATGTTGGTCATCTCGCCTGGTGCTTGTATGTTTCCTTCCTTTTCCCATTACTATTCTTTGTCATCAGAGGAACTATCAGGATTGCGAAAAACTCCTGTTTTCTAGAGGCGGCCATTATGAATGTTTTTGGTTTTTCCGTATCATCAATATTCCAGCGTTCTTATTATCGTTGATGCAAATAAGCGTTCGATGCCATCACAAGCGTTCTCCATGAAGCAATACGGCTTTGCAAGCCTAAACTTAACTGTTTCAGAAGTAGCTATCCTCAAAGTTCTGACGTGAAGTGAAACACCTTATCTACAAAATCTACGAGGCCACAGAAAGTTTTAAGTAACGCAAAGCTAATAGTGACATCAAAACTTCCGTCACGCAGCAGTTTTAAATGCAGAGCATTTCAGTAACTCACGATGTCACCCGCGTTGACGTCCGTAGTCGTAGTCCGCACGCTCACTGCGCATGCCCGTCGAGTCAAGGCGATAGCGAACACTCTCTCGCGAGGGGCATTGGATTGGATTCGATTGGATTGGCTTGGATTGGATAGGCTAGGCTTGGATTGGATTGGATTTGGATTGGATTGGATTGGATTAAAGTGGATTGTGTTGGATTGTGTTGCGTCATAGCCGCGGCACGTTGCGTCATAGCCGCGGCAGACGCGCTGGGGCCGGCGCATGTGCAGTACTCTTTCTTTCGCGGTTTCCTCTCCTTCGGGCGCGCGGCGCATATAACCGGTGTGCCGTTCTCCGGCGAAGCAACATCCGCGCTTGGCTCAAACACCTAGAGTCCACGCCGCTTTACAAGTACGCCAACGTCGTCGACTGGGACCGGCTTACGCAGTCCCCTCAACGTATATAAGCGGCGGTGCGCGCGTTCGGAATTCAGTCAAGGACGTCTTTGCTTGGCTTTCGCTTGACGTGACGCTTTGCTTGACTCGAGTAGATGCGACGCATTTACTCGAGTTCCCCCCGTGGGAAGATGCGGGCGGCTTTTTTGAGTCTGCTAGCACCGTTGATGGCAGCGCCAGCAGTGCCGCGATAGGAAAAAGCGGCTAGCTGGTCCGGGCGTGGTCGGTGCGCCTTAGGGAGTTTTGACCAGAAACGGATGTTTGCCGCCGTTTAACTTCTACCTAGGGCGCGGCTTGTGGGTAATCTGAGACCAAATCTAAAGAATGTAATCGGCGCGAGGTACAATCATAGGAACTTTTCTGGAAGACACTGAGGCGCCATCTTGGTAAAAAGAAAATGCTGTTGTCCCGCGCTTTGACATGAATTGGTGTGTCCATCCCGTACATTCATAACGACGGATACCTGACATGATCACGGACTTTAAATGGTTCGACAAGCCGATGCATTTCCCAGGAATACTCCGGGCTCCGTAAACAAGAATGCTGATTCGAGCAAGTGATTCGCCAACGTCTTAATAGTTAAGATGACGGCAAAGTCACTGCAGCTTGAACACTGATGCCTGGGCGGCTGCAACGTCTCTTGACGAACCTCACGACCACTCAACCGTCGGTACCGTTGGCGTCGCGCGCACTTATAACCGCCTCCAGCGCCGGTTTTTTTTTGGCCAGGTCTTTGCACGACAGCCGTTACGCCACTGCTTGGGATAAAGCCGATGGGTAAAAACTGCGAACCTCCTTCCGGATGGCCTCCTACATCCAAAGGAGATTCCCTGTGAATGTTTTTCCTGCTTGGGCTTAGACTTCAACTCCTGTGTTTAAGTGGGTCGCTGTATCCACGACTGAGCGATATCGCTGTACAAATATGCGAACCTCCTCAACAAGAAGCGGTACTGACGTTGCGCTTTTTGCCGGACGACGTTGGTTTTCCCGGTGCTATTTCTCGACAACCCTTACCGAACTATGGCTCATGTTTTCTTTCCAAAGTGTTTAAAGATGTGGTGCGCTTGTGCTGCCCAAAACACAAGAGCATCGATGACCGCAAATTGCTCCCAGATAAACGGCCCCACCGAGCATTCGGATTAAACCATTACAAACGTTCATTCCGCGCAAGCTTCATCCGACTATTAAGACAGACAATTGAGACAAGCTGCTAACATAAGTCCCGTTTGCCTAATATCCCCCTTCATTGGGGACCGCCGATGACTGTGAATTCTATTTTTTTACTAGCCAAAACCCAACATATCCCTGGGCACTCTTGCCCTCTTTACTGCTGCTTCACTCAATGAATAAAATCGCCACAGAGGGGCCCATGCTGTTGCGCTCATCAAGGTTTCCAGACTCGGCTGACTTATTTACAAATCTGCCACCATGTTTTCATAGTAGCCATCATTGCTACGGCCAATTCTTCCCTGGGGCCGTGGTGTTCCGTAGGACCCCTATACATCGCGCCGGCCTGTGCGCGAACTGCTGTAGTCCGCCGTGGCAATCATGGCCTTCTGCGCGAGGTTACCTGTGAAATAATTCCGCTTCATCTGAGATCGGTACAACGGTTATGCTCGTACGCCCACTTCTTCCGGCTCAAGCCGCACCAGGCAGCTTTCCTACCGACCTAACGCCTAATCCCGGGTCGACGCGTCGTTACCACAGGGCAACGCAAAAGACGATCTGCGTTTTATCTTGGCGCGAAGATTATTGCCGCTGCTCCGGAAGGAATCTTGAGGGTGTCCTACGAGAACGTGGAGGAAAAGGTTTGGTGGTGATGTGGCAGAGTTCGAGATTATTAAATGAGATTGATTGATTGTGCTGACTCAATGAGGATGCGGGGAGTCCAGCGGGAATGGATGTATGTGGAGAATAGTTGGGTGGTACGTCCTTGCGCCTTCAGCCCTGAAAGCTATTTTGGGTTGTTTTTCACGCTTGCCTCATACTAATCCTGTAAGGCAGCCCTAATATTCCTGACGCTTGTGCACTGCCATATTAAAGGGACCCTGCAACACTTGCCATCGACTACTAGTAATGTATTTTGGGATAAAGTATATTGTCCCAGAAATCTCCTCCCGCAAGAATTATGAAAATCCGTTCACAATTAACGAAACTACGCGCGATGAGAAATCGCGCATAATCGTTCCCTCTCAACTCAACCGCGGGCAACGCGACGAAAGCTGCGCGCTCTCTCCCGGAGAGGGGAGCGGCTCGCGGCGTTCTCTTCGGCGGCCTTCGATATATCACATGCCGGGTAGTTTTCTCCTTTTCTCCGCAACGCGGAGGGGCCTATTTCCGGTCTGGTGCCACAAAAAAGCAGGCATGGGTGCCTGCTCGCAAGTGCGCGCTCGGGCTGGTGGGGCGTTTTTGAAGCAATAAACGTTTGTAGTCGAGTGGTCGCGTTGAAAGGGAAGTATTGAGCTCATCATTCAAACTCCGAGCGCACTCAAAACACAAAAGAAACGGCAATACTGTGCCTACAGGTTCAGGCATAAAAGAGGTTAGTACGCAGCGATGACGACGACGGAAATGGGAGAATCTAGCAGCGAAGTTGACCAGTGACAGCCGATCGGGCAGCCATGGCCTATGTGACGTCCCTTAGGCCATGCATAATGAGGACAACTGAAGAGAGAGCGGTTGGCTTTTCCGCGTCTTTCACATCGATTTGCGCGCTCACCGCTTCCCGTGCACGTGTAATATTTGGCTCAGGTATTCCCGGCAGTGTAATCTAAACGTCGCGCAGGTTTACTTGCACTGCTCAAAGAGTGTTGCAGGGTCCCTTTAAATGACAAAGGTCGAGCAGTGGTTGTGCCGTAGAGAAGCTGCACGTGTGTTCTGATGTAGCGGACGTGGCTCCCTTGAACCAGCTCCGTGTGATGTCTGCGGTGTATGCCCCGTTTTCGTAAGTGTTAAGAATGAGACCTGTTCTTGTTCTCGCGGGGGCTTTCATTAGGCAGGAACCCAGACGGCGTAGTCTATTAAAGGAGTTTGCGAGTTTCTTGCACCTATATAGAAGTAGAGGCATCAGAAAAGGGACAGCTTGAGGGATGAGCTTGATGGCAGCTACCACTGAAGTCATGGCCGCCCCGTAAGCACTATGATTTGTTTCTGTGTATTGAAGTTTTTCTAGTGTTTTACGCCAACAGCGGTGAATGGGACTCCGGGAAGAGATGCGGCTATTTTAGGCCATACGGAAATTCCGTGGTTGTTTTCGCAGACTTCTTGAAGCTAACACTGCGTTAACGGTTAAAGTAGTGTTTGATTAGTCTACGCGGGGGCCTGGGTTCCCCCCCAAAATCGCGTCACCGAATAGGAAATGGGCTACCTCGAAATTTTCGGAAGCGCACAATGAATATCTTTACATCCACAAAAGGCGTATCAGACGTGTCTATTCTATTGACGCTGTAAGCGCGGTAGGCATCACGGAGATCCTCTCCACCTCTGTGTGTTTTATTGCACTATTAAAGCTACTCAATTTTGCCTCGAAAAAAAAAAAAACACCAACAATGTGTGTATAAAAGTACGAGGGGCAATGCAAAGGGTGCTTGAAAGCGCGTGATATGCAGTGAATATATGTACACAACGCTGTAGAAAGCTCCCAAAAGTGTCTGTTAAGTTTTTTTGCCTTTTAAGATTAAATTCTACTGAGAACCGCAAATGCACCTCCGCTGAATACAAGTGGGCTTGTAAATTAACCCTTTATAGGGACGCACGTTAGTAGGTTTGTACGGTGCAACAATGGTGCTTGGATTGGAAATGAAATAAAACGTTAAGCAAAGATGCGATTACGGGGAATTAGAAGGGCAAAGAGAGCTTGATGGCATCTGGATTTCAATTTGTGTACCTCAAAAGCTCGAAGACCAGGAGGCCCTGATCTCTCGGGCGAGGATGGCAGCCGCGGCACGCGGCCTACCGGAATAGGATGGCCGCCCACAGCTCCTAACTCTTTTTCTCCCCTACCCCATCCCTGTTGTTTCAATAAACGTTTTCTCGCTCTCTTTCTTCAAAGTTGCGGAAATATTGATCTGAGGAGGACGAGGCAGCATGAACGTGTTGTGGGCTAGTTTGTAGCGTGAGCCGTCAGATAATTTTCCGATATATATATTTTTGAATAGACTTCAAGAAGAGTTGAAATTTGCTTTGAACTCAGACGGGACTTTCTGATACAAATTATTGACCCTGCCCTATCCCCAAGGCTATACCAGACAACGTAATTAAGGGTAGAACTAGGTGAGCCGGGTACACCTTATGCCAGCCATTTCGACAAGCTAGTCGACGCCAACCAGCCAGGCTAGCAAGCTCCTTTGCTCACATAGAAGCGTATACAGGCACGGTGAATCGCAGAAAAATGCATCTAGCGTTTCTTTTATTCTTCCACAGAGACGTAGTGCGGAAAAAGAGAAATATTGAGAAAGGGAGAAAGGAGAGAGAGAGAGACAGGGAAGAAGCAGACAGAGAAAACATAAAAAAATGCACTTGGTTAATCAGCCCGCACTTGATTACTCAGTCTAAACTGAGCCGGTTGCTTCAATAGGCGCTTGTTCCATCACCGGCGGCGCAGGGGTTGGCTTGCCTTACGGTCTTGTATTACGGTCTTGCACAGGGGCTTGAGTACCTGCAAGCAACGCCAGTGCCCATCACTTTTTTTATGTTGATGGTTGGTGTTTAATGGCCCAGGGCCAACGAGGGCAAAGAGCACCAGAGAAGAAGTTATGGTTGAAGAGAAGTGATTACGACAAAAAGGTTGGTATAAAAACGTGTAAACCAGACATAGTAAAATCAATAAAGATAAAGGTGATGGCTGGTGTACAGGGCCACAGTTGATTATGCATGATAGGAAATGAGGTTTAAAAACTTAACGTATGACAAATACTTACATACGCGTTTCACAGAAACCATGGCATCGTCACGCAGAAACAACGATGGGTGTAGCGGAATGTGTTGTCTGTAGAGTTGTCTGAAGTGTTTGTGTCGTGCTGAGTCGATTGCCTTGCATTGAATGAGTATGTGAACTACGGATAGGGCCTCTCCGCACCTTCTACACAAAGGTCTTGAAGACCTTGTGCCCATCACTTTTTTATTGCAGCAATAAGAACGCGGTGTCATGTCAGTAGGGTGAAACACGCACCTTAAAGTTTGAGAAAACTGCATTGCAGCTCGTGTTTTTATGAAAGTTTTTTTTAGAATAATAAAAATACCAGCTTTAGCTCCAATATCTAAAAAATGCAATTCATAAGGATATTGTGCTTCCTTCGTATATTGTTGCTTTGCTGCGTACAAGTTCGAAAGACAGTGGCGGTTTAGACGCACCTTCTATGTAAGATCTCCTCCATCTCCTTTTAAGAGTAGTTTTAAATCTTCGTCCCCTTCTTTTTTCGGCTCCAAACCCACCACAAATCCTCCTCTGCATCCTCGCTCCGTTTTTCTCAGTCTATTCCAGTTGACATAAAGACTACCATTCCTCATCGAGGTGCAGTCGTCTCCATTTCTAACACCCTTAATACTATAAAAATTGTCAGTTCGCTTTACCATTCCCGCTTCCCGTTTTCCTAATGTCCCTGCTTTTCTGATCGCGCTCCTTCATATCTACTTCACTCCGTTGTCAGTCCTCCGAAATTTGTTCTGCCCCAATTATTTTTTTTCTACCTTCTCCTTCCCAATTCCCCATCACCCTGTCTCTAAACATCTCAATTCCCTACCCCCCCCCCCCCCTTTCATACTTGGCACTTCGCTTGATGTCGCTAATCTATTACCACCAAAGCGCGCCAGTAACCCACTATACTGACAAGGATATTCAGTAATACTTCTGACTGATTCGAATGACAAGCTGACGGAAAGTCAGAGTGAACAAAATTTCCGATTTACGCAGCGAAAAAAGTTCAAACGTGCTTTTAAAAACGTTCAGATGGATACAATGCCTGAGGAATTTTCTTCACTCCCTATGACATGTCCACAGGCGACGTCCGCAGCCGATGTGCACCCTTGCAGAAGAAACGTGTGAAGCAACATATATTTACAAAGGAAAACGCTACTCAAGTTGCGTGGGCATTGCGTTGGCCATCTTATGCGTTTTAATGATTTCCAGTGATTTCTGCAACGAAATGGCGTAAAAGACCTTATTCGAACACACACACACTTGAACATACGTGCCACTGACGTTGCGGCTTACCTTACGCGGGGAGCTGTGACTGCCACGTTTTTATTTGACTGGCTTTTTACGCGCCTTTTCACTTTCAGTTGTGGTTGTCCCACCTTAACCTACATCTGCTGCAGATATTACGCGTCTGTAGGTCGTTTCTTGCCTCTAGCGAAAGCCTGAACAGCGCGAGTGGAATTTTTTCCAAGACATTCCTAATTAAAACACAGATTCACAATTTCTCCCTTGGCTAGCTTGGGACGAATAAACCTTAAAAAAAGACATTGCGTTTTGGGTAGTACGTGTGGCCCACATGGTTTCTGTGACGCCACGCGCTAGGCCGGCAAATGCCCGCTATCCATCGCAAGCAGCGAGAACGGCGAGTTGAAGGTACATTAACTCGCATCATTTCTACTGCTGGAATTCCATGTTCAAATTATTTACGTTGACCTCAGTACATGCCTTCACTACACCAATTCCCTACACCTTTACCAATACAGTGATTCCGATAAATGCAAGTTACGGTAATTTTTCTGACTGGGTAAATATGCGGCTATCAATAACTAGCACCATCATTTCATTTATTCTTACGACTTAATTGTTGGTTACTCTAATCATTTCGCTTGTGATAAAGCATGACACGTTCCTGAAGCGCTATAAAACATGGTACCTTCATATAAGAAACCCTATTCATTCCGGCGCCAATTTCAAGACCGATTGCTTTGTGTTTATACCCCCACGACTTGTCCCAATTACGTGGTTAAAGGGTCTCCGCTACTGAAGCACAGCCTCAATAGTTGAAGAATAATTGAGAAAGTGGCCAGTACCACATATAGTGTTGCGGCTTTCTGCATTTCTTTTCTGCATTAGGCATTCATACTTTTGTGTTAATGGCTAAACTTCCCAGTTTCCAGTGGTGCTTTGCTTATACTACTTGTCTTTCTGCACAGTGTTTGACGTCTTTTCAGCTACTAACTACCAATACTTCTGCCAATAAAAAGTAGCTCAGACCGGGAGGCATAATGTACAATCCGCCATGATTACCACACGTCCATTTAAAGTGATGTTTTGCCCGAAGCCCAGCGCAGGTCATACTTTAAGGGAGCCATGAAGACAAAGTACAAGTTGGGTTTATCAGAAAGACTGCTTAGTCCCGATAACAATGATACCAATATCATCGCAATCTTCGAACAAATAACGGAGATATTAAAGAAAACCTGTGAAGCAGTCGCGACCCCCTAGCCGATTTCCCACAACTTTTCTATGACGTCACAGGACCTTGTTTGTGCGATTGGCGGCCGCCTAACTGACCTGTCGCGACGACACATGACTGGACGTATGCAATGGGGCCTCTAGTTCCATTTGACCGCATCACTTGAATGCTACCGTGCAGTTAACGCACTGAAAACTACGCTTTATTGATGGCCCGTATGACGTCAGTCTTGCTCATAACACGTGACTGTGGCGCAAAATTTGAAAGTTTTTAAGACTTCTTGCTTTTCTTCGTTAAAAAAACATCTTTTGTGGCTGTAATGGAGCTGAATCCTAGTTCTTTCAAATTAAACGAAGTTGTATTTTCTCTTCATGGCTCCTTTAAGTCAAAGGAGAGGAAGGGCCCACCGTCAACCCTTACATTGGTCCAGATGATGGTGGCGATGGCGTCGATTTGGCCTCCGACTTCCCGCATTTTGCCGCTGTAGCGGATGTAGCACCATAAGCACAGGGTTATGAGGGACAGCACCATGAGCAGGTTGCTTAAGGTGGCCAACACAGGAACACCAAGCAGGGCGGAAGCGCATGACACTGGGTAGAAGGCCAGCATCATGATGCTGATGGTCGCTGGTGTTCGTACCGCAGCGAAGATCATCTTCCTCTTGTTGCGCTTTGCAAAGCTCGCATACGCCCGGTCAATTTCCTGAAACATGTGAGGAGGGACAACACACATTACCGCCCGGAAGACCATCCCGTAAAGCAATGCGTCCTCCTCCTTACAACGCAATTAACCAACCCAATGTACCACGCGCAAATTCGTAAATTAAACTGCCCTGGAGCCAAACCCTCTCAGCGTTTATTCGGCAGCGAAGGATGCTTTAATTGTCGAGAAATTACCAATTGTAAAACGCATTTTATTACTCGCGCCATTTCATTCCGTTTCGGCTTACGTCAACGCTTGCTGGAAGCGAGTGAGGCAGCGGTGGGGTCTAGCAGGAAAATTAAAACCTACTGAACGAACCATCGCGGCCACAAGCCACTGGTCACGCACTCGGCGCATACGACAAAACAACTTGCCGGCCCCACATGTGTGTTACCTGCCACTCTGTGTGCGTCAACTTTGGTGCCGCATGGGATGTTATATCATAGTTAAATATTGTGAATGTGACGCGCGGCCTTTTAATTTAACTACAAAACGTCTAGCGGACATCGAAACTGCAGCGAGAACGACGATTTGCATTCTCGTTATGGATAGCCGGGGATAATCGCTTCGATGCACTCGGATTGAAACGTGGCGCAACCTGTTATTTTACTTGTAACAGCGTTGGTAGCGATTACAGGCAACGCTAGAGGGCAGCGCGTATTTCGCGGTCTATCGAATGCTTTGCCAAGGGAGTTGCCTATTAGCCCATCTGCATGAAGTGTGCCTAGAGCTTTTGCGAGTGCCCCAGCCCCTACTAAGAAACACCGTGGTGCCAGTATGGAATAAAAACGGGCATAACATGATAGTAATAGTATAGCTTTACCTAAGTACGCACAGTAGTGGAAGCATACCGATACACAATGACGTGAATCAAAAAGCCCAGTTTGACGCACACGTTTTATTCAACTTCAAGACAATACATACCCAGTGCAGGGTTGAATCGCTGCTAGGGATAATTCCAACACAGTAAGCACCGTCAATTCCCAGAAGCAATCCAACAAATTTCACTGCGAAGCGGACGCGACCACAACACACACCCATCTTCGGCTGCCATCCTGGGCGCGAAACTTCCTTCCAGCAGAGAGCGCTACTTGAGGGAGCACAAAACGTGTTTTACCAGACGCAAATTACTGTCCACAGAAGAGCGGAACCCTCGGAGGCCGACGCGCTACTTGCCGCCATGATGTAAATAAGGAGACAACAGGCATATGACTTGGTCGAACCTGCAATAACCACCGTAACCGGCACCGGCGCCGCGTCCTTGCAGACTGCGAATGTCGGTACGGCTTGAATTACACCTACACCTGTACATCTATAATTGTTTATGAATTACGAAAATGGACCTGCAAAGAAAGATTTTATATGTTTGATAGCTTGTGTGCGCGGTTCTCGTTCTGTTGTTCGTCGCGTGACTCTTGGCACACCCGCTCAGTCGCCGTTTACGGCTAATCTGCTGGGCGGCTGACAGGTTCATTGTTTTAACATTTACGTGATTATTTTTGATGTACTGACCCAGACACTGGTATATTGGTTTTCTGCGGAGGTCAATCTATGGCCAAACCGACTTCGGTTTTGCCTTCAGTATCTCCATAAAGGAGCCATCAAGACAAAATACAAGTTTGTGTTATTCGAAAGATTTCGTGTTTTGTAGTGCCCCCAGCGCTTGTTCGAATGCAAACGCTGCTTTATTCACTGAGAGATTAATCAGTTTATGTTAAAATTCTATCAGTTTATGTTAAAATTGATTTTCCCGCTAAATCGTGTGTTTTCGTAGCTGCAATGACATCACAGACCGTTCTGCAGCCTAGGATCCCTTGATTCGCGATCCGCCGTACAGGGTGGAGACACATACGCGCTGGGGCCGCCATTTTGGATCGCTCGCTCACCACCGAAGCAAGTCATTGTATCAAAATAGCGCTAAAAGTATCGCCGCAACGCGGCTAACTGGCGAAGTTTGAATCAACTGATTTGTTTTGCGTTGCTGGGTTGCGTCTCAAATGAAACAAACAACGCGCCGAGCACGTTGACCCAATCGCAGAGGCACGAGACCGTTCAAAGGGTGTCTCTACCCTGTACGGCAGAGTTGGTATCGAGGTATTCGCGCGTTTGTTTACGTTGCTGAACGTAGATGGCGCCACCATACCGTGGCGTGTCGTTTTCTGCCTTTTTTTTGTTCTGGGAGAAAATCGTTTCGTGAAACATAATGCTCGCTCGACAAATATGCTCACGTAAGACACCGTCGCGTCAATCAATCGGCCAGTGTCGTCTGAGACAACCCCGAAGCCCCGCAGTCCTGTGCAGCTAAACAAGAATAGTGCGCGCAGTACCAACAACAGCAGTACGCAGCGGTACTTCTATGTTTACATGTGCTTTCGTAACTTACACTTAGCACCATTCTTACGGCTTTAAAAAGAATGTGCCCTAAATTTAAGGCAAATAGCTCGGTCGGCAGGCTTATACACTGCCTAATTTTCTTTTGCTTTTGCCGCCCTCCGCCAATCGCAGAGCTGTCTGTTATGACATCATAGGTTCTGTTGCGGGAAATGAGCTAGTGGGTCGCATGGCCATTCCCTTTTTTCCAAAGTATGTGGCTTATTTGAGCGAAGTTTACGTTAAAAGTGGTGTCAGTATGATTCTAACGAGGCAATCTTTTGAATGAACCAAACTTGTGTTTTCTCTTCATGGCTCCTTTAAGGCCAAAGATTGTTTGGGCGCGAACTTTCCGAAATATTAGTCCCAGAGGTGCCACCTGTTGGAACAGGTGGGACCACCAGCAGAAATGAACAAGCACTATTAGTAGTTTTAATACCTTAAACACAGGAGAATGGGGTATAATGGGGCAAACATCGGTTTGTGCGGATGCCAGAGCGATGCCATTATAACTGAGGTATGGTTAACTGAGCCTGTGGCGGGATGGGAATGATGCTCTTGTGTGTATTCAACGCAAAGGGGCATAGATCTAAACTTCATCCACAATGACCACCTTGTGATTGAAAATAAAATTCCGTGCTCAATTGGCTGCCCGACTGAACGGAGAGCGCTCTAGTTTAAAATGATATAATAATAAGAAGAAGTACTGCCACAGCACAACATTTAGACACTGATAGCAACGCGGCATGAGTATTCTTTAGTCCTGTCTCTTTGCCCTAGCCATCAGCCTTCAACTCCCCTCCTCCAGCTGGGAAAGATGAAAGGCTGCATTAAGTTGCGCCAACTACCAACCAGCTTGATTTGCCCAGCTATTGTACCTGAATATGGAATATCTTAACTATATAAATTTTACATTTGTACTAAAACGATTTGGTTACTGTGTGTGTCATATTAAGACAGCTACATTATTTTTCCGCAATTAGGTAGGAAAGACCACTACATTTCTGATCCGCAAAAACGATCACCCATGCGCTATCGATCTCATACCTAGCCCAAGGGACGAGAATGCAAGTTGAAATCGCCTGGATGACACGAACCCACTCAGCCCTTCAGCTATTATGCAGGCGTCCCACAAAAAAATGACACTAACACAAAACGCTTTACAAATCGCGAGATAAAAATACCGAAGAACAGTGAAAACTGCGAGCAACGTAATCACGTCTCGTTCAGAACAGCAAAGACCCGAGGAAAAAGTTACAAGGACGGAATTTAATAGGCCAAGATCTGGGATCTTTTAAACTGAGCGTCTTATTTTGCAACTCCTACAAGAAAAACAAAACGATAGGCACATGCACACAGAGAAAAATTGGTCGCCATCCCTCCTTGCGAACGCGGGTACCCAGTGAAGCTTTTGTAAAGCCCTACAAATGGTGATTGAGAAGGTGATGATAGGCTCTTTATGCTCTTCTGTGATCAAAATAAAGGGAGAGTTTAATGACCCACGCAAGTAAATTTACAGCAAAATATCTGTGCAAAGTTTCATAAAACTGAAACAAGCGTTTTTTTAGTATGCGCGTAAACCTGGAGATTCTACGTTTTATATTCACATTGTACACGTTGAGCGGTGCGCAGATTGCTTATTTTCGTTCAAAAATTCACTTAAACATTTCATTTTTGCTACTGAAACATGCAGACAACAAGAATACTTTTAACACACTCCATAATTTCTCCAGGATATGAGTTCAAAGTGGCTGGGGCGCTCCTGTTCTACTCCTGTGCCCCACGTTTGCGTATTCTATCTTCTGCCCTAATGCTGCTAACGTGCGGTGATAATTGGGTGGTGACGCTTTGCGCTGCAACTCCGGGGACCCGGGTTGAAATACCATATGTACTGAATGTGGTTTTATTTACCTTTTCAGTGACTGCCATTTTCTGTACCGGTCAGCAGGTACTACAAAAATAACAACGATGGTTCTGCGGAACAGTGGGGCTCCTAATACTTTCTTGATAAGGCTTTATGGCCAGTAGATAGGCATGTGAGAACGGCGACATGTTAAGCACATAAGCTGAACTCGAGAGGTTACGAACGACGTTTCCTTATTTGACGGACTGGGAACTTTGGTGTATCCTGGGGGTATTGTGGTTTTAAGTTGGAGTGACCGCAAGTGATTTGTCCTAAACAAGAAATATGAGTCTGTGCATCTGCAATGGCCGGGGATCCTGAAAAGTTCTTTAGTTTTTTGGGGGAAGTGAAAGGGCATTGATGCAATCATCAGTAGCATGATTTGTTCATGTCGACAGCTACGGCGGTTCCATCGTTGTAGAGTAATTGCGCAGTCGCGCCACAGTTACGGGTGGGTGATTGAAGATTACTCGCTGGTTCTTTGGATAGGTTGATGACTGTAAAGCTAGCAGCGCCTAGCTTTAAAGTTCCGAAAGTTGATTGCGATGTGTAACGGTGCAGGCTTGAGTGTTTTTCTGTCTTCCTGTGGAGCGAGTAGTACCTAGTAGGAAGCAGTAACGATTGCTTTGACTAACCTAGTAAATTGAATGTTTGGTCGATGTTGGAAAGAAGTAAGACTCGGTCTACTGCTAGGACTTCTATTGGGTCTAGTAGGCGCAGAAGACGTCGATTCTAGTGGTTGGGAAATTGCGTGTGTTGGAGCTCTTGGCTTTATTTGAGGTACCTCGATTACCTTTCTGAGTGTCTCATATACCACACAAAGGGCATTCCATTACGCCTTTATGCGGGCCATATTGTCGAAGCCTTCTAATTTAAAATAATTTGGAGCTCATTGCTTATAGACTGCAAAAAGCTCAGGTAATAAGCCGTCTTTTTTGCACAAAGGCAACCAAAATATGCAGGTTGCGGCACCTTTGCCATAAGGATTTTTATTCAGCCTGCAAACTCTTCAGTGTCTTTTAGCGTTCAGTGCAATGCGACGACAATTATCGCAAATGGCGCAATGAATGATGGGTGTTCAGCCCACTCTGTGGGAAAGGTTTTTCCGCAGTGTTGGCATACCATATACGGGGACAATGTGGAGTCGTGTGTCCGATGTTATGGCCGTTATGACAGACTATGCGAAGCACTGATGTGGAAGTAGTTTGATAATTATTTTGTTTCTTCTTGATAATTTGGTTAGTCAACAGCTAAGACTGCTATCCTAGAGCGCACTAGAATGTGGAACTGCTGGCTTGTTTGCTTGAGATACATGAAGTATTCTATTGCACTTAGGAAGTCCTTTTTGAACCTCCATGCACCGCATTTTTTGTGGGAAGAAAACCCTACTCTCATTATACTACGAAGATTTACGAACTACGGGTGTGATCAGTTTCTAAGAAACTAGAAAAATTCACACGGAATTACAACGTTCTACCCATTCTCTTCTCAGCAGCCAAACCTGGCTTGGCCTTTTTCGACGACATCGGAAGCGGTAGACTTGCCTTGCTCTTGACGGTGATTTAGCTGCACTTTGATGCTTTGAGCTTGGCATTCATCTGCAGGATCACGTGATGAAGCGACCCGCTGTTTTATTCGCTTTTTTGTTCTCTGGAGACGACGAAGCAGAAACTGGCGCATAGCACCATGCTATGAGTTAAATACGATTAAGCCACGACCAGCGCATGGTCTTATATTAAACTCCCGCGACAGGATTATTCACTCACGCTCAGGAGTTAGCATGTAAGGGGCACGGTAGCAGCTGAAGGTACGTTCATTATATACGAATGACAAATGTTACCTTGTGAAAAAGGGACGTCTAGATCGGCATTGTGTCATAGTTTCAGGTTATAAACATTCCTAACGATAATTTGTAGAACTTTCATCCCAGGAAGCAAGGAAGAGGTGCCTGCTGAGCAATCAGACTTCTGTAAAGAAGCCTTGAAGAGTGGAGTCAACACGTGGCGGCAATCTTGAAATATATCACGCACAAGACCGCGGAAAGCCCAGTTCATAAAAAAGCGGGGCCAAGTCAAACAGAAACGGAACCTCTATTAGAGGCCAAAAATTAAACGTGCTGTACTACGCCAAAATTTTTGAAACCTACCCGCGTTAGCCGTTCGAGGTACTGTTGGGACTCCTCCTCTGGCATCCTCTGCGAGGCTGAAAATAACTCCTTCGCTGACTCCCGCAGACGCAGGTGATGACGCTCTAGCAAGGCAGGACTAAGGTGGGGCTGGTCTCCGCTGCACAGCTGCGACAGAAAATACACGTGGACGAGAGCTACTGGGGAAAACCACCAATAGTCAATGAGCAAAGCGAGGTGTGAACGACGGCAGTAGGTTTTTACCGGGAGCGCGGAACTCTGCGGCAAAATCTGGACGCTTCTAAACAAAGATGTGTCGGTATGTGGCGCAATCGGGTCGTACATTTTCTTAATTAACTATTCCTTGGAGCACTTCCGTCACTTATGCAGTTTGGAGGCGGCGGCCTGATGTAACTTATGAACAACCTTTTTACTTTCCGTTGCATTTGCGTCTCTTTTTTTGCTTTTGTTTTGTCGTTTTATGCTGCGAATTCTACTTCGACAGGCGCATTCTCCGTCATTGTGCTTGTTTCTTTATTTTCCTCTCATTTTCTGGTGCAAAATAATTCAATGAGCTGACTGGCAACATGCGCGCAAGCTTTCGCAAAATCAACGTTCTGCGTGGTTTTGGTGCCTTGTTGTACTTATGTGCCGTTGCGCTGACGTCTCCTGAGGCACGCACTACTCTAACGTTTGTTTTACCAATTATTGTTCCATTGCCAAAGTGCGGAGGGTGCGCAGTGGTCACGCACGTAAATCATAACCTGAAGCCCGTGTTGAAATACCACACGAACGGAGAACGCGTTTTTACTGACTCTAGAGCGCTGCCTGTTCGCGCTACCGGACAACAACACGTCGGCAGGTTTTCGCAGAATGGAGCGCTAAGGCCTTCACCCACACCGGACAACAACACATTGGCAGCCTTTACTGCAAAGCAGTATACCTCCAACCAACCAAGGAAGTTTTCGTGTCCGTTTTCGGGAAATTCGAATGGCATTGACAAGAGTGAAACAAGGACGCGAATAGCGTGGTGGGTAGTAGCAGTGACCGGATGTGTCGTGTGTGAATTGAAGTGACGCCGCATGGGTAGTCGTTGTGGGTGTCGTTTACAGCTGCGCAGTACCACCACCTTGCACCTTCACAGCGTGCCAATTGAGCCAATTTCTTTGCAGAATGGGGCGCTTAAGGCCTTCACCCAAAGCTGCAAGTAAAAGGGCAAAAAAATCTTCGGTATCGCAGCTGAGCTCTTATTTGGGTTTGGCGTTACCTAAAAGCAGCACATGATTGCGAAAAAAGGCCGCAGATTTGTATAACAGCACGGGAGAAAATGGTCTTTTTTAGGCAAGCCTGCTCACACCAAATGCATGAAATGAATAATTTCAAAAGACGGTACAGAGGTTTAAAGAAAAAAAATCACCGACCATTACAATGGACCCCATGCGAAGTTTGAACGCACTTGTACAAGCACTTCTGTTATGCGACGTATTACGGCAAAAAACGCAAAGGAGCCCCACTAATATGCGTGTTACAGAAAAATGTTTCTTTTTCACGGATCTTCAGATACTGTCGTCGGCATAATGTGTTTTTGCTCGGGAAGCTTGTTCACCAACAATGGCACACGAAGCACATTTCCTTCTTGCGTCACACATTTATCAGGAAGAACTTAGTGCAGAAGTTTTCTGCAATGAAAAGAACTGTGCTCTGAGTATTGCAGCTGGAGTGGACGATACGTTGAGCGGCAAATTTAAAACTAAGTTGAGTGTGGCACGACGGCCTCGCTAAGCGGGAGATTGGTGATAACAGCGCCCTGGCTCTGCACCGGAGCCTTTCAGGGCAGTTGCAACGTTAGGCCCCGCGGCATTTTTTAGCGGGTGGCAGCGGTTAAGTGTTTCTGGCCCGTTAACCCATTTTCCACCGCTTTAGTTGCCATGCTTCCGCTGCAGTTTCTTCTTTTTGTCGCGCTCTTTTCACGTCACTGTAATTCAGTTTTGGAGAGACACTGTCGACAGCTCGTTTGTTTGTGCATTATGCGGCTTGAATGGCGTCGTACATTTCCGCGTTGTTAGTGTAAGCCTGCCGCCTGTGTTTGTCGCTGATTGGCAGGAGGAGCAAGTGGGAGATGTGTGACAGTTGTCAGATGTCGCGAGAATTACTGTCGTTAAGTCACCCTAGATTTCAATTTTGTGTGATTCTTAAGGCACTCGAAGTACTTATTTCCAGAAATGGAATGGTTAATGCCAAATGCTTCCTTACCGGCGCTTTTACCCGCCCGAGTTTATTTAGCGCAAAAATTTAGTTCGTGAAGGAATACCTGGTGTTAGCATGCCTATGTGCAGGATGATGCGAGGGAAGCGGCTTCTTGCTTTTCTCGATAAGAATGGCCGCGAAAATCAAATTAAAAAAAAAACGAAACATGGTCTGTCTACGCAATGAAAAGTTTATTCTCAGTGTTTCTTCACAGGTTAGGTTATGATATTAAAAGCTTGGTTTGCAAGGGTAATAAGCAGGGAAAGTCGGGAGTATGGTAGTGAACGAAAAGCCAGTACAAGAACATTTGAAAAAAAAAAGTACTGGCTCAAGTGACCATCCATCAGTAGCGTCTTGTGGCACAGAGGCATCCTGCGTTGTTACCATCGGCTTATAATCGGCGGAGCAAATACCAGGACGGGTATGGGTATTGACTGACCGATACCAACCATTCGGAAGCACACCCAGCTGTTCAGAACTGTAGGTATTTTCCCACGCTAGAACATGGGAGAGGTACGCAAGCTTCGCTACTTGGAACATTTAAACTTGGATTTTAACGAGTCCAGGAAATTCTACTAATACGCGATACTGTGGGGGGTCCAATCTGGTTTATGTTGAAAATACGGCCCTCTGTGCCACGCAGTAGCAAGCCGTGAGAGAAGAATTGGTGAAACGAACGCAGAGCTCTTTTACGTTGAATCATAGCTGATAAATTGCCGGTCCACACGTTGGCCACCAAACAGTCGACGGCAGTGAGCAGGCGTTCCAGAAAAAAAAGAGCTCTAACAGGCCACAGACACAAGTAAACAATACCATAGTTAAACAGAACAGTTATTACTACTGCCAAAGAGAGAACGGCGGCGAGCCACTCGAGCGGTCGCAGACAAGGCAAGTGATGGCGGTGCGCCGGCGTGGCAGCTGGTTGGGCAATAGCGAACTGGTTTACGGCATAACCGGTTATTCAGCTATTCGATCCACCGATTGTTCGAATTTGAAAGCCAGATGACCGGATAGCCGGAGTGATCAGTTAGCGTTCCTTGTTAACCTGTTTTGTTCCGGATATTGTGATATTCGAATCTCTTTTTTATATTCCGAAGATTGGAAGTGCATAACGGCGAAATTGTTTTAGCAGTAAGAGGTCGTCAAAAGTGGCCGGACTGTACATTAAACAGCGTATTTTACAGAGAACAAATAATTGCGTTGCTCTGATGATACCATACAAACAACTGAACCGAACAATCGAGTGGGGTATTGCCACCTCCGATTACAGCGTTTGAAATATTGGAATAGGATATACTGATTAGCAGTGTTGAAAATTGCGGTATTCAGATAAGCAGCATTGAAGGCCTGAAACGCTCCGATCCGGTTCAACCGAATAACCATTTTGACGAATATTTGTAAGCACTAGTAGCAACCGGCGAGGGAGATAAAAGGGCAACCGTTAATTTTTGCGGCAAGCCCCGAGGCGTGAATTCCCAAATAAAGTGATTCGTTGAGCTACCTCGCTTAGGAATAAATGTTCGGACCACATTTGTGGGTCTGAACAAATTTTTTCCTGAACACGAGGCACCCCTCAGAACTTTGAGCCGAGATATACAAATGCTTGTGGCAGTGTCCCGGTCTTGCAACCACACACACACACAAGGTCCCAGACCTGTGGCCATTCGAGGTGAGCGCCGTCCCTCTGTTCGTTGGAATGGGAAACAAAACCCACAAAAATTTTGCGAGGACGTAACCCCATCTCAGCATATCAGCGCGGGGACCGAAGGCCACCTGCATCTTTGCAACACTGGGTGGTCTATTCCGAAGGCACTTTAATGATGACCTCTCTAGGATGTTATCTTGGTTCCCTTCTGGATCCGGTGACCTTCTGGATTTATTTGGACGGTTACCTGATCTACTATTTGCACTTTCAGTCTAACAACAAGTAAAGAATGATTCGCACTACGTGATGCTTAATTAAAGTTTGCGCTGACAAATTTTACGTACACAGCAATCAGATTCACGCTAATGCAAAACCCACTACATGGTATGCTACAGGGATAACCTTGAGGCAGAACACTAATCACATGTAGAAGGCGTGGCTTATTAGCACGTCCTAACCGCTTCAAAGTTAGGTACAGGAAAGAACGGTGGTCTTCCCTCTTCCAATTCTTGAGTACCACGAACATGCGCAAATTATCTAGACATTGCTTTACTTATTTATCGAGGATTGTAGTAAAACGAATACAATTGTTACGAACCTGCTCCATACCGCTCGTATACTTGTCTCTGGCCGTGGCCACAGCCGCCAGGCTGCTTGCTTCTGCCGTCGCCTGAAACGTTTCAAGGCCGAGTTACTTTGGCGTCACTTCCGAAACACGCGTTATTACGAACCTCAAGCATGGACTTGGGTTCCGGGGGATTGCCGTTCATGAACATATTCACATAAACCTGGAGAAGAAGGAGCGGAGTTAGGCCTATTCGTAAGCATTGACAACGTTCTTCCTACTTGAAAGTGAGTAATCAGTTCTTGGCAAGAAATTTCGTGGCCGTTGATTTTTTTAACCAAAAGATTGTCTGGTGCCAGAAGAGAAGGAACCAGGTCCTGCAGGTGCGCAGTAAAGTCACTTGCGACGTCCGAAAGGGGGCCGTCAAATGACAGGGTGGTAGCTACCTGCGTGAACATGGAATCATTGCGGTGATACTTAAGTGGACGCACAGCACACGTACGGTGTCTGTGACCTACAACGCTAAATATTATAAGATAACAGCATCTTCAATGGAATCATTTCGGCGTCAAAATTAATCACAAGGAGAGAATCACGAAGCCATTCTCGAAGTGATGGGCGTTGGTGTTCAGGACGCGAATTCTAAACAACTGGAACAAATTTGTGACCATAGGAAAGGTTAGAATATCGTTGAAGCGACGAAGAAAGGGAGCCACAGAGACGGTCGACCGACCAGTACCTGCCACGAGCGTGAAGCCAGAGCTATAGCGTGTACCCCCGTTCCGGTGCGAGCCACCTTTTTATTATCATCATCGTCCTTAATTCGTACCACCTCTCCTGCCGACAATTATTATGGCCACGGCGGGCGAGCCTCAAGAAAATAGAGGGGCTTGCTGTCTACTCGACAGGGCGGTACTCCAATCGGTAAATATGTGAGCAAGTGCATAATTGCAAAGTGGTCGAATCGAGGACTCGTCCTCTTTACGCAATTTGCGAACCTGACCGGCAAAGTAATCAAATGTATAAAACTAACATGTTCGCTTCTCAGGCAGTTAGTGCTGTGCCAGGAATTATCAGGCTTGCGACACTGAGAAGACACGAAAGCAACTAACCAAGCATAGAATTTGTATTAAAATGGTCCGTTTACGGAAGCTTCTGAAGTGTTTCAAGCAGCTTATCTGCTAAGAATGGACGAGTTACCCATAACTTCAATGTATTCGGCAAGTAAAGATTGCATTGCGGGTACATTCTGGTTTGTTTAAAGGGCAATCAAAAATAGATGCGCATAATCCATCTGGTTTACGTTGTTACTGTTTCATTTTTGAATCGTGTCATTTCACAATTATTGACTTGAACTTCTTTAGGCAAGTTGCATAAAGGGGCAAACGGCTGCCATGGCTTAACTAACATAGCTAAGCTGTAGTGAAATAGTCCTAGTTTGCAGCTGAAGACTACTTTACACAGTTTTTATTACATGTGTGGAATTTAGGAACGACACTTTGACTGCCATTACCCTAAATACTGTAGAAAACATGACAATGGCAGGTAGCCCTGTCCATTTTTTTTTCATATATGGACCATATGTATGCTGCAAATGCGACTGTGCTGCAAGTACGCGGTTAATCACTTGTACAAACACGCAGTGAGGGGTGCAGGTTCGACAGAGAGTTTAGGAGCAGTAGTGTAGTATGAACAGACGTGCAGAAAAAAAAGGATCTAACTAAATGGCACTCATGAAATCGGGTATGGTTCATATGAATCCCATGGGTGATATTAAGGCGCAGGAGGCTGTCAGCCATGCACAGGGACGAAAATGTACTTGGTGCCATGGACAACGTCATCGTAAGGTAAGAATCCTGCAGAGTATCTTTCAATAACTGAAACATTCTTGTTAGGTTTCGAACTATGCTCAATGGAAGCTATAGGAAATATGAAGTTTACTTCCTAATTAGTTTCACTCACAAACGATATTGATAGCTATTGGTGTGTGGTCACTTTCCTGAATTTGGAATTCATTTTTACTGTAATGGGCACTCATTTCTTGTGTCCACGCAACAGATCGTCCAGCCATACCTTTGGTCCTGGGTGTGGCAGCAGGAAACAGGTAATATTTCTGAAGCACGACTGAATGGGCATCCGGGGATGCTGCAATTCCTTGTGCTGCCTCTCTATACTCTGCAAACATCTATCGAAGACAGCCCGGCCACTTTCTTCTCCATATCCGGCTTCTTGTCGGGAAGTCCAGTCTCTCACCAGGAGGAGAAGCTTCTGGAAGGGCTCTTTACCCGTATCCTGCGGAAGTATTGTGTCGAACAAGTAACGCATACTAGTATTTCAAACAACCTTTCCGCCGTCACTGATTTCTTCCCCCACCTGCTGTACCAGCCTAGCGTACTCGTTTAGTGGCTGCAAGTGCTGAAGGTCGCTGTCTTGGATGTTCCGGGAGAGGTTGTAGACCTGCACTGAGCTGATCATGGTGCTGAGGGCGAAGACGATAGCACTGTCTTGTGAGGTGGGCTCCTTGTTGAAATCCCCTTGAGTGTACATGAACACGACTGCCAGTTCTCGACCACGAGAAGTTGTCACCTGAGAAAGTGTCCTATTAAGATGGTATCCAACGCAATCAATGAAAAATGGTGCAATCCTCACCAAGAACACGTCATCCCAGATGAGAATACCGGCAGTTTCACGCTGGCAGACCTCACGCCAGGAGAATCGTCCCAAGCGAAGGCTGCTGTCATCTAGCCAGTCAGAAGTACCCCCGCTGCGCATGTACCGCAAGAAGAAGTCCAGCAGGAAGGATTTGCCCTTGCGGAAGCCGCCCGCAACCGAAATCACCACGACGGGCTTGTTCTTCACATTGTCGGCTAAGAGAATGCGGCGCAGCACTTCCACGTCCAGTTCCACAGTGTGGTTATCCGTGATGCGCAAGATCTCCACCGGCTGGGCTGTCTCTGCCTGCTGAGTTGTTGCGTCCCTGTGTCGTGCACAACAAAACCGTGGTTGCAAATGAGACAAGCGGCCGTTGTTGGAACCAAAGGGTGGCTAGTACGAGCTTACACATTGGGCTAGCTAGCCGCGTGCCACGCGGGAAACTCCTGTAGGACTGGCTCCACAGGTGGAGCTTATTCCTCTCCAGATATTATTGGCCTAGGGCCTCAACACCTGGCACCGTGTGCCCTCGCTGCAATGTGATCTGGGCCCGACCGAAATAGTGTCTTGGAGTCATGCTAACTAAACGGACAAGACATTTATACTTCTCTCGGTCATGAACCCCATTGCAAGTACTGCCCGTAACTGATTGAGAGCTCTTAGAAAAATCATGTGTTCAGTTTTCCGATGGTTCTTAAGAATTCAGGACACGGTTGTGACTTTTGTAAGCAATAATTCACTGAGCGATGAGTCACACTCCCGAAAACTAGCTGTGTTGCTTACCGTTCTGAATAATCATATATGTTAAACCAGCCATTTTTAGTTTAAATATTTCGTTGAATAAATGTCTGCTCATTGATAAAACAAGAACAGGGCATTGTAACGACGTAATTGGAGATATAATGCCTAATTAGTTGAAGCTTATCTCAACTGGGTAGTTATAACAGGTTCCGTGCATTCAAAATGGGCAAATAAGGTTATAATTAGTCCTAGAGTACCATGACTACTATTGACCTAAACAGTTCTAATTATATCCAGTAATTGCCGATAGATCTTGTTCTCACTTGACTTCAGTTAGACTTCATTATTTTTTATAGGTACTACAACAGCTTAAAAATAGTCAATTGGAATTCAGTAGTTATATCGGTAGGTTGTTGTCATGCCGGCTGGTGGTATTCAGTAGCAATAGACGGCCTGTTTCCCCTGCTCAGTCCTACAGACGTAATGACTTTTAGCTAGTCTTTATGCAGTCAAAACTAATATGTGCACCTCTTAGTAGTCACGCGTATTCATATGGCGTTGTCAATATTATCTTAGAAACCCGAAATGTCCGCGCAGATTTTAACGCCTTAGTTCACGGACGGACCCATGATTTTCCCAGGGAAGTAGCTTTGAAATGTGTCGGTATTAAACTGCTATGTTACTGGTGTTTTTCAGCCTATATGTGCCATTCATGTGCCATTCACCGCCCGTGGTGTATTCAAGCATCAGTCTGGTGACATCAAGAACCCGTTTCCAGCTTATATTCTGATCTGCTGTAAAAGTGAAACTCAGTCAACCACGCTGCCATTCTTTCTGAGCGCTACCCACAAGGTGCTTTTCAGTGATAACCTAGGGTGCGGTTTATCCTAGCAGTGAACACTTGTTCACACTAATACGGGGGGGGGGGGGGAATATGTGTAATTATTTTCGCTAACAGCAATTCGAAGTGCTTTGGCTCCATTGGACTACTTTCCGATGCTCATATCAAAACTTGTTGAGGTAGTTGGTTCATTGCTGCAGTAGTTGAGTTGGCACTTGCCGTCTGTATATGTATTTTGTGGCTACTTTCGTCACCGTTCGTTTATCGCCTTATTTATATGTCTGCTCCCATGCCCAGTTCGAACTGTTACCTGCCCAGGTACCATTTACAGCTTAGACCGGTAAATGCCGTATTTTTTAAAGGTTCATAGCTATCGTATCATCAAGTGCCGGGCATGTCTTAGCCAAACGTCACGTAAGTTTTAGTGTCACCCATATCCACTACCCGCGGTCGTATAAAACACGCCAAGCACTCCAATGAGGGCGGTGTTTCGGGCCGTCGGCTGTCGGTAGTTGTGTACGCAGTGCATACTTCGGCAAAACGGGGCGCCACTCACTCACACTAACCCAGAAAAATATATTTCTCTTCCCGCACTCACTCCCACTCACGCTAACCAGTTGCCCTCACCACTCGCACTAACTCGCACGAACGCTCACCACGCGATCACCACCACCCGTACCAACTCGTGCTAACGCTCACCACTCGCACTCACTCGCGCTCGCACTCACCACTCGCACTCACTCACGCTCACCATTCGGCGTCACCCATCGCACTCACTCGCGCTCGCGCTCACCACTCTTCGTCTGCCCTCGCACGCGATTGGGCGCAGCAGAATTATAGCGCCGAATTATAGCGCCGGATTATAGCGCCAGAATTATAGCCAAATTATAGCGCCGGAAAATACCTGGTGAGTCGGCTGACAGTTTTATGTTTTCCTCATTGTATAGCTATTTGAAGCCAAGCGTGTGTTCACGGTGGTATTCATGTGGTTAAAAAAGCAAGCTTTCGAAAAAAAAGAGTTGCTGTCGCCTAGTAATACTTTAAGGTCAAATGGCTTACCATGCAATATTTAGGGGCAAATAAACACAGCCTTTTTTGAGAGGACTGTTTTTACCATCCTTCTGCCTCTCTCCGGTACCACCCTTCCGTCTACACTATTACATAATCATGGCTTTATTCTCATTCTATCTGATATTATCCTTCGCCTTCTTCCACACCTACTCGGGACATTCCTTACTCCAATCGCAATCCTGTATCGCCAGTTTGCAAATATTTGCAATTCTTTTCCAAGTCCTTCCCTGCCTGTCGACGCCTCGTTACTTTGTTCCTATCCTTTTTCTGTCTCTTTTGTCTATAACCGAACACTAGGTATGAAATTTTCCTTTCTCATCTCCTCAAGCACTGACTTCCCTACCAATTTTTGCTCTGTCAGTATCCCTCTTGTAAGCCACCTTACCAGCTCAAGTTGGGTTGACTCTTTCCATGTATGGACCGAGCACCCGTTAAAGTAGCCCAACAAAGGCTTGTCTTTAGAGAGATAACTGCGTTTCCCTACCACATCACTATTCAATAGACGTCGGCTTTCGAGCCGGCTTTCCCATTAGCATATTTGCTAATTCAATCGAACAATTTTTCCGGTTTGAGCACTCGACGGCTTTATCGGTTACCGTGAATTCCTTCTTACTCATTTTCCTTGGGTGGATCTAAATCGTGCTGACCATCGGAACCGGCGCACGCTGCTGGTCTTCTGCGAAACAATCTTTGCATCTGCAAGTGATAAGGCAAGGAGCAAATAAAAAAGAAGACAAAAACACCATCGAGAATGATATCTTGGTCAAAAAAGTTCCAAAAATGCCACACTGCTCTGAAATAAACTCTAGTTTTTCTGGGAAACCCAATTGCGTGCCGTTCAATACATATGAAGTTTTTCAAGACTGCTAATGTGTCCCGATTACGAAAAAATGAACTTTTTTATGCCTGAGCATATTCTTGAATCGGGTGGGATCTGAACCCACGACCTCCAGAATACCGATCTGGTGCGATGACCACTACGGCAGGGCTGTTTTCCCCACGACTTACTTGGGTAATATTGTTAAGGTATTTTTTGTTTCCTGCACTTGGGGGTCGTAGCAAGCGCCACTCGGACTACTCGGGGTGAAGGGGACCTTCTTTGTAATCCCCGGGCCGTGACTCGAGTGTCTACGACATGTCGAGAGTGGTCGACCAGCGTTGAACCCTCTTAAGCTACCTTTGGCACCAAGACTGCCAGAACAGAGGCCCTCGCTTTGCATGTAGCGAATCATAAAATGGAAATGAGGGGCTCGCTGAATTAAGACAGAATAAGGGTTGGCAGTCAAGAAAACCTGAGAAAGCAAAGGGCGGAATGCGGTAGGTCATAGAAAGAGATGAAGAATTTTTCGAGTCAAAGAAAGTGGCGAAAAATGCCCGCCGGGTGGGATGTAAACCCACGACCTCCAGAATACCGGTCTGGTGTTATGACCACTACGCTAAAGGCAGGGCTGCTTTCCCCACCATTTTGTTGGGTATTTATGTTAAGATATTTTTTGTTTCCTGCTCTTGGGGGTGGTAGCCAGCGCCACTCGGGTTACTCGGGGTGAAGGGGACCTTCTTTTTAACCCCCGGGCAGTGACTCGAGTGCCTTCAAAATTCTTCATCTATTTCAAGGACCTACCGCATTCTCCCCTTTGCTTTCCGAGGCATACTTGACTTCCAGCCCTTATTTGTGTCCTCCCTCAACGAGCCCCTCATTTTCCATTCTGATTAGCTACACGCATAGCGAGAGCCTCTGTTCTGGCAGTCTTGGTGCCATAGGACGCTTAAGAAGGTTCAACGCTGGTCGGCCACTCTCGACATGTCCTAGGCAGTCGAGTCACGGCCCAGGGGTTGGAAAGAAGGTCCCCTTCACCCCGAGTAGTCCGAGTGGCACTGGCTACCACCCCTAAGCGTAGGAAACAAAATACCTTAACATAAATACCCCAGAAAGTGGCCGGGAAAATAGCCCCGCCGGTAGAGTAGTGGTCATCGTACCAGATCGGCATTCAGGAGGTCGTGGGCTCGAATCCCACCCGGCATGCATTTTTTCCTCCCCTTTCTCTGTCTTTCCAAATTCTTTATCTGTTTCAATGACCTACCACATTCTCCCCCTCGCTTTCCGAGGTTTTCTTGACTTCCAACCATTATTTCTGCCTTATTTCAAGGAGGCTCATTTTCTATTCTGATTCGCTACACACACACACACACGCAGACACACACACACACACACATATATATATATATATATATATATATATATATATATATATATATAAGAAAAGAAAACTTTGAACAAGGTAAAAGCCCGATTGTTGCCAACGTTTCAGCAAAGAGACTTGCTTTCGTCAGGACCTGTATGTATATATATATATATATATATATATATATATATACACACATACAGGCAGAGAGACACGAGAAAAACATTAACAAATAAACGTTTACCGACGTTTCACGAAGTGGACTTCCTTTCTTCAGAGTACATAGTAAGCTGATTTCCGTGTAATACATATAAAATGTACCAAGGGAGAGGGGAGGGAACACGAAGGGAAAGGTTCAATAATTGGTCATGGTTGGAAGGCAGCGAAAATAAGTAGAGAAGTGCAAGAGGGAAGGAAAAAAGAAAACTAAAATTCAAAATCACGTGGTTCGAGCATAAGACAGGTGAAAAACAATCAACTCAAAAATGTTATGATGATGATTTGATTTTAATGCGCATGTCCAACAAGGCCAAAGGGCGCGAAAGACAGTTATTTGGTGACACAAATGCACAGTTAAATCCTAAATTGTCTCAGTAAAAACAAAAGTGAATCGAATCCATGAAGATGGATGGTCTATAGGGCCAGATGATTATGCATGATATGAAAGGAGCTGTAAAAATGTGACGTCTGAAAAACACGCTTGTTAGTAAACATTGGGTTGTCGGCCAAGAAGTGTGATGGGTGTAGTGGGATATGTTGTCTGTACAGTTCAGGAAAATGTTTGCATCGTGTGGTGTCGAGCGCTTTGCATTCAATGAGTATGTGAACTACGGATAGAGCCTCTCCGCACCTGCTGCTCTGGGGTCTTGAAGATCGCATGAGCAGATACGACTGCGTTGCATGGGTGTGCCCTATCCGTAGCCTAGCCAAGGCGATTTCCGCATGTCTGTTGCGTGAGTCAGCTGTGTACCGTCCCAAGTGTGGCGTTATTACATGCAGTTTGTTGTCTGTCTGTTCATTCCAGTGTGTGTGCTATGTTCGGCGCAAGTGTTGTCTTATGTGTGGCTTGAGGTCTGTATAGGGTACCGTTGTTATGTATACAGTGTTCCCGAGTGCAGAAGCAGTGGCCCTCTCGATGGCCATTTATTTGCCAGCAATCCCAGAGTGTCCTGGGAGCCAACAGTCGAGCAGCTCATGCTTTTGCGCATAGACCTACATAATAGTGTTGAACACAAGATTATCTATGTGGTTTTTGGGGGGCTGGTGCGATGATAGTGCACGAACAACACTCAAGGAGTATGTATAGATGATGGAACTGGGAATGTGATTTTCAAGAATGTGTCGTACAATGAGTAACATTCCATACCCGTCTGCTGAAAAAATGGTTGTGTGCATACTCATGGTTCTGGCTGCATTAAAATTCGGACCATGACCAGCGAAGGACACCTTAGTTGAGGTTTTAGAAGCGTCACTGTAAAATTCTGCACATGGGTATTTAAACTGCAGAGACAGAAAGTGCTGCAGTATTGGAGCTCGTGGTACCAGGTTTCTGTCACGTTCCATAAAATAAAGGTCACAGCCCCAGAAGGCGAACTTGCCAATTCTGTAAAATGTCTGAAAAGGATGATCTGTACACATCTAAAAACCTAAGCGCTAAAATCCGAGGCTCGCTCTCTCACTCTAAGAGAAAAGGGCAGAGGAACGGATGGGCGATTTACAAACAGCAGGGATGTGGATGTATTGTTAAATACAGCATAAAAAAGACGGTTATTCAGCGATGAAATTTTAAAAGCATAAAGCATGTCCATGTATGTCCGTTGGTTCTCAAGGGACCACTTGTTACACTCGACATACAAACTTTGGACCGGGCTAGTGCGGAAAGCACCCGATGCAAGACGAAGCCCCAAGTGTAGCACTGGGTGAAGCATTCGCAACGCTGTTTTAGTCGCTGACCCATACACTGCACTGCCATAATTTAAACGAGGACCAACCAAAGCAGTATACAGGCGTAGCAGGAGTTGTTTGTCGGAACCATATGATTGGTGTGAGGGCACCTTAAGGATATTCATTGTTTTGAGACATTTATGCTTAAGTTCCTTGATGTGGGGAATGAATGTGAGTTTGTGGTCAAACACCGCACCTATAAACTTGTGTTCCTTGTTCACAGGAACGGACGCACCATTAAGACTAATGTCTGCGTCGGCATGGACCCCGCGCTTTCTGGAGAACACAACCCAAGAGCTTTTTCCAGGGTTAAGTCTAAAACAATTCTTGTCTGCCCAGACGGCAAGTTTCTTGACGCCCAGCTTGACTTGACGTTCGCACATTGATATATTACATTATTTAAAGGAAATCTCGACGTCATCTACATACATAGAATAAGAGATTGTAGGTGGCAATGCCTTCCCAAGAGCTTTCATCTTAATTATGAAAAGGGTGCAGCCCAACACGCCACCTGGCGGCACGCCATTTTCTTGTACGTAAACTATTGAGAGTGCACTACCGAATCTCACTAGAAATGTTCTCTTCGACAAGTAACTAATAAGGGTGTTTAGCATGTTACCAGAAACACCGAATGACTTGAGGTCACTAAGTATGCCGTAACGCCCAGTGGCGTCATAGGCCTTCTGGATGTCGAAAAACACCGTAACACAGAACTGTTTGTGAACTACGGCATCCTTTATATATGATTAAAGTACCACGAGTTGGCACGAGTCTCGTGTTTATCATCTTCTCGAGGAGCTTACACAGGCAGCTTGTAAGGGCGATGGGCCGATAGCTAGAAGGAGCGGAAGGGTCCTTCCAGTCCTTCAGAAAGGCCACTACTATGGCCTCCCTCCGAGATCGTGGAATGTGCCCCGAAGGCCATATTTTATTCTATAGATGTATAAGTGTTTAAAGGGTGTCTGAGTGTAGGTGTTGTATCGTGGTGTGTGTAATTTTGTCTGCACCTGGAGCTGAAGGCTTACATGTGGTTGAAAAAGGAGAATCGTAGGAAGTGTGCGACGTGTTGCTATCATGCAGGGACTTCTTTTCTGCAGTTGTTTTGTGCTGCATGAAAGTGTTTGTGTAGTGTGCTTAACTGGACACGTGTTCGAAGTGTTGTGCAAGTGTGTTAGCCTGGTCTTCCAGTGTGTCCCCTGTTGTGCTAACCAGGGGCAGGCTGTGTCTCTGTTGTCCTTTGAGCTTACGTATATTTTCGAGATTGTGTGTGTGTCCTTGTATGAATTAATGGATGTCAAGAAGGTGTGCCAAATCTCTCGTTTTGCCTCTCGGCGCACACGTTTTCCAAACGCCTTGGCCCGTTTGAACAACAGGAGGTTATCCGACGTAGGGTACCGACGAAGGATCCCCACGCCTTGTTCTGGGCCTCTCGCGCCCGCCTGCAGTCCTCATTCCACTACGGCCTCCTCTGGTTGCTCGGGGCACCAGAGGCGTGGGGAAGGGACTTTTCGGCGGCATCGAGGATATGCGCCGTGAGTAGTTGGGAAGCTTCTTCAATTTGTAGGTGCCTTATGGTTGTGTAGTGTAGTTTGGATGTCTCTGTAAATGTATTCCAGTTAGCTCTTGCTTCATTGAACCTGTTCTGCGAAGATGGACTGCGTCGGCCTTTACCTATATATGTCTGTGAGGTGGGGAAGTGGTTACTGCCATATGGGTCATTTCCCATACCCCACTCGAGGAGAGGAGAGAGAACTGCGGAGCCAATAGCCAAGTCAAGATATGAGTGTATGTTGTGTCGCGTATTAACGTATGTGGGCTTATTTTCCTTGAAGAGGCATGCTCCTGAAGATGTTAGGAATTTTTCTATTAGGCGACCTCGGGCATCTGTGCGAGCCCCAAAGAGAATTGAGCGCGTTAAGTTCTCCTGTGAGATTATATGGTTCGGGCAGCTGGTCAACCAGCGCCTCGAAGTCAGAGCTCGAAAGTTCAAAATCAGGACTAATGTAAATGGACCATACCGTTATCAACCTATTAAATATTGTGTTGCAAATTGCTACAGCCTCAAGCACAGCGTTGAAGGTGATAGAGTGGCATGCTAAGGATTTCCGGGTGATTATGGCCACACCGCCCGAAGAGTGTGTCCAGCCATCCCTGTCCTTTCAGGATACCATATGGCTATTTAAGAAATTTGTATGATTAGAATTTAAAAGTGTTTCTTGGACACATATTGCACTTGGGTGATTAGCATGCAGAATATCGTACACGTCGTCAAGATTATTCAAAAGTCCTCTGCAGTTCCATTGAACAATATTTTCTCGCCCAATTATTAGGCATTCAAAGCCACTGGGATTTGACCTTTTATGTAAGGTCTTTCGGGGCTTGAGCTCTTGAAAGGGGTTTGTTTACCTTTTTGAGAGGTTTTGATGAAGGGACCCGCTCCTTCTGCTGCAAAGCAGACAGGAAAAGTCCCACATACATACCGTCATCAGATTTGTTGGGAGTATCCTGCGGACTGGACCCCTTGGACTTGACACTCTTCCCGGTACCCTTCGTTGGAGCCGCGACCGCCGAGGGCGTGAGGAGCTCCCCCGGTGGTAGAGGCGGTGCGGCGGGGGTGGGAACTGCCGCGGGTGCCTCCGTCTCTATCTCCTCCGTGCCCTCACTTGTGCTTTGGGCCGGTGGAGAGGAAGCATTGGATGCAGCGGCATCCCCAACAGACGTGGTTGCCACCACAGCCGCTGCTGGCTCAGCGAGCGGTGCGGTGGCGGGACGGGCTGCCAGAGGCAACCCTAGGAGTGCTGGGGTGGGGTCAGGTCCGAGTCGTGGTACTCGGTCCCCACTGAAACCAGACAACTCTCCACCCCCAGGTGAGCTGCGTCGGCGTACTTCTCCAGAGGGAAAGAGGCGAACCTCTTTCGCCCCTCTGGGAAGGTGATGACTTCCTAAACCTTGATGTTTGTTATTTTTTCTCAAGTTTCAACCACTCGCAGCTTCGCGAATATGCAGCGTGAGGTCCTGGGCAATTGACACAGAGGAATTGGCTAGATTTACAGTCATCAGTGACGTAGTGTTGGGTGCACTTGGCGCAGGTTTGTTGGCCCCGACACGAGTTAGCACCGTGCCCGAACAGCTGGAACTTGTAGCAGCGACGCGGATCTTTCAGGCCTTCTAAAAGATCAGCTTCGGTCTCATTCAATAAATTTGTCTCAGAAATCACACCCTGAGAGCTGTTGAGGCTACGGTGGGGTGTGACTCTCATAGCCAGATCTGCCATGCAGGTTTGGGTCAAGAGGTTAGTGCCTTGTTGCTGTGTCTTGACAGTGACTAACACTTCACCGGTACGGAGTTTCTTAGCATCAAACGATTTTCCGAGGATGCCTTCCAAGAATTTAGTGATCAGAAATACGAACTTGGACGAAACAGGGTTTGTTTGGCAACTGTCTCGATAACCAATAATCCAGGATAGTTGCCAGGTTTCGGAATGTTGGTTTTTGGAAGGGATAGGAAGGAAACTTCGGTGCGGCCCTATTTCAGGGACCGATAACGTTCCGAGGGGGTTTTCGCATTATCCATATGTCATAGGAAAAAGCAGGGGACGGGGGTACTTTCTTCGTCAGCCTCACACTGATTGCTGAAAAGGTCCCGGAGCTCCCTGCCTGGTAAACAGACAGAGAGCCCATCCCCCGGAGCTTGACCTGGGCTCCGACGGTCACCGTTTGTGGTTTCTCACCCCCCACCCATAAACACATCGCCACGGTTGAATACAGCTTATGTTGGGGGGCTCGGGGTACGGGGTGTCGCCAATACCGTCAAGAACACTACTCAAGGTGCCCCGTGCGGGGAACTAAAAAAAAGTTCCTGCGGAGCCGCGAGTTTGTTTGCTTTTTTGGAGTTCGCGGCTCCGCAGGAGCCGCGAACTTAAAGGAGTCCTGAAATACCTTCCGCCGATGCATGGATGTACATGGAACCAAATAAAGCAATGTATTAGCAATCTCCTCCCGCAAGAATTTTGTTAAAGCGATGAGTATTAGCTGAGAAATCGTAAATAAAAAAACCGCGCATTATCGTCGCTCCGCGTTACCTCCTCCTTTCGGCTTACTCTCCGCTGCTGAAGGCGCGCGAGCCTTGCCTCCCATGATGGTGCGCTCCTCAGCGGCGACGTACTTCCGCTATTGCGCTGCTCACACTGTCGTCTGCTACGGGCAAGCTTTGTTGACACCATGAATACCGCACTGCGCTCAAGGCTGGAAAAGCGAACGAAAAATCTGGCCGCATGTGTGCGGCGGCCTGGCCTTGCCCTTTCGCGGTGTACGTTGGTGCAGTTGCTATCGGCGGCACGTGACTTTTTATCGGCGGTGAACTCGCAGCCGCACTGGGAGGATCATGCGCTCGTTCTCTTTGTTGCACCGCGCACTGTTTACCCAAAAAGCGCCGTATCAGATGTGGCCCCGCTGGTGCCAGGTCTTATTTTGCGGCGGTGGTAATTGCTGCCGGCGCCATGTAGAAATGACATTTTAAACCGATACAGAACCCGTGCACAAAACGCTTTAATTATGTGCCCAGTTCAGCTTGGGGCGACGCGTGGTGGAGAGCGGCAACGTTGGCAAAACATGCTCAGCAGCGGCTCTGAGCTTTCTAGCGCTGGAGCGAGCGCCATTTCTTTGACAATCTCAAACATCGGTTGCCTTGGCAACAAGGCACAAACCACTCTAGAAGTCCGTTACTGTTCCGTGATCCCGGTTCACCTCGGGGCCCCACCTCGGGACATGTGGGCACTGCAGGCGTACCACTCACTCCCATTGGGAAGTGCGAGATGCGTTTGGCATTACAGGAGGCGATGGTGTGTGTGTTGTGGACGCCTTTGTTTTGCGATGAAATGAGAAGTTGTGCTTCTGCGGGTGAATAGTGCTTCCCATGTTCTGCATTATCTTTCTCGAGCGACATACGACTCAACCTCGCATGTGGTATGTGCAGTGTGCATGGCTAAAAGCCATCTCGGCTTGTGTGCCAGATTTAGGTGACTTGCTGTTCGTCCCCGCAAACCGCGAGCGAGGTGAGTGCCGAATTTACGACGGGCAGGAGGCAACCCATCGTCTGTCAATCGCGGTTCAGACTTACAACGCATGTTGTGACGTTGTGTTCGTTCGAAACGCATCTCTGGATTGTTTTGAAGTTGAATAAAATGTGTGCGTCAAACCGGGGCATTCGGCTCAGGGAGTTCGTTGCGATTGCACGAAAGAAGTGCCACGAGGCTTCAACGCTTTTTGTATGGAATGTACTCAGGTAAGAGAATATTCATGTCGTGTTATGGCCGTGATGCATTCAATACAAACGGTTAAGCGTTTGTTTACACTTGTTTCGTTTGTCGTAAAATGTCCAAGCACTCCGGCACTACACTGGCAGATCAGCCGGCGAGCCGACGCTGAGCAGACGACTCAGCTCTTTGCCGGAAGTGCGGGAAAAAGCCGCCCAATAGCAGGATGTCTAGCTCATGACGAACATCTGGGAATCGATGACGTAGAAATGTGAAGATGGCGGCGTCCAAAAACACGAAGGGAAGGGTGAGTAAAAAGCGACAAACTTTGCAACAAAAGTGTGAGCTTTCCGCTGCACGTAAAAGAGTAATACTTGGCACAGGTGACGTTGACGACCCAATCTAACGATTGCGCTAGTTCATTTAGTGTGCTCAAAAGGCCTTTCAGGGCCCCTTTAAAAATGTTATTGCTAGTTTGTGTCCCGATGCAACAGGGGGCAAGAGAGTGTTCGAAAGAAGATATGTTCATGCACGTATATGGCGCACACGTGGCCATGCACATGCGTTCAAAGAGATGCAGAATCTCCTTTCCAAAGAATTCTTTTATGAAAAAGCCACTCCACTAAATGTAGACATTGATGTTGGTGCAGTCACTGCTTCTTTAAAATGTCTACACTTCAATCCGTAGAAGACGCATCTTAACGGCCAATGAAGTGCGATGTCTAGAAAGCAAGGACGAGACACCAATAACCCATTGTGGTTTGGTAGTAGAGGTAAATGGTCTATTGACCACATTGTGCCAGTGAGTTCCCTTGGAATTACACGTGACCTTAGGCCATTTATTACATGGGGCACCATTGCGGTTCCCTAATGTGTTTCCAAACAAATTCTTTGTAGCATCACTCCACCGACCAAAATCCGCGCAAACCTTTACAAGTTCTGTCCTAACCTATCAAGGGGTACCGCTGTAAGTGGGCGTGATAACGCGCAGACCGGCAGTAAGTGCCGCAGGCACCACGGAAGTATTAGGGACTTACCTTTTCCCAAGTGTAGTCCACGGTGCTGTCCAGTCCCTCTCGGAACTTGGTTATTTTCCCGGTCGTCCGACTGACGAACCACGTTACCATAGTACCGACGGACGACCCTCCTATTAGGAAGCCTGCGGCGCCCGCGACCGCTCCTACAGGTCCACCCACAAAAGTCATAGCAGACACTCCAATCGATAAGACCAACGGTACAGCAAGCGCGAACGGAGTTACATTGTACTTCTTGTTCTTGTTGCTTTCGAAGAACCGCTTCCTCATCTCCTCGATTTCCTGCAAAGACGCAAACAATTGTTTGCCCATCGGCGATGAGTGGAACGCTTTAATGGGCAGCGGGCCTCAAACCCCTCTTGTGCTCGGCATATATAGCACCATTGCGACACGAAAACACTAAAAAAGACGATACTAAATAAATAAATAAGTATTAATATAATTAAATGCAACACTATCTAACCAAAAGTGCCGTGGCGAGTTCTCGACGCTGCCATGGCCTCACTCTGAATGGTTCGGAGCCGAATGTCCAGCGTTAAATGTGGCACGCTACACAGCGATTATTTACTCACTGCTCTGGTGTTCGGTTAGCGAACGACTCGCCACTACGCAATAAACACAACCAGGACGATCGATTTGCTTAGGAGACCGACCCCGACGACGGAGTCCTCTTCATCTTTCTAACTACTTGTTCTCAGAGCGCAAGCAATGCCGGTTAGAGAGCGACGTTGGGACTACATCAAGCCATGTCCCATTTCTCGGAGTAGCGGTCATAATTATTTCTGTAAACGCATTGCTTGGACACACCATCGCCAAGCGAGCTTGATCGGCACCCACGGGGAAACGCTTAGCATCGCCTTTCCTTTTGCCATGTAACAAAACGAGTGTCGGGGTGTTTTAATTATTGTTCAATCATGCTAATATTGAAATGCAGAGAAGTTCTTTGTCTTTGAAAGTTGCACCAGTCTGCTTCCGAAACGAAGGGTGTTTTCATGTCTTTGCTTCAGTTCCGAAGAGAGCTGCTGTAACGGCTTTGACAGCGTTGATTGATAGATCGTGAGTTCGTCGAAATCAATGTTTAGAGGCTCAAAACGCCGAAGTGTTTAGTGAGGTACCAACGTTGTGACAATGTGCCGCAAAATAGCTCTAATTTACTACATGCCATCTTAATATCATCGGATACCGCGGTGCCTGTGACGTCAAGGTGGAACTTGCCACTTGAGCAAATATTTCAATTACTTCAACACATGAACGCTATCTTGTAGCACCCCGGCGGCCATATTCCGGTGAATTTTTTTCTGAAGGGCATCGCGAGGTCGTAGTAGCCTGAGTGATGGTACAGTAAAAAAGAGGCAAGCGAAGGGACTGGTATTTTTAACCCTTTGTTACGCAATGATGATTGATGATTGGGGGTTTAACGCGCCGACGCAACGCAGGCGATGAGGCGCGCCATAGTGGAGGGCTCCGGATTAATTTTGACCACCTGGGGATCTTTATCGTGCGCCGAAATCTCGTACACACGGGCGTTTTTGCTTTTCGCCTCCATCAGAAAATAGGCGGCCGCGGCCGGGAATCGAACCCGCGACCTCGTGCTCAGCAGCGCAACGCCTTAGCCACTGAGCCCCCGCGGCGGGTTTGTTACGCAATGCTCCTCAAGAGCAACAACTGAAACAATTATTTTTACATGCAAAGCATCTCTTGCTCTCGCCTCTGTGGTCCGTCGTCCGTGCGTCGTACGTCCGCACCTCTCCCCTCTCCCCACCAGCTGTGCGATAGCGCGCGCGCTACTCATCACCGCAGCTGCGCGATAAGTGCGCACGCGCGTCTCGTCTCTCATCTCCTCCTCTCCCCTCCATCTGCTCTATATAATAAATGTCACCACCTTCCCGCGAGGGAACCCTGAGTTGATGCGAAGCATCTCGGAGGTTCGGAAACGTTCACGAGGTTGGGTATTCAAATAACGGAAAATGGCGGAACTCCGAGATGCTTCGCATCAACTCAGGGTTCCCTCCCGGGAAGATGGTGTAATTTTTGTTTCTGTCGCACTTTGTGTTTTTTCGACATTTAACACCACCTGTTGACAGACAAAGAAGATTCCGGACCTTCAAAAACTAAAAATAGGACAGCAGCACGTACTTCCATGTGCTAAACAAATTACGCCCATCTTCCCGCGAGGGAACCCTGGTGCGATGCGACGCATCGGGGGGTTCAATTGGCGTTTCCATTGGGTTGATTCTCTTGCGCTGACGCTGGTATTGGATTGTGTCAGCCCACTCGCTGAAGGGACGGTCGCTTCCATCACGTCTTCATCGGAAGAATTAAGCCAAGCAGGAAGTCGTCAAGATAGTCACGCGGAGTCGAACGAGAGCGAGCGCTGACTGAACCGCCGCAGCGCGCTACCCGCTTCATATTCACAGCGCCTGAAGGAGAGGAGACAGCGGAGGAGAGCCACGCATGCGCGCACTTGCGCGACGGGAGCGGAGCGAAGCGAGCGAAGCGCGCGCACGCAGCTGTTGTTTATGATAATGAGGCGGAGTGAGAGTGTTGCGCACAGCTGTCGGAGAGGAGAGCGGAGGAGAGTCGCGCATGCGCAGGTGGCGTGCGGACGCCCCCGACGCCGACGCAAGAGGGACATGCCTCAGAGCAAGAGATGCGTCGCATCTAAAAAGTATTGTTTATGCGTGTAAACTCGCATCGAGCCCGGGGGCTCAATGGGCTAGTGATAGGCAAGTGAAATGGTGCAATTTCTTTGTCATACAAACGATAGCAATAGAAACTTTACGTTACTGCCTTCACTTGAACCATAACTCATGCCGATCAAGGTAGCTTTCTTGTTCAACTATTGAATGGGCAGCCAGTGCCCAGTGTTTTCCAGTACCCATTGGGTGATTGAGTCGCTCCTAATGAACCCAATTTTTTTCTGACTTCGTATTTGTGATGTCGGAAGTTCTTTTAGATCATAAAAAGGTTTTCACGATCTTAAGCAAAAAAATAGTTTTGGGCATGTGCCGCGTTGTGGTGATTTTTCGGGTATAAAAGTAATGACTTCAAAGAATATACCAGTCGTCTTTAGCAGTGGGAGAGAAGTCGTCTACGCCTTGATTATTTTTAGAATATCTCAAGCAATAAATGAGTATAATGGCAGTATCATCACAAAGGCTGTATTCCTTGGAAAAACAAAACAATTTGTTACCCTGGCCATCGTCTTACCCGCCGCGGTGGCTCAGTGGCTAAGGCGTTGCGCTGCTGAGCAGAAGGTCGCGGGTTCGTATGCCGGCCGCGGCAGCCGCTTTTATGATGAAGGCGAAAAGCAAAAACTTCTGTGTGTGTGAGATTTCGGCGCACGTTAAAGATCTCCAGGTGGCAAAAATTATTACGCAGCCCTCCACTGCGGTGCGCCTCATCGCCTGCGTTGAGTGGGTGCGTTAAACCCTACAATCAATCAATCAATCAATCAATCAATCAATCAATCAATCAATCAATCAATCAATCAATCAATCAATCAATCAATCAATCAATCAATCAATCAATCAATCAATCAATTTGGCCACCGTCTTGCAGTAGGGTTTTATTTTTTGTTTTATTAAATCGAAAGGTATGTCAATCTTTGACTTTCTATTTGCTTGTTATTTGCACCGAGCGAATTTAGGGACGTTCGGGTGGCTTTGTGTCCTATTGGCAGTGAGCGGGAGCACGGGCGGCGCTGCGAGGCGCGCCTCCGTGACGTCGGCTTAGGGTTTCTCGCATTTGTCGTCTGCTTCACCGTTTCCCTGCTGTTTCTTTGCGCTCGGTTGACGTGCGAAGCTTGTCCGCACCATATTTTGCGTCTGCTTAGCTTGTTATCACAATAATAGGCTTAAAATCGCATACACTAGCTCAAGGCGTGAGTTAAAATATAGTTTTGGATGCCGCATTGCCGGCGTCGACCCATTCCATTGCCGGAGTCGCTCCATTCCTTGGGAAGCCGGACCTAAACGAAGCGCCCAGAGTCGGAGCTAGCCGTCAGCGTTTGTATTAATCAATCTTTCGAATAAAAGGAACAGTCAGCTGTTCGTAACCGACGACAGCAAAAATACAAGACCAAAACAGATTTTAAGGGTTCGCGGCCGTCGGTTTTTGTAGGAGGCATTACGATTCCCGGTAATCATATGTGTAAGGTAAAACAGTTTTTGCAACCTTGCCGGACGCGATAAGTATTGTATCACATCACTTTACGTTGTCAAGGCATGAAAGTATGCCGACATGCACTATGGTCTGCAAAAACTGTACGTTGAATTCCAAATACCCACTGTGGGTATAGGCGCGTGCTGGTTTAGTCCTGACTTATAACCAGTATGGAGATTTATGTTTTTTCAGGCCTGGAGGGATATTTCAGTACATTTACAACAGGAATATCTTCGCAATATTCAGATGTGCTTTATAGGAAAAACTGCGCTTAAATGGCTCCAACTTTAAATAGGCAAAATGTAAAGTACTAGAAACGAAAAGCTTGGCTGGCTCTGTTATCACGTTCTAATTAAGATTCAAATTGTCCCATCGTTGGGACCAGCCTTCGTAATAAATAATTTGATTGAGGAACTAATAATCCGCTCTTTTTGCAGACCTCTCCGGGCACACAGCGGAAGGTGTATCGCCACGGTTGCAGCCGGGTCCTCAGTCCAAAACAAGACAGTATACGAGTGATCTTCAATTCATAGAACATCATCCCGAGTAGGCCAGGATTTGTTCTTTACGCCTGGAAGGGTTGAAAACATCAAAGAGCTGCTTGGAAATACTCATCCGTTTCGATTCTTCTAATATATGCACGTATACCATTTATTGCGTTCGCTCGCGGGTATATCAAGCCTACAACACCGTAATCATGTCATAATTGTTCGGGTTGAGCGCCAGTTCGTCATGATAACGATGGTTACAATAGATATTCGGAGCAGAAAAGCCGCGTTCAAGTACTCTGGACAACGTTGTCTGGGGCGCGATCGCGGTGGAGTAGCACAAACCTTCTCATTGTATTTGCATGTAAATAAACAAAGCACGCTGCGGATGTGCACCTTCTTGCACGCAGCCATAACGAAAGCCAATTTGTGAAGAAGGGAATGTATGCCATACAGCCTGAAGAAAATACCCACAGGATCCTTGTGAGCCTCCCTAACAACCCCAAGCCTACTAATAAGGCGTTTGTGACGGTGCAGAAAAATTAATGCGTTGGGAACCGAAAAAAAATTCATCTGATACAAGTCAACAACAACGAACGAAATAGAAGACAGCCGCTTTATTTCCTTCTCTGCGATACGCGTGTAGGGGCCCGCTGCTTGGTGCGTAGCATTAGACTGGGGGTCTTTATCAGAGCATCTCAGAAATACTTTAGGGCAGCCTACGCATTTTGAATACTTATGCAGGAGCTCTGAGCACTGAACCTCGCAAATAAGCTCGAAAGGACGAGTTGCACACGATCCCCTCACCGATTCTGTGAAGAAAATTGTTCTCCCTCTCTAGTGTGTAGCAGTCGTGTGCGCGATACAGCTTGAAATTTTCCAGAGGTGTCAGAAGATGGCAGAATTGGTGAGTTACTGGAAATTCGCTTTTTAAGGCAATACAGCATCAAAGCGGGCGATCTCTAGCACAGGCACTGCTGCCCCCCACAAGCGGAGTGTAGCAGACGACAGCGGCGCGAGTCCCTAAGCCGACGTCAGAGCCAGGGGGCGCCACTCAAACATCTCATTGCCAATTGCCACCTTCTTGGACTAACTCTTTTAATAAATGGCTGGTTGAAAAGGGAAAACTTTTGGCCCAAATAGATAAAATGCCCAAACTGAATGTTTGGTTGTTCATTATGCTGCACCGATATCTTGTTCGCAAATGAGAGGTTGTGAAAGCCCTTACGGCGGGCATTAAACGATTCGACGCAACACGTTGCAGCTACACTGCAATATGCCTGAACGTACGAACTTCGTTCAACACAGATCGAAGATAGGTACCTTCTTGAGTCTTTTCTCGTACGGCTCAGAGTAGGTTTCGCCCCCCATCTTCGGGGCGCTGGCGAAGAAGTTCAGTGCAGCCTTCAGCTGAGCCTTGTGGTGGTTGCGCAAGCCCCAAATGTTTTTGAAAGGCTTGTCCTCACCACACACCTGAATGCGAGAACGAAAAGTTTTGTCACGGATTAGCCGCTATTAGCCATTACTGGCGACCCACCTGGCACCCTCTCAACTCCCTTTCCGTTAATTTCCAAACGTTTCCGTAGACACCCAAACGCATTTTTATCCCTAGGGCATGTTCATAGTTCGAGCCAACCTGGAACATCTGTTTTAAGTCTGTCCGCTCTACTCAGTGCCCCGGACTCGGGCCCTGCCCTATGAGGAGCGAGGTACTCCCAACCTTGCTGCGAGCTTCGATCGGCCCGGACTCATTTACAACAACAGCGACCCTTGTCGAGCTTTGGCGGGCGCTGGACGACTTTGTTCTGGATCCAGCTGCTCCGCCCAGTGGCACCAAGCTCCTCGACCTCGGGCATACCAGCTTAGGAGCACACCGGAAGACTTGCGCAGTACACATTGGCGCCGTGAGCCCTGCTCTCCGCAGCCGGCCAGGACCTCGTTTCCCCATTTTCCATTCCCTTAATTTCTTCGTCTTTTTTCCATTTCGAACCATCCCCTCAGGGCCAGTTCAAGTGAAGTATAGATCTGAAACCATAAAAACGACCCACCGCTTTCATGCCGTCCTCGTATATTTTCTTGGCTTTGACAAGAGCTCCGATGTTGTTCACATCAGCAGTCACCTGAAACGATACAAGTTATCTGCAGGCTATTCTTGTCAAACAAACCATAGCCCACCTCTAGATAGAATTTCAGTTCAGGAAGCTTTTTCTCCTTGAAGATTCCGGCGTACTTCTGCAAGAAAGAACAAATATTATCGAGATTGAGATCGTCAGTTACTTCGCATTGTAGTGGGTCACGTATGATGCAAAAACCGGAACATTTTATGTTCCGGAACAGAAATCTAGTGTAACTGTACGGACCTAGGGTACCGTGTATTTGTCGTGTGCTTGGTCCTGTTATATACGCTGTTTTAGTTTTATAAACAATGCACTAATTAGACTGCTTTCGCACGTTAGTTTAGTGTACAAACTGATATCTCGCTCGAAAACGTAAACATTTTCCAGCGCTCAGTTATGCCTTATGGAGAGATAACGTTAAGCATGGACGTGCCATTGGCAAACTGCCGCGTAAACCCACAAGAGCCGCTGAAACAGGAGTTCTTTGCTGACTTCCCTCAGCATAGAAAGTACAGGTAAAGCGTAGATATAACTGTGTTATTTCCTATTGGTGAAATCGAAATATAGCCCTGCAGTCACAAGTGAAATTCAGAATGTTTAAATCTTTGCGTTCGGTTGGCATAGCATTCCGCTATCGATCTAGCATGTGGTCGTGTGCCCCTTTGGGCCTTTGACACCGTAACAGAGTGTCAGGCATTGGTAGTTTCACAGTACGAAAGTGCTTCAGTAAGCGAAAGCTGAACCGAAAAACAGTCGGGTCATTCCTACTATCCTAGCCAATTCTAAACGTGTTTACTCGGCGATCTCGCCGCAACATGCTTAACTCTACCTTATTATGGAGCTTGGCAAACAGCCCGAAGAAGTGAGGCCCCTCGAACGATTCCATAACCGAGTGGCGTGACCGCTGCATTTTATTTTTATGTGGAGCGCCTGTGGACTACAACACTCAATGACCTTGCCATTTGGCCTTGTTCTCCCACTGTAATCGCATGTTGTCTTTGGCTCCTTCAAGGTTCGCCGCCATGGTGAACCACTTCTTGCCCATGGGGCTACGTGCTATCCCTTAGCGTCACTGCCTGATGCAAATGAACACAGCCTTTCTGTCATAGATAGACGGTATCGCTTTTGTGAGTTTGATCCAGCAGAACTTGATTCAACAAGTATCTACTTGACGCCCCCTCCAGATCAGTTACTACTGAAACTTGACGCTTTAAATGAAGCGGCCACAGCAGTACGAGTACTTTGAAACGTCATCACCAGCCTATCTACGCCCATTCCAGGACAAAGGCCTCTCCCATTAATCTCCAATTACCCCGGTCCTGTGCTAACTGCGACCAATTTATCCCCGCAAACTTCTTGATCTCATCTGCCCATCTAACTTTCTGCCGCCCCCTGCCACGCTTGCCTCCTCAGGGATCCACTCTGATACCCTTAATGACCAAACTTTCAAACAGTACGCAGCCTAACGGATGGGCTCATACGCTCGTGATTGTAAACCACTGGCAAGTGAGAATATGCTTTTCATCTGGAAGCAGAGTAAAGAACTCCTCAAGTCCGAGCATTTAAGCTTTAAACTTATTGCGTTCAGGTCCGTCACCTTTTATCCATCTATACCTAAGTATTGTACCCTCTGTACCCTCTGCACCCTGACTTCAGTCCTGCTCAAGCTGGCCCTTTTGATCCCAACCTCCGCCTGATCTTCGCCCCATCCTTTGGTCTCACCTTGCCCGGCAGCGTATTTCCAAACGCTTCGCTGTACAGAGCGCACACGTGACATGTCTGTTCGCGCGATGTAGACCGGTAATTAAACGTGGTCATTGGCTGCGCCACCAACCTAAGCCGACCTAAAACATACCAAACACCATTATTAACACTAACAGCGCGTAGATTTTAGTTGAGAAAAAAATTAATTTGAAAAAAAAAATTAGGCAATGAAAAAAAAAAACTAACAGATAGACCTGCTTGGGCTCGAACCCAAACCATCAGCACCAGTACTCAGTACGCTAAATCGAGGCCACAAAGCCGGAACGGTAGGCTCGTTTTAACAGGCGCTCAATAGAATGGCGCGCGCAGTGACATCACGCATGTCACGTGGGTGCTCTGTGCAGCGAAGTGTTTGGAAAGACGCTGCCCTGCACATTGCCCACGTGCGGGGCCCTGACACCTGCAGAATACCCGCCTGAACGCATTCCAGCCCCACCAGAACCTAATTTTCGGCAGCCCGGACATGGGCCGCTTTAAAGCTTGCTCCCAAACATTAGCACAAGCTGTCGCCATTGGTACTATAACTTACGCAGCCCAATCCTACGACCTTAACAAAACGCACATGAGAATACTTCAAAATCTGCACAGAGCCACCCTTCGCACCATCAGTGGACTACCCAAACATACTCGTCTTGAGAACCTGCAAGCTGCAGTTGCTCTTCCCCCTTTGGAAAATATCATTCAGGAGCAAGTACATCAATCCCTACATAAACGCTCATTAACTCATCAAGGTGTCTCCATCATCGCCTGGGACAATCTGAAGCCGTTACAACCCAACGACATCCCCCGCCTTTGGCTCCCTGGAACCGCCCTTCTGTCACGGACTCTACTGCCACCCATCCCGTCCCGCGTAACGCCCACCCCGTCCGTGCAGCCCGCATCAACGCCCTCCGGAACAGTAAACGCCCCCAAGAAATTGACATTTACACCGACGCAAGCATAGGTAATCCACTAGTTGGCATCGCATGGACATCACCTGATCTCCCCTCCATCCAAGGCAAACGAACCCTTAATATTCCATGTGCTACCATTCTGGAAGCGGAACTCCATGCCATCATTCAAGCCATCGACTTCCTCATGTTCGACTTTCACTCCTCCGTCCCTTCACAAATACGCATCCTGGCGGACTCATTCGAAGCCCTAAAGACACTACAAAGTCCCACATCCACCAATCCCATTGCCAACAAAATCCTGCATCAGATCTCCATCCTAAAATCTAGCGGCATCCATCTTCGCATCGACTGGTCGCCTGGACACGAGGAGTCTTCACCGGGGAACCAGGCAGCTCACTCGGCTGCACGGGAGTGCATAACCTCCAGTCCTCCGCTGCTACCCGACTTGGCTCCTCCGCCTCCTGAGTCATTACCGCTAGCCATACAGATTCTACGGTACAAAAAAGACAAAAAAGACCGCCTCAAGACCCTCACTCCAACCGGCTTTTTATCTGCTCTAGCCCCGCTCCCAAGATCAGCCGAAATTTTTATGAACAAATATTTTGCAAATGCTAGCTTAACCCCAGAGACATTCTGTAAATGGTACACCCCATCCCTGCCGCCTCGATGTCCCTTCTGCGCCTCCCTCACACCCGCCAATCTCCAGCACCTAATTTGGCACTGTCCAAAATTTACGCGTTACAGAAACTTCAAGCCTCCTCCAGATGCCTCCTCCTCATACATCGACCCTCGAATACTGGAACCCTCCACGCTGACTTTAATTGCGCACTACTCTCTAGAAAGCGGTCTAGCGCGAGCAGTTTAGAGCCGTGAGCCTGCTCTCCTCACCCGACGTGGCCTCTTCCGCCTTAAGGAGCCAACCACCTTCAACTTGAACGGTTTATTTTCAAGATGTCCCAAGCCTCGAATATCCCACCCTCTACTCCCACTTCCCCCACTTGACCTAGCGTCTTCCTAATGTAATAAAGGCTATCTCCTCTCCTCCTCCTCTTTCTTTCTCTCCTTTCATGAGGCAGCCAATATCTTCTGAGGTGGAAGGCTGTGCTAATTTCCCCACGTGTCTGGTTCGTTCATGGTAATCTCTATTGAAATTCTTCCCCAAGGCTTTGGGACGGGAGTTGGCTAAACCCGTTCCCTGATATAGCCTTTGCTACTTTCCCTCTCTGTTGCAGCCGGCTGTTGGAACAGCCTTCTCCGGTTTTGGTGGCTCAGTGATGCAATGCATCTATGAACAGGGATGACTCGGGACAGGGCGTTCAGCGAGGCCGTTTGGGCATGAAGTAGGTGGATACCGAAACCTTTCCGGTGAGACGACTATTACAAGTCCCTAAAGGTGTCCCTACTATATTTCCATACAACGCAGAGTAGCGAACCGCCTACACTTCCAATACATCAAAAGCGAAGCGAAACGCGGGTACAAACTTGTATGGCGTGGCGACCAAAGAATGAAGAGTGTAGTGGAGTAGTAGAACACTCAGTTGCACAAAAAATACCGGGGTTTCAATGCTTTAACTGGCATCTTTTGAAATTTCTTCCTATATATAATCTTCAGAAAAAGTTTTTTGGAAACTCCACTTCAAGGGACATTAAAGTGTAAAAGAAAGTTTCCCTATATCAATAGATTAGAGTGCTGTGAATACAAATATACCACTCGCAGTTGCTTATTAACAAAGCCAATGTTGAAAGCGTAAAAACAAGTATCGATGCACCATCACTTTTACGCATTACACTTAGTGACATAAGAAAGTTTTATGCCTAGAAGGCACTACTTGCTGTGTCTACCCCATTTGGCACTCAAATTTAAGATGGCTCACCGAAAATAATGTCACCCAATCTTCGAAGGATATCTCCTGGCAGTTGATTTTCTTGGTCACAAGCTGCTCTTCAGCCAGGACCGAAAGGACAAACCTCTGGACGTGGTCCTTAAACTCCTCTTCCATGTCTGGAAGGTAGCCCTTCTTTGACTGCCCGGTCGCCACCTGAAACATATCTAGTTATCCGACAATGTATGGAATGTTAAAAATGTTTTAAGTACCTGGCGGCCCGGGTATGGCAGGAGAAAGCAGTCAATTTCATTATAGCTAGATTGGATTAGGTGCCTCAATTTTTTCTGCTCCTCTTTCTGCCAAGAGGTGCTGAGGCGCCTTGCTATAAGTTTACGTCCGCCTTTTTCTCCGTACGGAGCATCTGAAAGATGCGCCCAGTCACGCACAAGAAAGACAAGCTTCTGGAAGGGCTTTTCCCGACCTCCGTGTTGCTGAAAAAGAATTGCAATATTAACAACATATGGCATTTCTCTGACGTGCACCTATATATTTCCGTACCTGGGCCATCCGGCCGTACTCAGTGAACACTTGAAGGTATTGGAGGTCATTCTCTTGAATGTTTTGCGACAGGTTGTACACCTGTATGGAGCTCGTCAGGGTGCTGAGTGCGAAGATAGTCGCGCACCCCTGGAAAGTTGTGTCAGAATCAAAGGCTCCCTGCGTGTCCATGAATAGAACAGCAACCTGATCGCCTTTGTGCCTGGAAGCCTGGAGAAGTACAGAAATTATAAAATATGTAAGGGCATCCAAGATGGCGTACTAACCAGGAACAACTCGTCCCAGACCACAATGCCGGTAGTGTCGCGCTCACTGCCGTGGCGCCACGGGAAGCCTTCCAGAGGTGTGTGTGTCCCACCCAGCCAGTAGCCTTGTCCTTTGCTTCGCATGTACCGAAGGAATAAATTCAGCAGAAAGGACTTGCCTTTGCGGAATGCACCAGCCACTGAGACGACCACCACAGGCTTATCGCGGGCATCCTTGTTTTTCCGCAAAATACGTTCCAGCGCATTCTTATCCAGCTCAAAGGTTCCGTCTCGTTTCAGAAAGACAATCGGCACCGCCCGACCGCTGGTTAGTGACCTTCCAGCCGTGTACCTGCATGTGACGAAACAGTTCTTGTTTAGGGTCTATGGTTTTTAGCTTGAACATGAATTACATTCCAGGCTCAATAGCTTTTCGCTCCAGGCCATTCAAGCCAATAGTGCAGTTTTGCTTGTCTTTTGCAGGTGTCCCTAATTAGTGACCTTGGCTTTTTTGGCAGGTCAAATCATTTTCCCCAACCACTGAGCGCCGGAAATTTTTGGCGTGCTTGTTTTGTGTGGTATTTTTTATGGTGGTTGGCGATGATTTGTGTTAGCAAAAAAACTTACATTTAGCGGCTAGTCTGCCCTGATGCTCATCTCGACCAATGCCTCCTATCTTAATTAACGTCGTGTAGTGTGTCGTTCTATTGTGAAGGTATTCTGGAACCACTCTTGCACATTCCACTTATAATAAATATGTACGCCGAAGAAATTTAGTTCTGGAAATTCAGTGGCGTTTTATAGTGGCATGGTTGAGCAACTTGTAGCAAAAGCTTTCCAGAATTTTAGGGCAGATACAGAAAATTTCTAGCGCAAATGACATAGACGGCATAACTACCAGAAAAAATAGTGGTTAAGAGCCTACTAAATTCTTAAGCAATCATTTTAGCAAGCACTTTACCAAGAATAAACTAGATTACTTCAGTTATTATGATTCGAATGTCCTTTGCAGGTGCCTTTTGTCCTCGGGGAAGACGAACATGCATGACATCTAAGCAAAACGAAGCTGAAACTGCGACTTCCATAAGACTGCGTGTTGAAGTGCGAACATCCCTCTTTCCGAAAGACCAAAGCTTGTCAGTTGTTAACGCAAAGTTCCTGAGATCGGAGCTGCTGTGCACCTACTGCTGAAAACAATAATTTCTAATAGCCGTTGCTTCATTCCTCCCGAGAATTTTCTCACTAGTAGTAATACGTTTACGGGCTCCAAGCACAGTACCCCTCACGTAGTTTGGCCGTAACGCGGGAAAAGTACTCCGAAATGGCATAAGATCAGCTGGCATCCTCTCACTTTAGTTCTTGAATGCTTCGATGCGCGATGCTACGAGCGTTCGAAAAGAAGCTCCGGCTGCCACTCGCATCGCATGTTGCGAGTAAAATCGAGCCCTATAGTACTCTACTATAGTACTCTATTATTACTCTATCTTTCAATTCGGCCAATACGTGGGAAAAGTGTTAAAAATGCTTCTTAATCGGTATGGATCCTAGAATATGCTACGAACTTGGACTCTTGAATGGTTGACTCAGTGCTAAATTACGAGCAGTGAAATTTAAAAGTGCAGGTGTGTTCCACCTGTATCCATGGCCTGCGCGTGCAAAATTTCCCGCATGTATCGAAGAGCACCAAAATTTTAAATTTGACTAAATGTAGGCCAAATATGTCTGTAGACAAAATACGACTTGCCGCGTAGACAACTCCATCGATAACGCAATGCAGCTCTCAATTCCTTGTAGATATCTCGGGTGAAACTTTTCAAAATTTTTATCTAAGCCTGAGTTGGCGATTTGTATTTAAATAAATATTAGATCGTGTCTTAGGTGTGATTTATTTGTCAATAACAGTTTGGCCATGGTGGAGTTGTAAACAACTAGGTGTTTGTGCTGTCGGAAGTATCTGGTCTTCTGCCGGGGTAGCAACCTTACAAAAACGGGCTGCAAACCTCTGGCTTTTATCAAACCCTTGGGGAAAAATATCTAAAATAACAATTTTCTAAGGACTGCACTCAAGTTAGCATCTTAAAGACTGCATGCCGAGGAGAGTTCTATCTCAGTGGCTGGCATCACCAACTGCCAGTCATGCTAACACGAAGCAGCTGCTCTTTATCTATTGCTGCAGCGTCCCAAGGCCACCGTGAAATGGACACACCTGTGTTTATCTTCAAGAATAAAGCCCTAGTCCAAGAAATTTTCACTACGCTCATGACCTAAGCAACGCCACCTGTATAATCATTGCCTAACGCGTTAGCGAAAACTGGCAAAACAGCCACTCTCCTGTTACTCTCTCCCACCCTTTCCCGCTCCGTAGCCTTCCTGCCTGCTTTCATATTCGCCGGCCAGCACCGCTTTTCGGAAACTATGCAAAATAGTTGAAAACTTCTTTAGCGTTCCCCAGGCGGTGCTCCTACACATTCTTGTTTTTCACCATGCCCGTCTGTCTTCGTCTGTCACTGATAAACCGCCATTGCCACGGAGCAAAATCACTTGTGCTGCCACAGGCTGATGCCGGCTTTGCGTGCTTATCTACTTAGATCACGGGCCCCAAAATTTTCTGAGGGGGGTATCCCCCTCTCTCCACTCCACATTTCGGTCTTGTTTTGTCCTCGCTTTTCGCACTCCGCTTCGGTCACCATCATCACCATCATCATCATCACCAGCCTATCTACGCCCCCTTCAGGGCAAAGGCCTCTCCCATTAATCTCAAATTACCCACGTCCTGTGCTAACTGCGACCAATTTATCCCCGCAAACTTCTTAATCTCATCTACCCAACTAACTTTCTGCGCCCCCTGCAACGCTTGCCCTCTCTAGGGATCCACTCTGTTACCCTTAATGACCAACGGTTATCTTGCCGTCGCATTACATGCCCTGCCCACGTCCATTCGTTCTTTTGAATTTTTTCTAAGATGTCCTTAACACGCGTTTGTTCCCTGACCCAATCCGCTCTCTTCTTGTCCTTTAATATTACGCCTATCATCGTCCGCTCCATTTCCCGCTGAGTCGTTCTCAATTTAAGTTGAAACCTCTTAGTGAGCCTCCAAGTTTCTGCCCCCTAGGTAACTACCGGTAAGATACAGCTGTCATACACTTTCTTTTTCAGGGACAATGTTAGACTGCCATTCATTATCTTAAAATGTCTCCCGTATGCACTCCACCCCATTCTTATCCTTCTAATTATCTCTGCCTCATGGTTGGGATCCGGGGTCACAATTTGGCCTAAGTAGATATATTCGCTTACCACTTCCTTTGCCTCGCCATTTATCTCAAACCGCTGTGATGTTCCGAGGTTATTGATCATTACTTTGGTTTTTTGCATATTAATTTTCAGGCCCACGGTTCTACTCAGCTTGTCGAGTGCGGTAAGCATGCTTTGCAATTCGTCCCCCGAGTTACTTAGCAAGGCAACGTCATCAGCAAATCTGAGGTCACTGAAGTATTCTCCATTAACCCTTACTCCCACCTGTTCCCAATCCAACGTTCTGAATACTTCCTGTAAACATGCTCTGAATTACTTTCGAGAGATTGTGTCTCCTTGTCTGACGCCCTTCCTTATCGGTATTTTACTGCTCTCCTTATGGAGGATGGTGGTAGCTGTGGACCCATTGTAGATATCCTCTAGTATTCTTACATGATGCTCATCTACCCCCTGGTTCTGTAATGCCTGAATGACTGCTGAGGTTTCGACCGAGTCAAATGCTTTCTCATAATCTATAAAGGCTATACATAGGGATTCAGTATACTCAGCACACTTCTCTATCACCTGATTGATCGTGTGAATATGGTCCATTGTTGAATAGCCTTTACGGAAACCTCCTTGTTCTTTAGGTGTACTGAAATCTAAGGTTGCAGAAATTCTGTTAGCGATTACCATGGTAAGTACCTTGTAGACGACTGACAGTAAGCTGATCGGCCTGTACTTTTTCAAATCCTTCATGTCACCTTTCTTATGGATTAGGATGATGTTCGCGTTCTTCCAAGATTCCGGTACGCTTGCGTTCATTAGGCATTGCGTATACAGGTTTGCCAGCTTTTAAAGTACAACTTCTCCGCCATCCTTCAAGAGGTCTGCTGTTATCTGATCCTCACCGGGTGCTTTGCCCCCTTTCATTTTTTTCAAAAAAATAATAAAGCCTTCCTTACTTCTTCGGCCGTTACTGGTGGGATGTCTATCTGCTCTGAACTACTTTCTCGTTCGGCATTATCCTGCATGTCCCGGCTACTGTGCAGATCCGTATAGAACTCCTCGGTTACTGTGACTATTTTATCCCTATTTGTGATGACATTGCCTTGGTTGTCTGTAAATGCATACATCTGATCTTTCCCCACGTCAAGACGCCTCTTCACTGCTTTCAGGCTACCTCCGTTCTTTACAGCGTATTCGATCCTCTCCATATTATACTTCCGTATGTCAGCTGTCTTACGCTTATTGATTAACTTCGAGGGCTCCGCTAGTTCTATTCCGTCAGCTTCGGTGGAGATTGTCATGGTTTGCTGTTTCCTAATTAGATCTTTCGTCTCCTGGGAAGGTTTACAAGTATCGTGTCTAGCCATCGTGCCCCCGACTTCTACTGCACACTCCGTGATAATGCGTGTAAGGTTGTCGCTGGCTTCCTGTGTCGTAAGCTCGGCTTCCTCGTTAAGGGCAGAATATCGGTTCTGCAGCGCGATCCTGAATTCTTCTACTTTACGTCTTGCTTTTAGCTCATTAATCGGCTTCCTTCGTACTAGCTTGTTGCGCTCCTTCCTCAAGTCTAGCTTAATTCAAGATCTTACCATACGGCGGTCACTACACCTTACCGTTTCGAGCACTTCCACATCCTTCACGACTCCAGGGTTATCGCATAATATGAGGTCTATTTCATTTTTATGCTCCCCATTAGGGCTCCTCCAGGTCCACTTCTGCCTCTCCCGTTTGCAGAAGAAGGTATTCGTTATGCGTAGGTTATTACGTTGTGCGAATTCGACTGGTAGGTCCCCTCTGCTATTTCTACAGCCGAGACCATAGTTCCCAACTGCCTTGTCTCCAGCCTGATTCTTGCCTAGTTTAGCATTGAAGTCGCCATAACAATGGTATACTGTGTTTTTATTTAATAAGCCATTGCCGATTTCACATCTTTATAGAAGCGTTCCACTACCTGGTCGTCGCGGATGGATGTGGGCGCATAGTCCTGTACCACATTGAGTTTGTAGCTCTTATTGAGCCTAATTGCAAGGCCTGCTGCCCTTTCATTATTGCTATAGAGTACTTCGATGTTTCCAGCTATGCTTTTATTGACTAGAGATCCCACTCCCAGTTCTCTTCTGTACACTAGACTACGGTAACATAGGACGTGTCCATTTTTCAGCACCGTAAAGACTTCACCTGTCCTCCTAGCCTCACTAAACCTTATGAAATTCCATTTAATGCCCTTTAATTCCTCAAACAACACCTCTGGACTCGCTTCACTAGATGGGGTTGTCGTGTTAAACGTTGCCAGGTTCAGATTCCAATGGCGGCCTGTCCGGGTCCAGGTATCCTTAGCACCCTCTGCTGCGTCACAGGTCCGACCGCCGCCGCGGTCAGCTGCTGTGCAGCCAGTGGAGACTGAGGGCCGTGGGTTAATTGGCGTATTCATGGGAGGTTGGGGCCATTACTGCACCAGGGTGGCCAATTATGCTCTGGTGAGGGAGTGCGTTGCCGGCAATGGTCGCCGGGTTCAGGCCGCACCCCAAGCCCCTTTCTGCAATTCCATCAATGCGCGGATTTTTTTAGTCCGGTGGGAATTGTCCGGCATCAGGATTCGAGCCACGGTCCTTCTGCACACGAGGCGGATGCTCTACCTCTACGCCACCGCTGCACCCCCCCCCCGCTTCGGTACGCACTTTTAAAAGTGAGGACTGTACTGTAGAAGCGCTCGGACAGCGTGGCGGGACCCTCAGCTGCTTATCCTTTTTTTTTCTGTGATCTGAAGTTTACAAGCACGTGATATTTTTGGTAAATAATGGTAGAAGTGAGCACAGGAACAAAAAATGTGAATGCAATTTTCTCTTCCCGAAATCCTCCGGAGAGAAAAATATCAGTAAAATAATGGCTGCACCATCCGAAGATATCGTTTTTCTCTTCGCTATTTGTCTCCCGACAAGTACTATTTTCTTACACTATTTTAGTTCCGCATCCGTCAGTTATCTTTGGAAAAATGCAGCAAGTATGAAGCGAGCGACACGTTGGGCGAGATCCCCTGTGCGCCCCTGAACTACCGCCCCGTCGCGGCTGAGATGTAAGCGAAACGGCTATGAAATCCAACAGGCAAGTTGACATACACACGTCGTAGAAGTGGCTGCAGCGTTCGCGACTCGCGAGCACTGACGTAAGGCGAGATGTTCGCCGGCGCACGCCACATAGCGGATGAATGCAGGAACTAAGTCCCTACCCTTCCCATTGAAAAGCGCGCGACGCGTTAGGCCACGTTTACACAGGTGGCGTTGACCTAAGCAGCACTCAAATTGCAAGCAATGGTGATTAGTTTTAGTGCGCAAGCACTTTGGCGGCCGCTACTGCGGGTTGGCTGCGCCGATGGCGACGGAGTTGTAACAGGGAGTTGTAACAGTTGTAACAGATTGGGGGCTACTTTTGTACGAACTGAATGACACCTCTGAAATTTCTGACACATCTACCCCTAAACTTTTCGTCCTACATTTTCGCACTCCAGCTGACATCGTGGAGTACGAGCGAAGGCTGAAGCATAAAATCAAAAACGACCTTTCAAAGAATTAGATGCTGCATGCAAAACATGTCACTGAGTACGCTTTTTATTGAAACAATTTCTTGCTCTGTACACAGGCATACATAATAGTCCCTGACCTTAACAGTTTTCGACACGCGAGATATATTTTCAATTGTGTAAACTCTCGCCATCAGATTAAAAACCGTGCCTATTATGTGCTAAACAGGACTCTTTTTTTTTGTGTTGAAAGAGCTTCAGCAAGAAAACGAGAATTATTATAAGCTGTAGGTACAGACATCCGGCTTTCCCTTCAAAAGGAATAGCGTAGAATACAAAAGACGTATCTGTGGTGTTTTTCTCCTCGGAAATGTTACTGGCTGCTTTTTTAATGGAGGCGAAAAGCGAAAACGCCCATGTTTGGGCGTTTAGGCGCACGTTAAAGATCCCCAGGTGGTAAAATTTAATCGGGAGCCCTCCAATGCGGCGCGCCTGATCGCCTGTGTCTCATCGGCGCGTTAAACCACAAAAAAGATAATGACTGCTTGCCAAGGGATTATGCATCTCAGGGGGAGTTTTTATGTTATTTAGCCGTCTTGGGTAACTGTGACGTATTGTTCCCCAGTTTCCTCCTTTCTAACGCGAGGATTGAACGACACGCGTTGTACCTCTTAGGGTGGGGTGACCCCACTATTACTCCCGGAGAATGACAGTACAGTGACGTTCATTAATAGACTGCTCTGTATTCTGAATACCAAAACGGGAATTTTGTGTCATTCAGCGTCTTAGTAATATCAGCAGCGACGATTGTTTGGGAGGAGTGGAGCGTGGAGACTATGACGATAGAAGCTTACAGGTCACTTCAGAAGTATGTTTAACAAAGAGGTGTCAGTTTCGAGGATTTCCAGATGAGTGTCTTTGCGCGCACTGTTGCAAGCCCGGATGCAAGTACGTTATATACGATGACTTATAATTGTGCGCCGCAGGAGTTGAGTAATTTGCGAAAATTTAAGGGCCACTCGTTGGCGTTAGTTCAGCAGAGGCGTGGCCTTTTATGTGGACGCGCCAGGGTCGTTCCTTGTCGATGCCGACGATGACGACTATAGTAAATAGGTCATGACGTAATTTTCTCCATTAGAGCCCCTTCTTTGCCTAGCTGATGACGTCCGTACGCAAGCACGCACTGCAGGAAAGTCACAATTGCGCAGTGGGAGGCACATGATGAACATGGGCTATATAAAAGGCACATCGAGCGCCTAAAAAACTGCTCGCCATTTTTTAGGCGCTTGAAAAAAAACCATCACCAGAATGGAGTCTGGGACCCGGCGTTATGAAGCCGATGTCAAAGTTTCATTTCAACAGGGTAGAAGCAGTTTGGGTTTTGTACTTCGACGTATACAAATGTCGCATGAGAGAAAGCTTCTCATTTTCCCCATCCTTACCTGAAGAAACCGGCTTTGATTTTATTTCGTGTGCTTTAAGCAAAACGACTGAAATATATGATAAAAGAGTCTTCCGACAATCAGTGAAACGGACACATCCACCACAGGTAAGTTTACACTGGTATCATCAATAAAGACGTACTAGGACAATTCGAATACGGGAAGTATCAACACAATAAAGTATCAAAATGCAATAAACCGACTCAAATAATAAAGAAAAGAATATTACCAAAGAGATAAAACGGAGGCACAAGAGCGGCGCACTATTTCCCAGACTGTCTATCAAGACAAGTCTACTTTCAATGGTCTGAATAATTCGTCCCTGAACGCCGAGCCGCGACTTCTGGATAAGAGAGAGAAGGAATAAATATTTTTATTTATCGAGCAGAGGCAGATGTGGGGGCATCGCCCCACACATCATCCGGGAGTCGTGGATGCCTTGACTTCGGCTGGCAGTCCGTGCTCGGGTATACAACAAATGTATACTTTAAACCACGGTGTAAGATAATATATCTTACACCGTGCTTTAAACACGTGGAGACCTTATAAGAACTAGACCACTAATCACTGTCTGGAATACATTCATTGTGTAGGTGTTCGATAAAGCGGAATTTTGTTTTACACGCGGAAGGAGGTGAAGATGCCCTGTGTATATATGCACCCCTGGTGATCTCACAGGGCGATTGATACAATAGACTGGATTTTTCGCGCAATAATAGTCCTTGCAAATGCATAAAGTAGGAAATTAAAATTGTACCTGTACCAAGCATAACGAGAAGTATCCAGATTAGGGGTACCTATAATTTGTTCACAGATTCCAAGCCAAAGTACGGCGTCTTGATAGTCGCCTTGATTTTGGCTGTCAAATTTTAAACATACCGTTGGCCAGGTATTAGGCTCAACAAATTACCGTAAACAACCTATCTGCGACTCGACATGTTCCTAATGTTTCCTATCCATTGATTCCTAGATATCAGACCAGATGAGATAGTGGGCCTCTTCGATTTTCCACTTCTGGCTCCCCGCGGGCTGCCCGCGGGTAGTCCGAGGATTCCCCGAAGCCATAGGGATACACGGGAAAATCGAATGTTGGACTGCTTCTCGGGGAGTCCGCGGTGAGCCCGAGACTGTAAATCGAAGAGGCCCAGTGTCTTCGGTTTTCCAGGTACGGTGATCACATGAACCGACGGGAAATTGCGATTGCGCTAACAAGAAAATTCGGCTTACATTGCAACATCAGTGGGCGGCTACAATTCTATTGAAATACCCTTACGACCATCAGTAGGCGTTGGCATAGCCCGAAGCGACCCAAAGCGGTGCAAAAACCTTGCAAACCGAGATAACTAAAGAAACGATGAGCACAACGGGCTCTTTATAATCCGTCGATGCATGCCTACCTTTTGTTGAAGCCCATTGCAAACAAAATTTCAACCAGTCCTATGATGCACTGCATAATGTATGCCTTCGCTTTACCATGTTTTAAGGCGAAGCTTTCGTTTCCTTACCGACGACAACCGTACGAAAAAAACGCACCGCAGTAAAGCCAACTTTACACTACGGGAGGGCATGTGATGTTGATGGGTTTTCGCTAAAGCACACGAAGCTACTCAAAAGAAAAAAAAAACTGCCTCCCGTTGCCGGAACCGAACCTGGTTCCCTCGCGCAATGAAGCAGACGTCTATCCGACTGCGGCGTTTCGGCATGGTCGAAGCAGTTTAAATTTGCGAATTCGACATCGGCTCATGTTGCATGGGAGGAAGCTCCTTATTTTATCCGTATTTCTTTTAAGAAACGGCGTTTGGTTGTTTTATTATTTATTCCTTCAAACAGGTATCTCCCATGCGCCGTTTCTAGCTTTGTCTCTGGACAGCCAACACGTTTTGCTAGTGGTCGAGTGGTCGTCAGTTCTCCGCTATACGTGCCCATACCTGCCGCGCACTTTCTTTAAATTCTGCATAAGATGACGTCCCTCTCGTCTTTCCTCTCCAAGCAGAGATAGTCGTTTCATACTGCAAGGCGCTACTCCAATGGCTGGGTTCACTGAAGTGTTTTTAGGTATTTCGTGTTTCCAAATTTATGCCACATGAGTCATCATTTGGAGTACGTCACCATATCGCAATTCCGCCTGGGTGGGTTACTTTTGATTTAGTGACATAGGTACACGAGTGTCAAATACCTGACATTATCGAGTTTTAGCTGATCGTTTGTCACCGTGCGCTCCGCTCCGATAGCAGGCAGGAGCGCCTTTGCGTATCCGTGGTGCGCTTGGCCGCCAACATCATTGGCTCCGGTTACGCTGTGCGAACCGCCGATACTGGAAATGACAGTGGAAACCGGTCAGCTAAAACTCTCTATTGCTTGCATATTGCTTCGGAATGCTTATAAAAAATGGCAACATCTCCCCTCCGTGGATGATGGCGAGGGTGCAAGGTACCGGGACTCGTAATGACATCGAAGTTGCGCACCGACTGACATCCGATTTGCGCCCTGACCGTCATTTCATTTAAAGGGACACTGAAGTGAATTTTTCAAGCTCCCGTTTTTGCTTGCACTGCGTAGACTGGCTCAAATTAGCACACTTTTCATTGTTTATCCGGTTGACAAATCGGTAATTATTTTACAAAGCGCGAAAGAAGAAAAACTACCATGCGCGGTTTGCGGCGGCCGCACCAACTAAGGCTGTGACGTTGGGAGGAGGGGCGCCGTGATTGGACGATGCCCAAGGTTAGCAATCACACAAGTTTCGGTTTCGGTTTCGGTTCTGTAAAACATAACAAATGGCGTTGTTGAATGGGCATTCTCAATATCTCAGTAATCATCGTACCGCGCTTCTGCCATGTTGTCGGCTGTAAAATGTACAAGATAAGCCTCCCAGGACGGCTTGTAGCCGTAGCATTCACTAGCCGAGAATTACGCAGTGCATGAACGCCCTCCGCGTACCCGCAGACGCCCAAATGTCATGCGCTTTTCTCCCATATTTGGAGCTTGCCTCCCTCATGCCTGTATCGTAAAAAGCGTGTTCGCACCAGGCCAAGGGTCTGTTCATTCTGGCCTGTGCCCACTGCCTGCAAGCAGTCGGTGCTTATGGCAACAGCACGCCAACGAGAACTCGCTAGCGCGCCAGTGCCAGCCTGCGCGCGTTTTGTGAACTAGTTCGTGTAGCCATGAACGTTGCGGCCCAAGAAAAGGTGAACTCAATATAGAAAACACCGGCGGAGAACAAAAAAGTTAACTTACAAAAAAAAAAAGCACTTACCCGCGGGGATTCGAACTCGTGAGTTGCAAAACATTTGCGGTGACATACCTAGCGCCCCAGACCACTGAGCCACGGAGCGGGACGCGAAGGCCTTGCTAATATAGGGTATATATTGTACAACCTGTTTACACTTTTATTTAGTTTTGGCATTTCAAGCAGCTTAGGTGACTATTTGTTGTACTGCGATCGTGCAGTAAGCGTCGCCCGAGTTTCCACAGTAGCTCACGTCTAGCAATTGCATTTCGTAGACGGAAAAGCGTTCGCAGATGCGTAGTCGTGCTGCTGACCGCTGTGCTTGTTCGCCCAGCGCAAAAAAGTGCTTCCCGCGCCCTAGTTTTACGCTGTACGGTAAAAATATCAGTTGATTTTATTTCCTTAGTACCTATATTGACTTCGCTGACTCTTCTCCCGCCTTCAAGAGGCCTTATATTTTCCTACTGGCGTACTAGTCAGCGAAGCGTCGCATGTGCGCTTGTGTGAAGCGACCTTGACTTGGAGCTAGATACAGTGTACGAACAAACCAAGTAAAGAAAGGCACATTCTTCCATTCACAAACGTGTCCTGGCTTCGTTTCAACTAAGCGAACGAATTGCGACCAAGCAATTTTTTTTTAACCTCCTTGATTGCGACGACCCGCCGGCGGCCGGCGGACGAAACGCTGGGCCGACTGACTCTGTCGGCCGGGGAGCCGTGCAGTAGCGCAGCCGTGGCGCACCAATTGCCAGCTCATCCCCTCCTGACGTCACACGAAAACGCCACAGAAAATGGGCGAGCGTAAAGAGAGGAGGACAGCATTTTCGAATTCGTTTTTCTACTAAATAAAATCGCGTAAACGCGCCTAGAGTGGTCGAAACATGGCCTGGGGACTCCGGACTACAATTTGCGCTAGTAATCCCGCAATGTTTACATATCACTTCAGTGTCCCTTTAAGCCGTGAGTTGCACTTCGACTATTCTCTAAATGGAACCACAACTCACGGCTCAAATCCAATTTCGCTTGATTTTCGCTTGATGGTGGTGTGCGCACGGATGGACGAGGGCGGACATTGGGGGTCCTAAGGTACTCCGCACTGTTACAGGCGAGGGGGTAAGCCGTTTGACTCTCGGGTACTAACTCATGGTCGTAGCCCAATGGGTAAGACAACTGATAATAACTCTGTCTGGTCTACCAGACACAGGCACGAATCCTGCCGGTGCTTGTTTGATTTTAGGTGCGGAGTACCTTAGGACCGCACAATGTCCGTCCGCGTCCATGCGCATAGCATAAACAATCGCAAAAAATCACACAGGTAGCGGCAAAGCTCGAGCCTGTCCCTGGTCGACCAGACAGAGTTAGTGTCAGTCGTCATTCCCATTGGGCTACGACCATGAGTTAGTACTCACGCGCGGAGTACCTCAGGCAGGGAGTACCTTACGACCACCCAATGTCCGTCCGCATCCATCCGTGCGCACACCACCATCAAGCGAAAATCAAGCGAAATTTGATTTGAGCCGTGAGTTGTAGTTTCATTTAGGGAATAATCAAGGTACAACTAACGGCTCAAATTGAATGACGGTCGGGGCGCACATCGGATGTCACTCGGGGCGCAACTTGGATGTCATTTCGAGTCTCCGTACTCAGCACCCTCGCCATCATCTACGGAGTGGAGATACGGCTTTACTATGCGCACGGACGCGGACGGACATTGTGCGGTCCTAAGGTACTCCGCGCCTAATTCTCTTCTCTGGGCTGAGCCGGGTGTCGGCGTAACCGACGGAACGATGGCCTGGACCGACCAGTGAAAGGAAAAGTGAACGATGAAAGAAAGCAAAGGAGGATGGTGTAGCGAAATTGTGAGGGAAGGGCGGTTCGCCATGGCGGCACAAGCCAGCGCTCTCGGAAGTGTGCGGTGGGGGTGGGGAGGAGACATTTCGCTGTGCCTGTTGAGCACGAGGACGCGGGTTCGATTCCCGGCCGTGGCGGCCGCTTTTCTGATGGATGCGAAAAGCAAAACCGCCCGTGTGTACGAGATTTCGGTGCACGTTAAAGATCCCCAGGTGGTCAAAATTAATCCCGAGCCCTCCACTACGGCGCGCCTCGTCGCCTGCGTTGCGTCGGCGCGTTAAACCCTACAATCAATCAATCAATTAATCAATCAATCAATCAATCAGTACGCTGTGCCTGCACGAGGCGCTCGAGGGCGCGACGCTTGGCGAAAAAGTGAGGCGGGCGTGCGCGTTCTTACGACGTGCGTTCGCTTAAGACCAACTTCGCGGTCTCTTCTTGAGACGCACTTCGCGCCAACAACGCAGAGGCTCATTATCGCTGCCATCGAGAGAACCGACGAGTGAGTGCTGCCTCAGGGCATGGCTGCTGCGCCCAAATACTGCATTAGGGATTATGGTAATCACCAGAAAATATTTGTCTGGTGCTTTTGTTTGTCCTGTACACTTGTTCATGATAATTTTACTTATGCAGATGATCCACTACTATTTCCTACTCTAAACTGAAAGGAAGGCGTTATGCTTGCCCGTTTACCACTGATCTTCTGACGCCAGGATGAAAACGTAGCGGTATTTAACTCGGTGAACGCAGGATATGCTCAAGATAGTCAATAATTTTACATATAAATGGTCCAAAGCGTTTCGGCGCCACTCCTAGAAAATGGAAAGGCAGCTGACTACATTCTCTCTCATAAAATGTTCTCCATACGGCATTGGCCGAATGTATTATTGGTGTGTATACAATGCTAATAAAAGGAAGAGTTTACCAGGGGCTGAAACAGAGATAGGTATACCTTCAGTAGTGGTGGCACCACCAACGGGCCGCTTACCTCTCCCCGTACGCGTTTTGTTCCATGTGCCCAAGGAACAGTTGACGCAGGGGAAGGTATTTTGTTCCGATTCAGCGTATAAAGGTCCAACGAGACGAAAGATTCAATGTGACGACAGGTCCAACAGTGGATCTTTCATCTTGGTGGATCCGTCTTCTCGTTGGGCATTGAGGCTCGATTAGACACTGTCTCCGTGAATCTTTCGTCTTGGGGGATATTCAAGCTCGATTGGACCTTCTCTCTCGGTATGTCTTTCGTGTCAGTGAATATTTAACTCGATTGGATGTTCCGTCTCTGTGGATCATTCAACTCGGTGTATATACGTGATCTTCCGTATTATATGAACGTCCGAAGCACTCTACAATCACCTTAACTACCCAATTCAGCAAAATAATAGCGAGAACGTCTGCGTTTTAGGTGCGAATATATAACTTCGTCTTAATACACGACAGTTTAAATTTAATTGTACTCGCGGCATTAGCCTTTTCAGGTGGTCAGGAACGCTATTTCCGAACAACAGCTTCGTGAAGATGAACTGATTAGTATACAAAATATACAGGGTGTCCCAGCTAACATTCACTAGGATTTCAAAAAAGAGCAATGGAAATACTCCAAAAAAACCTAGCGCATAACGTCTCCAGTACAGTGTAGTAGCGACTGGTAATTTTTTCGTTAATGAGATTGAAATAATTTCAAATAATTATCTAACTTGTGAATTACTGGTCTAAATATTTTTGTGTCACTGAGACGCATGCAGGTACCCACGAGCGGAATATAACTACGGTATTTTCAGGGACGAACAAATTGCGTACTCATTTATTTTGACTGATAAAGAAACCCCACGGAATATGAAAACAATACCACGTGACGGCGCTCCCACGTGCATCATAAAGCGTTGCTCACGAACAGGCTGCGTTTGAGTGAGCCAGAAGGAAATAAAGAAAATAAAGAAAGAAGAAATCGTGACCGAGGGGTGCCTTATCTCCCACATGCCACAGAGTTTCTTAGTAAATGTACTAGAGAGGAAACTGCCCTGCGAATTCGTTTCGTCGTCGGGGGTTATGGGAAGACCCTGCTTCTAGATTGGGCGTGGCATGAAAATTATATTCTTAAGCGGTTTTGGGGGTTTGCTTTCTTCACCATGCATTAAGATGCCTAGGCGCTACCGTTGTAGTGGTTGTAGCTCGGAGCTGTGGTGACTTCATGTTCGGTGAAAGATCAGGCAGTGCGTGATCGTATCTGACGTTGGTCATGCCTAAGTCGAAGGGACGTATGAATGAGCGGGTAATATGCCACCGCGAAAGTTGCAGCCGACGAAAAAAAAAAAGTAACCAAAGGTACTTCCGCTGAGACAAGATACCACATATATGGGTGCCTGTATCCGTCCTATCTTGTCTTCGTCCACGACTGTTTAACGCCACGTTTTCTTTTTGTTTTTTCATATAATAACCAACTCTATGAGCCACAATTTTTGTTAAACTCTAGCTGATGGTCGGTCGGTGCGCCGGTTCACCACAAAAATGCCGTTTTCATGAGCGCGCTCAAGAACATTTCGAAGCTTACAAAAAATTCAGGTACCACGAGAAAGTAATATGTTTTTCATGCATTTTTAAATGGATAACATTTCTTACTTTTCTGATGCATGTCCCCGCTGGTCTTTGTCCATGTTTCTAGATTCTTTCATCATTCCTCATTACTGTTGAGCGCTTAGTACTCGAAAACACGGCCGCCGTCGAAGCGCTTATCGTAGTCACAGTGCACGGTGTAGAAGCATCTCATGGAAGGATTCGACAATATGGCGAACGTTACTCCCTCTGGCATTTTCAGCGCTCCAAAGATAAAGCAAGAAAAAGCTTCGGAGAAGCACAGAGGCAGCGGGTTCCTTGTACAGAGTTGGCGGGAGTCAGGCAATTTTATGGCGGCCGGAGGAGGTCGCTAGCTGTCGCGTTGCAAAACAGCAGCAAAAAAAACGCCCACCAAGGCCTTTTGCCCCGCCGCGCCTCAGCCGATATCCAGCGGTAGATAAGAGCACATCGGAACAGACAGGCTAAGCAAATAGAGGCAGGGCAGGTGTGTCGAGGGTTTGTTGCTCCCGAGTGCGAAACTAAATAAAAAGGAGGCAGCCTTGGGATGAAAGTTTGTGGTTTCACGTAGATGCGCCGATGCGCTGCGTTCGACCCGTTGATGGTTATTCTTACGTGCGATGCCTTCAGGTGCAGTCAAGAGGGCTCCCTGAGCTTTTTATATCTGGCAAACAATGTGGAATAGCTTGAACATTTCCTCTGCCTTTGGGCGCTTATCCGGCTGCTATCAGTTCACTGGACGGTTGATATCACTGCATTGGTTTAAGTGTTCCGCATGGAGGAAGAGGAGGAGGGTGGCGAAACTAAGAATACGTGGTGGCGTTTTTCGGTGTGCTGCCTTTCAAATTCCTTTCTATGGCCTACGAGCGTTTTTCTGCAGTGTACGTAACTGTCCTTATATTCATTGGATTAATACTGCGAGTTCTGTTCCCATCAGAGGTCCTATGATAGAAGTATTGTATGCCCGAAGGGTGGTTTGGATGTTGTGCAAACGGATTAAACTGGCACGTTCGTGACGTGCACTAAAGGAATCGAGGACGGCGCAGCTGTAAAAACACTGGCTCTGCATGGGCGAGACACGATAGACTATACACAGGATGCGTTAGACAAAATTCCCACAACCCGCATCCCAAAGAACACGCAAAGATGCATGCTTGGCCGCGCCGATGTTGCATTTGCGCTCACAACATGTGTGCGAAATGGTACATGTGTACAAAGACTCGCAATGCCGTCACTGCACTGGGCGCCATGGGCCCAGGGTTCAAAAGGCCCTAAGCTGCCGAAATATGCTTCGTACTCTAAGAAAAACCAGTTAGCAGGCAGATAAAGCATGAATGAAACTGAACGGAGCACGCCAATAAGCATAAGCGATATGGCTGGATCGGTACCCTAGCGCGGATGTCAGTAGGGACGCTGCGATATTATTCCAGTGGTATCCCTTGCTGAGTTCAGCGTGGCTTCACAGTCTAATCACCACAGCGCGTACTTAAATTATGAATGTTTAGCGGGCGAAGGAAAATTTTAAGCAGTCCTTTATTTACGAACGTGAAACTGCAGGCAATAGGATCGCAAGGAATAGCTTATGGTACACTCTGCCTTGGAAGTTTGTCGTTTCTCTACGGCAGAAAGGTTTTTACTTCTAAGAAAATTCTCACCCTGTTCATCTTCTTTGTACGTTACGTTGTCTGTGGCGATTTTTGGTTGACTTGATGACATATTGGGCTTCCGAGTAACAGTTGCAAAAACCTGTCAGTGATGTCGCTTAGGTTTAGCGGCAACTTCTTCGAACCCACAGAGGAAGGTACGTTAAGCGAATAGTTGAAAAGATAGCACTTCTTTTCTAGCTCACCCAGGAACTGGAATGACTCGCTCATGAGTAAGTGTGGTTCCAAAAAATATTTTCCTGGGAAGCACCGGCAATGTTCTTTCTTTGCGCTTACAGCGAAATGCATCCCTATCTGAACGGCGTCCAGTGATCCCATATCTATCACTTGAGTGCTCGTGACAAGAGGCTATGGAGCATCGGTCACGCTGCTGCAAAGCCAGAGTTGTGCATTCTGGCGTGTCCGATCATCATTAAAAAGCGTCCCGAGAACAACCCTTAGTCACCATGGTACCACAGCGGCCTCAGCTGCACTGATTTTGTAGTGCGAATCATATTTTCAGCGAATGCGCGACACCCACCTGTGCGCGGTCTGATAAGGACCAACGACCCGAGAAGGGCCTCAAGGGCGGAAAGCAGATGTATGGGTGGTGGCTCAGGGTGGGAGAAATGGGGGAAAGGTGGCCAACTTAAGATGTTGCTTCTAGTTTTTTTAGACGTGAAGTCATCGCTTGAAGGGAGAAAAGCTTAGGAGATGCCATTCGGACGTCTTTCCAGAAGCCAGAAACGTTCACTTCAGGGGGTCTTTCTTTCCCACTTCATTTATCGCACCCTCGCCGCTTCCTCCGCCGTTATTCCCTCTCCCGGACGGTTGCTTCATGTATGCTCATAGCAACCATAAGATATGGGCTCCACCGCGGTGTCACGAAATCTGTCGGTATGCCGGCCCTTCACAATCGCTACCACGGGGCTGTTGTAAAAACCCACCGGCTGAGGTCATACAATCGTTCGAGATCTGCTACACTCCTTCTTATGAGCGAAAAGTGGTGGCGGAAACGCCCTTTTCTTGCGCCCAAACGCATGAAGAGGACATCTCAGAACATGGGTGAAAGCTCGATTGGAGGTTCATCGGAACAGTAAGACATGTGCCTTCATTATAGAAAGTTCAAGGCCAGCACGATTGTTTTGTTGTTGCTTCCTCAAAAATATTGTATTCTCTTGTTGACAATTTCGGTATCGGCTAATTATAATTTAAATGTGCATTCACAAAAATAATGACAGAGATTTCAGTATTAAGTGCATACTCATACAAATAATTGTTTTGTGCATGTCTACATTGGCTTTTTCACTCGTGTACCAAGACGGTCTTGGTGAAAACGCACCAAGCTAACAAAACTGTCAAGGCTATTTGACAGCCTGAGCATCTAATGGCATACTAAGCGATACTAATGCTGCCAGTAGAAGCTTCGAAAATCCAGTCTCAGAATTGTTGTTTATTAAGGTAATTATGAGGTTCGAATTGTTGTTTATTAAGGCAATTATGAGGTTCGCTTCCGTGTTTTCTGATTATTATGCGGAGATATGGCTGATTCTTGTGAAGGGTGTCACCTCGTGATCATTTGCACTGTCCGAGGAAAAAACCAAGAATAGAGGGAAATTTACAGGGACGAATATGGGCACTGATAAATTGATATTTTTGAACAAACTTGAACAAAGGAGTTACTGAATGGATGATGAAATGACGTTCGTAACAAATGACTTATTCTTTGAGCACCGAGCACATGAAGGCATACCAAGGAATTCGAGGTTTTGTGAGTGTTTTCCTCAAGTGGCATGGGTGCTAGACAACGTGGGTTTTTATACCCTTCTTTTCTTGGAAAATTGCCCTCATGTGTTGCGGCGAATATTTATTTACGTTATTTGACCAGCACAAAGCCAAAATATCTTTCAAAAATTCTAGTAATCCACAGAAAGTACTACAAGAAAATGGTCTGTTTAGGCTTCGCTACCCCTGAAGCGGGGATTATTTAGTGTGGTAAAATTGTGTTTTTAACTGATTAAGTTGCGTCTTAAGCACGTTCGAATAGCGCGGAACCAATAAATGTGCCGTTATGCAAAATGGCTCCCGTCCCGTGTTGGCTGCTGACTGGGTCCTAAAATATTGTATGGGGGAGTACAGGACGCATCCTCGACGTCCCTTTGCCACATGTTGGCCAGCTGGCCTAAAGTGCACCTAGTAAATACGTTGTGGCATTCCCCTTAAACAATGTCGACAAATCGTGCACGAACCTGCGTCTACTATAACCTTCCCGTCATTAGGAGCTTTCTTAGGCTCAACGTAAACGAAATTATTGGATGGTGCTTGGGCGTGACAACGCTACCTTTAGGGGTGATTAGCCGGGGGTATAGCACTGGCTGTGATGCTTTCCGTGGCACGTTCACCAAATCTGATCCACACCGCATTAAATGTGGGTCTCACAATGGCTACTATGAAAAGTTTCAAGCAGCCTTCAATTGGACAAAAAAGCTTTCCAATCCCATCTCGTAAGAAATACTTAGGTGTGTTAATTTCTGCCAAAATAAATACTAAACAATTTGTAGTGAAGCTCTGTAATGTAATTTTGAATTTCACAATAGTTTTTCTATTTTAAAATACTTTTCGCTGCACATAAAGAAATTAAAATAGCAATGCTCTAACCATAGGAAAATGTGTAGTGCCTCCAATCTTGGTTATGCCTCGCCAGCCCCATAGCGCCCTTTGATAGTACAGCACCACTCCTCTCTAGCGCGCACTCTCGGAGTCCAGTATCTACGCGAAGCCCGATAAGAATACTCAAGGTTCGTTCTGATTTGTGGTTGTGACCACTCAAAATTGCGATGAAAGCCTAAGGAAAAGTAGGAGAGAAGCGGCACGCAACACATGACCCCACTTACACCGGCTCTTTTGTTGTTGTTTTGTTTTGGAATGGTATGGCAGTGTTTAAACAGCAGATAAAAGGTCCGATTCGAGGTGATTCACACAAAGCAAAAACTAACATTCAGGCATCCTCCGTATCCCGCCGCCTAAAGAGTTCTCCGCTTTACTAGATACTTACCGGAACAGACCACATATGAAATTCATGACGGCCTATTTCGGTTGTGCCTGTTGACTGTCGTAGCATTTCAAAAATTTGCTGCCAAATCATTAGATGACGCCGTACGCATAGACTTTGGACATCGCCATTTCCTGACTGGGGCTGTTTTCAGTGCTGAAGTAACAATGTTTAGCTACTAAATGCAGAGTCTGCACTTTGATGTATTATGTCGCAGAAGTTTTAACTTTATGTCTCTATCTTGATGCCGTATGAGTTTAGGGCGGAGATGTTCCGTTTCAGAATTCTAGGAGAAATTATTTGCGGTTTCCCGAGCATTGTTGTATAATTCGGCGACCTGCACTTAATGTTAGACATGTTCTCAAAAAGGCAAAGGAGACATGCGGGGCAACAAAAATACTTAGAATACGGCAACAAAATATAAAACAGTGTCAACGAGGCCCTTTGCTCTGTGCAGTGAGGGAATTGTTGGGTCAGGAAGGGTCACATAAGAAGGAAAAACTGATTTTCTTTGAACAAAAGCAGGTCCCAGCCTCCCGCGAAAGGACGAGCCTCGGCTGCTTGTTCCGATTGCTTGCGTACGTGATATTGATAATATTACCTAAGTATAACACGCTGCACAGGCGTCGTGGCTTTATGGAAGAAATAGGTCACTCAATGTTTTGCACTGTCGGAAGTTCGGGAACCTTTTTCTCAGAAGAAGAAAGCTGCACCTCTCTATAGGTCGGCGCACTCACTCACTCGTGAGTACACTCATTCGTACTCAAACTCACGAGTGAGTACACAACCAGATATAAAAAGTGAGTACGATGAAGTGTGAGTGAAGACGTAAGAGCAGAAGTCTTGAGTACAGTACTCATGCATACACAGTACTCGTGAGTACAGTACTCGTAAGTACATATTGCACATGAGTACACAGTACTTGTGAGTACATAGTCCTGATGAGTATAGTACTGAAGAGTACATAGTACTCATGAGTACAATACTCATGAGTACTGTATTTGCGAGGGCTTGCACTCGGGAGTACAGTAGTGCGAACACGTTTTCTCACGAACTCGTCTCCGGAAGCGTTTGTACAAGCCCCATACATTTAGGCGTGCCGCTGTGCCAATTAACTCTCAAGAATAGTCATATTAGACAACAAAAACTGGACATCTCTCGTTTGCAGTTCCCTGTTGGGCGCTGTTTACGTTTCTCGGCGGTCGCTGTCTAAGGGGTCATGATACAAAAGGAAAAAAGAGGGGGTGACGGCAGGGTGGCCAACGAAGCCGCAGTTGCTCTGCTCCTACGGGACGTGTTGATTGCCGCAATTATTTTTGTTTAAGTGGCCTGGGAACACGTGGCGTCTTCCTTGCGCTTGCTCCGTTCCAGTTGCTTGAGGGAAGAGGTGCTGGAGGCTGCTAACAATGCATGCATTAGGCGTTCAGAAGTCGTTGTTTCTTTGTCTTGAGGAGTTTTACAATACGAACGCCGCGCTGTGTAGTCGTTTTGTGAGCCTAGCCACTGATTAAAACATTCACGATAAATTAACGTGATTCGCGTCAAATCGAGTGCATTGCTTCTGACACCGAAATTGCCCGCACTATATTGCTATGCGCATTCAAGCGATAATTTTGATGAAGTACGTGCTCCAATCTGGTTTTATTAGGCTCCCGTTTTGAAGCGGTTTGATTAGGTTCGCTAGAACTGAGGTCTCTTGCAGCGCCATTTACAAGTGAACTTATAGCAACACTGCGCAGGGACGACAGTGGGATTTTTCCCTGCAACGGAAATAAAATATCCAAGTACACCTAAAGCCATCTGCTGGTTGTGTATCGGGGAACATATTGCCGGCTGAATGCGCGCAACGCGTTGTTTGTCGATGCGTTCTGGCATCTTGCCGCTGGAGGAGCTTTTTGCCTTCGAATGGCTTTTATTTGCCTCCTACACGATACGCCGCTTCTCGTTCATGACGCAGTTTTATGAGGAAGCTGACGACGACGGTAAAGTTCGGTGGTTGCTCTTCCCCTACCTTCAGATGCTGTTTACTCTTGGGGCGAATATCCCTCGCTTGCAACTACTGCCTAGTTTGAGCTTGCACTGTGGAAGGCCTCGTGTAGGGGCCATTTTTAAATAGTCTTTCTTCGGGTTCTATAGAGAGAAAATTTTGGCCTGTCGGTCCGTCTGTGGGTCTGTGTCTGTGATAAAGAGGATTTATATTGAAACTTATTATCAGGTGCCTCTGTATACATGAGAACTACAAGGGTCGCCGGCAAGTAGCTTGATGTATATAATGTCCTCTCTCTTCAACTGCACAACTCTCTGTTCCGCGATTCAGCCACTGGGCGAAAAGTTAAAAATTTTTTTAACGGAAACTTTACATCGGCAAAGCAACCCTTAGCTACTAAATATGGAAACGTAATTGTTTGAGCACTACTACGCAAAAATAAGACGTTAGGAATATTTGAACCAAAACATGAATACCATAGTGATACTCGCACTGTTCCTGTAATAAAGAATAGACGTGGGTGTAATTTTTGCAATCGCAAAAAAACGCGTTAAAACCAATATTTCAATCACAAGCACGAAAAATTGGCGCAGCTTGCACTAGTGGTGCAAGGTTGGAGAAACAGAGAAACGTCCGCTCTCCGTTTGTCGGAGACACGGCTGTTGCCCCTCGCGTGGTTTTTAGAACTTGTTGCCGGAAACTCTCCATTACTGACAGACCCAGACCATTTTGTCCGCAGTCTTTCATATCTTTCCCGAAGTGGAGCGCGTTCGCATGAGCTTTCACCCACGGCAACTGGCTTCACGAACTCCGCATCTCTAGCGCGAACGTGGCGTCTGTGCTCCCCACTTCAGGCACGAATGCACGTGAACTGGCATGTAGAACAGCTAGCACGTGAGAGAAGTCTCCGCGAACGCTGGACATAGTGTTCCCAAAGGTCGATCTGGCCAACGTCGGGCGCTCCTCACGAGGCGCAAGCTCAAGTGTGGTCGTTATTTTTCTTTGTACTTTTACAAGCTCCTCACGGGGCGCCACCCCACGTGTAAGCCTGGATGATGTCAGGCGCTGTTTACGGGGGCATGATCACGCTCGCCTCGTGAGGTGCGCTGCGCGGCAGGGGCTACAGAAGACTATCGTCTTTCGATGTCATTTCTTTGAGTAGATTCTACGACAGTTCTTGTGCTGATCAATTGCCTGCGTGTTGCTACTAAGAAACTTTCATTTTGTTGAAGTACCGCTTTAGTGAAGTACTGAAGAACGTGCTGCATCGGCACCGAGCCAATGAACAAGGTACATAAACCCCGCGCAGGTCTCTCCACCGATAAGCAACGTGACGCGCAACGTACGCAGCGCAAATGACCAAGAGCGCAGCACATGCCTGGCACCCGCTCTTCCGGTACAGACCCACACGAAACAAACACTCAAAGCGCGGAGCGAGTGTGTACGATATTTTCCGCACGTGCTGTCCGGGGTCCAGTCCACGCATACAACGACATTGCATCCGGATTTGTGGGCATGGCCACGTCGAGCGAGAAGCATGGCGCACGAAACGAACCATCCGTGGAGAACGACAGAGTGCCAAGGTTAGGGGAGTTTCCAACGACAAACGAGACACACAGCACACAAAACGCACCCGAGGTGACGATCGACATCGAACCCGGACCGGTGGAGCTGACCACGGCGAACAAATTCCACAGCTCACGGAAGGCGATGAAGCCAGCACACACGGAGGAAACGCTATTCGCGACATCTTCCGCTCCGGCTGCTGCTATCCGGACTTAGCCAGTGAATGTCGCAACTGCAAAAATCAACCTTGCCACAAGCAACAAAAGACCCAGCGCACGCGGTTAAACCCTACCGGAACGTACGACCTCTCCGGCACCCGCTGCTACAACGCGACTCCAGCCAACGAACGGCATCACACTCGTGCAGGTAGGTACATCAACGAGCAACGACACGACCAGCGCATGTGGCAAGTCTGATCTGGAAGGAACAAGATCCCCGCACCCGCTACTCCGGTTGAGACTCACGCTCCAAAATGATTTCGCCCTGGAGGACGCAACCACGAGCAAGCGGACACTGAACGAAAGGAACGCTTTCGAACCTGCCTGTACGGGAGAAATACCAACCTCAGGATTCTCGAAGCAACGGGCAAAGGCGAAAAGTTGAGCGACGACACGGACACGGCAAGAACGAAAGCGAATGCAACCGATCCAGACGAAACCATCAAATGCCCTACCGATGAAGTCACGCTTACGAAGCCAAGTAATGTGAGACCGAACAGACAAGACGTGCAACGCCCGCTTCGCCACCTCAACGGCTTCACTTCCGAGTCAACCACGGCAACAGTGAGCACGCAGCCGCAACATTTTGACCGATCAGCCAGGCCAGCCTACGACAACGGAACGCCATCAAACGCTGAATAAAAGACAAACGGCTCCCACACCACACGCAATGCACACCTCGATCGAAGCAACGTCCTCAACGCGCTGAACGATGCCATTCCTGCGAACCGCGGCTTGGAACCGACAAAACGGTCGCCTACGCTGCTACGTGCACCAAGCACGCAACGAGCTACAAGAACACAATCGCTGAGGGAAGCGAAGCTGTCATGTTTAGGTCCGACGAAGTGAATTCCACGGTACGGAAAAAAACGAAGCCGATTTGCAATTTACCGAGCCTCATCAAGACGAACGTCCTCCTAACGTCCTCCTGTGTTTTGAACGTACTAAATTTACTCAAGTACGATGAAATACTGCATGTGTTAACGTGTCAAAATGTCGGTGTTTTAAAATTATTTACATTTCGTGCTGAAATTATCTTGGATTGCTGAAAACAAATTGAACGTAATACGTTGTAGAGCTGAATCATCAAGTTGTATTTTCGTCTGAGAGAAACAAAAACAAAGTACTGCATCGGATTGCAAATGCTTCAGTTATCAAACAAAGAAACCGACACGAATTCCATCAATGATAAGAATTGACACATTTATTACGAATCTTAAAGGGACACGGAAGTGATTTGTAAACAATGCGGGATTACGAGCGCAAATTGTAGTCCGGAGTCCCTAGGCCCTGTTTCGACCGATCTGAGCACGTTTACGCGAATTTATTTAGCAGAAAAGTCAATTCGGAAATGCTGTCCTCCTCTCTGCACTCTCTCCTATTTTCTGTGGCGTTTTCGTGTCACGTCAGCAGGAGAGGAGCTGGCAATTGGTTGCGCTACTGCACGGCTCGCCGACCTTCCGCGGCCGAGTCAGTCGGCCCAACGTTTAGTCCGCTGGCCACCGACGGGTCATCGCAATTCGCTCGATCAGTTGAAACTAAGCCACAACACGTTTGGGAATGGAAGAATGTGCCTTTCTTTACTTCGTTAGTTTGTACACTGTATCTAGCTCCAAGTCAAGGTCGCTTCACACAAGCGCTGCACAAGCACACATGCGACGCTTCGCTGACTGGTACGTCAGTAGGAAAATATAAGGCCACTTGAAGGGGGAGAAGAGTCAGCGAAGTCAATAGAGATACTAAGGAAATAAGACCAACTGATATTTTTACCGTACAGCGTAAACCTAGGGTGCGGGAAGCACTTTTTTGCGCTGGTCGAACAAGCACAGCGGTCAGCAGCACGACTACGCGTCTGCGAACGCTTTTCCGTCTAAGAAATGCAATTTCTAGACGTGACCTATTGTGGAAACTCGGGGGACGCTTACTGCACGAGCGCAATACAACAAATAGTCATCTAAGCTGCTTGAAATACTAAAACTAAATAAAAGTGTAAACTGGTTATACATTATATACCTTATATTTCGGCCGTCTGGCAGCTCGAGCGTGGCCTAGTAGTTTGGAGTGCTGGGTATGTTAACACAAGTGTTTTGCCAGTCGCAAGTTCGAATCCTCGCGGGTACAGTTTTTATTTATAAGTTAAGTTTCTCGTTTTCGCCGATGTTTTCTATACTGAGTTAATCTTTTTTTGGGCCGAAACGTACATTGCCCTACGAACTAGTCCACAGAGTTCGCGCAGGCTGGCACTGGCGCGCTAGCGAGTTCTCGTTGGCGTGCTGTTGCCATAAGCACCGACTGCTTGCGGGCAGCGGGCACAGGCCAGAATCAATAGACCTTTGGCGTGGTTTGAACACGCTTTTTACGATACAGGCATGAGTGAGGAAAGCTCCAAATATGGGGGAAAAGCGCATGTATTTGAGCGTCTGCGGGGACGCGGAGGGCGTTCATGCACTGCGTAGGCCTCAGCTAGTGAATGCTACAATTCCAAGCCGTCCTGGGAGGCTTATCTTATGCCTTTTACAGCCGACAACATGGCAGAAGCGCGGTGCTACGATTACTGGGATATTGAGAATGCCCATCCAACGACGCCATCGGATGTCAAACAGGTTGTTTTACAGAACCGAAACCGAAACCGAAACTTGTTTGATTGCTAACCTAGCCTATAAGTGTATTTAAAGATTCTTATTCTCTCTTGTCCCACGCCGTGCGCTGGATGAGCACCCGAGAAGCGCCGCTGGGCAGGAGCAATCTCGCGCTTGCTAAGGCGATGGCGCCCTCTCTTGCGTTGAACCAGATTTAAGGAATCAAGTGAGAGATAGACTGGCCGTAAGTTGCCTTCGTATAACATGCCGCAGCAGGCTAAGAAATATGCTTGAGAGAAGAAAACCTGGTGTTTGAAACTACTTTCGAGACGGAATTTTACAAATTTCTGTCAATAAAGCAATTAGATCCTGATTCCTCTTGTCTGGTAAATTAGTTTAAATCATGCTAGTTTATTTTGAACAGGTTTTATCTATCATTCACTTGTTTTTTGACCATCGTTAGCCAATTTAATTTACCGTGACGACAGGAGACGACACCGACAACCCGAGCCCGTAGAGAGCATACCCCCTGAAAGTTTTATGTTTAAAGTAGCCTTGCCGTGTTTGTAAAGGTAGCTTAGAAAAGGCAGCAGAACCTGTGCCTGATCAGAGCAGCCAAAAATGACTTCTCGCGGAGTTGAAAATTTTTCAAATATATGCAATTGTAATCAAGCTTTAAAATTTTTCCCATCTAATGTAGCGGTGTTTGACGTCCGCAGGAACAATCCTCTGAACAGGGTGAGAAATGGTCGGGCAGTGCCGATCGTCTACCCTAACGATGACGGTGGCTTCGAGCTGGACGAGGGCGCTCTCCGACGCATTCTACTGGGGAAAGATGTCGCAAATAAGCCAGTCGTGGTGGTATCAGTCGCTGGAGCATTCCGAAAGGGCAAGTCCTTTCTGTTGAACTTTTTCCTCCGCTACATGCGCAGCGAAGGAAAAGGCGATTGGCTGGGCTGCACAAGTACTCCCCTTGAAGGCTTTTCCTGGTGCGGTGGAATCGACCGCCACACTACCGGCATTCTACTCTGGGATGAAGTGTTCCTGGTTTGTACATCATGTGTGGTTGGCATGCACCCTTCGTGATTATTGCCACTTTTGCAGGTTACCAGGACAGATGGCAGCCAGGTGGCAGTGTTACTCATGGACACTCAGGGAGCGTTTGACACTTATACCACCGTCAATGATGTTGCCACCATCTTCGCCCTTAGCACAATGACCAGCTCTGTGCAGGTCTACAACCTTTCCCAGAACATTCAAGAAGACGACCTCCAGCACCTTCAGTTCTTCACGGAGTATGGCCGGATGGCTCAGGTGCGGACTGGCTTAGCTGAAGGATACCGCTCTGCGGTATTCTGCATATACGGTCTGCACAACTCTGAAACTTTAGCGGACGTTGCTCGAATTATTTTTCTGAGGCTGCCGTCCTTAGCAACTGAATTTTTATATTTCTTGAAGCTTTCCCAGAAACTAAAGTGCAGTCAAGGCCACGGCCGGGGTGTATAGTTTTTGGTAAGAAATATCCGTCAGTCTCATTTTTCCCCTACGGCTCACAAGTGCAATGATCCCAAAAAGAGCAGTTTATTAGATTTTCTCTTGTGTTTAGAAGGCAATTTATTAAGGGTGATAAACAATCGGCCAGTTTTTATACACCTATACGTTCTAAACACTTACAAGGAGCTCTATCACTACGCCAGCTTCGGTACCCTTAATAAGTAACATCAAATAATTTGCTTTGCTCGCGGAAAAAAAACACACTTTGAAGTGTTACAATTGATTGCAGATTTTATTCACGTAAATGTTTTGCAGGGATACCACTTAATTGTGCGTACCATTGTAGTTATACACTAAAAAATTGAGGAAGGCACAGGCACCTTAAAAGTTAATGAAATAATTTACCATTTCCCGTTTTTAGTTTGCACAGGCTCAGTGCGTTTTGACCATAGCATGTTGAAGGGGACTTCCCCATGCTGTTGTTTCTTATAGCGTTTTTAAATTTGTGGTTTTGACACATTATTTTAAATACCGTACTCAATATGTTTTATGTATCACTAATCTGCAAGTGTGAATTCATTTCAGATTTAATTATTGAAATTGAAATTCAGATATAGCAAGAGTAAATATTTCGCACATATATTGAAGGCTATATTACACATTTAATATTTCTACGAACGTTGAAAATTTTAAATGGCGTAATGTTTTATACTACGTGCTACTTTCTGACAAAGACGGAGTTGGGCCAGCCATCGTAATGCGTCTACAAAGCTTTTTCATGTTGGCAATGCGTTACTCATCGATAGTTTTTCCTGTCTGCCTTGCCGAGTTAGCTGCAGACTCATGTCAAGGTGCTCTTCATCCCAGCTTTCATCAACATCTTCCTTCACCGATATCGGAGGAAAAATAGCGGTATCAATTGCATTATTGTCCTTGCAGCAGCATGGTGGCTCGCACGCGCCGTTCCAGAAGCTCGTGTTTCTCGTGCGTGATTGGGCGCACGTGTCGGACGCTCAGCACGGGGCACAAGGGGGTCAAAATATCTTGAACAAGCGCCTGGACACTTCTGGGCGGGACAACGAGCTGGAGATACTGCGACGCCTCATCAAGTCCTCTTTTTCTGAACTCTGCTGCTTTCTCATGCCGTATCCTGGGCGTCAGGTACTCAATGGTTCGTTCATATTGCGTGCACCTTTGGCAAAAGAAAAATAACGCAGGTGGCGACCGGGCAACCAGCCGAGGGCTGCCTTCCTGATATGGAAGATGATTTCAAGCACCACCTTCGGGAGTTCGTGGAATCGTTGTTGGGTAACGACAAGCTTGTAACCAAGAGGATCAATGGCACGGAGGTTTCCTGCAAAGAATGGGTGACATACTTCTCGGTGCGCCAAATTTCTATCCAGCACTAATCAAATCACAAAACGCAGTGCTCTGAAAATAGTTACTAAACTCTAGCATCTTTTCAAGTAGGAGAGAAATGAGTCATGAGAAATATTTTCGTAGAAGTACCCTGAACCTTGTTAGGAGAAGACAAGTTTTCATTAGTTGTCTTTAATATTGCAACGTTGCAACACACTTCATGTAACGTAGTATCAGCGTCTTCTTTCAATGCACCTGTAGTGAGGACAGTAAGTTGGAGTCTTTTTTTCAAGTCCAAAGGCGATGCTACGAACAAGAACACTGGATCAGAACTCATTACACTTCTATCAGATGATTCGTAAATACAGTTTAGATAGGTACCGGAGCAGCAGGAAAAGGTTGTCTCCTATGATCGGATGAGTAGAATGGCAACGTTTACGTGTATTGATGGATATTGAACAAAGCAAGGATCTATGCAGGAAGAAATTAGTTTCCGAGCCGTATTCTTAATCTACTTCATAAAGACAGCCCCAAGGCTGTTTCAGTGGTTTAGTGGTTTTTAAAAGCAGAGCTGTTTAAGCTCTTCGTTGCACCGTCGATACACAAAAAACGAGGAAGAAAATGCCGAGCGATGTACCCACATGGGGGATTGGCCAGGATTTTAATGCGCTCGCTACAAAAAGCTGTAACTTTGGAACTTCTACATTTGAGTGGAGAAAGAGCATATAATCAAAGTCAAGCATTGGTAAAAAAATCGATAGTGGAGTTTGGAATGAGCTTTTAAAAGCAGAGCTGTTGCAGCTCTTGCTTGCGCTTTTCATACACACAAAAAATACCAAAAAATGCTGAGCGACCGTACCCTCGAGGGTGGGGGTGGTGTGGAGGAGATGACAGGAATCCAATGAGCCCGCTACCCAAAATAGTAAATTAGAAACTTGAGCATTTGCATTAAGAACAAGCATATAAGCACAATCAAGAGTTATTGAATAAATTCAAAGTAGAGGTTGAAACGAAAGAATGATCTGCACCAAGAAAATACCGAGTGTACGCACCCCCGTGGGGCATCGGCCAGGAATCTAATAAGCCCGCCACATGAAAATGTAAATTAGAAACTTTAGCAATTGCATAAAGAAGAAACATGTAAGCAGAATCAAGAGTTATTAAATAAATTCGAAGTAGAGGTTAAGCGAAAGAATGAGCTTGCACGAAGAAAATGTCGAGTGCACGGACCAACGTGGGAGATTGGCCCAGTGATGCACCCGGTACACCAAAAACATGAATTTACAAACTGCAGAATTTGAGTGAAGAAAGGGAATATAATCACAAGCAAGAATTCGTAAAACATTCGGTAGTACAGCTTGGTATAAAATTGTAACGACACAGCTCTTTGGGATCTTGGTTGCGCCACCCATACGCAGAAAAAATTCCAAGGAAACGCCGAGCTACGTACCCAGGCGGGGAATTGGCAAGGTGGTGCGCCCTCTACACAAAACTGTAATTTAGAAATTTCAGAATTTCAATAAAGAGACAGTATATAATCCCCAGCAAGAATTGGTATCGGCTATTCCAAGGATCTCAAACACGCGGGACGCTGGCTGCATGCGACAGGGGACCAATCAATTCCGGCCCGGCCGGCTCAAGAGTGTCTTCGTTCATTTTTTATCCGTTTTTAGAGCAACTGCGTGGTTGTACGCTTTGTTCGAATACCCAAGGGCGCAAATGGTCAAAGACTGCTCGAAACAGCGCTCCATCTTTGCTGGGATGCAAAAGCGGGCTTGCTGGTGGGTGGCGGACAAAACTCGCGGTACTCCGCGTAATCAATCGATTCGCCGAGGTACACTGCATTGTGCACCAAGAAGCGCTGTGCAGGAAGTCTCAGCAAATGAAGGGAGTCATGGATATGGTGTTCAGTGCAGTGAACTTTATGCGTTCAGTGGTAGGGGTGGTGGCTATGTTTATTACGGGATGGACCTATCCTTGCGTGGTATCCCGGCAATTGCTCCGCGGAACAGCACCTTTTTGTCGCTATCCACGGGAAATCATCGGGAGTTGCCGAGGCTTGTGTCTCTTAAAACCGGAGGATCAGGCACAAAATGTCTATACTTGTGATCCAATCCCCATTAGGAAACATGGCATCGTCAAAAGAGGCATGCGGAGCTAATTACCTTCTTAGTTGTTTAAACAAAGCTAACCGCTCAGTCGCCAGCTCCCGGCAGTTCATATGAAAGTGTCAAATGTCGCCTATTACGCAACACGTTGCGCACAGATGAGAGGAGATGAGGTTCAGCTTAGGACGCCACGCCGTTGTCCGCGCTGAGTTGGTCCGGATGTGGAACAGGAAGGATGTCTCTGTCCTCTTCCTTGCTTTGATAATTCAAAGTTAATGTGCTGGTCGCCAGAGAGATCGGAAAGGTTCTTTAATTATTGCATTTAAAATGCGGCGTTCTTCTGGAGCAAGTTTCAGAAAACGAGTACAGGATGTCGCTTCACGGGCCCACTTGTCCACCGGCTCGTTTCCAAGCACTGCTACATGGGAAGGAACCCACTGGTAGAGAAAGCTAAATTCTTTTCATTTAGCTGCTGAAGGAGAGGTAGGGGGCGTTGAGAAGTTTTATCTACAGGCAATCCATGCTACAAAAGTTGTAGGACTGACTTGGAATCTGTTAGAATAACCGTTCTCCGCACGCGAAACGATTTTTTTTTTCAGCCTCGCACGCTATACACCCCGCCGTTGTTGATGTTGTCAAATGGTTAATGTCAGCCGCGTAGGAAACGTTCATGCTGGGAACAAGCATGGCCGCCGCGCTGGTGTTTAATTCTCTGTCAGCAGAGCCATCCGTAAACACGGGAACACAATCTCCGTAGGACCGTTACAGAGATTGTGTTCTCCCTTGAGCCACATTGTCGCTTGAACCAATGGTGTAGAACTCTTTCAGCGAATGCCCGAAAAGGCGATCTGACACTCGAAACTCTCCAAATACCACGAATGCTCTAAGTGATGTTAATTCTTCCACCACTATGGGTAAAGAATGCACCGAGTTTAAGTGCCGCGTGTATGCGAGATTCCACCCTTAAGCGGCGATGCCTGAGCAATGCCTTTTCGGCATCAGACTGTCAGTCAGACGCTGAGACGCCATAAAGTGAAACTTTGAAAAATGGGACTAATCAGGGACTTTTCTGTTTGCCGCCGCCTCGGGAACTCTTAGGGATATCTTAATGGCTTTGTCGGTGCAGTGCTTCCAGAGGAGCTTGCAATGGTGAGATTTGCGCGAGTTGATGCATAATTTCAAAGAGGGGAACAGCGCAACACAGACGAAACACAAGGAGAGAGTGACAACCACAAGTGCGCACTTTTAACTGAAGCTCTATTTTTCGGCTTGTCACTTCTTACGCGGACAGTAAAAAACACAAGAAAATGAGAAATAACATGAATGCTGGAGATAACCCAAGTGGTCGACACACTACATCCACGCCATGTGCCCCAAACACGTGCTGAACTTTCTGTGGAGCAGAAAATTACTCTCTTTTTGGGAGAGCGACAACGAGGGTACACTCAGATATTTTTCTTTACGGCGCCATATTGCTGCGCCTTCGAAAATTATAACTAAATTTTGGGTTTGGACTAGTTGGTTCATAATTAAACTGTGAAACAGCGCTTTAAACGAGTACAGCGAGAGAAGAAGACACAGACAGGAGCACCGACTATCAACTGAGCAATATTTTATTGCTTGCGGAAATATAAAGGAAAAATACAACGACGTAACACCCGTGCGTGAAGAAGAAAAATAAACACAAACAAACTACAGGCGCATCTGCTATGCAAAGATAACTCTAAATTACATGTTCAAGTACACAAGTTCTTTCTGATACAGAGCTACGGAAAGGGTGCTCACGCAATCTTCGCCACGCTGGGGGATCTCCCATGCCTCGTAGATTTCGCGTGCGCGTGTGTCGCGAAACCTCTGGAGTACATTAGTGTCTTCCAAACGCGGGGATCACTTACAGGCCTTGCAGGCCTTGCAGTGCGTTGCCAAGTTGCTTCCTGTGCCGGTTTTAGGAGAGTATGCATGCTCGCTTACGCGCTCGATCAGGCAACGCCCGGTCTGCTCCACATACACACGACCACATACGAGGGGCACCTCATACACGACGCTATCGCGCCAAGCCACGAAGCGCTTCGCGTGCTTTTTCATGCATCGCACATTTGTGCGCCCAGGTGAGTTCACCTTTGCACACAAACTTCCACGTTTTTTCGGGGCCGAGAACACGGTCCGCACACCTGCTTTTTCAGCGACAATTTTGATCCGATGGGATACCTTGTGGATGTACGGTATGACGCTTAGGGGCTTTTTTCGCTTGTCTTCTTGGGTCTCGTGGGCCGAGCGGACTTTCATGGGGAGCGCTTCAGGAATTCCAAGGACCTGAAACCCCTGGAGCTCACCAAGGAGGTTACCGAAGAAGGGTCTATGCGTTTTCTTGATCTACGGCTGTCGTGCCAATTTCATCACATATGCTGGAGGTACACCCCTAGAAGCAAAAAAAGGGGTGCTGCCATATTGCTCAGCCCATTCCAAGCTTACGAAGCGTGGAATCGCCCACTCCGCACTGTTGAACGCTTCGGTTCGGTCCTGTCCTCACGGAATGGAGTGCAGCCTGGACACGAAAGTGGAGCGGCTGCGGTCGGCAGGCTACCCACAGGCCTTGGTCCTTGGAATTGCTGAAGCGGTCCTGAAGAAAGTGAGCTCGACCCACGGGACCCAAGAAGACAAGCGAAAAAAGCCCCTAAGCGTAATACCGTACATCCACAAGGTATCCCATCGGATCAAAATTGTCGCTGAAAAAGCAGGTGTGCGGACCGTGTTCTCGGCCCCGAAAAAACGTGGAAGTTTGTGTGCAAAGGTGAACTCGCCTGGGCGCACAAATGTGTGATGCATGACAAAGCACGGCAAGCGCTTTGTGGCTTGCCGCGACGGCGTCGTGTATGAGGTGCCCCTCGCATGTGGTCGTGTGTATGTGGGGCAGACCGGGCGTTGCCTGATCGAGCGCCTAAGCGAGCATGCATACTCTCTTAAAACCGGCAGAGGAAGCAACTTGGTAACGCACTGCAAGGCCTGCAAGGCCTGTAAGTGCTCCCCGCGTTTGGAAGACACTAATGTACTCCAGAGGTTTCGTGACACACGCGCAGGCGAAATCTACGAGGCATGGGAGATCGCCCAGCTTGGCGAAGATTGCGTGAGCTTCCGTAGCTCTGCATCAGAAAGAACTTGTGTACTTGAACATGTAATTTAGAGTTATCTTTGCATAGCAGATGCGCCTGTAGTTTGTGTATCTTTTTGTTCTTCACGCACGGGTGTGGCGTCATTGTATTTTTCCTTTATATGTCCGCAAGCAATAAAATATTGCTCAGTTGATAGTCGGCGCTCGTGCCTGTGTCTTCTTCTCTCGCTGTCCTCGTTTAAAGCGCTGTTTCACAGTTTAATTCGATAATTCGTCTAGTTATTTTATGTATGTTTTCAAACGACGTGGGTTTTGTTAAAAAGTGAGGCGCAGCCACGGCAATACCGACTGTGTACACCGAAATTGTCATTAATGGCCTTACGTGAATTAAAGTGATGTTATTTTATTCTTTTATTAAGTCATTGTCCTGTTTAGCCTACATAGGTTTTCCCACAGGACAACGGAACTGAATACAGTAAACCCGATTATAACAAACTCGGATAGAACTAACTGCGCTATATATGGAACAAAAGCAATTCTGTTACGAAAATGCATGCGAAGCATATTCCTTATAACGAAGTTCCATTCGGATATATCGAACTCGGCGCACCTACAATTGCCACCGAAATACTTCGGATGGTAGTAAAAGGGACCAACACATACTATAAGCTTTATCTAGTGCCCCTCATGAAACCCTACCTAGTGACAGTTGATCCACACTTTTACTGATTATGATCCAAAACCTCTTGAGTGTGCTCTTTTACGCTGTCGGTTTGTGGATGATACATGCGCCGTTTTTTTTATCCAGGACAAGGTTATTATACTGTAGTTTGAACTGAGGAGCATTTGGGTGGCTTTTCGCAAAGTAGAAAAGCTGTTTGAGAGCATGAAGTGTGGCGGGAGAAAAATCTTCACTAAGCAAAATATCTTTTTCTTTTAGCTTCGTATGCACAGAAAGTATTTTGTCTTTTATTTTATAGGAGGAGAATTTAACTAGTATTGGACGACTCTTATTTGACACTTAGGTTCCCAAACGATGCGCACATTCAACAGCCCTGTCGAATGATTCCGCATCAACTACGGCTGTCAGGACATTTATTTGTTTTTTCCGATTGTTGCCATGTTTCACGAGGGTCAAACTTAGGTCGGCTCAAGTGGCCATGGAAAGAGTAATGCTAGGAGTAACGTTTAGAGACAGAAAATAAGCTTCGTGGAACAGAGAACAAATAGAGTACATAAAAGTTCGAATAAAAAGAAGAACTGTACTTAGGCTGGGCACGTAATTAGGCGCAATGGCAATGGTTGGACTACCAGGGCGACAGAGCGGACACCAAGAGACGGGTCTAGGAAATGAGGAAGGTCCAGTGCTTGACTGAGGGATGAAATTGGAAAATATGTAGGCAAATATTGGACTTCAGGAGCGCGGGGCAGGAGTGGTTGGAGGTCTAGGGTAGATGCCTTCGCCCTGCAGCGAACCTACTGGCCTTCTGCCGTTGGTGGTAAGCTTTCAACAGCCGGTTCTTCGACGAACGAAGAGGGAACTCCAGCTCAGCTGTTTCTCCTGCCTTTCCCCACTGGTGCAAGCGGCGGCAATGGTTCCAGGCGAAATTAATTTTTTTTCTTCACGGGATTTACGAAGCTAATGCAATCGCATGCTTCTCCTGTTATTGCAGAATATTACGCATTCGAAATGGTACTATGCCCTTGCCATGTTTTAAAAAAGCAGACTTCAACAAGTTACGTTGCATAATGCGGCTTGAAGTATGATGCAGTAGGCTCAGGAATACCATCTGTTTGGGTCATGGTATAGCTGTTACGCCTGTTCACATTGCACATGCACTTTAAAGTATGGAGTTTTTAGGAGTTGAAACGAGCTAACGCCGCTGGCGAAACTTTTTTTATTTCATTTCTGAAAATAACTGTATATCATATAAGAAAGGTTTATTATACAATTGCCAAGAAAGCTTCGCTACCACTAGACAACAAAAGTGGCTGATATTCATGACTTGCAAGATGGGTAATTGTGATTGCAAGATGATTTGCAAGATGGGTAATTGTGTAAAGGTACGTGTGTTCCTTCGACAGGGGATCGAGATGATACGACAGAGTGCTCGAAACATGTGTACGACAACGCAATTACTAACTCTTGGCCTAGCTAATTATGGTGCTTTCGATTTATGGAACAGTACCATAGGCTGTAACAGGGCTACAATGTCAGCAGTACGATGGGGCGCGCTAACAAATGTTACAACAATTTTACTACCTTATCGAACCTCAATTAAATGTTTGAAACATTGCAGAGCTGCCAATGGATCAAAAGGAGATTCTTAGGTAGACTTATATAGCAAACGGCCAGAGACGGGGAGCGGTCGCCATACAAGAGAAAGCGTGCGAAACCAACCATATCCTTCACGTCCACCCCTAGCTGCTGCATCGTTGTTTAACGTTACCCTCTCACCTAGAGCTGCCTGTAGCCTTCTTTCTTTAGAACAATATTTCGTCTTCGGAGTACAAATGCGCACATTTGTCATGTAGGCTTCAGTTGTAATGTTCATGCTGAGTTTTTTCTCCTAAATGAACATGTCTAGAAAATCGGAAAAAGCTCACTTTGTGTAGACAAAACAGCAAATTCTTGTGCTCAACACGACCTGTAAGGCAAGGGTAACTGAATGCGGGAAAATTTTTGTTATATTCTTTCTGGCAGGATTCGTTCATAGTGATAAATCCGTGGCCTGTATTGAAACTTAGCATGTGACTTCTCACGCGTTACTTCTTAAGATTGCCCATGCATTACTAACTTAAGATTGCCCATGCATTACTAACGGGCGATGGCACCATTTTATTGAAGCCTTTTATCCTTCTGTCTTGCAGAAGTACGCCAAAATCTTCAGCGGAAACGAGCTTCCTAAACTCAAGACCGTTCTAGAGGTGGGTATAGGTTCCTTCTTTGAAGTATGCCGTGAAAACAAGGTGTTCTTTCAGGTGACGGCTGACGTAGACAACATGATGGCTCTAGAGAAAGCCAAGGAAACATACTTGGACGGCATGGAAAAAGTAGGTCACAAATGATGGTGGCCAAAATAAAAATTGTCAACAATTATTATTCTTGTACACAGGCATGTGGACCAGACCAGCCATATCTAGACATTCCCGAATTCACCAAGCAGCACATTCTTCACAAAAATGCTGCAATTACGTTTTTCGAGAGCTTACCGAAGATGGGAGGCGATGTCTACTCCTTGCCATACGTGGAGAGACTCTTAAAGGTATGGTTTTGCCGTTGTTGGCTGAATAAGGCCCTTTAGTGCATATTACAAGCATGTAGTTTTTTCTTATTCGAATTTCGTTTAGGTCAGCAAAAGTGTTTCTAGTTGCACATTCAGTGGTAAGCAAAATAAGTACAGTGCCCACTGAACAACAATCTTTTCATCTGTAGCTCTTTAACTATTTCCGTGAAAGCTTTTATTTTACGTTCAACGCTTCAAATAAGACTTAAAATAAGAAGTTAATTTAATAGGGCACAGAGAGAAAGGTGGTAAAATGTGATTGGCTCAGTCTTGCCGCAAATCACAAAAAAGTCAAAATCCCTTCGTTTCTCCGGTGAGAGCTCAAAACTTAATAATAAAACGACCATAGTAACAAACAAATACCTTAGCGTAAACACGTTTTACAGGGTTTGCACTAACCAAACATGACGCATATTTGAATGATACCGCCCTACGATAATTAGAGCATACATACCTGCTCTTTTAGTGCCGACCCTACTGAAAAGTTCCGTATATACGGAATTACGGGAATACGGAGTTCATACGGAGTGTTACGCCCCCAAGCGTAACGAATGTAGATATTAGTTTCACAAACAGGGGAATTATATGAGTTTGAATAACATGAACGTTTCCCACAGTTTTCGTGTTTTTACCTTTAATAATAAGCAAAATCGCGCTCGGCATGATTTCCGTATACTCCGTATATACGTAATTCATACGGACAATGATTTTGTGGTGCTAGTGATCATTCAGACCTAAAACAGGTGTCAAATTTTTCAACAGGCATGCACTGTTTCATTATCATGTGCTTCTCGAAAATGTTTCTTTTTTTTGTGGCGGCTTTGTGTGATGCTAGGAATGTACTCTGCATTCCCATGACTTGTATACAGTCGATCCCGGATATAACGAACTCCAAGGGGATCGTAACATAGTTCGATATATCGATAATTCGAAATATAAAATATGCCTACCTGAAGCTTACCTGAATACTCCGCACATCACTGAGAGCTTTCGGAGATTGTGACAAGCGGTTTGTAACCGACTTGTTCTCCAAAGCACGGAAAATACGAAACACAGCGCAACGACCACGGCCATTTATTTGGCATGAAAAAAGTCCGTGAGCTTGGACTGCTTCTTCTGTTGCGCCATGAAGTTCATTAAACTGTCTTCAAGTTTGCTGACGCTGTCCAAATGCGAAAGTCCGGCGCCTTCCATTGCGCCGCAACAGCGGCGAATCACGCTGAACGCCGACGCAAGCTCAGCTGCAGTAGGCGGGTGGATATCTTCATCGGAGTCGCTTGTTGCCGCTTCTTCGGCAGCGGCAATTGCGATGTCCGCCACGATCTCCGCATCGGTGAGATCCGCCACAGCCTGCGCGTCATCGTCAGCACTTAAAAAATCGCGCGCTGTTGCGCCATCTTGGATGGTACCTGGGAATGCCGCCAGCGCCTGAAATTCACAGTCGAAGCACTCAACGCCGTCGTCTTCGGTGTCCGAACACGCCTCGTCAGGAGTCACCACACAGCCCGCTTTGCGGAAGCAGTTTACGACTGTGGTTTGTTTCACGTCGTTCCAAGCGCCTGTCAGCATCTGTGTAGCTCCAAGAAGGTCAACTTTGAGTTCGATTCCCAAACGAAGGTTCGTCAGGTGCCTCTGCACCAGTCGTCGCCTGTACCCAACCTTGAAGGCTTTGATAATGCCTTGGTCGAGAGGCTGCAGCTTCGCCGTAGTGTTGGCCGGCAAAAATTTCACGGTGATGTTTTTCAGTGGGATGGCGACGTGGTGGGCCGAACAATTGTCGAGAAGGAGACAGACTTGGCGGCCGGACTTCTCCAGCTCGGTATCCCATGCCCGGAGCCACTCCGTGAACAGATCGCGTGTCATCCACGCTTTTTTGTTGGATGCGTAGCGCACCGAGAGACCTCTTGCGTTCTTGAAGCAGCGTGGCGATCTGCTCTTGCCGATAACGAACGGCTGAAGTTTGCACGAGCCGTCCATATTTGCAGCGAGCAAAATGGAGATGCGCACCTTGCTCATTTTTCCGCCATGGCATTTGCTGCCCTTGAAGTCCAACGTCTTGCTTGGCAGCATCTGCCAAAACAGGGCAGTTTCGTCGGCATTAAATATTTGCGACGGCGAAAAGCTGTTGCAAATGTCTGGCCATTCGTCGGACAGCCACTTCTCAATGCTGTTGTTGCTGCTAGTTGCCCCGCTTTCACCCGAGAGGGTCTTCCCGACGATGTCGTAGCGATTTTTAAAGCGTTGCTGCCATCCTGTGCCACCAGTGAAGTTGTCTTCACCTAGCGCGGTTGCAAACCACTTTGCCTTTTCCATGAGCATTGGGCCGTCAACAGGAATGTTTTTTGCCCGAGTCTCCAAGAACCAGGCGTACAGGGCTTTCTCAACCTTATCGTATTCCGGTGCACGCACGCGACACGCTCCAGAACGGCCGCACTGCGCTGCCTTCGCCTTCACATCAGCTTTGTGGCGCAGTATTGTGCTTAAGGTGCTCCGAGGAATTCCGAATTCCTTGGCAACCGACGACTTCTTTTCGCCGGCCTCCACCCGTCGAATGATATCTGCCTTCGTTGAGAAATCCAACTTCTTACGTTTTTTTGCGTCCATGGCTCCGAAACGCGTGACCCGGCGCCGCAAAAACAAAACAAACACGCACCACACTTCACGAGTTCCCCGACGGAGCAACCACTGCCACTGGCCAAGCGGCGAGAGCGGACCACTCCGCCGCTCAAGCAAACAGGCTCAAGCGCGCAGAAACTGGATTTTCCTTCCTCCTCAACTGTCTCTCGCCCGCAATCTCTCGCCCGCGTTCTTTACCACGCGGCTGAGGCGTCCAAGGTCACTCTAGCGACGCGACGGAGCCTCTCTCTCACCGAGCGCGGTGAGAGAGAGAACTCGTCGCCGGAACCTTCCCAGGAGGAGCGGCGAAGCGCACTTGCAGGGGCGCTTGACGCGCGGGAGTGTTCGAAATACGCATGTGGCGGTGACCGGGAGTTCGATACACGCGTACAACAGCGCTATACTTTTGCATGGGATTTCCAAGGGGATGTTTAGACTGTTCGATATATACAATAATTCGATATATCCGGGTTCGTTATATCCGGGATCGACTGTATACGGAACGTTTCAGGAGGGGAACATTACGATTCCGGTCCTTTCAAAGCGAATAGTTAACAAAGCACAAAAGCCATTTGGGTGGAATAGTTAAATAGAAATTACCCACTGCGCGGCCACTTTTCCCCCTTCTGCACTCCTGAAGAACAGTGTTTATATTATTTGTTTTAATGCTTTATTTTCACATCGTCTCTGTGCACAGTAGCAATTGTTTTGCAGCAACAAAGTTTACTTTTCTTTGTTTGACGATCACCAGTATCAAACCAAAACACATAGCTATATGGGAACGGCTGTATTTGTTGGCATTAGGAAGTTAGGCCTTGTACTTTTAGGAAAACGCTACTAAGCAATACGTAAGGGGCCGTGGCGCTCAATAAAAACCTGTGCTGTGAGTGCGGTGTACGACAAAAGTCTAGGTAGTTATTGGTCTTCGGAGGCTTCAAAACCTCGATGCCAAAATTTACGCCAATACGTCCCTCACGCTGACGAAAATGGTGTCAAAGCTGTGTAAAAGCAAGAGAAAAAGTGCTCAGTTTTTTAATATCACGAATATTGCCTGTCAGCCCGCCTGTGGATGAAGCTTGCTAGAAAACTCCACCTGAAATCACTAAGGGCTGCAAAACCTGTATTCAAGCGGCCTTAATACAGGAAAACGAAGGCAGGGTTTTTACCGCATGTAGAAGAGACAAGACGAATGGGCATGGATGGGTGCTGCTTGGCACAGATAAACCCTGTTTTCCTTTTATCAAAACCTCTTTTATAAATACTGACACATACCACATAACTTAGGAAAACCGGCAGGAAATGCTCGGAGTTGAACAAGAAACTCCAACACCCAAACATCGCACATGAAACGCTAAGCAATCTTACTACCAAGCAAGCAATCCATTGCTGTAAAAACAAGCATCGAAGGCAAGTAGAGACAGTAAACAAAAGTATAAACAATGTAGAAAGTTAGTGTAGATCCTAAACAAGAAATTGCCGGCCGACAGGTTTTCTTTACGAAACATGGTCCTCTTTTTTCTTTCCCAGTAACCATGTTTTGTACAAAACGTCTTGGACACCTAAGCACTCGTCCAGGCGTACGAAACGCAAAACAATTAGTTTTAAATTGCGGAAATGGTATGCGCGAATTCAATGTGCCACCACGTTTCAGAGCTACTGTTTTTGGTACGGTGTAGTGTTTACTACAGTATGGGGTGCTTTTATACTTTGTCCCCAGATTTGCTAAGCTGTCTTTCGGCCACTCATGTAAAACGAACATGCCAAATTAGAAACTTTTTAAAGAATTAGTATGTAGAAGCCAATGTGTTAATCTCTAATATCTGCACAGTAGTAATGGGGTGCCTACAGACGCATAATCCAGGGGTAAGCATGTGTCTGCTTATTATCACCATCATTTTGTATGTGCGACATTTTTCCCTCCTTCAGTTGCTATGGCTGAGATGCTTGGCCGATCGTCCTTGTTAGGGCTACATATATACATATATATTGTGAGCATTCTCGGCGTTCCTTGAATATGATACGCAGTACTAGCGATATTCCTATCACCGCCAGCGTGAGCACTGAGGGGTACGCTTCCCAACCTCTTGTACTCAGGCCCGTCGCCATTACCACCTGTTAATATACATCATCATCATCGTTGGAAGCGCGCCCACCAACTGAGCAGGATAATAATTCGGCCTGAGCAGGATAATAAACATCGTCTCCGAGATCTCGTCCCTCGCCCTTTCGTCACTCGTTATAACGAAGCAAGCGGGATGGCGAAAAATTTTGTTATAAGCGGTATTTCGATATAAGCGACAACGAGAGAGAAGCTACAGTTTTTAAACTTTAATTGCTCCCCAACTACGAGGAATGAAAGCCCAATGTATTCTGTGGAGAAGAACGTTATTCAGGTTAAAAAAAAGCAGCGAGCTTGGCTGGCTCATGTCCTTGCAGGGCGCGAGCAACGCCTTCTCCAATTTGACCAAATAGGGACTGGCGTCCTATCGCCTCTCAGAGGGCACAGCGAATGAGGAGGAGAAAGCAGCGGCCACTTTTATAGAAATAGGGAGCGGGGTTGGTGCGGGCGTCACGGAAAGCTACAAGAGTTTCGCGCTGGGAAGCATCGCAAATTCCGTGGTTCGAGTCCGAGGTGGTTTTTGTTGAGCTCAAAAAACAATGATTCACCGCTCATTCTGGGTACACAGCACAATCATGAAAAGTCACTGGTTTCGCAGTAGGGTTTTGCATGATCACTTGGCAATTTTTACCCCGCGAAGTGTGCAGCCGTGAAGTTGGCAAAACAAGAGTTTTTCGGCGCCCCCCTGTCGACGACACTGTTAATTCTACGGTTCGGGTGTCAGTGTTCTCGCAAGGTCATGTCTACGCTATTGACCATTGTCTAGGAACAAAATTCAATGACCCTACAACGCATTTGGACCGTTTGTTTAAAGTCGGTTGGCGTGAACCGAGCATGACCAGCTCGATGAAAATCGCAGGGGAAACACCAGCTTGTCAACCCGCCATGTTGACCGCCTGACTCGCCGCTGTATCGCCGCCGCGCGGTGGTGTCTCCGCTCACCACTTCGCTCTAAGCGGGTCCAGCTGGAGGGATTACTGTATATATATATATATATATATATATATATATATATATATATATATATATATATATATATATATATATATATATATATATATATATATATATATATATATATATGTGAGTGCATTCAACGTTAATGAGCACTTGCTTCGATGTAGGACCCTTATATATGCTGTGGCCAATCGCCGTGAGTTGGTAGGGTGAATCTCTCATCTGTGCATACCCATTATAATCATCATCTGTAGATAATCATCGTCACGAGTGGCTTGTTCTGTCGAGTCACCGACGGGTGGATTAAAACCCAGAATGCTGGTACTGCTGCCGACTTGTGTGGGGTCTTCCCTCGCCTTACAATATATATATATATAAGACAGAAATAAGGGTCGGCAGTCAAGAAAACCTAGGAAAGCATAGGGGAGGATGTGATACGTAATTGAAACAGATAAAGAATTTGGAAAGAAAGAAAGTGGAGAAGAAATGCCCGCCAGGTGGGATCCAAACCCACGACCTCCAGAATACCGGTCTGGTGCGATAACCGTTACGCTACCGGCGGGGCGATTTTCCAAAAAACAAAATAGCTTAACATAAATACCCCAGAAAGTGGAGGGGAAAATCGTCCCGCCGGTAGCGTAGTGGTTATCGCACCAGACCGGTATTCTGGAGGTCATGGGTTAGGATCCCACCTGGCGGGCATTTTTTCTCCACTTTCTTTCTTTCCAAATTCTTTATCTGTTGCAATAACCTATCACATCCTCCCCTATGGTTTCCGAGGTTTTCTTGACTGCCAACCGTTATTTCTGTCTTATTTTCAACGAGCAGCTCATTTCCTAGTCTGATTATATATATATATATATATATATATATATATATATATATATATATATAGCGAATCAGAAAATGGGAAATCGCACCAGACCGGTATTCTGGAGGTCGTGGGTTCGCATCCCACCCGGCGGGCATTTTTTCACCACTTTCTTTACGAATCAAAAAATTCTTCATCTCACCCAACATTAACCTCCCCTATGCTTTCCGAGGTTTTGTTGACTGCCAACCCTTATTTTCTATATTTATTTTTTTTTTATTTATACATACTGCAGTCCAATTGGGCTATCGCAGGAGTGGGTTGGTACATAGAATGCAAAACAATTTTCTGCACAGAATAACACAGATAAAAACACAACACATTGAAATTCACTTATTCATAAAGTATCGACATAATAGATAATAAGTACAGCAAGGCATTGAAATTATGCAAAACTGACATAACGCAATCAATTTAAATTCTGCAGAATTTTTTCTAAAGGCAATGACCTAATTTCACCTGGTAGTAGATTCCATTTTTCAATTGTTCGCGGGAAGAAGCTGTACTTAAATAGATTAGTTCGTAGCTGAAAAGTTGCAAGGTTGAGTTTGTGGCTATTTCTAGTAGATTTAAGTTTATCGGGCGACAAATAGCTGTTCTGCAATGAGTAGCGCGGAGTATTCGTAAGAATATGTAAAAGTTTAAGACATTCCCGTTCACGGCGCTCCGACAGCGGTTGCAATTCTAGTGTAGTAAGGTGGGATGATGTCGAAAAGCTCCAATCGAAGCGGCGAAAAATAAAACGAATGGATTTTTTCTGAACAGATTCGAGTGTGCTAATTTCAGATACTTTATAAGGATTCCAGATGGTACAGGCATATTCTAAGATGGGTCGGATGAGCGTTTTATATCTTATTAATTTCGTTTCGAGTGGAGCTTCCCGCAATGTACGATTTAGGTAGCCTAACTTTTTTAGAGCTTTGTTGCATGTATAATCAATGTGCCTTGACCAAGACAAGGTAGGCGTGAAGATGACGTCCAGGTACTTATATTCGTTCACCCGCTGTAGGGAAGAGCCGTTGGAAGAATAATTAAACAAAGAAACGGAATTGCGTGTACTGAAAGGTAAAGTGACTGTTTTCGTAAAGTTAAAATTCATTTGCCATGTCTGGCACCACCTGCAAAATTGAGCAAAAGAATCATTTAGTAAAATATGATCATCATTCTTGTTAATTACATTGTATAACACGCAATCGTCAGCATAGAGGCGGATGTTTGGGGATATATAATTAGGCAGATCATTTACATACAATAAGAACAAACGTGGCCCCAGGACCGAACCCTGGGGAACTCTGGATGACACATGTACTATCGACGAGTTTGTGGAGTTAAACGAAACATACTGGGAGCGATCATGTAAAAAGCTAGCAATCCAATCAACTGAGGCCGGGTTGTTAGGTATAACGCGAAGTTTATGAAGAAGTTTTGAGTGGGTAACGGTGTCGAAAGCCTTAGATAAGTCTATAAAAATTGCGTCAAATTGATTTTCTTTGTCTAGAGCGTGGGCAATGTCATGGGTAAATTCAACAAGCTGAGTTATTGTACTAAAGCCGCGACGAAAACCATGCTGGACGTTACACAAAATGGTATTACCTTCAAGAAACTCCATAGTATGACTGAAAATTATATGTTCGAGAAGTTTACATGATTGAGACGTTAATGAAATCGGACGATAGTTCAAAGGTGACTGCTTGTTGGCGGATTTAAACATGGGAAATAGTTTTGCCAATTTCCATACTAACGGTACAGTTGCAGTAGATAAAGATTTATTAAAAATTACAGTCAAGTACCGGCTCGTCCAAACACAATATCTAACCAGAAAAGCATTGTTAATTCCATCAGGACCGCAGGATTTCTTATTGTCTAGGTGCAAAATTAAATTTAGAACTCCCTCGACAAACACGGTTATATCGCCAATTGAGTAATACGACTCGTGTGGGAAATCAAGTATTTCGAAGTTGTCTGTTATGAATACTGACTGGAAGTACTCATTGAAGGCAGTGGCAATAGTTATTGGGTCACTAGACGGGACATTGTTAACTAGGATAGTATTAGTAGTGGCTGAAGAGGGTATAATTGAGCTCCAAAATTTCCTAGGGTTAGTTTTCAGTAAACCTTGTAATGTAACCTTAAAGTAAAAATCTTTGGATGAATTCATTTTGAGGCGGAGCTTTTCTTTAGCTTCGATAAATTCGGCGTTTTTAAGGGGATCACCTTTTCGTTTTGCTCGCCTTAACTTCGCAACACGACGCGACAGGTGAAGTATATCACGCGAGATCCAAGGGAGGCGAGGATTTTTCTTTTTTGTTTTACGCGGGACAAAGCGCTGCAGACAGGCTGCAACAATATTTTCGAAAGAAGCCACCAAAGAATTGACATCATTCGATAAAATGAGTTCTTCGAAATCGTCAAAAGAATCGCTTAAATAATCGTTAACGGAGGAATCGTCGGCGCGCGAAAAATCAGGAAATGCAGAATAAACAAAGCAATTGTTGCGAACCGAAACGGGTATGGAAACGAGAACAGCCATGTGATCTGAATGCTATCAGTAACGTCGCATTCATAGCCATTATCTAATAAATGGGGACTAACAAATACTAAATCCAAAACTGCGGCACCTCTTGTGTTGGCTTCGACTATTTGTTTCAAACCAAAAGATACAGAAAAATCTAAATGAACTTTGCTTATTTCCACGTGATAACCAGTGAGAGATAAAGAAGGCCACAGAATACCGGGAGCGTTGAAATCACCGAGACAGATCAAGTTTGAAGACGAGATACGCTCGTGCATGAACGTAGTTAAGGCGAGCATCTGAGCAACGTTCGATGACGGTGGACGATAGATAACACCAAAGGTAATAGAAAAGTTCCCGAAAAAGACCTTGCACCAAACGGATTCTGTGTCAGGCGGGCTGGGGAGTACTGAAAATCGAAGGTCAGACCGTAAAAATAACGCAACACCGCCCCCTCTCCCATGTCGCCGATCATTTCTAAGAAAAGTGAAACCTGGTGGTGTTACCTCGCTGTCGTAAACGTTTTCATGTAACCATGACTCAGTCACGCCAACAATATCAGGTGAATGTGTGGCGACAAGTGAAAGAAAATTTGGAAATTTATTAACTAAGCTCCGGGAATTAACATTATGGACGCGCAATGGCTCTTGTATGTTACTTAAGCGTCAGGGGGTTACAGTAGCAGCGTTGGATGCGGCTTTTAGATGGCAAGAAGGAACCCTGACGAGGGTGTCAGTATTGTCGTCCCAGTTGTACCGAACTTTAACAATAAACGCGTGGTCGAAGCTCAAGTGAACCATCGAGCCATTATCACGGAAGGGCTTAGCTTCCTCCAATATTTTTTTCCGGATTGAACGTATGCGTTTGGAAAAGTCTTCTGAAATGCGGAAATCAGAATCTTTAAGCTTGTGGCCATTTTTAAGGACTTTTATATAAAATATATATATATATATATATATATATATATATATATATATATATATATATATATATATATATATATATATATATATATATATATATATATATATATATATATTTATATATATATATATATATATATATATATATAATATATATTTATATAAAACAGATAAAGAATTTGGAAAGACAGAAAGCGGGTGGGATCCGAACCCATGACCTCCAGCTTCGGATCCCACCAACCTGGTCAAGCTTGGACAGTGTGTCAATCCAATCTAATCCAATCCAAGTAACGCTGTTGTACGCGGAGCAACCCAAAGGCTTCGAACGCCAAGCGGTTTATATAGTCATAAGCGTTCGAAGATCGTGAAACGCTGGCGCTTGTCATACATCGTCTTGTTGTTTAGCGCACAGAAAACTATAGGTACATTTGAGGGAAAATATACGTAATTAACCGGCAGCGGTGGCGTTACTTTAGTTAAGGACACCCGTTGGGTTGGTTTGTACTATAGTAAACGCAAAATGTGGCAGTGCAACGCCGGCAAGTTCGGGGACAAAAGGACAAAGAGAACAGAACTTGAACTCCCGCTGGCGCAGTTTCAGGCAGGGGGCGCGCGAGCACTGCGAAGTCGGGAAATTTGAATTGCATGGGGGGGGGGGGGGAGGGCAGCAGTAAACGGATAACGGCGCTGCAGCCCATTATGGCGAATCACGGCTCTGCACTTCGGACAGCTTTCACATTGAGTGGAATGGCTTTAATTTTTTTGGTTTTATCTCGGTGCGTTGTAGTCAGTGTTTGCCGGTTCACAAAGGGGTAAGTCCACTACTTCTGTGCGCTCGACGGTATGCTTAATTAAGCGTTTTGTACCGCGAAATTGTGGTGAAGCACGCGCCCGGCAGGCGTCCACCTCATGCTCACCCACCTGGATATCCTCCACAAAAAAACTCTTCCCATCACTCTTCCAACATGACTGCCGCACTTGCAACTTCCCTCTAACTACCTACAAGTTGGTGCACTCGTTCCCAGACAGCCCTAAACCCCTTCTCAACCCATCACCTGAGCAGTGGGAGTCGGCGCTGACCAGCTCTGCTCCGGAGCAGCAACAAGCTCTGCTCAACGGGGCACTGGAATCAGCGCGGGCTCGCGGCCTCCTGGGCTTGGTAGGCCGACCGCTTTCGCTCTTACTCCTTTCTCTTTAAGATAAATAAACGTTTTTACCTCTCTCTAAGCGGCTAACTCTTTGCTAATACATTTTATGGCGTTCCGCGAGTTTGATAGCGCGTGTGCATCCCAGACAATAAAAAACAAAAATGTTCAGCTCGTTTTCATCTATAGCACGGAGCAGACAAAATGAACACGGAGAAAACTTTGCGCTCACCGTTTAATACAGCGCATCAAAAGAGGAAGCAAAAACAGGAAGAAACTCGGTGCGCAGCCAATTTCCATCGGCTTACGACATTGGCACGAATATAACAAAAAAAAAAAAAAAAAAAAAACGAGCTTGCGTCAGGAGCTTCCCGCGCAGTCTCAGGTTGGTCTTGAGCTTATGCGGAGACAGTATAGCAGCAGCATGAGTAGTCACACTTGAAAAACATTAAAACTATTCAACGTGAAAGCTATCGGAAGTGCAGAGCAGTGATTCGCCATAATGGGCTGTAGTGCCGTTATCCGCTCACTGCTACCATCCAATGCAATCCGAATTTCCCGCCTTCGCAGTGTTCGCAAGGCCCGTGCCTGAAACTGCGCCAGCTGAAATTCTATTCTTTTTGTGCTTGCTTTTCCTCCCGCACATGCCGGTGTTGCACCGCCACGTTTTTTCGCTTACGATCGTAAAAACCAACCCAACGAGCGTTCCTAACTAAATGTACGTGGGCGCTGCCGGCGCTGAAATTTGCCAATTTTTTTTTGCGCTAATTAACGGGGACATGTATGAGAAGAAGCAGCAGTTCACAATCTTAGTACGCGTATGACTGTATAAACGACTTGGTTTTCTTATCCTCTTGGTTACGCCGCTCCGACAGCGGCTACGACGGAACGCCTTGCACGTGGCTCTACTTCGGCTCAGCGAGCAGGCTACGACAAGGCGTGGCCCTAGAGTGCTCTGCACTTAAAAGTAGCTGCAGTAAGCCTGATCCCGAGGTTGTATGCTATAATCGACTTAGGGAGGAGTCTCGGCAACAAAGCTAGCCAGATAAAAAAAGGACGCTTGCCGAAAGAACATGCCGAAACATTCTGCTGAACGTTTGTATTGTCGTTTCCCCGAACATATCGTATGCGGTTTTATTTGTTGCATTCAGCTGAGCAAGCACGCAGTGTGCCCGTGAAGGCAATTTGCTTTCACCCGGTTGGCAGAGCTTCGGTACGGGGGCAGTGACTCAAAAAAATATCCCCAAGCTAATGGTGGTTCGCATCGCAAGCATTGACCGGAACGGGTGCCATACCCATGTTGGCCATTGTTTGCGCTTATAAGCCACCCCGACGAAGATTCTGCAAACGTCGTGCTCCAGTTATGGTGAAATTGCCGCGGTCGCTGAAAAGTTTGCCGTTGATTAGTGCTCCCTTCGCTGAAGAAAAATTGCTTTCCCGCAGAATGACGGCGCTTCCACGAAAAGAATGGCCTTGTTTGGGTGTTTGCGCAAATTCGAGCTTTCCTAGTGAAATTTACATGTACATAGCCGAGCTTCACGTTATAAGAAAGCTCCTCGATGTAAAGCGAAATTCCACCAAGTTTCCGCATGTTTAAATGAACGAAAATGCTCGAAAGTAAACAGTACCAGCCTGGCAGGCATGCTCTTTCAATGTTGTTTTGTTGTGCACATTGACGTTTGCACAACGAAGCAACGGTTCCAGACTTAACCATCAATTCTCGTTGCTGGCCGGTATTATAGGTTGATTGGTACAACCGGAATTTTTTGGTGTGACGGCTACTCTTTCTGCAAGCATTCGCAGATTCTAACGGGAAGCGACGCGAAGCGGTCGTGTTTGGGTATAAAACTTAGCCCCGCCTAACGGAGCGCGCCGTCCCTACACGGCCATATTTTGGCACTGCGGCTCACCTTGTCGCCGGCTGCGATGGAAAGGTCGCTATCTATAAAGCCGGTCGTGCTCTAGCCATGCCGGCCGCGCTAAGCTAGAGTTCCGTCTTACGCACCCTAGACACTGCGTTATCGCAATGAGTCGCTGCTTGCGGCAATAAACGCCATGGAAACAGTGTCAAAATAGGGACCCAATGTTTAAAACATGGTTCCTAGAGCAACTAGAACTCATAAAACGAATGGACCATTATTACTTTATATTCGGAAGTTAGATCATGTCTTAGTGGCCCTCACTACTACATTCGAACAATAACCAATAGTCCCACCAACAAGTTATTTTAGAAAATCTAGGGGTAGGTGATTGACACAGCTGAAAAGTATAGCCCTTCACAACAGATGTCAATAAAGCGCTCTCAACAATATCTTGATCCATCCGCGAACAAAGCCTACGCTAATGCGGCATACACCCCTCACGTCATTTACAAATTGACAGCCCCTGCAGGGTCCCAGCTTCTCCACTGCCCACGTTGCTGTTCCGATGACACACCAAAATTATTCCATTTAATCTGGCTCTGTCCCGACTTCAACAAAGGCCCTGCGAAGATTTTAGCCCTTGGCCCGGTACCTACATCCGAATCCGAACACATACACGTGTGCAGGAAGATCCACCAACCCTTGAAATGATTACCGAATGCGCTCTTGAGAATGGTCTCTTCAAAATGGTGTAGCAGCTTGTCCGACTCCCCTAGAGTGCACCACACCCGCTGCGTCTGCCCGGTTTATGTGCGAAAATTGAGGGAGAAAAAACGAGCTAACTGTGAACCCCATACGAACAGCGAGCCCTTTCATGAATATCCAGCGAACTGTGTGAACACTGAGAGTCGGATGAACTGCTCTTTCACCTACCTTTCTACTTCTCTCCCCGTAGGGCATCTGGCCTCCTTACCTCAATAAAAGAATTCTCTGTCTTGATCAATCCGCGAGTGCCACTACCACCAGTATTGTTCAGTACCCATGCTCGTAGTAATATCTCTAAAAGAAAACTGCTAGCCTACGTAGAACCCTTTCAACAACATACATTCGAACAGTGTCGACACTTCTTGCAGGCAAGTATTGGTTTGCTTGCCCAAATGACTGTTTTACGCAGTAATCAAATGCGGATGCAAACAAATCATGTAGAAGAAAGAAACTGTAGGCGGTGCTCCAGAGTTCCATAATACACCGGTTCTCCATTTTGAACCACAAAATGCCTTCTCCCCTCGCGCTAGCATTGACCCAGAGTTCTCAGAAGCACTACCTGAGCCCTGTCGAGAACTCTGACATCACGGTTTGGTCATGGAATATCGTCGAACCACGCTGTTCTGAAAGAACCGCAGCACCATTAACCAGTAAGCAATACTAGAGATTCGATAACACAAGGTTGTCTAGGGTGTAGTCCTTACCACGTCATCCTGGAGGTGGTGTTCCCTACGGTAACGAGCAGTAGGCGTACGCAAAAAAGATCCCTAAATGCATCAACTCATTTTAGCGCTTAACATCCAAAAGGAAGCATTCAACTGCAAGATCCATATGTGAATCGATATCCTTGTCCCGCATTTTCTACCGGAATTTTGGTTCACAAAGATCAGCAATTCATTACTCAGGAGTAGCGGTTTTTCCGTGTGGGGCTGTTAAGCCACGCATTCCTTTAATTGGTTAGTCGCCTAGCAAACTTGTCAAGCTGCCAATTTTTATGACGTTTCCATTCATTGCATAAGTGAACGCAACTCTTGCTGTCCTCATAGGAAGTGCAGCAGTCGTACTCGAGGCTCATGGAAATCAACCACAAGAAGAAACCGAGACCCACATTCACTCCGTCGACGTCTTATAGGAAACAGCGCACCTCGGCTCGTGGGATGTTTGATCGAGCATGGGAAGAAGCCTTTTATAGGTCTGTGCGCCTTGTTAGCCAGGTAAGACCGCATCTTTCTGTTTTCTGGGGCTTCACTGATGCAGCAGTTTCTTTTTTAGGGCGTACTCCTCCGGCGGCCATCTCTGGCTGAGCCCGTTGTCGGCGTTACCGGGGGAACGATGGCGTGGACCGACGAATGAAAGAAAAAGTGAATTATGAAAGAAAGCAAAGGAGGGGATTGTCGCGAAATTAGGAGGTGGAGGGTAGTTCGCCGCGGCGGCCTCGAGCCAGCGCTCTCCGAAGTTTTAGGGGGAGGGGGGCGGGCAGGGCCAGTATGCTGTGCCCGCACGAGGCGCTCTAAGGCGCGACGCTCGGCGAAAAAGTAAGTTAATGCTTATTTCCCTAACGGTGTGCTCACCACGAATCCTCTCGATTTGGCCATTTCGTCCTGTCCGCAAAACGTCATAGTTGCTGGAGACTTTATTTCCCGTCATGTTAGTTGGGATTTCAGAACAGACATGAGTGGCCGGCGTTTATTGGATTGCACAGCGAAAAATAACTTGGTCTGCTTCAACTCGGGCAATGCGACATTCTTTAGGGGTCAAACGCATTCAGTTTTGGATTTAACGTTTGCAAAGGGAGGATTCATTTCTTCGTGGAGTACCATTGACTGCCCCTTGAGTAGCGACCATGTACTCATTGTTTTAAATGTAGCAGTCACCCCGAGTGCACCAAATCGTGTAGTGCGTACTTTAATAAACTATCAGGTAATGCAACAAAAACTACGCTCATCCCTCTCCTCTATACCTGAGGACACTGCGGAAACGAGGGCTCTGGAGGTAACAACCGTACTAATAAGCTCACTAAAGAACTCACAGTTCATTGTTTCTTCAAACAAAAAAGACGGAGTCAGTTCTTGGTGGAATCAGGACTGCACCAGGGATTATCGTCGTAGGAAGGCGGCATGGAAGAAATTTATACACAATCAAAGCCATGATAACTGAATGAATTTCAAATATTACTCCGCCATTTTCCGCCGAACTATATCGGTGGCGGAGGAGGAGTTTCATAAAAGTCGCTTTTCCGCGTTTTCTGAAAAGAAAGACCGGCGTGCGTTGTTTCCATTCCTGCGCAACCGTAAAAGTACTGATCATCCCAGTACATTTGTTTAAGTTGTAGAGAAGCCGAAGGAAATTTTAGATTACCTCGAACAGATCTCTAGGGAATTACAAAAAAAGGTCTACTGCAACCCTTCCTTCCATTATACTTGAAATAGACCCAGGTTCAGACTTTTCCGCGGTAACGATGGAAGAGATGCTGATGTTATCATGCTTCTCCCGGACTCCTGTCCAGGGCGCGATGGTATCTCTACCACCTGCATAAAGCTTCTCCTTCAGGAATCACCTGAGGATCTGTTAAATATCGTCAATACTTCCTTAAAAAATCATGGATGCCTGCAGATTAGAAAATTGCGAAAATTGTTACTCTGCTAAAAAATCCCAGTCTAGGAACTATCCCGGACAACATTTGTCCAATCGTTCTGACGAGCAACTTGGTCAAGTTGGTGGAGAGAATTTTACATGGCGGTTTACTCCGCTTCCTCTCTAAAGAAAATATTCTATGTCCTCATAAAATTGGCTTTCGCCCAGGCTGTTCTATTTGGTAAGCTCACGTTGACTAGGAGAACAGAATACAATTTTCCCGCAGAAGTAAGCAGGTTTGCGCGCTGGTCACACTGGACGTGGCCAAAGCATATGACAGCGTAGAGTATAGCATCCTGATTGCCAAACTCAAGGATTGTGGTCTTCCCAAATACATAATCTCCTGGTTACAACAATTTTTATTCGGTCGTCAATTCTTTTGTTCCCAGAATGGTTTTGATTAATCGACTCGACAGCAAACAAGGGGTGTTCCGCAAGGATCGGTTCTTTCTCCTATCCTTTTTAATATATTGCTGAGTTCTATTCCAATCAATCAGACAGTTTGCTCTTATGTATATGCTGATGACTTGGCCTTCTTTTCTGCTGAGCGGAATATTCACGATCTATATGAACACTTACAGGCATATCTGGGTTCTATAGAGACGTGGATTACAGACTTGAATTTGTCCATCAACGCCGCTAAATGCGTGGTCCTGGTGTTTCCGGTATCCGCTACTGTTAATCTTTGTTTGAGTTATCGCGAGAAGAACATTCCTCAGGTGACTGCTTTGAAGTACTTGGTATTATCTATGACAGCACGCTTGATTGGCGCCAGCACATAAACCACATTTAGACAAAGGGGAAAGAACTCTAGCATTGTTGCATAGAGTTAGCAGTAGAAAAATTGGCATGCGGAGGGACACCCTACTCTTTATATCTGGTGGTTATGTAAGACCCATTTTGGAATTTGGGTGCGCCCCCTTTTCGGGTGCAGCAGCGTACAAACGCCGTCCTCTTATTCTTTTGGAGCGACGAGCACTGAGATTGTGCCTCGGCTTTCTGCGATATGTGGCAAATAACATTCTGTATTTAGAGGCCCGCTCACCCTGTCTAGAGTCTCCATGTATACCTTTAACAGTGCAGACTGATGAGAACCTTCGAGTCTACTCTGAGCAAATCTTTGTCATTGATGGTGGCTCAGCCAGCATTGGTTTTTAACGATCCATGCCCTCGATACAATCGTCCTTACCGTGTATGCCCAAAGCTTGCTTTCACCGCTCAACATCAATTTTCTTCCGATGTTACCTGAAGTCGTACATGCTCCTATGTACCTCGATAACGTATTCACCCATAACGCCAAGTTGGAAAAACTTCTGGGGAACTTGCGCTCACATGTGGTAGTGGCAACGAATGAATCGCAACGTGCGGAAAGGGCGGGCGTGAGAATTTTTAGCCCACAGCTTAATAGGTCATTTTCTTATCGTTTACCTGATTTTACTCCTATATTCGAAGTTGAGTTTTTTTGCAATAGTTATGGCCTTAAAAAATTACTCCTCAATATTTAAATGTTGCTATTATCTCTGATTCCCTGTCGGTTTGTACCGCGCTAACATCTCAAAAAAATTATTACTTATCCGAACCTTCAGTCGCCCAGTGCCTCCCCATTTACGCGACATCCGGCTCATCTGGGTCCCGGGGCACAGGGGCCTATGGCTCAATGAAACAGCTGACTCTTTGGCCGGTTCAGCTTTAGATGGCCCTACGGTGGACCTTAGCCCTACCCGATTTCTCCTGGCGCGAGCAAAGTTCCGCAGATATCTACGGCTAGGGATGACACAGGAAGGTACTATCACATGCTTGGATGACTATGCCTATCTTGCTCACACTTGGAATGCAAGATTTTGCGAGTCCCGCCAGTGTGAGTTGACTTTAATCAGCGTCATATGCAGAATACCGCGCAGCCTAATTTTCATTTGCATCGCGTCCGTCTCGCCTCCTCTGGTCTTTGTACTGCTTGCGGTGAAATTGAAACAATTGAACACTATTTCATGTACTGCTGCGGTTTTTCTTTAATTCGGAAACGGTATCTAGCCGCACCAATTCAACGCATTGGCGTTCCTCTGTCGATGCATGTGCTTCTTTCGTTTGGGGCCACATCCCTGGGGTTTTGTCATAGAGGAATTATTGCGGCCATTCACGCGTACACATCAGAGACCAGACGTATGTCTTGTTAAGCCGGTCAAAATTTTTTAGCCTTTTCTCCCAAAACTGGAATAATTCACTGATTCTTCTCTAGATCTATTATATAATTCGCTAACCGTTTCCCCGATTCCTACAGGCTAATTATATGGGCTATGAGGTGGGCGTATTAGCCCTCAAAAGGGCACCCCGTTTCTTGGCCAATCCCCCACGTGGGTATGTGCCACTAGAAGAGGACCAACAACAAGTGAGGGGTCGTGCGTGTGTCTATGATGTGCGTTTGCTTAAGACGCACTTCGCGGCCTCTCTCTGAGACGCACTTCGCGCCGCCGGCACAGAGGCTTATCATCGCTGCCGTCGAGAGAACCCACGAGTGAGAGTTGCCTCCGCGCACTGCTGCTGCTCCTAAATATCGCATTAGGGAATATCGTAATCGCCAGCCAATTTTTAGAGAAGCACGTGTGAATACCAGTTCTTATGTTCACAAACGTACGAACAAGCCATTTACAAGCGTGCACAATAAAGGCATGCAGTCTAACAGCCACCAGCGGGAGAGCGGCTGGTGGAGCTGGTGGCTGTTCGCAATATTTCAATTGTTATCGTTTGAAAGCGGAAACGTATGTGCTTCCTGCAAATTAGTAGCGAGACAAGTTGTCCCTCCTCAAGGGCTCAAATATTCAATATCTAAAGCTTAGATTTTTAACACAAAGAACGAATGAATTGCACGTGAATTCACTTATTCTGGAAATAAATGCGCGGAAGGCAAATACATTACATGAATTTGCACTTTAAGCAACACCTGTGAATTAGATTCCGGAATCAACTGCACAGACCAGCACTGCGCTCAAACCTCAGCCTGAAAAGTGACGGTTACAAAATTCGTTTATTGTGTTTTTTAACAGCGGGGCTGTTCTACAAGCCCTAAGTTCACCGTTGCAGGAAAAAAAATGAAAGCCATTCTACTTAATGTGAAAGCTGTCGGAAGTGCAGAGCAGTGATTCGGAATAGCGGGCTGTACCGCCGTTATGCATTTCAAATTTCCTGCCTCGCAGTGCTAGCGCGCCCCCTGCCTGAAACTGCGCCATCAGTAGTTCTGTTCTTCTGGTGCTTGTTTTATTTCGTGTGCTGGAACGGTTTTCCGACATTTCGGACGCGTAATTTTTTTTTCTTGCACGGCTGGAGCCGTTCTACGTGATTTCGAACGCGCCATTTTTTTCGTGCGCGGTTGAACCTTCTTGCGCCATTTCGAACGCGCCATTGGTTTCTTACGCTGTCGCGTTCTTCGCTTACTGTCGTAAAAGAACAACCCAACGAGCAATCCCAACTAAATCGACGCGGGCACTGCAGGTTAATTACGTATATTTTGCCTCAGATGTACCTATAGGTTTCTTTGCGCTAAACAACGGGGAGATGTGTGACAAGCGCCAGCGGTTCACGAGTTGCGAAGGCTTATGACTATATAAACCACTCGGTGCTCAGAAGCGGGCGCGGGCCAACTTTCTTGCATTTTAAAGACGATAGTCTTTCTTGGGCTACTATAACCCAGAACTTTTGCTCTGTCGGTATGTCTGCCTGCCTCTCTGTCTGCCTGTGACTCGACTCAGCCTCGCGGGCAAAGGGAAACGAAGTCTCCGCTATAGACTTTTATGCTCACAACCAAATCTAAACATCTAAGTCTGGTTTATACGTTCGTACTTGTCAACATTGTTGAACAAGAACAAGACATTACGCAAATATAAGACAGTAAATTAAGACACAAAGGATATTTGCAGTGCTCCTTTATAAAAGTTCGTAGATTCTTGATTTTTGGGAAATGAAATACTACATATACTGCAGAAAATATTAACACTCTCGCCTGCTGTCGCCCGCGCCACTGTAGCTTCTGGCGGCATTTTAAGAAATCAAGCGGCAAAAGTTACGAACGGTTCCACTAGATGGTTCCACGTTCTGCTTGGGACGCACGTAGACTAGGGCAACACGGTTCTATAAACGTTGAAGCAGGGCCCCTGGATTCACGCGTGTCTCCGCCGTAAGGCAGCGCTGGCATAGAGGTACCCGACATGGAGGAGTAGACAGACAGACAGACAATGAACTTTATTGAGACAATGAACTTTATTGTTGGAGGAGTAGAACGCGGTAAATTTAAATTGACTTGAGCAGAACTCGAGTGTGTTTAACTGAAGAGCAGTGCGGCGCAAGAGGAACAACATGAGAGGGGGGCGGGAGAGCGAAGAAAGGCATTTACTTGGCAAATGTCGATAAAGACTATGGTCTTTTGTCGACACTTGCAACAAAAGGGGCAGATACGCGGCCAATTTTTCAGCATGAAAGGATTTCCGCGCAATATTTTCGCCCGTGTATTTCGCGCCTAAACACGCGCTCATCGCCACTTGCTGGTTTATGCGTGCGCTAGTTGGGCGTGGAAGCAGGGGGCGTACATGCACAGCTATTCTTCATGCCGCTACCGATCACATGCGCGCTGTGCTGGCGGGAAATTTAAACACGAAGTCTAGCGGCTCAATGCGATGTCTCAGCTGTCCTCAATCGTTGAGGGATTTGGGTTTGGGTTGGTGTGTTATACAGACAGAGGGAGGCCTATGACGCGGGACGGAAACGGACAGCTGCACGTCCGTCTACTGGAATAAAGCTCGAGTCCTTCCAGGGTTTAACTCCTTATGGTACAGACGCGTGTCGCTCGCTCCGAGGAAGAACAGCGGGAATCGAAGGAGTGTCTGCCGGAACAGAAGCGCGAATGGGTGTAAAAACAACAGCAAGCCGTTGGCATCGCCGTTGCCGCCGCAAGTTCCCGATCGCCGAGTAGCTTGGAACTTGTCACGGCTGAACAGCAACGTTGACATAAGCCACTATTTCTTGTTCAGCTTGAAGGGGTTTTACGGCGACAATTTTGGCAGCGCTTCTCACTGCTAAGGACGCGCACATAACCGGCAGCCCATTTACGCAGCCATGCGTTGGGAGTGGAGGGAGCGGGATGGGAGCGTGGAAGCTCAGCTATACGTTCCATGCTTTCACTGACTTCACGTTCGTTGTGCTGGCGGGAGATTTAAACGTGTAGGCCCACCGCCCCAATGCGAACTGTCCGGTGTCCCAGTGGACGAGAGGATTGGATTGGTATGTTACGAAGACAGGAATATGCTTAGGACGCGGGAAGGAAACAGCTCCATGTTCGTCCGATAGAATAATACTCGAAGAGTCCATCCAAGTTTCATCGGGGTAAGTGCTAACTGCTCAATCGCAAGTTACAAACAAACGTGTTTAGTTTTGTGCATCTCGTGGAATGCGTCCGGCCTCGCAGGGCAACCTATTCCACAGAGTGGAAGGGCAGTAATTTGTTACACTGACTCTCCAATGCGTTTATTGCTTCAACTGAGAGAAAGCCGGCCAGTAGCCGCTATATCGCTTTAAAGACGTAATTCTCGTGTTAAAAAACTCCAATATGGGGACAGAGATGAATTTTTCCAGAGCAAGTTTCCAAGCTACGTGATGGGCATACAGCAGTGATTTTTGGCTGACGCACTTTGTGACCTCCTGTTCCAAGTTGTGGATGTGTTTGTTGACTGCGTGTTAAAAACATTTACGATTTAGAAAAAGTTCAATAGGTGTTGCAGAGTCTCTTTAAAAAATCACACCATCCTCAGGCCGTGAACGCTCTCGAGGGTGCGAAGCACTTGGACGTAAGTTGCGTGTATTGTGTGGATGAGTGTTATCGTCCGTGCGCGATGATGCACTCAACGTTTATTGAATGATTTGGGGTGCAGCAAGTGCACTGTAAATGACAAAAGCCACCCGCAAGACAAGTCGCGTCGCACGCGTTGCACCGCAGCGGCCAATCGCGTAGTTTGCTGTAGTCAATATAGCTACCGCTGTAATTCAACTCCGCTTTCGCAAATTATGGTTGAAATAGCCAGTTGTTGTACAAGTCGATGTTCAGAATGCTAACGTTGAAGTCTCCGACAAGTATAAATGGGCCGTTGCTCCATGCCCCATTGGAACGGCGCGCCAAACATGCACTTTTATCTTATTTTGCGCGTAGCGCCCTCTCGTGTAGCTCGCTGTAGTCACTGCGCACGGTCAACGGGGAACTTGGGGCGACACCGTCGGATGGCGGACGGAGCTTGCGAGGTCTTAAGGTGCTTCGCACCTAAAACTCTACAAAAGCCAAGCAGAGACATGAAGGCATAAGACCTCGACCAATGCCAAAATGCTTCGCAACCAAACTACCCGATGCCGTTCGATCCTGGCGATAATTAAAGCTCGAAGTGAAAAGCAAGAACGCCCATCTTTCGACATTTAGACGCACGTTATTATCCCCAGGGTGGTCAAAATTAATCCCTAGGCCTCCGCTACGGCACTCCTCATCGCCTGTGTGGCGTAGGCGTGTTAAACTGCACAATTAAACAGTCGCGCTGCTTCCCGGAAGTAAAGAAAATAGTGAACGCGTTTATCGGCAGTGCTGCAGGATCACTTGAAATTTTTGCGCGGTGTGGGCGTGAGGTTGAGACGCCGCCCTCCCGCCGCCGGGTCGACCAACCACTGTCTGAGAGCCACTCCTGTGCAGTGAACGCGTGGACATGTGCAGGACGTGTACAGGACGGCACCTCGCTTTCGGGGCGTTGTGAGCATTAGTCATCTTTCCTCAGGTTGGGTGACGGGGAAATGATGCTTATGAAATTATAACGGTTACCAAACAGCACCTTTTTACTGTTTCCACTGCGCAAGCAGCTTTGTACCTCACAGGAGATAAATACCCGGATAGTTTAGCATGGATGGCGAGGTATTCTCTTTTACTTGAAAATTCGCTCGAGTGTCCGTTATGGTCTTTATATCATTTTAAAACCTGCAAACTCGTAATGCATCTACAGAACTTCGTCGTATGATGTCAAGAGTGTATCGTTGACAAGGTACGACAAAAGAAGCAGAATGGAAATGCTTAGACAACAAACTGATCGCTGTCATCAAAAGAAGAGTAAACAGCACGTGTTCGCTGCTTTTAGCCCAGAGCTTTACCTAAACATGTACTCTCGATTTCCTTTCTTCCTTTTTTGTTGATTGAACTGTACTAGAAGCATGGCATGGGTAATTGCGTAATCGGCAAAACCGTCGCAGAAGAGATGGCGAATTGATAAGTGCGATGCTGCACTAGCGAAATATTTCCAATAAGTTTTTTCTTCAGGTCACTTTTACATTCCGTTGCAGTTGTGTAGTGATTTGCCACATGGTTCAGAGTAGGATGAAAACACCAAAGGTGGTGGGTAGTTTTGATGGTTGTAACAGTAGCAGCCTTAAAGTCTTTTTCTTGGCCAAAACAACAGGCCGAGCATGTCGACTTCCCGGGCGCCCAGTCTTATTCTTCCCCTTCTGAGCTAAGCCAGTCACCCCAGGTGATGACGGAAAGGTATGGGGAGGGATCCGAGCCGCATAGCTGAGCCTCCCGGAAGTAAAATAGGCAATGCGGTAAATCAGCGTAGGTAGTGGGTCAGTTGGTACGACAGGGGTCAGATAGCAATAAGCGGGAGGGAGTAACCAATAGTCGTAATACAAAAGTACTACAATGTAGAAGGTGTTTTTCATTGCATTTTCCTTTCCATTCCTTCTTGTATTTTTTTTTGTGCTGAACGTGCTTCCGCAAAGTAATTTGCTGAAATTAATTTCTCTTGTATCCAACATCTGTGTCTGTTTCTTTTCAGATTGTCGGCGTGAAGATAAATCCAGACAATTTTCACCCAGACATAGTGCAGAATTCAGGGAATTCATATTCACGCCAGAACAACAGGTAGGAAAAGAGCGAGTGTGCTTTTTTTTCTAAAAATGCCGTCTAGGGCATAAAAAAGTAAAAATAGAATTCGTAGAATGGTGCGTGGAGCTTTTACTAATTAGGCCATAGGCCAACGTCGTGTAAGTCAACGGGTGCGGCGATTCAAAGCCCACCTCGCTGAATTTTTCGAAAAGCGTTGGGAAAGCACAAGATCCGCGTATAATCATTAGTAATGTCCACTTGAACTGCGACATGGTAAAAAGTTCTATGAACAATTGGGGATACACGGAACCCAGTCTGTAGAGGTTTTTGCGCTGTTTTCACTGTTTTCGCGCTTTGTACCATGTAGAAGTTAAATCCTTTCTAGCCAGAAATTCTGCGTTGAATAGTCCACTTCAACACAGTTTTAACGACGTTATTATAGAATACGAAAAACACACTGCTGACTATCAAGTGCATTGCCTGCAGTCAAAGCGCGCATACGTATGTGAAAACATTGCTGATCTATGAAAACTGCAGCGAAATGACAAATACTACGACATCAGTTGACACGATAATTAGGTATCGGGGTATTCTCTTCAATTAAACGCAACAAAAACTCTGCTAACACGAGCATCATATTTTATGTCTACAACCAAAGGTTCCAAACATCGAGGGCATTTATAAGTATTTACGGGCTCTGAATGCGAAACCATTGATTTCGAAATAAACCATGTTTAGTTGTCCTTCTGGTTCAGCGCTGCGAGGCATGAGTTTTAGTTTTGCGTAGGGCTAGGTTTTCTAGTTTTGATGTGCAATATGGAATGGGGTTATATTTTACACTTTCCAGGTTATCCCATTGCCTCCAGACAGTAATCATTTGAACAGCTATTGACGAAAATTCCACCGCGGTTCAGGGCGACCCCGGTGGTTGGGGCCTGTGACGTCACTGGGTGAAACCAGCGCAGCGCGTGCTTCAGTGAGCTTACTCTTGATGTGGTTCAGATCATGCGTAGCCACTGCCTAGCAACGGGCCCGTTTATTGAATGTCCGACGCACGTGCTGTAGAACGCTTGCATACACGGGGATTAGGAAGCCAGCATCTGAATCCGACCATACATTTTTTTCCGCAATGGGCCATCTATTTCGTAGGCCCAAAATCTTCACGAGGCACGTCCATTTGTAGTTTAAGAGCGATGCTCTTTAGCAAATGTTAATTTTTCGTGAACGCAGTTAAGAAAATTGGCAGCGTATCTGCTCCTTTCGTCGCAAATGTCGACAAAAGAAGTAAATGACCAATCATTGTAACTTACAAAAATTAAGAAAGCAAACGCCTGTCCCAACAAAGATGAAGCAAAGGCCGCTGCAGCAAAGAGCTTACAAATCGACTGTAATCGCGGACTTAAACCGTTGTGAATGTGGCGTACAGCTTCGCTACCTCGAAGACTTACGCGTTAGTGTGAGCTTCCTTCATTTTCTATTAAAACGACATTTCTAACCATGCACACGGAACAGGTGCAGCCCAAGCAATAAAAAGGGTGGTGGTCATGTTTTCACTGGTGCAACGCGTTCTTCCACAAGCTGCATCTCCCGCCTCCACCGCTGCGGGTCGGGAAACGACACCTGAATCCCTAACGCTAGCTGCAATCCTTCTAGAGTCACCAGCCTCATCATGCAGACCCACCCACTGTCTTACATGCCGGGCCCACCCGTGCTGCTCCACAACAGGTGAGCTGGTCAGCTGTCATTGCACCCCCGCCCACTGCTCGTGACCAGTTTCCCTCCCAGCCCACCCTGCAAGCACAACCTCCTGACTCCCACATTCAAAGCCTTCAAAACGAGAATACCAACTCCAAACAGCACTAAGAAGCTACTACTAAACACACGGTCACCCTAGAAAAGCACGTTGAGCACCTCCTCTCACAAGTGGAGCTGTTAGTCAAGCAACAAGCTCAGCGCGCCCATGACGCCGATGTCTTACCACTCCCCACGCAAATGGAGGTGTCAGTTCAAGACCAAGTTCCGCGCCCCGAACACCCGACTCTTGTCAGGGACCCTGATACCACACCCGTTAGTTCTTTCGCCGCCACTCCCGTTCTGACAGATAAAAGCCATCTTGAACGCCTCATTCATGATATGGGTGAACGCCTCAACAGCCGATTGACCGCGTTTGATCGGCGCCTCCATGCCATAGAGGAAGCACGTCATGAGACACATAAAAAGCCGAAAAAGCCCATCTCTCCTCACGCCATAGACATTGCAAATCGCCAGCCCCGTAAAACGGCCCCAAAACACTACTACCCCCCCCCCCCCCACACACACACACACTGCCGGCAATGCTTATAACATAATCTGGCAATGAATAATTCCTCACCTCCCAGGAAATCATCCGCTTCCAAATCTTTGTTAACCATATGGCAATGGAACTGCCGCTCATTTCGTAACAAACGACCGTCTCTCACTCCTCTCGCCCTCAAACACTCGCCAGTCATGATCGCTCTGCAAGAAACTGATACAGACAGCGTGTCACTCCGGGGGTACAGGACAGATGCCACCGACGCAAGATCTCGAACAGCCGTCCTCGGTTAAGCCGCCCAAACAGCTCAAACCTACGCCCTACCTACCACAATTGATTACACATTCATTGAGCTCCTGCCCCGCCACTAGTGTTAAGCCAGCCTGTATGTCCTGAACATCTACAGTCCTCCAACCCAGCCTATCTCAGGGATCAACCGCCTTTTGCAAACCCTCCGTCAACGTACTAGAGGACACAAACTGGTGGTGCTCGGGGGCTTAAATGCACAGGATACGGCCTGGGGTAACCCCAGAAACAACAAAAAGGGTGCAGACTTACACGAAGCTACTCTGCAAAACCAACTTCAGCTTTGTAACTAGATCTCTTCACATTCACACCAGACTTGGCAACAGTGACTCGCGCGACACTGCCCCGACCTGACATTTGCGTACAACATCAAACGGTCTACATGGTCGCTTCTGGACGAAACTCTTCGTAGCGGCCACTACATAATACAGTCACAAATCTCCATCAAAGAGCGACCGAGAAACCACCCCCTCTCATCCGATCACATGTCTCGTGGAATGGACCACCAAGCTCATTTAAGAGGCAAGAAAACACACCCAGAAACTTTCCCTCACTCAGTATAATTCAGCCATCGATGTCCATCTCCTCCTCCTCTGGAAGCCCGTAGAGGGCTAATCAGGCGGTAGAAAAAGAACAAGACGTAGCGCAAGCTGAAGATCCGCATTGCGAAAATTACGAAAGAAGCCGAAGCGTCAGCTCAGCCAGAAAAACTGGACGCAGCTCTGCAACAAGTTGCAAGGAACTCTGGGAACCCGCCGCCCATAGAACCTGCTGCGTTCCCTTATGGGCCCCGACAAATCTAAGGCGGTCGCAGAAGACCAGCTTCGCCGATTAATCCACAAAAACCCAGCCCCTGAAGACGACTTGTTGGAAGAATTTAAGCAAGCCTTGGCGGCCCCACCTCACGTCCAACCCACCCAGGCACCCGACTACACAGGCGATCCGAAACCAAAAATGGACGAGCCGTTCCCCATTGCTGAAATTGAGGCGGCCACGTACAACCCCACCCGAAACACCACTCGTGGTAAAGACGAAATAACCAACAAATTATTGAGAAACCTTGATCATGCCGTCTTGGAAAATCTCCTAGACTATATCAATGAGTGCTGGCTTGCAGGTTCCTTGCCCCCACAGTGGAAACACACAGATGTCACTTTGATCCCCAAGCCCGGCAAACCCTTGAACCCCAAGAATCTAAGGCATATTTCTCTGACTGTTGGCAAATTGTTTGAACACATGGTTCAAAACCGGCTGGCGCCTTACATGGAAGATGACGGCTACTTCCGTGACACGATGTACGGCTTCTGCCCACATCTATCAACCCAAGACATGCTACTGCAGCTTAAGAAGGTGCTAGACGACCTAAATGGCCACAGCAAGCAAGCGGTACATCTTGGCCCTCGACATTAAAGGGGATTCGACAACGTTTTTTACCAGTCCATGCCTCGCATCCACAAACTGCGGCGAGCGCACATTCCAACACTTCGCCTCCTTTTTAACCCAGCGCGAAGCAACAGTAGGCATCGGGCGCCTTCGATGCGACACATTTTAAACCCTACCAAAGGGCACTCCGCAGGGGTCAGTAGCATCCCCAACACTCTTCAACCTCATCCTGAAATACTTTCCACCCCTAATAAAAGCCATCCCGAATATTCGCCACGCAATTACGCGTATGACCTAAGGCTTCAGGTCCCCAGTGGATCTCCGGGTGACCAGCACGACGCACTTCAAGCAGCCATTCACGTCACCCATCAATACATCAAAGCCCGAGGGCTCGAGTGTGCCCCCGAAAAATCAGCCCTTCTAACCCTGTGCAAAAAACATTAAGAAACGTCCAGATCCGTTATCCGATCCAGAACCTACCATTAATAAACAACCCGTCCCCAATGTCCCACAGCTACACATATATGGCCTCACCATACCTAAAGATTGCTCAGGCGCCCAGACTATCCTTCCCTTGCAATGGACTCTTAACCAGCTCATTCACCTCATGCGCAGGATCGCCCATCAGCGATTTGTGCTACAAGAAGCTGACACCCTGCGCATCATTCACGCCTTCCTCATTAGCTGCGTTACGTACTGGACACCGCATTCGTATTTTGGCCCTGAAACCCGCAGAGAAAGAAAAGCTAAACATCGCCATAAGCCCAGCCTACAAGGCCACCCTTGGACTGCCTCCAAAAACAGCAACAAGAAAACTTCTACAGCTCGGCGTCCATAATACATGGGAAGAACTGGAAGAAGCTCATCGTATTTCCCAATTCAAGCGACTTTAGCTCACGCCAACCGGCAGGGTACGCTTACCCGGCTCGGCTACAGGCCTCCCCCAAAATGCGAACAGAGGCAACGTGTCCCCCTAACAAACCGGCAGTACATGAAAGTCGCACCCATTCCTAGAAATATGCACCCCATCTATAACAAGGCACGCCGAGAAGCGCGGATACGAGCCCTTACAAAACGCTTCCCCAACTCTCCCTGGACTCGTTACACGGATGCCTCTCCATACCACCAACAACCCACCCATGCCATGAGTGTCACCGACGCCAACGGTACGGAACTGACGGCCGCTACCATTCCCACGACATCTATTGAGGCAGCAGAAGAACTTGCCATCGCTCTAGCCGCCACAACTGGAAAGGACTACCTCACTATAATGACACTCACAAGCCTCCTTCCGCAACTTCCTGCTGGTTCGCATAGTACCCATGTCCTTAAAAAATTCCGCGAAGTGTTTGCCAGCTCCCGGAAAAGCACATCGTCTGAACCCCCGGACACGAGTCCTTCGAGGGGAACCAGGAGCAACATGCCGCTGCCCGCGTTCATACTACCGGGCCGTTTCTCAAGAATGCGAAATCACGCAGCCCCTTCGCTCTCCCAAGACCGCTACTCTTAATTCATACACGGACATCCTCGCCCATTACCGCCACAAACGACGAGGCTACCCACCACCAAATCCCCATTTATCCAGAGCAGAGGCGACTGCCTTTCGACGACTTCAGACAAATTCCTATCGTCACCCCGCTATCCTCCTTCCATCCTCTACTACTCTACGTGTAATTTCTGTCCCCAACCCGGCACCCTGTACCACATGATATAGCAGTGTCAGAAAACCCCATCCCTTAACCCAAATCTTCACCCAACGTACTAGCAGCGGGTGGGCCAGCTGGCCAGCTCCGACCTCTGAGTCCAGCGTAGCCTGGTGGAGAGGGCTAAGGCAGCCAGCGCGGACAAGGGCTTTCCGGACTAGTAGAGGCCCCCACCAGGCGAGCGCCCAACCATCAGCGCCTGAAGGTCGTCTTAATGAAGTTTATTCACTCACTCACTCACTCACTCACTCACTCACTCACTCACTCACTCACTCACTCACTCACTCACTCACTCACTCACTCACTCACTCACTCACTCACTCACTCACTCACTCACTCACTCACTCACTCACTCACTACCCTGTCACCGCACATTTATCTTGTCGGCACTATGTCTTGTGTGGTCTTTTCTTCCTCATTTCGTTATATGTTGAGGCTCAGTAAGGACAACTATCAGGCTTCCCAAGCTTCAGGGTATTCAACTTCCTGGTCAGACGTATAGCAGTGTTCAAAGGTTAATCCCCTCATGTATCATGAATTATACTTAAAAATGGTTTAAGTCGAGCTACAAGTATTTGAGGCAAGCAACCAACCAACAATCTGTGCTGATATCGTGTAAATACATGCCTATCGCTCGTCTCATTCGTCCTCTAGACGAGTAACATCAATGGCGACGTCATCACACCTCTTAGGCTGAAACTTCGAACCATCTGCGCAGAGATGTAATCTTAGAAAGTACGCACCTGCGTCGGGAAGCTGCAGCCCCGCCGCTACCAGCATCGGACTGCGTTCCTCCATCTGGCATCCCCTGCTCTTGAGCAACCGATTGAGTCTAAGTAATGTAGACGCCACGTGACCACTGGAAGATCCCGTATGTTGTATGGACAACCGCCATTGTCGTGTGGCATCCACAGCAACATTGCGGGAAATGCGCGGCTACTGGCAACGCAAGAGCTGTTTAGAACACATCTCGCGGCCGTAATAAACCCGTGTCGCGGAGCCTCCGGGTCTCTCTCTTAATACGGCGAACACCAGCGACGGTCCTTAAAACACCGTGCCCCACCCTACCGTTGTACGTGGCTGCAAGCCTTTGGGAGCACATTCGTTGCCTTATGGGCATCGCTGCGGCGGGGCCGCTATTGACCAAACTTATCATCACCTATGGCGACGAAGACCTCACTGGAGTGGCATAGCCAGAAATATTTTTCGGGGGTTATACGCCACCGGTAAAACGAAACGCTAAAGGAAAAAGATCCTGCTCCCTAACAACATTTTTGTCATTTTTTGGCTTTAATAAACCAGCACCCTTCTTTTTACCACTTTTTCATTATACCATATCAATTCGATGTGTAAATGGCATGCGCGATGCAAAGATTTGATTTGATTGATTGTGGGGTTTAACGCGCCGACGCAACGCAGGCGATGAGGCGCGCCGTAGTGGAGGGCTCCGGATTAATTTTGACCACCTGGGGATCTTTATCGTGCGCCGAAATCTCGTACACACGGGCTTTTTTGCTTTTCGCCTCCATCAGAAAAGCGGCCGCCGCGGCCGGGAATCGAACCCGCGACCTCGTGCTCAGCAGCGCAACGCCTTAGCCACTGAGCCACCGCGGCGGGTGCGATGCAAAGGGCGAAAGGTACTTGGGGGGAAGGATGCGGAGCTCAGGAAATTTTGGGTGGTGTTCTGAGACCGAAAGACCCCCTGGGTATTCATGTTACCTTGCGCTTTCACCACATTCGCCCATCTGTCGCTGTCGCCATGAACGAGGCCCCCATGGCCCGAGAAGAAGAATTAGACAGCAGCACACAGCCCCATTCACAGTCCCCTGCGAAAAGGAAGACGATGTGAGGGGCTCACAGCCGGCGTATGTGGTCTAATGGCCGACATCCTGAAAACACAACGCCTCACCCTCACTCATGCTTCGCCTCATTTATTTACTGTCTCATGACAATATTTGGAACAACGCACTATGCTCACCTCGAAAAATCTTTTCCCAGCACCGAATGTGGTTGTGGCCGTGAAGTCGACTTTAATTATTTTCGTTTTTAGAAACAAAGGTCATGCTTTTCTAAAACATGCCCTATATACAGAATTTATGCGGGACACAGCACCTTTTTTTTCGAAAAACAGGATAATGAGAAGATATCTCAAGAAAAAACGTTCGGCATAGCCTTCCTGTTCTTGAATAATGGGTGAACTGACTCTTCCAATGGTTAGCTTATGCTCAGTATCACCAGGGGCCGAATTCTCTAAAACGGCGGCGCGTCGCTTTGAAGCGACGAGTTAGCGCCATTGAAATGCATGTGTTGTGGTGTTGGGGCCGTCGCTTCGCGGTGCTCCTCGTGAGGAGTGACCCTGAGAAAAGCAGTGTGGCAAGGGCGCGAAGCGACACCCACTGCCCCCCGCCGTTTCGTTTGTCACTTCGCACCCTTGCCACAGCGCTTTTCTCAGGGTCACTCCTCACGAGGAGCACCGCGAAGCGACGGCCCCAACACCATAACACATGCATTTCAATGGCGCTAACTCGTCGCTTCAAAGCGACGCCCGTTTTTTAGAGAATTCGGCCCCAGGATTCATACAGGCAACAATTTCCCGCTTCTGAAAGTCTGAAAGAAGCAAAATGCTGCCAAATTGCTCAAACGATGTGTGCTATTTTCTTTGTTTCTTTTTAATCTGACCATGAAAGACCTGCCTCCCCTTCTCCTAAACATCCCCAACTTACGGCACGCCATTTATGCCGACGACCTCACACTGTGGACACCGACAGGCTCCATTGGAGAACAACAAGAAGCCCTACAAGAGGCAATAAATACAACGCAGGAGTACTTACGCGCCCGAGTCATCCAGTGTGCCCCTGGAAAATCAGCCTTACTAACACTCCGTAAACGGCTATCCAAAAAGAACGTGGACACAACACCGGACCCTACAGTTACCATCGATGGACAAACCATCCCCAACGTACCACATCTACGTACTCTGGGCTTGACGATTCCCAGAGACGGATCAGGATCGCAAACCATCTTACCACTTCAACGCACTGTTACCCAAATAATGCACCTTATACACAGAATTTCCCAAAGACGCTCAGGGCTGAAATAAAAGGATACTATCCGCATAATACAGGCTATTCTCATCAGTCGAATAGCTTACGGAACACCCTATCTAAATCTTAAACCCGCCGAAATTGCCAAGCTTAATGTTATGATAAGACAAGCATTCAAAACAGCACTCGGCCTTCCCCCGAAAACCTCGACGAAGAAGCTCCTGCAACTAGGAATATCTAACACCTTGGAAGAAATATGTGAGGCACATCAGTCTTCCCAATTCCGCGGACTACGCCTCACCGCTGCCGGTCGCTTCACTTTATCTCAACTTGGCTACCCCGTTCCTTCTCAGCAGGACCAGAAAACGTGCATCCCACCCATCATCCGACAGAACATACGGATAGCACCCATCCCCCGAAATATGCACCCCGAATACAACAAAGCAAGACGGGAGGCTCGAATCGGATACATCCGCAAACGGTTTCAGCATGTGCCGACCACCAGATACACAGACACATCGCCCTACCAGGACCATCCTGCTCACGCAATCAGCGTAATCGACGCAGCGGGTAAAGAGCTATCGGCAGCGACCGTCCTAACAAAGTAAACGGAGATAGCAGAAGAAGCCGCAATTGCCCTCGCAGCCACCACTGGAAAAGAGTACATCACCATCATCACCGACTCACAGACAGCGTGCCGCAACTACTTAAATGGAAGAATTTCAAAAACTGCTCTGCACATACTGCAGCGACACCCCCAATTGCCAAGCATAGAAATCGTATGGTCGCCAGGACACACGGCCCTCGAAGGAAACGAAGTGGCTCACGCCGCAGCCCGAGTGTTGTAAATAAATGAGATGGGCGCAGGCAGAGGGCGATAGCTGGGGATAAGAAGAAGACGAAGCTGCGCCCACTGCCTCGCTCACAGTTGGTTCCATCGCCTTACGAGAACGGGTGCTGGGTCGTGCTTCTCTCTTGGATCCTCCATACGCTGGTGCCGTGAAACCCGGGATTCGAGGCACGAGCGGACCTGACTTTGACGGCGCAGCGGCTGCGAGGCTCGCGGGGCCTGGAACCTTCGCGCTATTTGATCCAGGAGGCCTTGCCCTCGACCGCTGCCAATGATGGCTCGTGCCCAAGCCGACCCTCGTTTTTCTACGCCACCCCTTCCATTGGAACGCCTGAAGCTGCGCCGCCGGCTCCTGCGAGAGAAAATCACAGGGCTCATTACGTCAATCGACGCCCTTCTCCAGGACCCGGCTCCGCACGTGACCGACCTTACCGCCAACATTTACCACTTCCACGACACGCCGAGCGAGATACGGGCCCTCGACGCTGCAATTCAAGGAAACCTGACCGGAGACAAGCTAAAGGAAGACGTTGCCGTATTCCAGCATTTTGACGACAAAATGCGCTCGTGTCAAATGCGCGTGATGCTCCACCCGGTTGGCAAAGCCGCTGTGAATTCAGCCGCCGATGGCTACGTCCGAACCACCTGGAGGAGTGACAATCGAGAGCGCACGGGTGTTCCCAACGTACCGCAAAACACCTACTTTGTCGCTCTTCCGAGGGTTCAGCCAGAGACGCGCCAACAACAGCCCGAGCACACCATGCACGACGAACACGCAGCCAACAGCGGCTCGTTCATTTGGATGGCGCCTGCTGACTCTGCTGTCAACGCCACTCACGGTGAGTCTCCTGTAACGCAACCGAGTACAATGGAAGCAGAGGACGTCACGCAGCGTCATATAACTGTTCCGATCTGCCCTCCAAATACCAGCCTCGCCGTCTTCCCCGACAGTGAGATCATGCTGCTTTTGAGCGACAAGAATGATACGCAGGGTCACGATAAGGCAGACGTGTTCCTGCCGTCCACTTCTGCAACTGATGACCATGCCGTCACCCCTTCTCGTGAGGCATATCCGCGTACGAAACAGATCAAGGAACTCAGTGATCGTGGGGACAGCAAGCACAGCGGGCTTCCTTGCGTGCTCAAGTTGTTGTCACCTGGCGACGCCACCCTCAGAATGCACATAGACGATGCTCCTAAAGATCAGGAAATGGCCCATTTGAAATCGCGACGGAAGGAGGTTAACCGACGCCCACCAACCCGAAGGAAGATGAGTAGCCACGCCTTGCGTCACGTCGTGGATAACCGCAACCACATCCCAGCTAGACGCCAGACATTTCACCGCGTCCGCAGATGCCTGCCCAGATCTATTCCTTCGCAAGTTTTGAAGCTCCGGCTGGCATACCGCTTCCGAATCTGGCACCTCCCCCGATGGTGTCCAATACGGCACAGTGCAGAATCACCGTCACTTCGACTCCACAGATTGAGAACCAGAGATTGTGGCCAGCCCACCAACAATATTTATGCTAGACGCCTTTGGTTTGTCGCAGCCGCTGTCATTTGCACACCGACCAACCACTGCAGCTTCAAAAACGTGCTCGTCATCAAGACGCACATCGAGCTACAGCGGCTCATCGGAGTCCCTTACGACCCCGGCGGCTACCCCAAGACCTACGGTGCGAAGCGGGTGATCCTGATGCACAGGGAACATCACAGCAACTGCGGGACGCAGCATCAGATGCGAATCATCGCTCCAAGCACCGCCCGTGCGAGCAGTCCGACATCATTTATTTTCGCCTGATCACTGGGACAATATTCAGGCGCCCCATACGAAGGCTCATCTTGAAGGCCAGTCCTTGCCTTTCTGGCCGGAGGGGAGTGTGTTGTAAATAAATGAGATGGGCGCAGGCAGAGGGCGATAGCTGGGGATAAGAAGAAGACGAAGCTGCGCCCACTGCCTCGCTCACAGTTGGTTCCATCGCCTTACGAGAACGGGTGCTGGGTCGTGCTTCTCTCTTGGATCCTCCATACCGAGAACATTTACACCGGGCCGTCTCCGAGAGGGAACCACAGCACCAGAGAGATTCATATACAAAATCTATGCCTCTTCACACATACGCAGAAATATTGTCGCACTACAGACAGGCTCGTCGCAAATATCCAGCGCCGGACCACCGACTAGCCAAAGAAGACGCCACCACGCTACGAAGACTCCAAACAAAGACTTATCCTCACAACAGCATACTTCACGCCATGTACCCGACACAATACACTGCCAACTGCAAATACTGCCCGCAGAAAGGCCCCCTAAACCACATTGTTTGGGAGTGCTCCCACACGCCGCAACTCACACCAAACCCCAATCCCTCCTTTCAGCAGTGGGTGGAGATGCTGACCAGTTCTGACCTCTCCGACCAGCAAACGTTGGTCGAAAGAGCGAAGAAGGCCGGTAGACTCCAAGGGGTCCTGGACTGAGGACTGCTCTCACCGGGCGGGTGACCCTGACACCAGAACCTTGCTGTTTAATAAAAGTTTATTCCTCCTCCTCCTTCTCCTCCTCCCTGCTGTTTCAATAAACGTTTTCTCTCTCTCTAAAAATATCATTGTTTTGCTAAGCTGACTTTACTATACGCAATTGTGTTTAGCGGTGTAGGCGACTTGTGGATTACAGAACCCGTATCTCTGACGATGCCGTCGACAAAATTAGGGTACAAATTCAAGGCAGACCAAGCTAGCAGACGCAAATGTCTCAGAAGGTCTTCCGACCATCAGTGAGCAACGTAACACCGTCTTAGAGGACTGCGTAGTTTCAATGAAAGCTGGCAGGATGCTACATGGGTGTTCCCGTCAGATTTAAGCCAGTTTAAAATTCCGTATGTGCCTGCTCGTTGTCTGAGACCAAAGAATCCCTATGTTACACCCCGTTGTAATACGAGATACGGTCGAAGACTCCGTAAATATTATGTCCCTGAAATATTCAATTCACTTCCGCAGTGCTCAAATGATGTTAAAACGAAAGGTAGCCTGAAAAAAGGTCTTAGACGCATTAGTCTGTGACCGGAACCCTGTCATGTGTTTTGTGTTTTTCATGGTGCGTTCTCACTCTCTTTTCTTCTTACTACTGTTTTTAAGCGAATTATCTGTTATTGATGGCTCTGTCGCTGTCTGCCAGGCACTGCCGTTCAAGCCCACTGCGGCTTTGGCAGGCCCGTTCCTTGTTTTGTATTTACTCATGTCATCAATAAAGTATTATTATTATTATTATTTGTCGATCGATGCTTCAGTAGTATCAAGGACTCGATGTTTGTTGGGGGAGTATGAGTGCTTTGTCTGATCCCTTTCAGAAGCGCCGAAGAAGCCTTCGCCGACATCACACGTTATAAGCACCAAAAGCACGGGAGGACAGGGGAGGACGAGTTCCAAGGAGTAGTTTCACCGTCGGAGAAGTACGGTAAAAAAAAGTATGTTATATTTTCGCTTCATTTTCCGATTCTACACGTGACCCACAAATTACATTCGGTTTTCAGCGTTTCAGAACCCCGCCATATCTGTGCACGGCGCCGCCACGTTAGTTCTAAAATGAAAATTTCGGTTTGTGTAACGCCGGCTACTAAGCTCGTTGATCTTCTGCTGGTTGGTGTGCACATTTTTAGTTTATCCATAAATGGTATTACCAGCATAGCTCCATGTCTCCTTCTGTTTAGGAGGGCGCGCTGTTAAAAAGATATACGGAGTCAGCCGGGGCAAGCAAACAACCCCAGCGAATCTACAGGGTATGTGTGACGAGGGGGGTGGCCGTCTGATTCACGGCTTTCGCCGGAAAGAATCGTAAGAATGAGACAGAGCCTCGAACGAAGCAGCAACAGAAAGTCTTATATTTGAACAGGCAGCATACGATACAAGCATGACGACATGAAGCTCTAACGAGAGGGAACTTCGAAACGATTTCAAGTGCGAGAGAGTTCAAAGTTCGACAAAATGATAGAATCAAGCAGCGTTAACAATGGATATAACAAGGTCGAGCAGTTAACTAAAGGAAAACAGTTGTATGCTTATACAAAGTCCACAATATTTACCGACCAGGCCGGATGACGCATCGTTGATAAAGGCGATTAAGCTAACTGTCAAGCAATGGTTCGACGTAGGCCAGGCCTTCAGAACATGATCACGGTGACTCAATACCTGGGAGTACGTTGGAGTCCTCCAAAGCACGGGTCACCGATGGTGGTGCGCACGCTGGCAGAACCCGTTGTCGCATCCCGACTTCCAAACGTAACCAATTTGTCTCGCCTGATGTTGTCACCTAAATCTCGAAGAATCCGCCACAACAAGCCCAAAGTCCTCTACAATCCGTCAAATATTTTGTAATAACCGCCAAAAAATCTGGTGATCAATATCTGTGTTTAGCAGTGTAAACACGGAAAGGAATAAATATACGGAGCAGCCACCAAGCAATTAAATTAATCGCGAGCGGCCTGAAGTATTTTCTCAAAATTTTGTATCCGGAGTTTTTTTTTTAACGTTTAAAGTTGTTACTGCATTCTTCTAAAACATTGGTCCCAAAAAGGGTTGTGAAATAAATGGTGGGAAGAAGACGCTGAATAAACCGACATTTTTGGCTAAATTTATTGAACTTAGTCCGAGTGGACCAATTAAATTGATTTTAGAAATGAGGAAAATAATAACACCTCTAGCATGAATATGAAACATCAAAATCGAGGTGTATATTGTTGGGGTGCTTGGTCACGACCAGGAGAAATTGTTGCACTGCTGGAGGCACGCATCTGTTCGAGTAATACGTCCCCAAGCTGATGTCTTTTCGCCCATGAGACTGACCAGGGCATAAGTGTGTCTGGTGCGAGCCTGTTTCTCAGCTTTGCTTTCAGTATAGTATTCAACCTACTAGACAACTGTAAACGAAGCTTTGTTTTTGAATTAGTGCTGTGTGTGCACTTACCCTAGTTGACAAATTAATCTGTTTTCCCTCTGTATGCAAACATTTAGTGCTTTTCGGTTTTTATGTCAACTTTTATGTTTTTGCTGACCACCGCTTGAAGACGCCAATAGGGCTGCAATTACGACAGCTCTTTATGGAGGCCGGCAACATCATGTATTACAGATGAGATGTGAATAAATGTATTATTAGCAAAACGTTACTATTACTACATTGCAGGAAGGGGGTGGAGATTGGCCGTCCAGTGAAGATACTAGGCACCAATGACGACCACAACTTGGAGCTGGACATTGCGGCACTGAGTCGAATTCTCCTGGCCGACGATGTGAAAGACAAACCTGTCGTGGTGGTTTCGGTGGCCGGTGCTTTAGCTGAAGGCAAGTTCTTCCTGTTGAAATTTTTCTGCAGTATATGCACTGTGGCGGCCAAGACGACTGGATGGACGACACTAAAGTCGCTCTTGGAGGCTTGTTTGATCGTGAGGGTGGCGAGGGCGACGCAACGGGTGTCATGCTCTGGAGCCAAGTCTTCTCGGTGAGAAGCAACGATTTCTCCTTTTATGTTGACTATGACGCGCACTATCTAAATGCAGATATTCCGCAGGTAACCACAAGCCAGGGTCAGGAACTGGCCGTGATTTTCATGTACACTCAAGGGGCTTTCGATGGCGTGTCCGGCATGGAGGACTGCGCCAAAATCTTCACCCTGAGTACTATGACCAGTTCGGTGCAGGTGTATAGCGTCTCGCAGAACATCACAGAAGATGACTTCCAGAACCTGCAGCTCTGCATCGATGAGTATGAAAGGCTAGTGAAGCAGGTGCGGTGGAGTACGACAGGCATGTTTGACAGACACTAATCTGCTCTACTTATTTTTGCCCAGGGCAAGAGCGATAAACCCTTCCAGAAGCTTATATTCCTAGTCAGCGACTGGTGCGACCCGTACGATGCGCCTTACGGTGCGGAAGGAGGCCAAATCATTCTCGACAGGCGGCTCCAGATCTCCGAGGGGCAGCTCGAAGAATTGCAGCAGCTGCGGACCCGCATCCATTCCTACTTCACAGAGATTGGCTGTTTCCTCATGCCATCCCCTGGTCCGAAGGTATGCTTTGTTGTGCTGTCGTGCGACCTCTTAGGATGAATGTTTATGACAGAGAAAAGCACGCGACCTGAGTGGGTATTGTCGATTTTTTTCTTATAGCCTGCGTGAAAAATTTAGGGACAGAGTTTAGAGACGCTTCCGTAATATATTACGCAACGGGCATTATTTCGGGCTTGGAATGGCTACTTGCACAGTGCGCAGCATATCTCCATGCCTTTCGCATTGCCTGGATGTCCTGATTTGCTCCTAGAATATTATTTCTGCTTCAGAGGAACCGCACCTATTATTTTATGCCACGTTCACTGCTCGATGTTTTCATAACAAGCCTGTGACTGCCGGGCAGTGCTGTTGCGGACATTCTATTAGATATGGCGGATTGCGCAGGTAAGTAACAGGTGTTTGGACAAGTCCAACACCTCTTACTTCTAGCACACTGAATAGTAACACCGGTGTAAATTAGAAGACCCATACATGCAGTCCTGGGAAAGGACTGGCTAGTTTTGACGTTTGTCAGATTGATTTATTGATTGTAGGGTTATAGCGGCGACGCTACGTAGGCGATGAGGTGCGCCGTAGTGGGGGGCTCCGAATCACTTTTGACCATCATGAGTCTTTAACGTGTGCTTATATCTCGCACAGACGGGCGTTTTTTGCTTTTTGCATTAATCAAAAAAGTGGCCGCCGCGGCCGGGAATAGAACCAGCGACCTCGTGTTCAGAAGCGCAACACCTTAGCCACTGGTCACCGCGGCGGGCTGACGTTTATCACGCAACAGCGCTGAAGTCAAAATACATCAACGGCTGTTTACAACTGTCAGTTTAAAACTTAGCCGCAGATGACAACTAGGCCTTTTGTGTTTATTGCCGGCACGTCTTCTTGCAGGTCGGCAGTTAGCGATGCTCTCCCTTATTCGACTTGCCAGAAGTAAAATGCCCACGAACACATATGACATATGACATATGAGAAGAAGTAGAGAAAACCGAGTGTGCCATCTCATTAATAATGCCACCTGCTAGGACACCAATGTGTTTTTCCAGTCATGATAACACCGCTGTTTATCATTGAAGCAAAGTTACAGCGCGGCCTGTGGACGCTTCTACGAGATGCGTCACATTGAACCTTTCAGCACTTCTCCTCTACAGATCTTTTCCGTGTAATACCATACGGCACTATGTAAAGAGGTCGTTATAATTCGTGAGCAATACATGGCTGATGTCGGCATCCGTACGTGGACAAAAGCGACCGAGTGCTTGCGGGGAAGCGCAACGTCAGATTAGTCGCCGGTGCACTGTTTGCGGTGACGGTGCGTTCGGACCGCTACTAGCATAGTGCAGCTTGCCTTGGCTTCTCCGTACTGGCCTGGCGCGCATTGCCAGGACACGTTCAGACACAGTTTGTACACCTCGTCAATTATAATTTAAAACAATTCAATTGCAGAAAGGCACTCTAGCCGTGTTTGGAGAAAAAAAATTCACCCCACCTCCCCGAAGGGAATCGTGAGGAAATGCGACTGCATTTCTTTTGCGCGAGAGAGCGCGGAATTTATAATTAATGAGGAGACGGTGATTTGTAGCGTAACCATTTATTTAACATCTGTTTGTGTTGTCGTTGTACTTGACGGCCACGATCACTGCCTTGTGGTCGGTAAAGTGATCAGTCAAAGGGTCTTTGAGAAGCATGCGGGCGTGGGAGAGTGGGGCGAGCGTCGAGAGGAGAAGCACCGAAGCACCGCGCCTACCCTCGCCAACACTCTCCCACGCACGCGGGAGCTCCAGCGAGCTCCCGCGATGCGAGCACCCTCACACGCCCGAGCGCGCTCCTCCTCTCCACTCACTCGCCGCTGATCCGCCCGCACCACCTGCTCCGGTTGCTAGGGGAGAGAAGGAGCGCGCGCTCGCAGCTGGTGCTATGGGAGAGGGGGTGAGAGCGGAGAGATAACACCTGCGGGCGCGTGGACGCCGCACGGCGCCTGACATGGCTCGACTAAGAAATGCATTCGCATTTAAAAAGTGGTGGCAGCGTATCTGCTCTTTTCGCGGCAAATGTCGACAAAAGACGATAGTCTTTTTCGACATTTGCCAAGTACATGCCTTCCTTCGCTTTCCCGCTCACCTCTCATGTTGTTCCTCTTGCGTCGTGCTCCTCCCAAGGTAAACACGTTAAAGGTTTGATCAAGTCAATTTAAATTTACCGCCTTCCACTGCTCCAGGCCGGGTGCCTCGATACCAGCGCTGCCATGAGGCTGAGACACGTGTGAATCGAGGCGCCCTACTTCAATGTTTATAGAACAGCGTCGCCCTAGCCTACGTGCTTTCCAAGCGGAACGTGGAACCAATGTAGTGGAGCTTTCATAACTGTTGCCGCTTAATTTCTTAAAATGCCGCCAGAAGCTTTAGTGGCGCGGGCGACAATAAGGTACAGTGTGATTTTGTTTTTTGCACTGGATGTAGTATTTCATTTAGCAAAAATCAAGCATCTATGATTTTTTTTAATATACGAACACTGTAAAAATCCCTCGCGTATTCATTTTCTGTCTTATGTTTGCGTAATATCTTGTTCTTGTTCCACAGTGTTGACAAGTTAGATCACATAAACCGCACTTAGACGTTTCGATTTCGCATAAAGTATATAAGAATATTGCGCAGACTTCGTTTCACTTCGGCCGGGTGGCTGAATTGAGTCACGGACAGACAGACAGACAGACAGACAGACAGACAGACAGACAGACAGACAGACAGAGAGACCAAAATTAACGGGTTTAAGTAGCCCAAGAATGACTATCGTCTTTAGAAGAAAATTGGCGCAGCTTGCAGTAGTGGTGCAAAGCAAACAGCACCGCAGGCTGCCCTCTCCCTTCGTCGGAGACCTGGCTGTTGCACCTTTTCCGAATTTCCTAACATTCCGCTGAAAATTCTCCACAACAGGAAGGCCCGGATCGTCTTGTCCGCCACGTTTCACATCCATCCCAAGGTGGTCAGCGTTAGCACGCGCAAGGTCCCGCAGTACTCGCCATCGCGAACTTGGCGTCTGCACTCCTGAGTTCAGGAGTGACCGCACGTGAGCTGGAGAGGGGAACAGTACCTGAGAGATCACGTCACGAACGCATTCCCATAGAATCCGGTTCTATAACGCGAAGGACCGAGGTTCGATTCCGTTCACGCGAGGCGTCTTCGCCCTTGTTCGTCTATTTGTGTTTTATGCGGCGGCGGTCAGTTGTACTTAAGTTGAGGGGTTAGGTTATCACGTTTTTCGCCCTTATAATGTTTATTTGCAACCTATCGAACCATGCTTGCATTTGCCTTTCCGTCTCGTAATGAGCCCACCTCAGAAGGCGAGATGGAATGGTTATCGCACGCTATGGGCGCCTAAATTCGTTATGTTCATTTAGATCTTCCGATTACAATTAACTCATTTGGCTCTAATACTTGTAAAAATTCCCATTTGACCTTTTTTCTTGTAAGTTTTTTTTAATGTAAGTGTTGCGCACTGCGTGTCAGCACAACGTTGTAAGCATAGAATTGTTTGCCGAGTACTCCCCAGACAGGACGGTGGCACGCCCTGCATTTACACAAAAATGGCAATTTCGTGGAAGTTCCACCTGTGTGTTATAATAGTGCAAATGGGGATAATTTGTCGTATGAAGTTTGAGAAACCAAACTATAGGAAAAAGAAATGTAGTAAGCTGGCAAACCATGCACCGCCCTTTATTTCCACAAAAATCCAGAGTTCGCGGAAGTACCACCTTGAAGATAGTTGGTAGGAAAGAATTTTGAAAAAGCAAAAAAATAAGAAAAATAGCAAAAAATAACGAAATTGGCTAACCGTGTAACGCTCTGTGTTGACACAAAATAGAGATTTTGCGAGAGGTCGTTTTTATTATTATACTAGCGTGAATTGAGACAATTGGTAGACCAGAATTCCAAAAAACCATAATAGAAACGAAAATAGGCAAGCAATAGTGAAAATGCCGATCAGTGTAACGCCTTGAATATGAAAAACTGCAGATTTCGCAGAAGTTCCACCTCTATTCGTTATAATAGCGTAAAAGAAGACAGCTGGTTTGGCAAAATCTCGAAAACGAAAATAAACAAATAAATACAAAAAATAGCGAAAATGTCCGAAGGTGTAACGCTCTGCAGTTCCACAACAATGCATATTTCGTGGAAGTTCTACTTCTAATCTTTATAATAGCGTAAATAGAGATAATTGGTCGGGCAGAATTTAGAGAAACCAAAAAAATTGGCTCTAAAGATCTCGCACTCTAGACAAGCGGCATTGGAATGCTACCTATTAATAGACAATTGTCTGCATCTCTGCAGATGCTTTTTGTTTTACATTCGCTGCGCGTGTTATAGTTCCCCGCTGCAGCCAATCCCGTACCCTTCGGGCCTTTGCGCTGGCCCAGTGGTTAGGTTGCAGGTTTCAAGGCGTAAAGGTCCTGGGTTCGATTCCCGGGACCATTAAAAGGGACTCTACAGGGTGGATACAAGTTGGACAGCATCGATAGTTTACGGTGCCTGGAATCTCACTACACCATTCTCGCTACTTGCACTTGTTTAGTGAGGCAGAAAATGCCACAAGCATGAAAATGGATGCTGACACCTAGCCCACTTCTGGGTACTACTGTTTGTGATGTCACAAAACCAGTGAACGGCGAGAGCTCGTTGAAAAAGCATCTATAAATGTTTCTCTGACCTAACCGGTTCTTAGGAGGTTGAGTACGTGAAATAAATGTAAATCACAACTTTACTTGAGCTCATATTATTTGAAGAACACGAGACTACAGCTTTTATGCATTGCGGGAAAGGCTGCTTCCCTCAGGCTTCGAAGTCGGCCACAATGCTTTTAGTTTCGTTTTGGAAAATACTTGCTCTGCATTGGTCCTTAATAAGAGAGGTCAATAATCTATGACGCTGAACGGCCGTCCTTCCTCAAGCAGTAACCGTTGTGGAAGAAGGTGACGTTGTGGAAAAGAGGAACATTGGATACGGACTCACCAGTTGAAGCGGAAACACCGAGCCGCGAACAGGCTGCGGAAGACAGGGAAAATAAAGCTAAAGAAAATACGAAGGAAAATAGCGCCTATCATTTTTCAGAAGCCTGCAAGGCGTTCCAAGGTGATACGAGCAATGCGAGCTTCGGTGATGTACAAAACGACTGCCGGCTGGCGAACGAAGTTTCCACCCAGAATGTGGAATGAAAAAATCTGTTATGGGACTTTTTCCACAGTTCAACAGCTTCTCGGCAAGTCAAAAGGTCTACGCTCCAGCACGCTAACAAGCTTCGTAATCATGGGTGGAAGCAGAAGCGGCGAGGTCCCCTACTTAGCTTACTTCTACCGGCATGAATGACGTTTGCGCGCCACCTGGACGGCTTCAATGACATGGACTCTGAACGCGCAGATCAATTTCTAGCCATCTTCGAGCGAGGGAGGATGTGGAAAAAGATGGCGCCTCGCCTCCCTCGTGCCCATCATAGTCATTATCAAGATCATGTGCCATTCAAGCACGTATCAGAACGGGTCTTGGCGGCTCGTCCCTTTCTCCGCAACCGTAGCAGGAAGCGGGAAAAGGAACATGTTTAAGTGCCCTGTCGAACTTCCATTCTACGCGCCCAGATGTTGCTATCAGTAAATTGTGCCCCCACCCCGTCCGAACCTTATCATCCGTGAAAAGTAAAGGGTTCATGATCTTGTTGTCCTCCGTTCGCCGCAAGCCGGGGTTGACAATCCGTAAGCGTCGCAGACCTCGACGCGTAAGCGTGGGAGACCCTGGCGGGACTACTCAACTGTAATGTGTGCAGGCCGTAATATGTGGCCGGCGGCTTATCCAAGGAACGTACAAAAAGACATCTTCACTGTCAGGCTATTTAGTTGGACTTCTCGAAGCGAAGAGCGCGCTCGCAATTTATCACAGTTCGCTTACGTACTCTTTACTGCACCGTGAAGGCGTACCCGAGAGTTCGTTAGAGGGTGTGGGAGAAAGCTCGTCCGTCGCACCAGTTTCACGTATCATCTCCAAGGTGTGTGGCCTTGGGAAGCGGTTGATGCAGTGTTTATGCCATGGGCATCACTGATATGTCAAAAAGAATTTCTCGTTCCGTCGTAAAGAAAGCAGAAAAGTCTTGGCCAGCCCCCTCGGGAAAAGGAACTTTGCCGCCGAAGGCCATATGCTTGCAAACGTAAAAGTTACCGTTGCAGCGTGAGAGCGTCTTGTCCGCACGGCTGCCTAGCTCTTACTTTTTGAAGCAATGGCTACGTCACGAAAAAATGAAAGGGAAACGGGAGAGAGAAATGCCAGCTTTATGTAATTATTTCTAAGCAAATACCGCACCGTTGCTCGTCGAGAAACACCCAGAGAGCTGCTAAATGTGCGATATTTTAGTTAAAGGAGCAATGAGGACAAAACACAAGTTCGGTTCATTCGAAAGATTGCCTCAATAGAATCATACTGACACCACTGTTAACGCACACTTCGCTCAAATAAGCTACATAAATAGGAAAAAACGGAATGGTCATGCGACCCACTAGCTCATTTCCCGCAACAGAACCTATGATGTCATATGAGCCCAGCTGTGCGATTGGTCGAGCACGGAAAAAGTAAACCCTAATTAGGCACGGCTTATAGGCTTTCCGAATGAACTATTTGCGCTTTAGTGTAATGGATATTCCTTTTACAGTAGTAAGAATGGTGCGGCAAACAATGAAAGTTACGTAAACGCACGTAAGCATAGAAGTGCCGATACGCACTGCTGTTGGTACTAGGCGCACTATGCATGTCTTAGCTGCACAGCACTCCGCCACTTTGAAGTTGTTTTACAGGACACTGGCCAATTGGCGTAAGCGGCGTTGTCTTACGTGACCCTGTTTGTCGAGGATACCCCAGGTTGACGAGGCGATCACTTCTTACAGTAACAAAAACAAGCCAGGTGCAAATACGCTCAAAAACAAAGCAACGGCGGAAATGGTTCGTGGGTTACTATACCAGCGCCATCTGGGAGGGCTGGCGGACAGCAAGGCCGAAACCTGAATGACGCAGTGGAATTTCGCTTGAATACACGCGCTTCTGACGTCATTGCTGACATTACAAAACACACGAATTGGCGGGAGCATCAAATTTTAACCTTAATTGATCAATTTCTCAGTGAATACGGTATCATTTGTTGCCGGACAAGCGCTGGGGGCACTATAAAACGCGAAATCTTCGAATAAAACGAAACTTGTATTCTGTCTTCATGGCTCCTTTAAAACGAAATTTCGTTCAGCCTTTAGAGTCCATTTACCACATTTTTTAACACGAGAGCAGTTGAAGCTGTTTGTTCCGCCGTCGAGGGTTAGCAGAATTAATACCAAAACCTACCGAGCAGATGCGAGCCTGCGCCACGTGAAGAGCGCCCCGAGTGGTCCAGGTTTTCTCGCGGGCTCGCGTCGCGTGAGGATGAATGAGGAAGAAAACGGGATACCAAGAAAAGATACCCAGTGCACGCGAGCGGGCGCTTCGTGAGGGTCGCTCGGTTTCGGCCAGCTCGGCCTTGGAAAACGCTGCCCAGGGTTCATGGCGGGATCTCCCGCGTGCTGCTCTCCTCGCCAGTTCACGTGCTTTCGCGTCTGAAGTGGGCAGCACATTTGCGGTGTCCCTGCTACAGACGCCGAGTTCCCGAAACCGGTTTCTGCGGTTTCTAGAGCGTGCTAACCAGTATAGGAGTAATGTGAAAGGTTCGGACAAAACCATTCGGGCTCGCCGGGTGTACGTCGACGGGAGAGGGCCGCCGGCTCTGCTGTTTCCCCAGCCTAGGCCTACTAATGCAGGCTGCGCCAATTTCTTTTTTTGAACCGCGCAGTCCCAATACCTACTCCTGGGCTGGTTGCCTCCTCGCCCCTTTCTATCACACTTCTTAGCCTACCGTATTCCACATTTCCGCTTGGGCGATGACTAAGTTTTGTGGTAACCTTCCACGGCATAACTGAAAGCTTAAACGGCTCTGCTGTTACAACTGGTCATTATAGTTATTGTAGTTGATAAACGACTACTGGAGTGAGAGTTGGTGAAGTTGGGGCCTTTTCGAGTGCGGAAAGCAGCGAGCCACGACAGCCTCTATTACGTGAGACACACGGTTGACTTGCAATCTCAACGGTTTACCGGCACTTTCAGTGGTGTTGCTCGCAACCTCCTCCATTGTAAGGACTGACAATGTCCTTTTCTCGTATCAGTAAAAGGATCCATCACTACCGCTACGCTGACTACACTTTTTTTCCTTTCCATCTGAATAAAACTGCTGACAGAACTTTCTTCGATCCTGTAGCCAGAAGTCGCATATACTATGACAGCTAGGAGGACACATTTGAAGGGTGCTAGAACCATGCATCCCTCTGTCTCGTGAAGTCCTGCATGTTTTTTTGCACCCTCCGTGGTAATCTTACAAAACCTTGCATCACATGTTTACCAGTGCTAGCGAGAGACCTGCCCGCTCAGCTCTAATGGTTCCCTTAAAAGCCCTCCCAACCAGACCCAGATGCCGCCTTTGCTCAGCATTACTTCCCTACTCAGAAAGGCGCGGCGTTTTCTGGACCTCCTCCCACCGTATCTCCTTTTTAGTGTTGTGGCAAATAATGCTGTCCGGTGTCAGAACTAGTGTTGAAGAAAAGAGTAAGGAATCGGTTTTTGGTAGTAGGGGAAGCCTATACTAGCTCGTGTGTTGGGGTGTGTGTTCTGCAGAACGGGCTTTTGTAAGCGTAGGGCAGCATTGTGTCATAGTAGGTCTGGGTTTGTAGGCGGCGATAAAGGCGTCCATCGTTGTTGTTGGGACCGGGACCAGGGAAGAAGGCATAGCTGAGGCCTTGTTTATGAAGGAATATAGATATTTGCATACCTGCTTCTGACTGTGAGGTAGGTGAGGAATTTTATGTTATTTCTGCTACGTCGACTTGGAAGTCTCTTACCGAAGCAGCGCCCCAACCTCAGTGCTTGCTCAAAAAAATGTTTAATGTAACTCTCCGATCGTTTGGAACGCCCGGGCAGCTGTCGAAGGTTAGAGTGGCGTAGTATCCGTGCGATATTGATTGTTGGTAGCCACCGCATGCATCGTTGAGAGGTTCCCACATGAGGTCAGCAGCGACCCTCAAACACGGCCCCTGGATTTTGGCCCTAAGGCAGAACGTGCTGCTCATCGAAAGGGTCGGTTCCCGTCCGTAGCAACTTTCCTCGTCCCACTTCTGATGTTACACGCCACAAAGACACATGCACCAGGTGCAGACTCTCTGCCTCCGTTGCGAGCTTATTCTCCATTGTATTATGACCCAAACTGGGGAACCATACTGGCAATTTGCGGTGTCCATCGCGACGTACAACACAGTTGCTGGACTTTTCCTCGCACCAGGCATAACCCCATTTCCTTCACCACGTATTTCACCCCCCCCCCTTTCCGTAAACCTGCCACATCCGGGCCTCTACTCCACTGGATCTTCGCCCGATCCTCTGGCATAGCCTCTTCCGGCACAACTACCATGCACGTGACCCTGAATACTTCAGAGCACCCGTGTAAGCGCAATCTCGAACCAGTAAATCTCCGGTTGCGCTTCGATTAATACTTTTCTCACTCTCTCCCCATCATGTCTTATATTGGCGACATCTTCACTAGAAGTGAGCAAATAATACTATGGTGATGTTGTTGGTAATGGCGATGATGACGGTGGTCTCAGTGAAACTTGCTCCGGCTGTGCTTGGGGCGAGTGCTAAATACAGTTTCGTTTTTGGTGGTAGTGGCGAGTGGCGAACGTCAGCAGGGTTTTTTTGCTGTTGTGAGCTACGAAGTCGTGAACCCTGGTTTACGTCATGCCGCTGCGTCCGCGTATCTGCTGGAGGAGTTCGTCACGTAGGGTCTACGAAGATATCGAAAACGCTGTGTTCGGCGGCCTTTAATGTAAACGCGATGGTTATGGCATAGAATGGGGGTTATTTTGATGCTGGAAGAGACGTTCGGTGAACGGAAGTGGGCGATGCCAGAAAAGCGTGGGCTAGCTGGTATTTGAGAATCTGGGTCATTATGTTATGAAGGCCGAAATGCAGGAGCTGCTTTGCCCGATTACAAGGTCTATTTAGTCTGTCTTCCGGATCAGAGCTTAGAGTTTTCAGTGTTTGGAGACTTCAGCTGGCTATGTGATGTTTCGGGTTATATGCGGCTGTTGATGAGTTATAGGTGGATGCGACTTGTGCCGTCTCCGGCTGGGTCGTGGCGGTGCGTACAATAGGGCGAATGGAATGAACTATATAGTTGTTTAGTATAATTACATTGCCGCAGAGGTGCGCTTCGTGGGTATTGACTTGAGGAGCGGGAAATGTACTGATCGCACCAACAAGTTAGGTGCTCTGCCCTTCTTTGTCTCTCCTGTTTTGTTGTATGCTTTGCACATCTATACCAACTTGACTAAACCATTACAGAAGTGGACTCGCGCTGAGTGCGTGGTAAGGGCACTACCGCACTCATTGGTATTTGCACCTCCCCACCAGTTCTATTTGAAAGAAGGCCTCAAAAGCATGTGCACCTTTCCAGCTCAAGGCAGTCATTTCAACAGTGATTACTTTGTAGTTAGTAAGCAAAATGGAAATTTTTGTCGCGCAGATAGTTTTGGGGGCTAAAACTTTCTTTGTGCACAATTTCAAGTCCATCACGTTGCGCAAGTAAGCTCCAGAGCCATTGGCACTATCCCATACAAATGCATACGGAGTAAGATTGGACAGCGAATTGCACAAAAATATCCAGAATCCTGGAAAATTATTTCATTTTTCATCTCCACGTTCCCTTCTTGCTTTATGCCAAATATTACATTCCTGAAGTGATTTCGCTAGGTTACACAGAGGCGGATGGTGAGCGAAAAAGGTGGGGTAGGAGAATTGCACATAATGTACATACTTTGCTTGTACTTTACTTCTTGAGGTTGAAACAATTGCTACGAGAACAATGTGGTCTGAAAAGGATCATCTTTGCCTGTCGCACACGGTGCAATTGTACCTTCAGGGGAGGAAGTATCATCCTGGTGATTTCATGCTGTCGCAGGTCGCCACATCAACGTCGTTCGACGGCCCTGTCGCAGACATCAAAGATGACTTCAAGAAGCAGCTGCAAGACTTCGTGTCGTGTCTACTGGCCCCAGACAATCTTTTGGTGAAGAAAATCAATGGCAAAGAGATATCTTGCCAAGACTTGATGACCGATTTTCTGGTGAGATACGCCTCATCCTCACATATCATGGCTTACCGAGCTCCTCTCTTTCAGGTGTACGTTAAGGCTCTGAAGGAACAGAAGCTACCGGAACCGGGGTCTGTGCTTGAGGTTTGTATTGTACATTTTCTCTCAACTTCGGAAGGTTATATTAGTACTTAAACGTTCCAGGACACAGCAGAAGCAAGCGCCATGGAGGCGGTGACCTCCGCCAAGGAATTATACAGAGGCGGTATGGAGCAGGTAGGCGGATATTGTGTGCTCATTAAAACAAGCAGAAATAACTACGTTTGTTTTTTGCGGCATCAAAACAATAGTTTACAAAGAATTTCGATGTCCCCTAAAATAAGTTTGATGCCGCGAGTTTCGCGCTGCTTTTTCGCTTGTCACTTTATCAGGATTTCGGCTATCTAAAGCTATGCTATCTAAAGCTATCTAAAGCTATGCAGTGAGCCCAGAGACGAGTCTTCATTTTCTTGATTGTTTTACACTGGTTGGGTGTTGCGTCGGCATACCAAGGCTTTCTGGCCGTATAGGGGAGGGCGACGTGATTCATCCCAGGAAGCGAGTTGGAGGTTGCAGTGCTGGCGCTAATACTTTTAAATGCAGAGCATTTCTTTGACTCACGATGTCACCCGGCGTTGTCGGCGTGCCTCGGCGTCCGCAACAGCCGTTCCAGGGGCGCCCTCTCCCCCACTCCTCCTCGCCTGCTCTCCGCTGCTCCTCGCGTGTTCTCTGCGTGCTCGGATCGCGTTCAGCAACAGGTTGGGCGGGCATGCGTCGTAGTTTGGCGCGGGAGCAACAATAGTTGTGGCGTGATCGTGACGTAGTCGTGACGTGGTCGTGGCGTGGTCGTGCCGTGATGGGGCGGTTCTCGGCGTTCGCTCTCGCTGTCAATTTCTTTCGAACCAGATAAAATCGGGTATGTGCGCCCCCCGAAAATGCTGTGCATTTGACCGTGCCCCTCGCGAGGGGGATGTTTTTTTGTTTCAAGGAAGTCCCTTGTTTCTTCATATTGCGAGCTCTCACAATCAAGTCTACATACAAAGGGTTGTGTATATATTTGGCTGCGTGGGGAATGAACGCCCAAAAGCTCTGCACGGACCGTGTTCTCACCTCTCCGCCTTTCCTTTGCTATGAACGTGTGTTTGAGCGTGGTGTAAGGGGAGAAGGCGGCAGACAAAACTGATCGATTCGTGATAATCTGTGCAGTGTATTCACGCTTTGATTCCGCTTGCAGCCAACAGTCTTAGCGTCAGCGTTGCAACTGCCAACTCACTTCACGTCATGACCCCGCGTCGCTTCCATCTCTACGACCCCAATTCTTGGTATATCAGAAGCGTCCAGCACTGCCTGGGTCTGTGGCATACTGACCTTTAGGACAGACAAGTGCAACAAAATTGTCACAAGTAGAGAAATAATGATTGGGTAGCGAAATTTCCTAAATCAATGTAGGCACCCGGAAATTCAGTGAAGTAAGCATTTTGTGCGAAGCAGCATTGTATTGGTACTAAAAAGACAATATTATACATTCCGAGGAGACGAGACCCTTTGGGAGATGTCTAACCACGTACAGAACTGAGGGCTATTCAAAAGTTTCTTAAATGGACAGCCTGCTACCGCGTTGATGGATTTGGCGGGTGGGGCCATTCATTCAGTCTGAACCGATCTTTCTACGCTGCTCTAACATGCAAAATGTGGCCTTCTTGGTTACTGGATGATGAAGATGTCTTTCTAGTGCTAAAAGATGGAACAGCAGGGCGCTCAGAAAATATTGCGCGTTTCACATAAACTAAATGGCAGTCGGAATGTGGTGATCAAATCCGCCAATATGCACAAAAACAGTTTATTAAAAACAGTATATCTTTCGTAAACAACCAATTCTACGCAAACTCAGTTTTTAATTCAGGAGAGAAATATTGGAAGACTCTTTGTATTGCCACGAAGGAAATTTCCACGGCAGCATTTAATCAGTATCGCCGTCAAGCAACCAAACGTATTTCCCGAAGTAGCCATTTCAAGAACACCCATGGGTATCAGATTTTTCTGCCTATTTGGGTGTGCTTCCGCCTTGTCCACTGTCAGTACAGCGTGTTTAGTACAAATCCAGTTCATGCCTAGCGGTAATTCCGTGTAGCCTTCTCCGTGTCCCGTATTACCAGAAAGAAGACCACACTCCAGAACACCCCGTCATTGCGGAATTTGTATGAATCTTGGTTTGCGTGAACTGTTCCGCATTCGTTTTTGGATGACGTGATTAAGTTGAAGCTACTTAGCAGCATTAACCCGTTGGAAAGCCTCGGTGGCATCATGTTGAATAAATATACCTACTCCACCTTGGTTGGGAACTCTATCAGGCAGGGCAATCAACTTTGTGGTCAAATTATTAACCCTAGGTTTATCCACACCACGCAGCCTGTGGGAAGACAAATTCTACAATGAGAGTGTACTGAGTGCACGCGAGGGGACGGTAGAATATGCCCGTGTAGAACGGGAATTCCACTCAAGGAGCGTCATGACTAAGGACAACGGTAACCCGACAGGGACTCTTAGTTGTCCTGCCTTCGGTACAGTATAAACACTGATCGATGCTGCGCTATAAAATTCCAGCTGAACCGAACTTTGGGAAATTAGTTGCGTAAGCTGTAAGCTTTATAAGCACGATTTCGCGTATTAGGTAATTGCCGTAAGCACCGCATTGGGCGGGGCGACATACACTGCTTCTACTTGACCGCTGAAATTTGCGGCGCTGTAAAACTGGTTGTGAAGCTAGGAACTATCTGCTTCCCAATGAGCGTTAATCTGCGTACGCACTTGCAACATGGCGGTATCGCCATGCGCTGGGATCTTAGAGCCATAATGTTGATTGTTGTGAAGGCAACTGCATTTCAATTAACATTTTATTTCCGTACTTTTGTTGGCGAGCTGAACTTACCTCGCTCCATTCTCGTTCCTGCCTACTCATTCTGTTCCAGTCAATACTTTTTATCGCCCTTTTCTTCACATCGTCGTCCTCACCATATAATTGGGAAAAGTGAGCAAAACTCAAAGTAGTGACAAAGTGTTGTTAGCGACCGATTAGTGCGGTGGCAGAGGAACCCGCGGAACGCACATTCAACTTATATTTTGTTGTTACTGCGCTCCGCAAGGTGGAACAAGCTCTGGGGGAGCACGGGTGTACAAATGATTGAGCGAAGCTCGCGAACTGCTCGAAGGAAATCATGGCGGATCAGAGTGCGGGATCGTGTTTGTAAAGCAACGTCTCCGCTTGCAGTAAAAAAGAGTCCGCGGATGGATTTCAGTTTCTTACAAGACGATGCTGGGATTCCGCGACGTAATATTTTCCCATCTTGATTATGGCTGGGTGGCTGGTTGAGTGAATGGCACTGGCAAATACAGCGCCCCAAATTTTTGGCACGGTTACATTTTATGGCGGTGCCGGATGGGTCGTGCCTATCTAATCTGGCAGCAGGTTGTTCAATGGCAGACGCTGAATTAGTAACCCTAGTGGTTTAATACTCCAGAGCTCTTTGGGCGAGTCTGAGGTTGTTGCTAACGTGAGCCCTTCTTTTGCTGCAGGTGTGTGGAGAGGACCAGCCCCCACTTAGCGGTTCGATGCTTGAGCATCACCACCTAGAGCTGCGAGAGTCGGCGATGGAGCATTTTTCTGCCACGTGCATGGACCACGATGAGGAAATTTCGCTTCGGTACATCGACAGACTCACAGAGGCAAGTTTAGGAGTAGTGCGTACACCGGTCCAAACTGTTAGGGATCCACGAACGCTCGATTTCCGATAGAAGCTGTGCAGCCTGTAGATGGCCTCCAGCGCTGTCTTTAAGATTAGGGCAAGGTGCAGCGTTAATTGTGCGTGAAGAAATTGATGCGGATGCTTCCGTTTTTTGTGGACGTGTTTATACATCTGCCGTCCACAGACAGCGGCCAAAGCCTATTTTGAAAATCATCTTCTGCCTATAACCGATGAAATTTTCATTTCGCATTCGGCATAGTTGTCTTATATCAAAAAGCGGACCTAGGCCTTACTCAGCCAATTTTAATCACTGAATCTCAGGAAACACGAGAGCATAAGCATTGACTGGATAGGTGACAACACTTAATGAAACGTTTTTTCTTGCCGTAAAGATGAGTGGATTTATGAATAACAGCAGCACTGCCTATAATTTAGGATGACCATTCGAGCGTGATCCAGCACGAAAGCCTCCGAAGCATGTCATTTGGACGAGCTAATTAATGGTCCTCGAGGGGCGACGGCCACAGAGGGAAAGGAACCTCGCCACCTCTCATGGATTCGCCATGACCACGTGTCCATGACGCAGTTGCCGAAGCACCATATAAAAGAGAAGTGTCTCGCAGAGGATCGTGCCTTAGTACGAGGAATGACGTCCTCAGCAGCGGCGGGAGTTTGGCCAACGCCACCGTCTCTCAGACGCAGCGGGGAAAAATGAGGGCGCACATGAAGCCCCGAATGTGATCGTCGTCGTCAGGCCAATCAGACCACCTAGGGAACTATTCGCGGCTGCGCAAATTAACGGCGAATTCTCCATTTTTTTCGCGTGAGCAAAACTTGAGCGACCAATGACGTGTGCACTTATAGCTATGACGACATGCGGTGTAACAGGACACTTAGTTTATAAAGAACACAACCAAGCTATGACATGTTGCCCCCCAAAAATATAAAAACGCTTGGCATATGTTATACAAATTAGGACGGTAGCTGAGGCTGGCAAGAGAAACCCTTTCATTCAGGTTAAATCAGCGTCAACACCACAAGCCGATCCAACAACGTTGATCCAAAAGCAAGCGAAAGACGATGTTGAAAAACATCACGCAATCTTTTTAGCGTATGTATTGATTTCTTTCAGTACATTTCAGTAACATAGTTGAGATCTCTGCTTCACTGCAAGCATTGTTGCGTTATCACCTTCCCGACCATCACCACCGCCACACTATCGTCTACTGCTATATGTCACAAGTTGGTGGCGTGACAATCGGTTTTATGACGTTGTAAGGAAACTGAAACTGTTCGCCTGATGACGGCAGAGCATACTGATGCCGCCGATTTCCTCATTCGTCAAGCTTGAACTCAATCAGCACAATAATGAATAAATCAGTCAGTTGTCTCTGTTAATTTTCTCTTGACATGATCGTGTGATCACCAGCTTACTTGCAGGAGTGTGGGAAAAAAGCCATATGTGAGGTTATCTGACATGGAGATTCTTGTACTGCCCTCTAATATTGCTGTGGCGCTAAACAAATTATTTTTATTTTATTCCAAAGATTAAAATTAAATAAGGGACGTTATTTTTGTGTGTTTCGTCATCGCCGACTTGGTAAGAGTCAGAAGTAGTATTTCTTACCCTAGAAAACAGTTTTAACCCTCGCGTCATGCGAAACTGCGCCTGCTACAAATTCACGGCGATTTCACGGCGCCGAAGGTTATTGAAACTTTTTGCCCTATTTCACGGCAATGGCAGCCGCCCTTTGCAAACTGCTACGTATTATCACGTCATTTTTACGGAAGCTGAAGTTAGCAAAGTGTGACCTAAATGTTCCCGCCAGCTGTTTATATTACGTCACGCCTTCTAAGCCAATCATAGGGATGGTGTGTCATACAAGCCGTATAGCCGTTGAAATACAGACCTTCCACAGGTCCACATGACAGACATGACAGACCTACGTTGTTATGTCCGCTGCATTCCGTCTTGTTTTTCATCGCCGGGCAAGGAATATGCCCTTTCAGTAGAGAGAAATAGGGCAAACTTTAAAACCGGGGCAAGTAGACATCACGAGACGTCAAAATGACGACACCGCACACACCCGTTTGTCAACCGGAAGCACATAACCACAACTGAAAGCAAATCAGGGGCGGTATTCTCGTGTTTTGTCCATTTTGTGTCTGTTTCAAAAGTGTCCGTTTTGAGCAATCCCTGATTGGCTAAAAGCGATCACCCAGATGTGACGCCAAGCAAAGCGGCAGAGCTATGAGCCGCGGCCTCTCGGAGCAGACGATTGGGAGCAGACGATTTGTCGTCGCCTTGTTGTTTCGCTGGCAGAACAATGAACGCATAAAGTATAGTATAAAATAGGTTTGTTCGTTGTTTACAAGAACAATCGCGCAAAAGTAAACCCAAAGCCCGCCTACATCTTGAAGTACGTCACAATAACATGGACGCAAAACGGACGTCTTCAAAACCGACAAACACGAGAATATCGCCCCAGAAAAATCTTTCGGAAAATTCACAAAAAAAAACTTTGGGAAAATTCACAGGACCCCCGGGAGCATATAACGGGGCTGCCTTCCTTATCGCTTCACTTGCTCGGAGATTAGCGGCAGTTGAACCACGTGCCTAGGCGAGAATGAAACGCCTGCTGCGCGTGCGCCTTATCAGCGATGGATGGGACATCGGTGCGATGGTTTCAATGCAAGCGAACCACGTGACCAGGCGAGATTGTATATGAGAACACTGAACTGACTGTGTTTAGAGGAAGGAAGACAGAGAAAACGGGATGCACACACACAAACGCGTTGCTTTTCCGGCTGCTTTGACAGTTAAACGGTTTCTCAGCCTCGCCATCTATGGCATGCCAGCTGGGCCTTCTGTGCGTGCAGTTCAGTGCAAGCGAAACAGTAATTCTGTCATCCAGTAGATACACGAAACACTGTGTACATTCTTTGCTTTTGCTCGTAATAATTAGGTTTAGAAGTGTCAATTCTGAGCCAAATTTGTGATATATATATATATATATATATATATATATATATATATATATATATATATATATATATATATATATATATATATATATATATATATATATATGTATGTATGTATGTATGTATGTATATATGTATGAATAAGGGTTGGCAGTCAAGGAAACCTCGGAAAGCAAAGGGAGGATGTGTTAGGTCATTGAAATAGATAAAGAATTTGGAAAGACAGAAAGAAAGTGGAAGAAAAATGCCCCCCAGGTGGGATCCGCACCCACGACCTCCAGAATACGGGTCTGGTGCGATAACCACTACGCTAACGGCGGGGCTTTTTTCCCCTCCACTTTCTGGGGTATATATATATATATATAAAACTAGAGAAAGATAAACTCACAAAGCGCGCAGAAATAGTATAAGTAAAGAGTCGGATACACAGCAAGAACAATAACAAACAATGTTTACTTACGTAGCGGCAACGGGACTTGCCTTCATCAGAGTAAAGTTACATGATTTTGCTGTCGCAAACATTTCGACACATTTCTTATATAGGTTTGCATAAAACTGTAAGAAGGAGCGGAAAATGTTTCGGAAATGGAGAGTGGGCATACAGTCAGGCTACGCCTACGTCACAACATCAACAAACAAACAAAAAAAAGAAAAAAAGGGGGGGGGGGGAGCGAGAGAGAGAAAAAGGTGTCGTGTTAACAATGCAGCGTTCAAGGTTGCACCATGACGGGTCAACGTATGCCGCGCGGGCTGCAAGTTCAGACAATGGGGGAAACTGGACAACCGCGGTTTGAAAAGAAAGGGAAGAGTATACAGTAAGGTATTCAGTGGCTGGGGAGACTGGTTCAGGGGGAAGAGAAGAAGGGTGTGCCCCCCGCGGATGAAGAGAATAGAAAGGGGGCACAAAAGAGCATTTCACAGAAGCTAGCAATTGAATAGGAAATAGGTAGGGTCACAAAAGGTTAAACATGAATAGATCACAAAGAGTTAAACATTCTTAAGTGGTGGTGGGAACGAGGCCTCCTTCCCCAGGACAAATGGCATTGTTGAGCCGCATTAGGCTAATAAAGCTGCTGTATTAGGAGAGTTTTTGCGAATTCTGATGGCAAACTCGAGAGTAGGAATAATGAACATAGTTATAAAAATTATGAAGCAGCTAATTTTAATCGAGGGATAAGCACGTTAGTTTTCCGTAACTTTCATTAATGCCAAGTGTAGCTGACCCAAACTTATAAATGAGATAAGATTCCCGAACCTCGCGGTCGTGGTGCGAAGGAAAGAAAGAAAAGCCCACCCGGAGCCCCCAGGTGGGCTCCGAAACCACAACCTCCAGAATTCTGGTCTGGTGCGATAACCACAACGCTACCGGCGGGGCTATTTTTCCCTCCACTTTCGGGGGTATTTATGTAAATGTAATGTTTTGCTGTGCTCTCGATACTTTGTTATTCCCTTTACGTCGCTGGTCACACCTGTGGCTATCTGGAAATTGAGCTGTAAATATCGTACGCGTGTTAACAGATTTGACCTTTCTACAGCATGCTGCAGCCACGACTTTCGGTAAATACCTTTGCTTTTTTAGACGCATCCCTCCTCCTGCACTGCTACCCTCCGGGAACTATTTCTTTGGCTTCCATGTGGATAGTGCAATACAGGATTTAAAGGGTGTGTTTGCTTTTTTAGGTGTGCAAAAACTGCACGTCACAGTCACGACTTGTACAAATGGACAGGACGGGCGTAAGCTCACAACTAGCTTCATTGGAAAAATCAACATGAATATACATTATTTATTGCACTTGCACACGAATCCAGAGGTCGGCGAACTCACTCATGAGTCCACTCACTCAGACTCATTTGGACTCAAACTCACGCGTGAGTTTGAGTTTGAGTGAGCGCGAGGCTAGTCTGGCATGGTGAGTTTGAGCTTGAGTGAGTTTGAGCCGAGTGATCCCGACTGAGTTTGAGTCCGATTGAGTTTGAGTACGCCTGAGACCTAGTGAATTCTGAGTCCATTTTGAGTTCTGAGTACATTTTGAGTTTGAGTCCATTTTGAGTTCTGAGTACATTTTGAGTTTGAGTCCATTTTGAGTTCTGAGTGCATTTTGAGTTTGAGTCCATTTTGAGCTCGAGTACACTTCAGTTTGAATCCATTTTGAGTTCTGAGTACATTTTGAGTTTGAGTCCATCTTGAGTTTGAGTACATTTTGAGTTCTGAGTACAATTTGAGTTTGAGTCCATTTTGAGTTCTGAATACATTTTGAGTTTGAGTCCATTTTGAGTTTGAGTCCATTTTGAGTTCTGAGTACATTTTGAGTTTGAGTCCATTTTGAGTTCTGAGTACATTTTGAGTTTGAGTACATTTTGAGTTTGATGACATATTGAGTTTTGAGTGCATTTTGAGTTCTGAGTACATAGGAGTTTTGAGTCCATTTTGAGTTTGAGTACATATGAGTAGCCTTGTAGGCAGCTATGGTTGGCTGTTGAGTTTCATGCGTCACTGTGGGCTCGGAATTCAGGTTACCTGCGGGTACGGCACCAATCGCGATCTGCATGATCGGTTGGGAGGGAGGAGGTGTCTCATTTTTTTTTAGTTTCTTGTTGAATTTTCATGGCCATAAGCACTTGCTGTATACCTAATTTTCGCGGCTGGGCGCGTGAGTGATAATTGACTGGTGAGGTCATAAAAAAGAGTTGTCTTAACTTTTCCTCCTGACGGGTCCACTAAGAGCGTGGGAAATGGTGGTGGCGGCGCTGGCGTGCTGGTTGTTCGCCTGCTACTGTTAACAGCTTGATATACTAGGGGTGACAAAGGAAGAGGTGAGAGCCGGGGGGAAATGGGGGCGGGGGCTGTCCTTTCTGCTGTTTCAAATGAATTAGCTGAATTGACTGGGAGCGCCCCTTAAGACAGAATAATGACCACTTAGATTAGGTGAAAAGTAAAACTGATGAGGCTAAGGCGTGTAAGGTATCAAATGAAAGGTCCGGATTAACGGAATCAAGCGGGGTAAATAAAAAAATGCTTCCTGATTGTAGTCATCAGGCAGTCATAATGAGTCATAGATTGGGTTAAAATTCAAAATGACGCTGCGAGGGCATGTGGGGAATCAAATTCAAGGTCTCGATGTGGGGAATCATTCGGGAAGAAAATGAGTTATGGATATATCATGACGTAGTTATGGTAAGTCATAGATTCGGTTAAAATTCAAGTTCATGACGCTAGGGCGTGTGGTGTATCAAATTAAAGGTCTGCATGAGGGTAGTCACGTGCTTCCTGATATTATCATGACATAGTCAAAATGGGTCATAAATTAGGTTAAAATTCACAATGATGCCACTGGGTATCCGGGGCATCAAATTGAAGGTTCCGATAAAGGAAATCACGTGGGACAAAAATGTGGTAGGGCTATATCATGAGATAGTCATGGTTAGTCATTGATTGGTTTAATTTCAAATTGATTCCGCTAGGATGTGATGAGTATCAAATTAATGGTCTTGATGAGCGGAATCACGTGGGAGAAATACAAAAATGCTTCCTGGTTATAACCATTAGATTGTCATGGCGAGTCTTATATTGGGGTAAAATTCGAAGTAACCCCAATAGGGCGTGTAGGGTACCAAATTTACGGTCTTGACGAGGGGAATCACGTGGTAGAAATAAAAAAAGGCATGGTAGTTCGAATCATGAGATAGTCGTTATGAGTCATAGATTGGGTTAAATTCAAGGTGAGGCCGCTGAAGCATGTGGGGCGTCAAATTGAAGGTTCCAGTTAGGGGAATCACGTTGGACACCTAAATAATGCGTCCTGGTTACAGCCATGAGAGCCATGGTTATTTTGACTGGTATGAATTCCATATGACCCTGCTTGGGTGTGTGGGGTATCAAATTAAAGGTCTCGTCGAGGGGGATCACGTGGGACAAATATAAAAATGCTTTCTGGTTATAATTATGAGGATATAGCAAAATGTACACACTCTCACTCTCACTCACACTCTCACTCACACTCTCACTCTCACTCTCAGTCACACTCACACTCACACTCTCACTCACACTCACACTCTCACTCTCACTCTCACTCACGCTCTCACTCTCACTCTCACTCTCACACTCACACTCTCACTCTTACTCTCACTCACACTCACACTCACACTCTCACTCTCACTCACAGGCACACTCATACTCTCACTCTCACTCACACTCTCACTCTCACTCCACTCCCAGTCACGCTCTCACTCTCACTCTCACACTCACACTCACACTCACACTCTCACTCTCACTCACAGGCCCACTCATACTCTTACTCTCACTCACAGGCACACTCATACTCTCACTCTCACTCACACTCTCACTCTCACTCCACTCTCACTCACGCTCTCACTCTCACTCTCACACTCACACTCTCGCTCTCACTCTCACTCACAGGCATACTCATACTCTCACTCTCACTCATACTCTCACTCTCACTCTCACTCCACTCACACTCACTCTCTCACTCTCACTCTCACTCTCACACTCACACTCTCACTCTCATTCACAGGCACACTCATACTCTCACTCTCACTCTCACTCCACTCTCACTCACGCTCTCACTCTCACTCTCACAGTCACACTCACACTCTCACTCTCACTCACAGGCACACTCATACTCTCACTCTCACTCATACTTTCACTCTCACTCTCACTCTACTCACACTCTCACTCACACTCACACACACTCTCACTCTCACTCACGCTCTCACTCTCACACTCTCACTCTCACTCTTACTCTTCCTCTCACTCACACACTCACACTCTCACTCTCACTCACAGGCCCACTCATACTCTCACTCACACTCTCACTCTCACTCTACTTAAGCTCACACTCTCACTCTCACTCTCACTCACACTCTCACTCTCACTCACTCTCACTCACACTCACACTCAACTCACACCTCACTCACACACACACTCTCACTCTCACTCACACCCACACTCACACTCTCACTCTCACTCTCACTCACTCACTCTCACTCCCACTCTCAGTCACACACTCACACTCTCGTTCACACTCACACTCACACTCTCACTCTCACTCTCACTCACACTCTCACTCACACTCACTCTCACTCACACTCTCACTCTCACTCGCACTCTCACTCACACTCTCACTCTCACACTCACACTCACACTCTCACACTCTCACACTCACTTTCACTCTCACTCTCACTCTCTCACTGTCTCAATCTCTGTGAGGCCATTTGAGTTCTGAATTCATTTTGACGGCGCAGCCCATTTTGAGTTCCGAGTTCATTTTGAGTTTTGAGTACATTTTGAGTTTTGAGTTTATTTTGAGTTTTGAGTACATTTTGAGTTTGAGTACATTTTGAGTTTTGAGTACATTTTGAGTTTTGAGTTCACTTTGAGTTTGAGTACATTTTGAGTTTGAGTACATTTTGAGTTTTGAGTACATTTTGAGTTTTGAGTTCACTTTGAGTTTGAGTACATTTTGAGTTTTGAGTCCATTTTGAGTTTTGAGTCCATTTTGAGTTTGAGTACATTTTGAGTTTTGAGTTCATTTTGAGTTTGAGTACACTTTGAGTTTGAGTACATTTTGAGTTTTGAGTAAATTTTGAGTTTTGAGTCCATATTGATTTTGAGTACATTTTGAGTTTGAGTACATTTTGAGTTTTGATTACATTTTGAGTTTGAGTACATTTTGAGTTTGAGTACATTTTGAGTTTTGATTACATTTTGAGTTTGAGTACATTTTGAGTTGTGAGTACATTTTGAGTTCTGAGTCCGAATGAGTTCTGAGTTTTGCGCTCAATGTGAGTTTGAGTTTGAGTGAGCGCAGATGTGCTGCTCAGCATTGAGTCTGAGTTTGAGTGAGTGGAATTCGAAAAAAAAATTGTGAGTGAGTTTTAGTGAACCGCGCCAACTTTGCCGAGGTATACACGGATCAGTAGGTATTTTTTGTTTTCATTTTTTAATCAATGCACCATTCTGTTGAACAAAAAAACTCATTTCATAAAACGTAACAGAAGGCTCGCTCACACAATTTTCATGATTTTGACAGATAAAAAGGCGTCTATGAGCTCGCCGGTGACTCGTTCCTGGCTTCTCCTTAGCACATCTGTTTCATTCAATAGCGGCTGGCTGACATGGCTTGTCTCTACAGGCGAAGCAATGGGGTGGAACATCCACCATGGTTGGTTTTGCATTGAAAGCTGTTGTTCCCTCAAGAGGTCAATGACACCACGGCCGGTCTGGCCCGCATATACCTTCCCGCGTCTGAGCGGTGTGGAGCATACAACCACAGCAACTCATCGAATAATCTGTGCAGCATAATTCTATAGACATGCTGTGGTCTTGTCTGATCCTTTGAGGATCTTGGTGCACAAGCTAGCCAATTTGAGAGGGGCAGAAAACACTACCGGCCCTCCGTGCCTGTTGGCTTCATTTTGTATGTGCGTAACTCTCTGGATATAATGTAACACCCCTGGAGTTTTGCGGTCTTTTTGTCAGAAAAAACTGCTAATTACTAAAGGGACAGCCCTAAGTAAACCATTCAGAAGAAAAAGTGCTATGGATGTTGCTACAGTAACTCTCATGCACGAACAAACTGAACGGGGTTCCTTGCGGACTCATCTCCATTGTGGACAAGGCTCCCGTCATTCATTTCTAGGTGAACGTCTACGGTCGGAAAGAGCATTTTATTCCTTAGGCGGATGCTTTAAGCGTTTTGTTTGCTGTTCAGGTTGTTTTTGGTTTCCGCACGCTGCCAGCGCAGCACAAAATGTTTTTGGTTGTTCTTTTCACTGTGGTACATACAAACTGTGGGAATTGCCCAAGAATCCGGAGCTTTGAGGCGCATTCTGCCCACTTCACAAAATGAATGATAGTATGATTTGGAAACGGAAAAGTTCATTGATAAGGCGTGCCGCGTTACCCATGAACATGATGTCGCGTGAGAAGAACAGGCGCGCAGAAGCACGTAGAACCCTGATTCTAAGAAATCTCGTCTGTATGCTGACGTAACTTTGGCCGTAGGACGAAAAACAAATGTGAAGAGAGAGAGAGACGCATGCTAGGTGCAGCAGAAAAGCAGGTGGTGGAGGTAATTTGAGCGTAAAGGCAAAAACGTGAATGCGAGAAAAGCGGGGCGAGGCAGATCATGGAAGTCCTCATGTCAAAGCCTTGCCTGACGGTCTTTCTGCGTCTGTTCTGCAATTTTTCAGGAGATTGACCGGGCATTCGAGAGCTTTGCAACCTGCAACAAACGGAAGGAGGTCTTGGCGGCGGCGCGCACGCTGGCAAAGCTGTGCGCTTTGGTGCTGGCTTTTTACATGGTTTCCTGGGCGTTTGCCTTGGTTGGCCTGCACAGCATCGCCAGCCTCGGCAAGCTGCTTTTCGGCCTGTCCTTCGCTCGCCTCGTCTTCTGGAACTACACCCGCTATAGTGGCCGCATTAAAAACGTGCGCGCCGACATTGACACCATCAAGAGCATCTTTTTCGCCAGAGTAAGTGCTTGCCCTTTCACTTTGTCTTATCTTCCAGCGTGTCGTATGCCGGGCTCAATCAGCAGTAGCATCCGCTGGACACATGTAAATAATAAGATATGGGTATTTACATTCTCATCCTAATTGTGACGCATTTTACTCCCACAGGAAGATAAATATTGGAAGAAAAGGAGGTAAAATACAGTGCACAAAACACGTTTTCTCATGTGGTCCTACACTGCATTAAAAAGTTTTTGTCGCAACACACACAGACACACGCACACGCACACACACACGCTACAAGCACGCACACTTATATTATTGTATATCTATAGTATATGTAAAGAGGTGGATACAAAGCAAGAACAATAACAAAGAATGTTTAGTCACTTAGCAGCGATGGAACTAACTTAATCAGAGTACAGTTACATGATAGTGCTGCCCATGGCAGCAACATCAGTAATTGTATTCTAATGAAGGCAAGTCCCATTGAAATTAATATATATATATATATATATATATATATATATATATATACATTAATATATATATATATATAGCAGAACAGAAAGATACGGGACGAGGGACACCGTAAATATGCATATCAAGGTTGCAGTCGTCATTGCCAGTGCTATTCGGCTTTTTTCCGAAATATTTAATAGGGCCGAATGACGTGTGTTTGTCACGTTTCTTTGATACATTGATAAATAAGCGAAAATATAAGTCGAGAAAAAATCCGCCGTTTTTCCGGGAGCGGGACTCGAGCCCACATCTCCGCATAACCGGTGCGGTGCGTTCGCCATTACGCTATCCCGCAGCGGCTTCTCTCTCGACTTTACCGGGGGGGTTTATATCTACAAGTGCTCTGAGGCCGGTCAACTAGCGCCGCCCCTCGACCACCGCGGGAGACGTAGAACGTCTTCCTTCCCAGCGGCCGCCGTGGTCGGAGGTCGGGGTTAGCAATTGGCATTTCCGAACTGTTGGAGCCAGTGCCTCGTAATGCATGTAGCAGAACAGAAAGATACGGGACGAGTGACACCGTAAATATACATATCAAGGTTGCAGTCGTCATTGCCAGTGCTATTCGGCTTTTTTCCGAAATATTTATTAGGGCCGAATAACGGGTGTTTGTCACGTTTCTTTGATACATTGATAAGTAAGCGAAAATATAGGTCGAGAAAAAATCCGCCGTTTTTCCGGGAGCGGGACTCGAACCAACATCTCCGCATAACCGGTGCGGTGCTTTCGCCATGACGCTATCCCTATATATATATATATATATATATATATATATATATATATATATATATATATATATATATATATATATATATATATATATATATATATATACATAGAAGCTTTTTAGAACTCGGCAAAGAGGTGACTCAGATTTTAGGTGTATGATATCAGCAAGTTGTCTTTTTTAACCGTTTTGAAGGACCGTCTTCACGAAGAGCGTATAGAAGCAAGCGCAGACTTTTACTTTTAGTTCGCTGATCTTGAAATTGCTGCACATGTTTTACTGGAAATATAAATAATTTATGTTCGTCTTATTAGACACCTAAGCTAGAGATCTAAGCTATGGTTTAGCTTTCAAGTGCAATTGAAGGCATTGTAGTCATATTTTATTCGTTGGTATTTTTACCTTTGTCCTTCGCTCACGAACGTGAGCTTAAAGAGGGAAGTAATGTTGTTTTAAATTTTTTGTGCACCTGAACAATCCCCACTGGCGTTCAAATAGTCGGCCCACTAAGCGAGTTTAAGTGCAGCACTTTCGTAATAACCTACTGATGCAATTGCAATTGATGTGGAATGTGAGTGGTAAAAACGTGTGCTGAAGCTGAAAAAACAAGATAAAAAGAAAGACATGCGCCCCTTCCTCTATTAGAAAAGTCTCAAGCTGTCACTGCTGTTCGGTCTTCAGGACACGTGTTCTTGACCTTCAGGCCGTCAGCTCGTCAGCTTGCACACCCGCTACTTGAGTGAACGGTAACGGAGAGACATACGGTAGTATGGGCATTCCCACATGCGTGGGTACGTCATCCAGGGAATCTGATGAGACTGGAGTTGTAGGATTATTGGATGTGATAAGTGGTACGTAGAACGGTGCTAAATGAAGTTTGAGTTTGGAGACTGCGCCAGAAGGCGGCATCTTGAGTGTTCAGATACGGGTGACTCTGACATTTGTGGTGGCCGAGGCCACAGTAGTGGTAGGTAGACTCATTTCAGCAAAGTTAAATGTATGACATCACAGGGAGATAGACTTAGTCATTTCCTGTAGGCGATAATTCAAGGAAATGACATCGCGGGTAGCGCATTTGACATTTGACAAATGACATCGCGGGTAACGACTCATTATTTGCAAGGCGTGTCCCGCAGACTATATGATTTGACTATATGCGGAGAGAGCGACGGAACGGTTTGAAAAAGCTTGATGGCTAGGGAAGCATCCCGAAGCTATCATGGCGGACCTGTTTCCAGGTGTCTGTGCGAGGTTTCAAACTTTTCGTCGGGAGATCTGCCATATAGGTTCCAGTCTTCTCGCACTCCTCCATCATAACGTTCTAGAGTACCTCTATACAAAATTTGAACGTACTTTCCCCTAGAATTTTATAAATATCAACGTTTTTTTCGGCGTGCAAGATGGCCGCTTAGAGGTAGGTGTTACGGCAAGTTGAACAAATCTAGCTAACTTCGCCGTCAGGGTGGCCACTCGAATGCCATTCTCGAGTTATCGCGGGGCTGTTCCGATGGTTTTCAAGTTAAAGCAACTCTCTAGGCGCATTTTTAGTAAAGTTACGGGCGAAAACTCTAATCTAAACAAAATACTCACCGTAGCCGCCCTATTTGCTGCAGCGGCCTTCGCAACATCGCAAAATCAGGAAGTAATTCACCCAACGTGGCTTTGAACAGTTGAAATAGGCTAACCCTTCCGCTGCATCCGATAGGCACTTAGAAAGAAAGAAAGGCTGAAATATTACAGCGCTTGTCGATAGTCTAAGTAAACAAACCGTAGTAGGCACTAGCGTAACCAGCCGAGCAGTAGTATTTAATTCGCAAAGATCACTATTCGTTAGGTAAGGTAAAAGGATTGTTTGAAAGGCTAAAGACCTTCCGCAACATCAGACACTGACCAACGAAGCGGAAGAACTCTAAATAGCTTCAGTGCTATGCCGAAACTGCCGTGATCATACCGATCTGGGTGTACGGAGGCGATCAAGGTGACACAGGCAACACGGCTACAATTTGAATACTTGGACATCCTCTGGGGGCACAACTAAGTACTACATCCACTTGCAGTAACCAACCGAGCAAGGGCTACCTGGATATCTAACTGGCTTTTATGTAAAAAATACGGGAATAGAATTTCTGAAAACCTGCCATGTCCCAAGGACTTCAGGCTTTAGCAAGCACAGGGGTACCTAATTTTCGTGCAGGCCTTCCAAAAGGCCACGGTTATTGGGGTAACCTGTTTTACAGCATAGAATAGTGTTCTGATGGCGTGGAAGCACTCTAATACACCTTCAGAGGTCTTCTTTGGCCAGCTGTGCTTCAAACTATCCATGTTTTGTAGCCATACACTTCAGCACAGCATTGAATCGTTTTTCGAACGGCCAGATGTCAGCGGAGTTTCCTGCTGTAAAACAGCGCCTCAGTTTACTGCTTCGCAACCACGGGTATTAAAGAATTGCCTCAAATCCACGCTGTCAAGATGGTAGACAAAGTGATTTTCAATTGTAATAACATGTTGTGACAGGCAAGGTAAAAAATTGTATTGCATGTAATGTGAAAACACCGTTATTTACAAAATGGTAGCGGTGACAATCCATAATACACCAACGTAAACTACAAATATGGGCTGTGGAGCGGAAGAGTTTTATTTACACCTTCCGATGGGCACATCTTGAGAAAGAACGCCGCTGTATAGAAATAAAACATGGGAGTAGGAATTGTAAGAAAGAGGTTAGCAATGGCAGCAAGGGTAATAGCTGAGTGACTCCACAAGGTGACCACCTCACATTTGAGCCGACTAGCTGTTGTTTTTCAGGAGGCGAAAAACCAGAAAAGCTGACGCCTGAAAGATTTCCTCGCATTGAATACAATATCCGCTGATGTAAACGATTCTGCACCACTCCACTAGCCCGCTTCTTAGAGTTAGGGCAGCACCTATCTGAACTTTTGAAGTATAAAATTATACAATCATACCTTTCAACCTCTAAGTGTTGACTTGTATTCCACTATTTGTAACAATTCAAACCAGAAAACATTCATTCTGCACCTGTGCATCTTGCTCATATCAGGATGGGTGGGGATTATTTTTTGTGATTGCTACTGGTTCGGCCCAAATTAGGCAGTAAATCTGCAATGCCAACCTTTCTGTTCTTACTAACGCAGTCTCCTGAGAGTGACTGGCATTGAATGAAAAGCGTTGTGAAAAAGTTTGGCTTTTGACGTGCTGATCCCGTCAGCGGCATGCTCCAGGAAATTTGTGCCAGAAAGAGGTGTGCGATAGAAGGTCTTTTGGCGGATCAAAGACATAAATAAAGAACGGTAAATTTTTGAGTCTACATATTTTCTGTTGAATGCGAGAATCCGAACTGCGCGTTGGAATTCTGCTTATGCCCACGTACTTCGGACATCGGTTTCTGAAGTTAAGGAGGTTTTTACTCATGTTTGTGTTGCACTAGCCTCGAGCCCACGCAAAGTACGGAAAATGTTAAACCTTAATAAAAATGGATAAAGAAGTACAGCAAAAAGTCCTAAACAAACAGGAACATATAAAACATATATCCCTCTGCTTCACGCTATAATATACAAATGGCGGCTCCACTCCTGGCCTGCTCATTTTTTAGAGTGGGAAAACCAAAACGCAGGGTTTTAAATTATATCTCCCACAGTAGAATTCCCCGGTGATTTACTCTAATAAACGAACGCGAGTGGGACAAGCCTCGTTTGCAAGTTGTTGCAGCTAGAATAACTAAGGCCTTGCCACAAACTATGCAATCTGTTTGTTTAGTGTTTTGTTTTTAGCGTCCGGCAGCACCAAGCTGTGTTATCTCTGCTTCAACCGAAGTGGTTGTCGTGTTCATTTCTTTTGTATGCCGCACGGGCTATCTTATTTCGTAGTGATCAAGTGTAGCGCAGCAGAAACACAAGGGACAGAAAGAATACACACGGACGAGCCGTCCTGTCCCGTCCCGTGTGTTTCTGCTGCGCTACATTTGATCACTATGAACTACCAACTAGCCCAGTCTACAGCTTTACTTAGTTATGTTATTTCATTGGCAGGGTGTTTCACTCTGACGTCACCAGCTAGAATACTCTTCTTTGATCTCCATTATTCTGGTTTTAATTCGATGGTTCGAGTAACAATCACTCCGAAAGATAAATGCCCGCCAAGCAGACACCACGCCATTGGATTCGGTGGCACTCACCTGCGCACGTCATTTTGTTGACTGCTGCTTCGCTGCCTTCGCTTCCCTAACAACTAAGAAAATACTTTGAGTTGTTAGGGGAGTACAAGTTGCTGCTATAAACATATTTTTCCTTCAACGCAGGTGCGTTGTCTTTGGCTACGTGACAATACTTTTTTGTTTGATTAGAGCTTATTCGTAATATTTGGTCGAAACTAATCTGCGAGCCGTCAGGATAGAAGTACGAGCAGCGATAATTCTGACAGCCGCTTTCAGGGTATCACTACGCAAGCAGCATTCAAGGAATCGGGCGTTCTCAGCGAGAAATTAGCGGTTAAAAGGCGTGTGGCGACGACCTGAAGCATGCAAGCGGGATGTCTGGTTAATTCTATTGGGTAGCTCTATATTCAAACCTACCGTTAATGGAGAATGAGATCTCTCAATTGAAAGAGGCCGCGTAAAATAGGTGATAGGAAATGGTAGCCGTAGTTTGCAGTGACTGCTGGAGATAAAAATATTCTCCGGTAGCTTCGCAATGAATTGAACAATTCTCCGAGTCGATTACCATTTGTTAAAATTTGCAGCAGCCATTTACTTTTGCTGCCGTTAATTAAATCTTAAAAAGTCTTCGCATTTGCACGTGGCGCTAGAAGCTGCATGCTGTGCACTGCTGGTGGCTGACCAAGTTCCTCATATAAAATTTAAAGCGGCGGCGGGTTGTTTTTCTTGCAGCTGCAGGAGCATTTATACGAGTCAGCGATGCGGGATCCCGCTGTGCTGCCACACCTGACAGAGGACGAAGATGAAGCCAGGAGGCCACCACCAAACTTTCGCTCCAACGCCAGTTGATCGGGAAATGCCCAGACACACTGCCGAAGTACCGTGTACTAGGCGTATCCATTTCTGTTTGTTTTACTATTGTAGAGGAATAAAAGAGGACGTGACCTTGCTACCTTGCTACCTTGCTACCTTGCTGTCCTTACAAATTAAAGACGTTCCGCTCAACGTGAAAGTTGTCGGAAGTGCAGAGGAGTGATTGGCTATGACGGGCTGTAATTCTTTCTCTGCTACCACCCATCATGCTCTTCGCCTCCCGGTCTGACTCCTCTCTGGGTGAATTGAACGGAGGTTTGTGCCATGCAATTCAAATCTCTTGCCTTCGCTGTGCTGACGCACCCTTGCCTGGAACAGCGCGAACGGGAGTTCTGTTCTTTTGGTGCTTGCTTTCATCCCGCACGAGCTCGCGCCTTTCTGCGTAGTTTGGAACACGTCTTTTCTGGCGGCCACTTTTTTTTGCCTTACTGTCACAAAAACCACCCAACGGGCATTCCTAATTAATTCGACACGGGTGCTGCCGGTTATATACACAAATTTTGCCGCAATTGTATTAGTAGTTTTCTTTGCGCTAAACAACGCCGGGATGTTACACAAGCGCCAGCAGTTCAGTAGCATGGAGCGGTTATGTTTATATAAACCGCTTGCTTTTTAAAGCCTCTGTTGTCCGATACGCTGTAACGCCGTGAGGCTCTACTTCAGTCCTTTATCTTGCTGCGCCGCCTGATTTAGGCAGTCGCTAGACATTGCGAAGGCGAACGAGCTACGACTACAAGACGAGCTCCTAAAGTGCTCTGCACTTACAAATTTCGGCAAGTACCTACTAGCTTGTTGATTTGGCTTTTGGGGGTCAACCCGCTTGTAAAAATACCGGGAAACATGCAATTATGTTCAAACAAACTAAACCCCCGCGATACCACACCTCTTTTGGTGTGGGCATGATCACATGCAGCGTTGAATTTTTTCTTCCGGATGACGGCAGCCATGTTTAACTTTGGGAATATCACGCTTGTTTACGCTGCTCCCAGCTGTCAGCATGTGAAATTACGCATACAGATTAAGGCGAGGAGCCTGTGAACGGTAAGTCACGATCTGATGCTTTGCTATCATTACTTCATCTCGGCGCTCGTGATCACTCTTCCAGTGAGTAAACCACCTATTTTCTCAAAGCTGTAGGCAATCAAAATGATGTTCAGAGAAGGCGCCTGTGAACGGTATGATTAGGTTACTATCTTATGTTCGACATTGTATAGTCTCCAGTCTCCAGTTTTCTTTTCACGCGCGTAAGTCACCTGCATTCCCCAGCTATACCGTAGTAAAGTGGCTGCCTCTCCAAGCTATAAACACTCGAAATAACACCTAATGACTTTAACGAGGTCTGTGTAAAAGGCGTAAGTTACAATCTGATGCTTACGTCCTCTTTTTCTTCATTGTGGGATCCGGTTTTCTTTTCACATGAGTGAATGAACTCGTTTTTCAAGATCCCACCACTTGCTGCAAGTTTTCGCTGCAATTATGAGTTTTTACAGCGGAGCAATTTAAGCTTTTATTTTCGCCTTGGAAACCATCATCATCGGCGAAGTGGACAGGGTGAAAAAGCTAGCCCAAAAAGTGTGAGGTAAGGTGGCGATGAGTCAAGCAGCCAACGAGCGGGCTTTGGCAGTCACGCTCAAAAGAAAAAATGTGGTTAGAAAGGTCCTTTGAATTGAACTCGCGACCTTAACTTCTTGAAACTAGTATCCTAATCACCGGGCCACCGCAAAGACACGAGAGGTATCAGGATAGCAGCGATGGGGAGCAGTAACATGTGCAGCCATTGGAAAGAACAAAAGGCTGTGTTGGCGTTCAGGCCGCAATATTTACAAAAAGAAAGCCCTCATAAGAATTGGCACGAGTATTGGAGCCAAATGGTTTTTTTGTAGTGGAAATATAAAAGTGAAAACTAATTTGGGTGCCCATAGGGTGCAAAAACTATTTCATCTCGCCTAACCAGGCAGCCTCATTGCTAGATAAGGAAAATGCACACGTGTGTTTTGGAGGTTGGAAGTATATTATAAAAGAACGAAAAAAAGCAATAACTTAACCCTCAAAATTAGGCACAACAAAAAAAATTCACAGCATATCCACGGGGTGAATGATGATGAGTGGGCGAAGCTCCTGAGGGGAAATCATCGGTAAAACCGTGACTCTTCAGTGAAAGTTCGCCCACTACATCCATGTCCGAACGTTACGTCTAGAAAGTCTCGCTTAAACCGCGCGTCGGCGTTGTGTTGCTGAGCCCAAGGACGTGGGTTCGATTTCGGCCGTGGTGGGTTCTCTTCACATGGAGGCGTAGGCGCACGTTAAAGATCCCCATGTGGTTAACGTTAATCCGGAGCCCTCCACTACGGCGCGCCTCACAGCTTCGGCGCACTAAACCCCGTAATTTTTAATGAGTAAGAACAGGTCTTAGAACACACCACCCAAAAGTGGTGAAATAAGCGAAAACGAAATACAAGTGCACAAAAAGAAAGAGAATAAAAAACCACGCAGAAGAAAAAAATACTCGGATTTGGCTCTGGCTTTGCGCGACTGTTCGTGCGGTGACATCAGATTACTGATGAGATGTTCCACGGCGACGCAGCCAGAAACTATGGCTTATTGTTGTTTCTGTAGGTGACACCACCGGTCTTAATACGCAAACCTTCGCATATCGTGGGCAATCCGAAATGTTCTTTCTTTGCGTTTTTTCTCTGCCCATTTGCTCCGAAACAAAGTGGCACGCGAACTGTCGTCAAGGCGCCGCTTAACAGCCCACGCAGGAGTGCTCTGGCTCCGAGTCTCTGCACTCCGTATCACGCCGGATAAAAACCTTGCAACGGAAATTCATTAGCGTCGACAAGCACCGCGAGGGCAGCGTGCAGACACAATGGCAGCACGGCAGCCTACGTTACGTTTTGATCTTCGCGCGGCGCTGAAGATACCGTAAATTGATAAGTCGATATCCGCCAGCTACGGGCCGATAAGGCAGCCGATCGGAAAAGCGCTCAAGAGCGGGTGAGGTGTCCCTCATGGTGCGCCGAATAGAGAAGAGAAAAGCGACGTCTCTGTTTAGATGGCGGTTCTAGATTTTCTCGGTGTGAAGACCGATTTGGGGAAACTGAACACATAGGAAGGGCCGTGCAGACCCGTTCTGCGAAGTCAGAATTGTAATGATACAGAACCCTCTTCCTCCCTCCATTTCACTCGAACTCAACAACTCCTTTTTCCCTTGCTTGCGTTCCTGTCACAACCTGACAACCTTTCCTGATTGCTGTTATCAAAGTTTAGATACCGCCCCAGTCGCGGTGTTACAAAAGCCGGCGGTAGTGTCCCCCTTCACCCCCACAGCCACGGTGCTATTAATATCACCCTTCGGTTGATATCACAAAACCGCCTGAGCTCAGCCACTCTTTTTCACAGTCAACGTAATGCAGTGCTGTGAGCTCTCCTTCTTGTACGCAGAGGAGAGCTGGGAACATGAACGAAAGCTCGTCGGGGCGTGGAATGGCAGGGTAAGACTAGTTCTCTCGTTATGGCTGTAGTTCAGCAGCTTGGGAATTTCTTCCTTGAGGTGTACCGAATTATTTGATTGTGTTTCAGTGCCGCGTCTTTTGCCCGCTCTTATACCATCCGCTTGAAGCATGCACTGGAAAAAAGAACTGTAAATTCTTTTTCGACAAAACGCATAACCATGCATATTTACTTCCATCAGCACGTATTAATTTCTGTAGTAAGGTTTACACTGAGAAGCGCCGTCAGGATACAACTTCCCGGCGTTTTTTGTTACCGTGCGCATGAAATTGGATACGCAACAATGCTGAGACGAAGGATGAAGACGGGGAAGGGGCTGCGTGGGCAAGTGGGTTTCACAGGGGAAAGGATTGGCGTGACTGGCGTGGTTTCTCCACACGACTCTTTGGTATAGCCCAGTTGTGTGCGCGTAGTGGTCTCATAAATTACGCATGTCCGTGGCAAAAAAGTCCGAAGTGGTAAGCAGTCAGCAGAGCTTTGTAGGTTTGGTAAATAGCGCGGCTAAAGGACCCATATTTCTATACTCCAATGGCCGATTGACGCAATGACTGACGCTTCAACGCCTTTCCAAAACTGCTGACCTTTTGAAATTTTGGTTGAACATTCCTGTCTTGGCGAAGGTCCTACACAATGTGGGATGTGTTGTAATCAAACGTAAAAGTGAAAAGGGTAAAAACGTGTTTTAACAAATTACAGATTATCACGCAGGTTCATTGTTACATGGAACTACTTTCTGGGATATTGGTAGCTCGTAGAAATGCTTACAAATAAATTTGGGACACCATCCTAGCCAACCCTTAACAAGGATAACCAGGAAGGGGGTGTATCTCATGTGCTATTACGGACTCGTCAATATGAGTTAGGCCTGTTGAGATGTCAACCTGCGTTGGCTGGCGAACTAAACTAGCACAAATGGCCAACGTATATTCAGGAATTTACCCATCGTAATGTCTCAAACGGCGGAGAATGACATTTATATTTTTACGTATGAAATGCACTGAAGGAGCGTGGCCTTTTTTGTCATTTTACTGACTGCAATCCACGAACAATTTATCACCTCTTGGAGGACGTGTTTACTCAATCGCATACGGCCTCTCCACTGCTCCCATTTAAATCCGGCTCCACCATTCTACAATGCACAACTCCATGACTCAAAAGTCCATGTCAAGCCCAATAACAAAAAAATCGAGATTGTCTTTTCAACTTCAACATAAAAAACGAGGAAAGCTGGAGGGGAAGTGGCTAGAAAAGGGAGGGAGTGGCATACATGATGCACTTGCGGAAGCTGGTTCGGATTGTTCTTTTGTTGTTGGTGCAGCCGAATAACAGTGTTTTAAACGCGAAAAATGTGTGTGAAAATCCCGAGATGTTTCGAACTACTTTCCTAAAAGCAATTGTTTTGTTGTGTCACAGCAGGCGGCAGTTCAGATACAAAATAATGTGGTTGTTGCTTAAGAAAGTTGTGATGTCATCCTCCTTAAAATATCCAGAAACCAGGGCAGCTGGGCAACAAGATATTCCTTCAATGTTATACAAAGGCATAACTTATTTCTTGAACGGTTTAGTTTCATAATAATACGAATAGAGTGATGAAGCCGATTGGTGTAAAACGTTTATTTCTGGTGTTTTAAGGATTTTAGATAGCCTGTAAAAGCCTGGTAACAGTGCCAGTGTGCTAAAAAACGTGAAAGTTCCCAAGGACGGGACAAGCAGGCACTGCCTCGCCCAAATCCTGGATATTGTAGTGGTGTGTATATTGCACACCTCGGCTATGAGACGCGCCGTATTGGGGGGCGACGATTACCTTAAAGGGGTCCTGAAATGCCTTCCGCCGATGCATGGATGTACATGTAACCAAATAAAGCAATGTATTAGCAATCTCCTCCTGCAAGAATTTTGTTAAAGCGATGAGTATTAGCTGAGAAATCGTAAATCAAAAACCGCGAATTATCGTCGCGCCGTATTTCCTCCTCCTTTCAACTGTTTCTTCGCTGTTGGCCTCCCCTCCCATGATGCTCCGTTCCTCAGCGGTGACGTACTTCCGCTATTGCGCTCCCACAGACTGCCGTCTGCTACGGGCCAGCTCTTTCGGCTTTTTCATCTCTGTAGACACCATGGACACAGGCTGGAAAAGCGAACGAATGACCTGGCCGCATGTGTGCGGCCTGGCCTTGCCCTTTCGCGGTGTACGTAGCTGCAGGGCTGCAGTTGGTATCGGCGGCGAACTCGCAGCCGCGTTGGGAGAATCGTGCGCTCGTTCCCTTTGGTGCACCGCGCACTGTTTATCCAAAAAGCGCGGTCTCAGATGTGACCCCGCTGGTGCCGGGTGTTATTTTGCGGTGGTTGTAATTCCTACTACCGGCGGCATGTGAAAAAAGACATTTTCAACCGACACAGAACCCGTGCACAAAACGCGCCGGATCGGATCGCTTTATCAGCGGCGATGAACGTGAAGGCGAAGAGCAAACCAACGCTGCACTCGATCAGCGAGAACCCGTGTTCTGACAAGCTGCACCCATGTGTTGCATTCAACACTGACGAGAAAGCGTTTGTTTGCACTTGTTTGGATAGTCGTAAAATGTCCAAACACTCCGGCACTCCGCTAGCAGATCAGCCGGCGAGACATTTCGGAAAACATTTGACAGATGGCGCCGTATGCATTAGTGTGTCGCTACGCAAAACTGATGAGACGCTCTCCTAAAACTTCCATCGCGGTGTCACGTAGCGGGACGCAAAAATTTAGCGTTTAGCGTATGCAAAGGCCACAAACGCTGTACTAAAACTCTATTAGCAGCAAAATAGCGTGCGTATGTGAAACCGCTTGCGTTTACAAAGCTGCACGCCGAGCGCGTACGTTTCAAACCTAGTGACATCGTTTAAATACACTGGCAAGCACAGTGTAACGTAGTCAGATATCAACCGTATGCTCAGGCGACAAGCAAGAGCTTGTTTTATGTGGGGCGGAGATTGCGCATAAAGGCCCGTTCGCACTTGCGACGAAAGCGAGTGAGAGCGGCAGGAATTCCGTCGCTTTGTCGCGCGACGATCGTTTTTGTCGAATGGTCGGGACAAATTTTGGTTGCGCGACAGAATTCCCGTCGCTTTCGCTCGCTTTCGTCGCAAGCGGGAATGGAAAGTTCTGCCGCTGCCGTCTGCTACGCAGCTCGGAGGTAACCGCACGACCTGCTCGGGCCGGATGAACGCGCACACCGCACACTCCCGCACGGCAGCGCCCCAAGCGGCAGACGGCCGCGTACATCGCTCCCGGCGCCCGCATGGAGCCCGCCCTCGGCACACTAGCCAGTATATTTCAGGCACTATAATGGAGGAAAGATTTTTTGCTTCCGATGAACCTAGTTCTTTGCCCCTGTGCTTTTAAATACGTGAAGTGGTTAGCACGTCGTCCTCACGCAGCTCTGTATCGTCGTAGCATCGCTGATTGTCCGAACGAAGCTTGCAGCTAAGCCAATGCAGCGATCGAAGCTGTGTGTGTGTGTGTGCATCGCCTCCTGTGTGTTGTGGACGCGTTCGTTTCGCGATGAAATGCGACATTGTACTTCTGCGGGTGGATAGTGCTTCCCATGGTCTGGATTATCTTTCTCGAACGACGTACCACTCAACCTCGCATGGGGTATGTGCAGTGTGCCTGGCTAAAAGCCTTCTCGCTTGCGCGCCAGAGTTGTGACTTGCTGCTCGTCCCCGCAAACCGGGTGTGAGGTGAGTGCCGTATTTACGACGGGCAGGAGGAGGCAACTCATCGTCTGTCAATCGCGGTTCAGACTTGCAACGCATGTTGTGACGTTGCGTTCGTTCGAAACGCATCTCTGGATTGTTTTGAAGTTGAATAAAATGTACGCGTCAAACCCGGGCATTCGGCTCAGGGCGTTCTCTGCGATTGAACCAAAGAAGTGCCACGGGACTTTCTTTATGGTACGTACTCACGTAAGATAAAATCCACGTCGTGTTATGGCCGTGTTGCATTCAATACAAACGGTTAAGCGTTTGTTTACACTTGTTTCGTTTGTCGTAAAATGTCAAAGCACTCCGGCACTCCGCTGGCAGATCAGCCGGCGAGCCGACGCTGAGCAGACGACTCATCTCTTTGCCGGAAGTTCGTGAAAAAGCCGCCCAATAGCAGGATGTCTAGCTCATGACGAACATCTGGGAATCGATGATGTAGACATGTGAAGATGGCGGCGTCCAAAAACACGAAGGAAAGGGTGAGAAAAAAAGCGACAAACTTTGCAACAAAAGTGTGAGCTTTCCGCTGCGCGTAAAAGAGTAATACTTGGCACAGGTGACGTTGGCGACCCAATCTAGCGATTGCGCTAGTTCATTTAGTGTGCTCAAAATGCCTTTCAGGGCCCCTTTAAAGGGGCACTGACACAAAATTTTGAAGGCGAGATAACTTCGGAGATAGATTGGTGGGAACACATATACATCATCTGCAAAATATCAGCGGTGAATACAGCCTAGAACATATTTAAAATCAATTTTGAAGTGCGCGAAACGCAACCGAGCGGCCAGCAGAGGACCACGCGCAAGTGTAAATAAACAACATCCAAACACGTCACGAGTTTGTGTTTGCCGCTTCCGCACTACCGGCGTTTTACGCGAGCTCGCCTGGCTCGCCGCTCCAATCGGAGGGCCGGAGGGCGGAGCTTCTGCTCTCGAGAACGAACGAACCGATCGTTGGCGGCGGAGGCGCCGTGATTTCGTCAGCTAATCGGGCAGCTGGCCGCGACCAAAGTTCTACAGCGATTCCAGGCACTCTGTTTCTATTACTGTTTATTACCATTGGATGCGAAAACGCGCCGGAGGCACGAAAAGCCCACTGAGCTAGCCGCACGGTCGCTGTGCAGGCGGCGGCCACGGCCGCGAAGTGGCCCAGGCCGGCGCAGGTAGCGCGAGTGATAGCTTGTTACCGCTGCACAAAATTGTCCCCAAGTCCCGAGCATGGTGGCTTACATGAGAAAGGAGTTAATGATGCCATGGCGGGTTGCATTAAAAATTGTCATCTGCACCGCTTACGAGAGCGGCACTCGAATATCCGCCGCAGTGCTAAGCCGAACACATCTGTAGGCGGACCTGTAGGCAGACCGGCCGGCTGCTCCCAGCGCGCGTCTTGCCACCCACCGTCTCGAGCGTCGCGCGTCGCTCGTTAGCCGCGGTAGCATTTGCACTCGCAGCGCCTGCGTCACATCCACGGTCGCTTTTTAATTAGGCGCCTCACGAGATCAGTACGGGGGGGCATTCGCAGAAACTGCCGTCGATGCGGATTCGACAGTGCTACGGCGGCTCTGCTCTGTAACCACTGTAACTGTGATATCCCTCCGACGGTCACGTGGTCAGCTTTGTTCACACAAAATCCACAAAATCCATTGTTTCGCGGCACTCGCTGAAACCGAAACTGCGACTGGCCGCATTGAAAATGCCTCTAATTAAACAACCGTTGCACGCTGAAGCAAATGAGGTTTCTACAGGTTATAAGTAGGTCACTAGCTACTTATCGCAACAAAAAAAACAAGATGCAAAATTTTTGTGTCAGTGCCCCTTTAAACATCAGCCTGGAATAATTGTTTAATTTGCCGAGACAACTCATCTGGTACTGGCGTCTTGGTTACTTGGATGAACAGACACATGTAATACTTTAGTACTCAAGAGTCTTTGAAGACATACAAGAGCCCAGATATCTGCAAAACAAGGAACATTACCTTTTTTTACTTGAACTTTAGTAAGGCTCAGTTAAAATGTTTTGCAAGGAAATACTGTTTCTGTTCATGACCTTGCCCGTCGTAAATGGCGACTGTAGCTTAGAAATGTTTTAACAGTGGGATAATTGCCCATAACGACAAATGCATGCAAATCCTAGCCACAATGAACAACCCAGATCCGTAAGTATACTACTTGCGCATCAGCACAGTACGGACTGTTACAGGGCCCGACGGTTTGTTTTATATAAATATTTGAAGAACGCTCATTTATTGTCGTAACATGGACTAGAGCTTCGTTGAAAAATGGCGTGTCACTGCGTGCACACGAGGTACGTGTAGTAAAACATATCTGACATTGCAAAACATTTAATGTTTTTATTTGGGACGCACGAAAAGGCCGCTCAAACTGTGCCAGATGCATTACGTATAAGTTAAAAGTTACCTGAACAGAACCCTAAATCAGTCCACCTTAAAGTGACAGACAACCGATTTTTGTCGAGTATATTTTCTCTATCCCAAATGAAAGAGCATCACTTCAACCCGAAACTGTTTTGCTAATAGCGCCCTAAAACTTCTTAAATTGGAATTTTTACATTACTAGCCATACGTGTGCTGCAAAGAGGAATGCAGGCAACAGTGACAGTGAGCGATGCTGGAACGTACATTTCACTGTACGTGGGATTAAAAGAGGTATTTGAAAACTTCTCCCAGGCTAAAACAGCAATAATGTGCAGTCTTTCCTCTTCCTTTATCCGGTTTTTGAATTTCGCATTCAAACCGACGGAGTTGTTCGGACACGTACGGTAGTGCCACCTTTTGACGCTACATGGCGCCACTTTTCAGTCTTCAGAAACTTCAGCGACAAATTCAAATCATTTACGCCTGCTTATTTGGAAATTTCTTGTGCTTCCCAATTACATAAAACACTGGCTTTCATGTGACCTAGAGGACGCACAAAAATCGGTTGTCTATCCCTTTAAACACAGCGATGTACTAAAATCTGTTGTGTATCCCTTTAAATAGAGTGATGTTCTAGCTTAGAAACTGTACTCTTGTACCATTGGTATTTTGCCGTGCCCAGGTACGCGGATTCGAGAGAAGTGACCAGAGGCCGGGCAGTGCGGATTGTCGTTCCCCAGAAAGACGGTGGCTTCTGGTTCGATGAAAAGAAACTGACAAGCATTTTACGTGCCAGCGGTGCGCTGGATAAGCCCTTGGTTGTGGTTTCAGTGGCTGGTGCTTTCCGCACGGGCAAGTCCTTTCTGTTGAACTTTTTCATCCGCTACATGCGCAACAAAGGGCGGGGAGATTGGGTAGGCGAAGCCGGTGCTCCTCTAGAAGGCTTTTCCTGGCGTGGTGGCTCTGAGAGGCACACCACAGGCATCCTGGTCTGGAGCGAGGTGTTTCTGGTTCGTACGCTGTTTCTCACACATTTACGTTGTTTCTGACTTATAGCACTTTTGCAGGTTACCAGGCCCAAAGGCGGTCAGGTTGCCGTTGTACTCATGGACACGCAAGGAACATTTGATACAGAAACGACGTTCAAGGACGTCACGGCACTTTTCGCGCTAACCACACTTAGTAGCTCGGTGCTGGTGTACAACCTTTCGAAAAACATCAAAGAGGACGACCTACAGCACCTAAAATACTTCATTGATTATGGCCGGATGGCTCAGGTGTGCACTATTGTACCTGCAGGCTCACCGCACTTATGTATGCAATTTAATGAGTGTTTTCTTTGCAGGATCAAAACAGCTCTGAAAAGCCCTTCCAAAAGCTCGTGTTTCTTGTGCGCGACTGGCAGTTTGTGAAGAGCCATGTGCACGGGGCCGAAGGCGGTAAAGCTCTAATAAAAAAGCGCCTGAAGACTTCAGAGGGAAAAAAAGGAAAATAAGACACTGCAAGCACTAACGACATCTTGCTTTCGGCATATTGACTGCTTTCTCCTCCCATACCCAGGAACTGAGGTACTCACCGATATGTGGCCATTGCATGCACTTTTAGACAAATGAATGAGTGAATAAATTTATTAACACAAGGATGGTACCCTGGCCTGTTGAGGAGATAGAGGAAGGAATCAGGGGTTAAGGGTGGATAAACATCACGTTTTGTTGATGAGGTGAGCCTACTTCACGAAGGACCACATTCTAAGCATGACGTTGTTGACATCGTTTTTGGGTATAGCGAGTCCTGCTGAGATGTGATGATAGGAGGCTTGCGTCTTGTTCGAATCTTTTGCAGCATTGTACATGACCAGAGTAAGTTGCTGATTGTCGGTTGATCTCGGTGGAACAGGGAGAATGTAAAAATAACGCAGGTGGCCACCGGACAGTCACCTCAAGGCTACCTACCACCTATGGACGAAACCTTCAAGCACCACCTCCACATGCTCGTGGCTTCACTGCTGGCTCCAGACAAGCTTGTGACCAAAAAGACCAATGGCCGAGAGATCTCCTGCCGAGAATGGGTGACATACTTTTCGGTGCGCTAACTTGAAGTGCAGCACTGATCAAACGTGAAAAGAAACACAGCACTCTGACACAAAATACAAGCTTCTTTACTTGGCCACATATTGCTGAATAGAAATTGTTAGGGACTGCAATTAGCATTGTGAGGTCAACTCAAAGCTGTTAATTTGGTCAATTTAGTATGAAGAGCATCGCCGGGTTTATTTCAGCAGTGTTGCGAAACAGCTCCAACATTTTGTATCAACGTCCCGCGTACAGTGAGTGAGCCAAGACGACCGTTTCGGGAGCCTTTGACGGTTCACTAGGGAGAAGTGCATGCACAATGGCTTTGCCAGAATTCACCACTTTTGCCGGCACGTGAAATAGTTTTAAATAAAAAACCACCGCGCTGAAGTCGAGAGGGGAGCTGTCGCGGAATAGCACAATTGGTAGTGAACCACACGCGTTTAGCGGAGGATGTGAGTTCGATTCCAGCTTCCGGGAAACAGGTGAGGTTTTAGACTTTCATTTTCACTTCTTTATCCCTGTATCACAAAGGTGACAATCCTACCTCATTCGGCACTATAAAAACAGTCACAACAGCTGAATAACACTGGCAATAAGGAATGCAACTTTGATACGGGTCCTTACGGAATTCCTCGTCCCGTATGTTTCTGTTCTGCAAAATGCATTACGAGAGTTCTGGCTCCAGCAGTCCGGAAATGTCATTAGCTATCCTCGACCTCTGACCACGTCTGCGTGGCGGCCGCTGGGAAAAACACGTTCAACGGCTCAAGTGGTGGTCGAAGATTGGCGCTAGTTTAACAGCCTCTGAGTCGTTTTAAATATAAACCCCCGCGCTGAAGCTGAGAGGGGAGTCGTCGCGGAATAGCAGAATTGGTAGTGCACTGCACACGTTATGCGGAGGATGTGGGTTCAATTTCTGCTTCCGGAAAAAAGCGGAGTTTCTCTCGACTTCCATTTTCACTTGTTTATTCGTGTTTCACGCAAGTGACAATCATTCCTCATTCGGCACTGTTAAAACACTTTCAAAACAGCAAACGATGCCGCCGACCGTCGGCCAACCGTTAGCGTCATGGAAAGATCGGCGGGGCGCCGGTGTCAGCGCGTTGTCTGTCGACGCGCACCATTTTGACGCCCGCGCGACCCCGCACCCCTTCGTCTCGGCTCTCAATCGGGGATGTCTTTCTTTCTCTACTCCACTTCGAGTATGGTGTCGCTACTGCCGCCACTGAAGCCGTTCGGGCGTTCTAACGTGTGCACTGCTCAGCTTTATGTTGTATGACGAACATGGAAGAAAAAGGCTGTGTTCGCTGCTACCATGCCACTAGTAGAGAGTTTTAGCACTCCGTATGTTCCGTGTTGTACGTAGTTACCGTGTTGACCGGGACCCGTTTGGGCACTCGTCGCGGTAGGGAGATTAGTTCCGCGGGCTGGCCCTCGCCATGTCCGGGCATTCGTCATAATGGGGTGCGCCTCCTCGCACTTCCTCCTCGCCCTTCCGCGCGCGCCCGGTAAACACGGTAACTACATAAACGACGGAACAGACGGACTGCTAAAACTCTCTAATAATAGAGTTTTAGCACTACGTATGCTCGTGTTGTACGTGGTTACCGTGTTGAACAGGACGCGTCTGGGAACTTGGACATTAGTCGCGGTAGGGAGGGATTAGTTCTAGGCGCCAGCCGTCGCCATGCTCGTGAGTTTTACCAGTCCGTCTGTTCCGTCGTTTACGTAGTTACCGCGTTGACCGGGACACGACTGCGCCTGCGCGCGCGGAAGGGCAAGGAGGAAGGGCGAGGAGGTGCACCCCACTGTGACGAATCCACGGGCATGGCGAGGGCCAGCCCACGAAACTAATTCCCCCTACCGCGACTAATGCGCGGTAGGGAGGCCAAGACGTGTCCCGGTCAACACGGTAACCACGTACAACACCGAAAAAACGGAGTGGTAAAGATCTCTATTATCGGATTTTTTCGGTGAACCCCGGTGAACAGGCCTCGGTAGCACGTAGAATGTGCATATAAATTCGGCTCGGCTATGCCAGAACATACGTAGCGCGAGCTAAGGCTTTGCAGTCCAATCGAATCCAATCCAATCCAATCCAATCCAGTCCAGTCACTGCTCCTTGCGCATGCGTAGCACGTATTCTCGACATCAGGCGCTGGGCCGCAAGGTGTCGGGCCATAGCTTGGTCCTTACACTTACTTGCCTGGTGCTTACACTTTGGTCCTTACATTTACCGCACATCACCCGTCCTTACATTTTGGTCCTTGCGTGGTCCTCACATTTACATTACTTGCCTGGCGCTTTCTTACAATGCTCGGTTAAAACATTTTGTGGCCGCTTGTACCAAGGTGCCCAACTACAAACCCTGCGGCGCGGTGTGATCGCTGTACGATAGAACGGCGGCGCGTCATGCGTTACGCTTTGACGTTGGTAGTAACATCATCCGAGCTTGGCGGGCCGTGGGGACGAATGTTTAGTGTTGTATTTCGGGGTTAGTGGCGCATAATGCTATTGGAGAAGATATCGAGTTTTGTAGTCGAGGTAGGGCATCATATGGTTACGGGAAGCGCAAGTGCACGCTGGGGAATAGCACAATGGTACCCATCGCTGCCGACGACGGAATAGTACATGGCACGGGCTCGTTGCTGGAGTGATCATGGCCGCTTGTAAATAGATGGTATCGCCGTGCGGCAAGATCTTGCAAATACATCACTTCACCATCGCCCATGGTTCGCCTCATCATTGCCCTGTCACGACGTAATAAGGATATTGCGCCAATATCCCTCGGGTATTAACTGTTTGAGGCTTCTGGCATTTTTGAGCTCGTTCTCAAGGTCTGTAACGTCGTCTTGGACGAGTTCCTGCAAAACTAGAATCGGGTTGATATGATTGGCGCTGCATGGGGGCGCATGGCGTTTCTGCCAATGGCCTCAGGTGTCGCTCGTTGGGCCTCTTTCGGCCAGTAAAACTGTACCAAATGTTTCCAGTTATATTGTCACGTGTTGTATAAGAAAGGGCACACGCAACGGTCGACGACGAGGAAGAAGAAACGGAATCTTCGTCTTCGGATCGCGCGCTGGGCCCGGTCCCTCGGTTCTCGAGCTTTAGGTTAGACCCTTGGCTGTAGCCGTTTGGTCTTTTGTGCCTCATTAAAAACCCCTACCACCCGGAGCACGCATTCACTGTACGCTACACTGGTGGAGGAGCTGGGTACAACCACCTGATGTCCAGGACCCCTCCTGGGAGCCCGGTACGGCCACGCTTTGTTGACACCCCGGTTCATCGGATTAGCCGCCGCCAACTCGGCCTGTCTCCTGAGTACGGCCTCCTTTCCAGCGACGCGCCGAGACGCCAAGTGGTTCAACCGCAAGTAATGACGCAACCAGTTGCCTCTCAGGTAACGCTTCACCAGCCGCGCACTCCTACCGTCTTCCGTGGTGAAGCGTTCGAAGACGTCGAGGACTGGCTGGAGCAGTTTGAGCGTGTCGCGTCGTTCAACCAGTGGAACCCTCAACAAAAACTTGGGCATGTGTACTACTCGCTGGACGACGGCGCCAGGACCTGGTACGAAAACCGAGAGTGGTGACTGCTGCGTCCACCGATGGATCACTGCGGCAGCTCGTCCGATCTATCGTTCGGGAGGAGTTGCAGCTGCACGGACTCGTTCCTCCAGGGCCGGCGTCTGCATCAGTCGTCGACATCGTGCGCCAAGAAATCAGGCAGGCCTTAACGTTTGCAGCCCCGGAACAACAGCCACAGCCGCTCCAAGCAGGCTATGCGTCGGCAGTGCGTCGCCAACCACCTCCTGCGAGCGCCCCAGCGCGCAACTGTATGCCTCAAGCCGACGTCTGTCCCCAGGCAGCGGCCGCCGGTACACGCCCCTGGCCGTCGGGAAATTCATTCCGAGGACAAGTGCGGAAGACTGACCTCTGGCGTACCAGTGACAACCGGCCCCTATGCTACCACTGTGGCGAAGCAGGCCATGTTTACCGCCGTTGCCCGTACCGCGAGGTTGGCCTTCCCGGATTTTCTCCTGCTGCTTCCCGGCCTCGCTTCGGGCAAAGGCCTGCTGCAATCGAAGACTTCCTCGCTGGTCGCCGAAATGCCTCGCCCTCGCCGTCCCGCCGATATCGATCACCGTCCCCAGGGAACGACGCTCCACTTAGCCGCCGCGACGCTACAGAAATGCCGAGGGGAAGATCCCCAAGCCCTAGGCGGGAAACTAGAAGCAGCAACTCCGGGAGGCAGGGTTGCTGATAGCATAACCTCGCAAGACCTTCGAAATCATGCGAAGCCGCCGAAGGAAAACACGACGACGAGAGTGACTATCGCCGATGGTGGAAGCGCCGATCTCGTCGTATCTTTGGATGGACATAAAGTTGTTTCCCTTGTTGATACCGGAGCGGATTACTCGATCATTAGCCTGACCCTCGCTGATCGGTTGAAAAAGGTTAAGACGCCATGGCCTAAGATTCAAATTCGCACTGCTGGGGGCCACTTAATGACGCCGGTGGGGAAGTGCACTGGCAGGATCAGCATAGGAGACGCTACTTTTGTCGGCACTTTCGTAGTCCTAGCAGAGTGCTGCCGGGAGCTCATTTTAGGAATGGACTTTTTAAGAGAATATAACGCTGTCATCGATGTGGGCGAGCGCTTAATCACCTTATCGCCGAGCCCCCGCCTGCCGGAAAGCGAAGAATGTCGCTCATCGTTGCGGGTTATCGACGACGACGTCAACATACCGCCGCGCTCCTGCATGCTCGTATCCGTCAACTGCGACGTGCGAAGCACTGTAGACGGCATCGCAGAACGTGTCGATGCGCTTTTATTCAGTCGCGGCGTTGCAGTTGCCCGAGGTGTCGTGCACTTAGTCGACGGCAAAGCGGAGTTATTGCTGACAAATTTCAGTAATGAGCACCAACACGTCGCCAAACATACTGCAGTCGCCTTTTTCGAGGACATTCCTGGCGGTGACGAAGACTGCTTCGCCTTACAAGGCACCCCGCCTGGCGAGAGCAGTCTCGCTCCCGCGATTGATGTCAACCCCAGCTTGCCGTTCACGCAGCGCCAAGAACTCCGCGAACTGCTCATGAAGTTTATGGATTGCTTCTCTTCGACATCTGCGGTCCGACAGACGCCACTCACAAAGCATCGTATCATCACTGATGACGCAGTAAGACCTCTTCGCCAAAATCCCTATCGTGTGTCTACCAAGGAACGTGAAGCAATTCGTAGCCAAGTGGAACAAATGTTGCAAGACGATGTCATTCAGCCATCTCGAAGTCCGTGGGCGTCGCCCGTCGTTTTGGTTAAAAAGAAGGATGGCACTTTACGGTTTTGCGTAGATTACAGGAAGCTAAACCAAGTGACCAAAAAAGACGTCTATCCGTTGCCCCGAATCGACGACTCTCTAGACCGGCTTCGCCACGCCCGTTACTTTTCCTCCATGGATTTAAAGAGCGGGTATTGGCAGATCGAGGTAGATGAGCGCGACCGCGAGAAGACCGCCTTCATAACACCGGATGGTCTTTTCGAGTTTAAGGTCCTGCCCTTTGGTTTGTGTTCGGCGCCGGCAACATTCCAGAGAATGATGGACACTGTCTTGTCCGGCCTCAAGTGGCAGACATGCCTCGTGTACCTGGATGATGTCATCGTTTTCTCGTCAACATTTGAAGAACACGTGAAACGACTATCTTCAGTCCTTCGTGCCGTACGAGCCGCCGGTCTTACCTTGAAAGCGGAAAAGTGTCATTTTGGTTATGAGAAGCTCTGTTTCCTCGGCCACGTTGTCAGCAACGCCGGCGTCACACCCGACCCTGAAAAGGTAGCCGCTATCTCCAATTTCCCGACGCCCAAGGACAAAAGGGCCCTGCGGCGATTTCTAGGCCTGTGTTCTTATTACCGGCGCTTCATTGAAAATTTCGCACACATCGCGGCTCCACTAACCTGCCTTACCCGTAACGACGTCGCCTTCGTATGGACCAATGAGCAGCACGATTCTTTCGAGTACCTGCGCCGGCGTTTGCAAGAGCCACCTGTACTCGCCCATTTTGATGAGGACGCTGCGACCACCATTCATACTGATGCCAGCAACGTAGGTCTAGGCGCCGTTCTTACCCAATGGCAAGACGGTGCTGAAAGAGTTGTTGCGTATGCAAGCAGGACATTGTCCCGTGCGGAGACCAACTATTCGGCCACCGAGAAGGAATGTCTGGCTGTTGTATGGGCGGTCTTGAAATTCCGCCCGTACCTTTACGGCCGTCCCTTCAAGGTAGTGAGCGACCACCACTCACTTTGTTGGTTGGCCAATTTAAAAAACCCCACTGGTCGCCTAGCCCGCTGGAGCCTGCGACTTCAGGAGTTTGATCTGACGGTAGTCTATAAGTCAGGAAAACATCATTCTGATGCAGACTGCCTGTCCCGAGCCCCGGTCGAGCGCCCCGGCCCTGAAGATGAAGACGACACGGCTTTTCTGGGAGCAATCGACGCCCCAACGTTGTGTAAACAACAGAGGCAAGACACCGAGCTGCAACCACTTGTGGACTTTTTGGAAGGCCGCTCTACACGGAAGCCCAAGCTCTTCGCACGCGGCCTAAAGTTCTTTTGTTTACGGAACAATATCCTTTATAAACGCAACTTTGGTCCAAATGGCAGAGCCTACCTTTTAGTAGTCCCTGCGTGTCTTCGCCGCGACATACTACAGGCCTGTCATGACGAGCCGACTGCGGGTCACCTTGGTTACGCGCGTACAACTTCCCGAATCAAGCAGAACTACTACTGGCCGAAGCTTCCTGCGACAGTGAAACACTACATTCGCACCTGCCGCGAATGTCAGCGACGGAAAACACCGCCTGGACGCCCAGCTGGTTTACTGCAACCTGTACAAATACCGAAAACACCTTTCCAACAGATCGGCATGGACTTTTTGGGCCCCTTCCCAACCTCCTCTTCGGGAAATAAGTGGATAATCGTCGCGACCGATTACCTTACCAGATACGCCGAAACAAAAGCTCTTCAGCGTTGCACTGCGCTCGACGTGGCTCAATTCTACATGGACAACATTGTTCTGCGCCATGGAGCACCAGAAATTTTGATCACGGACAGGGGAACCGCATTCAACTCGGCGTTGGTACGCGCCATCATGGATCTCACCGGTACTTCACACCGAAAATCTACGGCCTACCACCCACAGACGAACGGCCTGACCGAGCGCTTGAACAAAACCTTGCATATCTCCGGTATTTGTTCGAAGATTGCGATGATACTGGTATCATTGTTATCGGGACTAAGTAGTCTTTCTAATAAACCCAACTTGTATTTTGTCTTCATGGCTTCTTTAAGCGCGATATTTTTGCTGCGTGTTTTTTTCAGAAGCATGCAGAAATATTTCAAAACGCAGAGCTACCCGAACCCAGGTCGCTTCTAGAGGTAAGAAAACGGGTCTTCGTTTGGAGTAGCTTGCGCATGCATGCCTTATTTTCAGGCGACGGCTTTGCTAAACAACGAGGCGGCTATGAATGAAGCCAAGGCAAGATACGAGAACGGCATGCAAAAGGTGGGTTTTGATGAACGCAGTTAGCGTACAACCTTGATGCTAAAATTACTTCGTTCGTTTAGGAATTTGGTGAAAAGGAACCTTTCAAAACCACGTGGAACTTGCTGTGCCACCACCACGCCCAACGGAAAGCTGCCCTGAAATTGTTCACTGCCCACCCAAAGATGGGCGGCCACATGTTTTCTGAGAAGTATCAGAAAATTCTCGAGAAGGTATGTTTGCGTCGACGTTTGCTGAAAAAAGAGCGTTCGAGCTTTATTCAAGCATGCCATATCAGCTGGTGTTATATTTTTATAATAGTCATAGAAAGTGGTTTTAACATTACAATTGGCTGTGAGCAATTTAGAGGCATTACATAATGAACGACAAGCGACTGAGCATGCGATTAAACCACCCAAGCTGAGAAATTATTTCACCGTAATAACAGTGTCAAGTGTGCGAATGAAAGCGTTTACTTGTGCGTAGCGAATTATATATTTACAAGTTTGCTAAGTTACACCTCAACCTAAGCTGCTAGGCCGTAAGATACGGCGATGAGTGGGGCGTCGTGCTGCCCAAAAAAGCATTTAACACCAAAGCAGTCAGTGCCCCGGCCAGACCGCACAGTTCAACAACTCAGGTCTCATAACATGGACGGCGACAATCACCCGATCAAACACGCTGTGGTTTTGAAACCAGTGTCACAGCTTTGTGTAAACGGGAAGCAAATAATATGTGATCTTGAGGGTATAATAATGCAACCATTCCGCGCAGCCGCATTCAAAGCACGTACGATATTCGCGTGGTCAACCACTCATTTCTATCAAAACTGGTATAGAAACCACGTTGAATCCTCAAGTGAAAATGTAACATGTCTCTTAACTCACGAAAAACCAACATAAGAAATGTGAGGCGGAGAAGCGCTACTTCGTAGAGGTAAGGCATTTTCCTTTTACTTTCCCTAATAACCTTGCTCTAAACCGTAACGCACAGGCCCACGAAATTATTTTGCGGAAGGAAATAGTACAACCATAAGTCGCAGCTTTAAAAAAAAAACGTGCTGAGAAGTCACGCGAGTTGTTGTTGTGTTTCGTTTATTTAATAGCTGCAAGGCTTATAGACATTACGCGAGTCCGATATATATCCAGGAAACTAGGTAGGCCTCCCGGATATAGTCCAGCAAAGAACAGTAGACAGGACCATGAAGCCACCGATGGTAATGCGTGTCTTGTCGCAAATTTAGGCCTGATGCCATCAGACATTTCCTTCGAATGTCCTTAGTTCCAGGGCGTGTGCATAATAGGTGATGAAGGTCTGCCGGAACCGTTTCATGCTCCGTGCTGTAAAAATCGGCATCACACTTGTGGAGCTAAATCCAGCCTTGGTATACCGACAGAACAGCACGCGACGAAACGGCACGCGACAGAATAGCACCGACATAACAGCGCGGCGTCAAAAGGGCACGCGTCAAAACAGCACGCGTCAAAACAGCACAGCGACAAGAGCGCACAGCGACAAAACCGCACACGACAGAAGAGCACGGCGCCAAAACAGCACGGCGTCAAAACAGCACGTGACAGAAGGGCACGGCGACAAAACAGCACGGCGACGAAACAGCACGCGACAAAACAGCACACTGCAAGAGATGAGCACTGTAAAAGTTGGGTGCGGTGGCGTTGCTAGGTAGTATGGCATAGTGCACTCGCCGGAACGGAATCCAAACTCTGCGGCAAGTAAGGAATAGAAAAGCACATTCATTTGAACTTATTTTTACAAGACTTATCTGTGCAGGAACATATCAGTACATGGACATTTAGGCACCCGCATATTCCAGTGGAGGGCGATTTCGGTACAGGAAGAGATTTAGGTGTGCCTGTGATAGGCTGAAGCAACACAACATAGTGAGCCGTTGATATCAATTACAGATTTTACTTGTTCGTATTACTTTCTTTTTCACGCATGGTTATATGTGCAATTATTTCTATGAAACGACTACTCCAGTACTTGCCTATTAAAGGTGGTTCCTCAATCCCGTTGTATTGATTGGTTTTTGGTCATGAATTCAGGGATCTATTTTTATGAAGACGGCATCTGTGCCCTTTTCGTGGTAATTTAACGCAGAGCCATGAATCTGCATATTTCGTGAACACTTTTTTCTGTGTTAATTTACTGAGGATTGTTCCTGGATCCTCTATTATTTAATTACTTTTCTTATAAATGCTGTTTGAATTATTCATTTGCTCATTGACGCCATTCTTTTGAAAACTTCGATGTATAGTGACGGTCTTTTTCACTAAAGTGAAGAATGAGCTGCCGGGTCACCAATGAGCCGCGATCCACAGTAGCTCATATTCGCGGACGCTGCTTTGACGCGCAATATTGTTGCGGAAATATTTCTTACCCACTAAGAGCTCCTCTGTGCTGTTAAACAAATTAAACCCCCATGTATAAATTAGAATTAAGTGGTGTAAGACTTCAGTAAGAAGCAAATTATCCGTCAGAATAGTAGCGCTTAAGGATTACACTTCGGCTTTTTCGCTTCCATCATATTCCAGGTGATTTGGGTTGCAGCGGCTCATGATAACCTGAGGCATGCCTATTGCAACTGGCACTTGTTCTTTTTTTACACCTTCGATAAAACAGCAGAAAAAGAAAACAGCAGCAAGAGAAGATCTTGTGGGAGCCGAAAGATCACGGCCGCTGCAAAGCATGCCTCGGTACCGGGTTAAGGTCTTTTCTTGCCTTGATGCCGTTTTTTTTTTGTATTCGCAGTGCGGACTCAATAAAAGAAGCACACAAAAGCTTTCATTTCTTTCAGCTTTTTTAGGCTTCACAACCAGAACGCTAAATTTGGAATATGGGATGCTCCGCAGTGAGGGACTTCACACTTCTTCGCGTGCATTTAAACGGCGACACTTCGGCGTGTTCGCTCTTCTCCTTGATTTGAAATGCAACCACCATTGCGGGCATCTAACTCGCTTTCTTTGGCTCGGCGGCTCAACGCTATCCGCTCTTTCCAGCCCCTACAGGTGGCGCTGCGGAAAACGGCAATAGCAGAAGCGACTTTAAAACCGGTAGGCGGAGGGCTAACCCGTTAGGGTAATACAGGGTAGGTTTAATGAGTAGAATAAGACAGGCAAGTTGGTTGGTGGCAACGGACGTCCCGATACAGATGGAGGGCTTCTAATCATCATCATCATAATCATCATTTTAATCATCATGGCGTACCAGACTGTGATCCGGCCTTCATACCAACATGCGCGCCAGCATCAATAGAGGCCCAAAAGGCCCTCTACTAGAAACAATTACTTTATTAAAGATAAACGCAGGCATATGTTGCTAAATGCGAGAGAACGTTAAATTTGTTTCAGGGTGCCTGGTGCGGCGTAAAAAGAGCCGCGTTATACGCAATCCGCTGTGCATGGCTCCGGCCGCACGGTAGTGGTTCGCTAACACCCGCCTTACTGCGAAAAAAACTGCTATAGGATGTGCAACGCTAATCTCGTGGGGTGTTTGCAGTGTACGTCATCGCAGTGTACGTTAAACTTGAGGCGTGTTTGTTTTTTTCCTGTGTAACTGCTAAGCAGAAGACCATACGCACGATGTGCGGGCGATATGGTCCCGGCACAAATGGTCCCGGAGCTACTGGCCCCGGAACTGATAGTCCCGGAACAAATGGTGCCGGAAAACATGTCCCAACTTCAAAGTAGGAAAAAAATGTCCCACCACTACTTCACCTATGCATGAGCGCCTGTATAAGGGAAGCAGAGAGGGGGTCAGTTTAATTGTCTTTACATGTTTGTATTTGTGCACAATGTATTTGCATCGGTCCGTACATAATATATTTGCTAAGGCTGAAATTATTTGAAATAAATGCTGCATGCGAATTTGTCGTCGTACGAGTATGTTCTCCCGTGCTTCCATTGCTTGTATCCTTTCGTTTATTAACGCTTGAGAAGCGAGTATCACGATTCAGGCTGTGCAGTGAGCGCTTTTACAGGCACAATATTATTTAGGTTACATGATGTATCGAAAATGGAAGTGGGCCGGCACCACTGAATATCAGACAACATAAAGCTGTACTAGCGATCACGCTCGCCGATTTCTCGCTATTTAAAAAAAACGAACTTTACCCGATGAATGGTTTATTGCGTTACCTAAGCTGCGATACTGTGCTCTTCATCTGAAATGCTTCGATATCTGCTGTTAGAATCAAGCGAAGCGGCACTAAGGTTTTGGACCTTGATACTTTTGCAGCTTGCAGCTTCGATACTTTTGATTTTCCCCGAAAATATGACATATAGCTATTATCTATGACGCCTATTATCTTGCTGCAAGGCTTAGAAGACTGCTGGCTAACATGCTTTGTTCAGTTTGCCGGCGTGTTGCGGGAGCCTAACAATTGCTGACGGCAGCAGGGGAGCTCATAAAAACAGGTCACCCACCATAAACAACAAACTCTGTTGCTGGGAACCGCATTTGTGCAGAAACATGTGCAGTTCATTCGCTAAAATACATAAACATGTTCGTGTGCATCTTTCTGACGGCTTTACTTTCCCAGAAATTGCGAGAATCAAAGGCTGTCACTTGTCATGGTACAATGAAAAGCCAACGATTGATGCAACGATTGATGCAAGAACGGGTGGACCACAAAACAACCCGAACGCGTTTTGCCTGTTTCCAAGTCCCGCTCTCAAAATAAACTGGCTCGTGTTCAAAATCCCTCCACTCAATGCGCATGTTAGCAACTGCCCCCTCTCGTTTCCCCTAACCTCCTCCCTCTCCTCAGCGAAAACGAGGGTTGGGTCGGCTTTTGTTGCCGCCAAGACGAACGAAGGGGCAGTGGCTGCTGTGGAACGCAGAGCGTACAATGCGCACGCGGAGACGTACAATGAGTTGCTCCCCGAGCGGGAACACAGTCGGTCCCTGGCGGCGGCGGGACGAACCGCTCCTAGTGTGGATGGCGCTCTCGCGTCGTCTGCTTTTTCACGTTGCGTGCGGCGCAAGACGCGTGCTGCACACGACAAAACAACCAATATGTGCGCTCGTTTGGAAGCAAGCAATGACATAGTTACCTCTGCTTGCGCATTTCCTCTAGAAACGCAATAATCAGCGGCCGTTGCGGGTTAATGCGCTGGTTTAATTCCACGAAACATCTTTGCCCGGGTCACCGCTTGAGTGTGAAACGTGTTATAAACATTGCTTCCACACATTGCACTTTTCTTATTGTTGAGTGCAGTCGGCTGCCGTATCGGAAACGTCGAGGGGTGCTTTTTTAAGGTGGCGTGGAGATTATTTAAAGGTAGTACGCGAAACGGGTAAGAAGCGACAAGACCTGTGCAAACGCGTGCAAATCCCACACCCTTGTAAAATTGCGCTGTGTCCTTATAGAAATAAGAAAGAAACAAAAACATTTACACTGCACACGACCCGTGCGCTATCGCCCATACATTACCGGACACGTTTTTACACCCGCAAGCGCCTGTGTCATCGTGTCCTTCCCGTACCTTTTCTAAAATAAATACCATTTTTGGACAGTCGTTGTTTATACTAAGGAGGAGGAATAAACATTTATTCAACTGTATCGAGTTGCTAATTTTACGTATTATTTAAAATATGTTTCTATGAATGCGCAAGAGTATCTAGGGGGGATTTTTAGGTAAAATTAAGCAGTTGTGAGTTTGCGTCTGTCATGTGGCATTTCGTGTGTCATTTTCATACAGGGCCGTACCCAGAGGGGGGGTTTGGGGGTTCGAACCCCTCCCGAAATCTTTTCCAAGCAGCATGTAAACAATACTTACTGTTGCTTTCAACAAAACCATCCCCTTCCCAAAATTCATAACCTCCCCCGAAAAAAATTTCTGGGTACGGCCCTGTTTTCATATATATCATTTTCAAATCCTACATGAATCACTTTGTCCAGAAGCGTGTCTCACTCAGCATAACCAAATGCCTAATATGGTCACGTCTTAACCTCGTAAGGTGGACCTAAGTTTAAAGAAAGAGGAGAAAACGTTGTTGTCCACATGTGTGAGGGGTGTGTGCCATGACTCGCTGTTTTTTTTTTTTTTTTCCCCACAATGATTACATTCAATACAATTTTGAAAAAGGCGAGCCACAATTCCTAGACAATCACTGACCAAAGGGGGGTTAATCAGTTTTGAAAATACGTACTGCTTTTTCACCGCTACAGAACACGACGCCTGTGTAGTTTCGATTGTAAGTAATACTGATAACCATAGTTTGGCTTTTCGCGTTACATGCGTTCTCTTCTCGCTGCTCTTGCAACGTTGGGAGGACCCCCCCCCACTTCCCGAAAAAAAAATGCACAGAATTTCATTTTTTAACCAATCCTCGAGAATTAAATGCCAAGACAAAGGCGCTATTCAGTTTACAAAACAAAGTAGTTACCGGGAACCCGTTGCGCTGATTCGCAATGAGAAATAAAAAGGAAATGTTTTATTACATCTGCAACAGCGCAACTTCATTTATTGCCATCTTTGGGTTCGTAAGCGACCTAATACGCAAGAATGCAAACACATCTCGCTGTTGCAGGCACCTGTTAGATTTTAAAAGGAACGCAAATGGTCAACAGAGCAGCCGTAACAGAAAATTTGTGCTCACTGTGAGGTCCCAAAAGCTTGGTTTGCACTGTAAACCTGCTTGTCACTTTGCGAAAACCTAGCTAAACATGAGATGTTGATTGTACTGCGTGCGTTGACAATTCAATTCGCAAGTTCACTTGCGACGAAAGCTGTAAATAAGTGATCCGAAACCGTTATTCATCAAACCTTCCTTCAGAGTCACTAAAATTTCATTTAAAAGACCCGTTAGAGCGGTTGCATTTATATCTCTGCGCTGATCAAAATTCAGTAATTTCATGTTGCCTTTTGAACACACAAAAAATATCGTAAGCTCTTAGAAAGAATTTCGGGGCAGTTAAGTAGTATTACCATTTCAGGGCATCCCACAAATGCAAGAATGCGTCATGCTACCAGTGAAAGCGATTGAGATTGCCGTTGTAAACTGAATTTCAGAGATCGAGGCTTCCTGATTTGCTTCTATTTATTTATTATTTTTTTTTTCTTCCTGATTTGTTTCTATTGAAGGCTCAAATCCATAGTCTGGAAAGATCGAGCTTGCTACGAGCCACAGCGTACAAGTTCATTGTCACAATTACGGCCATTCTGATATTCCCGATGAGTCGTCGCTTTTCTTGGCTTAGTAATGGAAACTGACTGCCGCTTCCATGTTATACATTGAATGTTGAGGAACCGAGCTACAGCATACCACTCTTGTATGCACCTTTCGTGCGCACATACGGCGGGAAAAAGGCACGAAGCGCGCCCACAGTGTGCATTCTTACGGGCCGCTCAGCGGAGCATCCACACTAGCAGCGCGACGCTGTCGCCACCTACATGTCGATCTCGCGGCGATATTCCATAAGCAGCCGGGAAAGGAGGAAAATACTCTCAAACCAGTTCTCTCGGCGGCCGACCAGCGTTGCCTGAGCGCGCTGGGCTGCTAACATCGCTCGGCGGGGTGTGCTCCACTGCGTAGTTCAGGAGTATTTCGCACCGCGTGCTTAGTTTTTGCGGAACTTTCAACTGTTTTAGCCAATGCTGCGATGCCGTTCAAGGCGCAAACGTCGCCTGGTCAGCACTGCGCGGTGGTGGGTTATTGAACAACCTGAGAAAGCGAGAAACAGTCGCTGACAGCACGCATGTGCACGACACTGCCTGGAGAAAATGCAGTGCGGTTGCGGCGTGTGTTTGCGGCATCGCTTCCCAACGCACACAGAGTTGAGATATCGGTGGATTCCGTTGATAAATCGCAACGACTTTGTACCAATGACCAACTCCAGGGTTTGTTGGGTGCACTTGGACGGCAAGCAGACGGATCAAAATCCATTTATCACACGCAAAGCTGCGACAGGGAACGGAACCCCCTGAAATGTTAGAAGCAACTTTATCCTTTACAATACAGCATTGATTGATTGATTGATTGATTGATTGATTGATTGATTGATTGATTGATTGATTGATTGATTGATTGATTGATTGAATTCATTCATTCATTCATTATGGTGTTTAACGCCCCGACGCTTCATGGGTGATGAGGCGCGCAGTAGTGGAGGGCTGCGGGTTAATTTTGACCACTTGGGGATCTTTCACGAGCGCCGATACAATACAACACTACAATAACTTCTGGTTCCTTGTAGTCAATTTAAAATACCATATATTGTTTGGTCATTACAGCCGATTGGCATTAAACAATACCCTTTTTATCTAATCTAACCTTTAAAATCACGGCGTTTTGTTTACTTTTTTTTCAGGCCAACGCATTACACTGCCAAACGATTTGAAAGGATAACTTTCTCCATCGCACACTGCTGGTCGATAGCAGGATAAGCAGGCAGCCAAATGTGGAAACGCAGCTCGAGGTACGCGTGAACGCTGCATTTGGAAAATAGCTCAACCTGTTCACAACGCGGTCAAAGAAAAAGCTTTTAATCCTTTTGCGTTGCCACGGAATCTAAAGTATTACAATTACAAAACAGTTACTGCTGGTCGCGTAAAGCATTTGTGGTGAAAGCAGCGGTTTCACAAAGGTGGGCTCTGAGCGACAGGCCACATGCGCTGCGCAGAGTTAGGTCAATCATGATCACGATCATGATCAACCAATATTAACTCGCCCGAACGTCAACCCTTTTGCTCAACCTTCGAATAGTAATTTGACTGGTTGTGCGGACGCGTTATTTTTCGGCCCGGGTAATTTCGTTTCGTCAGTAACCGTCATAAGTCTAGTTAAGAAAGATTATATTGCATTGCAATGCCAACAGCGTAGCAATCGCCTCGTCGAAAGTCCATCGCGAGCACGGATCACCGTGACCCACATATGCTATGCGCGCTCCGCATTCGACGTCCGCGCTTCCGTAAACATGACTAATCGGTGAACATAACAAGCACGGTGGCATTTAAAACACGTATTTACTCCCCGATATCGATTTATATGTCAGTCGGTGCCATACCGGTACGTTTTCATCGCGGAACTGCGGAGCACCACCGGCACCACCACCACACTGCTACTGCTGCTGGTCTCAACAGCCGCGGTCGGAATTTCCCGCTCTGGCAGCAAATCAGGACCTAAAATCCGTCCGCAGATTGATGAAAACAAAACAGAACACACACACACAAGCACTGCAACCGCTAACTTAACGCCAAACCACTACGGTTCACTCGGCAATGCACGGATTCCGAGCAGACGCACGCAAAGAACAGCCAGCCCAGCGCGGAGGTTTCGGCGGTCGCTTCATAGACGGCGCTAAAAGCTCGTATCAAAAAATTGCAAAATGTTTCTGCGGCGCAAACGCAGACATACCAAGACTACCCTGCGGTTTTTATTACCGATTTTGCTCTGATCGCATTCCGGGCGAACAGTATTTCCCTTGGGTTCGTAGCGCAGGCGTTGACTTTAGACTCGGTCACCGGTTTTAGCGCGTGCTAACGCGGTCCACTTTGGGAGAGATGTGAAAGCCTGCGGACGAAATGATCCGGGCCTACCAGTCTTGGAGAACTGTCAGCGGCAAATTCGGAAATAAATTCTTCTTCTTATTATTATTATTAATATTATTAGTATTATTATCATAAAAATTGTAGGGCTACCTAAAAAGGAACAAAAATTTTACCAAATGTCGTCCCTGGCTTTTGCTTCTTTCATTTCAGATATCCCACATGCTGTAATAATTAAAGCCGTAGTATTTTTCCCGAGAAAGAGTAACGAAACATGAAGAGAACCTCAGAGAGAGCAGTTTGCGCCCACTAAAGTGTTTTTATCAATGTTAAAATCAAAATATTTGCCCATTTAGGCGTTCCATAAAATTGTGCCGTTCTGTCGCTGTGCTGTTTTGACGCTGTGCTGTTTTGTCAACGTGCTGTTCCGTCGCGTGCGCTTTTGACGCCGTGCTGTTTTGTCGCGTGCTGTTTTGTCGGGTGCCCTTTTGACGCCGTGCTGTTATGTCGGTGCTCTTCTGTCGCGTGCCCTTTCGTCGTGTGCTGTTTTGACAGCGCCCCTCCAGCCTTAAGGGGGACTTACCTGATCACATGGTACTTAACCAATTCATGACCCACGGGCTTTGAAAGCATCGTTCACCAATAGGAAACGTTTCGCAAATCCACGGATATGTTCCTAAGGCCCTGGGTTGCTTGTTTTTCAAATACATCACTTCTTGTTTGAAATAAAAAGAAACAAGAAACACATTTTTGTTCATTTACGTTTCACTAGATGGCGCTAGCTGCCTAGTGAACTAGATCTTTATAATTTAATATCAGTCCCGAAGGGACACATTTTGTCTAATAAGCAAACTAGGATGATGTGAAAATTTTTATGTACTTGTAAATATTTTCGTATTGGTGCCGGATTGTTCTAAAGGGTCCATGAAGAGAAAGTACAACGTTGTTTAACTTTGAATAGTTAGACTTTAGTACCTCACTCAGCTTCATTCCATCCTCGAAAGACGTTTTTTAACCGATGAAAGCGCAATAAATACTTAAGGGCTTTCAAATTTCGCGCCACAGTGACGTGTTATCGGCTCGAGTGACTTCATATGGGCCAGCCCTAAAAGCATAATTTTCAGTGGGTTAGGTGCACGTCAGCATTGAAGTGATTCGATCAAACGGAACTAGCGGCCCCACTACAATCGTTCAGTCATGTGTCCTGGCGATTGATTAGTTCGACCGGCGTCAATCGCGGAAACAAGATTCTGTGACGTCATAGAAAAGTTGCCGAAGACTGGCTAGCGAGTCGCCACAGCTCCACACGTTCTCTTTAATATCTCCGTTATTTTTTAGAAGTTTCCGATGAAATCGGTATCATTTTTATCACGACAAAGCAGCCCTTCTAATGAATCAAACTTGTATTTTGTCTTCATGGCTCGTTTAAGCACGTGAGTCATGGTGTAGTAAGTCTCATAGGAATATTAACAGGTGAGTCCCCCTTAATGCACGGTTGGATGTTATCGGCGACAGCAAGCTGCATTGAAGCAACCGAATTAACGCCGAACAGTCGGCGTAATTCACCTTCCATGGTAACGAGAAGGCTGGAGACAAATACGACGGGGTGGTGTTCGACTACAGCACATCGGTCGTCCAGTGTTGGGGTTCACGTGTAGGACCGACTTCTCGTCATACGATAACACTAACCCCACCTATTGCGCTAGCTGATTTCCCCGTCAAATATGTAGCTTTTAACTATTCATCATGATGTTAAAACGTCAATAAGCACTTCCCATCGCCCTTGCGTTTCCGCAGTGAAGCATTGCTTCATCCAAAAGAGGGCGTCATTTTTGTCTGCCAATTTTGAGTCATGACGTTACAAAATGCGTCTAAAGCAGAATACTTTGCTAGGACTCCGCAGCTGCCAAAAAGTTGGACTCTTCACAATTTGACGCGCAAAATTGTTTTTGTCTTTGTAGGAAATTTAGGAGTCCTACCAAAGGTTGGTAGAAAACAACAACAAGAAGCGCACTGCTCTGACTCCCTTTACGCTGTTCTTATGGGAAGCCGCGATCGTCGCTAGGGACGCGGCAAGCTTGTTGGCGCAGAGCATGGGACTTCAGGCCGGAATTCCGGTAAGTGGGAGTATCAAGGACTCCAGTCGTCGTGGAACGCACAGCCGGGAGTGCTTGGGTCTGAGTACGACCCGGTATTTTAACTTTGCCGATGCACAACAATTGTAGCACTGAATACTTTCATCGGAAACCATTACTGCTATTGGTGATTGTTTCCACTAGCATTCCGCAAAAGCATGTGCGTGAAACAAGAAGCAAACGGTCAGCCATTTTGAGTGGTTAACCTCAGACCCATCCGGTGCACCTGTCAACGAAGCACGCCCGAATAGGCGCGATCGGTCAAAAAATTCAGTTCTTTCAAAAGCCTTTTGCAAGCCGTGTCGTAGACAAAGTAAATGCATGCCATGTTTGTTAGCACACCCAAACAGACCACGGCAATGAAGCAGAGGCAATCGCTATGCGTCGGATGGGTAATACGGAGTACAAAGTAATTACGGTTTTAATATATATGCTTGTGATACATGTGTATTACTTTTATATTCGCACTTCAGCAATTATGCCAGTATTTTCGCTTGTCCCTGCTGCCGCCTTGCACTGTGAGGGCCGGGGACCAGTTAAGCTGCGCCCGCAGCTTAGTTCCTTTGCCCTACCCACTCAAACTGTGCAAAATAAAATCTTCAAAATCTCTAACATCATAAACTTTTTTAAAAATGTAATAATCCTCTTTTAAACCATCGCAAATAGGGCCACCTACTATTCTTTACACAAGAAAGAGGCAGGCGATGCTCAGATATTGACAATACAGTTATTCACCACATCTGCCAGCCAACATAGCTCGACAACACCGCGATCTATCATTCAACGTTGAAATGTCGCGTGTAGCAGCAACGCCCACAAATCGAACAACAAAGCTCGGCTAGGTGGCTCGTTGTCAGCATATAAATAATACAAACGGATCGCCATGCACCAGCGGACTTTCTTAGCCCACCCATAACGACCGCAAGGCGCTGATGAAGTCACTGGTATCACTCTAGCAGTGGAGTTCATTTCTAGTAGAAGGTAGCCACTGCAATTAAAACGAGCACAGAAAATGAGTTAGCTCATGTCACCATTCCTCTTTCAGCGACAGAAATGTAGCTCCATGCAATTAAACGTGAAGCTAAAACCACGTGAACATTTCCCACAGCTAAAGGCAAATCTCAAAAAAAAAAAAAAAAAAACATTCCACAGCTTACATTTGTGGAGAACGCCCTGTATGTCCGCTTGAGAGCAAAAGCTGGTGTCGATGTAGGCATCGACGTCACATGCAAGGAAACTGCTTCTAAGCCACGTTTGTGGGAAGCTTTCCAAAGTGTAAGGCGTTCTACAGCACGAACTTAAACGCGCAAGTAGCGAAAGTTAGCTACCCATACTAGTACACCGCAAACGAAGCAACTCAGCGGAAGAGCGCAGCTACACGCGAGAACAGACCGGGAGAGAAATTTACCACAGCCTTCAGCCCTCCCAATAAATGGCAGAAATAACGAGCAGCGGCATAGCGCGGAGGGGACAGATCGAAGCCATTCGAAAGTATTGAGACGGAAAGGTATTGGGAAGGAAAGTATTGCAGACGTTCAATTGGACATGAATGCTTTCGCATTCACAACACGTAAGAAATGTTTATGTTTCCTTAGTGATTTGTTACCATGTTTGATTTTTTTATTGACCGAAGAACCCTATATTACTTCTTTGATATGGGGGGCTTTCCAGTCATACCTTCATCTTATTAAAAGACCAACAAGGGCTGAGGGCTCTGAACATTACAGCGTTCTACGCATCTCAAAAATGTGCCAACTCTGCGTCTTTTTCAGGAAATCGGCGAGCTATACAAGCACTTCGTCCAGAACAAGAGAAAAAGGTTGCCTTGGAGGGGCTTTAGTGGGGCACCCTCTAATACGACAGCATTTCTAGACGGACTGGACAGAGCCATGTTCTTCCTTTGGACAAGGGTAAGACTTGTTATTTTAACACGGTCGGCGCGGCACAATAGCAACAGGCATTGTTTAACAGCGGCTGCCATAAATAAGAAGGGTTTTTGTTTGCACATGCGGGGGCGAATTCTTAGGAACATTTAGCAGCTTGCTTTGTAACGAGCATGCTGGAAGCATCTGGTGTTCCTCCAGAACTGCGAACCCTCAAGGTGCGGTTAAAGTTTGCGAGAAATGCCATAGGGTAACGCTACAACACCCAAATGAATATCCGAAACCCCACAAGACAGTATAAGGCAAGTAAGGATGATGATGATGATGGTTAGAGTTTTTTGGCGCAAGGCCAGCTGGGGCAAAGAGCACCAAACAAAATAAGGCAAGTCATGGGACCCTTATCGACAACGATATATTCAAGGCAACACATCGCTCACAGTAACTAAATCAATCGGTATCTGGTTGTAGCTTTCGGCAATATATAATTTTTGGCATTTCGGTCAGACCCCAGGCCTGCTGGACGGCCCAACCATTTAGGTCTAACTTCGTCGATACACAATGAGCTTCGCCCACAGTGAGTTTGACGTTGGGGGGAAGAGCGTTAAGGTTAACTTTCAGGCCACCACTCTTTAAGCCTACACATGGACTATACATTGGTGATTAACCAAGCGCTCATTTATAGTTCAAACAGAAGAAGGAAAGGCGCAAAGAACAGGGAGGATTATGGCGACGATGATGAAGGCAATGATGACACAAACTGTATGAACTTAACTGATAGAAAGGTGAGGGGAAGAGTAGGAGAGAAATTTTAGAGAATCACAGTTAAAATCGTTGGGGCAGGGCTCCAGTGCCTTCTGCTCCCGTCCTCGTCCGGATGATTACGTCCTTGTGGACCTGTAAGTCAGGGTTGGCTAGGGTGTTGTCCCAAGATTCTTGTGAGGCCATTTTGGCTGGTCCATGCGATGTCGGGCCTCTGTCCAGAGGTGTAGGCAGACCCACGGGACGTGGAAGGGGGTAGCGGTCTCTCCCTTTTGCCTGCAGCCTTGTGTGATATCGGGCGTGGTTTTGTTTGGCCAGCAGGATTTGTGGATGGAGGTATTCGGCTTCCAAAACACTTTAGTGCCACCACCTGAAGGTACCTGAGAGTACTTACCCCCTGCGACTGTTTGGAAATATCTGAAGTTCTGATCGCGAGCCACCACGTTGGCCTGTCACGCGGGAGGCACCTGGAAAATTGTTGTTCCCCCTTTGACAGGGTGGCAAGTTAGCGCAGTGGCATTGCCCTTGGCTCCTGCCCTCTGGTACCAGCTTCATATCGCAAACAAGCCCATGCGTTTTACCGGCTTGTCGTCGTAGCTCGTCTGGGGCACGGTATCATACCCACCCCAGTAACACGTAAGGGAATACGCGGCGTTACGCACCCAAACAGAGGCTTCGAAGAAATCACCGCTTCCATTGGTCGGGATCGAACGTGGGTCCCTCACGTTACTGGGTCCCTAGCGGCAGCCGTTACTCATGTTCAAAGTGTTACGGGTCATCTGTGCACTGCGGCGTCGCCACAGTCGCGGCGTCGCCAACTTAAAACTGTCGCCACAGAGACTGCTGTTTCCAGACCTCAAACATAAAGTACCAAAACATTATGAATGAACGCAATATTTACCGCAAAGTATTAAAAACTCAATCCCGTGTTTTTATTGCCTTTTTCAGGGGCTGCGGTGATGATTGATTGATTGATTGATTGATTGATTGATTGATTGATTGATTGATTGATTGATTGATTGATTGATTGATTGATTGATTGTGGGGTGTAACGGGCCGACGCCACGCAGGCGATAAGGCGCGCCGTAGTGGAGGGCTCGGGATTAATTTTGGCCATCTGGGCACCTTTACATGCACCGAAGTCTCGTACGCACGGGCGTTTTCCCTTTTCGCCTCCATCAGAAAAGCGGCCGCCGCGGCTGGGAATCGAACCCACGACCTCGTGCTCAGCAGCACAACGCCTAAGCCACTAAGCCACCACGGCGCCCTCTTGTGACTACTTTCGGTGTCAACGCCAGGCTGGTACTGTAACTGTTCAGGAGAGGACGCCACAGCCCCTCTAGTGAATTACGTTTCCGCACTTAACAGGGTTCCTGTTGAGTGAAACTGTTTTAATATAGAATTTTTTTTTATTGCGACGCCCATTTTGGCACTCATTGTCATGATTCGAGCGACAACGAAACGGTCTAATTTCTCGTTTTATGAGACGTATAAGGCTTTCGCCCTGAAATAACGCATTCAAGTTGGCGTGTTAGTTCAAACTGGGTATCCATAGCAGGAGCAGAGTACGTTACTGTAGAGTTAACCAAACACCGCCAGAGGGGAATAAGAGTTAGTCTGCCTCGTGCCTTCAGACAGTTGAACGTTACGGCAAGTGAGTAAAACATGTGCACGACAGCATCAGTTAGCTCTGTACTGGGGAAGCTGTCGCGTGCAGTCTGGTCGGTCTACCTGCCGAAGAAATTCGCACCAAAACACGAAGACCCGGTAGCGAAGAAAGAGACGCAGACATGATGTAGCAGAGAAGAAGTCGTTGATAATCGCTAGGCTTCCGCCTTCAAAACACGTAAAGAGACTTTAGTCACGTAGGAACTTTTTGCACTCTTCAATTACAATTGGTAGCAATACTTGTTGAATGAGTTGGCAGAACCATGAAGGCGTTGAATTCTCACCGAGAGTAAAAGGTGGCGTCTTTTGCCAAATAATGTCGCGGTAATGCAAAAGTAATACAATGCTCAAAAAAGTTTCCCGCACGAGTAGAACCTTGGTGAACTCTGGCACGTTTTTTATTGGCGTCCCCCCCTTTCGGTCGCCTTTTCTAAGGTCATGCTCTGCTCTCATTTTCTGCTTAACGTACGGCGTGTAGGTATTATATACGTAGACAAGACCCTCCCAGACTCTCAAACAAGTGATATGGCTCATAAGTGGGAACATTGTTTAGCCTGAAACAAATCTTTGGCGTGACTGATGCAAAACTTCGGACCATAAGCCAAAGCATCGCGTTCTTTTACGTAAAAGTGCACGTTGTGGGGCCATAAACGAACCCAAATAAAACGTTGGTATAAAGCCTGCCAAAAATCCGCAAGATGTGCAAGAACGAAATATATTACGCAATAGATGATATCTCATGCTGTCGGCTCTGCCAGGGCCGAGCGCAACGACAACGAAAGATAAAGAAAAGACGATGTGCGTGCGTATTATGAACCATATATGTGCCGTTAAAGCACTTTGAGGACAAAGCGAAGAGGTACTTACGATTTCTAGTAAGATGTGTGAATGCGGGAGAATCCCTTCTCACTGAGTTTCCCTGAGCTGTCGTACTGAGCTTTGTGTCATCGGGTGTTGTGCTGCTTAGTTTAGTGTTTCTGGGTATACGATGTGGCAAAACACGCAAAAACTCAATTATCCGTATTAGCAGGTTCCGCTAAAGTTTACAATGTAGAAAAACTGATTAACACACAAGAAGTTCAGCCCTAAGCCTGCGTGAAGTCACTATTTTTTAATCACATATGCATCTCTTGCCAGAAATTGTTCACACGCAATGGAAGCAGTAATCTCAAAATATGGGGCCCCTAGAACATCTTGAGTTTTATTATATATATTGGTAGCCGGCAATTAAAACTGTGAAGACAGGTTCCTGCCTTTACAATTTGGTCGTGAGGTTCTGGGGATGTCGTGTTGTTTCTGCTACTGAGGTAAGTAATGCTTGATTGATGCTCATGGTTAGGAAGACAGACACCTTATCGCCTGCAAAGCATTAAGGAGAACTGGCTTGCTGATGGGTCCCGTGTGCCATGCGGCTGCTGCTGGTTCTGGCTTTGTCTCACCATGTGGTGGTAAGGATAGCTGTGGACGTTACACAGTTGGACTTGCCTCTACTTACCTTGGCGCCGTCATTGACTTGGACACCTAGATGTGAACGGAAGTTCATGCAATTAAACTCACCGGGTTGTAACAGACACAATGGTTTGAGAAAGAAGACTGAAGGCTAAGGACCAATCACAGCTGACATCTTTAGGCAATGAAGGAATTGTATGCTTCGCATGGCCTCGCCAACAATACGGCGATTTCTTCTAGTTTTTACAGCAACTTCACCGTTATGCAAGCCTTTTCGGAGCATATGCAGGTTCTCTAAGGAGTTTTTTTATTATTTTTGCCTCTTTTGTATTTGATACCTGTATCCATTTCCCCGCAGGTTTGGGGCATGAAAGCAATACAGACGGAGATTCCTACGCAGGTACAGCGTAATTCGGAATCTTTTTCCGGAGAAGATGATATGTAAGTAAAGATGACATATACTTTTCACCAGTAATAACAAAAGTCCGATAAAGTGATAATATAAAGCAGCTGATTGAGCAAGTAAGCAGATATGAATAGCAGGCGCTGGCATTCCTAGAGTGACGCTCGGAGCCTACATTCATTTGGCCAATCCCGAAAGTGAATACACGTGTCTTATGTTTGTGTGGAGTAGTCTTCTTCGTGGCATTAGATGACCTGGAGGAGTGCTGTCCACACAGAAAATCACCCTCCATATCTATAATAATTACTCTGACCAATTCATCAGATTTTTAGGGCCAGGGTTTATAGCACCGCTGTAAAACACAAAATGTATGAACCTGAAGCCTATTGTTTTTTTGCTGTTTCTCATTAATTTTTGGTATTTAATACGAATTGTTAGATATTCTACTACTTTCTAGATTTATCATGATCATAGAGCATCTGCATAAAGCCTTAAAATTTTGTTATTATCACACACACGCACGAAAAGGACGTACGACCGTGAAGTCATGATTTTCGTCGCGGAACTGCTCACACATCGGCGGGGTATCCCGTATTAGCCAGTGAGTTTTATTTTGCAAATGTGGGCAAACAGTTTCCAGTACACACCTGCTCGAAATATAAGTAGAAATTTGGGCATTAGTATTGCTTAAGTAAGTCTCTGCGCAGTAAGAAGACAGAATGAACCGCTCCTGTTGCAAAGCAAATGCAACTCTGAGTACGTAAGAAACAAAAATCAGGCCAACATAATGATCTTCACAAAGACGGCGAAGTATATAATCGGTAGATAGGTGTGAACCAATGCGTACTTATGTGATGAAGTCTTTAAGTGTGTGGCATAGTTTGTAGCGGTGCTGCTTGGTACAACGCCCCTACTGCATAGTTCCTACTGGTAGACAGATGTTTTGGTTCATGTTTGCGGCACAGAGGGAGAATTGCGCATGCCACGCCCGTAAGTTGAGCTCTTCGTGAATCGATGCGGTAGGGGCCATTTTTTTTTGTTTTTGTCCGTTTTTTTTCAAATATTTTCCGTACACTCACGTAATTGATTATTCGAACAGCTAACACGGTGTCTTCGTTATATTAAAGCACATGGTACTTATACTAATGTATTGTGTCTTTTTTCTCAAACGTCATAAGGCTTACTTCAATTTGTGTTGAAACAGAAAGAAATCACAGAAGCACTGCTAATGGTATGGAAGGTTGTGTGAATGCACACCCCGTTTCCATAGACACTTTTATTGGTTCATCGTTTAATGCGGGAATTGTCTCCGTAAGCGCAAAAAATGCGCTCTCAGTGATAACCAAAAAGCGATGAAAGTTGCTCCACCCCCACCAGTGTCTCTAGTGTCCTTGTGTCGACAATCGATGTTTTGCCTCTCAGCTTTTCCGGAAGTTGTTCCAAAATTTGTGTGGAACGTAAACGGTACGTAGTATATATAAGTCCTACCACGAAAACGTTGGTGTCAACATGTTAACAACTCAAATGTCTCCAACTCTGGTAGCTTCTGGAAGTGTGTTTTTTCGTCATTGTGGTGTAAAGAAGAAACCAGCTGGCCTGGACAATAAACTCGAAACCGATAAACTCGGAAAGCTGGACGACTTAGGTGATATTATCAAGGTAAAAAATCCCCCGCGCACTTACATCTGTTTACGGGCTTTGAAGGGAAAAACTTGGCGGTACTCATTACCTCTCTTACTGCTACATTGTATTTCTGTCTCTTTCTTTTGTTTTTTGCCTTTTGGCACAAATTACTTTGACAACCTTTCTTATTCCGTTTACGGGGCATTACGTTCAGCTGCAACGCGACAAGCACTATTCTAAAACCTTTACATTTCCAATTATTAATTTAAGGAAGTTTGTCAATCGGTCACATTAGCCCCTCAAAGCTCCCGATCCCTCAGAAATACACCAACTTGGTGTGTTCGCGGCATATCTGTCCCAACTGCGCCGAAGGATAGGCGCAGCTGAGAAGTAAATCACTGCTAGTCCGTTAAGTGATCTTCATGGTTGAATTACCACGTCTTCGCTGCCTCACTGAGGTAGAAGAAAACACTTAGAAGCTTAAAGGAGCCATGAAGAGAAAATGCAAGTTTGTTTTATTCGGAAGATTTCATTTTTATAGTGCCCCCAGCGCTTGTCCGGATACAAACGACGCTTTATTCACTGAGAAATTATTCAATTCAAGTAAAAATTTCGATTTTCCCGCTAAATCGTTTGTTTTCCCGGTCTGCAATGACATCACAGGAACCGACCGCTCTGCTCTGTAGCCTGGAATACCTTAATTCACGCGTCCGCCGTACAGGGTAGAGACGCGCATACGCTGGCGCCGCCATTTTGAGTCGCTCGCTCGCCGCCGAAGCAAGTGATTGTGTCAAAACCGCGCTAAAATTATCGCCGCAACGCGGTTTACTGGCGAAGTTTGAATCATCTTACCTGTTTCGCGTTGCTAGGTCTCGTGGGAAACGAAAACCACAACGCGTTGAGCACGTTGACCCAATTGCGGCGGCACGGGACCGCTCAAAGGGTGTCTCTACCCTGTACAGCAGTATTGCACGACGTATTCTACTGTAACCTAGATGGCGCCACCATACCGTGGCAAGCCATTTTCTGCCTTTGGTTTGTTTTTGAACGGATTTAAACATGGCTTGTTTTTGTTCTGGGAGAAAATAATCATTCCCTGAAACTGCTCGCTCGACAAATATGGTCACGTAAGACACCGTTGCTTGCGTCAATCGGCCAGTGTCGTCTTAGACAACCCCAAAGCGCCGCGGCCCCGCAGTGCTGTGCAGCTAAACCAAGCACTGTGCGCGCAGTACCAACAGCAGTAGGCAACAGTACTTCTATGTTTACATGTGCTTTCGTAACTTTACTGTTTGTCCCACCATTCTTATTGCTTTGTAAAGAATGTACCCTAAATTTAAGCGCAAATCGCTCGTTCGGCTACCTTATACACTCTACCTAATTTGCGTCTGCTTCTGCCGGCCTCCGCCAATCGCCGAGCTGGCTCGAATGACATCTTAGGTTCTGTTGCGGGAAATGAGCTGGTGGGTCGCATGGCCATTCTCTTTTTTCCTAATTATGTAGCTTATTTGAGCGAAGTTTATGTTAAAAGTGGTGTCAGCATGATTCTAACGAGGCAATCGTTTGAATGAACCAAACTTGTGTTTTCTCTTCATGGCTCCTTTAAGGGAATCATCCCACCAAGTTAAGAAGCTGACGATGTAATAATTATCCAGTCAGTTCTCCACATGTTCATTGCAAAGCACAGCGAAGATCTCAGGATGCCACTACAGGATGTGGATTGTTCAGGCGTCGCAGGCGACACAGAAGGGTGTACAGGGCGATGCCACAACTTAATCTGGAGAAAGGAGCCTCAGTTAAGATAGCTAGTCTGCCTTCGCCATATATGACAAATGCCCTATACTACACTCTTTGCGAGATGTGTGACTTTTTCTCCGAATTCGTTACTAAGGCAGGAGGAGTAGCATAATTTCGGTCCAGTTAGTCAGCCGACGATGCAAGACTTAGGGCATGAACGTGTCTGTAACTGCGAGTGATCCGGAGCTCGCGTGGGGAGTTTGAGTTAAGCGGTGAAAGAGTACATGACAAAGCTCTAAATTTCACCTTGACAGCTTTTCCTGCTCTGTGTCTTGCTGTTTTGTGGCTCCCGCAGGATGCTTCATGATACGCCCCCTTGAAACCAGCCGGATATAGAGCCACTAAGTCATCCTAGTTCCCAGTAGTCGCGACCTGCATTCCCGCCGTTCCTGCCTCGCCGCCAATTTGTCTGTGGTCGTTTGTTGCCTATCACACAGAGACGACATGCTTGATCGGGTGAAGACAGGTCGTATGGTGCAAATCCTGCGTACTACAGATGACCACAGCTTCGAGCTGGACGAGGAGGCGCTGGGCCGTATTCTCCTGGCGGACGATGTGAAAGACAAGCCCGTCGTTGTGGTTTCAGTTGCGGGCGCCTTTCGCAAGGGAAAGTCCCTTCTGCTTGACTTTTTCCTTCGGTACATGCACAGCGAGGGCGAGAGCAGCTGGATGGATGACCCCAGCGTCCGCCTAGGCGGCTCGTCCTGGCGGGAGGCCTGCGAAAGGAACTCCACTGGTATTCTCCTCTGGAACGAGGCCTTCTTGGTGAGGATGTCTATTTTCCTTGCTGACTGTGGTGGGCGCATTCTGAATTCCTGACCTCTGCAGGTGACAAGGTCCGATGGTCAGAGACTTGCTGTATTGTTCATGTACACTCATGGGGCCTTCGACTCCACGTCCACCGCCGCAGACTGCTCCAAACTTTTAGCCCTGAGCACAATGACCAGCTCGGTGCAGGTCTACAACCTCTCTCAGGCCATCAAAGAGAGCGATCTCCAACACCTACAACTCCTCAGCGAGTGCGGAAGGCTGGTGGAGAAGGTGTGAGCAGATTCAGTGATGGCTGGTGGGCTATGTAACGTACGCTAATATGGACTCTTTGCTGTAATTTCTCGTTCCACAGGACCGGACTAAACAGCCCTTCCAAGAACTTCTGCTCCTGGTTAGAGACTGGAGTAACCTGCACGATGCTGCATACGGAGCTGAAGATGGCACGTGTTTCCTCGATAGGACTTTGCAAATGTTGGAGGAACAGAACCAGGAACAGAAGCAACTGCGCAGGATCCTGAGGTCCTGTTTTACGAAGATCCGCTGCTTCCTCATGGCACATCCTGGTGACAGGGTATGCACTGTAGTGCTCTTTGTTGACCGCGAGCGTTGAGGGTTCCATGAAGACAAAATACAAGTTCGATTTGTTAAAAAGGCGGTTTTGTCCCGATAACAATATCCCTTCCATCGCTAATTTTGAACAAATATTTGACATATTAAAAAACACATGGTATAGTGGCGAATCCTCAAGCCCTATCCGGCGATTTTTGTGACGTCACCGAATCTTGTTTGTGCGATTTGCGGCCTCTGACCTATACCACCACCCAAGACGTAACTGGGAGATTGTAGTGGGGACTCTAATTCCGTTCGATCGTATCCCCTTGATGCCAACGCAAAGTTTCCATGATGATAAAAGTGATTTTGTTTGTTGGGAAGTTCGGGCAAAGCAATTTTTAGTTGAAATCTGTCCGTGAGGACGGAACAGTTACAAGTTAATTTTTTTTGTGTGGCAGCACAATACATTTTCTGGTCTGTTCTGTTGCCTCTTGGCGCATTGCCCAAGCAGCCACACTCGTTTTTATTGCCTGAGGAATAAATGAGGCATGTCAGCAAAAATGTTTGCCGTTGACTTACGGACAGACAACGTGACGCGCGTGCGTAGAGATGTAGCGGTAGTTGAGCCGGTGGCGTCATCGGCTGCATTGGCGCTGCTTTCACCCACTGGATACATTTTCAGGGAGCCGTTAAGTACAAGTGAGGCTCGATAGGTACCTATGCCAGCCGGGCCCGTAGCACGACGTCGCGGCGCGTCCAGTCACCTTTTCTACGTGTTGTAAAACGTAGGGCGCAGCCAGTGCATGGCGGAAAAACAAGATTGGGTAAGAAAAATGGCGACGAAATGCCGGAATGGTGGTAAACGAGTGACAGGCAAGCATGCTGCTGCTGTGTGACCAAACATCACGTATGAGACGGTTAGAACGCAAAGCCCGGTTGCCAGGATGTGCGTGAGGCGTGCGGGAAACGCCGCGTTGCAGGCTTCTGAAGTTAGAGCAATGCGTGTGCTTAGGGCAGAGCCTCGAGTTACAGACGGAGAGGTATGAGACGCGCATGCATTTTTAAATCCCAAATGGACCTTTTATTAGTTCTCTGGGTGAAGTTAAAGTTGAGGTTTTATGATTTTGAGCCTCTCACCACCATGCCATGCTACTGCTGACATTCCACTCAACTGTGCAACCTTCAGTAGAAGTTTTTTGCAGCTGATAATAATTCGATGCTTGTAGAACATTCGATGAAATACCTATTCAGTTAGGACGGTTAGCTCCTCAACGTCGGGGAAAGGACACATTATTTTCAGTTAAAGGGAGCTTTCCCTCCTGAGAAGGCACAATATTTTAGGAATGTATGTATCACTATAACACCTGAGCTTCAAAGTGTTAGTGGTGAACTATAATAGCTACGTCCATTACATTCATAGGTTCGCTACAATCGTAATGCGGGTAGAAAGTTCATCTTTCCTTTTAAATTGTGCTTTGTTGCGTGTGTATAATTTGCAGTAACAGAAACATGAGCGCAGAATGCTAACCAAAGCATACAAACCGAAGTGTGGTTCACTGGTAACGACCCGTATGATCAGATTACTTTAATTTTGCCCCACCAGTGTCCCTGTAAAACAACTTACGAATTTAATGCTGATCCAAGCACCAAACTTGTTCCTTCAAACCACTTTTTAGCAGATCTCTCACCACGAAAGAATTAAGAATGCACCACACAATTCCCTTTCTATTTTTGCGCAAGTTAGGCGTAACGTTTATGCTGCCTGTAAAACGTGCACTGGCTGTATTTGTCAAAACTGTACATTTCATTGATACAAATTCAATGTATTTGGTTAACGGACATATTTCGCCCCTTTCTGAGGTTGTAAATTTTAACTTTTGTACCAGCTCCCTTATGCCACCATAGTTAGTACCGCCCCGCTTAGTAGCACCTCCAACGCTGCTTATTATGCACCACTTTAGCCAGCTCAGTGGAAAAATTACCCCAAAATACAAGTGCAAATCTCTTGCATAATCACTGAATGCCTCTCTTCTGACGCGTCGTCTGACGATATGGCGCAAGTTCTTGTTATATTGTCGTCCGAGAACTAAATTGAGCTGCAGGTTGAGCTTTACCACGCAGCACTGTTGTGCTTAGCCGGCCGACAAGTAACATTTTGGTAACTCCATGCCCACACAGGTGGCTGCTACGCCATCGTTTGACGGCCCCCTCTCGGACATCGAAGACGCCTTCAAGAAGCAGCTTGAAGAGTTGGTGCCGTCTCTACTGGCTCCAGACAATCTTCTGGTGAAGAAAATTAATGGCAGAGAGATATCTTGCCAAGAGTTAATGACCTATTTCAAGGTAAGAGAGACCCAATCCTGTAATTGCAAACGCGCCTCATTTGGTTCCACCCGTTGCAGATGTACGTTAATACAGTCAAAGAGCATAAGCTTCTGGATCCTGAGGCCATACGTGAGGTTGTAAATGTTTTTTTGCGTGAAGTGGCGTGAGGCTAATGTTATCGCGAAACATTCCAGGTGACGGCAGAATTGGACTTTCTGACCGCTGCAGCATTGGACAATTATAAAAGGGGCATGGAGAAGGTACGTGCTCATTTCGCTCAAAGAAAAATCGGCGGCCGGATTGGCTGCGTAGACGAAGAAATATTATGCGAAAGCGGCAAACATTCGTGCTTATAAAGCCTGTCCATTACCCCACGACGGGCATCTACCACTCTGTTGGCATGCCGCACTATCTTAGGCTTCAGCATTCGCAAACAGAATTCAGAGCACCGGCGCAGATTTTTTGCCATCAACCTAAATAGTTCTTCGCTCTAAGCCGTTGATTGATTGATTGATGCTGTTGCGTGCACCCCGGGTGGCGCACCACACACTCCAGTAGCGTACATTCCTGTTCATAAAAAACATTCCATGCAGCACTGTGAATATTTGCTTCTCTATGAGCGTAACTTTGATATAATGGCAGCAGGAATATTGCGTTGGGCGTCAGCTATCACTCCCAACGTTTCACTTTTATGTGTTGCAACGCCAACCGGTACCTGCAGCGTCACGAACAATTGATACCATGGGTGTTTTTTTCCGGTCGACAACGTTAGCCCTAAAAACACGACATGCAGTCTTACTTATTTCCGTTAGGATTAGCGTTACGTGACTTTGGAGTTGATCTTTACCGTCCACGGAAGCCGTCCTACCCATTGTACGTCAAACGGCGGGTACCGACTGAAGTCGGTACATTTAAAGGAGATACTTTATACCACCCAATATTTGTGCAATCGTGGTGTTAATTTAAAGATAATGGGTGTACTCCCGAACACAGTATTTGCTACATCCACAAAGGTGGTCTAAATAGGCTCATTGTGCTTTGAAACTGGAAATTTTGATTTAGTGGAATATTACCGGCTTAATTATACTTATATTGTGACGTCAAGAATTTGAATAGCGACACAGCGTGAGCGCTGTTGTCTGTCTAGTCTTAAATTAGGCCGTGGTTAAAACTTACAAATACGTGGTCTCTTATTCGAAAAATTGCGTAATCATTGTCATTCTTCTTCTACGTTTAAAAGAGCTGGTTTAAAGCTGGTGTGAACCTGTTCTTTAGAATAGTGCAATGGCCGCGTATCTGCCTTCTTCACAGCAAACGTCGTCGAAACAAGTCTCCTGCCCCTTCCACCACGTACGCTCCTCTCCTATATACCCCTTCCACTTTTCACGATCTTCTTTTCCCGTCTCGTCCTTTCCATCATGAACGCAAAGGTTGTTTGTCATTGTCATTATTTCGTTTCAGCCCGCTGCCCGGAGAAGGCCTCTCCCATTGTTCTCCAACCGTTCTTTCGTTGCAACCGATTTTTCTACTGTCGCCCTTCTATCGCATTAATGGTCTTCCCAACCTTTCTGTGTCCCATCTCGGCATCCACTTCGTCACCCCGCTGGTCCTTCAGAGGTCACTTCTTATTACAAGCCTACTTCATTCTCTAAATTTGGGCTGTCTCCTATTCGAGTTCTTTTCCTGAAACGGGATGCTGGTTTCGTGTCACTAAGAGTTTCACCTATTTGCCTTCTTTCCATTGATCTCTGGCCTGAACTACGGTATCCTTGAAGCTGCTACGGCCTGAATGGGCTGGCGCACAAGTTATCAATGTCGGCACGTGTTGGTTGTATAATGTTCTTTTCAGGGATAGAGGTAGCTTACTTTTTATTACTTGAACGTGTTTGCCGAATGCTTCCCAGCTCAAAACAATGCTACGCGATATTTTGTTTTACAGCGAAGCTGTAGTAAACTACTTTTCCGTGCATTTTTGATGTGCTCACACCAAAACTCATGAGGCTGCACGTGCCCCTGCAGCACGAGGTGTTACATAGCACGCGCTTTAACTTTGCAGTTGCAAAAGAGAACTAGCAGAGCCGTGCTGTGTAGGCACAGATGGAAAGCATTCGAAAGGCAAAGACGGAAGCGGACCTCGAAGCAAATTGTTTCCAGCAGCAAGAGGACGAAGGCATTTGAGAGCGTTTAGCGGAAGCAAACCCTTTCTTGTGTTCGATCGCACATTCCGGGTTTTGCACTCTGTACCCATAGAAAGTATTTAAATGCCCTCGGACTACCGTCGGACAGTGGAGTAATTGCAATGACACTACTCCTGTGCGAATGGGCGGTGATTTGAATGCTTACTACGTGCGGACCGGAAAGGCGGGGTTTTACGCCTTTCACATTGACGACATTTGGCTTGAGATTCCACTCCGATACAGCCAAACGGTCCACCCAGCGGTGTACTTGCATCCGTTTGACATTAACCAAGTGTTGTCAATGAAAGCTTGCTTCTGAGCTAGTTGGTACCTTATTTCCTCAAAAACACGGCTCTCAATTGAAGTTAGCGAAGATGAAGGACGACGGAACACAAGATGCAGACTTACGAAAGCGCAACTATTTACTGGCCTTTATTTCCTGACCTTATCGGAAAACATTAGAAACATAAACATAGAAACAGAAACATTTGAAACCACCACACAAAACCCTATGTGTGTTCAGTTCTTGATAGTTGTTATCGTCACCTCTTTTCGGCGAAGTCTCACTCAGAGCTGGCCACGCCCGCCGCCCTTCGTCTTTGTTAATTTCAATTTAGCGCAGTGTTTTTACAAGAAGTAACCAAGTATATGTGTGCAGTTGCGAGTAGGCCGATCAGTGCATCACCGTAACAACACAGCCATTGTGATCGTTGTTAATAAGTGACGATGCCTTTACCGCTCTAATGGTGATTCCGACTCGCACGTGGAATGGACTTGAATTTTTTTTCCTGGCCAGCGTCCGCGCTTTCAACTTGTACGAGATAGTTATGCTCATCGGCCGCAGCATGTAGCTTATTACCTAGGCGAAAGGTTTGTTCAATTCAAAATAATTTTCCCGTACGTGTTGGCATGCTCGAAAGCCGCCTGTAGGACGGCACGCAACTCATCGACATCACTTTTAATGCGTTTTTTGTGCGAGAACTGTAGTGGTCGCTACTGTGGTTTGGCGGTGGTGACAGCGTTCTAACCGAGCGAACGAAGACAGAAAGAGAACGGCGGAGGGAAGTGTCACGAATGTTGGAGGGGGAGAGGAGTATGCTGAGCCTGCAGGAGATGCTCGTCGGTGGAGAAACTTGAAAGTCTGAAGGCGGGGGGCAGACATGCTCCTCGTTGCGTAGCTCATCCGAGCCGCGTGACGTTTGCGCGGGAGGTTCAAACACGATTTACCACAACGTGCTCGGCGATGGCGATGCGCAGCAAGATAACGACAGAGTAGCGCGCGACGCCGTGCGCTCGCTAACACGCGATCACTTCCTGAGACGCATCAGCTCTGCGCCATGACCCAGAAGGCTGTAGTTTGCGCTACATACAAATTTCGCATTAGGAAGCATAGCAATCCTCAGCCACTTTTTTCCTTTTTATTTCCGCTCATAAAAACAATCCAACCTGTGTTTCAATTACCAGAACTCTGGAAGTCCCGGTCATTACCTTATCCCTGAGGTTTTCCGAGCAACGACGGAGGTTTTACTAGTGTGAAACGTTTTTCACACACACACACACACACACACACACACACACACACACACACACACACACACACACATTATATATATATATATATATATATATATATATATATATATATATATATATATATATATATATATACGATCTACGCTTCTGAAAAAAAAATCCACACTTATTCGTAGGATAAATATTCCTGGCCATACAACACACATGCAGGATTGTAGGTAAGCATCTAGAAGAACTTACAGGAGAAAGAGACGAACCTTAGGAGGATATCATAGGGAACCACATATAAAAAAACATGCTTTTCAACTGTCTACCAGTAAGCTGTAGAATATTTATTTCCTTGGAGATAATTGTTTCTAAAGGTGGAAATTCAGTGTTAAAAGGTTTGCAAGGCGTAATTGGTTCGATATGCGTGCACGGTTCAGTATTCGCGATTACGTGCATATTATTGTTCTGTATTACTTGTGTAATATATTGGGTAATCATAAGAAATGTTTTTAATTGTTTTCTTCGGTTGGTTTTTTCGAAGTGCTGCACTTAGAATACTTGAGCAATGAAGTGTCCTAACTTCGCCAATCGTGCATTGTTGTGCACATACGTGTACTTACAATGTGGTTGCGTTTCGACCATTGGCTGATGTTTTCGACGTTAATTTTTGTTCTCACCTAAGGACTGAGGATGACACCCTCTGATGCGCTTTCTATGGTCTGTTTTTGGATTGGTATACCTTCGTAGATTTTTAATTGTCTTTGGCAACTGTTCGTCGTTTACCGTACCAAGACAATTTAGTGCCTTAAATTCGATCCACATTATGCCGTTTTCCGGAGATGTGAGATCTAGCCGGATTTGTGATTTTTCGCGTTTTTTGTGTTTCCTGGCAGCTTTACTTTCCCGATGCGTCTTTCTGCTTGATTCGAAAGACTTTCATGGTTACATTATTTTGTTTTAACGTTTCTTTTTTTGTTGCTTTTTTGGCGACAAACCAACTATATTTAAAATATCGTCACGAATAGATATCCTAAAGTGACGAAATATGCATTTTCGCAGAGATACAAGGCATATACTTTATCGCGGCTTGGTTAGGCAAATCTAAATGTTTATGCATGCAAAAAATTGCGGCATTCACAACTTTAGCCGACCATCACGTAATGGAAAGGCGTCAAGATTTGGTACTAAAATGGCACTTTGAACGGCGGATAGGCTGGACTTCTGAGGTGAACAACAGCCTGCCGCAGAAGTTACACAAGGATTCCAAAGCTTGTTGTAAGAGTTTCTCAAAGTGGCCATCCGCCATTGCACATATATACGCGTGTGCGTGCTTTGCTCTACACCATCACCTTGACACTGCTGCTTAACGCCTCGATATCGTGCGGTATCTGGGGCTTTTTGCTTCATTGCGTAGTGTGCGTTTTGTACTTTTCATGGCAGGGTTAAGCCTTCGCGTCTCGGCAGAAGGGTACCATCGAGCAGCCGCGGCGCGCCTATGTTAGTGCTTACCGAATCAGGCCTGGCTTTGCAGCTGCCTCAGCCATCCTTTATTGGCATGAATGTAGTTCCTCGGAAAACTGAAGGATGCGAAAAAAACTTCGACATCTACCAGAAATGAAGCTGTAGGGCTGCAAATGAAAGCTATAGAGATATCTCGAAAACGTGGCAGTGGAATAACAATCTACCCTGGTCCAGAATACTGTATGAGCAACCTGTACACAGATTCGGTACCACGACAAATTTTTTTTCAACTGCCATGTTTCCGAGATAGCGGTAACGCTTTCCTTTGCAGCCATACGTTGAGGTAGATGTAAAAGTTTTCTCTTGACACACTTACCTTGGGAATTTCTCTTAAATCTGGTCGATTGAGGCTAGAGGATAATATACTTCTCGAAATTCGAATTTTCCGGAGAGACGGGTTCGTAGTTATGCAGCGTGACGCTCCAACGTGTGGCAAGGGCAGCGCTGGCCTATGTCTGCGTGGGCTGCGCGCGAGTTTAACGCGCATTCAACCCGATACTCGGCACTGCAGACGTCTTTAGTCCCCACAGAGGAGCTACAGCTGGCGAAAACGCATTGTAACAGCACTTCAAAACACTGTGACATCCTGGTGAAGTAACGGAAAATGTACCGAAACAAAATGTAGGCACCCCCTTCCTATCTAGGAAATTATTATTAGACAGCGTCAATCACTTCGAAGTAAACGCCATATGTTAAAAGGAAACCAGTAAACAGCTGAAGGCAGCCGCCTGTTTAACCCCTGTTTAGAGTAAATGTAACAAGGAACTGCTGCAAAATGCGCTTTCGCGGTAGCGCACTTAGTACATGGTTAATTTTATAAAATAAGGCGATCAATTAGGCTGTCATTGTGACGGATGTGGTGGTTGCCGAACTGACACTGAAATTCCACTGCTGTGACAGATCTGTGCAGATGATCAGATTGAATTTTCTCCTCTTCTTCTCTACCACGTACCCTATTACATTCTTCATGTTCACCAGCTAATAAAAATATAAAAAGTAAAATTAAAACTAAATAAAAAGCAACACGTGGTCATTTAGGCCAAACTACGTCACCTAGGTACTTTTTCAAAACATTAAAAAAGATGGAGTACAATCGTCACAAAAGTTAGAAAAAGCAATGCCGTCCTTGAGCGCTAAAATGAACAAAAACAAACCCAGAAATCAAAAAGATATATATATATATATATATATATATATATATATATATATATATATATATATATATATATATATATGTATATATATATATATGAAGATAAACATATATATATACCATATTTTTTAATGGTAGGGTGAAATCCCCTCGACAACGCGTCAATTCTTTCGTAAACTGGGGAATCAAGGGAGCCGTGAATTAGCCCAATATATTGAACGAGACATGGGGCTTGTTGTCAGCGGTGCAAATAAAAACCATTTATGGCATTCGCAATGGTTGGGAAGTGTAGGCGTTTTCCAACTAAATTGGGTCGGTCGCCTCGAGCTGAAACTTGCAAGCAGGTGGGAACAAGAACTTCCTTCACAATTTTAAGAATTAACGTTAGTTCGTGTCCCTCTCGTACACAGGCAAGAATTTAAAACAAAAAATTAAAGCAGTTCCACTGAAAGGCAAAGCTGTCAAGAGCGGAGCAGTGATTCACCAGAGGCTGGCGTGCCCCCTCTTGACTAGTTTCAGTATCAGCCCGGCGTTGATACCAAAGTAGACAAGAGAGGGCGCCGTAGCCCTTGAAAAGGCCTGTAACGACATACTGAATTGAGGTTTCACTAATTATGTGTAAAAATGCGTTGATTCATCATTTTCTACTTACTTGCGGCCTAGCAACCGCACCGGGCCAATTTGACCCTACGAACAATATTTATAGAAATATTGACCGCGTACCTGCTTTCTTCGTTGTAAGTGGCGTCAGTAGACGGTAGTCATCTTCCGCAGCTGTCGCGTGTCGCTCTCTCCCTCTTCCCTCCTCCCGCCACTCGACTCGGGCTCCTTCCCTCACTTCTAGCTTCTGCCGTTATGAATCCAGTTACTCTTTGTTCGAATAAATTAAATGTTTCTGCGTTGTGCGTTCACAATGCTGGCGCTCAGTGTTTTAAGGCATTGCGCGTGTTTTCAGGTCGTTTTTGTTCTGTTTCGGAGAGGACGTGCCTAAAATATAATTTTAGCGTCTGCTTTCACGTCACTTTTTTTTCGAAACCGCTTTCACATGCGTAGTTTTTCATTGTTATTGTAGAAAAACTTACAACGTGTATTCTGATTACGTGAACGCCGCTACACTCGGTTATGCACTTACATTTTGCCTTAAATATGACTGATGTTTCCTTTGCGCTCAATTAATGAGGACATGTGTGAGCCACGCCATAAATTTTAGCTCTTTGGAACTGTCCTGCCTATGAATACTTTGAGTTCGAAAATTATGCCTGTTTGGCTGGGCGTGTGCGTGTAGTGACAGACAGACAGACAGACAGACAGACAGACAGACCGACACAGACAGACAGACAGACAGACAGACAGACAGACACAGACAGACAGACAGACAGATCAAATTCTTGTATTTGCGTAGCCCAAAAAAGACTATCGTCTTTAATAGACAGTCACGTCTTTTGACGGCACGAAACATCGACGGTACGATGACATTCAAACAAGTGTCAGTTCTCGCTCTGATCTTCTGGCAGTCGTCTGCCGTGAAGGCCTTGTTGGTCGTGTCCCTTTCCTAACGTACGAGACCTCCTTATAATCTTAGCTTGCTACTTCCCTGGTTACTTCGCAAAATCCCATAGAAGCACTGTGAAATGGTGGTGCAGTCGTTCAGAAGGTTTGGAAAGAAATTTCACATGACATCCGCTTCACGTTATTGAACCACGAGTTATTTAGAATACCGGAAGGGGGATGTGAGTTTGGCTTGTATGCGTCTGTTCACTCAGACAGAGCCTTGTCTTTTTAAAGATTAGTAAAAGTTGTGGAGGTCTGCCTATTCCACAAAGCAGTGCTATTCGTCGCCTGTTTTAATTGGTGGCAATGAAGTTCAACAATATTCTGATAAATATTTCTTTGTCTATATGCCAGCAGATATATTTTCCCCAATACTGCAGCCTTCCTAGACCGATGATAGTTTTTGTCAGCAAATACAATTCTGTACAACAAAAAAACCTTCCGGAGTCAACTTGTTTCAGCTAGTATTTAAACACAGATCTCCTAATCGATGTTTCATTGATCGCTATTCTTTTATTTTCATCCCCCTACTGCCCTGCGATATCAAGCTTTTGGATACAAGTTTTTGTATTTCGCATTTTTTTATAGGAAGTTGTGCCTCGTGGCATAACAATAAATGGGTTCACAGGTACGCCAGCAAACAAGCTTCCTGTATGATGTCCAGGAGTTGTAGATAAAACAGTCCATGCATTCTGATGGAGGCCGATTGCACGAAACTGCCGCAGTCGTACTTGATTCCCTGGCAGTGTGACTTGTCTAGGTGAGATTGATTTGCTGTGCACATAATGTATATACATTCGCACTCATCAGTACTACCTGCAAAAATGCACTATTTTCCCACGGTGCTTTAGGTCATACCTGCCTCGTTGCGCACGTGTGGCCGGTCACTAACGCCGAAACTCTTTCCGAGAGGTAGTAGTCGAGAGTTCCAGGAAGTGATAGCATCAGTTACAAGACCACAGCCTTAGTTCCACTTAACGTCGCCACGTCGGAAGAATTAATTATTGTCCATGCGACACGTTGCAGCCCCTATTTTTCAACTGTTATTTAGTAGCCCCTACATGTGCCACAATAAGTACAGCAGAATCTCGATAAACGAAAATAGCTAAAACGGAATTGCCGCTTAAACGAAAAAGTCTCCTGTAAGTTGGTTGGTTTTGTATTTCAATAACGTAAAGAAGATCTCGGTAATGGGAACTAAAATTTCCGTGTCACCGTGTAAACGGAACCAGAAATAGAAGATCTTTCGAAACCCATAGGCACGAGAACCGGCTTTTTACAGTTCGAACTGTTTCGTTTTTGGTTTTTTTCTTCCTCCATATTTATCCTTCCTTCATATTTGTTTGGCCTCGTTGGCCTCATAAGCCTCGTTTCGTTAGTGGTCAACCGTGTTAGCGCAACAAATGCAACATCGCAGTTCTTGTTCCAGTCGTTCGGTCTCGATTCAAGACGCCGAGGTTACAGTGCTCAGCTCCTGCCGTCTCGTTCGTGTGATCATGGTGCTATTCGCGCTTCATAACGGCATTGCCATCTTCTAAATTCCGTGGCTCGTAAGCACTCGCAAAGTTGAGGAATTTAGCCTCCGTGAAGGTGCAGTTGCACGTATTCAAACAAAAATAATTGAGGCATTTTGTAGTGCACAGCGACTAATTGTTGCCAAATCAACCTCGTAAATGCAGTGTCTAAACCTCTTGTAGTTTTCTTGCTTTCTGGAAAACTATCAGCTACATTCACCTTCCAGTGCTTAAAGTTCCATGAAATCGTATTAAGAGTGAGTACGCTCATAAATTTTCACTTTCACAACTATCTTCCGTAAACGGAACTCCTGTCAAGTGGAACTAATTTTTTCGGTCCGTTGAAGTTCCGTTGATCGACAGTCTGCTGTACTCCCCCTGCCAGTGAAAACATAGCAGTCTCGTCTGTGCCCTCTGGACGCGCGGAGGTTGTTGCCAATGTGACACCCATTTTTTATGTTTTCTTTTCTCTGTGGCAGCTTTGCAGTGGAGACCAGTCCTATCTTAGCCCCGCGATGCTGCAGACTCTTCACCGGGGGCACCGAGAGATGGCGAGGAGGTGGTTTTGTGACAGACTCACGATGCCCAGGGAAAGCATTTCCCATCAGTGCCTCGACCAGCTCACACAGGTACGTTGCAGCAGCTCCTGCACACTACAGCTCGTGATCCAACGCCCCGTTTGCTCAGAGGATCGTTTGAGCTCTTCAGTATGTGCTGTAATACAACATAAACGATGGATGTGGCCTGTACTCCTTGCAACTCGTTTACAAAAGTTAGCTACTTATTCAATTCAGTAAACAACCTTGGGCAAAAATATAGGTACTGTATATAGGAAGTCGTATTCTTTAAAAAATCTGGATGAAACTACCCCGCGGCGTGTTTATGCGGCAAGCTTCCAAAAAGAAAATTGGATCGAAACTTCGAGATAACGGACATCAGAGATCAAGCTTTGAGAGTAACGAGTTACAGCGCGAAGAGTAAAAACTGCAACAGTAAAACCACACAGAAAGGCCTATTTGTTCATTTTTGTTTGCTTTTCTTCGCTCCATAAGCATTACACACTTCCTTGCTATCTGTGATTCTGTATTTCAAGTGTGATTATTATAGCATTTATAACGGAACAACGCAAAACTCAACGCGGTACACATAAAATATATTTTTTTTCAAATAAATTAAACCTGCATTAATTTGCAACTGCTATTATTACTGATGCTTGAAGGACGCAGGCCTCACTGACACGTGGTGATTTCCAGCGCCAAGCATTAAAAAAGACTCGGATCGAGAAGAGGAATTGCCGGCACACAAGGCAGGGTCATGTCCGCCCGTTAATTAACACCATTACCACTATCTAGTAACGTGCGGGAGACTTGGTTGTCATTTTCTAGTGAAGCCAAGTTTATTCAAAATCCTGTTGCTTCTTCAATTGTGTATTTAGTGACGTAGGAATTCATTTACAGCTTGTGATTTTGTGCAAGAAAAGTGTTTTTTTTTTCACAAGCATGGCAGAGGCGCCACTACAGATTTCTTCTGCATTGCATGTGTCATCAGCCAATAGATTCGGCCTGTGATACAGCCGCACTTGCAACTCGCCATAGTGAGCCATAAATTTGCGTCCCCCCGTGACAGAGCGCGGGATACAGTCAAACCCGTTTATAGCGAACTGCAATATGCACCGCGATTAGTTCGATATATCCAATAGTTTGATATAGCCGAACCCGCCTATAATGAGCTTATTGTTACGAGTTCGCAATCCGCGGGAGCCCCCCCCTCACCAACTCCGCCATCCGCGTATGCATAAACGAACACAGTACAGTATCCATTACCATACTAAAATGATGCATTTATTGCAAGTAATAAAGCTACTTTCCGCCTCAACTGCCAACGTTGCAAAAGAAAAAGCGGTGATTTTTGTTCTAACTTTCATTTTGGCGGCTTCAACTAGCATAGCATTCTCTACACGAAACATTGTTTGCACCAGTTCGAGTCCGCGTCCTCAAAAATCTAAGAAGCATTGGCGGAGCACTTCGACTGCCGAAAGCGCTTCATTATAAGCGTCGGACGGATTTCACTCCCGACATCATCGGGAACGCTGGCGAGCTCTTCACACAGTTCACCGATGCTGCTATCTTGGTCCGGACTCCCTGACAGTGCGGGTTCCGTCGCGAATCCCGCGCATCGGAAACAGTTACGGAAGGTATTGGGCGTCACGTCGCTCCGTGCGAGGCGCAATGTCTCAGTCGCGGCTCTTGCTTCGTGGTCGCGGCCAATCCAAATCTCAATCGCCGCTCCGAGATCATGCATTTCGGCGGCCATTCAATGAGCCCAGAGTTCGATATATTGGATGTGAGCTTCGGTATAAGGAATATGTTTCCCATGTATTTCCGTAACTGAATTATTTTTGTTCGATATATTGCATAATTCGCTTTATCCGGGTTCGTTATAGCCGGGTTTGACTGTATATCACGTGTGCATTTTCGCCGTTCCAAATGGCTTTATAGCCAATTGGCACACCATGCTGTCGTTTCGGTATGTGTTCACTTTAGCGCTGTTCCCCTCCTTCAAATTATGAACCACCTCGCCCAAGCCTTAGTCCCAGCTTTATAGCCACAACGAGACCATGTCCCACAGGGCTCGCGGTAATGCTGATTTCCAGCTGCCGGTAGGATCCCCTAGAGTTGCGACGGTGCTTGAGGAGCCATGAAGACAGAATACAAGTTTGTTTTATTCGAAAGATTTAGCGTTTTATAGTGCCCACAGCGCTTGTCCGGCAGCAAATGCTGCCGTGTTCACTGAGAAATTGATCAATTTAGGTTAAAATTTGGTTCTCGCGCCTAATCGTGGGTTTTCGTAATGTCAGCCATGACGTCAGAAGCGCTTGTATTCAAGCGAACTTCCACTGCGTCATTCGGGTTTGTGGCCTTGCTGTCTGTCAGCCCTCCAAGATGGCGCTGCTTAAGTCATCCACGAACCGTTGACCACCGTTGCTTTGTTTTTGAGCGTATTTGCACCTGGGTTGTTTTCGTTACTGTAAAAAGTGATCGTCTCGTGAAGCCTAGGGTATCCTCGAAAAACAGGGTCGCGTAAGACAACACCGCTTACGTCAATCGGCCAGTGTCCTGTAAAACAACTTCAAAGCGGCGGAGTGCTGTGCAGGTAAAACAAGCATAGTGCGCCTACTACCAACAGCAGTGTGCATGGATACTTCTATGTTTACGTGCGTTTTCGTAACTTTAATTGTTTACCGCAACGTTCTTCCTGCTGAAAAATGAATATGCATTAAACTTAAGCGCAAATAGTCCGTTCGGAAAGCCTATCACCGTGCCTAATTTGCGTTTGCTCTTCCGGTCCTCAGCCAATCGCACCACTGGGCTCATATGACATCATCGGTTCTGTTGCGGGAAATGAGCTAGTGGGTCGAATGGCCATTCTGTTTTTTTCTAGTTATGCAGCTTATTTAAGCGACGTGTGCGTTAACAGTGGTGTTAGTATGATTCTATCGAGGCAATCTCTCGAATGAACCGAACTTGTGTTTTGTCCTCATGGCTCCTTTGGTACTTAGTACGGGATCGATGGGTTCGGATTCCTCGGAAGGGGCCTTTACTTTAATGTGGTGAACAGCTCCCTCAACATGATAGTACGAGGCCGAGTAGACCTCATGCACGTCGTCTTGAAGGGGCTAGTCTAAGATTTCACGAGAGGATACCATTGCTCTGGGCGAAGCGACAACCTGACGGCCTCGGGGTTGATGCCGCAAGGGTTTATGTAGCGGCCACTGCTCACGAGGAAACTGCGAGCTGTTGGTATGGGAGGGATCAAGGTTTTATAACCGGGCGTTCATGTTCATCAGGTGGTTCGTTTATAATCAACGTTGGCGACGGCAGGCGCATGGCAACGCCAGTATAGCCAGAAGAATGTCCTAAGCTCACAATGCCAGATACTGGGTGACTAGGATTCATCCTCAGCGTTTACCTAATGGAATGAAAATAGCACAGTGAGATGGTTAAGTCAGTCCAAGCAATCTCATCTTCTTTTAACGCCGCAATCTTGTATAAACAGATACGAAATTTCTTTATTAGAAAGTTTTGTTTGCAGGGGTTCGGTGGAGACAAATAGTGCTCAATGTACAGGAACAAGTAGTTCTCAGCAATAAAGTCTAAAGAGCCTGCGGTGATATGTCCCAGAGAGCCAGTGTTCTTAGTCGCGGGGTCGGCCTGTATGCAGTCCTACACTGTTTATCTGCCGATGTCGGTAGCCGTGTAGACTATGGCAAGTGCACAGGAGATGATGTATACTTATGGTCGATATCAATGTAGAGCAATGCGGACAAGTAGTGTCGAATGGTGTCCGTCAATCCGGTGGTCATGTGTAGTTGACAGCTGTTGTGGGTATCGCACCGACACGAATCCTCCGAGTAAGCACCTCAGGGTTAGCCCACCAGGGAAGCTTGAACCACAAGGTGGAATATGTGCTCGCCTCGCGGGCCGAAGGTCTTCGTTGTCGGTGACGAACTGTCAAATTGAGTGCAATGAACAGGCAGTGGCTGCGTCATGAGAGGTATACGGGTTCCCGTTTCCGCGTGTTGCTATCCATAAGTTTACGTCGTTGGAGCCCGTTATCTTCACTGAAGTCAAGTGTCGCGCCCTTCGCGTTGATTTATGTGAAATAGAAGGTGTCAAACGGCTTGCATTGAGTCCGTGAACATGACGACCGTTGTATAGTAGCCGAGGCGTCGCAGTTTGCTTTGAGCAGAGTGAGTGTTGGCGGGGGCCTCTGAGTGGCGTAGTGTTGGCAGGCTGGACAAAACTGCGTGTCAGGTTTCACTGCAGCTGTTGTGACGAGGCTGTCTGCAACGCTGGAGTCGACGTAAAATGCATCTTAGTAACCACTAGGGGCAAGTTATGGCGCAACCCGGCTAGACTGGTGCAGAGGCTTGCAATCAGTAATCAGTATTCAAGTAAAAAAGGGGGGCTCTCGGGAGGGAGCTGGCGTAGTGTTATATAGGAGGACCATATGCCACCTTAAGGCAGCCGCAGACGAGTACACCTCCGCTGCCTGCAGCCGCTGGGGGACAAACTCACGTATAGTGTTAATGCCAGTGTCTTCATGTAGTGCGGCGATCGGTGTTAAACGAGGAAGGCAGGTAGTGGTCCTCTTTGCTTCCCTATTGAGGGTCTCTAAACGAGCCCATGTCACCACTGTCAAACGCAGAAACAGAGTATGATACGTGAGGCATGGCTGCAGGATTTCCCGTGCGAGAAGCTGAGACTCCTTTGTGCGAACCCTTCAGACTTTCGTGGGAATCTCGCGAATGAGTTGCAACAGTTGAAGTGTGCGACGGCAGGTTTACCGTAGCCATGGTGTGGCTGAGCGGGAGCCTGCAGCACCCAGGCCAAAAATATGGTGGAAAGTGACTTGTGTTTCAAGCTCACCATCAAGTAATAATGAAAAGGGGAGCGTTCTCCACCTTTCCCAAGCCCGAGGTTCCCGACAATGAGTAACATGTCCTGATATTCTGAAAGGGTAAGACCCACACTTTTGAGTAACACGGTCTTAACTCCGGGGAGAGTAATACCAACATGTTTTCGCACATACGCGTAATTCGTCATTCTTTAAACAATAAAATATCTGAATAAATTATCAGGAATATGTTGTTGTAAACCTATATGAAGTTGAAACCAATTTCGTAAAATATGTTTTCGAGGAAATTTTATCAGTTCTGCCCGTTTTGGGGGGTTGCTTTTACTGTTAATGTTATTGAATCGCTGATTCGTTCATGTAACGTACTAGTAATGTAACGTGATGTAACATGCAAGATATATCTCTCTGTCAGGTGATATTGTAGAAAGGCAAGAAGTTATGTAGACCAGATCTAGTGATAAATAGTTTATGTATAAACGATACACTTGATCGTTATACTTTGTTAGACATTATAGTTCTTGCATAGCATTCATCACCCTCTCCTGTATCTTTCACACCAGCAAACAGTATCCTGAAACACCTAAACACGAATATACTATGTGCGTACGTAACGTCACAATTCCAATTAAAGTTAGGAAGGTCACGGTTGTCTGGAGGCGATGGTCTTGTGTCATTGTATGTATTCGTTCCTTCACATTTTCAGATGATCGACGGAACGTTTGAGCAGTTTGCAACGGTTAACGAGGCAAAGAGGACCTTGGCGGCGGCGCGTACGCCGGTTACACTGTGCGCCACAGTTATGACCTTCTACATTTTGTCATGCACTTTCGCCCTGCTCGGAGTTGGTCCCCTTGCCAAATTATGTAACCTGCTCATGGGTCTGTACTTCGTCGGCGTCTGCCTGTGGAGCTACGTCCGCATAAGCGGCGTTGCTTCGAATGCTGGAGCGTTCATCGACAATGTCGCTGCCGCCACCTGGGTTAGCGTGAGTGCCGGCCACACCTTTTTTTTAAATGCTCAATTCAAATATGACCCCCGCAGGGTTCCAAGTGGCACCCCTATCTGAAATGAACTGCAGGTGGGTTTCAAGCTGGGCTAGTTAGAAAGACATCCTTGGATAAAACCAGCGCGAACTCAGACGAAGACGAAGGAAGTGTACCACAAGGACAGCGTGGTACACTTCCTTCGTCTTCGTCTGAGTTCGCGCTGGTTTTATCCAAGACTAAACTGAAGTATGGAAATATGAGGTTAGGGTTATGTGGTTAGGATGACATGGTTAGCACGATAATATTCCTAACCAGCATTCACGCGCTTTTTATTTTCCCAATTACACACGTACAATTGCTGAAAAGTAGTAAAAGGAAACTGAGGACGTTGCCTGCGCTAAACCAAAAGCTGTTTTTGCTCGTTTCTTACTGGTGCATACACACTTGGAGTATTGGTCAGGAATCAGAAACTTTGAGGAGCTAATGGGACCGCTTCACAAAATTCGCACAACTATGAGTTCAAAGCCTAATGTTAATAGCGCTTGCTGCATGACACCTTAGCGTGATGCCATGTGAGTAGAAGAAAACAAGCCTGTCGAAGTAATTTGCCGAAAAAGGCAAAGAAACAAAAGCGAAGGAGACGGAAATACTGTCACAGTAAAACAGTTGTTCATTGACACCGCCAAACTTTCACCTTCAAAGAACCTAAGCATACTTGAGTGCCCCGTGGGGGTGGTGGAACGCCACTTAGTGGCCTTTAGTAGGGGACGGGGTTGGGAAGAGGAGGCCCGGACGCGTATTCCCAAATCATATCCCCTAGGGGCCAAAGACGACCACACCCTCTAAGCAGGGCCGCAGCCAAAGAGATTAAAAAAATTGCAATTTTTTAGCCTCCTTGGACGCAGCACCGTGACGTCTCTACCTATATGTGCGCGACTTCATGCGAGGTGGATTTTTTCTTTTTTCCCCCTCCCCTCGTTTCGACTGCTTGGCAGGCGGCCGATTGTTTCGCTCCGTGGCGGGGCTGGCCTGCGGCGCTGGGGAAGCTGACGCACATGTGGTAGAAGCTAACCTTTTGTACCTGAGACCCTGACCTCTCCGCGCTCTTCTTGCGCACCTGCAAGTTGACGCTGACCTCCGATCGTGTTCCTAAATAAGCGCTCGACTCGGTGCTCGAAGTGCGCGCGCGCGGATGGACGCTTTCACGCGCATGTGGCAATTATACACGGTCCGGAAAGCAAACACCCTCATTGAAAGCACACATCACACAGAAGGGTATACAATTGAGTTGGGTGCTCTTTCACTATATACACAGCTCAAAACACGATTCGGTGTTGCAGGTAAGGAGGTAAGGATTACAAGAAAGGCAGCCAATTACCCATGACTACATTTACAAACTGTCCTACTCTTGCGAAATATTACAGCTGCATGGGCTGCTACATTTTGGCACTTTCATAAGCACTATTACATTGAATTTCGTTAACATTAACTTCATTGCATTATTCTTTATCAGGAACAGTGCCACTAAGGAAAACATTGACATTTGGTTAACAGCAATGGAAGGTGTGAATCGTTCTTGCAAGAGTGATACATTGATAAAAAAGACACCAGCTCAAACATACACGTTTTACACTCGGTCATGAATTCTGCATAATTTGCACTGCTGGTCATAACAATTTAGAGAAACAATATCGAAAATATATACCAACCAAGGGCTAAGTAATAGTTGGATTGTACAGCAACTGAAGTACTCGAGGAGTTTGATATATGTCTTCTGTACAGGGCTATTGACCACAGTCTCTTCACTGAAGCCACCAGGCCGAGTTTGATATCAGTAATCATGCGTGCTACCACTCACGCTGTTGCCAATGTCGATTAGTTATTTTTAACAATTTGTGCTTCATGCATAAGATACGTTATTTATAAATAGACAGCTCGAGCAGGATCCGAATGGCGCTGATGCCCCCCCCCCCCTGTAATCGGGAAGGCACACCAAATCGTTACCACTTAATTTGGCTCTGTCCATTATTCCACCGTAATCGCCACCAGCTTTTAACTCTAGGTCCCGCCCCTGCGACTGAACAAGAACATGTTAGTCGGGTCCGTGACGATCCCACCACACTAGAAGCAATTACCGAGTACGCCCTTGAAAACAGACTCTACAAATTGGTGTAGCAGCCTGGCCGACTTTCCCTTTCGGTATACAATGTGAACTGTCTGCAGCGTGCACTGTTTTCAGTGTGAACCGCATTGTTCACAGTGTGAACTGTACATTTAAGTGTGAACTGTGCGTTTTGCTGCCACTGACTGACTTTAATGTGTTCATTTTGCGATTAACACCCCAAGACTGCAACTGTGTTCATTGTGCGAGTTGTGACCTTCCCCTTTTCTCCTCATCCTTGCTCCCCCAGGGCCCCATGGCCTCTCATTTAATGCAGTGTTACACTCACTCAGATACCTATATTCTTTTCGCTGGGACTAATAAGTAGTTGCCCGTGAGCTTGAAGTCACGGTAGTCGCAGCAGAGATAAAAAAGTTATCTCCTTGGCGCACTATTTTTGCGATAGTGATCTCGGAGACCAAATAGAGGCAAAAAATTGTCACTTTTAGAGATCCACTGATGGGTATAGATGTGGAGTTTGTGTCTGTTTCCTGCGACAAATTTTTAACTACCACATATATATATTTCTGTAGTGCCTGGCCTTTTAATTCGCCAGCATTGTGTCACAGCTCGTGCCTCAACTGTAAGCCACACACACGCAAAAAAGTATACAAATGTGTAAACAAGAAATAGCAGGAATAAAAATATAAATATTACAACACAAGTTGCCCGCGGAGCGAAACCATCGGCCACCCGCAAAGCAGCCGAAACGAGGGGAGGGAAAAAAAGAAAAAAAAACACCTCGCATGAAGCCGCGCACATATAGGTAGAGACGTCACAGTGCTGCGTCCAAATTGGCTGCGCCCCTGCTTAGGGGGTGTGGTCGGCCTGGGCGCCTACGGGATATGGTTTGGGAATACGCGGCCCGACACCGGCTCAGGGGAATCCGAGTGCCATTGATGTGGCCTCTGCTCTGCCGACCAACAGTAGCTGGTTCTCGAGGGAGGGGCTGTCCAGGCAAAGCCCCCAAGGCCTAGGAATCTGAAGGTACAGAATTCGGGATGCTGCTGTTAGTGGTAGCTTGTTGGGGTGCCTGTTCTGAAAGCAAGGGAGTATGAGTGCCGATCAGAGGTACCGGAAGAGGGGCGCCCGGGAGGTCCGGAGTGTGACTGCAAAGCAAGACCATGTACTCCACGGTTCCGTCGCCGCCACAGAACTTGCACTGAGGGTTGGTGAACATCGTTGAATAAAACTGTTGGAGTCTGACTGGGCACATGAGAAAGTTTGTCTGCAGTCGCCTTATGATTGTTTGCTGCGGCTTGGTGAGGTTGGGATGGGGATAAGGTAGCCGTCGCCACCTGGACCGAAAATGTTCAATTATTTCGGCGAAAGACATCAGGCTATCGGACATGTAATCCACGGCTTGGTCTTGATTGAAATTGGTGTTTCCGAAACAGGGCGGAGGAGGGCGAATTTGAGGGGCTCGACGCTTCTTTTACGGGTGGGTTAGCGCGCTGGCGGCCGCGTGAACTCGCTCATTACCCCTGTTGCCTGAGTGTGCCAGGGCCAAAGCAGGTGTAATGTAGTTCTTGTGTGGCGGTACCTTGATGAGGGGCCGAGCAGAGTCTCGTGGGCTTTTTTTGAGACGACCCCGGAGGGGAAGTTTCCGAATGCCTCTGCCGAGTCAGAGACTACGTAGATGCTGGGGGACATTGTTGGTGCCTGGGCAATGGCCAAGGTGATTGTCACTTCTTCGGCTTCTAAGACTGAAACCTGTGGCAGTATTGTCATAGCGGAGACAGTTTTTTCATTCCCATCGACCACAACTGCAACCAGAGGTCTTTGATTGTAGCTGGCGCACCGGATGGGCAGGGTTGCAGCATCCGTGTAGAGAAGTGCTTGTGGCTGGATGCACGATAGGTGAGCTTCGATGGTAGCCGCTCTTTTCCACCTGCGGTCACGATGTTGTATCGCATGCATATTTCGGATGCATACTTTAAATTATATTCACTGGTTTCAATGACTACGATGTCTACGCCAGCCGTAACGATGGGATACCTCGATACGTGTAATTTGAAGAGAAAAGCTCTTACATACGGAATCGATTACCGTGCGGCCATGGAAACATCGCTGCAGTTTACACTTTCTTTCTGCAACCGTGAGCTTTGTGCCTTTGGTTTGGTCGTAGCTAGGAGGGCGTTCTGGTGCTCAAACCCGATCCCCTTTTTTCTCAAGGCGGCGCGTACGCGAGACTTACGGTTCCTTTTTGCAAAAGTCAGCCCTTCCCATAACTTGAAACCCCTTCCGAAAAAAAAAAGATGCCAGGTGCTGCCCTCAGGCAGCGCATGGGAACCTGAGAGCCGAAGCGGAACTCCCACGTTGGCACTGGTCATTTTATCAAGAGCCAAAGTTATTCACCCGCCCAGCAGCCCAAGCTACAAACTATCCCCCCTCCCCTTGCCATTTTACCACCTGCGTGGAATAAATGCTGGCCCCGAAAGTTAAAAATGTAGCACTGTTAACGTCAGCCTGTGTTTGTTAACTCATAAGTATTCTTTGTCGGGTACCTAAAAAATCGTGTAACGCCTTGTGAAGAAACCAAAAACGCGCGACGAGTTGCCTCAAATTGGGGTGCATCAGCCCGAGTCCTCCAGCACAGATACATCTCCGACACGTTGGAAGTAGTTAGGATTTGGAGAGGAGTGCATGGAAGTGAAAAATGAAACAGCATGATCATTCACCCCTCCATCTAACGACGACGATGGTTGAACGAGAAGCTTTCTTCGTGCGGAATAGAATGGGAAGCGTCAAAGTGAAAGACGCTGCGATCAAAAGACCAAACTTCGTGCTGGTCAAATTCAAAGTCAACTAGTCAAAGTTCTCACACACAAGGCAACCAAGGCCACCCACGCGAGAAAGCTTTGCGATAAACCATCATCATCGTTAGACGGAGGAGTGCATGATTTTTCAAGCGCAGGTGGCAGCGTATAAAACTCGGCCGCAGCATTCAGTTATGAAATTGAGGGCAGGTTTTCGGCAGTCTCCTATCTCTCGTCCTTTACCTACGCAGGAACTGCTTTTTTGAATACAAGTTACCAACTAGCCAGCGACCATTGCAAGTCTTGTAATGCAATGCTTTTCCCCGGCAAGCTGTAACATTCTACTATCGTGCGGTCTTGTTTCTGTAAACGATTCCCGGGGGCTGTAGTAAGCGCATTTCTGTGAAATTAAACACGTTTCTACCGAAGTTATTAAGTAACAGAGCGTCGTTAATCACGATTTCTGTTTTGGGGAAAATATTAGAAGGCACCCTCCAACTAGTCTTTCGCCTATGCATGACGCTATTCAATTATCAACTGCTAAAGGCCAGCGCCGCAGCATTCCTGGATCGACTGCACATATCGGCTTTGTAGGAGCATTTAACTGCAATATATTCCTTGATACGCCAAACTGCATGCATGCACAAAAACTGTGCACGTAGAATGGGACTTGCACTTCCAGCTTGACATCCAGCTTGGCGGATTGAGCGTTGTCTGCTATTTGTAATTACTGAGTATGGGCGCAAATCACGCACTTGAGTTGCATCGTAAAGGTCTCCTCTACTTATGAGATTTGCCGATCTGAGAAAAGTTCTTGTGTTTATCTACGCTTTGCAAGCTGCACTGCAGCAGAACGACAGAAAGCCATGCACAACTACACTGCATTGACCGCCGCCGGCATTACACTGAAGAGCGGTTGGCCACGGGCGGCGCTGTGCGATGAAGCTACGGTGGTGCCATTCAACGGCCTCCCGGTCTCTATTCTTACCGCCATCTACTCACAGACAGAGACACTGCTGTAGCCACTCGTGATCGCGCGAGCCAGTTGCTATTTCTAGGGACCATCCAGTTGCCCACGCTACTCTGTCAGGCTTAACGGCGGAAAAACGCCCTTCTATCGGAAAAACAGAAGCTGTTTTTTGATTGAAACTTTTGGTGAACGTATGATTGGCCAAACTGAAGGCGAAAACTACAGCTTCGAACACAATATCACACGTAGGAATTATCGAGGGAGCTGTTATCGCTGCGGACCGGGAGGGCAGGGCGCCGCCATGTCGGTCAACTCTATGTGCGGAAGCAACGTAAAGACCGCAAGGTAAAAATTAAAATCTCACGTACGCCCGTGAGGATCGCGGCGACCCTGTGAGATCTCAGCGTGCGCACCGGTCACGCGTGAAAATTCTACGTACGTGAAGCTAAAACTATCTATTACTTGCGAGTCTTAGAGTGCACAGCCACAATAATACAAGCAGCGTTACGTGTACCCTGTCACAACAGGTGTGTGGGGATTTCTCCGCGTGCATGTTAACCTCGTGGCATTTTTAACCGCATCATCCAATCAATACAGACCGGTCGGAGCCGTAGACCGGTGACATCCTTAGGTGACTGTAGGAAATTTTCCTGTGCGCCACATCAATATCAACGTTGTTTCTTAATATTGTTACGTAGCGGCAGAACAAACGAAACAAACCATGGTAGATTGGAGAGTGATTTTTCGCTCAATGTCAGCCATGAGCGAGAGCACTCGCAAGCTACGCGCCGCACTGAACTTAATCTTCTTCAGGGTTGGGCGTGCACGGCGGCGTGTCTCCCAGTCCACGTGTACCCATTACAGTGATTTCTGATAAATTTAGCGTAGTCATCATTCTTTCATGAAAACATTTCACTGCACCAACGTGGTTGTAAGAATTCCTGGTTCCTCCTGGATGCGTACTGCATACAGCTGAAGAGGAAGCCTTTCTAACGTGGTTCAAAGGAAAGAGTTGCGGAGGATTTACTCTCTTTCCAGGTGTGTGCAGTCTGGACCGTGTACAAGTTAATGAACCGGGACCGGGTCCAGCGGCCAACCAGAACCGATACCGTGGGTGAAATAACAACGACCCCCCGCAAAGGTCGACTCAGTGCCAAATGACCAGCCACTGGCAACCAGCACCACCCTAGCGGATTCTTGTTGCTCCCCATTCTTTCTCTTTGTATTACACTTGGGAACAAATAAAGGAGGCCTTCCTTGCGTTTTCCTGTTAATCTGCCCCAACTCGACAATTCCCAACTGGATAAAACTAGCTGGTCGGTGTGGCCCGTTTGTAACAACCAGCTTGCCTAAACGGAGTTCAGGAGGATGGCTTGGTGGGCAAGTTGGTGATGCTTATTTACAGGGTTACCAGCGCACGCAAACCGGGACACGTAAGGAAGAAACGACAGGACAAGGCGCTGATGGCGCAAACCTAAATGGGCCCGGCTCTAGCCTTGACCAATGGGTCTAGTGCATATGTGAAAATGTCATCACCACCACCACCACCACCACCATCATCATCATCATAATCATCATCATCATCAGCCTATCTACGCCCACTGCAAGGCAAAGGCCTCCCCCATTATTCTCCAATTATCCCGGTCCTGTGCTAACTCCGATTAACTTATCCCCGCAAACTTCTTGATCTCGTCTGCCTATCTAACTTACTGCCGCCCCCTGCCATGCTTGCCTTCTCTAGGGATCCACTCTGTTACCCTTAATGACCAACGGTTATCTTGCCTTCGCATTACATGCCCTGCCCACGTCCATTTCTTCTTCTTAATTCCAAGTAATATGTCCTTAGCACGCATTTGTTCCCTGACCCACTTGGCTCTCTTCACGTATAAATGTAGTTGTTCTGCATAAAAAATAGCAAGAATTGTATATTTCTGTTCTGACAAGAAAAACACAGCACCCTACAGTGGTATGCTTGGTACGGCCCAAATTTGGAGGTGAGTTTTAATCGTTACCAGCCGTTACCATCCCTTGAGATTGAGCAAAACGTTATTCCCAGGTGCACAATATTTTCACGGCCACAATAAAGACAATAACAAAAACGCATCGCAATTGTGTCGCATGCAGATGAAGTTACCAGTAAACACAGAAATAGTTTGTCTAGTGTTGCACCAATCCTCATTGCGGCACAGTAACTTTGTGTCATTGGCATAAAGCATGAAACGTTGGCTGTTTTTTAAGGGAAGCCTAAATTTCTTATACTTCTTTCTTATGCTTATTTTTCTTATTTACACCTAAATTTATTATATTTAACTTTCTTATATTCTTATATTTCTTAGCTCTGCAGAAAGTCGAAATGAATAAACTATTTCTTGTGTTCAGCTGGGAAACCCGTATAACTCGGATGTAAAAGCAAAGCAAATGCATGAGAAAATTTGTTCGCAGCAGGTATTCCTGATTTCAAGCAGGCATTTTTTTGTAAATCACACAAAAACTTGGTAAGAACTATACAAACTATGGCTTTCATAGCTTTTTTACTGGTAAGCTTTTAAATATGTAGTGGAAATCCAATTTCTCGTCGTATAATTTCAGTTTTTATCCGATCTTTTTTGTGCAGTTAGACCACACCTGAGAAGACACGTACAACTCGATGTCATTATAATGTTTAAATAGAGACACGGCCCTGTCGAAACGAGCCAGTGGGGGTAGAATATCTGATCTTGATAGTTGGGCCCAAGGTTGGGAATTTATGCGGAAGAAATTCCTACGCTGGTGCACTTTTTCAATGGGGGTCTTTTTTTCTTGAGTGCAGGTCATTAAAAAAAGAGGCTAACCAGTGATGCACATGAATTGATTCGAAGTCAGTTTGCTTCTGAAAAACTTGGAGCAAAGTAAGATATGCTTTCCCAAATACATCCTTAGCAGCTCGAGTTGCTCTAACTACAGTGGGTTGCCTCTTTCGTCACGACATCATTTGGTGACGAAAGAGGCAAACAGGCTTCATACGACAACCAGCAGCCGTCTCAGATATTCGCTGAACTCATTCACCTACGGCAGACCTGGTGCCATATAGACCGACTTTATTCATTATGAATTGAGTCTATCATGGTACTTTTTATTTACTCAGAGAAACTGTTATGTATGCTTTCAATATTTTGGTTTCATGCAGATAGATCTCCCGCAATTAATATGTAAAGAACTAAACAAGGTATGAAGATCTTTTCTTCTTTTTTTTGTTACGGTATCTGGCCTCTCGCTAGCAGACCCGACATTCGTTTGATCTGTGCACGTTTAATGTCTAAAGAAACGTCGAGCTGATAGAATCTGTTCTGTGCAAGAGGTAAATGAACACCACAGAACGAAGTTATGCGAAATTTAGCGTGATCAAAGTGGTCCCTTTTTTTCGTACCACATCCCCCATGCTGTTTTAAATGCAGAGCATTTCTTAGCCTCGCATCTTGCTGCGTCGGACGGCGTCCACAGCTCCGCGTCCGCAGCAGGTGCGCCTCTCCTCCTTCCCTCCTCTCTCTCAACAGCAGCTGGCGCGCGCATGCGTCTTAGTCAGCCCGTTCGCCCCGTCGCGGTCTCGGCGTAACAGGTGCGTGATAGCAGCGCGGTGGGGCGTGGAAGGGCGCGCGCTGCTTGCGCATGCGCGCTCTCCACCCCGTAGTGCTCTCCCTCTACTGCGCGCGCTGCAAATATAAAGCGGCTGCGGTCGCTCGTGCTTCAGTCACTGCGTTGCTCCTTCCTTCCTTGGTTGACGCTCGCTCCCACGTTTACTCGTGTCTGCTACTCCAGCATCACGGAAGAAGCGATGGAAGCAACACTGCCTTCAACCAGTACTGAGGCCCCAATGCTCTGCATTTACTAGTGTTCCCCTCGCGGGAAAGCGCGGGAATTTTTTTCCTCCTTATAGATTTTCACTTAGTTCGACGTGTCATCAAAACGGCCCCTATTTATTTTACTGCCTTTGTGCCAACAAAACACACACACAGAACTTTTTCTGCTTTCCACGTGATGCCTTTATTGCCTCAGCACCATGGCAATTTTATTCACTCATTGATGCACAATTCAATATCCTACTTCTAGCCACGCACTAACGGGATTCCTCGCTTGCTTAATGGTGGCGGAAGATGGCTTCGCCCAAAGGGTCTACTCCCCATTCGGCCGCATGCTCTTTTTTTGGCGGCTTCCACTTCCGCTGCGACACTTCGGTTACAACTCAGGCCCCACACAGGAGGCAGGCCACGCCCACACAACACAGACAGCCACAACACAGGCCACCGGCCACTCGCACAATCACTTGAACCCTTGCTTGCTTGATGGTAGACCAGGATAGCTACGCCAAAAGGGCTGTCTATTGGGCCGCTGGTTCTTCCTCTGCGGGATTTCTCTTCCACTGCGACCCTTGAGGCAGCCCCAGCATAGGCCACACACACTCACCAGATCGCTCGCTGGCTTGATGGTGGCTCAGGATAGCTTCACCCAAAAAAGCTATCCACTGGGTCGCTGGCTCCTCAGGGGGGTGTCACGTACGCTGCGACACTCGAGGCAGCCTCAGAACAGATCACCCAGAGTCGTTGGCCCCACACAGCAGCTGTCGTGAGACAAATTCCAATAGATAAATCCACACGAAATAAAGTCACACGAAATATGTAAAGCAGAGACGGTAGGTGAACGTACACTTTTGCAATACCGATACAGATCAAGAATGAAAATGGTGAGCAGAACTACAATAACAATCTTTGTTTTAAAGATGAAATAACACTTTCTTCTTTTGACTTGTGTAATGTGTTGTCATATATAAATGAGAGTGGCATAGATTTCTGTGATGATATTGCCAAAAGATGCACCGAATCTTCGCCCTAGTTAGTTTTTACTTTGGGGAAAAAATTGCTCTTAGACGCAAACCTGCTGGCCCAAGTGATAACAAGACTAATTACAAAGAGTAATTACGTACCTCATAATCAGAAACATTGAACGCAGAAAACTCCCGGTCTAGTTAAAAGACTCAGAAGGGTCAGGTATCAGGTATTGGTTAACAAGTCGATGTTTGCAATGTTGTGATCATTCCAGCGACGTCACGGGGGTGCAACCCAATATTGTTTCGGGATGTATTATGCATCTCACAACCATAACATCTGGTATTTTGACCACTGATTGTGCTTTCCCCATGGAGGCTCATCAGTACGTTATTTTGGGTTCACTTTATTTACGCAGCGAGGTTGAACTGCAAAGCAGTGTTTAACGATGTAATGCGAATTACGAGCGTGCTACGTAATGACCGAACCGGAGTATGATTTCCAGATCACTTAGTTCATCAATTGTTGGAAAAACAGCGCGAAAACGGGCACCGCGTTTGTATTGCGTGTTTCTGTTTTTTCAGTGTTTTTTAATTAAATACAAAGATGTATTGCCGCGAAAATTAGGTGTTGTGAAAGGGACAACCCGCAGAGACCTCTCCCCATGGTGATTTCTACGGAACGTACTGGTGGCAATAACGGGTATGACACGGGCAGTGCTACCTTTCACAACATCCTTCCCGGGGACCAGGGGCCTCAAAAGGTGAGCCCCACCGAGAAGAGTTTGCTCGTGTTTGTCCACCTTCTCATCTCTGGGGAAGGAAACGAAGCCACGGATTGAACGAGCCGATAACAAAGCATGAGGCCGCCGTAAGAAACCACGTAAGAGACCAGCCGAACAAAACGTCTAGACAATAATTACTACCGTACATTTGCCGAAATGTAAGATGTCGCTACGCGTTTCCGAAGCTGTAGGGACGACGACCCCGTGAATCAATCAATAAATTAAACACGAAGACTCGGCTGGTGTCGAACTCTTGCGTCAAAACACAGTGTAGATATAAAATTGATTGGAAGATTTTAATATAAAAACACGCGTAATTTACGTGCCTAATGTAGCGTTCGGCCTGGATTTTCAGAGTGAGTAAAACTCTATTGTTTCAGCCAACTCCTCTTTCCTACCGTTAAAGCCTTGTGCGTGAACTGCAAACCGAAACTTTTCCACGAGTTATGTTGTGTGGTCTTCTTCAGGCTATGGGTCGTTTCTAGGTTTCAGTACGCCATTAATACTTAAATTTAAGGTAATTGAAAGCTTCATTTGTGAACATTGAGAAATAGGGAGTATTCGATATTATACTTCACGAATTTCAGCCTCTACCGAACGCGGGTGACATAGACCGGTTTAGAAGTTTGATTCTCATGTGATACACTTAAAGCTAGCTCCCCTTTGATGCAGCGAGATACAAGACTTAAAAGAGCTACCTTGCTATAGAGCTCTGCCATTAGTCACCACGGGCGTAGAAGTATTTTGTCGTAAGCATCGTTTGCTTTCGTTTTTATTTGTTTTTGATGGCAAGGCTGCCTTTTTAGAGGTTCGGTAGGTATTTCTTAGGCTCAGAAAATACACCGTAATTTGTACTGCTGCGAATTTTTAACCCGAATGCGATGCAGCAGTATTCACGAGCAACCACTGTGCGATACAAATTTTGGGATTGCTTTTCTCGGTTTCCTTGAATATTCGGTTCATTGCAGGATCAACTACTTGACAACGTCCACATGAAGTCGCATGCAGCCGGCTGGTCCAAGTTGAGTTATTGACAGTGTCGAAAAAATATAACGTGACATATAGTGCACCATCAGGGCATTTCGTTAGTCCACGATGTCTCCTGGCCGTTCTGCCACTTGTTTAGATGTCGTCAACAAGAAAACTGTAAAGAGTGCTTAACGGTCCACCAAAGCGCATATGTCCTAGAGAAAAAAATTGACGAGCGCTGGTGGGCAAACAATGAAAATAGATGCAATGAAGAACGAGAAATAGGAATCAGAAATGTTGTTTTATTATTTTCCTCAGTGGAAAAACGGGCCTAAGACCAATAGCTGCTCATTGAGCACCTTGACGAGGCCAGAGGCCCCACACAAAAGGTGGCAGCGGCAGAATAGCGACATATTACTCAGTCTCGAAAAAAATAAGAAACGAGATAGAGAGAAGAAAAAAAATAATTGTTCACAAAAAGGGTGTGACGAAGAAGAACAACGAAATAACAGGATATATTTACGTACGCAAAAACATAAATGCAACACTGCAATACACTCACATAGTATAAACACATGTACACGCGCAAAAATTTGTAGAACAACCGTGATCATATATACACCGGCATAAACCCGTATACACGTGTATGGCAGGTACACGCAACTCTACTGCACGCATGCATACCTTTATGGAAAATGACAAGTTATCACAAGTTACTTTCGGAAAAAAAATTGACAAAAAGCTCGGTACGCTTTGCAACGAATTAAGAGACAATGTAAACAGCTTCTACATCTCTTATATATGTAAAAGTGCCAGAAGACAAGGAAAAAGCTTGCGTCAGGGCTAAGCCAACGGAATCATATGCCCTGTAACATTTGATAGTTCGCTCACTCACTCACTCACTCACTCACTCACTCACTCACTCACTCACTCACTCACTCACTCACTCACTCACTCACTCACTCACTCACTCACTCACTCACTCACTCACTCACTCACTCACTCACTCACTCACTCACTCACTCACTGACTGACTGACTGACTGACTGACTGACTGACTGACTGACTGACTGACTGACTGACTGACTCACTCACTCACTCACTCACTCACTCACTCACTCACTCACTCACTCACTCACTCACTCACTCACTGCATGGACATAACAAAGAAGCGTACCAACAACACTGCTTTTATTCCGACCCTTTCTTCGTCTGGTTCGGTTCTTTGCGCTGTTTCACTAATATAAGAAATTGTAATGCGCAGCGGTTTATTAACAAAAAGCCAAAAGGCCTATTTGGTTGTTAGAAATGGCTGCCTTTGGTTACAAGTCCCTATTTGAGACTGACAATGTTCATGTTTTCAAGAATTTCGCTTAGGAGGCCAGTGTATGGGCATTGTTTATGTGTCTACGCATCCAACCTGGGTTTTTAAAATGGGACATCCGGCATGATTGCGCGAGCGCGGCCACAATATTTTGTCTTTACGGCAAAAGGGAAAGCACGCGCGACCTGAAAAAATTTGGACACTCCTGGCTTTCCTATGGCCGGGCAGTTGACGCTGCATAACTCGGTCATTCTGCCGTGTAACCCTAAGTCGGGATTAATGCGCACCAGAAATCTTATTGCATTCAGCTAAAGCCCAACGGTATTTGTGAATGACGTATTCCTCGTCTACTTCGTAGCTTAGGTACAGCGACCTGCAACGGTGTTGCAGAAAATTAGTTGGCAAGTGAATACAAGTTCCTGCATACTGTGGCAGTACTGGTGCACTTGTTATTGAAGAACGCTCTACTCCTTGTAGTTACATTCCCATTTAATGGGGTGTTTGTCGAGACTTTATTATATTATTCTTCCAAGCCACCAGGAGCTCGTATGCGTATCGACATCATTATGCCACTTCAATCACGAAATAAAACACTTCATTAATAGACAGCACCACTTCTTTGAAAACTCCGCCAGGAGAGCAAGCAGGAGAGCATATTGATCCGAAAGCAAGCGACTGTGGGAAGCAAAGAAAAAATACTGGAAACCTATTTCCTAATGCAGCCGGATATTACTGCCGTGTTGCATTTCCACTCTACCTAATCATGAATGCGGAGGTTTAATTTGGGTGGCACATACAACGTTGCCTTGTGCGTCCTACGAATGTCCGGTCCTGTGTCGTGAGATGAAAGGGGAATAAACGCCTGACACGCGAATGATTGTTGCACACGGTACCAAATATGCGTGTGCGGGGTGATGCATATTGGAGAAGATTGTGCATCGTAAATCATATTGTACGTGGTACTCATTTATCACGGCCGGAACAGGCAAGCGGAGTCGCCAAAATAAAAGCTTCTTATCGGTAATGGCAACAGGTTGGAGTCGGTGAGGTTTCAGAACTCACATGTATGCTGCTGGGCATTCGAGGCACGTCCAAGTGGAACACGGATGCCACACTTCCGCTTTAGGGGCGCCACCTGCTGGAAGAATACAAATACACACATTACTGGCGCTATCGAACTGACGCCGCTATGGCATGGGCATTCTTGTTTGTTTCTTGGAATTATTGCGCACAATATAAAATGTACGCTAGAAGTCGTGGCGTTTGCAAGCCGAAGTAAGGAACGAAGAACCCAGAACGCACTGAGCCTGCTTGGTGATCACCCTTGCCACTCTGTCTAATAAGCAATGGATATCTTGCAACGTAAGTTTTAGACATTTCTATACAACAATTCGTTGATTTGTTCATAGAAGTGTTGGGTGAAGTGTGTCGCAGGGGGCTGAGTTTTACTGTAATTTCTTTGCATGGTGATGCGTGCTTTTTTCTTCCATGGTTTGTTTTATACTCACACCTTGAAATAAAACCGAGTGGGCGATTTTTATTGCATTTTGCGAAACTCAGCCGCAGACAAGTATTATCATGCGCAACGCAACATTTCGCTTTTGAAACCGCCGTTTCATCCAGGTTCAGCCAGTGGATTTCTGTTTGAGATCTAATTGCTAAAATGCCGCGCACAGTGTTAACTCTTAAAATCTCTCTATACACCTAAGATGGTGCGAACAGCGCTTTATCTTTACAACTTCCCTCCAGGTGAGCCGTTTTTTTACGGAGGCAGTAGTGTAGCAGGACGTTTAAGCACCTAAGCTGCCTGGGAATGATGGGATGTAGGCTGGAAAGTCATGAGTATAGGTTTAGTAGACACATTGAGGGAATGCTTAAACCGCATGTTGATGGGGTTAACAATACGTCGCATATTCTTTTTATTTTCTCAGAAGCTCTAAGAAGCTTCCTTTTTTTGCAGGCGGACACACTAAGGTATTCAACGTCGCATTCATGATGCAATCTCACCAAGAAGCGGTATCATCGTACCACAAGCAAGGCTCTCACATGATGAAGCGCTTTAGGGGATGTGCTCGCATGTGCCGTTTGTTTGGCGGTCTGTTCATTCAGGGCATCTGGAACGGATGTCTTGAGAAGGCTGAAGTGAAAATATTTCCTTACCTTTTTTACTCAGCCTTTTGGCTGTCAGCGGGACTAGGATATCAAGCGGCCTTTGTAGTAGTAATGGCGTTTCTACAATCTGGATTGTCTCGTTCTTTCGCCAAAACTCTCGCCTTCGTTCAGCACAGCGCCGTCACCAGCAAGATATTCCTGAATTTTTTGTTCCTTGCTCTGCGGTCGTCATTGTTGCTAAAGTTTCTCCGGGAGTCAGAAGCTTACGAGAGGGCTACCTCCTTTGTTCCGCTTGAAGATTACGAAATTTGCCGGCGGAGGTGGTTCGGTCGCTTCCGAAGGTTCTCCAGTCTATTCTTCAGTGTACTTTGTTACGGCGTGTGCTCGTACCTTTACTCCATAAATAAGACGAACGCCAACAGGACAGGCGTTCACGCCGTCCTTAACTTCGTCGGCTTGCTTTCTATCTTACTTTTCTTCCTTCACGACAGCATGATGTACCTTGTCTTGAGCTGTACCTATGAGGTACTCGCCGAGTACATGCACGCTCAGGTGGTATATTTCAAAAGATGCTTGAAAGCACGGTGGGTGAGCTCTGACTTGCGGTCTGCACGCACAGTGGAAGACATTAGGTTTAATCTATCGAAGATCAACAATCTCAAGTTGCTCGTTGATAAAATTTCTCATCCAGCCATATCTGTGTCGTCAGCATGCCTGATGCTTGTACTGTGCACAACTATTTACACTGTCTTTGACGATGGCTACGAAAAACTGGAGGTTGTAGTATCAATCTCCTACGCCATGTATATGGCTGTAAGCTTCCTGGACCTTGCTGTGGTGAGCCAGGAAATGAGAGAGGAGGTAAGACATTGTCTTTTTCTTCTTCTAGGTTGAAACATTTACTGGCATATATTGAAACCTGAGCTATTTAGATTTCATAGGAGCAGAGAGAAAACGTTTTTTTCTGCCTAAATATTGGAGTTCTTTAAGAGAACAGCGAGAATAAATGGCTAGCTGAGGTTTTTTATAAATACCATAGGTGCGTGGAGGAGCACACTTTTTGATAAACTATGACTGCTAGCAGGCACCGCAGTGACTGGCCGCATGATCTACCCCGAAAAGCATTTGCTCAGATTGTTTCCATAAAAAAAGCATAAATTCGCACTGGTGCGCGGAGCTGCAATTTGCATATGCTGTTCTTCAACACTGATCATTACCTTTATGTGGTTTTATCTCTGAAATACTTTGGCGAGATGGCTTCCGGATGAAGCCCGTTAAACAGCGTAGAATAAATTTTTGGTGTGGTTTTTAACAGAGCTATAGTGTTGTGCACGGCGTTTTCACTCTCCTAATTTTGATCTTTACAATTGTATCATACATGGTCTGGTACTGCGAATCCATTTTATTGCGTTAAATGCTCGAGACGCACATGTAAATGATTTGCAAGGATGGCACTGCAAGCACTGCACTTCAGAAACAATTTACTTTATGCAAAGATTTTTTGGAGATCGCAGATTATTATTATTGGTTTGTAGCCACAGCAAACAAAAATATTTTTTACGTGCGGCGTTGAAAGGCAGTTCCTCTGTAACAAAGTATGCATAACTGAAAGTTCTATTACACATATTGTCGGATTTCCGTTAAACTTTTTTTGTGCAGTTTGCGACGTGATTGAATCACACTGACAACTTTAAATACTTCGCGGTGCCCGCACAGAATTCCTGACTCCCCACACTAACTTTGGGCCAGTTTTACTGATACAATTTCAAGCGCTTTTGTGAATAAATCAATGCAGGGAGCCTATCCTTCCATATATGACATTGCTGTCATCAAAGTATAAATAGACGTGTAGTTTCCAAAAAATGCGGCTGTGCCCTCTTCTATAGAAACCGAAAAAACACGAAAGTGAACTGGGCTTACACAGGAGCAGTTGAATGTTTATTGTGCATCGATATGAACTTCCACGCCGCCATTTATAGTCAATCGGTATGGCACAGTAATACACATCAACGTTAGACACTGGATTGCACGCGCCGGAGCACTCGTAAATTCGGCTGAAATTACATGCGCTTGCAAACCGTCCGTGTGAACGAAACCAAACTGGTTGTCAGCGAATCGTATGGTGAACACATGGTCCGCTGCAGCAAAAGGAGCACCGGACCGTGTCACGAGCGTGACAGTCTCCGCCGCAGCTTACGCTGCGTGTCCCCCGTACACGTAGGTGCTGGCATCGAGGCGCCAACTGCCGGCTCCCAATAGCGTCATGATGCACTACTTCGCTTCGCCGTTCCTAGAGGGCCGCACCATCAAAAGGGAAGGATATAAGGCGCGTTCGTCGTCCATTTCACGTGTCTGTTCATATCGCAGTTGGGTGCGCGTTACATATCTCCTGCTAGCGGCGGCGAAAGAGTTCTGGGCTTTCTTAACATGGGACGCGTAAACAGTGCTTTCTTAACATGGGACGCGTAAAATTGACGCCGAGTGTTTTTACACATTCGTCCATTGATACAGCATGAAGGCCAGAAAGTACAGTTCCACGAGCGCTGCGCATGGTTTCCAGCGCATTTTTTCCGAGGCATATTTATAATACAAGTGACTGCCACAAATCACAACCTTTCGAAGCGTACTGCTTCGATTATGCCCAAAGATATCCGGACGTATAAAACAAAGTGTGTTTTTTGGTTTATAGTTAAAACACGAAAAAACAGACCGACAGTGTGAAAAGTGTATAAATTCGACTGGTCTTCTAGTTTAACCGACAAATTCAATGAGTAAGCATTAAATGACCTATTGAGTAAAAAAGTCAAGCTCCTTTCATTGAACGCGCGACAGTGGGTTGAAACGCGAAGCTGCCTGTGGCAAAATTGAGTAAGTGGGCGCCTGCGATTATTTAGGGTAAATTAGATTTATTAGAAGCTCGAATAGCTTGAAGTACGAGTAGCCTGAAATCTCAACTGCTCTGATCGTGTGGGGGTGGTGCAATCGTATACCCTTCGATCTCACAATGCCACACCCAGCTTGGATTCTGATTACGGGAGGCGTTTTTCGAAGTGCGTGGTGTGCCTTTGTGGAAACCAATCATTATCATGGGCCATCTTATTGTGTTAATTTGGCTTTCATGCAGGGTGTTTTGGTTAGGACACCGAATGAGTGAGACCAAGAAGGCTTCGCTTTAAAATACGACGTCGGTGACGTCCAGCATGGGTAGCTGTTACATAATTCTCCTTAGTTGCGACGGGTTCCGTAGCGGTTGTCTTGAAGAGAACACGAACAGAAGGACAAAAAAAGAGAAAAACTGCGCAGGCATGCGCAGATACGTAGAAATGGAAGAATGCGTCTGGTTCATCTGGTTTAAGCTTTTTGTTTGCACCATTTGAATGCAGTGTAATACTAGAAAATTTCAACAAGACTTTTCATAGCTCTGTTAAGCACTAGAAAATTCACATGGTAAATTTCCTGTGATCATAACGCTGTTTACGTGACCTTTTTTCAGGCCCAAAATTTGAAGGATGCGGTCAGAGTTGTCATCATGATGGATTCAGGTGACGCATACAGCGAACAGGTAACCGCGAAATTGTGCGATGCTCCATACGACAATATAGTCGTGTGCGTTACATAAACGCATTTTTTATACTAAAACAGATTGAGTACCTGCATGACATCATCGAGCCGGATGCTATGTGTCTGAGTGGCGGAGGCTTCTTCTGCCTAAACAAGGCCCTCCTGGTTTCTGTGAGCGCTTTCTATTCTTTTATTGTGGTATAATAACACGAAAATGAGAAGTCGTTTTCTGTTTGGCGCTCCTTGAGTATATAAGTCTTGCTTTCTAGAAACTAGAAGCAGGTTTTCAGATGATATCAATAGTTCCCCAATGCAAGACTTAAAGGAAAGCAGAAAGACTAACAAAACGTGTACTCTCAAGAATAAGAATTCTGCAACCCTGGAAAAGAAAGCTATACGAAGCGTGGTTCCTGCTCAAAAGACTTTTTGTATTAGAGTAGGCTCCCTTTTCGAGTGTACTTACACAATAAGCTAATTTTTCTTGCCTTTTTATGCAGTGTAATCATTTGATGGGCTGTTACGTCCACTTGCTGCTTCCTTGCAATTACTGAGTGCATTCACAATTGGAGGTCCCCTTTCAGTCTTTTGATTCTGGGGCACTCATCTTTATAGTAATACGTTTGTATTGCGTTTATGAAATAATTTTTCCCTTACCAAAAGGGGAAAAAACCAACACTTTGTGGAAGTAGAAAATTTTTAATGTTGACAGAGGGACTCGCTACCATGGGGCCACCGGATGCCACTGCAATGCCGCCGCTGTCCGCACGTCCCACTCTTCTCACAGTACCGAATACACCCAACATACCCAATTCGGCCCGCTCGTTAATAAAAACAAAAGCTGCAGATACCACCCCCCATTATCACCAATCCTGCCTTATTAGGGTTTCTCTTAGTGGGTGACAGACGTGTTGAGAACTTTATGCGACTTTTTGCAGCGTCTTCCAGGCTCCTTTTTCTATACGTCTGCTTCCGTTATTCAGCCCCTCTTGTTAGTTTCAAGTTTTAATTGTTACTCCCCGATCGGGCCTGCTCCGTGCCCTTCTGCTCAATTCTTTCAATCCTTTTTTACTTTTTCTGACACTTCTTTTTGAGAGAAAATAAGCTGAGTGTGTGCAACCGAATCCGCATCAATTCAAAAGTATACTTTTTCTCCTCCTGCCTTCACTATCACCTTACCCTTCTCCCGTTTCGTCATTCCCACCTCCCCTCCACTCCTTTCACCCAACTGGTTTCATCGTGTAACCACGAAACCCGTGCAAGCAGTTAAAAAAATTTGCGATGGTGATGAAGTCAGGAAGAATACTTCAAAATAATAATAATAAGTAAAACATTTTCGCAGATTGCTGGATCTATCATCACGTACACTGTCATTCTAGTGCAAACGAGTGATGAGATCGCAGAGCATGTGGATGTCAGCAAATTGGTCAGAACTTCTTAGGAAGACAGCCTCGCTGGCAAGAACAGGTAAGATGTGCATTGGGATAGACAGCTGTACACATTTGAGTTCGACAGCTACATATATATATATATTTGAACGAGCGGGGACAAGGAAGGCAATGACTGCAACATGACGCCACTCTTTTTGTATTTTATTGTGACGTTCTGGTGAGTTTCGGAAGGATCGATCAATCGACTCCTACATCTCTGTGGCTTGCTTGTGTGATTACTACAGCGCAAGGGAGGTATAAAACTGATGGAGTAGCGGAAATTTATTTCAAAGGCAGGGTGTCGGACTTCTGCAACGACAACCTGCAAATAATAAAAGTAAGGCAAAAAGCAACTTTTATTGCAATAAAGAGCACGCCTGTTGTTGAAAAAGTAGGCTTTCGTGCTACTGCGCTCAATTTGACTCGTCACTGAAGTGGCGACTGAAACTTCTCATTAAATGGCGGTTCCATCGCGCAGAGGGGCCTGGGAGAACTGAAAAAGAAGTGTCAGCTTTTCCAGTACCCGTAGGCGTGAGCCATGGATTCCCCTGCCTTTGAGCGACGAATGCGGAACGCTGGAATGAGCCCGATGCAGTGCAGTTGCGTGTACATTTGTGCAACGAATTAACAATTCTGACGCATGGCGTCTTTCTTTGTGTTGCTGTTGAAGAGCTGCTGGTTGGCTGCATTTGTGCTCATTGCTTGAAGTTATTTTTCGCGTTTGCTTGATGTTTTAAGTGCGATGCACTTTATAAGCGACCCTGAATCCGCCGTCCGCATTGCTCCTCCTCCTCTCCCCTAGCAACGGCGCGAGGAGCGGAGAGGAGCGTCTGTAGCAACGGCGCAGCGACGTCACACCCCACGTGACCCGCGCGCGCTCCGCCTCCCGCGCCGTGGCTGCGCGCGCCCGCGCCGGCTCCCGCACCGCTCCTCGCGCCGTGACGTCACACTCCCACGTGACCGCGCGCTGGCGCCTTTGCGTCTGCTCCCCCTCTCCTCGCGCCGTGACGTCACATGCTCTGCAGCTGGCGCGCCTCTCTCCCCGTTAGGTTTGCACTCACCCTCGGCGCGCGCCTCTCCCCTCGCCTGACAGCTCCCCCTCGCCGGTACTGCGCCTCTCAAGGCGATGGCAGAATTACTACGCCGTGTACTCTCGGCGCAAGAAATGCATTCGCACTTCCTCACGATTCCCTTCGGGGAGGTGGGGGCAATTTTTTTTGCGTATACATTAGCTGTTTGCGAATGCGTTCTTATTCCCCCTCGACCGTACTTATGTTCGCTGCCTTCATAGTATCGAAATACATATTACACTTGACGGGAACAAGTTCGAATTAATTGCTCGTACATTCAGGGGATACCACGAGGACACTTGAATGAATGTGAATGTGTTAAACGAAGTCTCCTGACCATGTATTCATTGCGATTGTTAGACTCATGCACGGCTGTTTTACCGAACAAAAGGTGATGCATTCTGTGTTCTCCAAACATTTTCATAAAGCCGTAAAGCTATATACAACAATTACAAAATGCAATCGAGAGTTTATTTTTTTATCCAAATTACCCCTCAAGGCCCTCACTGGAAGCGGACTACAAACGAGGCGAAAGACACAGAACAAAAAATTGGCTCCATTCCACGCTGTCAACGTGGTTGGAAAGCAAAGCTTTAAACGACATCCACAACAACTGCCCATGGGACGTCACTTCAATTCCCACACGTGGCTCTACAAAGAGCGCAACCAGAGATTCGGCTAGAAGCTACCTCGAATTCACGGCGGCGGCGTCCCCAACGCAGCAGCGTCGGCCACGGCCGGGCTACAGCGGCGGATGCCGTTATAGCCCAGCCGTGGGTCGGCAGAAAAAAAACGAGGAGGAGCGTCTTTCGAAGGCTGAAACACCGGAACCTAGCCATCCTGATGGGCTAGCTCGGGGTTACACCACCGCATGACACAAGCGCAGACACCGAAACAATTCGGCATGTGAGTTTAGTGATTCCCATTTATTTCGATTTAAACTACTTAGTTTAGCAAGTTTGTGAATTGCGAGAAAGCTGAGGAAACTCTTATAATCGCTATGTATCAAAACCAGCTGCTCCTTTCGCATTTTGCAATACTTAAAACACAACATAATTGGTAGCGTTTCTCTAGCGGCCAGATGTTTGTACGTGGTCTCTACATTTTGTTTTCCCGCCCAGCAAACCAATTTTTAGCGTATGTTTGCCGCACGACCACTTAATTTCGTCGGGTCCGGGTTACCCGGGAGGTGCTGTCGAACAAGCTGGCTCAAGCCGTCGGAAGAAAGCGCTCAATGGACGCGAAGCTGCACCAAAACAGGCCTAAAACAACCATCGCTCCAAGCCGACGACAAAGCCGACGGAATGGTCCCCACCATCACGCCCATCGGCGCGCAGGGAACGCTGGGTAATAGCGCGCGTTTGCCGCGCCATCTACACAGTGCTCCGTGTGTAAAAACCACCCTACCCACCTTCAGCCACGTTAGGAGTTTCTTATACCGCATGCCGCGAAGGAACCGTTGGATTGTAGAGATAGAAAGATCTCCTTTAAAAGAAAAACAATGTAAACAAAGCTAACAACAGGTCATAAACTAAAAACGTAGACAGGTTGGTGCAAGGCGAAAATAAACATTAATCAAAATACAACACGCAGAAAAAGACATGCATACGGGCGTATAAAACACTTTTATTAAAGTTAACATGCTATGTTAGAGCGACAGGATCAGCGACTGTTGCAATACGATATGGTAGGACATTCGAATCAACAATTGTGCGATGTACGAAATATTGTGAATAGCTACAAGCGTGGGAATTGACGGGCATCACCTTAAAGACATCGCCACGGACAGCAAAAATAGCCAGAGATGAAGTAAATGAATAAGCATCAAGTGAAGATTGATGGGACAGTTTAGGAATCAATGTGAATGTTTACGCTGTAGTGGCAGGAGTACAAGTTACAAAAAATGACGAATTATGATCCATCTGCAAGTGGAAGGTTTTGCTAAATTAACTGAGTTTGTAATAGAAAAAATATTGCTGGCTGGTTGGCGGTCCTGATAGGTTCTAGTACAAAAGAGCACTATCCTTGTGTATAATGGTTTTCTCTGATACCTATCTTTACGAAAAACATTTTTGGTACTGTAGTCTCTTGTCTCAGATAATAAATCGCTGGAAGCTTAAGCCACGTTTGGCCACCTTAATTTGAGAGTACCATTAACATACAATTTTTAAGGTAAAATATGAGATAACGATAAAACATGGTTGTAAAGTTATGTGTACAATACTCGCCTTCATCCATTCTTTTATCGCAGATACAAAGAACCACCATTGGACTTGAGGACCGAACAAGAAAGTTAAGTTAGAATATCCTGCTTTCCACCAGGCAGAGAAGACAATGAAGGGGATATTAAAATGAGTTCGAAATACTGTTGAATCACCTGTACAAAATAAAGTTTAGCGTGTGGAATCTTTGTCGTGAACTGTTTGAATCGATCTCTGCGAATGTTTGAAGAGTAGAAAATACAGTGTTTCAAACCGCTATCTCTGCATCAACAAGCTCATGCCCTGTACAACGGAGGTTAAAAATTTGCATGACCTAGTTAAATGGGTTTAAAGCAGGTTTGCTGTACAAACTACGTGTTAAAATATAGAAAAGGTATAGTTAAACAAAGATAGTACTATTTTTATAAATAGTATTTGGGTGGCCGAACAATTATCTGCGGCCCGTCGGGAGACGTCGGGTGAAACAGAACAAAAGTAAAGGGCTCGGCTAGTCGGTTGTTTACTAGGGAATTCATCGTACTAGCAAACATCAACACCGGGACCAAACTAAAGAGAAGAAACACAAGCTAGACCTTCAACTGAGTTTATGCCACAGAGACACGGAAAACGCCTATATTTACATAATAGCGAAAGGTATTCATGAAAACAGGGCAGCCTACTCCAACAGTCAGCCCAGTGAAATCTTGGAAGGGAGGCATATAGAAGATTGCTATGAGGGCGCCGCTTAATGGGTCTTGCTCGCACAAAGTGCAGGCTACCTTGCTTGAGGAAGCTGAAATAATGAAAACGGCTGTTTTTCCTCCAGACATAGTGGCCTCTGTGGCGAAGAGCCTTGCGAAGGATCTCAAAAGTGACCAACTTCCCGATTCGGGATGCCAAAAGCAGGAGGTTTATGAGGTGGATGTGCCGTACGTGCACCAGTTGTACCACCGCTTGAACAGGTCTGTGGGAAGCGCGTTTTGCAGGTGAGGTTGTCGGCACCTGAGACGCTTTCAAGGATGGTACGTAAGGTGAATGATCCTTGCACCAAACCCACCTGTGTCATAAAACACACAAGTAGGTTTGTGGATGGTACAACAGGGCTGGCATACAGGGTCCCTCTGTCGTGCAAAAAGTGCAGCGTTGGGCAAACGGGCGAGTGCCTCAATATTAGGCTCAGAGAGCAAAACGCGGCGGTGAATGCGAAGACGGTAGCTGACCAACTCCCTGATTACTGCCGTAGGTTCTTTGGGTGCACTCTAAATTTCTCACACATGCATTGTATGCAGGATCTTCTCACAAATTGACACAGAAATTGTTGAGGCTTTCACGAGAAGTAGACAAGTGGTAAGGTGCGTCAGCGCAATGTTTTTGGCGATGTCTGCTAAGAAAATCAATTTTTTTCCCGAGGGAGAGCTGGCTGCGCATAGGCGACGCGTGATTGGCGCCCCAACGTACGCCCTTTGGTGTGGGCCGGCACTGTGAAGGGCTTTTTGTTATTTGAGCAAGTGTGACGTTTTGCGGTAGTGTTTTGTTTGATTTTTACTGCTTTTATGATTACCTTTCCACGTATCCAGCCCATATAGGCGCTTTCCGCGTTTCTGTGGCATAAACTGGGATGAAGGGGGCTGGTTATAGGTGTTTTATCCGGTCACTTGAACAACGAAAGAAAACAGTTGGCCACCAACAGTGTTTCTTTGTCCATTTGGGTGCATTTCAGTACGTCACAGAACTCATAAATCTTCAACACTTTGCCTGAACGCTGGAAACAAAGTCAAGCTCTAACTACTGATCAGCTTTTCATCAATGTGCATTTCTGTCGGAAGAAATGGAAATTCAAGGTGTGCGAACGGTTTAAATTGGCACAATGGCCAGAAGTGGAAAAAAAATCTTGCAGACAAAAACAGAATGCGGAAAGGAAGATTTCTACTTATTTAAGTAGTAACTTGTTCGAGATTTTTTTTTGACCCAGCTATGGTCTCATTTCCAAAAAAATAATTACTTAGGTCGGGGAGTGGGGAGTGGTCATTGTTGTTCAGGCATAGAATTACAACTGCTATTTTTATAAATACAATGTTAGGTGAACCAGAGAAGCCTCATTGCTAGTCGTGAATGAGGCGTCGACCGTTTATATTTCACCAAAGTGGAAAGCTGCCCCTTCATAAGAGAATTTTTGTATGGAGACGGCAGTTGAGGTTCGATTATTCCTGGCAATTCTGCTGCCTAACCACGAGTTGGTTTACGTGCGCGAAAAAAATTATCGTATCTCTGGCACAAGGATGGCAGCATTGGAAAATGACAAGGTAACGCTTATAAAATAGCTTAAGCGCCGTTACCTTAAGCAGTATTGCAGAAAGGAGGTCGCAGAACAAATACCGGTCGGTAGATACAATGGCAATATTAGTAAACGTTTTGGGGACGCACTTTTTGTTATCTATGGTGACATTCATATTCAATCGAGGTGTTCATTTGTACGGTGTTTTTGTGCTCCTGACGTCTGTACAGAAGCTGTAGTGGTTAGCGCCATTACTGTGGTTTTTCTATCACAATAGGAACGGTTTATATAAGGTGTTGCGATTTGTCCGAGCAAGAGGCCGTATTGATCCCTAAACAGAACTCCGGTTTCGTTGTTGGGGAAACACGGCGAGGCTATTCCATTATTCAGCCGGCTATTAGAGCAGTGTTTCATTTCCGCTCTACCACAACATGGAAGTGCTTGTGCATTTGTCAATGAAATACATTTACGCGGATATGCGCTTCTGGCTAGGGGCAGCCGCAGTGCCCTGATATTTTGTCGAATAAACACCTCGCATGCGATTGATCGTCCTTGTATTTGCGCTAGTACATTCGCATGGGGAATAACTAATGAATCGGACTGCTTTGCTAGAATCATCTGACGGTCACTCAATTCTTGAGAGACTGCTATCTTCTTTGTAGGACAGCTCGCTGCCTGAGTGAGTTACTCCAAAGTGACGCGTGTGTCTGTTTTTGACTCCGAGTCAAAGTCAGCGCTATTTTCTAGCTCACACGCAGCGCGCATTTCCCTAAATGCCGTCCAACAGTAGCACGTGGGCATTACTGCTTGATCTGGGCGCGAACTATCTTCTGAATGCACATGGACACGTGAACGGGGGTTATCGTATCGACAGTGCTAGATCATTACTAATTGTGAGTATTCTAGTGGCTAATGAGCATGATATATTTTCACGCTCGGTATGTAGTGAAACAAAAACAGCGACGCAGTATCAGCTCAGCGTATTGAAGACCCACCCCTCCCCCCTCCATCACCCGCCCCAGTTTGCTTATGGACATCGTTTCGCAAATGTATAAGGTATCGCGGGTGTCGAAGTTGCTAAAAACCATTTCGCGGGCACCAAAGCCAGTATAGGAATCATCGCCCCACCACTTTATATATCAAGCAATGGAGTGGTTTTAGCCTAAGGTTCGAAAATTTTAGGTAACACACCAGTTGATCAATATTCCTTGAAAAGTACTGGGTGAAGAATGCCATAGAAAGCAATTTCTTGAAATAGCAATGAAAGAATAATATTATTTCTATGTTTTTATGTCTCATATGGTTCCTTCTTTATGGTGCAGCCGAAAATCTCAAGAATGCATAGGTCAATAAAGAACGGTTTAGGTTGAAGGTTTAATTTATCAGAAAAAAAACCCTTTTTAATATAGGTAAAGAATTATAATCCTTTTATAATAATGCACCGCAAAAGGTGCCCGATGAAAAGATTGGAGGAGGAGAAGGTTCAATAAATTAAAACTGGTGAAAGCCAACGGACGGGTTGTTATAACATTAGAAATTTCCTTAACCTTAGAAATTCTCAAGACGGCGCAACTATTTGCTAAATTGTGCCTTGAACTAAGTTTTTTCAGTTATCATTACATTTCAGAAAACTGACTTTGTGCTGAGGTTTAGTAAACAGGCTTAAACCTTGCTTGGAATGAATGTTGCTGTGGCTAAAATTGCGAAGTTAGTTAATATAAGGTTTGTAGAAGTTGCACGAATCTCTTTTTGTAGCAGGTAAACAAAATAATGTGTCTAGTAGTGTCTTCAAGACATCATCTAATGAAGAAGTCCTGCCGTCAGACCAGGAGTGGGGCTTTTGCACGCTGGAGCACTTCAGGGGATGGGGATTAATGAGTCCCCTGTTTGGCAGCCGGTTCATTTAAGGCATTTGGAGCGGATCTTTTAGAAAGGCTGAGGTCCAAATCTTCCTCTACATCTTTTACTATACATTTTTTATGTTGTAGGTCGGATTTCAAGCGGCTTTCCGGATCGCAGTGGCGTTCCCGTAATCGGGCTAATGTCTTTCTTTTGCGAATGTATTTGTGTTAATCTGACGTAGCATCATGACTGGCAAGCTTTTCTCAATTCTTATGCCTCAATTTGAACTCGTTTATGCTAAGGTTCGTTCGAGAGGCGGGCGTCATTCGTGCCCCGTGGAAACTCTAAAAATGTCCGACGCAGATGGTTCGGTCTCCTCGGAACATTCGTACGTTTTGTCAGCATTGCATTTCGTAATGGCATCCCTACATGCAGGCTTAGCTGTCATGCTTGAGACAATGATTTGATCCGCAACCAGTGTATTTATATTTCAGGTCCGCGCTGAGACTTGAAGACATTAGGTTTAACCTGTTCAAGATGAACAAAGTCAAGGTGCCCACGTATTTTAAAGTATGTTAGCCGATCATTGCTTGCTCATCAGCATGCGTGATGCTCATGGTGTGCGCAATGCCTCCCAGTACAAGGAAAGGTGAGTTCTTTTCTGCCTTTGCCTTAAAACGTTTATATAAAGATGCATTGAAACTCATGTTTTTCAAAATTTTGCTTCAGTAGATATAGCAGAGTGCGATGAGCTTGAAGGCGACCGTGGGAGCTATGACCGGTGGAACTTTCAAGCTGCACAGCGCCCGATTTCGGAACGGCGAATATAAGGATTGTGCTACCTTCTTCCCTTGTAGCTCGTTCATGGCTACAACCACTACCCCGCATGACTAACAAGTGGCCTTTTCTCTTTATTTGTGGGATTTTCTTGGCAATCATGTGTGCGCATCGTTGCCTCCTATGAGTAACACAGGAATGCGACCTGTTCGGCGTCACCTTTACCTATTTGTTGACGCGTAAACACAAAAAGGGCAAGCTGCGATTTTCTTGAAGAGGGGGGAAACTGCTCAGGGAACAGCTAATAGAGAGAAGTAAGCTACCCTGGTGGTTACCTTACCAAACAAACTCATGACGTAGCAAGGCCCTTAGTCTTGAGTTTCACAGCGAAGCTGTTTAAGGTTAAGTTTCATCCGTGCCTGGAGTTGCTCAAACCGCCGCGCAGCAAAGTGGGGGATGGAGAAAAGGCTAGGGAAGAAGTGTGCGGGAAATTGACAATGGCGCAACGAGCCCACGAGCAAGTTTTGGGAGGGCGCACTTCAAGAAAAGAATGGTTCTCGCGGTCGGCATCGAACAAGGTCCCTCGCATTGCAGAACCGGCGTCTATCTGAATGCGCCTTCATCGCATTCGGGGTGCTCAGGATTCCCTTTGGGTTTGAAGCGCGGGCGTTGTTTTGAACCATGGCTTAGTTGAAGTGGACAGATGTTCGGGTGGAGATGTGGTCGTAGGGGATTGACTACACCTAGCGATGGCGTAAGCTTTGACGTGAAGGTGTTCTCCTAGTTGAGCGAGACGGCGGGCTCTTGGCGGAACCAGCGTAAGATCCTCCGATATAATGGGAATACCTAAGAAAAGCAAAGTTTAACTAGTGGAAACCACTTACGCTGTTTCCTAAGTCTTCGCATCTGTATTGTGAAGATGGTCGAATCTTCTTGCTGCTCGCGAGATCACCTTCACCTTGATTGCGACTGCACATGTCTAGCGCCTGAATGTTCCCCTTTTTTGAAATAGTGTAAGGATTTTCTTTTTATTGCGAAACATGCTTGAGTTTTTTTTTTAAGAAATCCGAACGTGTTTTACAAAGCAAAATGGTCTTGCAGCCGCACGCTTCCCACATTTAACCTCTTAAAACTTAGAAAACGTTCTCTTTATCTCAGCACTGGAAAATAAAGAGCTCAAAGAACAAAGGGATGGGCCTGTTAGTAGACCCAATTGAAAATCGCTATACCCAGCCTCCAAAAAAGGGCGCATTCACAGAGGGACAGAAAATGCGCGAACACATTTCCTTCAACAGTGTTTATTGCCAGAGAAGGGCAGAGGCAACCAGAGCGTGCATGGGTGACCTTTAAGAAGTGGTAGACTAAAACACCGATTCATGACACGATTCGAGCAGCAGTGTTTTTTTTAAAGTACGCCACCCTTTAATCTGTAGCAGTGGCTAAGGTACCGCGAAACAGTCATAAACACGGTGTTTTGCATTTAGTTGGCTCAATCAGCTCGTTTGGATTGGCCCGCTCCCCTAACAAATATGTGAATGGTAGTGGGGCACGTGTCGGAGCCGGCATCGCACAACACGCCCGCCCCGCGCGCGAGCTCTCTCCGCCGAGCTCTGCGATGCGAGCGCCCTCACACGCCCGAGCGCGCTCCTCCTCTCCACTCACTCTCCGCTACTCCGCCCGAGCTCCGCGATGCGAGCGCCCTAACACGCCGAGCGTGCTCCTCCTCTCCCCTTGCCCTCCGCTACTCCCGCCCGAGCTACGACGTGCTCCGGTTGCTAGGCGCGCCACAGCTTTTGCTAGGCGCACGCCGACCAACGCACGACAACCCCCGACTAAGAAATGCATTCGCATTTAAAAATCCCCGGGTGGTCAAAATTAATTCGCAGCCCTCCACTACGGCGCGCCTCATCGCCTGCGCTGCGTTGGCGCGTTAAACCCTATAATCAAAACATAAAACGCTACTGATATAGCAGAGTACGATACGTGCGTCTGAGGTTGTCATAGCTTTTAATAAACGTTTTTCTCATGTTTGACTGATACAAGGAATAATAGAGAGGGGTTTTCCCTAATATAGCATGAGTATGAATGAGGAAAAAACGTTTTATTGCCGTTTTTGATTCCGTTCTATTGGAGATTTCCTAAGTGAGGCATTTTTTCCGACAACATAAGGTGTTTCTTTTGTATAATGTTAGATCCCTTAATATGTAAAGTTAGTTTCTCTGGTTGAAATGTCTGTTCGTTGCAATTTACACAGCACATTTAGAGCAAGCATCGAAAATGTGGCGAATATATTCCGTCACTATTTTGTTGCTACCTTAAGTGAAGCTTGACACTTTGGCTGTAACACAAATTGCCCTGACTTAACGTACCTGTAAGTTCATCGTTTGCGAACTACATTTAGTCTAAACGGTGTTATCTGTCGCATGATGATCTTTTCCTCGATTATAAAAAGCTAGAATATATACGGAGGTTTCTTAACAATGAGGGGCGGAACATTGCAAAAGTGCAAGCTGGTGCATTCGGGCCGAAGATTCAACAGAATATTTACACGTGTGCTCTGATCACACGCCTTTCAAGATTCCCGTAAAGGATGTGAGAAGCCTGTCAACCAAGACTGCGCGTGATCGGAAATTGAATATGCGGCTGCTCCTAAACATCCACAGTACAACATATGCAAAGAGTAGCGCGTACTCGCTTGTGCACTACTTCACGCAGTTACAATGCTTCAATAAATAGGCCATGAAGCAATCGATTCGAAGGTGCGTGTCATAAAAAAATGGTCGCCATCTCGCCCAGCGACAGTGGATGTCCTGAAAACCTGTTGTAAATATTACAAATGGTGGTGGAAGAGGGTACGAGATGTTTCTCGTCGTCTCCGCGGGCTTGTCGCTTGCGCTCGGCTAGTGTCACCCGATAAGGGTACAGAGTATCAATACTCTTTTCTTCTACTGTTCCGTGCCGCCGCCATAATCATTGGTCAGTTCGAATTACGTGACGTTTGTTTACACTGCGACGGTTCATGGGTGATTTTGTTGTTTATGCGCGCGACTGACGTCGTTCCGAATGCGAATCAAAGATGTGTAACAGTATTTCAGCAGCAGAAGTCTGCCATAGATGAGAAAAATGCTGGATCTCGCCTAGCCTGACAGGTGCGCACAGCGTCTTGGGCAAGAACTGCTAGTCCTGCCTAGCCTTCGAAGATAATCTGCAAATAAAATGTTTACCAGGCACACATGGTGGGGGTCACATGGTTCACAGTCGCCCTATAACCAATAATGCGGTTTAGATGCTTGCTTTGTGTCTTCCTCAAACAAATTCTGAGCGCTATGCTGTATGCCCGATTAGCCCCACGCATGCCCTTGGCGTCTTAGGCCGTGGAGCTTCAGCGTTTTTACCCATGCAAATCATTCCTGCCACGGCGCTGAAATCGTTTGGGAGTGGAATTATACACCTTTACCGTAAAATGCGCGTGTTGGTGCGTCAAGCCGTGAAAATTTTTGCAGCACCTAACAAGCGCCGCTAGACAACACCACCATCATTCTTATCATCAAAAAGGACAACTTTATTGAATGGTTCTGAGTAATAATGCAATACTGTCACCGATAGCTGAATGCTAGTGTCTGGAGGGCGATGATTTTTAATTTGGAGTTATAGAGGATATAGAGCAGAGCCACAGAGTTGTCAACAACGAGCAAGGCAACGCTTTGCTAGGCAACGGATATAAAAGCTAGAATGTGGCGTTGCAGGTGCGAACCTTCAAGGTTGGTCGTCTTCTAGCGTGCATAGCCTAGCGGCGGTTTCACGTTCGAGTGCTACCAAGTGCTACAGCCTTGAAAAAAACACTTTCATTTTTCAGCCACGGCCAACTTGAATGAGAACGCGCGAACATCGATCAGTGGGCTTTTCACATTGCATAGCGGCCATTTTCATAACATTGGAGATAAAGGATTGCGCTTCTTTGTCCTCTCGTAGTCTCGTGCGTCGTACAGCTATGGATGCAACTAGTAGCATGGCGTTGCTGCTTGTTTTGTTGTCAGTCAAGCGATGAAATTCGTATTGATCGCGAAAGTAAATGTTCTAGCCTGGCACATTGCCTTCGATGTGACATAAATATCGGCTGCAAAGCGGCAAGTCCTACGGTGTGAGGTTATCGGCGCAGATGCACCAGGAAAAATATTTTTACGTGGTGGGTGAAAAACGGCACTGACCATAGGAAACAATGACGGGTTGATTTTTTTTCTTGGCTGCCATCTTGCGTGAGCACTGCTGTGTTCAACGGGTGCGTCATTTATTTGCAAACGGGTCAGCATGGTGCTTTTCCCACTAGTCCACATATTCTCGGGCATATTCCTCCGGTCGAGGAATACCGTCCGGAGTGAGGCTGTGGTGAAATGATGAGTAGTGAGGAAGGTTAGCGATACTAGGAGCGTGGACTGTAACGCGCGTGACACAACGAACGGCAGTGATTGCAGGGGTGAGGCCTCGTCATGCAACAGCGATGTCCTCAACGAAACGACGAAGCGCATTGAGTACTCGGAACAACGTCGGAGGAGACAGCGGGGCCAGTCCGTCTTCTTCTGGTGTGGTCTTGTTAACTTTTCACGGCTCGTCTTGCGTGGCTCACCGCGGGCTGGAGGCAAGAGGCTGGAGACAACGTTGAGGGCAGGTCGCTGCAGGGCTGGAGCTGCGCGATAAGGCCTGTGTACTCTCGACGTGGTGTTAAGCAGAGACGGCGGGAAGTTGCGGGTAGGATGATGGTGACCCTGCACGCTCCGCCATACATGTTACATAGCGGACTGTACAAGTGACACGAACAACGACAGACGTTAATGAGATAAATTTAATGGATGTCAGTGATCTTCGCTCGAGCACCGCTGTGCGCGTGAGAATTATTCTGTGCGTAATATTCTACATCTCAAGGCAACATGTGCGAAATGGTGGTCTTTTGATGGGGGCCAAAAATGGAATTTTCTTTAAAATAATTAGGGCAACTATTCAATTGACGGAAGGATAATAATTGCGTCCTTAAAAGTGGTGGCTGAAATGACACAACCTACTGTCATTTGAACTAGACGTTTTCCTTGTGCAACGACCTACTTTTAAAGGCGCTATAGAAAGCTCATTTTGGAACTAATCGAGCATAAAAATACACTGTAACTTCTATGTACGCACTCTTTCACTGCGTATACCTGTCCTCACTACTCCTCTTTTAGAGAGTTACTGTGCGTGCAGAACTGCCATAACCAATACAGCTTTTTTCTTTACCCCCTTGTAGCCACGAAGGGATGAAACCCCCGTTACAGACAAATGAAGTCGTGAGAATGATGTAGACCCTTCCGCTGGCAAGACAGGTGTTGGGAAGGAAGATGCTGCGGCAGTTCAAAATTTGGTGGTCTTCAAGGTAGTTAAATCCCAGCTGTTGGTTTAACTTGAATCAGAAACAGAAGAACCAGCCAATGGTTGGGACAGTTGTCAGGTTTCCTCCAAGGTGTATGGGAACAGGCGTTCGCAACACTTTCTTTTGGTGGTCTGTGAAACACTACAGGACGTGTGTACAAGCGGAAGGCAAGAATCTGACATACGTGTGTACAAAGGGAAGCGAAGAATCTGACACAGACACAAACATTTCTGCAACAGCTGGTTTTATTTGCATGACGTCGTCGAGGTTGAATACCTATTTTCTTGTTCCGCACTTTTACTGTGGCAGTTAGGCCCTAGTGTACGATGGCCGTCTGGGTTTAGTTGGCAGCATATTTTCGTGTAGGCACCTTCCCCTAAAGCATTTCTGAAATGATAAAAAATAACGGTGGGTAAGTGTTTCGTCTTCGAGGGCCTTTGCAGACAAAATATGCCATTTACTGTAGCGTTCAATTTAAAACGTAACACTCATTCCAGCCTGTGGCAATTGTTGGGCATCATTATTGGCTGATTCTTCAGTACTGACGGAAGAAAAGAGGTCGAGTGTGTTCAATTATTAGTTAAAACTTCGTGTGGTAGGTGCATAGCTTCGAAAGAAAGCGGCAGCGCAACAGACGGAACAGGGCCAGAAGTCGTCACGCATTTGCGATTAGACTGCATCTTACTAGCGAAAGAGAGACGCAAACGAAGAAGTACACAGGACACTCGCTAGCGAGTGTCCTGTGTACTTTTTTTTGTCTGCGTGTGTTTTTGAAAGAAAATTGAAAGAAAGAATGAAAGAAAACGATACCTTTCATCATGAATAGTAATCTACTCAAAAGAAATTTTGTGCAGAGAAATGTACGTATATTCGCAGTATTTAGTGATATTTGTCTGAACACTACGTTAAGGCTTTCTGAACACTGAACACGGCTTTAACAGTGAGTACCATCAATGAAAATTGCATTCTCGACACGCGACACCATTTGGACGAACTCCAGTCCACTTCACTGTATTTAGGTGCAGTATTGCCGCAGCAAGCTGCTAGTAGAAAGGGCTTCGCGAAACGTCAGGCGAAGATTGCTACAGTCGTGAAAGCATCACAGCCAGTATGCCCGAAACTGCTCGCAGGCCCTTGATCACGTGTCAATCAGCTGCAAAATAGGCGCGCTGCAAAAGTAGGCTGGCCAAAGGCGCAGACTGCTGCTGGTGCGTTTCACGGAAGCGCGTTGGCGGGCGTTTGATGACCGATCGCGCGTGATCAGAGTTCAATATCTTTATTGTTTAGTTCCTTATGAGAGTACATTTTACAGGCATAATGGCAGAAGAGTTTTTGAGAGTTCGTGATAAGGCATAATTTCGTCTATCCTTTTTCGGTATATTCGGGTTTGACTGTAATATACTTGGTCACTGCTCTTTCAGTAATCTTGGACCACCCGATAAAAATGCTGGATGAGCATATTCGCTAAGGCGGGAGTAAAAATAATTACGTTTGCCTTCATTACGTTGATATTCGCGTCTTGCACTTATATTGTAGTATTTTGTGTCATATTTCCACGGTTACATAATACCGCGTTGTTCTGAGTTAGCTAAATACCCATCCGGTTCACCGCACTGCCTGGCAATAGGATACCCTGTGACGTAATAAACGAAGCGTTAAAATAGGTGAATAGAAAACATATACAAATATAAGAAGGTACGTAGGAGGCAGGTGAGTAGGTTGATTGGTGAGGCAGCTAGATTGGTGGGTGGGTAGGTGGGTAGGTAGGCAGGCAAGTAGGTAGGTAGGCAGGTAGGTAGGTAGGTAAGTAGGCAGGCAGGCAGGTAGGTAGGTAGGTAGGTAGATAGGTAGGTAGGTAAGTGGGTAGGTAGGGAGGTGGGTGGGTAGGCAGGCAGACAGACAGACAGACTGACAGACAGGCAGGTAGTCAGGCAGGCAGGCAGGCAGGCAGGCAGGTAGTTGGCAGGTAGATAGACAAGCAGGCAGGCAGGCCAGTAACTTGAGTGCGTGGGTGGGTGGGCGGGAAGTAGGTTCGTAGGTGGACGGACGGACAGACAGGCACACAGGCAGATAGACCGAGAGACAGACAGACAAGATAGATAGATAGATAGATAGATAGATAGATAGATAGATAGATAGATAGATAGATAGATAGATAGATAGATAGATAGATAGATAGATAGATAGATAGATAGATAGATAGATAGATAGATAGATAGATAGAGATGGACAGACGGACGGGCAGACAGGCAGACAGACAGACATACAGACAGACAGATGAAGGTATACAGATAGATAGCCATACCGAAGAATAGGCAGAAAAAGATGGAAAAATAGGCCGATGCATATACAAACTCAAATGCACACACAAATAATAACAGAAAAATGAATAAATTGTTAGTACAGCGTACCTTCCACCCTCCGCAGGACATTCCATCAAGCATTATTTTGACACTGCACGCTGGTGCAAAGGATCTACCGTGCCGAACAAGCTTGCAGCACTTCAGCTTGCAATGGCTGCTCAAAATGTCACTCTGAAAAATAAGTATTTGTTTGTTGTAATTGGTAATAGAAATGGCAGTTGTACTTTTTCACAATAGGCTGCGCAACGCCTGCTCAGTGACTCAGGTCTCTCTGCGGGTGACACACACTCTCAGCTCACACCTTGCAAGAAAAAATTTCATCATAGCATGTCCGGCCCATGTAAGGGATGTTTCAACGAGTGGTTCGCGAACGCATTTTGGGATACGTCTATGAAAGTTAAACCTGCACATGCACGAATTGTTAAAAAATCGAAATCCTATTATGAAAGCTTGCGAAAAAATCTACCTTGATTTATTGTATCGAAATTAAAATTGGGAACACTAACCGCCCACGACTAATCATAAGTATGACATCTGAGTAATATTTGGAATGTTTAACCTAAGTGTTTCACGTTTCTGATTTTAATGAACCATTACATCCCCGGAAACAATCTAGAAATCCAGCTCCGGAAGGTGGACCACAAGTACCGCGGGTGTGCGTACGCTTCACTGTTTCTCTGCGGCCTGATCACCTCTACGCCCCCTACGGCGTTTTAGCTACTAAAGTAAAAACCAGAGAATACAGTGATCCAAAAATTAGTTGACACCATTGTGTGCGCACATTTCACAAAGCGTCCTGGTGGTAGTTATTTTCAAACCTTTCCCGCCTTTCTTTCGTAGTGTGCCTGATCGATGTAAATCCGAGGTTTGTTCTCATTGTCCTTTCCTCTCATTCCCTTTGTAACCTTTTGATATAAAAATATTGGCTTCGCAAGTCAAGGTTACTGAAACTGCCTGAAAACAGCACTGGGTGTTTCGACAAGCACAGACTTACCATAGTCGTGTACTCAAATGTGTTAACAAAAATTCTGTATTATGTGCAATCTCTCTTGAAAGTTCAGCAAGATTTGTTGATGGGCTAGTTGGTCTGATACTTCAAAAGCCCTGAGGATTGCGCAGAAAGACGACACACATAGGGAAGACAACCGGACGAGAGCATGCCTTCCCTATGTGCGTCGTCCTTCTGCAATCCTCGTGGCTTTTGAACTCTCTTGAAAGGCTACATTTTTAGTTAGTAGAAAATATGCTTCCATTTTCCATAGTGTCTTTTTGAGATTTGGTTATGCTGATTTTATAAAGTGCCTATTTCAATATGCAACAAAATAGGCCATTATAATGATTTTTTCGCATAATAATTTAGTTTATCCCATAAGGCAAAATATTTTAAAAATGTCCACACAATTATTTTATACAAAATGTGGCATGTGTTGCTTCTAGAGAAGCGCAATTTGCGGACCTGTGCTGAAATTCGGAAAGAACACGCTGCCACTCACTACTGAATTGTGTGCAAAACCTATGCATTCACGTTGTCAACATCTAAGTGATGTCATACCATTGACACCTCGGGGGCAGTATTTGTGAACGTCGTAACACAAAAAAAACATGTTTATCTTCAGGAGAGATGCGTACAAGGATCTCCTAAAACTTGTTAAGAACGAAATGACAACTTGTCTTGACAGCCTACCACCCTATGATCTGAAGCCAAAGAGTACCACTGTTGTTTTGCAGCCTTTGGCGCCATTCGCCGGTTGGAGTAGAGTTTTTACTTTCTGCCATCTTCCCACTTTTCACACTAGCATTTGGGAACAACGCAAAATAGCAGGCACTAGAGAAGGCAAAGAGAAAAAAAAATTGGCTCCAATTCACGCTTTGAATGTGGTTGGACTGCGAAGCTGTAAACGAAACCCACAATGGTTACCCATGCGGCGTCACTTGAATTCACACACGTGGCAGCCACTCACTGCTACGACCCATTACGCTCTTCGCCTCCCTGTCTCACTTCTCTTTTGATAAATTGAACGGAGGTTTGTAGGGTGCAATTCAAATTTACCGCCTTCGTGGTGCCCGCGTGCCCCCTGTCTGCCACCTCGCGACCGGGAGTACTGTTTTTTTTTTTTGGTTTCCTGCGCAGTTTGGGACGTGCCCTTTGTGGCGGCCACTTTTACCGTCCTTTGAAGGGTGAGGACGAGGGGACGCACGTGCGTCTTTGGCGTAAACTCTCTCATTGCTCCCCCCCACCCCCTCGAGTTCAAGGCGTCGCCACCATAAGCGCCCCTCCTTTCCCCAAACCATATATACCGTCTTCCTTCTCCTGCTACACGCCTGGGCGTAGCTTAGTCGGTAAAACGACGGGCTCACTCTTTCCTTCTCTTCGCCGGCCCAGGTTCGATCCCTGGCGGTGCCAGCATCTTATTTTTGTAGCCGGGGTGTAGCTAGTAGCCAGCAGTAGCCTGGGCTGTATGCTTGTGCAACCAGTGGTAGCTTGGGAGTTTTCAGCTGATTCGCACACTAAAAGTTCCTTGTCTAACAAGAGGTATACTGCTTCGTAGTAAGAAGCAGGACAAGCTCACACCTACGAGATTTTACAGAAAACAGCCCACACTTTTTATACGCTGAGATTGTGGGTTCTTGGCCCCGTGTGTTGACATCAGCCAGTCATCTACTAACACTCCCCACAACGGAACCACGTTAACGACAAGCCAGTGAAACCAACAGAAGAGTCAGACCTGGCTGGGCATCGTCACACGTGCTGGTGTTTTTAGTTTCTCTGCGAAGCAATCGCCTGGTATGAACACTACCACCAGACAACAAAAAAGTTGTCGGAGGGGTTGTGGTCAGCATTCTTGGGAGAAATTTTAGCGAGGCATCGCTACCCCTATACGCGAATGAAGGAGAATGAAGGGTTTATGACTGCCGTTTTTTTAGCGGGTGGTTTGTGTCGAGTGTTGAAATTAATGCTTTTTTAAGCCGGCTGTGTGGTTGCTTACTGTTAGTATGTCATCGGCTGATGGGAACACGCGCTGTATAGATAAACTATGGTGCTTTCAGTAAAACAGGTCGTAATTAATCCCATGCCCTGTTTATTTTGTTTCGCCTTGTCCCCCTGGGTTGTTTTTCGCTGTTCACCACCATGCCTGTAACCAAACTCGCTGATTTCGCTGCCATACTGATCACACTCATTGTTAAAAATTGAATAATTTGCACCTTTAAAATTATATAATGTAGAAAACCAACGCTGATTTCAGCTGCTAATTAACTTATTCCTATAAATAGCTTTCTTGCATTTTTATACATGCAAATCTGCAAATACACTGAGGCATACTCTCCAATATATATGAAGTTTAAGGAAACTGATTAGTTAGCCCGTGAGCAAGTTTTTGTTGCTTTTATGATAATCGTACATTTTAAAGTTCTACTCTCTCTGGGCCTACTTGCTATTGAACCCACGCAACGTACGTTGGTACCTTAGAAGGTAAAAATGAGCGTACAATATTCACAACATAACGAAGAGTTCATGTCAAATCGTGCTAAACTCGGTCAAGATCTGCCTTGGTTTAAAGTTTTCTTTTGCCGGAAGAATTATACTACTTACGGTGTTCGCATACATATTTCTAAATCTTGGATACAAATATTGGCAGTACTGCTTTGTAGACAGAAGCTGTCCCGGGTAGATGTTATGTATGGCATAGGCCTTCTTCGACACCACTTCCAAACAGTGGGAACTCTGTAGCCTATTTTCGAAGGAAAAAATCGTCACTTTTTTTATTGTGATAAAAATAGGTTATAGACCACAATTTCTGTATTTGTCGTCACACGCACAATAAGATCGAGCGCTTAAGAACTCCAAAGGTCGTCACAGTTTTTGTACCCGTCCCCCACAGGTGTTTCTCACCCCGTTGAGTAATGTGATACAAGCCAGACAACAAGCTCGAGGGCAAAAACTCCTTCTCTTAGGTTACTTCAATGCTCCTAATGTATGCTGGGGCTATCGCGTAACCACCAAAAAGGAACCAGACATGCACAACATAGCGCAGCAATATCAGCTAATTCTCTGGAATGACCTAACCACCCCACCCAGAATAGGAAATAGTGTATCCAGGGACACAATCCCTGGTCTCACCTTCTCTTATAACATCAGAAACCTGGAGGGGCTAAGACTATATGAGACGTTAGGCTGCGATCAGTAAATAATACAATCTGTTGTTGCCCTTTACAAAACCCCGGAACAACTTGGAAAAGGAAAGATTCTTGACTGGAATGCATTCCGTGAGGAAACCCAACCGTCCAACTTCGATTCAACCGAGAAATTATCGGATGGATTTGTCCAATTGGTTTACAAGCAAACCAAAACAATTCAGCTTACCGCCGATAACCCTGACACTGATCTGCACCTCCTACACATATGGGAGGCTCGCAGAAGCGTGGTCCAGAGGTGGAAAAAAAGAAAAAGCAACTGTGCCCTAAAGCTCCCCATAGCTTAATTTACTGTCGAGGCCACCGAATATGCGCATCATCTCAGTAGACAGAATTGGAACCAATTTTGCAACGAACTACAATGAACGCTGAGCAACCGACAAACTTGGGACATTCTCAAAAAGCTTATCGGCAATACAGAAACGAAGGCTGCCAGAACACACCATATACGCCGTCTCACTCACCAATACCAAGCGTACGACCAACAATTACTCAGAGACCTGGCTGACCGTTACATAGGTCTCATCCCCGCCACCCCGCGTCTGCTCCCCGCTTACGCTGGTAAGCCCACTCCAGAGTGCGACAGCCCCTTTACGGATACGAAATTAACCGCAGCTATTCAGAACCTGACAAAAAAAAAAACAACGCCAGGTCACGACAAAATCAACAAGACACTTAGGAACCTGGATTCTGATGCCATTGATTGGTTACAGCAATACATCAACGAGCAATGGGAAAATTTCTCCCACCTCCCCTCGCGGGAACCCCTGTGTAGATGCGACGCATAGGGGGTTCCGTTGTTGTTTCCGTTAGGTTGATTCTCCCATCGCGTGAAACGTGCCGTGAACCCCCTGCTGCGGCTATGGAGCAACGTGGCGCGGCTATGACGCAACACAATCCAACACAATCCACTTTAATCCAATCCAATCCAAATCCATCCAATCCTATCCAAGCCAAGCCAAGCCAAGCCAAGCCAAGCCAATCCAATCGAATCCAATCCAATGCCCCTGGCGAGAGAGTGTTCGCTATCCGAGAGGGGGGGGGGTGAGCGGCTGAGAGCGCAGCTCGCGCGGCGAGGAGAATGGGGGAGGGGTGTGGACGGACAACAACAGCGCCGTATGGAGGGACAAGGCGAGTGAATGAGATGCAGTCGCATCTAAAAGGGTCAAGTACCCGGTTTCAGGAAACATGCCGACATAAGCTTAACTCCCAAACATAGAAAACCCACAAATTTCGGAAACATACGTCCTATTTTTGTTGCATAATACGTAGGCAAGTTATATATGAACGTTTTGTGACCAATAGGCTTTCCCCTTACCTCGAAAGCAATAATCACTGGCCTCACAGAATGTATGGCTTTCGCTAACCGCTCTCTACTCAACATATACTCCTGCAAATTAAAAAAACACATCCTGGACAATCTAAGCAGTCAGCACAAAGGCGTCATTTTTGCCCTTGGCGTCCAAGGGGCCTTTCACAACGCCACACGCCATGCTATATCAGAAGGCCTACAGTCAACCCACTTCGGCGAGCGGACATGCAACTTCGTGCAAAATTTGTTTACAGACCGAACAGGGGCAGTTGGCGTCCCTGAACCCGAGAACAGACGAACTCCCGACACCACAGAAAGGAACACCCCATGCCTTTGTCATGTCACCAATACTTTTCAATTTGCCAATAAAAGACCTTCCAGCACAGTTGAATAATATCCCAGCCATCAGTCACGGTATCGACGCCGATGATATTACAATATGGGCGCTCCGGGCTCTGCCGGCACGGAGCAAGTCGCCTTGCAAAACGCAATTCAAACCACCGAACAGTACCCTCGCCGAAGTTGCCTGCAGTGCTCTCCAGTTAAATCCGAATAACTGCTCCTTAAAGACGAATCAGAGGTCGATCCCCAGCGCCAATTCCTGATATGGAACTTGGAATCAACAAGGCTCCAAACCCACAGGTCAAAAATGTCTGCCTACCAGGACTTACGCTAAAGCAAGATGAAGCGGGCATGGCAACGCTCCATAACATGCAAACCACAATTGATCAAGTTGTACATCACATACGCCGTATCACAAATCGTCGACGTGGCCTCAAAGAACAGGACAGCATTAAAATTCTGGAATCTTTATAACGAGTAGAATTTTGTATGGAACACCATATCTAGCCCTAAAAAAAAACAAAAAGAAAAACCTTAATATATTGATCCGAAAGGCCTAGAAGCTTTTTTGTCGTTTTACCCCTCACTGCTTCTACAGAAAAATTATTGCAATTAGGCCTGAACAACACTTGGGAGGAATTGGCTGAACCCCAACAAAACTAGCCAAATGGAAAGCCTAAAATTCACCAAGACGGGAGGACACACCATACAAAAACTGGGTTGTGAAGTCCCGAAAGACAATAACGCTAAACAACGCATTTCTCTACTAGTTAGAGAGAGCATCACTGTCGCCTCGGTACCAAGAAACATGCATCCGATCAACAACAATTCACGACGCAAGGCAAGCGTTCAAGCTCTTCCAAGTGCATACGGGAAATGGCCCGAAAGTTTGGTACGCAGACGCATCACTGACACCAGTGGATCAGCCAACCTCGTCAGCATACACAATAATTATGGACTGGAGCTAGATTCTGCTTCTATACCTACCAAGTACATTGACACCGCCGAAAGAGCAGTTAAGCTAAGCTAACAGGTTTTAAGGGGCTAAGCTAATAGCTTTTAATAAAAGTTTTTTCCTCCTCCTTCGCCATGTTGTCACATGCAATAGACGTTCTGTGGTGTTGTAGGTAGGGACGTTTGTTATTAACGCAATTATAAATAATCAAAGCACGCATCGGTACGCGACAATAAGTACACTGTACAAAATTCAACGTAGCCTATTTAGGAGTACCTGTACGCTCGTCGTGCAGGATACTATGCTTTATTGGTTGGGAAATGGAATACCCGAGGCCAAGGTTTAAATACTCTCGCTTCATTGTATGTCTCATCATGCCATAAGTGCCGTTATCTAAAGCAAAAGTTAGTACGTTGAATCAGGCTGCCGCTATCTGCACGTTTTCTTGTTTCTTGGTTACAGTCCGCCTGCCTAGATGGAGCAGCGATACCTCTCAAAGACCGCATTTCCTGTTTGCTTCTGAGCGGACTATACCGGTCGTATTTGTATCATGGGTGATAGTAATTGTTTCATAAAATAGTGGGAATGAATTGACAAAGAGGGCAACGTAGGGGGCAGTGTCGCTTATGCCAGTTGGCCAGCGTCGTGTTAGAAATGCCCAACGTGCCCGAAGGCTGTGTTTCCGTTTGTTCGTAATTTGCACTGTTAATTTCGGCCTTACAAAGAATATACACTAAATGTAAGCGCTGATAGCTCGTTCTTCAAGCGTATAATCCCGGTTTATTAGCTTTGGATATTGTCGGCCTCAGTAAATAGCACCATGTAGGTCTAAATACGTCATATGTTCTGTGCGGGAAAGTAGTTGGGGAGCGTTACGCCTATCCTCTGTTATCAATATCAGCCAATCTTTTCAATAATACAATCTCGAATTCTGTGTTGATGTCTCCTTTAAGGGTGCCTACCATTGGCCACACCAATATAAACTGAGGCAATTTAGTTCAAGAACATCTCAGCGACACAACAACGAGTTTTAAACGCTATTCCGAAAGCTGTTATTCTCTAGCATCCACACGTACTCCTACGAGCTGTAACTGTTCGGTACTTACGCCACCTCTCAATACCTAATGCAGTCGAAAGTGAGAGGCTGATAGAAAAGTGGCGATAATTGGCGGCACTTCCGGCTTTAAATAAAGCGAGGGGCTCTCTGTTCAAGCACGAGACGATGATGTAACTGGGCTTGGGAGTCGGTGAAAACTCCCGTGCGGTTTTGAAAATTCTGAGGCTGTGCCGACGCGTACATAATATGCGGCACTTTGAAAAGGTTCCACCGCACACTCAAAAAGATATGGCACAGGGGTCACTTCTCAAACAAAGCACTGTTACAAATAAGCATCATTGTGTTATTTCTGGGGACTTTTCCAAGTAAACAATCTTATAATACTGTGGTGTTCCAGCACAAAAGTTTTATCGGTTTGAGGAAACGAAAGTGAAACATTTTAGGCAATTTGCCTAGAAACAATTTGCCTAGTACTGAAGGCATGAAATTATGTTGTTTGTACGAAAACGTGTAAAATACCCGAGGACATGCTTGATTTGCTTTTGGCTACAGTTTGAAAGTCGGTATCTCTTTTCGCCTCCATCATGATAGCTCATTAGATAACCTTGTTTCTCGGGGCAAGCATAAGAGTCGGGGTGGTCTTGTATCTCCCAGTGTCCGCTACTTCCATCATGTGTTGCGCCAAGTCTGCAAAGGAAGAAAATAATGCTTTCAGAATAGCGTAAATTTTAGTTGCCGTTCAGTTGTATTGCCAAATATTCACATGTTAAGGTAAAGCGATAGAAATTACTACGTGTCACAAAACGTTTGACGGGTTGTTTGGGAGCGCCAACAATCACATATCGTAGGAAACCGTCGTCCGAACCCTTCGATAGGCTTTAATGTTTGTATACACATTGTGATGAGGCTGTTTGGGAGGCTGTTGGGCTTTGGACTGAGCTGATGAGCATGTGTCGCTATCTGTGCTGGCCATGTACCAGACAGATCAACTGATGAACGCTGAGCAGCTAGGAGAAGTTGACGACGCTCGGACTCGGCTAGGCTTGTGCGTGTCTCCTGGCCGATCCCCCTGAGTGGGTATGAGGCACATCTTCTGGCACCACTACCACCTCCTCAACACTCTGCTCTCGTTCTCGCCTTGTAAATAGCTTTGTGAGTAGAGTAACTTTCTGTATCGTCTTGGTGGGAGGTTAGGGGTACGCCACACGCAGCACGGAGCTCCGCAGTGGAAGACAAGTCTCGACCAACGGTGGTGCCCGAGCGAGATACCGCGACTGCATCCGCGTTCATCGTTATGTCCCAGCAGCGTGACCCCGATACGTTCTGCGGCACACATGATGTTGACGTGGAATGCCAGCTGAACACGTATGAGCTCGTTAGCACCTATAAGAGGTGGGATGCCACCATCATGCTTGCGAATGTGACTTTCTGTTTAAGGGGAGCGGCTAGAACTTGGTTTCAGACGAACGACGTGACATTAACGAAATGGAACGCCTGCAAATCAAAGCTGCGCGGGCTCTTCGGGAAGCCCGTAGGCCCCGAACTTGCCGCAAAGATGACTCCCCGTGTACAGACCCCTACCGTGTGTTTTGTTGTGTACATCTGGACATGCTATCGTTGTGCCAGAAATCTGGTGATCAAATGGCGGAAGCAGACAGGGTAGGGCATATTCTCTAGGGAATGGCGGGCGACGCTTTTAATTTACTCATGTGTAAGGACTGCACAACTGTGGAATCAGTCATCAAGGAATGTTGCCCGTTTGAGCAGGGGAAAGTACGTCACTAACTACAAAAAATTTTGCCGGCTTCCGAACACTGCTCCTACGTCGTTGTGTGACAATACTTGTTAAGTTGAGCAGGTTTATCAGACGAGACCTCAAGGCTATGCCGCCTCGAGGTTTACCCAACATGAAACCACGAAACGCTTACTTAGCATGAAACCAGCCTGCCGTCCATCACTCTGATCCAAGCTGTCGTGCGGGTGGAAGTCATCAAGCTCGCTTTCCACCCTTTTTGCGCATAGAGTCGTCCAGGCGTTCACGTGCTTAAACTTTCCTCGGGCTATGTTGGCCGAAATAAGTACCAGTGGTCAACCTATCGTAGCCGCTACCTTACGGAAGGGAGTACACGCGACCACAAGCGAATTTGCTGCCACTGTCACCAAATCGGGCATGTTGCACGGTACTGCCAAAGGCGTCCGCCTTTCCTATCTCGACATACCCTTTCCAGCTACACACATCCTGATCAGGTGTCTTCTCGCTTTACACCTCTACCTCCGCTGCAAGCCGCAGATTTCAACCCTCGGTTCCGCCGATATAGCCGATCGCCAACCCCGCAGCGCCGTCAGTCCCGTTCACCACAGCCCCGCCGCACTCCCTCGCCGACCATGTATGACAACGCCCGTGCTGAAAACTAAATGATGCAGCTCCCGGAGGTGACGCTGCATGTACGACGACCACCTAAAATCCTGTGTTGACGCTTTGTACGCGGACAAATGTATTGGACATTCAAGTTGACAACGTTGCCGTTACGGGTTGTTGTTCAATGTTGTTCGTGGGTGAGGTGAGGTGACTGTGGGAGGGAAAGATGTTCCCAGCCTGCACCACATATGCACATACCTCTATTATGAGCTCGGAACTTCGCCGCAGCCTTCAAAAAGCACTCATGCCCACTACATCACGTGTTGTACGAGTCGCGGGTGGACGTACACCCACTGTCGCCGGGATGTGTGCAGCACATCTGACTATTTCTGGCCGACAAACCACAGTGTTGTTTACAGTGCTGCACCAGTCCTCTCACGGCGCCATTCTCGGCCTCGATTTTCTCGCGCACCATTCAGCCTTCGTCGATGCTTCGGCCGGAGTAGTTCGATTGGAGCAGCCTTGTTATCGCCGCCACGATGATCTACATCAACAGCACTTCTGTTCCTCAGAAGGCGCTAGTTTACCGGACGTTAGCCATTGCATTCGTGTCCTTGCAACCGTATCCCGTTGTCCCAGACGACGATTGCCTCGCTTCGCCTCTTATTGACGTACTCTTCACGAGCAACGTGATGACGCCACACGCTGTGGGGATGGTTTTGGATGATCGCGTCCGACTGGCGTTCACCAACTTCGGCTATACACCGCAAGTTAACGCAAGAGGAATGGTGCTCGCTACGCTGTGATGAATACCATAGTGCGAGGTGAATGCATTAGCCAATGTCACCAGACTAGACCGTCACTAAGAGGCCAAGCCGACTCCACTTCTGGTGCTCGATCGCGAACCACTGATAGCCTCCGATCTGCCAATGGTATATGCAAAGAAACGTCGTAATATATCATCGTTTCGAGACATTTTTTTACCTTGATGATCGCTCCCTGGGAGAGGCCACTGCTGTCCAGCATCCCACCAAGACAGACGATGCCAATCCCCTAAGCAGATGGCCTCATTGTGTATGCATGGCGGAACAGCAAGCTATTCAAGGGTAAGTGGACAATATGCTCCGCAATGACATTATTGGGCCTTCCACTAGTCCATGGGCATCCCCGTTATACTGGTCAAGAAGACGGATGGTACAAGGGGGTTTTGTGTAGAGTATTGTCAGCTCAACAAAGTTACTACAAAAATCCCGTAATCTCCACGAATTGAATGATGATGACAGGGGTGAAGCTGAAATGCTTATCGGTAAAACCGTGAAACATTCGCCCACACATCATATAAAGACTCGACACGTTGTCATAGGTCTTGACGGAGCGCACCATCTGAATGAGTGATGGACCTAAGGCGCGTTCGTAGCCATGCTCGCATCTCGGTTTGTAGCGCACTGGGAAGAGCGCCACGTACCTCCCGTGGCTGCCATAATGATGGGATCGAAACCGGGCGCCACCGCGTCAATGGCACTCGACACGTTGTTATAGGTCTTCTTGATGACGCGCACCATCTGAATGAGTGAAGGACATAAGGCATGTTCGCAGCCATGCTCGCGTTTCGGTTGTAGCGCAGTGGGAGGAGCGCCACACACCTCCTGATCGAAACCGGGCGCCGTCGCGTCAAGACCACCCCTCCTCGCTCGCAAAGCTCGAGACTTCCCACCGCTTCGTTGAGAAGCCCGTTGACGACGTCGATGTTTTTGGTGATCATGCAGGGCTTGTTTGGGACGATGAGAATCTCCATGGGTAAGTTGGCAAATTCGGTGTGTGACATTTTAGCCACCGTTGCCGTCGCCTTCTGCAGAGCGTCTTGTGTCGCGTACCCCCGGTACGTGTCTTGAGCTCGCAGACGACGAACGACAACCTCTTCTTCTTCCTCTCCTACTTGTTGGGTAGCAACGAACGCGTTGTACGGTTTGACCTCTTCATCCAATCTTTGGTTGGCCAATTGCTAGGGGCATCCTGCCACAATCATCATCAGCGGTATGTACACGGCGGCAACAAGGGATGGGACAGGGCCCGAGCAGAAGGAGCTTCGCCCCTACAAGACGTGTACACCCTTCCTCGCATTGACGATGCATTGAATTGCCTCCGCGGTGCTCAGTAATTTTCTTCCATACATCTCCGCACTGAATACTGGCAGATTGTCGTTGAGCTCGACCGCGAAAAACAGCTATCGTAATGCCGGAAGGTCTTTATGTATTTAAAGTACTGCCCTTCGGTTTAGGTAACGCGACATCCACGTTCGAGTGGATGATAAACGCCCTTCTACATGGCTTTAAGTTTACACAACGGGAGTCCGCCCCGACCCTGACGAAGTTGGGCTGCCAAGAAGTTCCCTCAAACTCGCTTGCCCAAAGGCATTCCAAGCTTCGTCGGCGTGTGTTCATACTAACGCCGTTTAATTAGAAATTTCGCGACCGTCACCCGGCTGCTCACTGATCTTCGCAACAACGCCACCTTCTCTTGGGGCCCAGAAAAAATGAAAATTTTCAATACGCTGACGGATCTTCTCACTGCTTCTCCCATTTTGAGACACTTCAGTTCATCGGCGTGTCCGTACATATGCGAGTGGATACGGTATTAGAGCTTTTCTGGCGCAGCGACAGGCAAACTGTGACCAAGTGATTACCCACGCCAGCCGTCTTTTCTTGTCATCAGAGCGGAACTGCTCCATTACAGAGTGCGAATGCCTTGCTCTTGTATGGGCTGTAGGAAAATTCCGTCCCTACCTCAACGGGAGGCCGTTGACAGTTATCACCGATTACCGTACTCAGTGAGCAGTGGGAGGCCGCATTGCTCAGCTCTCTTCTTGAGATACAAGCTGCTGTCAACCAACTGGCCATGGACGCCACCAGGAACCATGGGTTCCTGACCGCCATCTGATGGGACAAAGACACCGGACATTTCCGCATGGTGCCTTCGTCTTAAAAGGGGTGACAATAATGTCTGTTCTCTCTCTCTCTCACTCTCTCTCGCTCTCGTTGCTGGTTGCTCTCCATAAAGGGACCTTACGGGCACTTAGGCCGCAGGTCGTGAATTCTGTGACACAATCTGCTAAATAGCCCGGAAAGCACGCCAGTGTTTTTTTGTTTTTTTTTCTGCCCACCTCTTTCTAGGGCCTGTTTTCCCTACATCCCCTACACCTAGCTGAGAAGCATATAGGCGATTCCAAACGCCGGCAAAACTTCCTGCTGTTTGCAATCAAGAGCCTTCTCTCTCTGTCTCTCTCTCTGGGCTTTGACCTTGCAAGAATACAGTTTTACTGTTTCCCACAAATCTGGTCGCATGTATCAAGACGCGGACTGCTTGTCCCGCTATCCCGCCGAACAACCTGTTTCCGTTGCCCATGACTTTAACGCCTGTGTCCTGGCTATTTCTCATTTGATTCTTACTAGGCATTCATTAGGAGTGATCATGGGCAATCTCTCCTCCTCCAGACACCACCCTTCGCTACAGGCGAACCTACTGCAAGACGGGGTGCTCTAGCGCTGCGAATTTTGCCGTGACAGCCCTGCTTTGCTTCTGATCGTCCCGGGGCACCTTCGACGGTCGGTGCTCCGCCAATTGCACGATATCATCATAATCATCATCATCATCACAGAAACACCATGACTAGCCCCATCATCATCATCAGTCCATCTACGACCACTGCAGGGCAAAGGCATCTCCCATAGATCTCTAATTATCCCGGTCCTGTGCTAACTGCGACAAATATATCTCAGAAAACTTCTTGATCTCATCTTCTCATCTAACCTTCTGCCGCCTCCTGCAACGCTTGCCTTCTCTAGGGATCCAATATGTTACCCTTGATAACCAACCGTTATCTTGCTTCCGCCTTACATGCTCTGCCCACACCCATTTCCTCTTCTTAATTTCTACTAATATGCCCTAACTACGCGTTTTTTCCTGACCCACTCCGCTCTCTTATTGCCCGTAATGTTACACCTATCACCTTCCGTTGTATTTTTCGCTTGCTCGCCCTCAATTACAGTTGAACCATGTTTGTGATCCTCCATGTTTCTGCGCGGTAGGTGAGTACCGCTAATATGCAGCTGTCATACAATTTTTCTTCAGGGGCAATGATAGGCTGCCGTTCATTATCTCAGAATTCCTACCAAATGCACCACACCTCATTCTTATCCTTCTAATTATCTCTTCCTTATGGTAGGGATCCGTGGTCATTACTTCACCTAAGTAGATATATACGCTCACCCCTTCCACTGCCTCGCCACCTATCCGAAAGAGCTGTGCTCTCTCGAGGTTATTGTGCAGTACTTTAGTTTTGTGCATTTAATTTTCAGGCCCACAGTTCTACTGTGCTTGTCCAGTGCGGTAAGCATGCTTTGCAATTCGCCTTCGGACTTACTCTGCAAAGCAACGTCATCAGCAAACCTGAGGTTACTGAGGTATTCTCCATTAACCTTTACTCCCAACTGTCCCCAATCCAACGTTCTGAATACTTCTTGTAAACATGCTGTGAATAACATTGTAGAAATTGTGTCTCCTTGCCTGAAGCCCTTCCTAATCGGTATTTTACTGCTCTCCCCATGGAGGACGATGGTAGCTGTGGACCCATTGTAGATATCCTTTAGTATTCTCACGTAATGCTCGTCTACACCCTGATTCAGCAATGCGTGAATGACTGCGGAGGTTTCGACCTAGTGAAATGCTTTCTCATAATAAATGAAGGCTATATACACGGTTTGAGTATAATCTGTTTTGTTCTCTATCACCTAATTGATCGTGTGAATGTGGTCTATTCTTGAATAGCCTTTACGAAACCCAGCTTGTTCATTAGGTTGACTGAAATTTAAGGTGGCAGAAATTCTGTTAGCACCTATTGCAGGTCAACTAGGTCTGACACGCACCTATGATCGCGTCGGGTGGAGCTTCTTCTGGCCTGGCCTATATATGTTGGTTTGACGCAACGTCAGTGCCTGCGTTGCCTGTCGACGACAAAAATATTTAACAGCGGAATCTGCTGGTCCCCTAGGGTCCCTCGACGTGCCAGGCGAACCGTTATATCGTGTAGGGATGGGCCTCCTTGTTCACTTCCTTTTGTCAACATCAGGTAGCAAGTGTATTGCCGTAGCAATGGCTATGCCATGCATTTTGCTATTACCAGAGTCCTTCCTACTAGATGTGCGACTGATGTCGCCAACTTCCTTTACGATGTAATTTTCCACCACGGTGCTCCAAGTTAACTTCTCACCTACCGAGGCCAATACTTTCTGTCAGAAGTGGTGCCTGATTTGCTTCGTTTCAGTTCCACGACACACAAGCTTACCACATCTTGCCATCCCCAGGCCAACGGTCTCATGGGACGCTTTAACCGCACGCTGATGGACATGCTCTCTATGTATTGTATGTTGATCCCAAAGTTTGGGATTTGACTTCGCCGTACGCGACTTTCGCTTACAACTCCCCGCGACACGATAGAGCTCGTTTTTAACCCTTTTATCTCCCCTACGGAAGTCAGCCCAATTTGCTGTTCCACACCTTGATGCCTTCAGCAACCACTCCACCGAACGAATACGCTTTTAAAGCTATCTATCGAGCAACTGCGGCTCGGGAGGTCGCTCGCGCCCGCATTTCGGCCTCACAGGCTTCCCAGAAAACGCTTTGTGGCCTTAGGCACCGCAACGTCCATTATCTTCCTTTAACGCTCGTGTTGCTTGGTTTTCCTCGCCCTTTGGGCCTCTCTGAAAAGCTTCTCTCGCCTTACCATGGCAATTACAAGATCCTGCGGGAGGTGAATGATGTGACGTATGAGATCAATTCAGTTGCACTGTCCACATCGTCTTCCACGACTAAGACATCGTTCATGTAATGCCACTAAAGCCCTACAACTCTCCCAGCTGGGACACAACAACTTAGTCAGGACCTAGTCGGTGCTTCTCCAACCGGGGACTATGTGACCAGGCTTTTGGGGTGGCTGTTGGCTTTGTACTTAGCCAGTTGGTAGGAGTCGCTATCTGTGCTGGCCATGTGCCGGGCCGATGAGCTGATGAGCGCCGAGCAGCTAGAAGAAGTTTACGACTCTCCGACTCGACTAAGTTTGTACGTGCACCTGGACACTCTGCTCAGGTTCTTGCCTTGTAAATACCGTTGTGAATAGAATAACTTCCCCGCAACAATATTTCAGAGTAAAGACGCTATTTGTGTGTTTTATTTTTGTTTATTGATGCGTGCTTGCATCAGCAGCCACCGTGCTTAAACACATTTGTTAATCCTCAAATGCGGGTATGTCTTGCCCTATGGTTGCGTTTCATTTTCGAAAATAGCAGCCCCAACTGCCAGGTGTGCGGGGGCCTAGGATTAACATCTGAGGTTTGGAGGCCTTACTGCGTGAGCTACTACCAGCAGATTCACGTTCAGTGAGTGAAGTCATTGCTTTTTCGAACGGCACCACCTCCGGACGTTAGCCGTCGTAGGGCGCAATGAGAGCCATGAAGAACGCGGTTTTGCGTCCGCGTGAAAAGAGATTCTAATCTCTGCCAGAACACTTCGAGGTTCCGTGCGTCTTGCGCTAGCCTTTCAGCGTGGGTCGTCCCTCCATGCCGCTTGGACTGCCCCACGAGGGGCGACAATCGGTTCTGTGCTGCCGCTGTATCTGCTGCTGTGCTCCCCCACCCCAAAAAAATAAGGGAGAGAGCGGCCAGCAAAATGGCCAGTTGGGCCAGAAGGGCAAAGCGGAGATTGAAGGGAGGTGACTTCGAGGGCTGAAGGAACGTGGCTTTCAGGAAATAAGTAATCCCATTGCTCTGGGAACTGTTGATATCTAGTGCCAAAGTACACGAGTGGCCGTGCACAATAGCGTATGGGCCTAGGTAATTAGGCCACAGTGATTCTTGGACACGCCTGTAATGCACAAAATATGCGTGGCTGCATCAGCGTCCGGGTCAATGCCAGCAGTTTGGTGTTTGGCAAGGCTCGTGGGCTGAGGCCTCAAGTGCTCGTAGCAAGTGCTCGTACGAGCACCTCAAGTGCTCGTAGCAGATTGACGTTTCTTCCCTGGAATCTGCTGTGCCACGTTTAGCACATCTGACTCACCGTGTCTGTTGGAAGCTCATCGGACTTTTTTCCTGGTCAATCGCGCCCCCCTTTTGGGGTGGCGGGAACTTTGTGGCAGCAGCCCAGCGACAACTTCGCTTATAATGCGGCAGTGCCGGTGACATGGCTTCGCATGCTTCGCGACTATGCGAACGCATACTGCATGGGATATGGCACTGATGGGCAGAATAGTATCGACTTTCAGAACGACAAATGGTGGTTTTGTCCGAGGCTCCTTTCCTCCCTTTTTAACAGCGGAGGCGTTTAGGTCAACACACATACGTCCGTCATAGACAGAGAACACCGTATCCCTAAAAAATGTGGTTAGCGAGGTCGATAACCGGGTTTGATACTAGGGACGTTTACGACGTGAAACAAGCAACTGTACCCCTGGGCAACTCGAATTTCCTGAGGGATGCGAGTTAGCTGCGGTGGGGAACAGTAACATGTGCAGCCTAATGAAAAAAAAAAACGCTTAACTTGTTCATAATCGAACCGGGATCCCTCGTGTTATGAACCCCGTCTGTTTCCAATTGAGATATCTTCGCATTACGGGTGCACAGCATTTCATTTAGGTTCGAAGCACGGGCATTAGCTTTGTACTTGGCCGCGGGTTAAAGTGCGTGCTAGGGCGGTCAAGTTCGGGATACTTGTGAGAGCCTGCGGACGAAACGGTCCGGGTCTGCCAATCACGCAGAACTTTCAGCGGCAAGTTCAAGAACAAATGCTCTGTGACAATATATGGTGCGGAAACTTGGCGCTTTACTAAACAACTTCAAAGCAAACTTCGGTCGGCTCAACGGGAAATGGAACGAATAATGATCGCAATAACCATTAGAAAGATGCAACAATTTTCCTGGATCACAGAACAAGCTAGAGTGGAAGATACAGTTCAGATAAGCAAGAAGAAATGGAGTTGGGCCAGCTAGGTATTTAGAAGAAATGATAATCTTCGGACTACCGTGGTGACAGTATGGACATCGACGGACGGGCATAGAAAAAGGAAGGTCAGCTCCTGGATTGATGGACGAATAAAGAAATTCGGAGGCGAACATAGGACTCGAGCGGCGCAGGACAGGACCAGATAGATGTCGTTACGAGAGGCCTTCATCCTGCAGTGGATCTAGTGGGCTGCTGCTGATGATGATGAAGAAGATTCAACAGCCTCGTCTCCGACGACGGGAGACGGGCCGGCCGCTCTGCTATTTCTCCAGGCTTACATCACTAGCGCAACCCGCTCTAATTTTTCTAACACTGCACCGTAAAACCTAAATTGACGTTATAGCGTCACTTTAGGTATACACCTAACGTCCTAAGGTCAGGCTCAGTGGTTGCTAAGCATAGAGGTTTGCGTTACGACGTACCAAGCATCGTCCAACTGCGGGTACAGGTTCTCAAGCAGCGCACGCATGCTCGGCTAAGCATATCCTGTGTATCTCTGGCCAGCACATTTCTGCCCGGCCATTCCTCGGTCCATGCTTAAAGATGGCCTTGGCCATGTACTCAAAGTTTACTTGAGTAAGCTGGACAGCTGCTGGAGGTTGACCCATTACGTTATGTCTAATGTGGGGCCTCGAATTCCGTTGTCGCTCCCTCCACTGCGGCAGGTAAACCCTAGGAAAAGCGAGTTTTGAAGTTTCCACAGAAAGTGTTTAATTTATGAGGCACCACAAAGCAGGCTTTACAATGAAGGGTTCCTAAAACGGGCTTGAGTAACTTCGCCTGAAACTGTCAGAGGTAGCAATAGTGCTGTCGCACCAAAACGAACCCATGTCATTGTTCTTGTAAAAACACGACAGGAAATCCGTGCATTACCAGGTTCTATAATCATACTTTTTTAAAACGTTCGTGTGTGCAGGTGACTTGTATTACTTGGCACACAGTGTTGAAGCTCATTCATTGATTTCAATATAGTTTCGAAAACATTGGTTTATACAAAAGTGGCAATTTTAGTGTGAAATTCCTTCTATGCCGCAAAATGTCTGTCGTATATACGTATATAAAGCAAGTAGCGAAGACGGTTCACATGGCCTTTATCCCATTTTTTTTTGTGGGGTCGCGTCGTGAGTAAGGCAAGAAAACCCCCGTATGCAGTAAAAATAACCCATTTCCTGCCAACATACAGGAGTCCGCACGTTACCGCGTTATGAACCACTCACAAATAGCATGGGCCAATGAGCCAGAAAATGTCTTTTTCACTTACAAGTGGCTAATTTCATGAGCAGTTTCAAGTACGCCGCTGTAGGAGCCTCCGATGTCCTCCGAAATGGCAACGTTGTGCTCCTTGCATACTTGTCCTAGGTACGCAATTCCTGCAGCGCAATAATTCAGAGAAGTATGCTGGTAATCATACTACATGACGGCAGTTTGAGAACAGACAACCAAGTGTGATTTTTGCGGCTGAAGTGCAATTTGGGCGGTAGAGCATAAAGAAAATTTCTTCCATTAGAGATAGTTTACGCTACATCTGGCATGCGGAGAATATTACGAAATTCAAGAAATGGCATGGTAGCAAATGGGCCAGACGTACCACATCATGCAGCTGTAAAATGCTTTTAATTATTTTTGATAACCGACAAGAAGTTGGTTTTAATAAATCAAGAAATTACGGCGTCTGTGCAGAGCTCACCAGTTTTCGATCATTCTGAGGAGGGAAGCATTATGCAGACTATTTCTACAAAACCTTAATTTTGATGCTACATAAAAATGTTCGAGACAAACTGTTCTTTTTGTCACATTAAAATAATAAACGCCACCTCTCTTCAGCCCCCACTAAACATTTTCGTTAGTTTATTGCTGGACTGAAGCATGTTCACAAAGTATGTATGGATGTAGGTAAGAAACATTGTTAAAGTCAAGCCCGACGCGCCAAAAAAAGGTGTTTAAATATGCATCATGCAAATGCCAAAGAAAAAAACAAACGCTTATTTTGTTGGAAACGGGAGGAGGATTCCAGACCGGGGATTGAAATTTTCTCTAGTTTAAAATATTTTGGTACCTGCAACCATTTTGTTTAGAGACCTCCCGGTGCTTGTACACATGTCTCGCCTGTAATACAAAAATCAAATAAGAAAGCACAACGTTTACCTTAATGGCCGAAGGGAAATAAAGCCCCTACCCTGTCAACAAGACAATCGCATCGGGATTGCCGTAGCTTTCTTTCTTCTGGGTTACGTATTGGCTGAAAAGATTCAGGCTTGAATCGTCATACATAACCTCTTCATTTCCAAATACGTAAGGTTCATCCTGGGGGTAAAGTGGAATGAGTAATTATTTTGTAATAAATTTGCTCGCAAGTGTTTATTTATATTGTGCCTATAACACGTCATTTTTTACCCAAACGTCAAAGCTATACACATCCATAAGTGTCTAAGTATCGGACCCGTATGGAAGAAAACTATGCAATATGAATACAATTGGGCATGCTCAAAATAACGAGCAGTGCAGGAGAATCTGGTTGGACGTACTGAGAGGTTTGAGAAGTTCGGAGTAAAGTGTCTTCTGAGAGACGTTGAGAGCAATGGATCCACAAAAGTGGGCGGTTGAAGTTTATAGGTACCTTTACATAAATACGTGGACCTGCCGCGGCTAATAAAGAATAAAGCGCTGATGGCGAAGCATGTGAACATCAGCGATGAATAAAGGAAGCCAAGATAACCAAACTATAAGGCAAAGCACGCCAAAACGAATGAATTAAAGGAAAAATGGAATTAAAAAAACGTTGTTATAAATGTACAGGAAAGAGAAATTTGACATCAGTCTATATTTAGCACACTATTCCACTGTTAACAAATATCATGATAAATTCTAGACTTTCAAGCATAGTTGTAGCTAGTCCATCGGTGGGGATGGGCAGCTGTTCGTAAACCTGTTATCTGCATCGGTACGTCAAACAATGTTTATACGCGGGAAACTCTGTAAAGATGCCATGTTCGTTCGAGCGAAGTGAACGCTCGACAGGTTTGATCTCACTTACTTGAGAATTGGACTGTAGATTTCTTTTCATTTACCCTTGCTGAGCCTGGAGTGGCATGATGTTTTTTTATAGTCACAGTAACTGTGGTAATTGCAAGTATATTATTGCTGGAGTTACTGCTGCCATCGTATGACACTGTTGATAGCGGCAACAACCACAGTCTTGTAGATGAATGTAGAGAAGGAATAGTCAGAAAGGCTGACAGCTCGAAAAAAACTGAAAATTGCTATTTACTACCGCAGATTTGTTGTAATGTCCAAGAAGATCATATCAGCAACAAAAATGCCAGGAAAACTCTATTCCATTTTCTGGCTTTTAAGAAAAAGGACAGGTGATACTTGCTTGGTTTCTTCATTATATTTGCGTCTCTTTGTTCGTTTTTGTACCGACGTATTTTGCGGCAAATTACTCTGACAGGTTTTATTACTGCGATGCCATGCTTGGATCCATTTTTTTAGAATTCATTTCTGTCTTTTACATACTTGAACAGGCAGGCAGGTGAAAGAGGCCACAGCGTCAGGAAAATGAAAGTTCTGGGTGGCGGGGTGCTCATGTCCTACATGCTGTCTACGTGCCGCCTGTTATACGTGAATAGTGGTGTTCACCTCTCGCGCGGTACGACAGGACGAACATGTTTAACGCGATAGCGTTATTAGGCCCATTTTTCTATTTTCCCGTGCCTGCTAGCCGTCCGCTGCCAGCCATGCTCATCAAACAACCGCGGAAGTACGTCATCGCCGACAACCGGAAACAACTACATGTGTAGCCAGATACAAGACCATGCATCAACCTGAATACGGCAGAGCGGGAACTGTAGAAAAAAGGACAATAAAATTACAGTGTAGTCAAAATAAAAGATACGTGATAGGAGCAGGCGCCACGCCTACGCATAATAACTTGTTCTAGACGTCGGTAGTCGCATGCTGGGAAGGCACTATCCCGAGCCGCTTCTTCAACTTACAGCATCACCCCAAACCATCCCCATCACGGGAAGTAATGCAGGCGGCAACATTTTTCCACGTAAATGAAAAGGGGCGCAAAAGATCCACGCGATGGTATCAAAAAGCAAGGAAGGCCCAGAATAAATATATAAGAGCACTAAAGTGTCTCCTAATCAAAATAAAAACAGACATAAGGCATTAAATTAGCAAATTTTAAATTACTTCTCAAATATTTTGTGTACCTCACACTGCTGAAAGCACTTAACGAAAACTATAGATGGCGTGACCGGGCAAAATGGAACACCATCCTAAAAATTGATCATTATGTCATCCGAGAGGACGGTCACGTAAACATTCTCAGCTTGATCCTCCTGTCATCGCATGGGTTAGTTTTTATTTATAATTTGGGGGTTTGAAGGGTGGACGGCCGATTGGGGTGCGTTCCACTTTCCTTGTAGACAGCTTCATTGCCGTAATTGTAACGAGGAGTAACATAGCGCGTTGTCAGCGAAGACGTCAATGAGGCCATCTGCAAGAAAATTGGAAGGCACCCGTGGACGCACTTTCAGCTTCCGCACTTTTCTCAACGCTCTCTTGGAACTGATGGTAAATTTAAACGGGGGGGGAGAGGGGGGGGGACCAAGAGACAGACGTGCTATCATTCGACTGAGGGTTTAGTTATCCTCTTCTATAGGAACAGCATCCTTTCCTTGCCACACGGAGTACTCAGCGCCAAAGCATCGCACACTCGGCGCAGAATAAAAACCAACACATATGTTCACACATCAAGATGGGTGAAGATGTTCTGCAGGAAACGTCCATCATCACCTAAAATAGGTTAATACTGAGGACGCCAACTGATTCCGCACAACGTGGTCATATCAAAAGATTTCTTGAGGGGATAACAGCTCAAACATTTTGTGTTCCTCTTCCATCCAGACATGAGAAGTAGCCCCGACACGTTCGGCACCAGAAAATCAGCGTGAGCGTATTCAGAGAGCAAAGATAGGAGCCTCTGTAACTGGGGCTCTCCGCTGAGCTCCCTACGATCTGGTAACCGCCTTTTCCCGAAGTTTATCAGTACCTTACTCAATAAAGGTCTTGTGTTTGTTTCCCTCCCTCTTTGCAAAAAACGCCAAAACGTTCTGGCCCGTCAGTACGCAAGAAAATGAAACTTTGAAACACCGACCCTGTCGCCTTGTAGATTGAAGTGAATTGCACCCCGCAGCCGCAACTGTTCACGCCGGCATATCCAGACAAAATCGAGGTGCTCTCAGTCTTTCCTGCGCCGCGGCGACAACCATTGCCACTAGTCTTGCTGTCTTCATTAAAGGAGCCATGAAGACAAAATACAAGTCTGACTCAGTAGAAAGGCTGCTGTGTCATGATAAAAATGACACTGATTTCATCGCAAACTTCGAAAAAATAACGGAGATATTAAAGAAAACGCGTGGAGCTGTGGCAACTCGATAGCCAGTTTCCGGCAACTTTTCTATGACGTCACAGAATCTTGTTTGGGCGATTGACGCCGGTCGAACTAATCAATCTCCAGGACACATGACTGGACGATTGTCGTGGGGCCGCTAGTTCCGTTTGATCGAATCACTTGAATGCTGACGTGCACCTAACCCACTGAAAATTGTGTTTTTAGTGCTGGCCCATATGACGTCCCTCGCGCCCATAACACGTCACTCTGACGCGAAATTTAAAAGTTCTGAAGTATTTCTTGCGTTTTTATCGGTTAAAAAACGCCTTTTGTGGCCGGAATGGAGCTGAGTGAGGTACTGAAGTCTAACTCTTTAAAGTTAAACAAAGTTGTATTTTCTCTTCATGGTCCCTTTAAACTCCAGTGCTTGAAAGTGTGGATTTTAAATGCAGCAACTCAATTTCAAAACGCTCCGTCGCCGTCGAAATGACGCTACCGCGTCGTACGTATTATAACTTACACGTAGATGCCATCTGCAATCTGCACCTTTTCCCACTGCTGGTAGGTACAGTGGTAACGCTCTCGGCTTCCACTCTGAAGAAGCGGCTAATATTCTTGTGCGAACGCAAATATATTTGAATAACTCTATAGCGATGGTAATTTTCTCGAGTACATCTGACGTAATGATAAATAAACATGCCAACAACGCTCTTTTCACCATATCTACGAAGTGCTGGAAGAAAAAGAAGAATATAACCACCTCGGAGAGGTTGTCAGTGCTAATCCCAACAACAAGAGAAAAATTCTGCGAAGAATATGTATGCGCTGGGGTAAACTCGACAAATACTCCCAAATAATGAAGAGTAAGCCACCTCTGGCACCCAAACGAAGAATGTACAATCAACGTAGTGCCCGGGGTGATGACATGCGGAGATGAATCTTCACGCCTTAATAAACTACAAAAAATCAAGCTTTGATGAGCTCATCGGGACATGGAACTATAATGGCATGTGTAACATTAACAGAGCCTGGACGAGCTTCTTGGATCAGAGAACAAACTCGAGTAGAGGATATCGTAGTTCAAAAATAGCAGAAGAAATGCCCTTGGGCTGGCCATGTAATGAAACAAAGTGATCACAGAGTGAATACCGAGGCACGGGTCTAGAAGAAAGGGAAGCCAATACCAGGATGGAGGGACGAAATGAGGAAGTTCGGGGGAAAATGTACTGGAGCAGCGCAGGACAATAGCGGTTGCAGGTCTTTGGGAGAGTCCTTCGTCCTGCAATGGGCCTAAGCAGACTGTTGTTGCTGTTGAAGATGATGATGGTGCTGAGAACGAAACCAACAATGATGGTGTTTCGCACAATTTGACACCGAAGTTTGGGAATCGGTACACATATTTAGTGAATTAAAATTTCAGAATACATCTATGGGCTGGGCAGCACTCGGGCAGCGCTCCCGAATAATGCAGAGATACCCCTATCGCTCAAGAGAACCATATACCTCCTGTGCACACTGATGGTGGTGACATGCGCAGACAAAACTTGGTGCCTTACTAAACAAATGGAAAGCAAACTTAGATCGGCTCAACGGGCAATGGAACGAATAATGGTTGGAGTACCACTTAGAGACAGCAAAAGAACTTCCTGGATCAAGGAACAAATTCGAGTAGAAGATATCATAGTGATAGTGAAGAAGAAGAAATGGACGTGGGCAGGCCATGTAGTCAGAAGAACGGACAACCGGTGGGCCATTAGGGTTACAAAATGGATACCAAGAGACGAGTCTAGAAGTAGGAGAAGGGCAATAACACGATAGAGAGACGAATAGGAAAATTCGGTGGCCAAAAGTGGACTCGACCAGCGCAGGACAGGAGCGGTTGGAAATTAATGGCAGAAGCATTCGCCCTGCAGTGGGCCTAAGCAGGCTCATGTTGTTGCTGATGATGATTAGGGCAAGTAAATGAACTCTCCTTGTGAGGCAACTTTCTCTGAAATTGCCATTGCGATTTATTTTTCACGGTTACCAGAATATTCCCTGAAACGAATTATCTACGAGCCAAAACGTCGTTTCCGTCTGAATTCAATGTGGTGGGGCCAGACAGTTACCCTGCATTCAGGTCGTATGCGTCGCCTCTAAGCTTTGGTCGGTAATTTTCAGCTCATCCCTGATTCTGTGATTTTCATGAACGCCATTGAAACAGCTACTATTCGAAAAACGTTTGTACTGTTACCGTTTAATATTAGAAAAAGTATTTCATTTTCTTCAGTTTACAGCACTAGACAACCCATGATCATACAAAAACGCCATTCCTTAAGCGGAATAATTGCTTCAAATACTCATTTTTCACGAGAACCATGTTAGATTGAAAGTTGAAATACCCCTCAAGCCACAAAGTTATCTTTGGCATCCTTTGTCGGCGGCCAAGATAAATATTATCCTAATCATTATCATAATAACAATAATCATATTCATGGTAATAATAAACATGATTAGCATCATCATCATCAACCTACTTAAGTCCACTGCAGGACGAAGGCTTCTTCTATTGGCCTCGAACTTCTGTTCTGCTCTTCTCGAGTCCACAGTTTACCTCCAAAGTTCCGCATTTCATCCCTCCGTCGTATTATTAACCATCCCCTTCTTCTAGACTGATCTCTTAGTATCCACTCGACCATCCTAATTGTCCACCAATTGTGCGTTCGTCTCACTACATGGAGAGCCGAAGTTCATTTCTTTATCTTTATTTGAACTATAATATCTTCTAATCTAATTTGTTCTCTGAACCAGGTAGCTCGTTTCCTGCCCCTAAGTGTTACTCCTAACATTATTCGTTCCACCGCCTGTTAAGTCGACCTAAGTTTGCTTTCTTGTTGTTTAGTAAGCTGCCAAGGTTCAGCTCCATATTTCATAACCGGCAATACGCACTGGTTCTATATTTTTCTTTTTAGTGACAGAGGTAGGCCACATTTGATTATTTGGGAATGGTTGCCAAGTGGTCCCTAATTCATACCTATTATTTGTGCATTTTCTTTGCTTTCTGGTCGTAAAACGCGATTGGTTTCTTTTGTATGATTGTGTTACATTTGTTTACGTCTATAAAACCCAAGAAATTCATTGTTTGCTTATGTTATATGGCTGCTTACCATGCGAAATACGAGTGATCGTTCCATGCTTTTGCCTTGTGGCATATGCTTAGTGTTTCGTTCGTACGCACTTGCTGAAAGCCCTCAAAGTATTTGCAGTATTCATATAGAAATAAATACATAAATATTACCCAATGTCTACGATTGTCTTTGTAACATGGTATTACCGCTCAATAGCACCCAATGCACACGATTTTTTTATAGCATCGTCTTACCGTTTAATACTACCCAATGCCTGAGATTTTCTATACAACCCAGCCTTACCGTGTATTATAAATAATGTTTACGACTCTCTTTAGAACGCAGTCCCACTGTTTATTATTGCCCAATGCATACGATTTTCTTTAACTGAAAAGACTAGTGGCGCTATTACTGACTGTATTATTACATGATCTAAACTGAAACAAAATTTTCGAGCATAACTTCAGAAATATATCTCTTTCAAAACTCACGTTCTTTGTCACCTCCAGTCCCACCAGAAGAAGTTTGATTGTAGGGTTAGTGATGCTCATAAACACAGCATTTATCTGGAACATTTGGGGAACATAACTGAATTTTGTGAATGAATATAATTACGTACAAATATTTCAGTAGAACACACTTTAAAAACACCGTCCGCTCTCTATCAATGTTACGAAGAAATGGGCATTGCGATAAGTATATTTTAATATGGAGCACCTACTTTAAATATTTGATTAAATCGTCCATTCTTTGTTTATTGCTTTGCATAACGAACTCGCGGAAGGTGCTTGCGAAAAGAACAATGCTAAACTATATATTTCAGTTATTTAGAACAAGACCGACCATTGTTTGTCGCGAAAGAATGTGCGGGTGACATTCGGCAAGTCACCGATATTAATTATTCAGTGCAAAATCAAGTCAATGCAAGTTTAAAGGGGAGACGCCAGTTCGTAGATATCTACTCTCACCAAATTTTGCATCAGCCATATTGTGAAATTTAACAGTTGTTAGCACCTTATATCAACCTCCCTTTCGGTATTTACAGTGCGAGAAATTGTAAAATGTAATGGTGCATTGCACTGAAAAATACCTTAACGCTTAATGAAATATAAGGAGCCAAACATAGCACGTGAAATAATGAGACTCTTATTCCACTGTTACCGCAAAATGCCCAAGAGAAGTTCTGACGCCTTGGGTCACGTGAAACGTAAGCGGGAGATAGCTGGGTACCTTAATTCAGTGAATCGCAACTATGCCTAAATTAGTATGTTTATTGCGTGGTAATTCGCCATAAAGGGGCTGTTTACATTGTTTGCGTGTGACGTGCCGCAGCTAAATTTTGCAGAGAAAATTTATCTGAGAAAACGTGCTCCCATCGTTACTTTGTCCTCTACCTTCAAACTGCGTCTTCCTTACGAGGAATGAGTGGTGAACTGATGAACAGCCGTCTTTTATGGTGTACGCGCACAGATCTGAAGTGTAAATACACAGGTTCGCTTGTATTGTAAATCGAGGGTTCATAATAATTTATGGATTTAGTCCTGCCGCCGCATAAAATGTTTCGTGGAGGTTGCGGCGTCGTCACCCCCGCCTTCGCCCCAGCTTCGCTTCGTCACGGCGGCGCCGAAATTTTCGAGGGTGAGCGGGCCGTGTCTGCAAGCCCCTGCCCCGCCAAGAGCAGCTCTAGACAATGTTCACACGCCTCGTATCCCGTAAGCGTCACCGACGATGATACCTAGAGGAGACATGCCTACCCTAACCTTTTCCCTTGTCCCTAACCTTTTCGTGCTGGACGGTTCTGAGTTCTCTCACCGGTTCGTCGTGGTCTTGCAAGAGTGGCTCTTTCGGGGACTAGTCTTCACCGAGCCCATCATCGTCTTCTGTGGCAGCAAGCACTTCGCTGTTTGCACTACTCTTATGTTATCCTCACCGAACGTGTCGACATGCAGTGTTCCGGCTGTGCGTCGACGTCATCCAGCTTGCTTCTCGCTTCGTTCGGAGGATTATCCGCCATGAGAAAATGGCCGCGGCTAAGAAATGGAGACAGTGGCGCAATAGCGTGCGGTGACGATACGCCTCAACACCCAAGAAGAAGTACCCGATCACAAGGCCGAACGTCGCACAGGCATCCGCAACAGAAAAGAAACCGTTTTCTGACATAGCGCTTAATCCACCAGCAGCCGCGTGGACCGTTGCGGCCTGCTCTGAGGCGCTGCTACTATGAGGTCGAATAACCGATCTCAGCACCTCGCAGGCGAAAGGGATCAACGACACCGCCTTGCAGCCGGTTCAATTTGACGTTGACCGGGACAGTCGCCCTTGACTGGGGTGGGGAGGCTTTGTGTCACGAGATAGGTAGACAATAACCCATGGTGCCACGGCCAAACAAAGCTAGGTGGGTTGAAAATAGTCACGTGACCCACCTCTCTCACTCTCATTCGAAACCCAAAGGTATTCCGCAAAACACAAATATAACAGAAATGAAAACGAACGAAATAAAAGCACACCTAACATAGAGAATCGGCTCTCGGGTGGCACGTCCTGAAGTATTGTTCATACCGTGCGCACCTATCTGTGTGCTCCGCGCCGCTATAATTCCTTTCTTTTGTAAACACGTGTAGCGCACATCAAAGCCTTGTTGCCTACCCAATGACGCATCCCAGCCGCGGAGTCACCAGGGTCAGGCGTGTGACGAACGAAAACTTCGGCCAGAAGCTTTGAGCAATGCAACTGTCGTAGACTGAACGTCTGATGCCCTCTTCCTATCTTTGACCCCTTAACTGACCTCCAGCTCCCGTCCTGTTGGGGAATTCTCATGGCAGTAACCGCGGTCGTTAAAGAGTCAACGGTCACCATCCGCGGGTTTTTCAAACAAACTAGAAGAAAGCCTCCTTTAAAAGCTGACATTGCTTTCAACTATTATGGGGTGACCGATGCGTTTGCATGCGTCGTCTCTGGACCCGCTCGTCGGGTGAACAGAATAGCGCTGCGAACAAAAAAGAAGCTTCAGCGGTTTCTCCCCACGGCCATCGCGCCCAAGCCAGCTCTGCCGGCGTGAAAACAAACACAATACAGGCAAAAGAGCTAGCCCCAGCGAACAATACGTAGTTGCCGGGCGATAATTAATAATAAATAAGGGACCTGAACTTAACACATTCCGAGTTGAAGGATATACCATCAAGAGCAAATTATGCCTTTACGATGAGGAACTCCACGAATCTGATTGATCTCCCCAGCCATTTCATGAGTGGGAGTGCAGGGGGCATTCATGAAACACGTGTGAGTGCTTTTGTGCTATGTGCATTGAGAAGGCTGTTCACGCTGAGTTTGCTATTGTAAGTTCCTACCAGCTGTTGTTAGTGTGTGAGCAAAAGAGGTACTTGGCGGAATTTCCGCTTCTTGATTTTACGGTCTGTGACGTTGCACGCCATGATCTCTGCACATAGAAATAGACATGGTTCTTTAGGGAGCTCAGGCTGCAAATGTTTCCGTCACGGGCTTTAAATCACGGGGTGCATTGTTAAGCTCTTGTGAGTATCGGATGCGTCCACCAATGGCACTAACTGCGCTCTACTCATTATTCGAGGGTGTTTGCGACAAAGAAACTACTTACTACATCTGTTTCAAGAACGAAGGCGAAAGATTTTGAAAACAAATTGCAGTAGGCATGCAAAGACACATCTCCGTTATCCGGCCGTGACACTGGCTTAATCCAAATTCTCATTCATCTAGGCTTTAGGGTTTTTCTACAAACATGCTGCACCTGCTCAGATCTCGCCGACTAGTCTCTAAAACTGATACATGTTCATTAGCCCCCGTATAAAAAAATGCTGTTGGACTTGTTGCCCTTTTTATCTCTAGTGACAAGTCAATGCGTGGTTTTGGAGACATTTCTAGACATGTTGTTACTTCCTAGCACTTTGTGCAGACATGCTTACGCTGTTGAAGAGTATGCATATGTAACGCAAAACGTCATATTCAGACTGGAAGCGCTTGTGGTGAATAGTGTCGGACACAACGTAGATCTCAATTGTCACTTCTTTTGGAAGTTTTTCCGCTTTGCTATTGTGCATCCGGCTATTGTAGGTCCTTTCAGAAATTCCTGAAAATAAAAAAGCGAGATTTGTAATAAACAAAATCAGATGCATATTTAAGAAAAACGTCAAAACATCCAAAGTAATCTTCGCACCAAGGCAACGGTTTCTGCAAAAAAAATTGGTTACCATTTCGTGCGTCGCGCGTGCGGGAACCTTCGGCGCTTATGCAGGAAACAATTATATTTCCCTGAGCCTTAATTTGCATTCTCACTAAGAAAAGTAACCAAAGAACATTGCCGTTTGCACTTGTAACTGACTTTTAAAAAAAAAAAACGCATTAGTTCCCATGCATAGCCCGCACAGCTGCCAATCCTGGACAGCATGTTATTTGCCAACGTTATAAGGCTCATTAGGGATTTTTTCAGCGAGTTTGTTAGAAATAAGTTTAGTCTTTCCTTGACTCTGAGAAGTCCAATTTCCGCCGCATGGAGGGGCTGGTGAAAATTCACTGGTAACTTTTTATAGGGCGGCTACGAAAAGAAACTCACGAAGTGTTTCGCGTAGACGCAAAACAAATGATTGTTGCATAGGAGTTCCATACTGGTGTGCTTTGAGTCACTTCTTACACCGGCTGAACCCTACAATTGGCGGTTGTTTCTTTTTGTGCAATATGCCCCCGTCACATTTTTGCCAATATCATGGGAGCGTCGACCGTTCGGTTGATCAGCGCCGCGTGATTGGGTGATACGGCAAACTGGGCGAGAGTAGCCGCATGCACACTAAGCAAAGGCTGCTGCGGCCGTCGTCTGCTAGGCTGTTCTAAGAGCAGAGGGCCGCCCCCGATTTTGGTTATTCGCTTATCTCACTGCCTGCCACACTCGAAATTTTCCTTCAAGATCATGCACGTGGCGCCAACTGAAAATAGAGTAATCAGGGTTTCTCAACGAACTTAGCGCTGAAAGAACCATGCATTCGGCAACGCTGATTACTCTGATCAACCTGATCAACCCTGATCAAACGGGGATGTTGCGTGTTTTACGAGAAAGCAACAAGATGCCTAGCTTTGTTTTCGAGGATTTCGCACACCAGGGGTGTGGTCTTCTGGGCAACTGGTCTCCGGGTGAGACCTCTTAGCAGTAGGCACTTTTACAGCGCACGCGGCCAGAATTGCCAATGACCTCTCGCATACATTTCAGAAAAAAAAATCGCCTTTTAATCCGAAATGTTACTCATTATTTTACATTATAAGGATTTTATAAAGCACAGAAAACCGCCAATATGGGTGTTCTTATAAAGAAACTCGGTGAAGTTTTGTGGTTTAGGTGCGATCGTCAACTTACGGGGTCAAGTGTAAGGGCATACGTTTTGCAACACAAATCATGTGGGTGTATAATATAGGCGTTGAGGTGGTCACATACATAAGTTACAGGCTGTCTCTATGGCTTAGACGAAGTAGTTGAAAAACTGACGGAGTTCTTTGAGTTAGAACAAAGCTTTACTTTTTTAACTCTCGCAAAGATGCAGTGTTTAGAATATCCAAAGCTCTGTTATATAAAAATGAGTTAAACAGGAGCCTCGCAACTTTCCGAACTGCAAAAAAAAAAATGCCGCAAGATCAGCCTAGGCGAATCTACTTTCGCTACTACGGCTGTTATCCACTTTCACAAGCAGAGCCCGGTCGTGTATTTGAAGTTACTTCTGTATCACGCTATGTATATATGCGTTCGCTTTTTGAGTTTAGAATGGTAGGCGTGTCTGTAGTGCCTTTGCAGTTCAACGAGAAAGTTCTATTCTTTAGGACACTTGTACAGAATACCTTAATACTGTCGAGGTGTGCCCTGAATATGAATTCGCGGAAAGATACAGTTGCGTTTACTTAAATTCCGGGTGAAATTCTGACTGAAAAGCAATTTTCTACTTGTGTGCATTGTGGCGAATAGTGCACGCATGCAAAGACAGCAGGAGTTCATGCCCATTTGAGTTATAAAATACTCACTAGGTGCGTCCCGTAACATACTGTCATAGAATATCTTGCTCTGGGGTACTTTATATATTGCGTGGGTATTTAGAGCATTGTCCGCTCTTTCTTCTGGGTGGAGGGGCTCTATTCTCTCTGTTGGGTTGAGGAGTCCTTCCTATCCGTGAAGAGAAGGGTAGCGGTTGTCACAAAGATTTCACCCGAATACTCTTATTGTAATTCATATTTGGTTTGACGCAAGGATTTTTTTTTGTGTGACCCATGGCATTATTTTCAAAATAAAGTGCGTATTTTGGGGGTGCTGCTTTGATTTCAGTAACAGAAAAACGGAGCAGCTAAGACGATGACAGAGGTAAGATTAGACGCGTTCGAGCACTGGCGTGCGTCTAGCGTTACTTTTTTCTGCAGTTCTGCTGCACTGTTTTTTGTGTTAAATATTAACCTATTATAGGAATTTAAATAATGGCTTGAAATTGATTTTAAAAAGCAGGAAACATGCAAGGTCATACTGCGGAAAAGAGGGGGGAGAAATTGATGTAATCTTTTTCCGCCCTTTTTGCGGTGCAGTTTAAAAATGGGGCGAATGCTTAGCAAGTATTTTTAAGCAGGTCTTGTGCGGTTTTGACAGCGACAAAAAACTTTCTGCGAGAACGGAACCTTCACTGTCCACAGAAAAACTTAGCAAGATGCAATTTGAATATTTAGAGATTCAACTAATACAAAACTAGCGCCAAGTGCAGTCAAATGACAAAAAAAATACTTCAGAGAAAGCAGAACTGCACGTAAATTAACTCTAGCCTGTTCGGTTTTCAGTGCCAGTGGGACCAAGTGTCGCTGCTCTGCTGTACCATAGTAAAGCGCATAGCACAATCTAACGTAGCACTTGATAAGTGTACCGCATTTCGCTCATATTGAGGATATGCACTTGGATATTGCATGACTGGCTACGCGTACACTGCTATACCTGTCAGGGTATATCCAGCACAGCTTAGTATAAGTGCACGTCGACAATCGTCTTATGACTTCTTGTGGTTCTTAGCAGACAAGGTATAAGAAAAGATTCTTAGATAAGTGAATGATTTCCTCTTCAAAGGACAGTTCCGACTGGTTCAATTCACGACTTTCGTGCGCTGCAGTGTATGCTACTCGACTGTCGACAATTCTCCAAATGAGTGCGGCTATCTCGCCATGGAGCTCTAATGTGGCTGGCTGAAGAAAATCTACAATATGCTTGGGGGCATGGCTGTTCGACCTACCCAGTCGAAGGATGGAGCTGCCGTTTCATCAAATCCAATAACTATTGTTGCTTTTCGTTAGCCTGCCACTGTAGAATGTCCGGGCGAGTTATGCGTACTAATTTGGGTTGTTTTGGACAACAGTTTAGTATCTACTGCGTTGCACGCAGCTTGTTAAATGGGTTTTGAATAAATTATTTAGATCCTTAAAGGTCGCAATAACTATTTCAAATGAAGCACCTACGTAACCCTCTTTGCAGCTTCGTGTGGAAGCCCCGTTTTGGAGCGTAATTAAGCGATGTTAGAAACCAGATAAGCAGTGCGTTCCCCAACATATTAGTTTGTCCACCGAGCCCTCCCGAACGAACACTCTGCAACTTTGTTTATGATATAAGCTGAAGGGTTTGTCTCAGAGATGGTAAGGAAAGGAGAGCGACTGCTTAAACGTGATTATGCCCTTACAAGGTTTTTCGAAAGACGTGACCAGCCGCCAGATATTAACCACGTATAAAAATGAATAGAAATACAAATGAATACAGAAGAAGGAGTGCTGTTCCTAAAATGACAATTATGAGTACGTGCCCCCAGAATTTAAAAAAACGAAGCAAATTTGGTTCTTTGGTACAGGTCATGCGAATTCTCAGGGCTTCTTAATTGAGAAGCGTGCATTGGCAAGCGTGAGCGCTGTAGCTTTCGCACGCACTTGAAATGCTTGTTCACTTACGATTTGGACACCACTTTTGTCGATGAGTAGAAAAAGTGTTGTCATGGTATTTTTATTTTCATACATGTTCTTTTCTATGTCAGATGCTTTAACCTGTTAAAAGTGTAAAGAAAACATCTTCACACATGCAGGGGCACAACATTTTTCTGCAGCTACTACAAAAAAAGTACAATATCACCACACTTCCTAATATCACTACCGAGTCAATATATTGAAGAACTGAGAACATCCAAAGAGATCCGTAGATGCATCCGATCATTACATCCTACCCGTCAATCGATCAAATGGTCAGCATCTACCCGAGTCACTAGATCCAATGCGTCACTAGATTCAACGAGTCGGAACATTCATAAATGAATGTACTGACCCGTAAAATCTAGTGATGCATTAGAATTAGGGACTCGAAATACCCAAGGCACTCATCTTGACTTGTACCTACAAGGGTTTTGTCACCACAGTGTTAGCAGTGCGTCCGTAGTGTTAACATTTTGTATTGTGCTAGTACTGTTTGGCCGTCTTTCTTGAATATTTGTACTTACTCGTCCCAGTTTAAAGGCGTGTTCAGTCAGCCTTTGTGGTCAGAGGTTCTCCGTAGTCGCGAGTGCGCAGGCAGTATATGGTATTCGTGTGGTGAGAACTCGCCCCACATTTTCCCAATGAGGCCAACACAGCACTTCTAGTTGATGATGAGATCCAGACTTGCCAACAGGCTGCATGGATGTGTGGTATGTGAACACCCGTAACTCAATCTAATTATTGGTCGAAGTCCAACACATACTTCAATACCTTCGAGAAGCGGATTTCCGCATGTTTGAGACAAAAGGAGAGACCGATAACTGTTGCAGACTACTTTATTGTCATGCTGAGAAGTTAGGACGGATTCAAGGCCATTTTCTTCGATTACTTTGCACTCGCAGGCTACAACAACCACACGAACTAAACCACGTGCTACAAATGATGCTTCGGTTTGCGCCATCTACCCCATCTGCACGTCTGGGGGTCCGTTACAGCTTCGCTTCTCATCTATTGCCCCATAGCCGGAATGGCGGATTAACTATTAAGCTTGTCGTAACTCTCCAGAAACCTCCTACACTGCAAGAATGTGATCTGTTTCTACTTGTTCCTCACTTTGGTGTCACTGTGCGGTCGCGTAGAAGTTCAAATAGCCCACATGACAGCCCGGTCGCCTATAACAATAGCCTTTGAAGTAGCTGCATTCGTCGACAGGCACAGACGTCAACAACCTAGCGAAGACCAAAACGTTCTCAAAGGTGCACGCGTTGTCAAAATTTTTTGCGCGGAACCTAAGCCTACGGGACCACAAAGAATTCAAAGAATAATCTTTACTGTAAATGAGACAAAATTATTTTATGTCACTAAGATAGAAAGGTGTTTTCTCTGGGTCTCACGCATTCGAAGTTTCATCCTCGCTAGGAACGTAAGGTTGTACATAAATTTTTTTGCGGCCTGCTCCCTTTCCACTTGGCCTAGAACATTTTTACAAGGACTCTACTTTTACATCGCAAAGAAAACCCCTACAATACAAAAAATGGGGCCATTTCAACATTAGCCCTTTAACAGTCGCCTGGTGGCACCAATGTTAATAATGAGATTTAAACTGCCTTTCCTGGTCAAGCTACTAGCCTTAGCAAAATTGCGCACATTACACGGCGGTGCTCACTTGGTCCCCACTAGAGAAAGGGCAGCGAGAGAAACAGCTGCTAGAGTTCGAGGCGTTTGCAAAAGGCAAGTAAACGGCGACAAATGCCGACAATACAGAATTTTTATTCGTTTATTTAGACATAACAAGCCGGCCACAAACAGCCAAAAGCGCTGTTGCTATTTGCGACCTTTGAAATATCCATTTATGGAACTACTGCGCGGCAACACAAGCAACAAAAACTGAAGAACGCCCTACATCTTCTTTTTGTAAAAAGTTATAACAAACTTAGCAGCTTTACCCCTGATATAGCTTTTGACAAAACCTTTGAGGAAGAACGAGAGTGATTTTGAAAAACCCGAATATTTGCGTCAGATATCTAATAATATTGAGAATGATAATACATTTGTAACCTGCAGAAATAAAGCAATACAAACAGAATCTTTTGAAAATTACGCTTCGTCGTACAGTAGCGCAAAATCTGGGCCTGAACCCTCAAAATTCACAAACACCAAATAAAAGTGCAATAAAAACTACACATTTCGCTCCCAGTTCGAAGTCATGTCCTTGGCTTTTCCAACTGCGCTATTCTTGGCTTCGACAGCTTGAGCTTTAGTAGACCTGTTAGACAGTGAAAACTGTCCGGTAATAAAATGGCGCAAAAACCAGCAGAAAGCTAGGTTGTGTGCCTCAATATTTAAACTACTGAGCAGTGCTCGTTTTCCGCCATTTAATAGCCTTTTGGCAGTATCCGTGGTGCTTGTGGAAAGCCTAGCTCGCCATCTTCAATTTGTCTTTCTGACGTCAACTGAAACTCCTCAGTAAGAATACATTTGCCGAAAGTTTTGCAAGAAAGCCTTTTTTGAGGGGGGTAGCATGATAAATCGGTCTGTCTGCTTGTCAAAAAAAGAACGTAGCGCGGCGCGATATTTGTGCATACATCGAACAGATGGGATATTTAGAAAAGGTTCTAGGGCTTTTTAGTAATTACTTCATGTAGGGAATGTATATGTTTGTTATAAAGCGCTTTTGTGAATAAAATATCAAGTACGAAAACCCTAGAAGCCGAAGACTACGGCAACAAACGCGCATATACAGGTAAGCGCATTACTCGCCTATTTGGTGGCCAACATATTATTCCTTTCTTTTTTTGAGCTGCATTGGTAAAAGCGTAAAACAAATATTACGTGCGGGCGGCAGCTTTAGTCGGAATAGAGAATACTACGGGGAAACCTTTTTCGTGCGAAATTCCCTTCTCAATTCTTTGAATTTTTACGGCTGCAGCCAAGAAAGCCCAGGAAGATCAGGAATACGTTGAATTAGGAGGGAAAAAGTACAATTTGTTCTTTATCGAACGCCGCTGTTTTAAAAAGCTTGGCATTGGCGCAATTGTTTTTGCACAGAATCACGCTACAAGAAAACGGGGAAAACAGTTCAATCATTTCAAAATAAAAACCTAGTGAGAAGCAAATGAAAGATATATATTTTTTATGTGCTCTGAAGTTAGAGTAACAGGCAGCAGGTCACGTTAACAACCGTAAGCCTAACTTGTGCAGCTTTCCCGCTCATGGCAGTCATTTCAACAGTGATTACTCTGCAATTTTTTAGCGAAATGAAACGTTCTTTTGCACTGCGAATATTTGGGGTAAATACTTGCTTTGTGCACAGTTTCAAGTCGCGCACGTCGCGCGACTGGGTTCCTGAGCCATGGGAACTATCCCATAGAAAGGCATGGATGTTAGATTTGACAGCGAATTACACAAAAAAATATTTTGAAACCTGAAAATTTCTTTTATCGTTTTAATCTTCACGTTGACTTCTAGCTTTATGCCAAATATCATTTTCCTAAAGTGGTTTTTCTAGGTTCCCGAGAGGTTGTAATTTTGAGCGAGAAAGCTGGGTATGGCATATTAAGAACGCGAAGATCTCGCTTGAGGGAAGTATTTTTTTTTAAATTTTACACATTTTGAAGTAACTTTGCGGTTGAGCACTTCAATTCCTGAAATAGGATCCCGTACGTATCATTACGTGTTCATATAATTTTTGTTCATCAATGGAGCTCCCAAGTTAGAGACCATTAATACACAAAGCCGATTGCAAATTTACCTTATTTCCGCCATACACATTCATACCATGATAGTAAGCTCCGGCAGACCGTGCCAAGAAATACAGTGAAATATTATGAAAACAAAAAGAACGAACTAATGCAGTCCGTGGTCACCATGGGTGCACCGAATAATAAGAAACAAAAAAATTCAGGAAAGCTTGCACTCACGCGTACGACTTTACAGGCGAAGTTGAAGATGAGCATTGCCACACACGCATTTAAGTTTCAGTATCATTGTTCACTTGCATAGTTGTAGGTGGTAGTAAATGACGTCCAATGCATCGAAGTGGTCGTCGTCTTCTTCGCGGTGAGTTGTGGATGCAAACTTATCCTCAGCATTGTAGACTTCTACCAGCTCTTCGTTATCGACTCGATGAAGCGGTGGGGGGGGATTTGCAAGTCACTTCTGGAAGGATTGGCACACTCGTAGCCATGTCTTCAATTATTCGTAATGGCTTCTAGAGAATGCGGCATCCACGGTGACCTTTCCAAAGCAGGCTGTCTTTTCATCTTTTCATTAGGCCTGGAGTTGTTTTACATGCGCGGTAGCGCATGACGAAAACGCTGGAGATTTTTTTTTTGGTAAAGCCATTGCACGAGCAAGGGAGTCGGCGGCCCCTACGAAGCACCAGCTCACCAGCGCTCGTCGTTTTTTCGCTGCTGTGGGTTTTTGCCTGTTTTTCTCGCTAAAGACACGCGCATGACAAGGACACTCGGCGGTCGCCGCCAGGCACGCGCTCAACAGCGCTCGGCATTTTCTTTGTATTTTGTTGGGCAACGGTGAACTACGGCTTGTACAACAGCTACGGTATTAAAAGTAGTGCGAGTGTTTGAGGACCAAGCTCTGTACTCTATAAACTGTAGTACCGAAATAGGATAGGCATGAAAATCACTAAGATATCAGGGAACTTTCACTTCCATTGGCGCTCTAACATTTGACATCTTCACGAGCCCTCACTTTCTATTACCACAGAAAACAGGCCTTAATTTCCCGGCCATGCTTTTGCTTACAAATGTTTGCTTGACCCCAGTATTGAACTTCATTTATCAACCCATACAAACGGCTAGAAATTCACTTTGAACAATAGAAAAAATGCTAAAAGAGGTTTAAAGTTTAAAGTTCCTTGAATGATTCACTTTAGTGCTTGGGTGGCTAAAAAACTTATCATTCTGAAGATTGATATTTAAAAATGGTCACACACACCTTTCAAAACTTTGTCGAGAAATTGCATGTGTTACCAGAAGATGAACTGGGCTAACAAGGATGCTTACATGCGTCGTTGCCTTTTAAAAAGTGGAGGTGATAAAAACGTAACACAGAAGTCATAAATTTGTTGGTGACGTTGTAAAAAGCCGTCACTTCTAGCGAATCCAAAAAGATGGTGGGTAATTATGCTGTAGCATAACCACAAAATTTGTAAACTCTGATTTTATATTTTAGTACAAAGTTGCCACGTTTGGGTGGACGAAAAAAAATTTCGTTTTCATTTGTGAATTATTATTTACTACTACTGAATTTGTTATCGTTCTACATAAGAATATTTTAGCTATGAAAGGCGATCTTCACAAGAGCTTTTTATGGTGGGTTTCAGCTGAAAAGTTTTTTTTTGTCGGCAAATTCGTGTACAAATATATTGGTGTAGGCTTCCTGTATTCCCATTTTCTAGTGCATGAAAAGGCATGCAGAAATCAGCACTTAACAGCCAAGGTTAAAATTAAAACCAAAGGATGAAAAAAATTCACTTACGAGCTGGTCCAAAACCTCACCGTCGCGTGAAGCACGTAATCGAAGCCATTCTGATGCAACAGAGGCTTTTGTTAACGTCAGAGTCAAATTATCGTGTATTTGCAAGACCAATGAGCCATCAGGGCTTCGCTCCTCAAGTAGCTGAGGACTTACTAGTGTCCTGTCGTGGGCTATGGAGAAGAAAGACGATGTCACGATTACAGATAGTCACTGAGGGTTCTCGAATATGACAGTTCCTAAATCGTTGTTATATGTGCATGTTAGCAGTCAACGTCTGTCTACATTTCTACATTTAGAGGAGCCAAGTAGCCACAGCTATATTTCTTCTACAGCGCCTAGGCTATTCTCAGTAGTTCGAGAAAAACACGATATATATATATATATATATATATATATATATATATATATATATATATATATATATATATATATATATATATATATATATATATATATATAATGCAGCAAATAAGCGACGCGGTGTGAAAGAAAAGGAAGAATTGGTATTATGCCTTCAGTGCCAATTTTGTGTCCTTTTCACTCTTGGTTACCCCTGCGTACTTTTTGCTTCGTTTTTTCCCGAAGTTAAGGAACGCAGGACTCAAGAAAGGAACGGGAAAGATAAATGCAAGCACTATAAATGAGGGTGATATGAAAATTCAAAATAATAGCGAAACAATAACAGAGATCCGATGAGAGGGGAGGGACAGGTGTAGAGGAAAGCATCAACTATAAACTTCGACGAACTCTTCCATCTGTCGTTTCTGCATCAAAAAGTAGTGAGGACGTTTGAGTCTTTTCAGATGGGGTGACGCCCTTTTAGATTGGAGGATTTTGCATTTTTCTTGGATATGCACCCTTTATATGAAGCGTTCTACACTTTTTAACAAAAGTGGTTAAAGATAGGTTCACCATGTTTTCGAATAAAAAAAATTTATAATTCACGGTTTGTGTCACAGCCACTTGCCATGTGCGAGAGCCAAGGTGGCAACGGTATGTGCCAGGGCCAAGGCGGAAACACGGAGCCAGAGAAATCACCGAGTTGTTAGCGTGTTGAGAAAAGCACGAGTATCACAATTGCACAAGAAAAAACTGACTGATGAACAAACCACTCTTTGCGAATGAGTAAATGATCTTACTTACCTTTTCCAACTGCCATTAGGAGACAAAAAACCGCCGCTTGCAACATCGCCTCTAAACGCACTTGAATGCCGTGCGGCCGCCTCCTATGCTTTATATAGCAGCACGTGTTGTCAGTGTAGGCCGGTGTATGACTCCAGCGACGGTATGACTCCACCGACTCCAGCGACGAGTCTGGGCCCCAGTCTCGCCCCTGTCTTTACTAGTTTAGAATTTTTCGTCATGCACGAGCTACAATTAAGCGGATGCGTTTGATGGTTACGCAGTGAGAGTTTGAATGAATGAGAAATTAAAACCGCTATACAGTTCACAAGCAACAAAAAAAAGAGACCTAAGACTTGAATTCAGGGTGGCGGGCATCGACATCAAGAGGGTGAATTTTACGAAAGGGTAAGCATTGGTGTACCCGATGTTTCATAAGGGCGATGAAACCCCATAAATGTCATCTTTTTATCTTGGACATCCATTTTTTGTGTTAAAGGCGGATAAGAGCAAAGTTTGAATAAATACCGCTTCCGACCGACGACCTTTCATAACGGTCAACATCTTTCCAGCTAAACGCTGGCCTGAGTCGTGGAGAACTGTTTTTGGAAGCATAATATTCCAGCGAGTAGAAGCCTGAATCACACTTAGTATTTAACTCTGTATCGAACAAAAGTGTTTTTTGACATAAAACTTGGCCTGCACACCCAAAAATAAGAATATTGTCACGGGACAGGATAAAAAATTCCCCGCATTTCCCCGAGGGGAAGAATGTGAAAGTGCGAATGCACGAGTTGAATTTGCGCGATTCGGTAATGTTCGCGAAAGAGAGATCACACACACACACACAACTACAAAGAAAGAAAGATGCATTTATTCACAGACACCTATTTGTGTTGTCGTTGTACTTGATTGCTAGAGCGGATCTCAGCTTTGAAATTTCGTGTCAGTACTCCTTTAAGCGGGTGCATTAGCCCTTCTCACGCCCGATTCTTGGCCAATCCCCCACGTGGGTATGAGCCATGTCAGCGGCCAGGCAGTGCGCGCCCATCTCCCCCCGTTGCCAAGGAAGACGAGGAGATTCCTGGCCAATCCCCACGTGGGTATGTGCCATGTCAGCGGCCAGGCAGCGCGCGCCGATCTCCCCCCGTTGCCAAGGAAGACGAGGAGCGCGCGCACCCGCAGCTGTTGCTACGCGGACGGCGGCGGACGCTTCAGGCTCGCTTAAGAAGTGCATTCGCACTTTCATCCACAAGGCGCACTAGAAGCCCTAGTACAAAACCAACTCCTACCTCCAAATCTAAAATGGACGCCCAACTCACCCAAGTACTACAAACTATACGTATTGGCATCCATCAAGAACGGGTCGCCCGACAGGAAGATTGCAAAAACACGCATGCCTACATCGACACGCATGTGAATCAACTTCGCCAGCTTATACAGCAAGTCATTACTCGCCTTCCGTCCATTGACCCATCCAAAGAGCCCCCGAGAAAGATCCCACCTCCGCGTCCGCAGATTGTCTCATGACTGCTCCAATAACTGCACTGCAATGAAACTGCCGCAGCTTCCAGCCCCAACGCACTACTTTACTGATGAAGATTAAACGAACCCAGCCTTCATTTATTCTCCTCCAAGAAACACACGGAACTCCGAGCATCCCCGGTTACGTTGCACACACAAACCCATCAATCACTCAACTAACACGCGGTCGCTGCAAAGTAAAATCAGCTATCACCCCAGGGTATGCCGCCATTCTTGTACAGTCTCATATCGCGACCTCACCGATCGTCCTCCCTGAGTTCTCTTCCTGTAATCACGAAGTCGTTGCAGTTCTCACACGCCTTCCTACTGGCCGCAAAATTATTCTGGTCTCAGCCTACTATAAACCTATCGAGAGTAGCTCACGCTTCTCCGAGTTTGCCTGGATCCCGGCTCTCATCACCCATCACCCAAATATTCCAATACTAGTTGGTGGTGACTTCAACGCCCCTCACCCTCAATGGGGTTACAGCCGCACCTCTGCCCGAGGAAGCTCTCTCGCCGACACCATGGATATCCACAATTTCATTCTTATCAATGAACCATTCCAAAAGACAAGAATTGGCCTTCATAAAGCTCAGGAAGACACCACACCGGACCTCACTTGGGCAACGCCCGGTCTCATCAAGGGCTGGTCCCCATACTCTACAACCTGGCGTAGCGATCACTTCCCCCTCCTTATAACGTTTCATGGAAAGAAAACGCGTACCAAGCAAACCCTATCACGACTTGACTGGGACATTTTCCGCGAACATATAGATCAAAAAGACCCTCCCACGTCATTCGATGATTTTACGAATCTCATTCGAACTGGTACCCAAGCAGCCACCGAAGAAATCGAGTGCTCTTCAGACACACCGGCCCTCGATGCCCACCTCACAAACCTCTGGAAAAAAGTACACTTTCTCACACAATTGTACCAAACTACCGGCAAACGCCATTCAATCCTTGTCCGCATCCGCCGCCAGTATAAACTCATCACGTCATATCAACGTCACCTTTCTGATAACCACTGGAATAACCTCTGTGCAACGCTCGGTCATGAAAAAGGTCTTCGGACTCTATGGAAGATCCACCAAAGTCTTGGCCCTAAGAAAAAACAGCGACTTCCCCTTTTTTCTACTCTCACTCTCACGAAAGACCCTGTCACCATTGAGCATGATAATATTATGGCTTTCTTCCCCCACGCCCAACTCAATTCCCCTCCCCCTCTTCCATACATACCTATTTCCTCGCCGCAGGATGACCTCGACCTTCCCTTCACCTTCAATGAACTTCACACGGCCATTAATCAAGGTAAACCCAAATCTGCCCCTGGACATGACGGTGTAACTTGGAAACATCTCCGCAACTTGCCGAAGACTTCCCTTGTTGTCTTACTTGACCATGTTAACCGCTGCTGGGAAACTGGTGAAGTTCCTGAACCTCTTAAGTTAACTGTCATCTTCCCTATTCCTAAACCCAAGAAGCCTGGTACTGGCCCAACTGACCTCACAAACCTCCACCCCATCTCGCTCACTCCTGTGTTCTGTAAACTCATAGAACGGCTCATAAATAACCGTATGACCCATTACCTGGATTATGTACGGCCATACTTTCATCCTGCGCAGACTGGCTTCCGCCCAAACCTGAGCACTCACGATAGCCTCTGGCTATTACGCCGAGTGATAAATTGCTCCCATCATAACCACTCTCCTCCCGACCTGATACTAGCAGTGGACCTACGTAAGGCTTTTGATCGCGTCAGCCAATCCGCCATACTAGAAGAACTGGCACACGCCTACCCAAGCGCCCGGGCTCAAATCTGGATCCGAAACTTCCTGAACGCTCGTCCAATATGAATTCAAGGATCGCACCCAGGCTGGAGTCCTCGCACATACTACCTTGACCGCGGGGTACCTCAGGGATCCATACTTTCTCCGATCCTATTTAACCTCGCCATGGCGAGGGTAGCTCGAAATCTCGAGCGTGACTCTGCTGCCCGCTTCACAATATATGCTGATGACGTAACCATATGGACTGAATCAGCCGACTTTTTATGCCCGGAAGACATGCAAACCGAACTTCAAGCCGCAGTAAATAGCCTTGAATGCTCCTTGGCCACTCTTGGTCTCGAACTGGCCCCTGAAAAAACCGAATTCTTACCCGTATTTGGCCACAAACCCCCTCCGCACTATAATCCTCTAACTCTTCTTCTCGCCGGTACCCCTATAACCGCTAGTTTCCAACCCATGCGATTACTCGGAATCCCAATCGGACACAAAAATAGCCCGTCAATATGGCTACAACAACTCAAACCTAAATGGAAAACAATTCAACATGCCATACGTCGCCTGTGGAACAAATTTGGTGGAGCAAGCCAGGAGGCGACTCAAACATTAGCACAAGCTGTCGCCATTGGTACTATAACTTACGCAGCCCAATCCTATGACCTTAACAAAACGCACATGAGAATACTTCAAAATCTGCACAGAGCCACCCTTCGCACAATCAGTGGACTACCCAAACATACTCGTCTTGAGAACCTGCAAGCTGCAGTTGCTCTTCCCCCTTTGGAAAATATCATTCAAGAGCAAGTACATCAATCCCTCCATAAACGCTCATTAACTCATCAAGGTGTCTCCATCATCGCCTGGGACAATCTGAAGCTGTTACAACCCAACGACATCCCACCGCCTTTGGCTCCCTGGAACCGCCCTTCTGTCACGGACTCTACAGCCACCCATCCCGTCCCGCGTAACGCCCACCCCGTCCGCGCAGCCCGCATCAACGCCCTCCGGAACAGTAAACGCCCCCAAGAAATTGACATTTACACCGACGCAAGCATAGCTAATCCACTAGTTGGCATCGCATGGACATCACCTGATCTCCCCTCCATCCAAGGCAAACTAACCCTTAATATTCCATGTGCTACCATTCTGGAAGCGGAACTCCATGCTATCATTCAAGCCATCGACTTCCTCATGTTCGACTTTCACTCCTGCGTCCCTTCACAAATACGCATCCTGACGGACTCATTCGAAGCCCTAAGGACACTACAAAGTCCCACATCCACCAACCCCATCGCCAACAAAATCCTGCATCAGATTTCCATCCTAAAATCAAGCGGCATCCATCTTCGCATCGACTGGCCGCCTGGACACGAGGAGTCTTCACCGGGGAACCAGGCAGCTCACTCGGCTGCACGGGAGTGTATAACCTCCAGTCCTCCGCTGCTACCCGACTTGGCTCCTCCACCTCCTGAGTCATTGCCGCCAGCCATGCAGATTCTACGGTACAAAAAAGACAAAAAAGACCGCCTCAAGACCCTCACTCCAACCGGCTTTTTATCTGCTCTACCCCCGCTCCCAAGATCAGCCGACATTTTTATGAACAAATATTTTGCAAGTGCTAGCTTAACCCCAGAGACATTCCGTAAGTGGTATACCCCATCCCTGCCGCCTGGATGTCCCTTCTGCGCCTCCCTCACACCCGCCAATCTCCAGCACCTAATTTGGCACTGTCCAAAATTTACGCGTTACGGAAACTTCAAGCCTCCTCCAAATGCCTCCTCCTCATACATCGACCCTCGAACACTGGAACCCTCCACGCTGACTTTAATTGCGCACTACTCTCTAGAAAGCGGTCTAGCGCGAGCAGTTGAGAGCCGTGAGCCTGCTCTCCTCACCCCACGTGGCCTCTTCCGCCTTCGTAAGGAGCCAACCAGCTTCAACTTGAACGGTTTATTTTCAAGATGTCCCAAGCCTCGAATATCCCACCCTCTACTCCCACTTCTCCCACTTGACCTAGCGTCTTCCTAATGTAATAAAGGCTATCTCCTCCTCCTAATACCCGCGCCGGCATGGCCCACAACTAATGACGACAAGGAAGAAGATGGGTACGGGGCGCAGCGAGCCCGGGCTCGGAATGGCTGCCTGTAAATAGTCGTATAAATACATCGCTTCATCGCCTCATGGTTCGTGTCATCTGCCGCCACGTTACGTTTGGTGGAGTGTGTGGGTTCGTCATCCCCATCCTGGCCCTACCACCGCATCGCATCGACGTGGATGCAGCCGCCAAGGACAACGAAGCCGCGCCGGGCCGCCCCAGCCCAGTCAAGATCAGAACAAGAAGATGTCCCCCGCCCCGTGGCCCCAGCCCGAAAGACCCGAATTAAGACCAGCCGAGACCAGCCCACCCAGACACGCCGACGATGTGTTCCCCGCCCTTCCGTCTGACGTCGATCGAGGACCTTTGGTGCTTCGTCACGGCTGACGCCATTGCTGTTACTGGGCCGGGCATCATCAACATCGTCATCCTCATCCGTGGCGGCTAGTGATTCGTCACTGCATTTTTCGTCTCATCCGCATTCAATCGCCAATTTGCCTCGTCGTCGACCGGGACGGTCCTCATCGACCGGAGAGGTGATGTCACGGGACAGGAAAATACCCGCGCCGGCATGGCCCACCACTAATGACGACAAGGAAGAAGATGGGTACGGGGCGCAGCGAGTCCGGGCTCGGAATGGCTGACTGTAAATAGTCGTATAAATACATCGCTTCATCGCCTCATGGTTCGTGTCATCTGCCGCCACGTTACAATATTGAGGATGTCTGGGCAGGAATTCCTATATCTCTTCCTAGCAAATGTTTGCACGTGGACCAAGAAAGCTCCTCACAAAATGAAAGTTTTTCTGCGTGCAAACCTCACGTGCTTTTTGGTCCAAGAAAATTTGTAATCCCTAAGAATAAGAGTGGAAGACAAGGAATTGCGGTCATGTTAGACAATGCGAAAGCATATGTGTGATGCGCGATGTCACTGAGACTGTTTTCGATGTACTAATCCATATGCAGCCCACGTTCAGATTTAAGCTGGGAGGCCGGTTAAATGGCAATGTAGAGGCCGAAAGCAGTAAAAGTGACAGAATTGTGAAGCTCGGGGCAGCAGGTGTTGACATTACGTGTCTTTCTAATGTCAAAACGAAACGAAGCTGGAAACGGAGCTTCGACAAAGCGCACAGTGTTACGCGAGACGTCGCGTCTCGCGCAGAAAAAACGTTGGAAAAAGCGCACCGCAGGAAAACCAACATTGCACACTAGGTTTCCACAAAGGGCGCCTCAATCACACACCACACAAACAATGGGATGTCTTTACATATATAACGTCTTCCATTCGGACAGGTGACTGCGGTTTAACCCCATACAAATAAGTGATGATGATGATAATGATGAAAGAGTTCTCCAACATGCACGCAGGTGGGACGTTGATTACGCCACTTTCACAATCAATGGAAAGCTCAAATCAACAACAACGCTGACCTAACCGAAGCAGCACGCTCAGGCTACCTAATCACAAACCTAATACGTACAAACTCAAAAAATCAGAATCGGTTAGCTCAGCATAGTCATCTATTTGTACTTCGGCTGATGGAATTTTGGACCTTGCATTTACATCGTCGAGAGCTGCGCGGTTCAGCGATGTTTTATTGAAAAAGAAGCGCTACATTTCTTTCGTCTCCCTCTCACACAGCAATGGAGGTGGAGTGGACCGTCCTTTGGTCATGCGCTCTCACTACACGGTTGGCTTAATACGGCGGCTTGTTCCGAAAGTTGGAAACACCTCCTCGTGGGTGTCCAGTTTGAATGTGCGCTATGCCACTTACGATGAATACTCCGGTAACCGAAAGAGTAGTAACGGGGACGTTACCCATGCGAACGTCACCCTAGGTAATTCTGTCAATCTAGAGAGACAAAAAAAGGTCGCTCGTCATGCAGCTTCCCATATCTTGGAGAAGGCGTAAACAAAGATGCAAATTGTGGTGACGGAGGTATTCCTAGTGTTTCCGCCGAGATCAAGTAAAGCGGCGTATTAGAAGAGGAAGTATGTCTACAACATCTGTGGGCTGGTCCTGAAGAAAAAAATCCCGCCATCTCCACGAAGTGAAAGATCATGAGAGGGGTGAAGCTAAAATGCTTAGCGGCGAGACCGTGAAACATTGCTATAGGTCTTCTTGACGGCGCGCACCATCTCAATGAGTGAAGGACATAAGGCGCCTTCGTAGTCATGCTCACGTGTCGGTTTGTAGCGCAGTGCGAATTGCGCCACGTACCTCCCGTCGCGGCCAGAGAGTTGTGGGATCGGAACCGGGCGCCGCCACGTGAAGACCACCACTCCTCGCTCGCAAAGCTTGATACATCCCATCGCTCTGTTTACAAGCCCGTCGACGACGTCGAGGTTTGTGGTGATTAGGTAGGGCTTGTTTGGGACGATGGGAATCTCCATGGGTAAGTCGGAGAATTCGGTGTGTGACATTTTAGCCACCTTGGCCATCGCCTTCTGCAGAGCGTCGGGTGTCACGCACCTTCGGTACGTGTCTTGAGCTCGCAGGCGACGAACGACAACCTCTTCTTCTTCCTCTCCTCTTTGTTGGGCAGCAACGAACGCGTTGAACATTTTGACCTCTTCGGCCAATCTTTGGTTGGCCAATTCCTAGGGGGATCCTGCCACAATCATCATCGTGGTGCCGTGTACAGCAGCAACGAGGGACGGGACAGGGCCCGAGCAAGAGGAGCTTCGCCCATAAAAAAATTTAGTAGTACACGTCTTGTCAGGACTTCGATGCGAGCCGTGAACCTCAAATGCAAAACGTTTGCCCACATCGGGTGTGGGCTTTCGCTGTTGCGCAGTGGAGCACTCCTGCAGCCTGATTGCTCCAATAAAGTCGTAGTTGGGGAAGAGCAAAGTTGTTTTATATCCCCTGTAAGCTGCTGAGAATGACATTTCGTTTGGTCCGCTTGCACTACGCTCGCGATTCCAGCAGCAACAGACCATTGCTACATTGGTGCACATTCATTTTCACTGTTGTTACATAGAGCGTGATTGTGTTCAATTGTCTGGAGGGGAAAGTGCGCGAGCGGGTACGAAGTTGATGGTACGTGAAAGAAAAAAAGGCTTGAATTGCATTGACTATGCAATATAGACAACGGAGGGTAGAACCGTTTCGGCATGAAAACCGTTATTTCTTTTTTCGGTTCAGTTCCGGTTCGGCTTCAGCGCGCTCAAAAAATAACGGTTCGGGTTTGGGTTCAGCTCCGGCCAAAATACCGGTTTAGTTCCGGTTTTCGGTTCGGTTCGGTTCCGGTTCCACACCGTAATATATATATATATATATATATATATATATATATATATATATATATATATATATATATATATATATATATATATATATATATATATATATATATTTTTTTTTTTTTTTTTTTTCTTCGAACTTTTCTTCTTTGACCACATATACATATATATATATATATATGTATATGTGGTCGAAGAAGAAAAGTTGCCAATGGTCCAGAAGAAATATTAGAAATTAGAGTCCGACGTTGGTCTCAAAAAGCAAACACAAAAAGGTTTACCAACGTTTCGACTGGAATACCAGTATTTTTCGGAGACATCCTATTTCTATGAAGACTGGTCCTCCAGTCGAAACGTTAAACTTTTTGTTTTTGTTTTTTGAGACGTGCGTCGGACTGTACTTTTTGACACACACACACACACACACACACACACATATATATATATATATATATATATATATATATATATATATATATATATATATATATATATATATATATATATATATATCACCCTATCACCCTCAAGCGTCAGATACACTTCTAGTCAATATAAATAACCTAGAAAGGGAAGGAGAGCACACTCGCCCAGATAGCCGAATTGGTAAGGCATTCGACATGTAATCGAGAGGCGTGGGTTCGGTCCCCACTCTCGGCGCGTGTTTTTCTTTCTTTCTTTCTTCTGTATATTAAAAAAATGTTTACTTCATTAACCGTAGTGAAAAAGAAAAGAGCCTAACCACACCCCTATGCCTCCTTTGGCGTTGTAGACTGCTGCCCTATCTTTCTGTATATATATATATATATATATATATATATATATATATATATATATATATATATATATATATATATATATATATATATATATATATATATATATATATATATATATATATATATCTGACCGAGGTTACTGTGCCATAATTACTTCAAAGGCGCCATGGTTTCCTTGGATTTCTAATTGTGTTTCTTCTTTTCTTTGCTAGCACCGATTGACAAAACATGGTTCGAGAACATACATATCGTTGGTCGTGACATTACCAGCAATACTGCAAAAAATTTCTTTTGTACTACTGGTAAGTGCAAATAAGTTGACGGTACGCAATGCTGAATTTTTGCACATTGTACAATATCTCCATTACAACACGAGGATGATAAACGAACCTATATATTTACTACAGCGAAACGTGAAACGGGATAGCAAACTTTGCAACGTTAATTACAAAAAAATGAACAATAGGCTTCGTCGCTTGAAACATCTAAAATGCTCAGACAAACACCGGGCGAACCGGAAGACTTGCGTATCTGCTAATCGGTGATATAGAATATTGTAAGACAAGATTTTCTGTATTTATACATATTCGATATCTATAAAATTCTAAGATACCTATAACGATCCCTATGTCAGGTTTATTGTAAAAAGGAGGCTTTTAAAACTTACCGTTTTCCGATGGTACAGCAAATCGCCACATTGTCGTTATCAGCCTCTTAAGGGACAGGCAACCGATTTTTGTGGAGTGCATATCTTCTAGTTCATACAGCAGGCAGCGTTTTATATGCTGTTGTAGCCACACGAAATTTCTAAGTGAACAGGCGGAAATAATGTCGATTTTGTACTAAAACTTCTCAATTCCTGAGCGTTACACTAAGTTACGTGTCCAAAAAACTCTGTCAATTTCAATGCGTAAGTTCTAAATTGCTTGCAATAATACAAAAGGTTTTACAATACAGTTGTTTTAGCGGTTGATAAGTTTTAACGGGACCCAGCAACAGTTTCAATAAGCGCTTTCACTCTTTCCATTGGGTCTGGAACAACTGCGAGAGCTACAGTTGTCGCCAGCACGGAGCGGCGCTGCATGATTGGCTCGTCGCACCAGATGCGCCTTCCATTTCTGCTTTGCTTTTATGGATTGTTTTAAAAGTTGCTATCGAAAAGCGTTCATTGTTGCAACTGAAGGAAAACCAGCCAACAGCGGCTACATTGCCTTAGTGACGTAATTCGCGCCATCGAAATACGTCAAGACCGGGGAAAGAAAGAAAAATCTTTTGAACGAGTTTACAAGCTAAAATGATGGGCATACAGCAGTAATTTCCGGCTGAGGTGCTTTGTGACCTTCGAATCTAAGTACTGTGTGTGTTGGGTGACTACGTTCTGCAAGCATTTAAGATTTCAAAAAAAGTTGAAGAAAGTGTTCTATGGTCCCTTTAATTAAAATGCATTTTGTCATCCCACGTGCTGTTAAAAGTGTGTTGCCGCAAAGCTCACTCTCATGGTGGCCAGCATTACTTGTGGTATGACATGCGCGTGTGGCTGGTAGGTGTAAAGATTCAGATTTCAAAAGTTCTAGGGCGATATCAGCAAGACAATTTCGGGTTGAGGTGTTTTAAGTGATGTCCTTTCATTTGGCATAAAGAAAATACCCTCATAAAAATGGGTTGTCTGTCTCTTGAAGTCCACTGTAGGGAAGATGCCTCTCTCATTGGCTCGGAACACCTCTTTTCCTGCGCTGTCCGAGTGACATGACCGTGCTTCTGAGCAGTCGTAATGATCGTATTTGCCTGAAGAAGGTATGTCTCAGAATGTTCTTTAAAAATTGATCCGTTCATAGCAATTTTGCGACTTCTGGCATTTTTCGCGTGTGCCATAGTTGTTTTTATCCAAAAGAATACCCCAACCTGGAATGCTGCCATTATAATAGATATATTGTTTAAGGCAAGGCATAGCTTAAGAATCGCAGCTTGGAATTTAGTGTCAGGGACATAGAAGACCTCCTGAAGATTGATAGAATGCTGCTTAATGAAGTAAATGACTGCAATAAGACAGTTTACATTGGTGCGGTATTTGGACAAAATGGGGGTCTGTAGATGGTGGAATGAATTCATCTACACACAGTATCGAAACAAACCAAACAACGAACGCTCAGCCCTGGTCTCGCTGCAAGTCCCTGATTGAGTGTCAAACCGTGTTGACGTGGAGTCGGCCGTTCTAAAATTTTCGACACACCTGCTGAGTGTCTGTGATGAGTGATGTTTCGTTGCCTCAGTGAAAGTTCTATCGACCGCTTTGTTGGCTTAGAGGGGCTGTCTCCGGGAATTGAAAGCCTAAATTGGTATTCTTTATACATAAGAGCAGTGGCTGCGATAGCTGCTTTTCCGACGTATGACGCCGCATTCGTATAGCCGGTAGGGGTTTATCTTAGTGCACTTCCAATATTCCCCTGGCTAGTGTCCCCTACGACCTATATGGTGCCCTGGGTGCATATTGTCGAGTAAGATGAACATAATTGAAGGTCTTCGATTTAGGTGAGGTACGTTTCCAATGTGGAAAGGCGGGTGGCTTAGTTGTGTGAACAAGGATCAGCTTCCCAGGTTCTATCAGCCCGACGTTAATCTTGGCAAAGCGAAAAATCTGTATTATCTAGGCAGCCTTAGTACGGGTCGTCGTGCCACTCTCTTCATTTGGAGAAGGCCGGTCAGTATTTCGGCAAAAAAGGTTCCGTAGATGTGCTTCCCGTGAGGCCCATAGCGTGCTCATACGCCTTATTTCTCATAGTGTTGTTTTTCGGCAGATGCATGACGCTGAGCAGTCCGCAATATATGGTGCAGGCAATCTCAACACAATGAAGGCCTTGAGAAGGCGAAACGGGCCCGCTTGTATTACGCTTCTGGATTTCGTCGCGACTCCTCGTATCGTAGTGGTGCCAGTAGGATGTGGTTTTTCCATGGAGATGAGGACAGTGTTGAAGCGGTCCGCCTTCAATATCAGGCCTGAAATCTACATGATCTGAGATTGTGCGATTATATGGCCTTCTAGGTCTAGGCTGATACCGGGCAAGCCCGAAAGGCGAATTGTGAGTGGTGCCCAGGCAGCACAGGACTGTTCGGCCTAACTCAAGCCGCTGTACTTTCGCCGGTGATTTTCTGTATGGCCTTTTACCGGCAGCCGCGTTCGGCTCGTGTCCAAATGTGGGCCTTTTGATTGTATGCGGCCGTACTCCAATTGCTGTCCAACGGCAACTGTCCGTCGGCCACTAGACCGGCTTACGTTCATACGGCCAGATTCCAGCCGTAGGGCACCGGCTTTTCCAAAGCCACCCGTAAGCGGCCGAAGCACGGCCACCGGAGCGCAGCCGAGATGCGGTCGTCGTACTCCTGCCGGAGTAAAGCGCTGGACACATGTACGATTGGTACACGAGATTTGCATGCGACTGATCATTACGACTGTCGCCACGACTAGTCGTACGCGTGAATTTGAGACATATGACCGGATGCGCGCATGCGATGCGTCGTCGGCGTCACTCCGCCCACTGTTTTTGCTCCATGGCCAACTACGACGATCGCTGAGCTGAATTTGCAGATTCCGCGCGTTTGTTCGCAAGAAATGGATAAAGCAGGCAATCGTGAAGCGTTTTCTGCCTTCGGAAACAATCCGCGCACACGCCGGCCGCGCCTGCCAGCTTGACACACTCAGCGGCTCGAACCGGCGCAGACCACGGTAGCAACCGCGCTTGTCGCTGCTGTTCTGAATCAATCTGATCGCTAAAAAGAAGTTCCACATGCAAGAACGTAGGTGTTAGTGTGGTGAAAAATTGTGCTAGGGATTGTTGTCAGGGCTTATTTTAAAAGGGGCGGTCAGATATCTCCCGCGATGCAAGCCTACGCTGACCGGTCGCCGCGGTGCGCGGTGCGCCGAGCTGCGGAGAGATGGCGATACCTGCGCGGAAGCACCGAAACAGGCTACGCAGATGTCTTGGTCACCGATCGCTCAAACGGCAGTTATAGCTTAAATAAAGTTCCACATGCGAAAAGGGGGATGCTGGTGTGGTGAAAAGTTTTGTAAGGGATTGTCATTCGCAGTTGCACAGATAGCGGCGATGAAATATCCGCCAGGATTCTACGCCTAAAGTTCCCTTCACTCGAGCCGACCCGAGCAACGCAAGCCAGTTGCGGGCTCAGCGGGCTCTCATTGGCTGTGGCCTCACGACGATCTCAACAATTGCACGACTGCATCTGGCTTGCCAGTCGCACGTCGTGAGCCTCCTCCGACCAGCGAACGACGCCAAAACAGGTCCTAACGATCTATCGTAACGATCGCTTTCATGCGAATCGCGTGCACCAGTCGTACATGTGTCCAGCGCTCAAGGCTGCCGGACGTTCGGCCATGCTACGCGCATTGGAGTTCAGCCACAGTACGTTAATTGTACTGAGGCTGGTGGACTACCAATGCATGCAGCGCAAGCAGATGACTCAGTCGCGCTTGGCAGCAGCACAAACCCACCATTTTGGGTCCACTGCATCCACATCAAAGTGAACCCATGGGCCAACACCAGCCGTCCAGCCTTCAGCGCAGCCTTGGTTAATTATCAGTGTCACTTTAAAGCAAAATTCCTTTATTAAACAGTGCTCACAAATGGGCGTTGCAATAATTGCTTTGCCTGTTTTACTGTCGCGTACAGAAAATATTCATTTGTTTGCAGAGCTGGAATAGATGTATTGTTCGGGTCCTGATATCTTCTCTGGGGCGGCTTACCTGTAAAAAACTGCGAATGAGAAGGAGCGGAGGGAAGGCGCATCTTTAATGGGTTGAGTTTGATGAAGATAGAAGTTCCGCTTTTAGCCCATTTCTCTTAAAACAATCTTCCTCAACACTTTCATGCTCTGACTAAATCAACTATTTTTATAACAGTCGCTTGACCAGTTTTGTTGTATACAAAACCTGCGCGAATGCCTTTACGAAGCGTTTTGGTACACCAAAAAACACTCAGGAGCATTCAATATAATTTCTTTCCCACAAAAAGTATGTCCAGTTTTTCCTCATTTTTCTTGCAAAAACGTTTTCTACTCGATCAAATTTTCTGATGATCTTTCACAGGGCTGATCCTAGGAGAGATGGAACAAGTACTTTCATTTACAATCTACTTTTCATGTTGTTTTCATGAGGTATGTCCACACCGCTTAATACTCCGAAAGAACTTAACTTTCCTATAATGTCGTACTACGTTAAAAAGTTCTTGACGCATTGAGAATGACGCCCTGCTTCAGGTGGCTGCCGTTGTATCCCTCTGTGTTCACGCAAGCAAAGGCGTAAGATTAGAGTTTCATAATTTGTCTCAAACCAATATCATAGCAATGGTACTATTCATACAGCAAACATTGCATGCTGCAATGAATAAAGCAATAAATTTTCATTAGTGGACTTTGAATGTGTAAGGTTCTCAACCGTGGGAGGCGAACTTGCGGCTCCGCTGGAATATTTATTTATTTCCTTATTTGTTTATCAATTTATTTTTTATTTGATACGTGCTTCACCTTTGCATGCATTACAGCAGGGAGATGATACATTATACTAAGCATCAAATTTGAGACCAAATAACAAAATAATTCTACAAAGCGCGGTGAAACTAGTCATTATAAACCGTGGGTACAATCATACGTAGAAGATAATTACACTCTCGTATGGCCCAAGGTGTCACCTTTAAAATAACGTTAATAAGTTGCTTTAAGCTAGCGGTCCCAATTTGGGATACGTAGAATGGCGCTTCGGAATATTTCTCATCTTTTATTCCAGTTTTGGAATGATAGATATTACGAAAAAATTTCAACCTGAGGTTTCGTCTGTGATGTTTTACGTCTGACCATTAAATTTTACTTTTATTTTCCCTCATGCTAAGTTGACAGTGCCAATTACCTAATACGAATCGCACTGCCCTATTCTGTATGTTTTCGAGCGTATCAACCACCTATTTGATGTAGGTATTCCAGAAAACACATGCGTACGACAACATCGAGCGCACATGAGCGAAATACAGTTGTTCTTTTAAGCTAGATGGATGTTCGCTGAAATTCGTCTCAGAAAACCCGAAACACGTGCAGCGGTAACTTTTATGTTGTAAACGTGCCTATTTAACCTCTAACCGCCCGTTAAATAAACTTATAGTTATTGCTATTCCTCGGCCGTTCTTAAAGCAGCGTAATTTATGGTATACATATTCAATTGGAATGAAGGCTTTCTTGTAAAGGTGACGTTAACACACTTTTTAACATTCAACGACTTTTCTGAATCAGCACAGCAGGATGTTATTAAATTCAAATCATGCTGCAGGTATTCGGAATCACGTTCATTCGCTATAGTCCTGTAAACTACACAGTCATTCCCGAACATTCCGAACCAAGATTTTGATCCAATAGTTATAACCTTTATATACACCAGAAAAAAGAGGGCCCGCAACTGAGCCTTGTGGAGTTCCTGAGGTCCCGGGAACATATCCGGACGAACAACCATTGAGAGCGACCGACTGCTGTCTTAGAGATACTGGGCTATCCATGCAATAACCGATTCATTCACTTTATGGCCCGCAATGTACTAACAAGAAGGGGATATGAAACACCGTCAAATGATTTTTTGTTGCAGTCCAAGAAAATAGAGTCAACTACTTTAAGCTTATCTATTGCTAGAGCCAAATCGTGCGTGAAATGAACAAGCGACTTGAACAAGAAAAACCTGACGAAATCCGTGTTTGCCAGGATGCTGGCGAATATGTTTAACCAAATGAGTCATATCCCAAGTGTAGGTAAGCTCACCTTCAAACACCGCAACTAAATTAACATCCAGGCTTCATCATTGACAAGGCGCTGTTGTTATCGCAAATTTAAAATAATTGTTTCTAAATAAGCAGTCATAAACTCCCATGAAGTAACAGTGCAGGGCACAAAATTGAGCCTACCAACGCACGAGATTTGCCTCTTCTACGTTTATCACCAACAAAATAGTGCAACATTGTTATTCGCAGTATAACTGTAAGAAGAAAAGCCGCAAAATTGCGCTGTTCCGGGCCCTTGCCTTTCTTTGTTGGCGGGTCCTTGACATGGCTCCGCTTGAGCTCCTGGGTGGTGGCCGCTTGCTCGACGCCCTTTAAGGCTAGTTATTTTGGTGAACCACCGCCATCTAGGGTCGGACATCTCTGCCGGGTCGATGTCTCCAATGCTCTCTATTTCTTGACGGGGTGAACAGCCTCGAGCTGATGCGTCGACGAAGCCGGCGGGCAAAGCGTGGTAGCGGTTATGACTGGCGAGGCTTAGCTCATCCATCAGTGTGGCACAGTCTTCTTGTGGCAATAAATGGCATTCCGGTGGCCTAAAAGGTTCCCTGCTAACGTCCAGTGAGTCCTTGCACCTTGCCCGTTCACCTAGAACACTCATTCTTGCTTGACAAACGAAGTGCGTTCATTTAATACGCAAAAACACCGAGCGGATTCAAAACACGCCTGCGTCGTTCGGCTCCCTAACGGCTTTTTATTCACGCAGAGAAAAACCGATCCCACACAGGCCGGTGTCCTTTCAAACACGTCTTTGCATGAATTCTCGGTGCCCAGACGCGTGCCGTTTTTCGGCTGTACACCGCATTCCGAAAGAATGACGTATAACCTGAGACCTTACGTAGGCTGGTCTCCTCTTGAACACCGGTTGCCAAATATTCTGCGGCCGTTCGCTCGCCGCAATTTGGCCGAGGATTCCTAACTAGATGAAAAACGAACATTATGAGGCTGTACGTCAGCCTGTCTCTTTTATAACACCGGCTGGCCGAAGAAAACGAATATGCTGCCGCCCGACGCGTGGTTCATCGTTGAAATAGCGAATGTGTGGCAGCCGCGCTCCAGCCGGTCTCCTTTCGAACCCCAACTGCCACAAGAATATGGATATTCTGTGGCCGGTCGCTTGCCGTGCTTCGGCTGAACACCGCTTCCCGAAGTAAAAAGGAATCCCTCACAAAAATCAATGTTGCGATCCTATTAAACTTTTATAGAGTTCTTATAGAGTCTAAAGGAACTCGTTAGAAACTCATGGCAGACTCATGACCTAACGAGTCATCTTTGTAAGATCTCTAAAGGATTTCAAAAAAGACCTCTCTATAAAAACTCACTCTCCCCATCTCTATAAGATCTCTATAGAATTTCAGAAGAGACCTCCCCCTAAAAAACTGACTCTCCTCATCTCTATAAGATCTATATAGAATTTCAAAAAAGACCTCCCCAAGAAAACTCACTCTTATCATCTCTATAAGATCTCTATAGAATTTCTAAAGAGACCTCCCTATAAAAACTCACTCTACTCATATCTACAAAATCTCTATGGAATTTCAAAAGAGACCTCCCTATAAAAACTCAATCTACTGAGGCTCGATAAAGGTTCTATACACATTTTACTGAACTCGTTCAATAGCAGTTCTATGGAGTCTACTCTATGAAAGCTGTTTTGAATTTTTGTAGGGTCTTTACTATAGCAACTAACTCAATATAAGCTCACTAGAAATTCTATTGAAGTTTTAACGTGATAACTCAAGAAAGTTTCCATTGGCTCACTTTGAAGTTTTTCATCCAGGTTTTTTTGATGGAGGCGGTGCACGGAGAATGAAAATGTCCGTTACATATGCAGGTTAAAGGATGCATATACCGCGATCACCAAATTTGGAATCTTAAAAAAATGATATAATTGGCTTCAATAGTTTGTGGAAGTCACTCCCAGCAATTTTGGCAGCTATATAGAGCGGGGCTGGAGATGCATGTCGAAAATCAATTTTAATTGCCCCGCCGCTAGAGCCTGCGGATTGCCACGGCACTAGCAAAAAAGGCGAAAGATATTAATTCCCTGCTGGTTTTGCACGTACGGGCGATGTAAGATCTGAAATGCACTAAAGTGACTATGCTTGTTGGTTTAACATGATAGGGAAGTGCGCTGTAGTCCCCCATCACATCAGATCTAGCTACCCCGTTCCGGAATGGGAAGCACTCTCCGGCGCTGTTGTTGTCAGTGGTCTCGTTTCGCCAGGCAGTTTTTGTCACATATATGGAATCGTGAAATCTTGCAAAGTGAGAAAAAATGAACGCTGTATATACAGACTTTCAAAACCATTTGAAGACAGACATCATGAACAAAAAGTGAACTCTAATGTGTTCCAATTAAAACTTACATCCCGCAAATAACGCCTAATTGCACGAATTTACAAATTATTTTTTGAATTATATTTATATAAATTATATTTATATTCAAATTATATTTATACAAAAATATTTCGCTGTGGTCTCGAAATTATATTTCGAGACCGCAGCGATGGCTCGGAGGTGCAGCACTCGCATCGTATGCGAGAGGTACTGGGTTCGAATCCTGGTACCGCCGGGCACCCACCGGTTTCTTTAATGGGTACCGGCGTCCTTGGTAGAGTGCGGACCCTTGAGAGGGGAATCCACGCCTGGAAAGCAGCCTTTACCCTATCGAGGGGCCTCTGACCCTTGTCCATCTGGCGGGGCCCCCGGCCATCATGCCGCGCTGCGCCATTGCCGGGGGTGAAAGAGTCTGGCGGCATATCCTGCCACAGGCGGTTGCGAGTTGAGCGTCCACCGTGGCTGTGGAAGGCACCATGTGCATTCGTGTGCCTTGGTGGCGCCGGGCACCTACCGGTAAAATAAGTACAAGCGACTCCCCGGCCTGGCGCTCGGCCCTTGTGTGGGACTACAACGCTTGGGAAGTTCACCCGGCTTGCACGGGAAATCGCCCCTATGGAAAGGGGCGGCTGCAAAAACGCAGGAACTTTTAACCACAGCGGTGGCTCAGAGGTACAGCACTCGCTTCGTAGGCGGATGGTACTGGGTTCGAATCCTGGTACCGCCGGGCACCCACCGGTTTCTTTGATGGGTACAGGAGTCCCTGGTCGAGTGCGGAACCTTCAAAGGAGAATCCACGCCTGGAAATCGCCCCTATGGAAAGGGGCGGCTGCAAAAACGCAGGAACTTTTTTCTTTTTTTTTTCGAAGTTTCAATAAGTACTCGATAGAAAAAGTCTTTTGAAACTCAATAAAAAGTTTTATGCAGATTCGTTTTAAACTCTGTATGGAACTTCAATAGAAACTTAATAGATCTAGTCTATCAAGTTTCAATAAGTACTCGATAGAAAAAGTCTATTGAACCTCTTTGTCCCATTTCAATAGAAACGCGGTGGCCAAATAACTTTGGAACTCTATAGGCAGAGTCAATAGAAACTTAAAAAGAAATCATTAAGTTCTTTCGACAAAACTCAATAAACTTTCAAAACCAAGGCGATAAAATTTTTTGTAAGGGATGCCCTAAGGCCGTGCTTCGGCCGTTCTCTTTCTCAGCATCGGCACTCGAAAGTGAACTGAATATCTGGCAGCCGGGTAGCTGCCGCTGTGCGTCTGGGAGGCCGGAGAAATACAGAAGCGCTGGTTGCCGAATGATGGCCGTTCAACGTGCGTCAGTGGCTGCCAGAACCTGGATGATCGCCGGACATGCAAGAAAGCGGCCATAGATGGGCCGGATTTGGGATACACTTTCTGTGCCGCCTGAGACAGTAGCTCGGCCTTCCGGGGAGGGCGGATGAGACTGCACGGTTTGGCATAGGCTGCGACCCAATCGTCTTCTTCTTGCAGACATCTCTCTACATCCTCAATTGATCCGCGGGCAACCAGATGTTAATATCCGCGTACAGGCGTTAATATCCGCGCACCGGCCTTGCCGGTTCACCGGGAAATTGTTGAGGAGTTATGGCAGGGTTGAAAAGCATACAAGGCAATGTTGAAAATGACACATACAGGGGACCCAGTTCGGGTCTGCTGGCCATACCCAGTAAAACAGAATCTGTGGCCTGTTACCTGAGTTTTAATATTTTTTCATGTCTGAGAGAACACTTCACGCATAGTTATCTACAGTAGCTCCAAATTTAGTTATGGTCAGCTAAAATATATTCGCTGTGTGGTGGACGTGTTAAAACGCCCCTTGGATATCCCATGCGAGGAGGCCACAGAAGGCAGTTACAAGTCGCAGCGGCCATCACCTTATCTAGACAGGCCTAATTTGGTCCCTGATTTAAGTACTGCTTCAATTTTTGTTTTATAAGGAAGTTTATAAGGAATATATAATAATATAAGGAAGTTTATAAGGAATATGTAAGTCTTATAAGGAAGTTTTATAAGACTTGACGCTACCTTGGAGCTGAGGTCATTACCCAGTTATCACATCACCTTCAGTGCTGTACTTTGCCGTTTTTCCTTCTGAGAAGGCTAGTGAACATCTTGCCATGGTGGCGTGGTACGACATGGGGAATGAAAAGCGCTGGCCATTCACTTGACCGCGTGTCGTTGTGCCGAAGATAACAAGTGGCACCAGCACGGTTAGAACAGACGAGGTGGCATGGCGGACATTGGGGCATCGGCAGGGCCCAAGTGCACCTAGAGAGCTAAGGAACTTGAGACTGCTAAGTGAGAACATGGCTACGTGTCAAACCGTGGTACAGTACTACCGTCGTTTCTAGAACCCTGTGAATAAAGCAGAGAAAGACAGAAAACAGGCTATCACGGTGGCGTAGCGACGTGGCCGGCGTTCTTTATAAGGCGGTTGTGGTGATACTGGACGTTCAATTGCTTTTACCTTTTCAAGGGGCTTGGACCGGAAAAGGGTTCGAATGGCTTCAGTCCCCATTCTCGTAAAAAATCTTTCGTTGCCGCTGTTCTTGTATTCGTTGTCCGGTTAAAAATTATTCACCACTGTATTGAGCCAATAAAAACCGTGGGTTTCGATAAGATTTGAACCCAGCTCTACACAGCTGCATTCCAGGGCGCTACCAAGGGTGCCATTTCAGTACGTTGCCAGTGTGAACGAAATTATGTTCTTTACATCCTTTCTTCACAGCAAAATCTTTTTGAGGGCATTGGTCAGGAGTGGGGAGCTTTGACTGACTAATGTTTCAGCTTTACAAAATTCACAGAACCCTTATTTGGAAAGGCAAAAGTTGTAAAATATTGCGTGCCTCGCGTTCTAACCAAAAAAAACGAATGCAGAAACGAAATTATGATGTAGCAGTAACAAATGCTCAGTACGTATCCCGAGTGTTTCGCCTTAAAAGCACGTAAGCCATAACAAGTGTCCCTGGGAAAGTTTATGGCCGGAAGGAGCAAGAGTACACGGAGCAGGGTGGGTATGAGTGACGGCACGCCACCCGGTGTAGAGCTGCGCCATAAAAATGGCAGTCTGAAGACGGGAATTGCTTCCCTGAATATGCTCTGAGGGCATGGACTCGTCATTTTTAGGCGACACATAAATGACCTAATTCCTGTAACGAACCCACAAAAACACACAACGTGGGCTAAGACACATATTTTAAGCTAACGGATCAGAAATTACAGATAATTATTTCATACGACGACTCCTCATGAGACCCAAAAGTTTGCCCTTTGTCTCTTTCCCTACGTTTGAATGCACACCTGCAGAGAGTTCGAGTTTTTGAAACTTAAAAGCTTCCGATTACGCGCGCTTTTTTACAGAACGAACTTGTCACCGACGACGTTCACTGACACATCGCAGCAAGCCTTCTTATTTATTTATTTGCAATACCCTCAGAGCCAATACCATCGTCACCCTACCCGTGTGCGTATGCACCAGTGTGCACAAAGTAGAATTTCAAGGTGGTACAAGGCTAGCATCAGCAACCCACATCTAGCAAGAAGCAGGCTGGAGGCAAGGCAGTTGGGAACTATGGTGTGGGTTGTGCAAATAACAGAGGGGACTTGTTAGTAGATGTCGTACACTGGGATAATCTACACATCATGAATACCCTCTGCAAATGGGAGAGCAGGAGTGGACACGGAGGAGCCCGAATGGGGAGTATATCAATGAAATAAACTTCATACTATGCGATAACCCTGGCGTCATGCACGATGTGGGAGTGATCGAAAGGGTGAGGTGTAGTGACCACCGTATGGTAAGATTTAGAATTAGGTTAGATTTGAGGAGGGCCCGTAACAAGCTTGTACAAAAGGAACCGATCAATGAGCTAACAGTAAGATGGAAAGTTAAAAAAAATTACACCATCTTCCCGTAGGGGAACCCTGAGTAGTATGCGGAGCAGCCATGGGGTCGATACAAGTGCCCATTAGTTTCTCGAGCCCCCTTCTCCGCGGCGCTGACACTGGCGTTGACGCTGGCGTTACCGGCGGCGTTGCCCGTGGCACTTATCGCGGCGTTGCGGAGGAGAATGAGAGGAGAGGAGCGCGTGCCGCGTCATTATACCATGAGCTACAGTGGCGCCCCCAGGGGAGTTTGCAGCGCCTACCATCGCGCCTGTAACCCTGAGCTGTTTCGCATTATTGCGCGCGGAGCCGCAGGCGTTGCCATTCGTTGCGCAATCCAGAGGAGGAGAGGAGCTTCGTAGAGAGAGGAGGAATGCCGGCGAGGAGAGGAGCATCGGAGAGGAGAGGGGGAATGCCGGAGAGGAGAGGAGACAAGGAGAGGAGAGCAGGGGAGGATGCGCATGTGGAGTGGGTGTGTGGACGCTGCGCGGCGTTGGGAGTGACTCGTCTCGTGCCGGCCCAGGAAGACACCGGCAACATTGTCGCTCCAGGAGCCCTTAAAGGGGAAGCCTGCTCGTCTCGTGCCGGCACAGGAAGACACCGGTAACACTGTCGCCCCAGGAGCTGTTAAAGGGTAAGACACCACCGGGCGTTCAGCAAGCAGAGCATGCGCAGTGGGGTGTGGACGCTGCACGGCGGAGGGAGAGACATAGCCCCGACCATAAGATGCTTCCCGTCTAAAATTGAGCATCGCGCTGCAGAACTGATATTCAGGTATATGATGATATTTGGATTTTAATGGTGCAAGGCCAGCTATGGGCAAAGAGCGCCAAACAAAAGTGTATTCATGACAGTGACGTGAAAGTAACAGTAGAGAATTTCAGTAAAAAGAAACAATGTAAACACAAGCTAATGAAGATGACTGGTGTAAAGGGCCAGGTTGTCATGATGCATGATAAGAGATGAGATGTAAAAAATTGACATCGGTGAGAAACCTAAAAACATGCTCGGTGGAAAACATTGGCTCGTCTCCTAAAAAGAACGATGGGTGAAACGGGACGTGTTGTCTGTATAGTTGTGGGAAGTGTTTGCGTAGTGTTGTGTTAAGTCCCTTGCATTGGATGAGTACGTGGATTACGGATAGACCGTCTCCACACCTGCCGCACATGGGTCTTGGAGATCCAGTGAGCAGGTGCGGGTGTGTTGCATGTGTGTGGCCTATCCGTAATCTTGCCAAGGTCACTTCGGTGTGTCTATTGTGCGAGTCAGTTGTGTATCGTCCCAAGTGTGGCTTTATTACATGTAGTTTGTTGTCTGTCTGTTCACTCCAGTGTGTTTGCCATGTTTTACGTAGGTGTTGCCTGATGAGTGGCTTAAGGTCAGTGTAGGGTACTGTTGCTATGTCTAGAGTGTTTCTGAGTGCAGCAGCAGCCGCCATTTCATCAGCCAATTCATTGCCAGCGATCCCAGCGTGGCCTGGAACCCAGCAGACGGTCACACTCAGACCTGACGCATACGCTGATATCAAAGATTTAAAAACAAGATTTACAACGTAATTTTTGCAAGACCTTTGTGACGACAATGTGCGCACGACGCTAAGGGAATCTGTGAAAATGATGGACTTAGCAATGTTACGTTTGATAATGTGATTTAAAACAAGAAATATACCCTATGCTTCCGCCGTAAAGATGCTGGAATTCACATTCATTGTTTTGTAAGCATTGAAGTTGGGTCCGTGTGCAGCACAACACACTGCAGTGGATGTTTTTGATGCATCACTAAAAAATTCTTCCGCCCCATATTTCGCCTGGAGATACACGAAATGCTGGAAAATGGCAGTTGTGGGCACCGTGTTTTTCTTAAATTACGTAAACGACAAATCACACAATACAGGACGAAGATGCCATGTGGCTATAGAATCGATGAGAGATGTTTTAAAAGTGTCTAAAAAGAGACAGAAAGTTCAGAGGCCTCTTGCCTCGCCCTGAGCGAGAAAGGCGCAGAAATAGATGGACGATTTAAAAACCGTTGGGATGTAGCTGTATCGTTCATTATAGACTTAATGAGATGGTGAGACATTGATGAAACTTTAATCGCATGTAGTAAATCGACATACTCGCGCTGGTACCCTAGGCACCATCTGTCACAGTCGACGTACAGACTTTGCACACGGCTAGTCCGGAAAGCACCAGAGGCAAGTCGAAGGCCCAAGTGCTGCACTGGGTCGAGCATTTTCAAAGCAGTTTCCCTTCCTGAACGATACACCCCACTCCCATAGTCTAACCGCGAGCTTACCAGGCTGGTAAACACTCGCAGCTGAAGTTGTTTGTCAGCACGCACTGTACGAGTGATGCGACAAGACCTTGAGAATGTTCACTGTTTTAAGACATTTTTGTTTTAGTTGTTTGATATGAGGGATAAAGGAAAGTCTTTCATCAAGGACTATGCCTAGGAACTTGTGTTCTTTTTTGACCGGAATCGAGACACCATTCAGTTTGATGTCTGGATCCGGCCTGATCCCACGCCTTTTGGAGAACACAACACAAGTGCTCTTAACTGGGTTTAGCTTAAAACCGTTCTGATCAGCCCAGCCAGCTAGCTTATTAACACCAAGCTGGAGTTGGCGTTCGCAAATTGACATATTACACAACTTAAAAGATATTTGGACATCATCTACATACATAGTACAGGAAATGGTTCGTGGCAACGCCTTTCGAAGTGAGTTCATCTTGACTATGAACAACGTGCAGCTCAAAACGCCACCTTGAGGCACACCATTTTCCTGCACAAAAACATTTGAAAGGGCAGTACCAACTCTTACACGAAAGGTTCGTTCTGCCAGGTAGCTATAAAGAGTGTTAAACATATTGCCTGAAACACCAAATGATTTCAGGTCGCTAAGTATCCCGTATCGCCAAGCGGTGTCGCAGGCTTCCTCAAGATCAAAAAAGACCGTACCACAAAACTGTTTGTGGGCAAAGGCATCCTTTATATACGACTCAAGGGCGACGAGTTGGTAGTTTGTGGATCGCCCCGCCCTGAAGCCAGCCTGGCAGCTCTCGAAAAGACCATTGTACTCTAAGAAGTACACGAGTCTCCTGTTAATCATCTTCTCGAGAAGCTTGCTCACGCAGCTTGTGAGGGCGATGGGTCGATAACTGGCGGGAGAAGAAGGGTCCTTACACTCCTTCAGGAACGCCACTACAATAGCCTCCCTCCAAGATTTTGGGATGTGCCCCGAAAGCCATATGTTGTTGTATAGGTGTGGGAGTGTTTCAAGAGTGTGCGGGTGTAGGTGTTGTATCATGGTGTATGTAATCTTATTTGCGCCTGGAGGTGAAGGTTTACATGTGCTCAGGGCAGCCCTCAACTCATAGAGTGTAAATTCAGAATTGTCATCAGATTTTGACCTGTTATTGTCATGTAGGGACTTCTTTGCACAAGTATTTTTATATTTCAGGAAAGTGTTTGTGTAGTGTGCAGAGCTGGAAACGTGTTGGAAGTGTTGTGCAAAAGTGTTAGCCTGGTCTTCGAGTGTGTCCCCTGTTGTACTGACCAGGGGCAGGCTATGTGTATGTTGTCCTTTAAGTTTGCGTATTCTTGTCCATACTTTGTGTGCATCTGTGTATGAGTTAATGGATGTAAGGAAGGTGCGCCAACTCTCTCGTTTTGCCTCACGGCGCACACGTTTTCCGAACGCCTTGGCCCGTTTGAACAAAATAAGGTTACCCGACGTGGTGTCCCGACGAAGGATACCCAACGCCTTGTTCTGGGCCTCTCGCTCCCGCCTACAGTCCTCATTCCACCACGGCCTCCGCTGGTTGCGCGGGCCTCCAGAGGCGTGCGGAATGGACTTTTCGGCGGCGTCGAGGATGTGCGCCGTGAGGAGTTGGGTAGCTTCTTCAACGTGTAGGTGTCCTATGGATGTGTGGTGTAGTTTGGATGTCTCTGTAAATGTATTCCAGTTAGCTCGTGCTTCATTGAACCTATTATGGGAAGATGGACTGCATGGGCCTTTACCTATATACGTTAGTGAGGTGGGGAAGTGGTCACTGCCATATGGGTCAGTGCCCACACCCCACTCGAGAAGAGGAAAGAGAACTGCAGAGCCAATAGCCAAGTCAAGATATGAGTATGTGTTGTGTCCTATGTTATGGTATGTAGGCTGTTTATTGTTGAAAAGACATGCTCCTGAAGATGTAAGGAATTTCTCTATCAGGCGACCTCGGGCATCCGTTCTGCAGGAGCCCCAAAGAGAGTTGTGTGCATTAAGGTCGCCTGTTAGAATGTACGGTTCAGGCAGCTGGTCGACCAGAGCCTCGAAGTCAGAGCTTGAAAGTGCATAATCAGGACGAATGTAAATGGAGCATACCGTTACCAACATATTAAAAAATATTGTGCGGATGGCTACAGCCTCGAGGACGGTATTCAAGGTGACAGGGTGGCATGCTAAGGATTTTCGGGCGATTATGGCCACACCGCCAGAAGAGTGTGTGCAGCCATCCCTGTACTTTCTGTATACCAGCTAACTATTCAAGAAATTTGTATTTGGAATTCAGATGTGTTTCCTGGACACACAGTACACTTGGCTGATTGGTATGCAGAATCTCATACATGTCGTCAAGATTACTCAGAAGGCCTCTGCAGTTCCATTGAACTATGTTTTCTCTTCCCATTATTTAGTGTGAGAGCTACTGGAGTGTGTATGTTTATGTGTCGTCTTTCGGGGCTGTGACTCTTGGATTGGGCTTTCTGGGCCTTTCTGTAGGCTTGGACGTCGGAGGCCGATCCTTGCGCTGCGTTGCAGGCAAGAATTGCACGACGTCCATCTCGTCGTCCGATGTCCTGGGTGTGCCCGTTGAAATGGGCCCCCCGGACTTGGCCCCCCTTCGGGGGCCCTTCGTTTGACCCGCCACCGCCGCAGGTGTCGGGGGCACCAGAAGTGGCACGAGCGGTGTGGTGGCGGCGGAAGCCGGTGCGGGGCCCGTGGTGTCCATGGCACCCTCCAACGCACTGGAGGATGGGGAGGCAGGGACGGGAGCGGCACCGGTCCCGACGGAAGAGGTTGCCACCACAAACTTTGCTGGCTCAGCCAGCGGTGCGGAGGCGGGTTGGGCTGCCATATTCAACACAGGGGGGGGGGGGGCGGGACCAAGTCCGACTCGCGGTACTGGGTACCGTCATCAAGATTACTGGCGGTACCGTCACCAAGATTACTCAAGGTGCGATATTCAGGTATAACCGAGGAAGCTGAGTTTACGTCACAGGAAGCCAGCGACAATTTTGCACGCATTATCATGATGTGTGCAGTAGAAGTGGGAGGTATCATGGGTGGACAGGTTACTGGTAACGTTTCCCAGGCGACGAAAGATTTAATTAGGCAACGGCAAAGCATGACAATATCCACCTCGGCTGAGAGAATAGAACTAGCGGAGCTTTCCAAGTTAATCAATAAGCGTAAGACAGCTTACATATGAAAGTGCACTATGAAGAGGATCGAGCATGCTGTAAAGAATGGAGGCAGCCTGAAAGCAGTGAAGAGGCATCTAGGCGTTGGGAAAGATCAGATGTACGCACTCAAAGAAAAGCCAGGCAATGTCATCACAAATAGGTATAAAGTATTCATAGGAGCCGATGAGTTCTACAGCGATCTGTACAGTAGCCGCAACATCCAGGATAATACCTTACGAAGAATTAATTGAGAGGTACACCTCCCACCAGTAAAGAGAGAAGAAGTAAAGAAGGCTTGAAAGAGATGCCAGGGGGCAAAGCACCTGGTGAGGATCAGATAAGATCAGACCTCGTGAAGGATGGCAGGCAAATTATGCTAGAAAAACTCACAAACCTGCATACGCAATGCCTTGTTACCGTGAGTGTACCGGAATCTTGGGAGAACGCGAACATCATCCTAATCCATAAGAAAAATGACATGAAGGACTTCAAAAAACAGGCCGATCACCTTACTTTCAGTCGTCTACAAGCTACTTACCAAAGGATTGGGTAACACAATTTCTGCCACCTTACATTTTAGTCAACCTACTATACGAGTTGGGTTTCGTAAAGGCTATTAAAAAATGGACCATATTCACAAGATCAATCAGGGTTAACCACCAAAGACCTGAGAAACTGCTGCATAGGGACTTTCATGGTAGAATATCCCCTGCAGTTCCATTGCCAGATTCGAAAACTTTCTTCGACTCTACCCATTATGGGGCTGACCGAACTGAATACCGCGTTGCGGGGCAGTTAAGGTTGCGCTAAGAATGGGATTTTCTGTGACCGGTGGAATATTGGTGGAATACTTTAGCGTAGCTTCCTTCAGTATGGTGGGAACGGTTAGAAGATGTACGAAGGTGGCAGATGAAGTCATTCGCGCCCCAATGGCGTAAATGTGATCTGCGAGAACTCCGAGGCCCCTGTTGGGATCCCAGAGCGCAACCTGGATTTGCCGAACGCTGTCGGTGAGAAGGCTGACGCTAGCTAGCCGTGACCTGTTTGAGGCCGTCTGCCACCGTAGTAAGCGTTTGCTTAGTCTCGCTGACTTCTGTGGACAACACTCCCGACTCGAACGAGCCTTTATCATTGAGCTGTCCAAAGCAACAGTTGTTTTCTTTGTGTTCCTTTTTACTCGAGGCCTCATCGTGATCTGCGACCTGCGTTATTTTTGTCCCACGTGACTCATTGTAGTCGGCGGTCGCGTGCCTTCGGTCTCGCGTGCGGCACGTTCACCGCTCTCTTGGTGTCTTTGCTCCTCGGCGCTCTGCTTCGAGAGCCCCTTTTGTTTCTCTAATATTAAGTGCGAATGCACTTCTTAAGCGACCCTGAACCTGCGTCCACCGGCGATGTCCGCGCACGTGGAGATGGGCGCGCGCAGCCTGGCCGCTGACATGGCACATACCCGCGTGGGTGATTGGCCAGGAATCGGGCGTGAGAAGGGCTAATGCACCCGCTTAAAGGAGTACTGACACGAAATTTCAAAGCTGAGATCCGCTCTAGCAATCAAGTACAACGACAACACAAATAGGTGCCTGTGAATAAATGCATCTTTCTTTCTTTGTAGTTGTGTGTGTGTGTGTGATCTCTCTTTCGCGAACATTACCGAACCACGCAAATTCAACTCGTGCATTCGCACTTTCACATGCTTCCCCTCGGGGAAATGCGGGGAATTTTTTTCCTTTGGGCATAATCGCCATGTGCTGGGAGCGCGCTTTTACTGTGACGTGCGGCATGTTTAACGCTACCTCCTTGTTTGCAGAAAATATTTTTCAGAAGCGCTACTGGCCTGAATATCCAACGACACAAAAGATCTAACCAGTCCAAAGGTACAATTCGTTACGTGATCGGTGAGCCTGAATGTCCAACGAGATGAAAGGTCCAATCGAGCCTGAATGTCCAGTCGAGCCTGAATGTCCAACGAGAAGATCCACCGAGTCTGAAGGTCTAATCGAGCCTGAAGGTGCAACGAGACAAAAGATCCACCGAGTCTGAAGACCCAATCGAGCCTGAGTGTGCAACCAGACGAAAGATCCACCGAGTATGAATGTCCCACTGTTTTTCTAGGACAGGCATTTTTTGTGAAGATTAAGCCGATATCGATAGGTTTAAGTAGGTTGTGCCAAACGTTACACTAAGTTAATACCATGAGCATTGTGACAGTGCAGGTAGTCGTGTACACGCCTCACTTTTGCGTCAATATAAAGCGCTGCATACAAACCTGCCGCACCGGATGGCTTTCGTAAACCTCCTAGAAATAGTTCTACCACAAAACAGACAAGAAAGTGTGATTGTGAGCATGGAAATGTATAAGACTAATCTCTTTGTTCGCTGCACAGAATACCATCGTATAATTATTGGCGTCTGAAGACTGCCCGGAAATCGCAAAATTTCGCTAATTAATCTTAAGCTAGAAAAACGAACTTCTGTTCAATTGATTATTTTAGCAACGTATTGGATATATATTCTCAAGTTAGCTGGATCACTCCTTTACGGTTGACTACAGTTAATGTGCACACAAAATTATCTGAAGCACTATGAGAATAAATAATTGCATTCGACCAGCATCAGCGGCTGGCTCTCTCTCTTGTTCGCTCCTTCGTTTCAGGTAGAGTTGTCCATCCCTGGGGAGTATCGGAACTGACCAACCGGGTAGCGGACCAACCGGGTAGCGGAGGAATATCCGCCCCGTTAATAACCATGGTAGCCACCAAGTGCGCATCCGCATGTTTCGCAAGATACTTCGAGTTAGGTCCCAGTACATCCGCTACGTTGACGCAGCCAAATATGATAGTACACCTGTCTTCACGGTGGCCACCGTTGACCACCAAGAAATTGAACTGACTTCTACAAGAGTAATCGGCAGACTCCACAGCCGCAGAAAAAATCGCCATAGTCCTCCGAGTCGTTGTATCTTATGTATGTGCTACGCTGTAACCTTCAATTGACTATTAGACTTTTGTTCACAACTGCGCCCTATGTATTTCCTGTGGAGCACTCGATAGACAATTGGTCCAACGGCCTTCGGAAGGCCTTTGCAACAGTCGTGTAGCACAGGCATTATGGCTTTCTTGTCATTGTCCTGGATTCCCAAGCTGCCTTGGCCAGTACTTTTCCGCGCACATTCCGCCCTTACCTTCCGCATCCTACAACCATCCCAAACTCTCCCGAACTCTAAACTCTCGGGAGCCCCGGAAATGAGTCTCCGCCTGGGATTGTGGTGGCTAATGCTGCTTTCTGCTCGCAATGTCGTACTCTTCCAACGCCCCGCCGTCAGCCTTTCTTTACAGCCTTTCTTTTAGCTCCTTCCCTGACCGACTCGGTGCAGTTAATTAAGGAGAGTTTTATTGATAGTGCTGCGGTTATTGAATGTTCGGTCAAAAATAAAAATAACGAAGGAACCAGGACGACTTCTTGTCCAATAACACATAATTATGTTCAAGAAGATGCCGAATGTGTCCATGGTGACTTACGGTCAGTATGACATTACCATGAATTATTATAAATTGTTTAGACTGAACATGAACAATTTGTGTTTTTTTGGTGTTTTACCGTATTTCTGTATCAAGAATGGCCAATACCCGGAACGGAAGTTCCTAGAACATAAGAAAGAAGTTTAATAAAGGCACTCAATAAAGCCGCCGATTTCGCGCAGTGGGCCTACGCCTTGTTAATTCAGGGGCGAATAAATTGACTTAAAACCACTTGGAACCGCCCCTTGATTTCATATAGGTAATCGGAGCTGCCTATAAATTTGAAAACTTCGGTCTCACACGTCCAGGCAACATTTTTTAATCTGGTTGGCAAAACTTTTATTTTCTCGTGGAGCGGCTCCTAGTTATTTTTGTCGAACGGTACATACCGATGCCGTGTGAGTCTTGCGACATCCACATGAAGAAAAAATTGTGGTGTTATTGGCGTGTCGCGAAAAGAAAAAAATTCACAGCATATCCACGGGGTGAATGATGATGAGTGGGCGAAGCTCCTGAGGGGAAATCATCGGTAAAACCGTGACTCTTCAGTGAAAGTTCGCCCACTACATCTGTGCCCGAACGTAACGTCTAGAAAGTCTCGCTTAAACCGCGCGTCAGCACCTTGGGGCTGAGCTCGCCTGATGCGTTTTGCAGACGCCTCACGAGCTCTCACTGCATCGGGGTCTGCCTGCCGATACACGCGCTTTCTCGCCGCTTCCCGTTCTCTGACGTTTTGGAGATCCTCTTCGCGTCGCAGCCGTGCCGCTTCGCGTAGGGCAGGGTCCTCGCGCCGTTGCCGTGACGCTTGGGCCTCTCGTTCTCGAACGCTGGGATCTTGGAGGCGTCGTCGCGCAGCCAGACGACACGCTTCGGCCTCCCGCTCTCGTACGGCAGGATCTTGGCGGCGGCGTCGCGCAGCTTCACGGAGCGCTTCTGCCTCGCGGGCTCGCACATCTGCAGCCTTATCGGGCGACTCCGAGCGCGCGAACAGCGAACGGATTTTATTACAACGCTCCCCGCCATCTAGTAAACAATCCAAGAACTAAACTAGAGGTAGCCACGCCATCTAGTAAACAATCCAAGCGCATCTTTTCATCATATACAAGTACCGCCATCTAGTAAACAATCCAAGAACTATGATGATGATGATGGTGATTAGTGGCTTTCCCTTTGAATCGGGGCGTCGGTTGTCAGCAATCGACTTGCCTGTTTTATTACGTTTACATGCCCTACTCCCAGGTTAACCTATAGATTTGCTTCCTCCCTCTCATTTCTCCCTCTTTTCTGTTTTAAACTCCTCGCCCCCACCCCCCTTTTTTCTCCCCTCGCTGTTCTAAATTCTCGTCCGCATGATTACTCAACCTGCGTACCCATCCCTTCCCTGCTTTTCCTCCACCACCACTCCAGTCGCCTCTTCGTCACCTCTATGGCCTTGAAGTTGAGGTTCCCCCTCGCCCCAAATCCCAAAGCCTCCGCCAGCGTCGTTTCCCCCTCACCCCACGGTGGCCGTATCTGTGCAGCTCCTGACAATATGTTCTATAGTTTCTCGATCACTGCCGCAGCATGCACACGTTTCATCCTGCTGCCTGTAGCTACCCGTGTATGCCCGGGTTCTCAGGCACCCTGCCCGTGCCTCGAAGAGCAACGCACTGCCTCTCGTATTGCCATAGAATCCCTCCTTCTTAATTTCCCGTTTCTCTGTCCTATAAGTCTCCAGGGTTTTTTTCGCTTCCATTCTCTCTGCCCACTTCGTCGTCTCTGCTGCCTTTACCTGCTTTTTAACTGTTGTGTAAACCCCGCTATCCCCTGCCGACTTTCCGTACCGCTTGGTCAGCTGTCTGGTCCTCCGTCTCCACCGCGTGTCCACGCTCCTCAAATACAGGCACTTAAACACCCTCGCGGCCCATTTTTCGTCCTCCATGTCACGAAGTCGCTCCTCAAACTTTATCTTGCTCTGCGCCTCCCTCGCCTCGAAAGACGACCAGCCCATATCCCCTTGTACCGCTTCATTTGTAGTTTTACTGTGGGCCCCTAGGGCCAATCTGCCTACCGCCCTCTGATTTACTTCCACGCCCGCTTGGGTCTCTGACTTCATGCACAGAACCGAATTAGCGAAAGTTAATCCTGGTACCATGACCCCTTTCCAGACTCCCCTTACCACCTCGTATTTGCTGTATCCCCAGAGGGCTCTATGCTTCATTATAGCCGCGTTCCGTCTTCCTTTCGTCTTAAGGTGAGCCTCATGCGCCTGCGTGTAATCTTCGCTGTTGTTCAGCCATACTCCTAAATATTTATACTCTTTCACCAATGGTATTTCTACTTGCTGCACTGATACTGTTTTGTGCTCCTCGCCGTCATTAAAGACCATGATCCCCGATTTTTCTCTGCTAAAGGATAGCCCTAGGTGCGTCGCTTCTTCACCGCATATATCCATCAAGCCCTGCATACTTATCCGGTTGTCCGCCATCAACAATATGTCGTCTGCATACATTAGTCCCGGAACCCGTTGTTCCACCACCTGCCCGTTTTTCATGTAGGATAAGTCGAACCCCATCGTGCTCACTTCTAGCTTCCTTTCTAACCCCGTCATGTAGATCATGAACAGCAGCGGAGAGAGAGGACATCCTTGTTTCAGACCCTTGTAGGTGTATACAGGCCTATTGTATGTTACCCCCTCCCACACTATTTGCACTTGGTTCTCCTGGTATAGCTCCCTGAGTAAGCTAATGAATTCTGCCCCAACTCCCTCGTCCTCCAGGATACTCCAAAGCCGCTCCCTGTCTACATTATCATAAGCCCCTTTAATGTCCAGAAAGGTTAACCACAAAGGTCGGTTTTGCATTTTCGCCACCTCTATGCATTGGCTTACCACGAATAAGTTGTCGTCTAGTCTTCTGACCTTTCGAAACCCATTTTGAAGCTCCCCTAATATCCTATTTTCTTCCACCCACTGTTCTAGTTCGAACTTCACTGCCTGCATTGCTAACCTGTACAGCACTGACGTGACGGTTACTGGCCTATACGAGCTTGGGTTTGTCCTGACTCCTTTGCCCTTGTACACTAAGTTCATCCTGCTCATTTGCCACGCGGCTGGTATTGCCTTTTCTTCTATCCTTGTTCTGATGGCTTGCAGTAGCTTTCCCTTGCTCTTTGGTCCTAACTGGTTAATCAACTCCATCGGTATCCCATCCGTGCCTGCCGCGGTATTCTTGGGGACCTTTTCCTCTGCTCTTTTCCATTTCAGCTTGTCCCCATCTATCTCCAGACCTTTCGGCCTACCCGCCGCGACATCTCTGTGTCGCTGCGGGGCCTCTTCATCCACCTTATCGAACTTCTCCGTGATGATTTTGTGCAGGTATGCTAATGCTTCCTCTCCCTTGAGCATCTGTCCCTGCTCGTTTTCTATAGTACCGCCTTCTGTGGGACTCGTACGTTTCCCTAATGCCTGCACATGGTTCCAAAACCTTCTCGGCGCGTCTCTACCCCTTCCTCGTATTTGCGTTACCCATCGCTCGCTGTCCCCCTTTATTTTCGCCTGCACTAATTGCTGCACTTCCTGTTTTATTTGCTTACACTGCTCCCATTTTAGGTCCACCTCCTCCTGATGTCTCCCCCAGGGTGTCGAACCGGAACAGGAACCGAACCGAAAACCGGAACCGAACCCGAATTTTCGCCCGGAACCGGAACTGAACCGGAACCGTATTTTTTCCGCCATTTTGGAACTGAACCCGAACCGGAACGAATCGAAGGAACCGTTCCGAACCGGTTCGAGGGCCTCAACACTGTAATTTCTAGTTTTGTATTTCGGTACCCTACCTTGGATTCACCAGACGGCACCACGAAATATTTTGCTGCAGTCCCCTAGGCCCATAAAGTTCTCTTCCTATTATAACCTTCAATATAATGTAAAGTTGTCCGTATATACTATCAGTTTGCGTTAGGTACTGCCCATATCCCCAATTATCCTTTACATTTAGAATGTCTTAAGTTCGAACGCATATTCCGAGGCGACATGTCATGAATATATTCGTCATGATTTCTATCTACATGGGGTTTAAAATCGTGTAAGGTTTCCAATGTGTTGTTAATTCGAATGCACCCATTTCCGCTTGTGGAGGTCTTCAGGAACACCATCAACAATAAATCCATATCTTCCACTTCTTTTGGTTTGAGTGGGCAGTTATATACAAACAGCACTCAGACACAAACTCTCACAGTTCTCTACGTATTGGTCGACAACCCAATGCTTTAGAACAAGCTTGTTTTTCAGTTTTTTATCAGACCGCAAGTATTTACAGCTTCTTTCATAGCATGCATAATCATCCTGGCCCTATGCACGAGCCATCTTCATGGATTCGCTTCACTTTTGTTCTTACTGAGGCAATTTAATATTTAATTGCACATCTGTCATAACTGATCTTTGGCGCTCTTTGCCCTTGTTAATCTTGCGCCATTAAACTCAAACCATCATCATCATCAGTTCTGTACGTCACCGTCATTTTTTCTTGTACAGTGCCGTCTTGTCTTGTACAGTGCCGTCTTGCCGCCTTGTCTCTAAGAGAACATGAGAAGTGAAAAAAAAAAATCGGGGCCTTCTCATTTCCATTTTTAAAGTAGATGCGAAAGCATTTTCATGCCATCTTGAATCTGCTCAACGTTAAAATTAAGGGGCGCGTGGATTAAAGTTGAATAATGCTGATTAGCGGGTAGACTGGGGTACGTTAGTGAGATTAGTGAATGAGATAATGTGAATTAGTTGGACTGGAGTGTCGATTTATTAGGACTAGGGGAATTAGCGGGTCAGTTAAGGTGGATTGGAGGATCGGACCAAACATGAAATTTTTGTGTTCTTTGGCATTTGGAAATTTTGCATCGTTCTCCTTCTCGACCATTTAGGAAATTTAGTTACGCACAAAATAGCCGTAAAGTTATGTGACGACCACCTAAATGCTATAAAAGGTCTTTCTATATGCACGTATTGCGCTGTTATGTTGTTTCTCGCGTAAGATTGACATTTCGCACTGAAGTTAATAACTAATTGCTAATGGATATCTTATATTCACCAAATGGTTTTCCAAACGTGTGTATATATGAGGTAAGAATGTAGGAAGCGACTAAACTGGAAAAAGTGAGGAACGATCAACTCGTTTGATGCGAAAGACACCCGATAGCATTCTTAATACCTCCTCTTTCTTTGTGCTACCGTTGTGCAGCCTTCCACAGGTGTATCCCAACCCGCGAACACAGCCCCCTAAAAGCTGAGGAAGCGCCGATAGCACGTGCGCTTAGCCAAAGCTGCGCCAAAACTCTCATAACAGACTCCTAGCAGGCGTGGCGCAACTTTGTCAACGGTCGATCGGTTGCGTGTCACAACACTTCGAGCGATAAATCAGTCCGTCAACGAGACCAGCTCATACTGGCATCACCGGCATACAGGATCACCAACCTCGTGGCTCGAGATTTGACCTGCTTAGCCAGCGCTGATGAAGCCGAGCCTGAGAGCATGCTTCCTGTAGTCACCTACCAGGAAATTACTCAGCACTATATATGCTCTCCCGTAGAACGCATTACTCCACGCACAAATGCCTACCGATTACCCGGGAAAGACTATTCGGCGCCCCGCGGGTTAAACCTTCCCACACACAACCAGATTTCATCTCTTTCATCGGAGACTATTCTGTCCACTTCGCCGCTTCTGTGGAGAGCCAGAGAACCTCTTACACATAGTAGGCGGCTGCGACAAGTCTACCATAGATACGCCCAACCTCCACCTTTCCAAAGAGATTTGGTAGAGAGCCTTGGCCAGCTCCGGCCTCGAAGATCAGCTGCACTTGATGGAAACGGCTGTCGACTCGGACCCCTTGAATGAGGACGCCTCTCTGAAATTTTTCCTCAATTTAATAAAAGTTAATTTTCTCTTTCTCTACGAGGAATCATTACTACTGCTTGTGGTTTCATTAAGCTATTATCTTTACTAAACCCCTATTGCTGTCACCTGTCGCTGAAGTGCCATTAGCAAGTTCTTATCTCCGGTGGTTCCCTAGCCAATGCCTTCCTATCAGTGTTGTACACGTTCCTCCAAAATAGGAACGAAAGCTCGTTCCTCGTTCCTTGCCAATTTTGAAACGAGTTCCCGTTACAAGTTCCTTTATTGCGAAAGGAACGCGTTCCAGTTCCACTTCGAAAATTGGAACGTGTCGTTACATTAACGTTACAATTAGGTTTTTAAATTAAAATATAGTGTCGGATAATCCTGGGTCGAAATAAAGTGAGTCATTTAAAACTCGCATCGAACTACGTATATTATACGAATATTAACACCACCGGCAGCAGAATATCTGGAGATAAAGATAATCAAGAGAAACGCTCATAGACGAATTTTTTCAAGGAGCACCGGACAAACTCCAGATGGTTCGAGGACATTTCGGTGCAGGATATCTCGGTGCGGAAATTTCGGTGTACGGACATATCGGTGTACGGACATATCGGTGTACGGACATATCGATGTACGGACATATCGGTGTACGGGCATATCGGTGTACGGGCGTTTCGGTGCACGCACATTTCGGTGTATGGACATTTCGGTGCACAAACTTATCCGGTGCTTGCCTGTTTGCGACAGCCGTTATATTTTAAATGCGGAGCATTTTGTAGGCTCGCGATGTCAATCGTCGATGTTGTCGGCGCCGTCCCCACGCTCCCTCCGCAGGTGCGCGTCTCTCCCCAGTACCCTCCTCGCTCTCAACAACAGCTGCGGCGGTGCGGCAGGAGCGCTTCTGCGCGCGCATGCGTCGTAGCTGCCCCGTGCGCGTCGTCGCTCTCAACAGCAGCTGGGGCGGTGCGGGAGGAACGCGTCTGCGCGCGCATGCGCAGTAGTTAGCCCGTGCGCTCCGTCACGCTCAGCAGCAACTGCGGCAGGTGTACACGTGATAGCGGTGTGCTAGTGGCGTGCCAGCTGCGTGATAACAGCGTGGGGGGGGGGGGGGTGGAAAGGGCGCGGGCTTGTATACGGAAGTGTGCGCATGCCCGTCTCTCCCCCATACTCCTCTCCCGCGACAGCGCGCGCAGTGTATATAAGCGGCGGAGATCGCGTTCGAACTTCAGTCAAGTCCGTCTTTGCTTGCCTTTCGTTTGGCTCCAGATGAAGTATAAGCGATAGAAGCAACAGTACCGTCAACAAGTAGTGCGTCACAATGCAATAGCTGCGTCACTCTACTCGTACAACAACAAGCAACCCACCGCAATCCACGGCAGTTGCATCGACCTCATCTTCACCAGTTACTCCAACGCACGACCGCTGCTCGAAGATCTCTTGACAGTCCACTTTAGCGACCATAAAGCAGTCGTTTTCTCCGTCCAATACAACGACAGCACCGAGGAATAAAAGAAAATAATGATGACAATACCTTCACCTGTCCTTCCTGTGTCCGAAAATCACGAAACATTAAATAAGAATAATAAAGACGAAAGAAATAATTAAGCATTCCAAACCCTCCCCACATCCAAACGGTAACCACAAACTACCCAATTACGCAACTTTCACGCAATACAACCACCCCTATGCGACGCATTTACTCGAGTTCCCCCCGTGGGAAGATGCGGGCGGGCGGCTTTTTTATTTCCGCTTAACGTGTGTTATGGACAACAATCTGGAGCAGTGAATTTATTTTTTTTATTGATGCCATGTGCGATCTTTGCAGGTACTTTTAGAAATTCTACATTTATATATTATTGTTTATTAGCTCTTCCTGGGGACACCTGTTATGCAGCCGATTGAATTCTTTAGCAGACGTTTTTTTGTTCATTTATGACAGGTTGTTAATTTATATTCGCTCTTTTTAGCTAAGACAATTACCCGTGTTTAAGATGGTCTACCGCCTCTCTTGTATTTTTTTTAAATTACACAACATCAAATTACATAAATTACATGCACACTCTCAATATACAAAAAGTGTCAAACATTAGCTAGCCCCCCAGAATGAAGTAAACCTTATAAGGAGTATTACGTAAGCTGGGCTGCCTTGCTAAAATGAATTCGTGAACACTCGTCTAGGATATTGGCGGGGAGGAAAAACGGGCCTTTTGGAAAACAGCCGCAGGACCTAATGTCCTAAATGCTGATTAAGCGCGTACCGGTGGTGCATACAAATTCCACCCATTGTGTTCGGGATAACCAACCTTCGTTTAATGTTTGCAAGCCTGCATTTACCACATTTTAATTTTTTGTTCTAGCACCCCCCCCCCATCCCACCTCCCGCCTGTACGCTCGAATCTCGACCAGATTTCTTTTAGATGGGAGTGCATCTCATTCACTCGCCTTGTCCATGCAGCGTCGTCGGCGTTGTTGTCGTCCGCCCCTCCCCCATTCTCCTCGCCACGCGAGCTGCGCTCTCCGCCACTCACCCCCTCTCCTCTCCGATGCCCCTCTCTCGCGAGGGGCATTGGATTGGATTCGAATGGATTGGCTTGGCTTGGCTTGGATTGGATCGGATTTGGATTTGGAATAAAGTGGATTGTGTTGGATTGTGTTGCGTCATAGCCGCGGCAGACGCACTGGCGCCGGCGCATGTGCAGTACTCTCTCTTCCGCGGTCTCCTGTCCTTCGGGCGCGCTGCGCATATAACCGGTGTGCCGCTCTCCGGCAGCGTTTCGGTCGACGGTTGCTCTCCCCTTGCGCTTGAACCCCCCTCAGCGTCGCATAACACCAGGGTTCCCGCGAGGGGAGGTGGGCGTAATTTTTCAGCCATATTATTTTTGGTTTCCCCTAAAAATCCTACTGGCGTGGTGGAGTTCACGGTCTCCGAAGCATCACCAGATTGATTTTTTCTTTTTTATTTTGAACTTAATGCTAGCCTCTTATTGGAGGCTTTTGCAGGAATTGGGTGATACATTCAGAACAATGACATAGCACACTTCGCGTTTAAAACAGAGAAAAAGCTTTACATTCACCATGGGCCCACGAAACCTCATAATGTGACACAAAAAGCCACCCAAAAACCCGCTGAGAACACAATGGCTAGTATGGTTTGCTGGCTACACCCTTCCGCGCGTCGCGGTCATATCGACGGCGCCCCCACTCCAGGAATCGCTCTTTCTGCGCCTTCAGTCGCCTCCTTGGGAATTAACTCATCAAGTCGCGCATATCATGGACACCCGAGGTATACATCGCTTCCTCCCATTATAAGGAGCAAAAAAAATGAATAGGCTAGTGTGACAAGAGCGGCAACAGTCGTCTTCAAGTTTTCGAAGTCCTGTCGACGCAATGGTGAAGCACAAGCGACACCCCTCTCTCTCTACTTAGGGGGATGATTGTCAGCGGGGCTCAGCTTTCCCCTCCCCTAAGTAACGCCACCGTAAGTGCGATCGTTGGTTTGTTAGTTTTAAGTAGAACTGACACCGAATGTAAGTAAGGCGAGATTGATTGAGAGAATAACTGAAACGAAATGCACACGCGCCTAATCGACCTCGTTTTTCTGTTGTTTTTTCGTGGAAGTTTTGCTGGGGGGGGATAGAATAAAAGCAGCAGCGTCTTGCACCGTTGGGTGAAGTGAAAGAAAAGCGCTTTGGTAACACTTAAAGTATTAGGGTTATTCACATGAATGTTAAAATAACAAAAAATGGTTGAACGGATCCAAATTAACAACGTTAATTTTTACCATCTGCTACAGAAATTGGATTTGACGTGGCAATGTTCCGCCAGGGTTTAGCGTTCGTTTCCACGAACGGCGGCGCAAGCACAAGTATCGAACGTAAAATCATATCAAGTCACGAAATTACAATATTAAAGCTAAAAAAATTGCCCCCACCTCCCCGAAGGGAATCGTGAGGAAGTGCGAATGCATTTCTTCCGCCGAGAGTACACGGCGTAGTAATTGTGCCATCGCCTTGAGAGGCGCAGTACCGGCGAGGGGGAGCTGTCAGGCAAGGGGAGAGGCGCGCGCCGAGGGTGAGTGCAAACCTAACCCTTCCCTTCCCTTCACGATTCCCTTCGGGGAGGTGGGGGCAATCGGAGCCGGACCCAGCCGACTCCAGTCGATGCGCACGCCGCTAGCGACATACAACGGCGCATGCTCCAGGTGCTTCAACCACGCCAAGATGCTACCACGCTTTACTAGTCCGCGCCTGTACGTAGCCGGACTCACCAGCCTCCGCTTCACGTGCACGTCTATCGCAACGTCCTCGGGAACCAGCCGCGGAAGACACTCCACCACGCTCGGAACGTCGATGGGCACGTTCACGATCTGTCCCTTAATGCCGTACTGACCGTTGCCCCGAGTCAGCCGCCTGATGGCCATGAAGGGGAGGCGAGGCGAGATGAGGCGCTCTTCGACCGAGTTTAGATCGGGAAGGTGAGCGGGACCCCCACCTCCCCGGCGGACGATTCAGGCTTGCTTAAGTAGTGCATTCGCACTTATTCCTGGCCAATCTCCCACGTGGGTATGTGCCATGTCAGCGGCCAGGCAACGCGCGCCCATCTCCCCCCGTTGCTAAGGAAGACGAAAAGCGCGCGCACCCGCAGCTGTTGCTATGCGGACGGCGGAAGGTTCGGGGTCGCTTATAAAGTGCATTCGCACTTAAAAATGTTCAAAGAATGCCTGGGACATCCCCTCACTCAAAATGTCAGGGCCAAGACGTCGTGCACCAAAATGTCTGTGCACAGAAATGTCTACACCGAAACGTCCTGGACCGAAATGTCCAACACCGCAATGTCCGGATCCCGCTTAGCAGTCCGTCCGTTTCGTTGGCTACGTTGTTACCGGGTTTACCGGGACCAGTCTGCTCCTGAGCGCGCGGAAGGGCGAGTAGTAAGGGTGCGGAGGCACGGACATGGCGAAGGCAGGCCCGCGGAACTAATCCCCCTACCGCGACGAATGCCCAAGTGCCCAGCCGGGTCCCGGTCAACCCAGTAACAACGCATGCGACAGGACGGACGGACTGTAAAACTCTCTATTCTTTCCCCGCAAGGGAACAATTCTATCGGCCAGACGCGCATTCTGGCCTCCCCAGACAAACGATGAAGGGTGAAAAGCATTCTCGCGGCTACGCTATTCACCAGTCGAACGCCGCGTAAGCAACCAGCATGAAAGCAAGCACAAGCTGCGGCCTGCTGCGTGGTTATTCTTCTGCCTTTGACCTTCGAGTAAGCACGTACGGCTGAAGGGCGGGCAAACTGACCATCTTATAGGAAGAGAAACGCCGTAGCGCTTTGTCGATTCTTGTAATGGAGGCTTGGCATCAAAAACAGGCAAATCCCAGCGATGTAACGGCAGGAACGCCGTTCCTGCCGTTCCTTCAAAAACGTAACGGGTTACCGTTACAGTTCCACCGACCCTTAATGGAACGGTGGCGTTCCTCCGTTCCTCCAAAAAGGAACTAGTTCCAGGAACGCCGTTCCTTGTAACGCCGTTCCGTACAACACTGCTTCCTATACACGCCGTCCAAGGAGTCATTAAAGCCGTTCTTTCTTTCTAACCGGCCTGTTAGCAGATAAAAGATGAGCAGAAGGAAATCGCTCTAAATGCCACCAGCCACGTTTTACAGTAGGATGTTGACGCCGACGCCGGTCTGTTTTCGACTTCTAAAGCCCTACTAATGAATTTTCGTGATAAAGCTAAAGCGCCAATGAAACAAGGGGTACATGAAAAGCGTAGCAAACCAACCAATTTATTTACAATGCAAAATTTGTTGCTTCATTGTGCGAAAATAGGGGTGCGTTAGCGGGTGCCTGCGTAGACATTTGATGGATAAAAAAAATAGCGGGCGCCGGCTCTTTTGCCCACCAAAAAACTCACACCTCCCCTCGCGGGAACCCCTGTGTAGATGCGACGCATAGGCGGAGCGGCGAAGGGACCGCGTTTTATAGCGCGCATAACGTTGAGGGGACTGCGTAAGCCGGTCCCAGTCGATGACGACGTTGAGGTACTTGTAAAGCGGCGTGGACTCTACGTGTTTGAGCCAAGCGTGGATGTTGCTTCGCCGGAGAACGGCACACCGGTTATATGCGCAGCGCGCCCGAAGGAGAGGAAACCGCGGAAGAGAGAGTACTGCACATGCGCCGGCCCCAGCGCGTCTGCCGCGGCTATGACGCAACGTGCCGCGGCTATGACGCAACACAATCCAACACAATCCACTTTAATCCAATCCAATCCAAATCCAATCCAATCCTAGCCAATCCAATCCAATCCAATTCAATGCCCCTCGCGAGAGAGGGTTCGCTATCGGAAAGGAGAGGGGGTGAGCGGCGGAGAGCGCAGCTGGCGCGGCGAGGAGAATGGGGGAGGGGTGGACAACGCCGACGACAACGACGATGACGCCGGAGGGACAAGGCGAGTGAATCAGATGCTCTGCATCTAAAACCTGCCCGCTTGCCATTAAACTACCTGCCCGCCTGCCGGCCAGGCAGGCGATTCCTGAGAGGATGCGTGATTTGGGGACGAGGAGTGGTCCGTCACGATACGCCCTGGGGGAGGGGGGGGGGGGGGGTACTGAGACGAAAAATGCCGCACCATGGCGAAACTCGAGGGTACGAAAAAACGGTTGTAGGCGGACGGGGTCGTCTGCTGAGTAGGAATTGGCAGCCTGCAGGGAGGCTGCCCATTGCCAGAAGATTCTGGCGAGGATGCACCGGGGGCGAGGAAAGGGGAGGGAGGGGGGGGGGGGCGAGGCGTTGGAGGCACCGGGGCGCTGCCCACTGGCCAGAAGGCTACATGTTTGCCTTCCAGAAGACTGTGGCGAGGATGCGTTATTTGGAGACGATGCGCGGCCGGTCACTGGTCGGCGAAAGGAGTGGACACAGGGCGGCACAGCGGCGGCTATATAGAGCCATGCGTTAGAGCACAGCCCTGAAGCGACTGCCCCTGTGGTTTCGCGTAGCCCCTCAGCGTCGGCCTTGTTGCAACCGAGAGAACGAAGACACCACCGAAGATAGAGCGAGCCGGAAATCGGAGGATGACAGTATGACGAAAGTATAAGGGGGAGGGCGGAACTCCAAGACCGCGCGAGACGTGCTTCAGGGCGACGACGCCTAACGAGATAACGGCAGAGTACCCCGCGCGCCGTGGTGCATTTGCTGATGACGCGATCACTTTTGAGACACAGCAGCTATGCGCCGTTGCCGAGAAGACTACACTTCGCGTTGCACTCAAATTTCGCATTAGCGAGCATCGCAATCGTCCGGTAATATTTTTTGTTTCCTCAAGAATACAACAGCGGGTATAAAACTGCAGTGTTATGAGCCAAGAATAAAATTTAAAAATAAAAATGCACAAAATTCAATTATTAAAAATATACTTGTGGCCATAAAGAGTAATGTTTTCACATTCGTACAAATACACGCCTTAAGTGTGCCAGCGAATTTTTTATTTCGCTTCAGTTAATGTTGTAATCGTGGACCTACCATAGAAAACATTTTGCAGTAGATTGTACTGTTAAAGGATGTCTTCAACACTTTCGATCAATTCTTTCACTCTTTTTTGCGCATCTGCAAGCCCGGCGAAAGATACACCTATAACACAGAGCATAAGTCGGGTGATTTGCTCGTCACAGCAGATACACGTTCAGTTTCTGCTTCGGTTTTGTGGCTTTCTTTTTAGAGTCGCAACTTAAGGAAAGCCGGAAAGTAGCCGCTACACCACTGTAATGACGTAATTGCAGCGGTAGAAGAACGCCAAGACTGGGAAAGAGAGAAAAATATTTTAAGCAAATTTCTAAGTTATCTAATGTGGACAGAGCAGTAATTTTTGTATGAGACACTTTGCGACCCCTAATCTTAGTACTGGATGTCTCGGCTGACTATTTTCTGCAAGCATTGAAGATTGAGAAAAAAGTTGATAAAGGTATTGCAGGATGGAAAGCTTCAATTTGGCCAAGATATTTGCACAACAAAACTTGGCAAGGAAACTAATACCGGTCACAAAAAAAAAACAAAAAACACAGAAACACGCCTGCATTTTTTTATTCCGAACCCATTTGAACCCGTTTGAACCGGTTCGAACCGGTTCAAACCGGAACGGAATGGTGCTCCGGAACCGAACCCGAACCGAACCCGAAAGGCTTGAACCCGAACCCGAACCGAACCCGAAAAAATTCCGGTTCGACACCCTGGTCTCCCCATCCTCTTGGCCTGCCTGTGCTCTCTAGACGCCTGTTTACGCCTCTCTATTGCCGCCTTTATTTCTTTGTTCCACCAGCTTTTGGGTGTTTTTTTTCCTCTCCATCGGTTGGCCCCCTCTGCCTTGACTATTTTTTCCTGCATAGTCTTGATGAGCCTGTCATATTCCCACTCTTCTCCAGGATTTCTTTCTATGTCAGCCTCAATGCTTTTGGCTATATCCGCAATTTGTTTGCTTTTTAACTTTGTGCGCTGCTCCGGTCGACCCGTTTTTTCGCCCCCCAGTTTCCCAAAACTCAGGTTTATGCGCTTGTGGTCACTGCCCAGACTGTGGCCCCCTTCCTCATCTATGGTCATGCCATCCAACCATTCATAAAGTCCCTCTGAAATAAGGCAGTAGTCAATACTCGACTGTCTCCTACCACACTCCCACGTTATTTGACCCTCGCATTTTTGTTCCCTATTTACTATGATCAGCTTCTGGTACTCACACATATCTAGCATTAGATTTCCGTTGAAGTCGGTGTACCCGTCTAGATCTTCAATGTGGGCGTTCATGTCCCCTACCAATAGTACCTCCCCAGAACGCTTCAAATCTTCGATGTCCTTTTTCAGACACGCCACCAGTTTTTCGTTTTGTTCTTTGCTATCCTTACCCGTCCACAGGTAAGACACCCCTAAAGCCACCTCTCTACCCTCCACTATCCCTTTCATCCACACATGTTCTTTATAGTCTTCTTTCACTGTCTTCCAATTAGTCCCCTGCCGTACCAGCATACCTACTCGTCCGCCTTTTCTCAATCCAGCCGTCCTGTTACAACCTTCCCATACATACTCTCCGATTACCGGAGGTTCCTCCAAGTCCCGCAGGTGCGTCTCGGTCACAGCGTATACCTGGATATCTTCCTCTTCTAGCTGCTTAGTAATCTCCATCCACTTCTCTCTTTTCCTGCCACCCTGCATGTTTATGTACACGATATTCAGTTTTCCCCCTCTCTTCTTTACACGCCGTCGTCGTCCCTTTCGTTTGTCTGCACCGATCTGCACCGGACCCGCTATCTCCCTTTGCTCCTTGCATTTGTCTACGCCATCTTCGCAAAGGCCTGTGGGCCCCCTAAAAAAGCCACAGTTCGCGCCGCGTGTCGTCTTCCGATGGCTGCTCCCACCTGCCCGTTGAAATGCACACCGTCACGCTGGAACGCTCTTTTCCGACCCATCCATCGGACATCCCTGTTGATGTCTACGACAGCGAAACTCAGCTCCTTGCCCAGCTCCCGTATGTCTCGGTTTACCGCCACAACTTCCCTTTCCACATGTACCCCTCTCCCAATTATCTCTGGTGCTGTGCTCACGACGACCTGCACATGTGGGCACAGCTCCCGAAGTTCCTTCACCCCCTTTTCTAGCTGCTTGCGCACTCCCGCACCCCTTCCCTGCAGAACGTCATTGGTTCCTCCTGCGACAATCACTAGGTTCTGCCCCTGCATATTTTCGCACATTTTATCCTTTGCTTTTTCTAACACTACCCTGACCGTCTGCCCCGGGAACACGCCAACCTGCGCTCTCTCGTCCTCTCTCACCCGGCCTCTAATCTCCATTTCTGAGTACCGCATGTTGGAGTCCCGCGCCACTATCACCATGCGCCTTTCTTCCTTTTCCTGGCTGCCCCCCGGCGCGGCCACCTGCTCCCGCACCGGCTGAGTCAGCGCCAGTCCGGGATCGTCTTCCGGCGTGGCGTCTTTGTCCTCCTCCTTTCCCTTCTCAGTATCAAGCACTGCCGACACATCTGCTTGGTGACCTGCTTCATCCTTTGTTGGGATGTCACCCTTCGTCGCCGTTTTGACCTCCATTTGCGCCAACATCGCTTCGAGTGCCTTCCTCTGCTCTTTTTCATCCTTCAACTCCTCCTGTAGCTCGCCTACCTGAACTCTGAGCTGCTCCTTTTCTTCCTCGAGCCGGTCGAGGCGCGACGCTAGCACACACACTCTGCGCATGAAGTCCTGTCCTTCCGCGTCCTCGACCGACTCGAATCACGTCTCCTCGAGCGGGTATTCGTGCTCGCACCCCGTGCACATCACACCCGGCTTCTTCCTCTGAGGCATGGTACTGTCCGTCCAAGGCGTGCCCAACTCTGGCTTACTTCAGTGCCGCGTTCTCGCGCGCTCCCTTCCAATCTAAAAGTAAGCCGCAACGTGCGATTCTCTCCTACAGCATCAATTCTTCTTTCACGAATTACCAACGCTTACAAACCGCCACGTGCAACAACCGCGCGACACCTCTGGTTCGGTCACTTCCCTACGCTAACTACCGCCCCTTTCAACTAATCTAACCTACATCTCTCTCTAAAACATGGTCACTCTAAAAAAGGAATAATAAATTTGAAACACTTATCCGTTTTCGTCGTCGATGCCTCCGCCGCGCTCTGTACGTCCGCACACCTCGACAGCCGACGAGCGAGCGAACTAGAGGTAGCCACGCCATCTAGTTAACAATCCAAGAACTAAACTAGAGGTGGCTACATACATACGTCGAGGATGGAAAGACCCACGCCCTAAGGAGCTTCGCCCCTAAAAAAATATCAGGGCACTCAGGTCTGCTCACGCGCATTGAAGCTGTAAGCCTGGGGTACTTTCGTCTTTGTACCAGCTAATACACACGTATACCTGTCAACGAAGCAGCCACACAGTGTATCGTACGTATTTCACACCATTTCAACATATTTACCCTAATCCGTTTCAATCCACGTTAATCACCCTAATACAACCATGATTCACCCAAAATGACAACAACCCATTTGAATGCACCTAAGTTTCCTTATCTCGCGATATTCATCGTAGTTCCCCATCGTTCATCTTCATAGACTTTTTTTCCCACCTAATAATCACTACAATATATGACCGTTCAATCAACATTCAGCATCACGCAGCCATAGAACCTACAAATCTTTTTTTGTCGTCGAAGGCCTTCGAACGCCGCGGTCGCCGTCGAAATCCTGCATACCAGTAATAGCGACTAGTTTTACTGACCATAGTAAGCGTCGTCTTTCCAATTTCGTTGAACATACAACCGGGCAAGAGTTTCGAGCCCATACGGAAGTCGAAATCAGCATCATGACCGCTAGACACAAGGTCGGAGCGCCCCCCTTCCGCAATCATGTACCTGCAAGCTGCCCACGCCACTAGGATTCCAGCGTAGCAGCGCTCCCTTGCATTTATTTAACGTGACAAACAACAGATCGGTTTAAGGCCTATGGTGGCTAACGTTACCTTCGCTGCCAACGGAGCTAGCTTTATAACATAGCACGGCTCCAAAGAGAAAGCTGGGCCGCTCCTCTGCTTGGTCTTCGCCCCATGCTTTGGCCTCGCTTTGCCCGGCACATTGCCCGAGTGCGGGTCGCTGACATTTGCGGAATACTCACCTGAACGCATTCCAGGCCCTCCAGAATACCAATTTTGGCAGCCCGGACATGGGCCGCTTTGAATAAAGTTTGATCTCACTCTTACTGGGTATTGACCTAAGGAGCAACGTTCCCTAGCTCAAAGCATGTAGGCGGGCGACGAGTAAGGATCGCCAGGCCACATTTATTTGCGTTGTGATGGATGTGCCAAGACGAGGGCTGCGAACGTATAACAGGGTGCCTCTCCAAGTCAAGTGCCGAGTATGTCCCGTGCACAAGCCATAGCGCTGATGAAGATGATGATAACAGCGCTATAGGGCTCTATTAGCACTCAGCGCGTTAAAATGAAACCAGAACATACGCTCTACCCTCCCCGGTAAAGAAAGCAACCGTTTAGCAGGGTACAGAAACTCTGAAATTGCATAGCGACCTGTGAATGCACGGAAGGAAAAGTGACAAAGAGAAGACGCTTAGAAATATATACACGTATATACAGTGTTTGTTCGAAGTCAGGAAGACAGGAAGAGGATGGGGGGAAGTCTGTGAAGGTCGAAGCTGGGACACGGTGTAGAGACTACGGTGTATGCACTCAGAAAGGGGAAGTTGACGCAACGGATTTCGACTGGACGCATTAAAAGTATGCTTCATCCCAAATGATTAAACCTCGGTTTTCTTTTGTGATTATAGTTCAAGGCATGTTAGAGATCATGTTTTCGGTCTCTTCAACTTTTAACTCCAAAGCCCTCAGTGCACCCTTCTCCGAAATACCCTTGTCATCGTTCTTGTTGATATAGTTTTTGTCCGTTAAAGAAGCAGTCTAAAGTAAATAAAAACCCAGGTGTGACCGAATGGGCTTTCAACCCGGGGATTCACAGTAGTAACCGAATAGGCTACCACTGCGACATATTAGCACTATTACAGCACCAAAGCTTTTTGTTCTTCATATCCGCGTTACACATTCGCACTTTTTATTTGCCCAGGAATTGAGAGCTTCGAGCGGCTAATGGGCCACATTCACAAAATTTGAAATTTGAAGCGTGAAAGTTCGACAATAGCGAGTACTCCGCGAGACGCCAACGTAATGGCACGGGAGTATATACGAGAGAAACAACTGTGGTTCCAGGGAAGCAGTGGCGTGTGCCTATCTGCTTGCTGGCGTAAGTCACACGGTAAGACAAATATGCGAAGTGAAGATAGAGACGCAAAAATGGTGCAGCAGAAACAAAAACCGGTCGATGTAATTCTAGCCCAACGACAAAAAAATTAACGTGAAGAAAGAGTTGTAAATACGATGTAGCAGTGAAACGATGCTTTAAATAGCACCAATGATTGTCTTTAAAATAAAGTGTCAGTCGAGAGAGACTCTATACGATGTAGTCACCGTAACTCCGAAATACTGAACAAGAATAGTTGAATACACTGCTCGGTGACCCCAGTAATGAGCGTCCCTCTGACTCCTTTTGAAAGAGTGTCCCGGCACTCCATCAGACGGAGTCGAGAAAGAGTTGGCAGGACTCCAGAGGACGTAGCCATTGCTACTCCGAATTGACGAAGAAAAGGGGTCTTGTTGAGTATTCTGGGACTCCTGAACAGGGGTCTCAGGACTCCTTTTGAAGCACCGTTCCATCAAGCAAGGGGAGTCAAAAAGAGTATCGGTGACTGTATAAGACATAATCACAGCGATGTTGTAAGGTAGGCTTCGTATGCATCCAAGAAACATCAATATTTCTTTGAGATTGAATTTGAGATTGAATTGAGAGTCAATGCTTGAGATTGAATTTCAATAAGAAATCGTTATTTCAACGGACAATTCTTTAAATCGTGATAGCTATAGCTGGGCTGCGGCAAGAATCCTTTTTCGAGTTATGGCTTTGTTTCTGCCTTCCACATAGCCCAAGCGTTTTCACCGTGTTCTCTCTGGTTGCTAAGATTATTCTTCTATCAGTGCCTGCAGCAATGAACATTCCTGTATCTAATCAGTGATTTCTTTGCTTTACCCTTGTAGTGTGTATTGTCATAATAGTACGTAACACACCAGCCAAAGCTCTTACCTTCACAAACGCAGACTCCCACACAAAAAAAAAGAAGTCCTATATATCGCAGAAGAAAACATTCTTTAGGAAACGGAACACGAATAGAATTACAAAGCTGCCGCAATGAATGGGTTCAAAGCAATATTATAAATATTTATTGGTGCCACCCAAACTTTCAAATGGAGGGGTCGGTTAGGACCCGCACGTCAACAAATATTGCATTTTCTAGGAAGCATGTGCCTTATCCTACTTTTCAATTTATGCCAAATTTAGCTGTAGTTGAAATGAGTTTCATTGAACTATGCTGGAGATCATAGAGTTTCATACTAATATACACTAGAGGGATATTTGGCGCCACTGTCTAGGCGAGCCGCGCTTCACCGAGCGTTCCGTCATGCACCGGAAGGCACGTTCCACTTGTCCTTGGCATGGCTCACAAACAGGCTATAAATTGCCTCTGGCGGCAAATATGAACCAATATTACTGCAGAAGATTATTCAAATTTGTTTTAGTATTATAAAATTAAAGTTCCAGGAGTATGTTTATGTCACGGATTATTTAGAAGCTTCATGCAAGATAAACAAAAACACAATGTTACCCCTTTTTATTGATTGTGCCTCCAAGACGAAAAAGAAGTCATGTGGCTAACCAAGCCAAGGAGGCGAGGAACGTCGCTAGCTGCGATGGTGCCACCCATGGGGCACGCGAATGCAGCGCCAGATTTCCGTCTAGTATATATTAGTATGAAACTCTATGGTGGAGATTTTCTTGGTTTGCTAGTTGGCAGAAGAAGTAATTGTGGAGAAAAACAAGTACCAGTACTGCTCTAGAAGAAAGTTAGAACCTGTTGCACCTTGGAAGTTTTTTGTACCTGTGTTAAATGATTGCCTTCCGCAAAAGCCCGATAAAAATGTATTGTTTTTAATTACTTCCCAAAGTACTTTTACATGTTGTATCAAAGTAGAAATTGTAACGCTCTAAGTGCACTGAGTGTATCACTACACTGGTTTTGAAACATTGCTTTTTTTGATATCTGCTATCAAAAAAAGCAGCCAAAGCGGAGTAACGCGCTTTAGAGTTCGTCGCGTTCCAACTGTGAGGCAGTGCTGTTTTAAATGTTTAGCATTTCAAGGAAATTATAAAAATAGATGCAACTTGATTCCAAAGGATAACTGTTGCCTCAGCATCTCAACCACTGCAAAACACTACGAAACACACTTGTTACCACAGTGGGAGGTAGTATTTTTTTAAAGTATAGTTTCTTTGTTGAACTTGTTTCGATATATCTCAAAGGAGGAATAAAAGCTTCGTGCATGCGAGGTTCTCGGTGTACCCATCCCTACTACAGCCTAGTTTGTTCGGCACAGGCAAAAAACTGACAAGATACTGTTTACGTCAACAATATTCGCTTCTGATAAACTGATGCTCCGCCGTAGATGGGACGTTATTGTCTCCATCTCCTTTAAAAATACCCAATACGATGCTGAAAGAAATGAACAATTGAATGTAAGTAGGCGGGGAACAGCGGGTTGTAATTTTAGAACAATGCCACTCGTTTTATTGGACAACAGAACAAGCACTGCTTTTTAGAAGGTCTTGCCGCTGAGAAAATACTTCTATTGCCGCAACATCAGTACACAAATGCTTGAATTGTGTGTGTTTGCGCGAAAACGTTGAACAGAGGGAACCCCTCTTTCTTTGTCGCAGTTGAAAGGACTTCGCAGAAGAATCGTGGTTCTGGCTCGTTTAAAAAAGTTCTTGATATGCCACACGAAATCTCTTCGAGAATATTTGGCATTATCAAAAATGTTCTGCCAAATGAAAATTTACACATGGTTATGAAGGGAACTATAATCTTCAACTCTTCAGGAACTCGTGCAGCTAGTGAATTCCACTTATATTTTCTAGAACATAAAGCGATAACAGTTGAATGCTTTTGTGACGGTTGTTACATTACTCTACAGCCTATTACGTTGTATAGCAAACAGGCCTTAAATAAGTTTTGAAGAAGAACAAGGAATTTACTTAAGTGTGTCAGAAAAGTTCATAAGTAAGAGCACTATAGACAAGGGTACCAAAGCGTGTGACTGTACCGGGACCTGTAATGAGGTAATGAAGAGACAATAACATAAAAAATACATTGCAGCAACGATGAAGCAATATACCACGCTAAAAAAATAAAAAAAATGTGATTTCATTCCAACTAAACAATCAAAATAGGAGAAAGTTCACATTCGACAAAACAAAGCAATAAGATTGGCATATCCCATTTCCATCAGGAATAAATCATCTCAGTAAAGCAACGACGAATTAACAGGAACGATGGTCTTTCAGGGACAACTTGAATAACGACACGCACATAAATATTTTCACAGCAATTGCTAAACTATTCCAAATGAATATTGCCGTGAAAGTTGAGGTCATGTTGCCATACTTAGTTTGCACACATCGTAGTAGAAGGTTCCTGTTTGATGTAAACCTTGTGCTGTTGTGGTTTGCTAAGAAGGTGGAGTTGATAAAAGAAAAGGCAATCGAAAACACAGGGACTTAAAAAATATTGACAAAATATTATATTCAAACAACTTTGCAACCGATGACACGTTATAATCGTGCAAAAAGTCTTGGGCGTTAGATCGGGATGGCTTCTGGTGATAGTGCGAATGACTTGATTTTGGATACGCTGTGCAGATGAATTTTGAAGATAATAGCGCACAGAAACGGGGACAAAGAAAGGAACACACGGACAAGCGCCTTCAAGCATCACAATAAAACGTCAAGAGAGATCGTTGAGGCTTTCCATATTTCCCACCAAAAAGAAGATTGTGTAAGCCATCCCTCGGTAACATTGTTAGATAAGGAACTTTCGCTACTATCAGCGTTGGTGTGAATTGATGAGTGTACACGTTTTTTGGTATGTGTGCCGGTGATGGGTTCTTGTACTGATCTGCGCAGTGTTGTAGGGTATAAAAGTCTGTGTTTTTTCTAATAAACCACTCAGTTGATAGAAGGCGCTTGTCCGTGTGTTCCTTTCTTTGTCCCCGTTTCTGTGCGCTATTACCTTCAAAATTAATGAGTTCCAACTAGGCCGGCTCGCAGTGGTGCAGATAAACTATGACAATAAAATGTATTTCCCAGGCTTCGACCCCGTAATTTAGATAGCTATGAATGAAAGTAAAATAAAGTGACAAGAGAGAATTATGTAATGAATACGGACGAGATTTGATTAGGCCCCATTACCATCGGCAGCTTTTTTTCTTGATGTGGTTGATGTAATAGCTATGCTTTAGATTAGGGTCAAGCAGCATACGAAGGGAGCAAAGTTTCAAACAGCAATGAGATTAGGACCGAGGGCTAAAGATGGAACTGAGGGTAGTTGTGTTTGACCAGGTTTAAAGATTATATGTTTATTTTTTTCAAGGTTAAGGTACAAACCGGTAATACGGCACCAGTTTACGATATTCAGAAGTTCAGCGTTCAAGTTAGATGTAATCCCTGGGATAGTACAAGAAAAAGTAGAAAATAGAAGATAGAAAAGTTCCACGTCTTTTTGTTGAATGAAAAGTGCAGTTTACTCCCATCATTTTTCACTCTTTTCAAGATTATTTTGGAGGGAAGCTTTCTAGGGGCAATAAAGTCGGCTTACGTGATTTGATGGCGAAATCTGAGCGACAATGGAAAATCTATTTCGTTACTTTTACGTCGTACTTGCGCCTTGGTTTCTTCGTCCTTGGGGGGCGAATCACTTGCTTCTGTGCTATCACACTCTATTCGCATCAATTTCTTGCTTTCATTTCTGGGTATTGCGGCCAGCCTACCATCAGGAAGGTTGGTGACACCGCGAGTCAGACCTTTTTTCAGAATCATCGTTCTGCGGAGTTGAGGTGCTGGTCCTGCCGCGGGAGCTCAGTGGCTAAGGCATTCTGCTGCTGAGCACGATGTCGCGGGTTCGATTCCCGGCCGCGGCGGCCGCTTTTCAGATGGAGGCGAAAAGCAAAAACGCCCCGTGTGTACGAGATTTCGGAGCCCGTTAAAGATCCCCGGGTGGTCAAAATTAATCCGAAGCCCTCGACTACGGCGCGCCTCATCGCCTGCGTTGCGTCGGCTCAATCATCAGTTGAGGTGCTGTTGTTTTACTAAAGAGGTGTCAAATTTATTTTTCCGCTGGAAAATATTAGCTGACGTTTTTTCCTACGAATAGAAAAATTGGAAGGATGCGCAAACCGCTCGGCTCCTGCTCGGCAGACTGGGGTTGATCAGTTTTTTTATTATTCTCTGCATCAGCCTCCTTTTCTTTCAAGCAGACAACACAAGAAAAAATAACGATTGTGTTCCCAAAGCTCTAGGGATGAAAGCCTAGATAATCGCACTTAAACCCGGATGTAACTGAGTTGACGAAAATTCGCAATCTTTCGTTACATGCAGGCATTTCGTTACGTGCAGGTTTCGAGTTAAGGCTCCCTTAAATAAAGCAGAAACAAAGTCACAATGCTAAAAATCATGAATAGTGAACTCTCCATTAAAGAATTTAGTTAAAAGTAAAATAATGCGTGCTTTGCGGATTTTGCTTCCCCACAAAGCTTTACAGTACAGAGCACCCCAAAGAAGCACGGTCAGTTACCCCTGTACGGGCACACTTAACTTACGTAATAATTTTGCGTTTAACAATTTTGCCTTTTGACACTCTTCGGTGCCTTAACCAGTTTCAAAGACCAACCCTATGCTGATATTCTATCTTTTCGCGAACTTGATGCTTTTTGTTGCACTCAAACATTTCGAGTAGCTTCTAGGCGCGATGCTGTACAGGACGGCAACGTTGATATTTCTTGCCAGTGGAGACCGCACCTGAAATCGCGAGCTTGTCTTTAAAAGACAAAACTTCTCTTTTTTCTGACAGCAGCACTCCTTACAAATGAACCTACACCTCAGAAAGCAGCGGAGAAGCGCGATCACTCCCTGACAGGCGGGAATAACACCTAACCGACTCGACAAGCACACTGGAAACTCACCGTCGTTTGCGGTGCGGGCAAAGTTCGCTTATTGAGTGCGTGTCTCCAGTCGATTATTCAGAAAGAGTGCAAAAATAGTGCAATCTTGTCTGCGTAGCGAAATCGTTACATCAAGGTTATCCTTAGCCATGCCTTCGCAAAATAGAGGTCGCAAACGGGTTTCAATTGGGCTTGCAATGGGGAATTCAAATGTTTCGCAGGTAGATGATTGCGGAAGCCTTGATTGGTTCATTGTAAAAGCATATTTACTTCGTTTGAGCCTTGGTTTTTAGGGAAAGAGCCAAGCGCGTCACAGCCATGCTACCTCCGAAGTTTCGAAAGTCAGAACAGTTAGAATGGTTCTAACGATAGAAAAAAATGGCGGCGTATCTGCTCCTTTCATTGCAAATGTCGACGAAAGACGATAGCTGACTGCCCCCCCTCCCCTGCCAAGTAAATGCCTTCCTTCTCTTTTCCGCTCGCCTCTCATGCTGTTCCTTTCCCGTCTCGTTCTTCCCAAGATTGCACGTTAGAGGTTTGCTTAAGGAAATTCAAAGTTACATCGTTCTCCTGCTCCAAGTCGGCGGCCTCGATGGCAACGCTGCCGTACGGCGGAGACGCGCGTAAATCGAGGCACACTGCTGTAACAGTAATAGAAGCATGCTGCCGTATACATAGTATGCAAGTACGTCATTCAACGGTACCTCTTCACTTTCGGTATCCGGCGGCGCCATGTTGGGGAACATATAGGCCGCTGGCCGTGGCTGCGCTTGCATGCGTGTGAAGCTGTGAACGTGCTCTGCTGTGCGATATCATGACCATATGTGCTATGTACGGCTGCCACAGCCGCAGCAACTCGTCTGAAAAGGCAAATAACAGAGACCCGGGAAGGGAAATGTTTATCTGCCGAAAGTCATAACTTGGCGATGTGAAAGGACGAGACAGTTGTCGGACAAACCGCGACGCGAGTGGCTTGCCCTTATAAACCGCCAGGATTTGAAGAACCTCAACAACATTCGTGTTTGCGGTCGTCATTCCATCTCAGCTAAGCGAAATATTATATATTTTAATCTACCTTATGAAAATACAGCGCCCGTCCGTTGTACCTCTCTTTTCTTCCTCGTCTTTTTAGCGCTGTATTTTCTTTTAGGTATGCTACACGAATTCGCCCACATCAAGCTCCTGCTGCTCTAGTATTTTAATCTGTATGTAGACTAATTACGATCGTACAAAATATGCTAGTTGAGAGTGTGCTTAACGCTAATTGCACCTGCCGCACCCCGCCGGGCCAGGTGAGCATTAATTTTTCACTGCGCTTTGCGAAGATGCGTGCCCAAAGTTTTCGCGATCCGTTGGTGAATGTACCGCGTTCGAGAACTCGCGCTGTGAGAAATATGCATCGCCTATTTAGGTTTGCAGGCAAGCCTGCAGCATTGATGGATTACGGGAACCCAGACTGGGCGCCGTCGCAGCTCTTGGGTCACGGACGCGATGGTCCCTCAGCAGGTAAATTGACTGAGCGTTACAACAGACGCTGATGACGTTCTAGGAAGGCCACCGCCGAACGTACAAGCACCACAGACGAGATCTCATGTGCTGCTAGCGTGGATGCACCTTAGCTAGATTGTGGCAGTGGGTCAGGGCTTCACAGTGTGATGGATTGTACACCCGAAGAGCCTCAATCCCCAAGCTGCGCGGCTTACAATGGCACCAAGAAAGGTTTGTACTTGCAGCCTGTCTGGCAGCGACGTCCTTTTGTTTCACCATCCTTGGAATAAATACTAACGCACATTCCTTCTAATTCTTGCAGATGCTGTCACCCAGACGGACCTCGCAATGAACGACATTGCGACCATCGAGGTGGACAAGAAACGGCTCGTGTCAGACCTTGAGTTGTGATCAGAGCAAGCACGACAGTAGGAAACAACGCTTACCTCCTTCAACACAGACAACCACAGGCTTGCCACTGAGCTTAGAGAGTCAGAGAAGCAGAAGAAACAGCTGAGAATAACTGAGTCATCACTCCGTGATGACAATGGCAAAGTGATGTTTTACACAGGAGTATCAAATTTTAACATAGCTCATACAGGTAGAAATTGAAGGTGAAATGCGGGAATATGGCCTCGCAGGGAATTAACATACTCTTGAGTGGGTAGGGGGAATTTCACGACGCCTACGAGCCGCCTGCCCACTTGCCGATATCCCGTAGCGGTTTTCGAAGCTTTAGTTATGCGTATGTAACAACTATGCGTATGTATGTAATGACAGAGTGGATCTCTAGGGATCCACTCTGTCATTAAGGGTAACAGAGTGGATCCCTAGAGAAGGCAAGCGTTGCAGGGGGCGGCAGAAAGTTAGATGGGCAGATGAGATCAAGAAGTTTGCGGGGATAAATTGGTCACAGTTGGCACAGGACCGAGGTAATTGGAGAATAATGGGAGAGGCCTTTGCCCTGCAGTGGGCGTAGATAGGCTGGTGATGATGTATCAACTAGCCCAGCTGGCCATTCTGCTGCAGTACGTATACTTCGATGGCAATGACCCTGTCCAGGCTCATGCATGTTTCCTTTTGCCACATTTTGTGGACATGGCTTCATTCGTGTATATATCGTCAAACTTTAATCAACCGAGCGGTCACAGAAGTCTGTCCCATCTTGCTAACAAAGGGATTTGGTAAAATGACCCTTCCTAAAATTTAGCTTTAGAATACCAGTGCCTGCAAGGAAAACAGTTTCTAATTATCTACCATCAGGTTTTCCCAAAAAGTGTATAAACTCCAGCTTCGAATATTCCCTTTCATCAACTGCTCGTAAATGCGTCGTGACAAAATTGGACTAAATCATCGGTAAAATACTACAGAAGTAGATGCGTGCTGTGTGCTCAATGAAGTTGCCAATATATTATTCTCGCTCCATCGTAAAGATTGGTAACGGTGTATTTTGGCCCCTTCCATTTGTGAGATGCGAGGAGTTACGAAAAAAGCGAGGCTCCCTGCCATCGTGCGAGGCAAAAAACAAAGACTCAACCCGTTTGTGTTCTTCTAACAATGAATTACATCGATCACCTTAGTTATCGCTGTGCCAATACCATTAATTTGCATGAAAGGCGCACATTGTTCGTGATCGAGACCTTACAGATCTCTTTTGCCTCGGAAGCACACCGGACGTGCGTACGCACTTCTCTCTGGACTTCTTTGGCACAAGGAGCAACTTTTTTCAATATGGCAGCAAGCACATTTATCTTCGACAAGCTGAATTTTAAGCAGATCGAAACTGTGGTGAAGCAGCGGCAACTTAGAGGAGCGCATTCCTATTACACGGTAAGTTATTCTGTGAAAATATTTAACAAGGAATGTCCTTACACCTAAGTTTTATTCGCGTTGTTTGGGAGACCCTCTTTTGTAACTCAATTTAAGTAAAATAGGAAATATCTGGTAGAAACGGTCTTGCCAAAAGGTACTGATTTCACTAAACATATATATACGTAGCTCAATGTAGTTGAGGTTGCTCCACATTGAGCGCATTTTGTATCAGCATTGCTCCTTAGCGTCACCCTTTGTCTTCAATACAAGTAAAACGCCTTAGTTATAAATTATGGATCCATAAACTTTCCATATCTAAGATTACCGTTGTCGCCAATGTCGGATGTGTTGACATATGCTGCATGCCGGATGGGTCAATATGGAGGCAGAAACTACGTATATTGAGTGACCCATTACTTCTCAGAATTGTTTAGTTCGACGTGAAGTTGTTCAGATTAAGGAATATACGTCTGATGCATAGGGAAAACGTTGGTTGTAGTTTTATTGCAATCAACGTTGCGCCGATACTCGGTCGCAATTTCAGCTACACCTGTAAGCTTCTGTACAATGGTAGTTGTTGCCTAGAATTAGACTGTGCCTATTCTGTGGTGTTTTTTATACGTTTAGGTTTTTATTCGACCGTAACATTGCGCGTAATTACAAATTGAACGCCTTAGAGAACGGCGGCGAAGGCACGCCCGCTGTCACAAAAGAGGTCCGAGAACACAAGAGAACGCAGGAAGATTTGAATGCACAAACCTCACTCGTGTACCCATTATGGTAGTTGTGCAATGGGAGATAGGAGCGTGAGGATTGGGAGGGAAGGAAGAAGACGTAGGTAAGTCGCAGAAAGGGCTTAAATACTAACTTTTTTTGAAGACATTTGCAGCAAAGACGGCATATCCACGGAAATTATTTTGGGGGACTTATAGTAGTTACAAAAATTTAGGCATAGGCTCACGGTAAATCCATTTGTTGGAGCCTATTTAGCCTTCCTTAATGTCCTCACCCACAGTAGAAGGTTTCTTCTAAAACGTCCGGTATATAGGTACAGCACTTCTAGTAGCGTGTTGGTATCACACCTCAGTGTTTTCAGCTTTGTAAGTGTTGTAATGGCAAACATTCTTTTCGCCATTTTACTCCTTTTAATACAAAATCTACAAATAATTTCTTGGAAATTCTTAGCTGTAACCTTATTAAGGAGAAACCAATCCTATGTATTAAGTGACATAATACATATTGATAAGTTAATGCTCAGAAGTATTACAGGCGAAATTCTGATTCGCACGGGCAGGGGTAGCTAAAAGGAACCGTGTGAAATACCTTTTAAACACTTTTGTCAGTGACCTCTATCAGAAAAAGGCAGATAGATATCATTCTGGGCCCCAGATGAAGTAAAAAGCTTCTGAAAATATGTTTTAGCCCTTCTCACTTTTTCAGTGGTGTAATTAAAAATTCCGCCATCTTGAGCTCCTGCAGCGTGATCGGAAGTTACTTCTGAAATTTTAGGTATCTTGAGCAGTTATTTTGTGATGCCGCATTGAAATAACCTGTTCGGCGTTTTCACCCTGCTGGTTGAGTTACTGGAAAACAGTGTTCGTTTTACAAGCGTCTTAGGCGAAAATCCTAAAACTTGCTTTCGCGTTGAATGATGAAACATTGGTCATAAAAAAAACAGATATATGCGAAAGGCACAACAGAAAAAAAGACGCCCTTAAAAAAGTAAAAACAGTTAATCTAGTTGATGTCGCTGCATACTTCGAAAATCCCCAACATGAAGGGGTGAAACAAAAAAGGACAATATGTTTTTATCGATGTGTCATATTTATTGATTTATAAACTTATACTGTTTATCGATTGCAGCTCCTTTTATTGATTTCCACAGTCATAGCGCATGACCACATGTAAGAAAACAGGGCCCGTGTTCGCCCCTCTTTCTTGGTCTCCGTCGTGTTAGCCCTGTTCGAAGTATGTAACCGTAAGAACAGCCAATTGAGTCGCAAATGCAGAATCGCCCATTAGATGTTGGTTGGGCTGAAACAGTGAAACAACTGTATGGACATTTGAAACGCTTACGTATACAAGAAAAAAATGAGTAGCATATCTTCTTCATAACTGACATAATCAGGAATTTCCGGAAGAACAATTTTCCTCATTTTCTCCCTAAAGGCGTAGTTTCTGCAATAATGCTTTAGTAAGCAGCCCTGCCTTGGTAGAAATGTACTCCGAAAATTTTAAATATCTAGGTACGCAAGTTTGAGCTGGGCGTTGATCAGTCAGTCAGTCAATCGGTCGGTCGGTATGGTTGTCAGTAAGCCAGTCGGAAATACTCTTTATAAATATGCATGCCTTTCCTTACCAAGCCATGAGCATTGCATCTGTGACAGGACAGATCTAGTTAATACTAACGGTAGTGTACGCAGCATGTCAAATCTGCAAAATATTATATGGACACCCTACAATTTGCTATCTGATGTAGCAAATAGCACGAATTGGTCTTCTGCTTGCTCATGTTGAATTTCTTCAGTACATATCCCCCATACAAACAATGTAGTCGTGGCTCTTCTACATTATTATCAGCCAGAAAATTGGAAAGCAAGGTTTTCTAAGTAAACAAGGTTTTTTAGGGCGAAACGGTGCCTAGAACTACTCTAGATGAATACATGTGCACCAGCATCGAAGAATCAGTCGACAGAGTGATGTGCCGCACAGAAGAAAATCGGCGATTCGAAAGCGGTTGCGTTCGCTCTGCACGTATTTATCTCGAAGTAACTCATCTTTAAAAACCGAACAATTTTATCTACACTATAAAACAAACCGTAATTTTACAGAAAAATTACGGACCACATGGCCGTAATAAAACAGAGTCGCTTTCCCTTTTATGCAGAACAAAGAAAACACCCGTAATTTAACGGAAGTGCGCTCCGTCCCTCAGTATGCGGATGCTCTCTCCGTTACACGTCAAACGGGATCTTTTTCTGCTCTGCAAAATATGGACGTTTCCTCTTTATGATACAGAACAGAAACAGAAACATATTGTCGTATCGATCGGCGGGAATCGATCGAGAAGCTAAAACAGCACCCCGACAACATCCGTGGCGAAATGAATGTGGCTCTGTTTCGTTAGTGTCTAAAGTGTAGTAAACTTAGTGAGGACCATGACGTCCATACCGCTCAACACGAGCGCTGTGTCTTGTCTTTACGACGCCCCGGCGACGTCGCTGCCCTGGACCTGCAAACTGCACATGCGTGTGTGACCGGCCGGCACACTTGTAGAAAATATAAGGTCATTTGCGTGCAGAAGCAGAGTTGCGGAAGGTAATTTAGTTCTTAAGGAATCAATATCGGCCGAAGTATTTAGCCTAAAGCTTAAAACCAAAGCACAGCAAGCACTATTCATGCAGTGCGAAATCGCAGTCGCACCCAGTCACACACATTTTTGCGAGCGCTTTCTCGGAACAGCGAATTTGATGGCGATCAACGATTGTGGGGGCTTCGCGGAACCATACTTCTCAAGCGCTATTTAAGAAATCGCACTTTATCAACCAGGAAATCTGTAAGCCAGCTAGTAAGCACCGATGTATGGCACAGGCAGGGTAGGCATCCATGTAGTATACAGGTTGTTCGGCACATGTGCAGCGTTTGTGCGATGTTGCAGTGGTCTCGAGCGTCGTGCCCAGTCGATCAACGTCGCGTGTTAGATTCCTCGTCGAAGTACTTTTTTTTCTTTTCTGAAGGTTCTATCCATTACGGAAAGATGTGCTTTTTGAAACGGAGTGTTTGTTTTGTTACGGCCTTTCCGTACTACGGAATGTCCGTTCTTAAAATTCTTTCCATTGTCTAAATTACGGAAATGTGTCCATCAACATTTTAACAACAGCTTTCTCCGTAAAAGTGGCCATTTTTTTACAGTGTAAGACAATGAAGGTCAATCAAAACTCTCACCTCCCTTCGCGGGAACCCCTGTGTAGATGCGACGCATAGGGGGTTCACGTTGCAGCGTTGGACAGCGGAGGAACGGCGCTGGAACGGTGGAACGGAGCGGCGCAGGCACCGCGTTTTATAGCGTGCATAACGGTGAGGGGACGCGTCGGCGCCAGTGCGTCTGCCGCGGCTATGACGCAACACAATCCAACACAATCCACTTTAATCTAATCCAATCCAAATCCAATCCAAGCCTAGCCAAGCCAATTTAATGCCCCTCGCGAGAGAGTGTTCGCTATCAGAGAGGAGAGGGGGTGAGTGGCGGAGAGCGCAGCTGGCGCGGCGAGGAGAATGGGGGAGGGGTGGACGCCGACAACGCCGGATGGATGCAGGGACAAGGCGAGTGAATGAGATGAGTTCGCATCTAGAAGAGGAGAGTCTAGCTAGGTACCAAACATGGACAGCCCTCCTCCATCAAACAAGATTGCCCGGCTCCGCTGACAGCATTAGGAACAAACTGGAGCTACGCTTGAAGCATAGGATAAACTAACTGAGCATGGAACCTGCTCCGGAAAAAATATTGACAATACAATATTGACAAGACATAGTCTCTGTCATTAGACATGACGGTGCTGATTAACATGCTTTCTGCACCAAACAATGGCAAAAGTCTAAAATCTAAAGAATACCACTTTTTCTTGTTTTATTCGTAGCTAATTTGTGTCTCTTTCTAGCTAATGCCGTCAAGAACACTTTCATAAGATGAGCAATATAATAGCTACGGGCCTGTTTTGAACCATACATTCTTTATATTTTTTTTTTGGAAACACAACCTGCACCTCATGTCTGGCCCGAGATGTTTCCCGTGAGTTATTCCCAGAAACTAACTTAGGCAATATATGAAAAGTGGGGCTGAGAGAGAACAGACTACCTGTGACATTTTTTAAACACAAGGAGGAATATATGGGAATAAAGTAGTAATTGCCGGATGGCAGTAATTACATCACCACAATATACAACCAGTCTGAAAATATCGCCGGCACGGTCTTCCAATGATAACGGTGTAACTATTAGGCGTAGGTTTCGGATGCGGTTTTGGCATTACTCTTAGCATATCCCAATACGTATAATTTCGCTGTTGGCCGCCACAGTATATCCACGTTTGGTAATATGGCGATCAGTTCCAACAAAGGTATTACTTTTATACGGATGGGTAACTCACTCGATCACGCAATTGCTTGATGAGGACCTTTTAAAAAATAACAAAAGAGTTAGTTTAACATTTTCTGGCTCCCAACATTGTGGTGGAGGCAGGCTTTACTTTACTTTTTTTTATTGCGGAAGTTTGCTATTCAGCATAAGGGGAAATTAAATGTATAGATACACCCCGGATTCCCGAAGTAATCGGATCAGGGGGCCATGATGTGGTCCTTGTATCCACGCCATGAAGTCTGGCGGACGTCCGGGGTGCGGGCTGCAGGTGGCGATGTGCACAGCGCGTAGGCTTCGCAGAGCAAGGAAACTCCACACCTGGTGCTCTGCTGTAGCCTGGTCAACTGGAGCGGGGCAACCAATCTAAGATGGAACCAAGCCTTGTTATTTTTTAAATCTTAGCACTGAGCTATGTTTTGGTTTATCCCACGATTTCTTTAGTTGTACCTTCTCCACAAGGGACCTAATGCATGAAAACAGTGCTTCTCTACGTCTCAAAAGAAATTCAACTTGCTCAGTCAACAACAATATCAGAAACGCTTTACCATTTCATTTTGGACCACTAACGTGTGGCAAACATCATTTCTACGTTTTATACGGCAATGGGAGTAGCCGGAGTCTTAAGCGCAACCTGTCCAGGTGACCAAAAATGCAAGGCCTGAAGTATACCAAATCCTCGTTGTCTTGCGAGACCCCTTCATTGGTGAAGTCCACCTGAAGAAAACTGCAGTACGAAACCTTAGGAACACGGTAGAAACACCGGAAAATATGCCTCCTGTATAAGATGCTATTGCCCTGAGTAGATGTCAGCATACTGGGAATCGCTCATAATAGATCCGGTCGGTATTGCCGGTTCCAGACAATGTCATCACGATGACCCAACTGCATCGCCTGCAATAGCGCGAGTTTGATTTAATAGTTGCTAACTCATAAGCCACTTCCACAAATTTCGTCGGCTTTGCAACTCTCTCAGTTCGATGTTTTTGTGCACCCAATATTTATGTATACAAGTTTTACCGCTGCGGGAAGACAAAACGGCTTAATTCACAAAAAAAAATGGTCAGAAATCTGTGAAAACGTTTCTGTTATGAAACTTCTTTATAATTTGTTGTGCCCTGGCTTGCCAATTCTAGAAGGCTTTCATTTTGTAATGACATGCTGTTTAAACCTCGGTTTCTTTGTTGATGAACACCACGTACTTGCGGAATTGTACAGGTAAATTTGTGATTGTACTATTCTATTTTGCTACGTCACAGGGAATGTGTTCGTTTTTATTCTGAGTTTCCTAGTTAAATACGTCAAAAGTTTTGACAGTGATGCTCACCCCTGTATTATTCTAATCAGTACAGGATTCTGTTATTAAAAATAAAAAAATATATAATCCTCTTCAATTTCGCAGTGTACATAGCACGAGCTTTATGTTAGCGCTTTCGCTATGTTTTCTATCATTTTTTTTCTTTTCTTACGTATTACTTCGTAATATGAATTACCGTTGGGGAGGATTTCGCTGCATCATTATGGTAGACGTCTCTCACACTGTTCTCTAGAAGATGACTGATGACAAGAATAAAGGTTAACATTCTTGCATTTGCTAAAACAAACGCAATTCCGCATGTGTTTGGACACGTTGTAGTTAAGTTGCGTCAACGAGATCAGTGACCGTATAATACAGAGTAGAACAGGAAGCGAATTGATGCAAATTGTATATATTTTCAGCGAACATGGGAGACAAAAGTAGTCGATGTGGCATTGGAATTACCCGGGCTTTTAAAGAAAGGCGTCGTATTTACTGTTGTTTACGAGTACACCGCAGAATCAGTGTAAGTTTACTACGAATTTCTTTTTATTTCTTCAAAAAATAACGTTGTAATTATCGCCTTGTCTGTTGTTTGACTGAGCCTATAGTAAACCAGTGTTGTGCACGGTTAAAACTAATATTACACGTTCATTTCAACGTAGAAAATATTTCTTTGTGCCCTCGTAGGAGCTTTGAATAGTAAAGCCTGACAGTACCAACGACGTCATCCGTACAAGGAGCACTCACAATTAGGGTTCTGCTATTCCGACGGGTACCTTTATCTACAGGTTCCCTCGTGGTCACAACAGCCATCATTTTTTACCTTTCCAACGCTTCACTAAGGAGCTCATTCCTTTTCGTTTTTGCAGTCTGCGCTTACGCGGAGCGCTGCCTCCGCCAGGGTGTGCTGTACCTCTTTTTGGTCTGCTCGCGTCACCCGCATACTGTGGCTTCCGCGCGAGTTCACATCGACCGGGAAGAAGGGAAGGGAGAGTATGACAGGATGAAGAAGTGGAAAGGACAAAGCAACAAAACAAGAAACACCGAAAGCCAAACCACGAAATTATGCAAATGAAAAATTTTGCATTATATCGGGCTCCACATAAATATTACCGATTGCTTTGTTCGTTCGCTCCCAATGAAACTGCAAAAGAGTTGATATTTATGACAGATCATGTAACAACCGCATGTGGTCGATGCTTGGGTTCCCGCTCACAACAAATTATAACCATCATCAGTCTGGATACGCCCACTGCAGGTCAAGGGTCTCTCCCAAACACCCCCAATAATCCCGGTACTGTGCTGACTGCGCCCAATTTATCTCCGCAAAATTCGTGATCCCATCTGCCCTTCTAACCAGATCTCTTCGGTGTAGGCAGTTGCGAAACTCCGCCTCAAAAAACGACCCGCACCGGGACCCCACCTGCTTTGGACCGTGCGTACCGTGGCGCCATTGCGGCCGCCGCATGCACTATCTAAAAAAGAAACTAATTATTCAAACTGACAATTTAACGTTATATTTTGTTTTAAAGTGGATATTTCTTTATTTTTGTGCTTTCATAAGTTATTCATTGCTATCTTAACTCCGGTTTTTAGGTTGCGATTGTTTCTGCGTCCACGCATCTGCCTCGCACTGCTGCACAACGTAGGTCCGAACTGAAGTGCTAAATTTGCAGTTATCGTTTGGCCTACAGCTCATTGAATGCCAAAACTGATCTAGTAGCCGATCAAGCGGCTCTAAAATTCAGTTTCAGATCTCATAAAGCTGTCGAAGCGACCTATTTATTTTTTTGCCGCCAGAAGACCGAAGAGGACGTACAGCAGACGACAGTGCGCAAGCGACGGTTGACCAAATGGTCGCATTTCTTTTTTCTACTTTTGGTTCGTAGGTAAAAAACACTTGCATAGTTGAAAACGTTGGGCTCCTTTGGCTTAACAAATTTACGTAAGCACTCAAATACAATTTGTGGCTCAGGTCGTCGAGCGGCGAAGCTAGTTGTATATTTTTTTGTCACCAAAAGATGGCGCCACTGTAAAACAAAATCCAAAGCAGTGCACCAATCGTAGGGCCACTCTTTGATGCATGGGGCCTATGGGGAGTTTCGCAACTCCTATATCAAGTAACTCTGCTTCTAACTCACTGCCGCTTCCTGCTACGCTTTCCTTCTTTGGGTGTCCACTCCCTTATCCTTAAGGAACAACGGTTATCTTGCCTTCGCATTACATGCCCTGCCCGCCCCAATTTCTCATTAATTTCTACTAGTATGTCCTTAACATGCGTTCGTCTCTAACCCACTCCGCTCTCTTCTTGTCCCTAATGGTACACCTATCAACCTATGTTCCGCTGCTCGCTCAGTCATCCTCAATTTAAGCTGACCCCTTTAATTGAGCCTCGTAGATTTTACCCCGTAGGTGAGTACCCTAAAAAGCAGCTCACACACCTTCTTCTATAGGGACAATAGTACGCTACCATTCATTATCCGAGTATGCTTGACGAATGCACTCCACCCATTCGTATCCTTCTATTTATTTCTGCCTCATGGTTGGAATCCCGGGTCACTATTTGGCCTAAGTAGACCTATCGCTCCCCGCTTCCACTACCTCGCCACCAATCGAAAACCGCGGATCTCTCCCGGGGATATTGAGCATTACTTCAGCTTTCTGCATATACAATTTCAGTCCCACGATTCTACTCAGCTTGCCCAGTGCGGTAATCACGCCTTGAAGTTCGCCCCCCGAGTTACTTACCAAGACAACGTCGTGAGCAAATCTGGGGTTACTGAGGTATTCTCCATTAACCGTTACGCCCACCTGTAGCCACTCCAGTGTACTGAATACCTCTTGTTTAAATTCTGTGAATAACTTTGGAGAGATTGTATCTCCTTGTTCGACGCCCTTCCTTGTAGGTATCTTGCTGCTCTCTTTGTGGAGGACAATGGTAGCTGCGAACTTATTGTAGATATCATCTGGTATTCTTACGTAATTTTTTTTCTCGTCTACACCCTGGTTACGCAATACGTGAATGACTTGTGAGGTTTCAACTAAGTCAAATTATAGATAGTCATCCTTTGACAATAGCCAAAGTTTGTAGCCCTGACTATCCGCCACCTCGCTCTCCCGCACCGGTACTTGAAAAAGTTGGTGTGCACAATGGCCGTCTCGCTTGGCCTACCCCTCCTTGTGCGCGCCAGTGCACCTAGGCGATAATTGGATAATCCATTCACTTTGTAAGGTGGGATCTTTTTTTCCAAATTGAATATGTATCAACATGGACGCGTGAGTGCCCTATCTCAGGGCTTCATAGCCACGATGCTGAGTGTGGCCACGGAGACATCTGTTTCGCCTTGTTCTCACGACATAACAATTGACCGAAAATGGCTGTTGTTTAGCTTTGGTTAACCCTAGTTTATAGGGAAAGCTTCGTTGTAGAAGTGTCCACAGCTTGACGTTCGTCTTGCTCTATCGCCATCGGCGCTGCGCCGCACGTGGCCTCCTGTAGTTCCTTCGTAACGCGCGCTGATCTCTGCGGCCGCGGCATCCTCGCATTCCTCTTCCAGGTGGCGGCACGGGTCACTCGCACGTCTCGGTTCCCTCCTCCTCTGTCTCTTTCAGGCGCATATTACTCCCCGCAATCGCGCCGCTGCTCCGTGCCGGTCACGCGTGGGACGAACTTTGGCTTGACCTCTACCTATCAAGGTCAAAACTGGTCACCCCGCAAAGTCTGCCCGCGGTAACGTAGTGTAGCTTTCGCTGCAATAACCACCAATAAATTTAATGCACTTTCAGACAAGCGTTTTTGTTAAACGAATTCATCTCCATAGACGATATTTAGTCGGTAAATCTGACGGCTGGTGAATATCGGTCATTGCTGGTCGAAACATTTCTTGCGTCTCGCATGTGCACGGGAGTCATTAGAGTCTTTATAATACTGCTTCATCAAAATACTCCTACTTCATCAAAATACTACAATATTTCACTGCCGAAAAATCTCCCCCGCAATATTCAGCTTTGAACGTTTACTATCAGTTTTTTGGGTAAAACTTCTGCTTGTGCTTGAAGGATAAGCTATATCGCTGATGGCACCTAATCTGAGTGGACGGCCTATGTGTGCCAGCGTTTCAAGATATACCAGACGTTTGAAAATGGGAAATGTTGCTAATGTTCGAAATGGAAAAAGATTCTTATGGCGCTGCCTTTCCTAAAAACTCAACCTGAAGGCTGCAGGAAGCGCAGAACAGTGGTTCGGCATACGGGCTCTGGCGGAGTTCTGTGCTCTTTGCTACCACCCGTCATAATCTCACCCTCTCTGCCTCACTCTTCTCTTGACAGATTTACCAGAGGTTTGTTCAATGTAAGTCAAATTTCCGGTGGTCACAGCACTGGCATCTCTTGTCTGGGAGAGCTCGCATGCTTTCTTTATCTTTATTTATTGTTGTGCTTGGAACAGCACGAGCGGTCGATCTGTTCTTTTTAGATGCAACGCATCTCTTTAACTCGCCTTGTCTCGCGTCGTTGTCGTGGCGTAGTCCGCATCCCTCCCCCATTCTCCTCGCCGTGGCAGCTGCGTGCTCCGCCGCTCTCACCGCAGCGCCATCTGTGCGTCAGCGCGGTCAGCGCGCAGCTTGCGCTCGGCTGCGCTCGCTCCCGTCGCTTGCCAGCCGTGCGTTAGCGCGCAGCTTGCGCTCGGGTAAAAATTTACACCATCTTCCCGCGAGGGGAACCATGGGGTAGATGCGACGCATCGGGGGTGAACATGCTGCGTAAATAGTATACACAACAACAGCAATCCACACGCTGACATCACTAACATAACAGAAACGCAACGGCAACCTCCGATGCGTCGCATCTACCCCGTGGTTCCCCTCGCGGAAAGATGGTGTAAATTTTTGTGCTTGATTTCATTTCGCACGTGCTGGAACCTTTGTGCGCCGTCTTGAAGGCGGCGTTGTTTGTTCGCCGCCCACGTTTTGCGCGTAATACCCCAGAAACCAACACAACATGCCTTCCTACCTAAATTGACGCTGGGAGTGCCGGTTTAGAACACATATTTTGCCTCAAATAAAGCTTCAGCTTTCGGTTTGATGAATACTAGGGACATGTATGACCAGTGGAAAGGAAACACAGAGTTTTGAGTGGTTCTGCCTATGTAAACCGGTTTTTCTAGTATCCTTTTAACTTTTTACCGCAAGGCTGAATCGAGGGACAAGCGGGTATCTTTTCCCAGTCTCTGTTTGGGTGCGTGAAGACGCGGAGCTGTGTATCGGTCCTTGACGCTGCGTGACTGCATTTACTAAATATCGTGACTGCGGAGGAGCTACGACGGGAAGCCGGGCCTATAAGTGATCTGCCCTTCTAACAGTACACCTTGGCGAGTCGAAGTAGCCTCACCGCATACGCACCGTTAGGCAGTAACCCGCGCGGTCGGAGCGGGCACGTGCGCTTTCCGTGACTCCACGACCACCGTGTGACAAACCCGGGGATAAATGTACCGAATAGCTCCACAAACATTAAAAGAACGGGTTGGGCACCAGTGTTTTTCCAATCCGACCGAGGACAATTGCGCAGGCAATATATATATATATATATATATATATATATATATATATATATATATATATATATATATATATATATATATATATATATATATATATTATATTATATACAGGAAGAGATGCCGGCAGTCTACAACGCCAAAGAAGGCATAGGGGAATGGTTAGGCTATTTTTTACCGTTAGTGACGTTACATTTTATTTTATTTTATTATTACGTGAGCAAGAAAGAAACAAAAACACGCGCCCAGAGTGGGGACTGAACCCACGCCTTTCTATTAGATCTCGAATGCATTACCAATTCGGCTATCTGGGCCACTGTGTTCTCCTTTACTTTCTGGGGTATTTATATTTACTACGCTCAGATACAGTTGTAGTAAATATAAATATCCCAGAAAGTAAATAAGAACACAGTGGCCCAGATAGCCGAATTGGTAAGGCATTCGAGATCTAATCGAAAGGCGTGGGTTCGGTCCCCACTCTGGGCGCGTGTTTTTCTTTCTTTCTTTCTCACGTAATAATAAAATAAAATAAAGTGTAACGTCACTAAGGGTAAAAAATAGTCTAACCATTCCCTTATGCCTTCTTTGGCGTTGTAGACTGCAGGCATCTCGTTATGTATTTCCTAACGGGCCCCTCATTTCCAAACCCTATTTATATATATATATATATATATATATATATATATATATATATATATATATATATATATATTATATATATATATATATATATATATATATATATATATATATATATATATATATTGCCGCGAAACATGTATGGGTTTGTTTGTTTACTGATCGGACACGGTCGGCTCTGTTATCTCGGTCCCAAGCGAAGTGCGTCTCCCATTCTTTATTTGCATGCCGAACGGGCTATCTAATTCAGATAAGCAGACTGAATTCGCCCTAACGTAACTAGCCCAGAATAATATTCTTTGATTTAAAATGTTCTGCATGTTAATCGACAGTTCCAGAAACACTCGCGCCGAAAGATAAAAGCCTGCAGAGCAGACGCCGCTGCATTCGACTCTCGACGCTTGCCTACGCACGGCACTTTTTTGACTGCTGTTTCGCCGGATCTGTATTCTTTAAGTTGTTAGGAGAGCACAAGTTGTTTTCTTTGTTTTCTTGTTTTCTTTGAAGACAACTGCGTCGTCTTTGGCTTCGTGACATCTGGTGGACGTGCGGGGTACATGAACCCTAAACCCTTTAAAAGCCGACAAGCAAGCCCAAGTCGTGTCAGCCGCCGACAGCAAGGTATTCAGCCAGAGTTTGGACTGCTTTCGGATAAAGTGAAGAAAGAAGACGCTGTGAAAACCACCATGACGAACGCAGGCACCATGACCAGCGCTTCCAACCCTGCCCTTGTTTTTCAGCAACCCAGGAAGCCCCCATCATTCCGTGGGTCACCTTCTGAATATCCCGAAGACTGGCCGGATCAAGTTAAGCGGGTCAGGCTGTTTAACCGATGGGACGACGCGGATACGCTGAGGCAAGTGTTCTTCTACCGTGAAGATTCAGCACGGATCTGGTTTGGAAACCATGAGAGCTCCCTTGAGTCTTGGAACGATTTCAGAACAGAATTTTTAACGATGTTCACCACGGTTGTGCGAAAAGAGCGGGCCGAAGTGTTGCTAGAGACGCGGACACAACACCCTAACGAAAGGATTGTTGTGTTCTTCGAAGAGATGAAGAGACTTCAGCTTTGCTGACCCTTGCATGGCGGAAGAAAAGAAGTTACGCTTCTTAAGGCGCGGAGTGAAGGCAGAACTGTTTGCTGGACTTGTCCGCAATCCGCCGAAAACGGTCGCCGAATTCGTGACCGAAGCCAGCACAATTGAAAAGGCCCTTGAAATGCGTGCTAAGCAGTACGACCGCAACTTTGTCAGCCCGGCCAATGCGAACTACGTCGACAGCATGCGGAGTCCGGCAGATTGCCTACGCGAGACTATCCGCGTAATAGTGTGGCAAGAGCTGCGGAAACTTCTCCTAACGCCGCCGAAATCACAAGTTGCTTCTCTTACCGACGTCATTAGAGAAGAAGTGCAGCAGGCGCTGGGAACTTAAACGACGCCAGAAGCACACCTGGAGCCACAAGCGATGGCCTACGCGGCTGTGGTCCGTCGCCCTCGTCCACCTGTGACCTATCGTCACGAGGCTCTGTACCGCCGACCCCTGTCGCCGGCCCGACCACCTGCGGTGCAACCCCCCGCCCCAAGCAAGACCGACGTGTGGCGAACGCCCGATATCGTCCGCTGTGCTCCCACTGCGGAGAGGCACGCATATCTACCGTCGCTGCCCCTACAAGAGGCTCGGTTTTCGAGGGTTCTCCATCGACGCACCATCCCCCAACCTAGCCAGCTCCCTACTGAGATCGAAGAATACCTGTCGAACACCAGCCGTGGAGCAGGCCGTTTCAACTGTTCACCGCCACCCTACCCATACTAGTCTCCAAACCGCCGTGCCAATGCTGACTTTGCGCGTAAAAGGTCGCCCAGTCCACGCGGGGTAACTAAAAGAAGCAACTCCTTGAGGTGAAGTTGCAACACGGCGGGAAAAGGAAAACGCTCAACGACGCAACGACTCGCAGAAGATCGTGATTCACCTCTTGCCCTCAGCGGATGACCCGATATAACCTGGACGTAGCTCCCGAACACGACGACAAAAACACGGCGCGACGCGTACCCGACATGACCAAGCCTGCCGTTGAGAAAACGGCGATAACGACGACGCATAGTGCGAAACCGTCAAGACGCACAAGCCGAGATACGACGCCACGACGCACCCGGAACTCGAGGAAGGCGGCGTCCGACCTCCAGTTGTCCATCGATGGCTTTGGTGTAGTTGCCCAAATAGACACGGGAGCTGACTACTCAGTCATGAGCGGACCATTCGCGCCTAAGCTGAAGGAAGTTACGACCAGATGGGACGGTCCGCACATACGCACAGCAGGAGGCCATCTTGTAACGCTCAGTGGAACGTGCACATCACGCGTCACCATAGACGGCAACACGTACCCTGCTGCGTTCGTAATTATGCCCAAGTGCTCCCGCGACGTATTTCTTGGAATGAACTTTTAAATGCAGAGCATTTCAGTAACTCACGATGTCACCCGCGTTGACGTCCGTAGTCCGCACCGCACCGCACCCCTCCCTACTATATAAAAAAAAATACTATCCGGCACCCGGTTTCGATCCCTCGACCCTGCGGGCGGAACGCAATGTACATGGTGCTCTACCCACTGCGCCACAAAACCAACACAGAATGGAACGCTACGAACGCGCCTTATATCGTTGACTCATTCAAATTACTGCTGACGAGTGCTCTCTCGTCAGCAGTTGACGCTACGAACGCGCCTTATATCGTTGACTCATTCAAATTACTGCTCACGAGCGATCTCTCGTCAGCAGTTGCCACAAGTGCAACAACATTAACGTAACGCAAACTACTTAACGTCGTGCGCCCCCGGAAATGCTCTGCATTTGATCGTGCCCCTCGCGAGGGGGATGTTTCACTGCGTCTTCTCTAGGTCGCGGGACCCGTGGCGCCATCTGGCGGAGGCGCGGCTCAACTCGTAGCACTTTCTTTGAAAAAGCGCCTCGAAAGCGCGGCAAATATGAAATAGGGATGACGCGTTTTCGAGGCAATCCACCGACGCGGCTGCTTTGTGTTCCTTTTTCTAAGTTAAAAAAACTGTTCCGATGAAACTTTTTGAAATACACTGGTACCACTTATACTAGTGAATACCTTGTATTTATGTTTTTACTCGACCAGAACATTGCGCAATATAGGGGTGAATATGAGCTACAATGGCGATTTTTCAAGATTTGACAAATGTTTTCTTGCTAATTGCACCTTCTTGCACTGTCAGTATATTTTTACAAATTGTCCACAATGGTCAAATTCAGGAACCAAATTCTTCATTGGCTGTGTGATTGTGCTTGTACTTGCTAATAATATCTGAGAATGCGCAACATCGTGCATTTTCTGAATTGAGTAACCAGAACAAAAAAAGCAAAAATCCGAAAACTCGGCATACGGCATTTCAGGGCCTCAACATGATATCCGTCAAATATGGTCACGGTTACACAAGAAGTGATTTTCTATTAATTTTTTGGTAGACCTCTTTGGTAAACCCTGGAAATAAAATGTTGGCTTCAAAATGAGGAAATTTTTTAGACAAAAATACCTTGACGGAGCATTGTGGACCAAGCAAGTGTAAACAACCATTTTTACTGAAGAAATCTGTGATAGCGATTTACGGCCGGGACGTTTGGCATGAAAGGACCATCTATTTGAGACCCGAGCTCCACAGTTTTTGTGTTAGTGGGAACTTCCTTTGAAACATGGATTATCTCTGCAGCCAACTGCATTATTACATTGAAATTGAACAACTATAGGCTGTTATGCTCAAGTAAATAGGTACTGAATAATTCCAAAGGAATCTCTGTCGAACCAGCTTGTTCTTAGGTTTGCAAAAACAATAATCTTTAAATACTTGACATTTTTTTAATGGACACCGGTGCAATAAACGATCTGCAGAGCAAGTCAATAACATTTTCCCCCGATCACTATATGACGTCGGAACCGAACCCCGAACATCGCGCTGCTATAAGGATTACCGATGATCATGTCACCCTGCCACCCCGCGCAAGCTTGATGATTGCGGTCTACTGTGAAAATGCTGCTACTGACGTCGACGCTATCGTAGAGAGTGATCAAGGGTTGCTTCTCGACCGCGGTGTCTATGTCGCAAGAGGCATTGCGGGCTTCAGGGAGCCCAAATCCCACGTTTTGGTCACTAATTTCACCGAGGAGTACCAGAATTTAAACAAGAGCGGGGCAATTGCGTGTCCTCAAAGAAACGCAAGGAGCAAGTGACGTGATCGCGGTCGGCGACTTTGAACGCACACCCGAAGGCACCTTCAAGTTTCCGCATACCTTCGACGTGAATCCGGCGCTACCGCAAGAACAACGAAACAAATTATTGGCTTTGCTGCGTCGCTATAGCGAGTTTTTTCCCTCGAACTCAAAACTACGTCAGACCCCCCTAGCGAAGCACCGAATAATTACCGAAGATGGAGTACGACCGACCCGACAGTCACCGTCCCGCGTCTCTTCACACGAGCGGGAAGACATCCGGACTCAAGTCGACGACATGCTCAGCGACGACATTATACAGCAATCGAAAAGCCCCTGGGCTGCGCCGGTCGTACTGGTGAAGACCAAAGACAGCCCATTGAGGTTTTGCGTTGACTACCGGCGACTGAACAAAATCATCAAAAAGGACGTGTACCCCCTGCCCCGAATCGACGACGCCCTCGATCCTCTCTGCCATGCGTAGTACTTCTCATCGATGGATCTGAAGACCGGTTATTGGATAATTGAAGTGGACGAGAGAGACCGAGAGAAGACCGCATTTATAACCCCGGACGGCCTATACGAGTTCAAGGTGATGGAATCTGGGCTGTGTACGGCGCCAACAACGTTTCAAAGAGTTATGGACACTGTACTAGCTGGCCTGAAGTGGCACACCTGCCTCGTATCTCGACGACGTTGCGGTATTCGCCCGGACTTTCGACTGACACCTTGCAATGTTGGAGTATGGAGTATGAAATGTTGCAATGTTGGACTGACACCTTGCAATGTTGGACTGACACCTTGCAATGTTTGGAGACACCTTGCAATGTTGGACTCGAGGCCACTCGCTCCTAGGGGTTAACGCTGAAGCCTGAAAACTGCGGTTTCGCGTACTAGGAGCTTAAGTTTTTGGGCCACGTCGTCAACGCCGCGGGAGTCCTATCTGACCCAGCAAGAACTTCAGCTATTGCGAACTTCCCAAGGCCGAAATTCAAGAAGGAGGTGCGAAGATTTCTCGAACTGTGCGCATACTACCGGCGCTTCGTCGCAAACTTCGCACGCATTGCAGAGCCACTCACAAGCTTGACGAAAAAGCGCCCCCCTTATAGCTGAGAAAACGGCCAAGAAAAAAATTACGCCCCCCTCCCCTCGCCGGAACGCTGGTGTGATGCGACGCTGAGGGGGGTTCAAGCGCAAGCGGAGAGCAACCGTCGACCGAAAGGCCGCCGGAGAGCAGCACACCGGTTATATGCGTAGCGAGCCCGAAGGAGAGGAGACCGCGGAGAGAGAGAGTACAGCAGATGCGCAGCACCGCGCGCAGCGCCGCCCGCCGGCGGAGTGAGAGCGCGCTGGGCCGCAGACCCGCAGATGTTGAGGGGGAGTGTTCGCTCTCACCTGGGCACGCGTTGGCACCAGTGCGTCTGCCGCGGCTATGACGCAACACAATCTTACACAATCCACTTTAATCCAATCCAATCCACATCCAATCCAATCCAAGCCAAGCCAAACCAAGCCAAGCCAATCATATCGAATCCAATCCAATGCCCCACGCGTGAGAGTGTTCGCTATCGTAGATGAGAGGGTGTGAGCGGAGGAGAGTGCGGACGCCGCCGACGACGACGACGATGACGGACGTACGCAGGAAGGACAGGGCCGCCGACAAGAGGTGCTCTCAGCGTCGCATCTAAAAAAGAATTCTGCGAGCTCCAAAGACGCCTGCAAAGCCCGCCCGTGCTCGCTCATTTCGACGAAGACGCCGAAACGGAAATGCACACGGACGGGAGTGATATAGGCTTGGGTGCCGTCCTCGTCGAAAAACAAAGCAGTTGCGAAAAAGTAATCGCCTTTGCCAGCCGTGGTCTGTCGAAGGAGGAGAAAAACTACTCAGCGTCTGAAAAAGAGTGCCTCGCTATTATGTGGGTGATTTCAAAATATCGCCAATACGTGTATGGTAGACCATTCAAGGTTGTGAGAGACCATCATGCGCTGTGTTGGCTCGCCAATTTGAAGTACCCCTCCGGCCGTCTTGGGTGGTGGAGCTTGCGCCTGCAAGAGTTCGACGTTACAATCGTCTATAAATCTGGCAGGAAACACTCCGACGCCGAATACCTGTCCCGCGCTCCCGTCGACCCACCACCACAAGACTCCGATGAAGACAGCGCGTTCTTCGGAGTCGTGCCGGAGAGAGACCTAGCCGCCTAGTAGCGTGCTGACTTCGACTTACGCGTCATAATCGACTACCTCGAAGGATGCAACGTCGCCGTGCCTAGGACCTTCGAACGCAGCCTACCAGCATTTAGCCTGAAAAACTCCGTTCTGGTGAAAAAGAATTTCAGCCCCAGAACGAGAACGAATTATCGTCTTGTCATCCCCGCAGACCTTCGTGACGAAATTTTGGGAGCGTGCCACGACGACCCATTTTCCTGACATCTCGGTACACCCGCACAATAGGAAAAATCAAGGCGAAGTACTACTGGCTCCGCCTTACATCCGACGTCACCCACTACGTGCGGAGCTGCCATGACTGCCAGCGACGAAAAATGCCACCGACGAGACCCGCCGGACTTCTGCAGCCGATCGCCGTCCCATCGAGGCCCTACTGACAGATTGGAATGGACCTTCTGGGCCCGTTCCCTACATCCCGATTCACGAACAAGTGCATTGTCGTAGCGACAGACTACATGACGCACTACGCAGAGACCACCGCTCTTCCGAGGGAGACTGCACAAGAAGTCGCAAAGTTCTTCATAAGCCAAGTTGGGCTGCCACATGGAGCCCCGGAAGTGGTTATAACGGACCTCGGAACGGCCTTTACTGCGGTGCTAATGCAAGGCATATTACACCACAGCAACAAGGATCACCGAAGAACAATGGCGTACCACCCCCAAACGAACGGACAAACGGAACGTCTGACCAAGACGATCGCGGATATGCTGTCAATGTATACGTCAAAGTTGAACATAAGACTTGGGACGAAGTGCTCTCGTATGTCACGTTTTCGTACAACAGGGCTATACAGAAAAGTGCAGTATTGGGCGAGTTGGTTATCCATCATTACTAAACAGCGCAACAAAAACACGGACTGCAGCGAAAATTGCTAGGTTGGGGGAAAATTGCGTCAGCGTACCTTCGGTTGCCCTGTCAGCCAAGGAACTTGATTTTTTACAAGGGGGAAGGAACGCTACATAGAAAGTAATCTAGGGGCGCAACACGTGTGTCATGGCTTGAGAGGGTTTTTATCATTTGAAGTGCGTGTGTTCTAATGGGAATATTTAGAGCGTGTGTGGCGCGTCATAGCACCGCTGTGATGAATTGCTTGTTTTGTTGTGTGCATTTATGGCACGTGTGTGTAGGTGTGTGGGGTATAAACATGTGTTTTTTTCAATAAAAGATCAGTTGGAAGTCAGCGCTCGTCCTGTGTCCCTCAGCTATAGTCCGTGTTTTTGTTGCGCTGTTTAGTAATGAGGGCTATACAGGAAACAACGAGAGTGGCGGCGCGGCCTTCTACGGCGCGCTCCATGTTGGCGAAGGGAACGTCGGTACACGCGCCGTTAAAGGGACAGACAGCCGTTTTTTGTCGCGTATATGTTCTCTATCTCATATGAAAGCAGCGTTTTATATAGCCCGGTAACCACAAGCAATTTCTAAACAAATTGGCGGAAATAATTTTACTTTGGCAGCAAACTTCCTGAAATCGGAAGGGTGGCGGTTGGTAGTGTCGAAACTTGACACTACAATATGTGTCCCTGTCACGTGACGTGATACCCTAGCAGCTACTGTACCTGCTGAAACGTTTATTTACGTATTCAAAACATTTTAACACAAGTATTTGTACAACGTTAAATTGTATATGTATTTCCAAACATTGTTTTGAAAACTGAGAGCAACCCGCCGTCGCTGAGTTGCTCTCAGTCTGGCTAACTGAGGCTCCATGCCCAGAATCAACGGCAGCGTCCAGTAAACAGACTAAGTGAAGGAGCTTTGACGATTCTGCCTGAGTCAGGGGCGTTTGTTCTGCCAAAATATTGATTTCAGTTTCCAAATACGCCAACGGCAGCTTGAAGAAACGTCTCGCCAGGGGAGAATCGAACTTCCCACCTCCACAACGTGGAGCCAGATTCTACCGGTCGTCTATCCCAACAGATGGCGTATTCGTGCAAAATAGACCGTTGCATTAAAAAGACACATAAAGAAACAGCAAAGCCTGTGATTCAAACTTTTATAGCTGGGGACAAGTTTTTAAATATCGTTTTTCATTGCGCATACAGGCAAAAGTATGTTGACGGGCTACTCTATGTCATGGTTGCCAGCATTATTTTTGGGAGGGACACATACAGCTCGTAGATCTAAAAATGTCGATTTAAAAAGTTCTAGGGCGTTATCAGCAAAACCGTTTCTCGTCAAGGTGCTTTAAGTTATGCCCTTTCATTCGGGATAGAGAACATATACTCGACAAAAATCGGTTGTCTGTCCCTTAAGGCGCGTGGCCAGGCGACATTGTTGGGGCGCGTGGCGAAGTGAGGGGGACGCGGCGTAGCTTGCGAGAAACGGCGCGCAGCTAGCGATGTGCCCTCGTTAGGGCTAGCGTGGTATTCGAAGAATGGGTTGTCGCTCTTAAAATTCTTGATTCCAGCTCACCTTGGGTGGTATGCGAAGAAAGCGGGTGACGAGCTGAATCGATAGGTGGTAATTCTGGGTGGCTGCAGCGTCGCAGAAAGTTCATCAGGCTGCAAAAAGCCGGAACGAAGCGGGGGCCGACTGATCTACTCGGCCACCTGGTGGCGAGTCCACGACCCATTGGCACATGCATCGGAGGCTGTGGGGGTGGTCGGCTGCCGATCAGCTGATCGGGCACTACCACTGCGGCGGCCGCCGCTGATACGTGCAGAAGTACTGAAAACGAGGCCTTTTGCACAGCGACGAAAGCGGGCCCGGCAAATCACGCGATGCGCTTCGAGGGGTGTATTGCCGGGGGTATTTCTCCGGTCAACTTGCGGATCCTCCCAAAACCCCTGGACCAAACTAGTAACGCTTTCCTCTAAAAAATCCCGCCATCTCCACGAAGTTAATGATGATGAGAGGGGCGAAACTAAAATGCTTATCAGTAAAACCGTGAAACATTCGCCCGCACATAATATAAAGACTCGACGCGTCAAGCTTACCACCGCTCCGTTGACAAACCCGTTGACGACGTCGAGGTTTGTGGTGGTTGAATCTCCATGGGTAAGTTGGCGAATTCGGTGTGTGACATTTTAGCCACCTTGGCCGTCGCCCTCTGCAGAGCGTCTTGGGTCGTGTACCCAGTACGTGTCTTGAGCTCGCAGGCGACGAACCACAACCTCTTTTTCTTCCTCTTCTCCTTGTTGGGTAGCAACGAACGCTTTGAACGTTTTGACCTCTTCGGCCAATCTTTGGTGAGCCAATCCCTAGGGGGATCCTGCCACAATCATCATTAATGTGCCGTGCCGTATACAGCAGCAACGAGGGACGGGACAGGGCCCGAGCAAGAGGAGCTTCGCCCCTGAAAAGTTTCAATTTTTACAACGACCCTTCACGACGTTGTTCCCAGAGCTTCTTCTCTGCACGGCATGCGCCTGCGTCCATGAAAGACGGACTATCAAGCGTATTCGCGATGCAACAATACCTTTCCTGGGAATGCTATCTCGTAGCATCAATACGGGAAAAAGGGATACTTTGCGCGTTGGCGGAAAAAGTACAACCTGGAGCTATCGGTGGTGCGCCCGTAGACGGGTAGGAGTAGTAAGAACATCAGACGGGCATTTAAAGCACCAGCGTATCTGAACCCCCCTAACGGATGCACATAAATCCGTTCAACTCGGTGACTTGGCCGCTGCTTTTTTAAGTGCGAATGCACTTCTTAAGCGAGCCTGAAGCGTCCGCCGCCGTCCGCATAGCAACAGCTGTGGGTGCGCGCGCTCCTCGTCTTCCTTGGCAACGGGGGGAGATGGGCGCGCGCTGCCTGGCCGCTGACATGGCACATACCCACGTGGGTGATTGGCCAGGAATCTACTCGTCTTCCTTGGCAACGGGGGGAGATGGGCGCGCGCTGCCTGGCCGCTGACATGGCACATACCCACGTGGGGGATTGGCCAGGAATCGGGCGTGAGAAGGGCTAATGCACCCGCTTAAAGGAGTACTGACACGAAATTTCAAAGCTGAGATCCGCTCTAGCAATCAAGTACAACGACAACAGAAATAGGTGTCTGTGAATAAATGCATCTTTCTTTCTTTGTAGTTGTGTGTGTGTGTGTGATCTCTCTTTCGCGAACATTACCGAACCGCGCAAATTCAACTCGTGCATTCGCACTTTCACATTCTTCCCCTCGGGGAAATGCGGGGAATTTTTTTGTGAGGTTTGGCATGCGTAAGAGACAGCACGCATAACATACTGTCATGCCTTAAATCTAAAGCCTTTGCCGAACTTCTACAACCGAATCCTAAGCCTTCTCGACCATGAAAAATGCAGATAATAAGCCTTATCTTTAAATGTAACAAAAATGTTTAAAGCTTAAGAAACGGAGGGACTTTCTGTAGCTTTCCGGCGTAAAACATTTTAGCCTCACTTGGGACGTCAGCTTGCAAACTGATTTATTTTTTTTTCTGCGGCACTCGCACTTCACGCTTGAGCTAGAAAATTTTGGCAAAGACTGCACGGCTGATGTCCAGGAAGCTGTCGAGTTACGCGCACTCGGAGAATGCGCACAACACTGCAAGCTCATCGTTGTACTTTTCCTATCAACACTCAAACTATCTCTTTTTACGGTATTTGCACTACGAAACACCATTGCAGAGAAAGTTATCCTTGCAACGTGAATCCGCTTGGTCGCGTGTCGTTTATATACGCCGGTGCATGCCGGGAAGAAAAGGCGCTCTGTGGAGCAAAGTGAAGTGTCGATGTACAAATTGAATTTTTTTTCTGTGCTAAAACAAAAGCGGGTCCGTATAATCTCTCCGAAATAAACGGGGATAATTTGTACAATTCAATGCCTTATATTTCGTACTGTTACATCGAGCACAACAGTGGCAACGTAGGGGTGGCTATCAGTCGGCAACGAGATTTATTCAAATTTCCTAATTGTTTTCTGATACATTTTGTTATCAGGGTCAAGATATTTTTACGAATTGTCCACAATGGAGCAATTTTGAAAAACAATGCTTTATAGGCTGAGAGTGTGTGCTAGTATTGTCTAAAAATGTTTGAAAATACCCTTCAAGGTGCAGTTTCTCAATGGCATAAGGAGAACAAAAGGGCAAAAATCTTTTCAAAATGCGGCGCCCAGGGCGTCAACACGGTATCCACAAAAAATGGTTGCGATTTAAAAAGAAGCGATGTGTTTATAAATCTCTTTCACAGACATAGCCTTGGGTAAAACCCTGGAGATAAAAGGGGAGCTACAAAAAAGCAGCAAACTCTTTCGACAAAATCTTTCAGGGAACATTGCGGGCCACGCAAGGCCGAGCCACACTCCGTGAGGGTCGACTTTACAGCTAAACGCTTGCAATGAAATTAGCCGCTGTACAACCATACCTAAATGTCTTTCCTTTTTGCTCATATAAGTTCCAGATGATTACCACGCTTGCAGAGCTTACCTATGGTGTTCGCATTTGTGATATTTTTTAGTTATGACCCATAAATCTGCTAGAGTAATGATGACACAAATGTAATGTATTCCATAGCTTACCGGCCTGAGTTTATTTGTCAGTGTAAAATGTAGGAAAACGTAGGGTATACTGGGGAAAACAAGGCCTTCAATAAAATATGTCCCAATGCAGCACACAGAGTGAGAAAAATACTTTTATAAATAAATTTCGTTTTGTTCACTAAGGCTGGTATTTTTTTCAGAAATAAGAGCACAATCCACCTTGGAACCACTTCAGATCAAATAAAGAACCGCATAGCTGTCTCCGGCGACTACAAGCTGACTTACTATTGGAATGGTAAGGCACAATATCGCAATACAGAGGAAAACCGTAAACTGATAAAAACCCCTAGTAAAGGTTTCCACGTAATACAGTTTAGGCATGAAAACTCGAGTATTGTCGTAAGTTTCTCGTATATGGTCTTTGTATAATTGTTAAACAAAACAAAAGAGTGGTCAAAGTGCTAAGAATACCGCGATCTTCTTCGTCTCGTCCGATTTAAAATGAAGGCGTTAAATACTTATCCACTGAAACCATGCGTTTGCTAAGTGAAGCACCTTAGGGCAAAATTGGCAACTGTGCAGCCGTGTGCGTTTTCAACGCGATGGTTTATGAAACTGCGTGACACTCTTCCTCCAATTAGTCTAAATATTTAAGGGAGCCAACCAAATATATTTGGTACCGTTCCCTCGGTAATACGTAGGGAAGCATGCATTTTGTATACCCAAGAGGAGGCATGACTTTTATAAATTGACCAGACAAAATAATTTTAACTCCTTGAAACGTTTGCAAATCTTAAAAATGGTAAGTGGGGCACGAAAACGCGTACAATGAATCGCAGCCGATTTACGCGGCATACCCATTTTATTGCCATCGAAAATCCTAGTAAAATCTCCTTGGTAAATTTTTTGTTATAGCTTTACGGCCGCCAAAGCACATTCATTACAGACCATCACATTCCGTGTTGGCCATCTTGGTTGACGAATCTGTCACGACGACTTGCTCACTGGATTCTGGACTGGCAAAAATAAGATTTTATGTTTATGCAAAAGTGTGCAATCAACCATCTGGACGCAGATTCCCTTGGCAGCATACACCAAAGTCATTTTCGAATGAAACTGCGTGTCATCACATGCGCCACCTACGCCCATTGGTTTCACTATCGTTCCCAATGACATCTTGCGCAGCTTGGTTGACTGTCAACGAGCGGTGAGTTATTGACGGTGAGTAAGCACTCCATATAACTCTTCGACGTTGCAGCGAAATTGCCACCTACTTGTTCATAGTGGAGTGTGAAGCTACAAATGGCAAATTCGTCCGCCTCCACTGCCAGACTCAGGGTTTTAAAAAGGTTCCGATTATTCTCCGTTCATTTTCGCCAGGCAATTTGCAAGGTAGTTATAATGACGCAAACGCAGGCCACCTTTTGATTGTGACTTTGAACAAGCCGACGCTACAGAAGCGGGTAGGCGTACCGTAGCATAGAGCGCCGGATTAATTTTTGACCACTCGGAGATCTTTACGTGTCCTGAAATCTTGTGGCATAAATAAAAAAGGCGCATCAACACGTTAAACGTTGATTATTTTGCTTGGCGTATTCTCGAAGCGCCTCGACATACATCACATGTTGTATGCTTCGCAAGCAGTGAAGGTGCTCTTTGCAACCTCCTTTTATTCTACTCCATCTTCTTTCCAGCAACGCTACGCTGCCCGAAGTGCCATTATTGACCTCCATGGTCACATGCCTACGACCACCGATGATCACAGCTAGACCGGAACGGCCGTTGGTCACTGAACTCAAAAAGCCAAAACCGCTCTCCGTCATTCCTGTGACCCTTCCTCCACAATATTCGGCTACTCCGCAGACAACATCACTTTATTTGAAGTAAACCTTTCCGTCACAGATCGTGAGCTACCTAATTTGTTCCTGCGGTTACCAGAATATTGTCAACCAGTACAGGACTATCGGCAGAAATTGGTTTGTTATGTTCGAAAAAATGGACGATGCACACACTAACCCGTAAGACTTGAAGGTAGCGAAGCTGAACGCAACATTCATGACCATGACGTCGATGTAAGTCCAAGATTCCTGCGGATTTGCATGTTCGTTGCTTCAGCAACCTTTGCTTTTTATTTGTTGGTATACTTGTTAGCTTCTTTAAATTATGTAAGTTATATTCATTGGTCATTCGATGTTGTGTGTGCATTAACACGCTTCATCACACTGACCCCATTGAGTTGCACGTGCGTTTATTATTCATCACTGAATGTAGCTTAGTACTGCTAATCTCCAGTAAACACTTCAACTACTTCTTCTCCCTCGGTGACCGCATCTATTGTCTGTGGTGGTGGTTCTGGAGCCGATGTTGGGTGTAGAGTGTCCCGTCGTATACTTTTACGCGTAAGCATTCTCTTTATCTTCAGTAGTAGTGCCTTCCACCTCGTAGAACCGCGGCAACAAGGCGGGCTTGAGTGGGTACACGAACCCATTAATAGCACTGAACGGGGGCACCTTCCTTTTATTAGCGAATCACGGTACGTCCGACACACTCACGCCTCCTGGTGGTCCTCCGGTGCGCCCCGGAAGATCTTACGTAGCACTCGAACACCATCCGTGTGTTTCTGGTGCTGGCGAATAAATTTGATCACCCGCAGGGTTGAGTCAAACCAGAACCCATCGCACACTTGACGCAAGTGTCCAAACTCGACTGAGAGAAACTCAAGGATGAACCCAGTGTCGGCTCCCATTACCGACGGACATTCAGGCTGCGTACAAGCGGTATTGGCTCGACGTCACTGGTACCGCTCAGGAACATTCGCCAGGTTGCGTTGAACGGATTCGTTCTTTTAGGACCACCGATGTCTCTTGGAAGCATTCTCTGCGGCCACGTGGACCGTGTCGGCTCTCTGGACTCGTTCTCATTTCAGCGCCCTTTTCATTGGGTGTGTGGATTCAATTCAATTCAATCCGAGTTTATTTTTCCAGAAACTGGTGTGGTTTCCCGGGTATAAGCTGCCTTAGCAGCTTGACAAAGCCCTGGAAACCATATACAAGGCAATAGCAGCAAGCACAGGAAAGTGTAATGAAATTCTGATTACTTAATCACGTAGAGTAACACAAGAAGCGTATCATACAAACTGTAGGAAAGTACTACGGACAATGAAGCATAAGGTATGTAAGTTAACAAGATGTGCAAAGATACCAGTGCATCTACATTCTTCTTACAGGTACAGTGTAAGAAGTAACAAATACAAGTAACGCTTTATACCAATCACACAGAACAAAATGAAATCTGAACCTAAACATTATGAGCAAACACACAAGACATACCTTAATTACGATGTAACAATTACAAGCACAGGATAGCGAAAACATCAATAGCACGAAAAAAAAACAATCTACTTAAAATATCAGTCCACCTGAGTGAAAAATCTCCGTAATTCTTTTTTGTTAGCTATCTTTGTATGTCCATATTTATTGAGTAATAATGGTAGATTATGAGATAACGACTGACACTTATAATCTGTTCGAAAATGAGGTATATGCCATAAAGCCGGATTACGTGTGTTTATTGTGGTGCTGTGATATGTCAGTCCTGCTAGTGATGTTAAGAAGGAAATCGAGAATGTTGATGAAAACAGCATTTTCTGTAGTAGACAGAAACCATAAAGACGGTCAATTCTGATAATATTGTATATTGCGAAAAGATGCTGTGTGCTCTGGGTACGTTCAATATTTTCGATATAACGCATCATCTTCTTTCGAAGAACGAGAAGCCTGTTTATGTTACTGTGCGTCGTGGTCAAATAAACTAAGCTGCAATAACTTATCTGTGAAAAGAAAAGGGCGTAATATTTTTGTAGCTTAGCCTTCAGCGGAAGAAGACCTCTACAGCGAGAGACCACGCCAGTAACCGCGGAACGTTTCTTAGATGGTCTATATGTGTATTCCAAGTCAAATGAGAGGACAAGTATACGCCCAGCACATTGTGGTCACTGACAATTTCTATTGGTTGATTATCATGGAAGAGATGTTGGGTTAGGTTATATGTTTCATTCCTTGCTGAAAATGTAATTGCTTTAGTTTTTGCAAGAATTATTTTAATTTTGTTATTATTTGACAAATCAGAGATATCATTCAGTACATTGTTTCATTCGTCGAACATGTCATTGATATCCCTGCCGGAGAAAAGAAGTGTGCTATCGTCAGCATATATAACGTAGCGAACATAGGATCCAACGGACACATTTTCATTGATGTAGGTGCTAAATAATAAAGGCCCCAGGATACTGCCTTGAGGAACACCGCAAGTTATTGGTAAAAGAGAGGAAATATGGTTGTTGTTAATGTACACACACTGGTATCTTTCGGTCAGGTAGGATTGAAGTAATGTTAATTGAAGACCTCAATTCCATAACATGAGAGCTTTTTGAAGAGAATACTGTGAGTTAAAGAATCAAAGGCTTTTGTAAAATCAATAAAAACACCAAGTGTAAACAGATTGTTTTGGATATTTTGTAAAATGGTTTCTTTTAAGGTCAATAATGCAGTTTCGGTAGAACGGTATTTCCTAAACCCAAATTGGCATTCCGTTGTAATGTTTTTCTTGTCAAAGTACCTTGATATTCCTTCAAAAATGATCTTTTCTACTCCCTTTGAAAATACTGGAAGCATTGAAATGGGCCTGTAATTTGATACACTATTCCGGTCACCCCCTTATGTATTACTGACACTCTGGCCCGTTTCATTGCTTTCGGAAAGATTCCTGCTTGCAGTGCCAAGGTAAATATGTGTGTGAGAGGGTGAACGATGAATTCTAAGGTGTGTTTAACTGGTTTAATTTGAAGACCGTCTATATCTATAGCTCTACTACTGCCGAGCCCCATAAAAGTTGTAAATACTTCTTGTTCATCCGTCGGCTGAATGACAATGCTCTCAAGAGAACTGTAATTCAATTTATTAATAGAAAATGAGTCTCCCGAGGAAGCTATGCTTACGAAGAATTTATTGAAATGGTCTGCGAGCGTTGTACCACTAAGCTGAAGGTTGTTAGTGTTTATTCTTACTGGTTGAGGTGCGACCTTTCTCAGGTGCAGCCCTTAACAGTGTTGATAACTTTCCACGCTTTGTCTGGCCGCCTTCTGTCAGTATCGGCGAACAATGACTCATAATATGTTACCGTTGCCTTTCTCAGCTCAGTGGTCAGTCGATTTCTTAAACTCTTGAACTGTTTGAACGTTTCTGCTGAACGCGTGCGCAAAAAAGAGTGGCAACACTTATTCTTCTTTTATATCATTCTGATAACCTGGGCCGACCCATCCCTGCACCTGAGTCGGCGCAGTTCTAAGACGGATGTGACTGCCGAACGCACAGCCCTGTGTCTGTGTCAAGAGCCGAGCCGTAAAGTCACGTGAGCAGTGTGATTGCGACAGCGAAAGTGTTGCCACGATTGCGCAGGAACATGTTTCGGCTAATACTGGCAAATTTCACAAAGTTGGTATGTTCGTGATGACAAAGTGCACCGGATCTGCAACTAGAAAGCGTCGTGAGCAGTGCGATTGCTGTAGTGAAAGTGGGGCCACAATTACGCTGGAATGTATTTTGGGAGGGGAAATCTTGGTCAATCTCTCTAAATGGGTTTGTCTGGCGTGGAAAACGTGCTCCGGGGTTTTAACTACTAGGTGGTCGCCGCGAGGCATGAGCTCATGTGCGCGCGCTCACGGACCCGCGCTCAACTGCATGCGCTCAACAATTTCTCGGTATTTTGACGGCGGACACGAAAAGTTAAAATTTTTTTAAGAGCCTCGTTTTTATAATTCTCCAGTTCCATGAACGTTCGGATATCCTTGCGTCAATGGAGGTTCTTGAGCGCTCTTTGCAGCAGCCTCACCCCCAGAGGTCACTAGTTTCAGTTTCCCCATCGTGGGCTCGGGGAGCGATTCCCGGCAGGTCGGTGAGACGCAGAATGGTTCGGCGACAGGTAGGCGCTGGGGGAAGGCGAACTCGTCTTACGCGTTGCGTGCGAATTGGGCGATACCGTGTGCGTAGACAAATATTCGATTTCTTGCGGCCATTCCTGGTAGCGCGGTCGAGGTGCGTAGCGAAAAGCCGTGGAGGCCTATTCGATGGTAGAGGCATTGACAAAGCACATGGCTGGCTTCCCAGCAATGGTAGCAGGAAGGCCGATTGTCAGACGTGCACAAAACTGCCCCTTTTCGTTCGGGTATTCTCGGTTCGTACCCCGAGGCCGGGCTGAACATGTACCTAACCCTCTGTGTCACGGCAGGTGTTAGCTGAGGCACTGCTGAAGCCGGCGTGAGCAAAACATCGAAAAGTTCTAACAGGACAATCCACTAAAAAAGCCAACGTGGCATGCCCATTCCCGTAGGTTCTGACCCCACGCTGAATTTCGGGGGGCACAACGGGAGCAATAGCTTGCCGAACTTGGTCACAAATTGCATTTCAAACAGCAGCGAACGTTGGCTGGCAGTCACTCTGCTGACGTATCTGCAGTTTATCGCGCACAACGCTTTGCACCAGCTCCCGCAGGTCCTACTCATCGAACGGCGAAGCGCTAGCAGCTAGATTGGCTGGGCGCACATACTGCATAGTACCTTGCTGAAGTGACTGCTCCATTGTTGTATCTTCTCGAACGAAGTCAGCAACAGTGGCAGGGAGGTTGCGTAAGAGACCAAACGAGAGCTGCTTCTTGAAACCCGGCATCCCACGGTGCAGTTTTATCACTTCAGGGGCGGTATTCTCGTAAATCTCCCTTGTTAAAACCTTCATGTTTGAGTCCATTTTATCGTGACCTACCTCCGGTTAAGCAGTGGGCGTTGGCAGTAGACTTGCCGCGCCTGCGTTACGTCACTTCTGGTTGTTTGCTTTCAGCCAATCAGGGCTCGCCAAACGGGACACTTTTGAAAGGGACGCAAAAGTGACAAAACTCGAGAATACTGCCCCAGTACTACTAATGGCAGGATCCGCTCTTCTAAACAAGCGTGACATTTCCTCGACGAACATATCAATGCTCTCATTCGGCTTTTGCGCCCCGAACTGCAGTTTTACTTCGGCCATTTTTTTCTACCGCTACTGCAGTAGGAGTCAAACAGTTGCTTCCGAAACTTTCTCTAGTTGGTAAATGACATTTCCTACTTTTCCAACCACGTGTGCACGACATCTTCGATAGAAAAGTGTACATTTCGTAGCTTACGCTCATCATTCACTCGTTGAACGTGGCCACACGGTTGAAATGATCCAGCCAGTCATCAACGTCATCGAAGGTATCGGCGTGGAATGACCGTGGTGTACGCAAAGAGTGGAGCACCGGCAGTGAGGAGTCTCCGCTGTACTGGCTCGTTTGACTAGGCGTGGCGGTTGTCATGATACGGGGTGGAGGTAACAGAGGACCAAATTCTTGATCCCGTGTTCACACGCGGCGACTTGACCAGTGCATCGCACGTGTGTAGGCGTGTCGTCGACGGTCATCGGCAATAAACGGCCGCTTGTCGGTCCAGTCGACTATTCGGCTCAAGCGGCACGATCTTGCACTCCTTGTTAGTGCCGTTGTCTGGTGTGCCGGCGTACGCCGCGCCCGCTCCAGCGCCAGGCCCTCGTCGTCGGTCACCGCGCGCGACATAACCTCAGACGACAGGGATGATCTTCGCCTCGGTTCCGGCCGTTGCAGAAAGAACCCCTTAGTGCGGTCCCGTTAACCCCGCTCTTTCGTGTCTTGTCTGACGAGTCCGGAAGCGAGAGGCATAGTGTCTTTTGTGTGCTGACCACCTAGTTCCTCGCCTCTGTGGGACTCTTTGGCTTCTGCTTCTGCTACTGGTCTGCCTGCACCTGCCTGTCAGCGTGGCCCTGTTCGACCGCCTTCCCGCGTTCATCGAACTACCGGTGCCGCCCCCAATTCTGTGGCCTAATTGGAAACGAATGTTTTAGGCCCACCTCAACGCGGCCGGCGGCAGCGATTGGAGGGACCCTAGGCGTGCGTCCGCGCTGGTTATAGTCTTGGGAAGGGACGTACAGCGGAAAAACTTCGCCGACACAGACCAAGAAGCACGATTCGATTCAAGCAACGCGGCGTCCACGCATGTGGCTAAGCCCGTTTCTTCGTCCCCAGCAATTTCGAAGTACGCCGAACTCGTCGAGCTGCTTTCCCAGCTTTTTGCCACGTCCACAAACACGCTGGTAGAATGTCACGAGTTCACAAGTCGTCTACAGCTGCTGGCTGACCGTTCTCCAGGAGAAAGTTGTATAGTGCAAGTTTGGCCTAACGTACGCGGAACGCGTGCGTGATCAGATCAATCCTGGGACGTCCAACCCTCATTTACGTGTGAAGCTCCTCGCATATGGCGAAGCATTAATATTGAAAAATGAGAAAGAAATTTGCAGAAACTTCGAGGCGTTGTCCCTTCCAAACCAAGCGTTCGCTCCGGGGGCAATCTCACGAAGTTGAGACTGTAGGTAAGGACGCGCAACATGGCGGCGCGAAGAAAAAATGGCCTGGGCAGTCGGGGAGGCCGTGACGTCACATCGCTTCAGGCAAGCCAAGACGTTACTCGATTTCCTGGAAGGCAAATGGCCGCCGCCAACTGCAACCGGTTCTGCTGGAGAAGTCTCCAAGATTCAATTGTGCAACCGCACCGGTAGCAGGCAGAACAATTCGACTTTCCGGATCATCCACCCTGAAATCGGCATTGCAACGCACTCAACACAAAGGATATGTCGCGTTGGTGTGCTGCAAGTCTGCGCCTTTGCGGAAAGTTTCTTTGATGAAAATTATTCGCTGTGCCCCTGCACACGATCCCATCCAGCATCATTCCTCTGCGGTTGTTAACTCAGCTCCGAGAGCTTCAGAGTCATCATCGACGGATGACCATTCTTCAACGTCCGTGCTAACAGACGGCACTTCTTCAAGAAAGGACTCAGTCGTCCAAGCTGATGTCAGTGGTCTTACCATTCACCTCTTGGTTGATACCGGAGCATCAGTGTCTGTGATGACTGCCGAAGATTTCAAGCGGCACTTCCGTAAGCAGCACGTTTTCTCAGACGCTTTTGTCGACTTGCGGAATTTTTCCTAGCAACGGATCGGCGTCATCGTCTCTTTCCAAGCTCCTGTCCAAGTCTTACAACGGTCTTGCTCTATCATATTGCCGCGAACCATACATTGGGATGTTTATTTGTGTTTTGCTTTTACCGCCCGGCTGCGCCGGTCTGTGTTATCTCTGCGCCAAGGGAAGCGCGTGTTCCATTCTTTCTTTCTGTGCCCCATGTGTTATCTGTTGTGATAGGGAGAGCATTCCGATCTAACGTGAACAGCCCAGAATAATCTTCTTGGATCTACTATGTTCTCGATGCGAATCGACGTTTCGAGAACCACGCGCGCCAAAAGATAAAAAGCCTGCAGTGCGGACGCCGGGGCAACCGATTCGACGACACTCGCCTGTGCAAGTCACTTTGTTGACCGCTGCTTCGCCGCCTCTGTATTCTTTTGAGTTGTTAGGGGAGCACAAGTTCGCTCCAATAAACGTGTTTCTCATTCAACACAACTGCATCGTCCTTGTCTTCGTGACATCTGGTGGAGGTGCGGGGTACGCACCCTTCCTGCCCACTACAACCTCGAAAAGCCGCCAAGCCAGTCCAACAAGAGCCAGCCCCCGCCTGCAAGATTTACCGCCCGAGTTCGGTTTGATGCCAGAAGGGCCCAAGAAAAGGAACGCTGCAACCAACACCATGGTGAAAGAAACAACGTCGCCAATCGTCTGCAGCAGCCCCGGGAACCGCCATCGTTCCGAGGAGCCCCCGCAGAAGACCCAGAAGAATGGTTGGAGAAACTGGAGCGCGTCCGGAAATTCAACAGGTGGGACGACGCAGAAACGTTCCGGCACGTTTTCTTTTACTTGGAAGATTCGGCTCGCACTTGGTTCGAGAACCACGAGAGCTCCTTGACAAACTGGGCTCAGTTCAAAAGCGAGTTTACTAAGACCTTCACTACCGTCGTGCGGAAAGAAAGAGCCGCCCTTTTGTTGGAAACGCGCACGCAACACCCCAACGAAGGTGTCGTGATCTTCGTTGAGGAGATGAAGCAGCTATTTCGCCGAGCGGACCCCGAAATGACGGAAGAAAAGAAGTTGCGCTTCTTAATGCGCGGAGTGAAGGAGGAACTGTTTGCTGGACTTGTCCGAAATCCGCCCAAAACCGTCGCCGAATTCGTGACCGAAGCCAGCACCATTGAGAAAGCCCTCGAAATGCGTGCTAAGCAGTATGACCGCAACTTTGTTGGCGCGGCCAATGCGAACGACTTTGGCAGCACGCGGATCCCGGCCGACAGCCTACGCGAGACTATCCGCGCAATAGTGAGAGAGGAGCTGCGGAAACTTCTCCCAACGCCGCCGCAGCCCCAAGTCGCTTCCCTCACCGACGTGATTAGAGAAGAAGTGCAACAAGCGTTGGGAACTTCTACACACTCCGAGGTACCCCGAGAGCCACAAGCTATGACATACTCCGCGGCTGTTCGTCGACCCCGCCCTGCTCCAACACGCCGTCAAGAGGCCCCGCCGTACCGCCGCCCACTGTCACCCGCCCGATCCCCGGTAGCCCGAAACCAGACGCCGAGGAAGACGGACGTATGGCGAACTCCCGATAACCGTCCTCTGTGCTACCACTGCGGAGAGGCCGACCACATTTACCGTCGCTGCCCATACAAGAGACTCGGACTGCGTGGTTTCTCTGTCGACGCACCTCGCCCTCTCCCTGGCCAACGACCACGTGAGATCGACGAGTATCTATCTGAAACCAGCCGTGGCCCAGCGCGTTTCAACCGTTCGCCGTCGCCCTACCCCTACCAATCGCCGAACCGCCGTAGCAACGCTGACTTCGCCCGTGGAAGGTCCCCCAGCCCACGCGGGGGAAACTAAAGGCGGCAACTTCTGGAGGTGAAGTTGCTCTATGGCGAAAAACTAGAAACCCTCCAACGACGCAAGGACGCGCTGAAGACAGTGATTCACGACATGCCCTCATCCCGACGACCCGACCTAACCCTGACGAGACTCCCGAACACGACGACAGCCACACGGCGCGACTCGTACCCGACCTGACCGAGACGTCCGTTGAGAAGACGACGACAACGACGATGCACAGTGCCCGACCATCAACACGTACAAGCAGAGATACGACGCCCCGACGAACCCGGAACTCGAGGACGACTGCATCTGACGTCAAGGTGTCCATCGACGGCTTTGACGTAGTCGCCCTCGTAGACACGGGAGCTGACAATTCGGTAATGAGCGGACCATTTGCGTCTAAACGGAAGAAAGTTATGACCAGATGGGACGGTGCGCACATACGCACAGCAGGAGGCCACCTCGTGACGCCAAGTGGAACGTGCACATCGCGCGTCACCATAGACCGCACAACGTACCCTGCGGCGTTCGTCGTTCTGCCTAACTGCTCCCGCGACGTGATTCTCGGAATCGACTTTTTGACGGCCAACGGCGCAATAATTGATCTGCAGACCAAGTCGATAACATTTTCCTCCAATCACTCCACGACGCCGCAGCCGAACCCCGATCACCGTGCTGCTGTCAGGATCGCCGACGATCACATCACCCTGCCACCCCGCGCAAGCTTGATGATCGCCGTCTACTCTGATAATGCTGCTTCTGACATCGACGCTATCGTAGAGAGTGATCGAAGGTTGCTTCTCGACCGCGGTGTCTCCGTCGCAAGAGGCATTGCGCACTTTAAGCAACGCCAATCTCACGTTTTGGTCACTAATTTCACCGAAGAGTACCAGCATTTAAACAATGGAGCTGCAATCGCGTTCCTCGAAGAAACGCAAAAAGCAAGTGATGTGATCGCAGTCGCCGACTTTGAACGCACACCCGTAGAAACATTCAAGCTCCTGCAGCCATTCGACGTGAATCCGGCGCTACCGCAAGAACAACGGAAAAAATTATTGGCTTTGCTGCGTCGCTATAGCAAATGTTTTTCGTCGAGCGCAAAACTACGTCAGACCCCTCTAGCGAAGCACCGAATAATAACCGAAGATGGAGCCCGACCTACCCGACAGTCACCGTACCGCGTCTCTTCACACGAACGGGAAGTCATCCGGACTCAAGTCGACGACATGCTGAGCGATGACATTATACAGCCATCGAAAAGCCCCTGGGCTGCGCCCGTCGTACTCGTAAAGAAATAAGACGGCACATTAAGGTTTTGCGTTGACTACCGGCGACTGAACAAAATCACGAAAAAGGACGTGTACCCCCTCCCCCGAATCGACGACGCCCTCGACCACCTCTGCCACGCGAAGTACTTCTCATCGATGGACCTGAAGACCGGCTACTGGCAAATTGAAGTGGACGAGAGAGACCGAGAGAAGACTGCTTTTATAACCCCAGACGGCCTATACGAGTTCAAGGTGATGCCGTTTGGGCTGTGCACAGCACCAGCGACGTTTCAAAGAGTCATGGACACTGTGCTAGCTGGCCTTAAGTGGCACACCTGCCTCGTATACCTCGACGACGTAGTGGTATTCGCCCGTACTTTCGACGAACACCTTGCAAGGTTGGAGTCTGTACTCGAGGCCATTCGTACGTCGGGGTTGACGCTGAAGCCTGAAAAGTGCCGTTTCGCATACGGGGAACTCAAGTTCTTGGGCCACGTCGTCAACGCCGCGGGAGTCCTACCTGACCCGGCAAAAACTTCAGCCATTGCGAACTTCCCAAGGCCGAAAGACAAGAAGGGCGTGCGGAGATTTCTCGGGCTGTGCGCATACTACGGCGCTTCGTCGCAAACTTCGCACGCATTGCAGAGCCACTCACGCGCTTGACGAAAGATAGCACCCCTTTCAGCTGGGAAAACGACCAAGAAAAAGCATTCGGCGAGCTGCAAAAACGCCTGCAAAGCCCGCCCGTGCTCGCTCATTTCGACGGAAATGCCGAAACGGAAATGCATACGGACGCCAGTGATATAGGCTTGGGTGCCGTCCTTGTCCAAAAGCAAAGCGGCTGCGAAAGGGTAATCGCCTATGCTAGCCGTGGTCTGTCGAAGGAAGAGAAAAACTATTCTGCCTCTGAGAAAGAGTGCCTGGCTATTATATGGGCGATTTCAAAATTTCGCCCATACGTGTATGGAAGGCCATTCAAGGTTGTAACAGACCACCATGCGCTGTATTGGCTCGCCAATTTGAAGGACCCCTCTGGCCGTCTTGGGCGGTGGAGCTTGCGCCTGCAGGAGTTCGACGTTACAGTCGTTTATAAATCCGGCAGGAAACACTCCGACGCCGACTGCCTGTCCCGCGCCCCCGTCGACCCACCACCACAAGACTCTGATGAAGACAGCGCGTTCTTCGGGATCGTGACGGAGAGCGACCTAGCCGCCCAGCAGCCTGCCGACCCCGACTTACGCGTCATAATCGAGTACCTCGAGGGATGCAACGTTGCCGTTCCTAGGACCTTCAAACGCAGCTTACCAGCATTCAGCCTGAGAAACTCCGTCCTTGTGAAGAAGAATTTCAGCCCCGGAACAAAAGCGAATTACCTTCTCGTCATCCCCGCGGACCTTCGTGACGAAATTTTGGAAGCGTGCCACGACGACCCGTCTTCCGGACATCTGGGCAGAGCCCGCACTATTGGAAAAATCAAGGCGAGGTACTACTGGCCCGGCCTTACCTCTGACGTCACCCACTACGTCCGGAGCTGCCGTGACTGCCAGCGACGAAAAACGCCGCCGACAAGACCCGCCGGACTTCTGCAACCGATCGCCGTCCCATCGAGACCATTTCAACAGATTGGAATGGATCTTTTAGGCCCGTTCCCTACGTCACGATCACAGAACAAGTGGATTGTCGTAGCGACAGACTACATGACGCGCTACGCAGAGACCGCCGCTCTTCCGAGGGGGACTGCACAAGAAGTGACGAAGTTCTTTATAAGCCAAGTTGTGCTGCGACATGGAGCCCCGGAAGTCCTAATCACAGATCGCGGAACGGCATTTACTGCGGAGCTGATGCAAGGAGTATTACGCTACAGCAACACGGATCACCGAAGAACGACGGCGTACCACCCCCAAACGAACGGACTAACAGAACGTCTGAACAAGACAATCGCAGATATGCTGTCAATGTACGTTGACGTTGAACATAAGACTTGGGACGAAGTGCTCCCGTATGTCACGTTTGCGTACAACACGGCTATCCAGGAGACGACACAGCTGACGCCGTTCGAGCTTGTCTACGGTAGAAGGCCGACTACGATGCTCGACGCCATGCTTCCGCACGTAGAAGACGACGACCTCAACGCCGACGTCCACGGATATCTTCAACGTGCGGAGGAGGCCCGCCATCTCGCTCGAGTTCGTATAACGGACCAGCAGCTGGTGGATGCGGGCCGCTACAACCTCCGACGCCGAGACGCCGAGTACCAACCAGGGGATCGTGTGTGGGTTTGGACTCCCATCCGACGACGCGGACTCCGTGAGAAGCTCCTGCAACGGTATTTCGGACCCTACAAGATTCTACGACGTGTTGGCCAACTTACCTACGAAGTGATCCCCGATGGTGACTCCGGCACATCACGACGACGCACGCGGCCTGAAGTCGTCCACGTGGTTCGCTTAAAACCTTTCTACGGACGATGACGAACTTTTATTTTCATTTGTTCGGACTGTCGCTTATGTTAGCATCGGGTCGATGCACTCTTAGAGGTGGGGGGGTAATGCCGCGAACCATACATTGGGTTTGTTTATTTGTGTTTTGCTTTTACCGCCCGGCTGTGCCGGTCTGTGTTATCTCTGCGCCAAGGGAAGCGCGTGTTCCATTCTTTCTTTCTGTGCCGCATGTGTTATCTGTTGTGATAGGGAGAGCATTCCGATCTAACGTGAACAGCCCAGAATAATCTTCTTGGATCTACTATGTTCTCGACGCGAATCGACGTTTCGAGAACCACGCGCGCCAAAAGATAAAACGCCTGCAGTGCGGACGCCGGGGCATTCGATTCGACGACACTCGCCTGTGCAAGTCACTTTGTTGACCGCTGCTTCGCCGCCTCTGTATTCTTTTGAGTTGTTAGGGGAGCACAAGTTCGCTCCAATAAACGTGTTTCTCATTCAACACAACTGCATCGTTCTTGTCTTCGTGACAATATTCTACGTCACCGAGAAGGGCACATGGCTGCTGGGACTCGACGCAATCCAGCAGTTAGGCCTCCACATCGACGGTCCGTCTCTCACTTGTCGTCGACTGGCATCAGTTTGTTCAGTGCAGTGTCTCGTGAACGTGACTCCGGGCTTCGAGCATCTCAGCACCTCCTCAACGACGAGTTGGTTCTCGTCAGAGGCTTCGTAGATCGTTCCCAACGGCGTCTAGGTGCGACTCCGGTTGCATCCAGGTTGCGACGACTGCCTCTAGCTCTTCGTGATCAGGTGTCCAACTGGCTACGACGCCTTGAGGACTGTGATGTCACCGAACATGTCGACTCTTCGGAGTAGACCTCGCCGCTAGTCGTCGTCCAAAAGAAGACTGGTGACATCCGGCTGTGTGTGGACCTCCGTTAGCCGGATGAGGCTATCGTCATTGGTGGATATCCTTTGTGGAAAACGTCCAGGGAGGTAAGGCAGGAAGCCGTCATCTGGGAAACGGCAATATATTCACACTATTAACAGAAAACCGTGTTGAAAGGGGCCATCTCGTCGCCTCGCCTAATCGTCTTCGTCTTCATGTCTCGGTCTGTTGCGCGCGCTGCTTGTGTCGTCCTCATCGTCGTCGAAAGTTCCAACATCCTGTGCCCCATGTTGAAGAGTTATTGCAAATGTTTCATGAAGCTGCTTGCTTTTCTAATCTAGGCTTAGCATCTGCTTATCACCAGCTGTTGTTGGAAGGGTGCAGTTGAGCCCTTACTACATTCATAACACATGAAGTCTTGCTCAGGTTCAAGCGTGTGTGTTTTGGTCTGGCGTCCACGCCTGCAGTTTTTCAAAAAATGAAGTCTCTAACCTTGAAGAATTGCAGAAATGTCGATTGCTATATTGACGATATTCTTGTCTCGGGGAAGACTCAGTCCGAGCATAATGGTTGCCTGGTTGAAATCTTACCTCGCATAGCCAAGTGGGACATCACGTTAAATGACAAATGTCTTTTTTGTGTGAAAGAATTAAGTTTTTTGGGGCACAAGATTTCAGCGGAGTGCATTTAACCTTTTCAAAGTAGGGTAATGGCTGTAGTCAATGCTGAGGTTTTTACGGATAACAAGTCTTTGCAATCCTCTTTACGTTTTGCAGGATACTATGGCAAGTTCATAGATCACTATGCTGATATAGTGGAACCACTTCGCCTCATGCTCAGGCAAGGTCACGAGTTTTGTTGGTCTGATAATGCTGAGCGCAGCTTCAACCAGTTGAAAGCTCGCCTCACTTGTTGTCCTGTCATTAAGGCCTTGAATCCTGAACTGCCTGGGGTAGTTACAACCGACGTGTCTGCCAGTAGCATTGGCGCGGTATTACAGCAGCGGTATGGTTCTATGCTTGAAGCCGTAGCCTTCGCGTCTACAAATTTGTCAGAAACTGAGATAAAATACTATGTGGGAGAACGCTAAGCGCTTGCGTGTTTGTTGGCGGTTGAAAAACGGCACATTTTTCTCTGGGGTAGGCGCTTCACCCTCAGAACTGACCATCATGCGCTGTAGTTGCTTTGTTGACCGCAGGAAACTATGGTCGGGGGCCTTTGAGAATTTCCCGCTGGTCAGCTCGACTTGTGTATTACAACTTTGACATTGCATATTGCAAGGGGTCAGAAAATCTAGTCGCTGATGCTTTGTCCAGATTACCAATTCAGAACTCAATAAGGATGAAGAAATAGTCTCTCTAGTCACTTCAGTGGTCGATAAAAAGACCGTTCAGCCTGTAACAAATGCAGATGTGGCACTTAAGAAAGTTGTTGAGTATGTTTTCAAGGGTTGGTCACATAACAAAAGCGTAAACACTGACCGGAAAGCTGATTTTTATTTGAGGAATGAACTGCCTCTTCTTAACGGCTTACTTATGCGTCGCGACTGTGCAGTCATTCCTAGCGTTCTTGTACCTACATTCCTCTAATTAGCGCATGAAATCCACCAGAGCATAGTAGGTACAAAGGAACTTCTCTATGAACGGTATTGGTGGCCCCAAATGGATCGTCCTGTTGAAGAGCATGTAAAGGATTGTCACATGTGTCAACTGGCAGACAAGTCTGCTAAGCCTTATGTAGCTCTGTTGAAGCCAGTGGAGGGGCCTGAAGGGCCTTGGCAAAAGTTTGGAATGGGCATTGTCGGTACATAAATGTTTCGTACCCTAAGTATCTCGTAACATTCATCATCAGCAGCAGCCTACCTACGCCCACTGCTGGGCAAAGGCCTCTCCTATTTTTGTCTATTTATACAGTTCCTGTGCTAACTGCGACCAATTAATCCCTGCAAACTTCTTGATCTCATCTGCCAATTTAACTTTCTGCCGCCCCCTGCACCACTTGCCTCCTATAGGGATCCACTCTGTTACTCTTAATGACAAACGGTTATCTTGCCTTCTCATTACATACCCTGCCCACGTCCATTCCTTCGTCTTAATTTCTACTAATATGTCCTTAACACGCGTTTGTTCCGTGACCCACTCAGCTCTCTTCTGGTCCCCCAATGTTACACCTATCATCTTCCACTACATTACTACTGCCCTACTCGTTACTTTAGTCGAGTACTACTTAAAGTGGCCTGAGGTTCCTGGCACGAATTCCATTCGTTCAGAGGATGCCATGAAATTGTTGAACTGATATTTCAGCCGAGAAGAGATTCCAGGGGTTTTGGTTACAGACAATGGTCCGCAGTTTGTCTGCAAACAATTCCAGGACTAGCTCAAGGAAAAAGGCATCCGCTACGTGTTCTCCTCTACCTATTATCCCCAGGCTAACTGCCAGGTCGAATGCTTGAACACGGTTCTTAAAGAACATATACAGGTAGCCCGACTGGAAGGCAAGGATGCTTCGAAGAGCATTACACAATTCCTTGGTTCATATAGGGTCACCTCACATTCTGTGACAGGCCTTTCGCCAGCTTTCTTGCAGTATGGGCGTCATTCTCGTTGCAAAGTGGTTATAACAACTTTAGGGTACGTCAATAGGCATCAGAGTCACACAGCTCACTGCCTCATGCTTGCGATCAGGTCACGATGCAGCAGAAAAACGGAAAACAGCATTTTGACAAAAAATTGCAGGTGTGCCACTCAATGTGAAAACTGCGGAAGTTCAGAGCAGTGATTCCCCAAAATGGGCTATGCCGCCGCTATCTGCTTACTGCTACCACCCCATGCAATTCAAAGCTCCCGCCGTCGCAGTGCTCGCGCGCCCCCTTGCCTGAAACTGCGCCAGCGGGTGTTCTGTTCTCTTGGCGCTTTTTTGTCGCACGGGCAGGCGTTCCACTGCCACATTTTGCGTTTACTATCGTAAAAATCAACCCAAACGGCGTCCTTATCTAAAGGAACGTGGGCGCTGCCGGCAAATTACGTATATTTTTCTTCAAATGTACCTATAGTTTTCTTTGCGTTAAAAACGGTAAGATATAAGATAAGCGCTAGCATTTCACGAGTTTCGAACACTTATGACTATATAAACCGCTTGACTTTAGAAGCTTCTGGGGTACGCCGCGAACAACAGCGTTACCCTGGGACGCTGCCTTGGGGCTCTATATACTTGGTTCGAGCGAGCGAGCTAGGACTACAAGGCGAGCGCCTAAAGTGCTCTGCACTAAAAGGAAAACCACACAGAAGACTTGCATAATGCTGGGAGATGTAGTCAAATTAAAGTTTCATGAAGTATAGTAAACCTCTTACAGTGCAGCCTCAGGTTCCACCTTCCACTTTTCTGCTCAGTGATGGAAAGACATCGAACGCATTCAAGCTAACAGTCATTCTTAGTGAATTTGGCTCGGCACCACATACTTCGGGGAACGATAGACTCTCCCCTAGGCATAAAGAATTTTTGTACTCTTCCTCCACTTAGACGTTTGTGCGCGTCAGTCCACTAGTTCACCTGTTCTGGATGGGACCGCCCCAAGTTTTCAGACAGACTCTGATCCGTCAGAGGTCTCTTTCGTTGCAACGTCTTAATCGGTTGTTCCAAAGGGAACGTCGGGTTGTCAGGGGGGCTCTCTTGAGCAAACATCTTCTAGGAATGAACTAACCAATACATCAAAAGAAAATGAGAGGGTGCCTGAGACTTCAAAGATGACCGACAGGGGTCACACTATATGAAGTTGCTCCTCCACATCAACGCGTCCACGCCGTAATCAGAAGCGGCCTCAGTGGCTCAGTGACTTTGTGCCCTATGTTGCGGACGTAAAATTTCTTCTGGCGCCATGGCTCTATGTAGATCGCGCCGTGACATCGCGTAAAGGTTTTGTGTGTGTGTTCTTACCCGGTTTTTGATAAGGATGTATTATGCTGTTCCGTGTACTGGTAAGTTTCAACATATAGTCTTGCCGACATGTTGTAGTGTCAACATGTACAAGATGTAGACTTACTTCCACTCCTCCTTCCACTGCTCATGCGCGAATGAGTGCTCTTTTGTGTGGACCATGAGACTATGCGCGAGTGCGCCAGTGCTTGTCTGTGGACTATGAGACTGTGGTTGTGCTGACTTTTGTGGTGACGCTGGGAGAATGTAGTGTAGGGCTGTGGCGACCTCCTTCTAAGTGTGGGTGCATTAGCAAAGGGCAAAGACCTGCTGCAAGATGCCAGGAACCTGAGGACTAAATCTTATCACGGATGCAACCCAACCCACAAGAAGCGGCAACTCGGTCACCAGAGAGACAAGGCCGGACCTCACTTTCGTCAGAAAGGCGAAAACGACGGGGAAGACTTCAAGTGGCGCAACACGGACAAAGACCTCGGCAGCGCCCACTACATCGTAGAGGTCACGACCAAGATCGGGTGCAACGGAGGGACGTACAGAGACCACCGAAAGCACCGACACACGGATTTAGAGGACTTGCAAAAGCTGCTACCCACCGAGCAGACGGACATCACGGACATAGAGGAGTGGACAACCGAAATCGTGGAGGAGGTGGAGGGATCCACCAGACCCCAACCAGCGCCACCGGAAGACAACGTCGGTTGAATTGCGCCCGAACTACCCACCTCATGGAGGCTAAACAATTGATACAGACAAGGTGGAAGACGCAGCGACCCAACAGGAAACTGCGCAAAAGGTGACCGAACTCAACACGGAGATAGAAGCCCACAACCGGGGGCTGCGCACCCAACAATGCAACGAAGCGTGCAATGCGGTTGACAGCCAGAAATACTGAGGCAAGACGTGGAACATGCTGAGAAGCCTCCTATATGAGAGCGAAACCAAATCCTACCAATACGACAAACTGGCCCCAAATCATCTAAAAAGTCAGAAAAGAGCGCGGGCAGGAGGAGACGAAGAGGAGAATCAACAAGTACCTACCGACCGCACCCACTGAGGTGCACCCAGAATACGCGGGGGAACGGTACGAGTAGCTGGACTTGGACATTGAGGTGGGGAGGTCACGGCAGCCCTACAAAACTAGAAGAACAAGTCGGTGGCCCGGCTCGGCCGCGTCAGAAACAGAGCATTCAAAACTCTAAACAAAACGGCCATAGAGAACCTCATGGCCTACTTCAAGAAGTGCTGGCGTGCATGGTCACTCCCCTACAATGGAAGGTGGCCAAGACCATCTTAATCCCCAACCCCATAGTATCAAGAACCTCACATTGATCTCGCTGACGCCTTGCGTCGGCAAGGCGCTAGAACACGTCCGCATGAACAGGGGACAGAGGTACCTAGAGGACGGAGGGATATACCCCATCCGCGATTATCGGGTTCACGAATAATCGCGGCACTTAATCGCGGCACTTAAGACGCCATGATGCAACTAAAGCACGAGGTATTCGAAAAACAGAAAAGATGGCTGCGGCTTACCTCAGCTAACCTTGGGTATGCAAAGTAAAAGCTTGGCTTTGTCTGGTTCAGTCTTGGTTTCGCTTGGTTAACCTTTCAAGTAGCTGTATTGCCGACCACGGCTCAAAGCCGTTCGATCCGCTGCAACGCTCACAGGAGGAGGCCCGGCGAACGCGGCGTTCCTTTCGTGAGGCGAGTCACGTAGCCCGAGACGACCCTTCGGCGCATGCGTCGGAGGCTGCGGGGGTGCTCGGGTGCCGATCAGCTCATCCGGCGCTACCGCTGATGCGGCCGCCACTCACATGTGCAGAACGACTGAAAACGAGGCCTCCTGCACAGCGCCGAAAGCGAGACGAAGCTAGGCACCCAAGACGCAATGAGTCAAAGTAAGCGCCAGATCCTCGACAAATACGGGAATGATAGACAACAATCCCATACTGGGCCTGGACCTCCAGAGCGCCTTCGATAAAGTGAGGCACTCGGCGATCCTGGCGCAAGTGGCGAAGCTAAACATGGGCCGCCGGACGTACGTGTACATCAAAGGCTTCCTGAGAAACAGAACCACCGATATCAAAACCGGCGACGTGCGACTTCCATAGAAGATGCTGGGCAGCGTCAGAACCCCGCAAGGCTCAGTCGCCTCGCCGTTACTCTTCAATCTGGCAATGATTGGGGTGGCCGAGAGACTCTCACGAGCCGTGGTGGTTGGACACACGCGGTGGTTATCGGGCGGAAGCGACGGGTACACCGAGAGCACGCTGCAAGAGGCTATTGAGGCTATCGAATAGCAACTAGACGTGTCCGGGCTCATCTGCTACACAAGCAAGTCCGAACTACTGGTCATTCCACCAAAGAGGACAACCGGAAAGACAAAGGGAGACAAACCCGAGAGAGATATAGACTAGATCAGGATCAAGAAGAGAAGCGGCCACACGATCCCTGAGGTCGAGAAGATTCGGGTACTCGGCATGCTAATCGAACGGAAGTGGGTGACGGGGAGAGGGTCAAGCGAGTGACGGCGAAAGTGAATGCGGCCATACAATTCATAGAGGGTATGAAACAAGAAAGCAGGAATGAAGGAGGAGAGCGTCATGAGACACGTACAATCCTTTGTAATAAGCCACGTAACGTACGTGGCAGCATTCCCGAACTGTAGGCAATGCGAGCGGAACAAAATCAACGCGCTGATACGCAAGGCGTTTAAGGTGGAACTCGGCCTCAACGACGGCACGAGCACGGAGAAACTCTTTGCCCTCGGAGTGCACAACACGCTGGAAGAAATAGCAGAGGTGCAAAGAACGGCGCAGCTAGCGCGCCTCACAAAAACAAGAGCAAGACAAGAACTAAGGAACATGGGCACAAACCTGAGAGAACAAGGTAGAACAGAAGAGACAACCCCATTCGACATCAGCGGAAGACTATGATTACAGTCATTACCGAGAAACATGAATCCGGAATACAACAGTGAAAGGCGAGAGGCGAGGGGCAGGGCACTCATCGACCTCAACGCCAGGGACGAGGGAGCCGTGTACGTGGACGCGGCCGAATACCCGGGAGACGAGGAGTCCTACGCAGCAGTCGCAGTCAAACCCCTGCCCGGACGACCAGGGCAGCAGCAAGATTGCGCACATGGAAGGCGCATCGGGCAGAGGATGTTACCATCGCCCTGGCCATCACCGACCCCGATTGCACGACCGTATTCAGTGACTCCAGAACGGCAGTACGCAACTACGCCAGGGGAGCAGCGAAGCCACGCGGATACCGAGAGCGACAAAACTCAAGAGCCGCCGAGTGGCGATCAAATGTTCCCAGCTCACATCGGCGAACACGTATCGGAAAGAGGGCACGCAAATCACAACGAGACGACGAACGCAGCGCTGCGAAGACTTACCGACTGCGCTGCAGCAACCGCCGCCGTCGATTCAACGTCGTGGTGGGAGAGCAAAGGCAACATCAACACATACAACCAGAAAACGAAGTGGTACAGACACGAGAGAAGAACGATGCCACCGCTACACAAGGCCGCAAGGGCCTTACCATGCAGGAAGCGGTGCTGTATCGGCAACTACACAATGATGTATCGGCTGCCCACCCCACCCTAATCAAGTACGTGCGCCAGGACGTGTACACGAGTGACCTACGCCACACATGCCAGAAGAAGAGACCCACGACGGCTCATATACTATGGGACTGCAGCAAAAATCCACACCAAGCGGCAACGAGGAAGACGATCCCGCCGCTGCTAGAAGCAGCGACTAGGAAGCAACGACTGGGAGACACCGACCCAGGCCGTCCAGCAGGCCTCGGTCGCACAGGAAAGGCAAGCGACTCAGCGAAACCGAAATAAGACTGCCTCCTCAGACCAGGGGCAGGCCAGGTCGACCCGAGTAAGTAGCGGGGACGCGGACGAAGTAGAGCCGACCCCAACCGAGACGATGTCAAGGCCGGGTCGCCGCGAAGTACCCTAAAAAAACCAGGGCGACAAGCCGTCTACAGTTATTATCAATAAAGTTGTTGTACCGTACCGTACCGTATGACCCCGGTAGCTACGTCGGACCAGGAGGCGACGAAGCAGGACACAGAGACTCTTATGAAATACGTTGGTGTTCGAGTTCGCAGTGGGCCTTGGCCACCTTGGCGCTTCGGCTGTCAACTTCGACAGCAAAACCGCATCTTCAAGTGAAATGAAGATTACCGCAAGATGCCTTGGGGCATCATCTTCACGTCTAAGAACGTCATCGCTATGTCGTACCAATTCTAGAATTCCGGAGCATTTTCAGCTACAAGAATTTATTGAAACATCTGTCAGTTAACCGTCTCTGTTTAACCTAATGTGGCTTTATACGCTTCTGAGGTAAACACGGTCAAAGAGTGATTGCCGGAGATCTATGACATCGCCTTGAAGTTGCCAAGCGGATGGATAGCAACCCTTGAGAGTGACGCTCGGGATGTCCACGGACTTCAAATTGAACGACTTGATATTTTCTGGTCGGCAAAACACCACCATCTTCGATATCTCGGGTTACGTGTCGCTCGATGTGATCCTACCCAGCATTCGCAAGAATGTTGTGCCCTGCTTCCTGCCATTTGGTATCCTCAACTCTCGCTGGTGCCAGACCCACAAGTACTTGTCTTTGGCTGCTGCACCTTTGTCGTCGTACTTCGCCTGAACTTCGTAAATGTCGTGCTGCCTTTCACCACCTGTTTTGATCATCGTACATGGGTCAATAGGTGTATCGGCCACTGCCCCCCTTTTTTTCATGGTGCTGAGCTTGCGCACCTTGGCGGTGGGGGTGTGTGTTTATGATAACACTGAATAAAAGGAGCAGGCCTACACGGGCACAGGGGGACAGATGTAGCTCCCGCTTCCTGCTTGAGGCAGTTGGGCCCTGATCAGCGCAGCGAGCGGTGAGCGGCTGTCTGGCTCCCTTGTTGCGTCGCATTCGCGACACGTAGTTCGCAGCAACCTGGCCTCGGCGATGATGTTATAACAGACCCACCTAAAAATATTGGGAAAGAAAAATTGTCACTTCAGATCCTTTCAATCGCGACGCGTCTCCGGCATTTCGCATCCACTGAAAGTGATTGGTTGACGCTGCTAGAACCGCCTCTGCTATCAGCGCCATCGCTGAGACCAGTGTGCTGCGACTAATGTTCGAAGGGGCGTTAGAAGAAGGGAGTAAAGAAGCATAGTTGGGCTATCACCGTCGGCAGGTGCGCATGCGTGTTCTGCTCCTCTTATTTAGCGCCGGTGTAGCTACATGGCACTCCTATGGGGTTGGGTGAGAGCTCCCGTGCTCAAACTACTCCTCACGGTAGCTGTACATGCATAACGGTAGGAATTTAAATAACAGCGCCATAAACCGGACACAGGAAGAAAGAGCCGCATATATGTTTGTTATTGGTTCAAGGCATCGACTTTATAGAGGCCAGGAGAACCTCACGCAACATGGAATACTGAAGAATAGGGCTAATGGGCCGAAAAAATAAGATTCGTAAATGCACTGCAGGAGGTAAGAGGAGGTTGATTGATTATAAGGTTTAACGCCCCACTCTGCACAGGTGATAGGCACGCCTCGGTAATGGAGGGGCACAGTCCTCGCCTTAAACTTTAGAGCTGTGCCTATGTTTTCTCTACGCCTCATTTATCAAAGGCATCAGGGGATTAGAACTGTACGAAGGAGGATTCTAAAAAGGTTGAATGGCTTCGCTAATCATTCATTGTATTTGTGGCAATTGACTTACATATTTATTTAAGGGATGGTAATGTAACAAACAGCATAAATTGCTCACTTTTTTCTATGGTCATTGACACGCTAAGTTGATACTGCGCTTATTCTTAGCTTTTACGTATTTTATATTTCGCTTGCAGGTATTCCTCGATAATGTACAGATTGCTGAGAATGGCAAGATTGTGGGCAGAGAAAATAAGTTCGTTCTGTTCCGTACGGTACGAGAGTCACAAGATAAGACAGACCCTTTCCGCCTCTGGGAATCTCACTTTACGGCACCGAATCCAGTGGTTGACTTTGATGTAAGTGTAGCCAGTTTTTTCTCCACCATAGATTGTTGCAGGGCAGATTGCCAAACGTGACGTTGAAACGAACTGCAAGACCGTTATATCTGTTTGAAAAACTGAATTTCCACTAAAACAAACGCTTCTGATAAATGCTCCTTCCACAAACTCCCCCGAAAACACTGTCGCGAGCACTTAAAGTTCTTTAAATAAAAACGATTGGTCTATGACTGAAGCTGAGGAAACAGCATAAACACAAACTCGGAAGCGACGCATGAACACCGCATGTTAACAGCAGGGTAGCGCTATTCATCGTCCCGCGCAAGTACAGGAGTCACGTGCTCAAGTTCGCAACAGTACCATTAAAAGACTGCGTCAAGCATGCGCTCAAAATTACTAGGCAAGGGAAAAAATTTACTGACGCCGTACAAAAACAAAACCATGCACCAATGTTGAAGGCGAGGGATTGTATGTCTAGTTTTGTACGAAAGCATGCTCCCCATGAAGTTCTACTCCATCCTTCGTACTGCCGCCATGTTCCTCGATTTCGCACAAGCGTTTGACAAATTTCCTCATGAGCGTCTACTACTACAACTTGCCGCGTTAAATTTAAATGCCGACATATTAGCAGGGATATAGGAATTCTTAACTAACCATTCCCAATGCGTTTCCGTCAAGAATCAAATCTTTAACTCTGCCCCGTATAGTCAGGTGTCCCTCAAGTTTCCGTCCTAGGCCCACTTCTGTTTTTGATTTACATTAATGACCTACCAATGCATGTATCTTCTAACATACGCATGTTCGCAGACGACTGCGGTATTTATCGTAAAATAAACACTGTTTCCGATAACGCGTCTCTTCAGACCAATTTACGAAGCGTGCAGGAAAGGTGTTACCTTTGCTAATGGAACTAAACCCTAACAAATGTATAATTGTTTCTTTCCGCCGCCGTCGAAATCATATTGTATTCCCGTACCAAATTGCTGACACAAACCTCGAACTAGTTCCTTCCTATAGATATCTTGGAGTATTCCTTTGTAGCGATTTAACTTGCGCAACGCACATTACGCGCATCACTGCATCTGCTAAGAAAACACTCGGGTTCTTAAAACGCCACTTGCGACGCGCCCCTAACAATGTAAAATTACGAACTCATCCATCCCTCGTCAGAACAAAGTTAGAATAGGCGTCAGCCATTTGCAACCCACATCAAGTATATCTCGTTCATCAACTTGAGTCGCTTCAAAATCGAACCACACGATTTATCCTTCAAAGCACTCTGATGACGTCAGTATATCGGCACTGATAATAGAATCTGGCCTATCATTGCTTGCATCTCGCCGCCGCATTTCTAGTGTTTGCCTTTTTCACAAGTTCTTCTACAGCTCACTCGGCAGGCCACCATGTATTCTCCCTACAGCGCGCATCTCCCATCGCACCGGTCACCCTCAACAGGTTGCGGGCTTGCGTACGCCCACCGTCACTTTTTTCGTCCTCATTCTTTTTTTCGTGCAGCAACGGACTCGAACGGCGTTTCTAATGAAATCATCGCCATAACCTGTCCTTCCACCTTTTTGAACACCCTCACGAAAAACCCTGCATTCTAACAAAAATGGTTTTCACGTTTTCATGTATCTACCCACCCCTTATGTAATGCCCCTTGAATGAGGTCTTTAAGGAAATAAAATAAAATGAAATGAAATGAAGAAACGCCCCGAGTCACACATAGTCGTCAAACGACGTATAACCCAAGTGAAAAGCTCCTTCACTGGGTCTGTTTAATGGGTCCGTTTACACCGTGTCTTCGCTCGATGTAGTTCAGTCCGACGAACAAACGGCGTCCTGCCGCGGCGGATTTTCCGCCGCGCGAACTTCATATGGAACAGCATCGAATGCTTTGTTCAAGACAAAGAAAATACAGTAGAATACTTTGTTGCTCTTTATTGCTATTGCAAAATCATGCATGAAATATACAATTGCATTGAGCAAGCAAAACCTTGACAAAATCCGCTGTGGCTAGTATGCTAGAGGTTATGGTTAAACAAGTCTGTCGCATTCGAAGTGCAGTTGAACTCACCTTCAAGCACCGCAACTAAATTAAAATCCAGACGTCGTCATTGACAACCCTCTGATGTTACCGCAAATTTAAAACAACACTTGTTTTCAAACAGGCACTTATAAAATCAGACGATGCAACATAGTGCAGGGCATGAAGTTGAGCCTACAAATGCACGAGCTTAGCCTCTGCTATGTTTAATACGAATACAATAATGCAGCGTCGTTTTTCACAGCATTATTGCCTGAAGAATTGCCGAAAACTTGCGCTTTTGCGTACCCTTTTCTTTCTTTGGTGTGGTGTACTCGACACGGCCCCGGTTGGGCTCCGGCGTGGTGGCCGCTTGCTCGACGCCCTTGTAGGCCGGTTATTTTTGAGGAGCCACGTCCATCTTAGGTCGGACACCTATTCCAGGTCAATGTCTTTAAGGCTGCCCGTTTCTCAAGGGGGCGAATATCCTCGACCTGGTGCGTCCACGAGGCCGGCGGGCGAAGCACGGTAACACTATCACTGCCGAGGCTTAGCTCACCCATCGGTGTGGCACGTCGTCTTGTGGGAATAAATGATATTTTAATGGTCTAAAAGGGTAACTGGTAATGTCCAGTAAGTCCTTGCACCTCACTTATTCACCTATTGCCCCTCATTACTGCTTGACAAAGAAAGTTCGTTCATTTAAAGCGTAGAAACTCCGAGAAGATGAAAAATGTCGCTAACCCCCGCTGTAAAGGTGGTTCGAAAGCAAAACTTTTAAAGACACCCACAACAATTGCCCAGGCGACGTCACTTGAATTCACGCACGTGGCTTTGCAAAGAGCGAAATCAGGGATTCGCCAGCCGTTACCTGGTGTCCTTGGGGCTGGCGTCCCGAACAGAGCCGCGTCCGCCATGGCCGGGCTAGAGCGGCGGACGCTGTCGCTGTAGCCGTCCCTGCAGGTATTTTAGCCAGTCGCTGTAGTAAGTTTAGCAAGTTTGAGAATTACAAGAAAGCTGAGAGGACTTGTATCGTCGCTATTTATCCGAACCAGTTGTTCCTTTCGTCTTTTGGAATACCTCTTAAAACGCAACCGAATTGATACCGTTTCTCCAGCGGCCAGATGTCTGTACGTGGTCTATACGTTTTGGTTTCCCGCCCTGACAGCCAATCCTCAGCATATCTTTGCCGTACGACCACTTCATTCCGTAGGGTCCAGGTTACCAAGGAGGTGCTGAGAAACAAGTTAATCAAGCCGTGCGAAGGAAGCGCGCAGTAGACGCGAACCTGCGGCAAAAGACGACCAAAGAGGATCACAACAACCGTTGCTAAAGCATACGAAAAAGCCGACGGAATGGTCTCCGCCGTCACGCCAGCCGGTGCGCAGGGAACGCTGTCAATAGCGTGCGCTCGCCACCACATCTACACATTGCTGCGTGAGTGAACACCGCCCCCCCCCCCTCCTAAGCCCAGCCGCGTTAGAAGTTTCTTGTTCCGCCCGCCGCGAAGAAACCGTTGGCTGGTAGTGGTAAAAAGCTTTGCTTTAAAACAAGTCGGCGTCGCTCGGCTCCCAAACGGCTTTTCCTCACAGAAGAAAAAACCGGACGTACACCGGCCTGTCTCCTTCCACACACCAGTTGCCAGTAGTGCATGGGTAATCGGCATTCCGACTCGTTCCGTTGCTCGGCTCTGCACCGCATACCGAAGGAATGACGGATAACCTAAGACCTTATCTCGGCTGGTCTCCTCCTGAACACCGGCTGGCAAATATTCTGAGGTCGTTCGCTTGCAGAAATTCGGCCGAAGACCCCTAACGTAATAATAACCACACATTCTGGGGCCGTGCATCGGCCGGTCTGCTTTATAACACCAGTTGCCCGAAGTAAACAATTATTCTTCCGCCGGACACGTGGTTCACCGCAGAAAAAGTGAATGCACAGCAGCCGCAGTCCGGCCGGTGTCCGTCCGAACACCAACTGCCACAAAAACACCGATATTCTGTGGCCAGTTACTTGGCGTGCTTTGGCTGAACACCGTTTCCCGAAGGGAAAACGGAAGCCCTAACGTTGTAAGTCAGCCCTTCTTTTTCTGAACATCGGCTGCCGAAAATAAACTGAATATTTGACATCCCCGTTGCTGCCGGTGTGTCGCTGAACACGGGCGGCCGGAAGATGATGATGATGAATAAATTTTTATTGTCAAGCTGGGGCAGATGTTAGGGCACCCGCCCGGTGGGAGGCTTCCCTATTCCGGGATAGCCTGAGCTCGGCTGGCGCTCCAGGCCCTCTTCATGAGTTAACGCTGAATCCAAAGGTCCTGGCTCGTCAGGCGGTTCGCCCACTGTTCGTAGAAGGGGAAGGTTATTGGGACTCCATAAACGGTCATTGTAATGTCGCAGAGCATCGCGCAACGAAAGACGTGCTACCTTTTCCGCACGAACAGAGCATCATACCTTTTATGATGCACCCTCATGAAGTGAAGACCAAAAGAGAGCAACAAGTGCTAGTCGCTCAAAGATTGTGCACGGACGCAAGAGAAGCATTAATCTTGTCCCTGACGTGCAGTGATGTTATCGATGTGTGGGCAGCCTTTCTGCATGAGCTGCGCAAACCTGAAGTTAGATTGACCTTTCTCAACAAAGAAATGGAATCGTTTAACGACATTGAGCATATAAAAAAGGAATTCGCTATCAACATCGAATACGATGGTTTTGAAGGTACGTTGCGCTTGCTGTGAACACGGGTACTTGCACGGGAAAAAAAACGCAGACTTTCACGAGACGACTGAAAGCTTTACTGAAAATCGAATACCAGGACGAAATTATTCATGCTATGTGCCGAATACATTACCAATTGAAATGCAGAAAATGTGACGCCCTGAAGCAAAGCCAGATCTTTGAGTCATTAAATTTATCAACAAACTTCGGATAGTTTTTGACAATGACAGAACAATTTTATGACCCAGATGATTTGAAGAACTCCCAAGCAGCCTCTATGACAGAAACTCCGCATGCGTCACATCTCCTACCGCACGTATAGCGTGATAATGCGACAACATTGTTGGCTGCACGTGATCTTCAGGCAGAAGACGCCTTGCTGTCGTGTGCCTTCCAAGGGTCAGCTGACGTGACCATGAGCAAGTCAGACATCTTATGGACTCCATCGACGTCGGCACAAGCTATGTATAGGGAGTGCTTCGAAACTGAGATCACGGACGTACTACCTGGCGAAGTAAAAGGACAGAATAAGGGACAACTGTTGGCAATTAAAATAATCGATTGTTGACGCTGAAGAGCGGGGTACTGACCATCATGAGAGACACCCCAAAAGGATTGCCGTCGCACGCATCCAACAACGAAGCCAAAGAGTTTTCGGCAAGCGTCCTTTTAAGAAACGGAATGCATCACACAATAATAGTCCGACCAGGAAAGTGCAAATATGCAGAAAGAAGCACCAAAGAAATAAGGTGTTTTCAGGCCGAAGATGTATATAAATTGGTTGAATACACACCCGCATTCAGAGGTGTCGAATATCTAATTCGAATTTCCGCCTGCCTTCGCCGTTTGCACTGACTCTACCGGCATGTGCTCCGAAGACAGCCCCTGTTGCAGCGTCGCCGACCGATTGCCTCAGAGTATCCGAAAAGAACGAACGTACTTAAGGCACATACTGGACACGGACTTACCACAGCTTCTTTGTGGGCGGGAAAAATGTAAAAACTTTGTAATCATCATCACGGCACCGATGCGATTATCGTCATCAGTGGCGGTAATCTCTCGTGAGCTGCTCTCGCTCGAGCTGCTTCGTCTGCCTCTCGTCGCCATTTTTGAAAATAGAAGAACCATCGTATCACCCGAGCGTCACGGCCCGTGGTCTTGCGTGTGATTTTATATGCGTGAAATTGTCACGTAGGTCAGTTGCCTGTTTGGAGGGAGCAGCAATCTCGTAAGTTGCACCTACAAAATACGTGTTTTTCTCTGGCTTTTTAAGGTCTTCGTTTCACGTTGAGGGACCGCGCCGTCGTTCGCATAATGAAACAAACGATGTTCCTTTTACACTGTAGTGTGATGTGTCCATGGCTGAGACGACGGGAACAATGTTCGTCTCTTGTGAGGAGAGACTTTTTGCTCCATAGTGATTTTCTTATCCGGGCAAGATCCTGTATCGAGCAAGCAGGAACAAAAAGAGCACTGTCGGTTACCGTCAGCTGTGGTATACAGGGCTGCCGCAGAACGTCGATGTTTGAAAGTTGCTGTTTTACGCTGTTCCCTTGGCTCGTCATTCGTCATTCGCCTTAAACTTTATTCTCTGAGGTACGCTTAGTATAACGGCTTCCATACACTCAAGTTCGAATCGAAAGAAGTTAATTAAATCGTCGAACTGTTTCTTGTGGTCTGTTGGTTGGTGCTCATGATCCACTCCAGTTGACGTTGAAGCAGCGGACAATGTTTTCGAATGCCAGTGGTACCTCATCACCATGTCTAGAGGGAATGCCCGACGACGTATGAATGAATGATTGAATTACTTTATTTTCTCGTAAAGCTTACAAAAGTAGTACGACGGACGATTTGGGAAAAAGTTGCTCGCAGGCAACTTGACCAGCCCAAAAGCCCGGTAGACACACAGGGCAGCAAGTCAGCGGGACGAGAGAAAAAAAAGAAACAAAATCAGAAAAGAAAAAGAGAAGAGAAGTAAAAATAAAAATTCAAACAAGAAATCACCAGTACAATGTAATCAAAACAAATTTACATCTTTGTCACAACAGAAATAAAATACAAACAAGAATAACCAGTATATTGTAGTTAAAAAACTTACAACTTTGTCACCACATAGCAACAGGAAAAACGTGGGAGAAATAAGATTAAAAAAAATGCCTAGGAATAAATACAAACACAGACGAAGTATTTATCACTGCTGAAGGTAAAATGTCAGTATGTTTGATTGGGATCCAGGATTTAGGTTTTGATCAATAAGATAATTTAACAAGGTTGGTAATGTGGGGCGTACCATTTGTACTCCATAGTTAGTTCTTGATTGCGGTATTTGCCAGAAATCAGGAGATCGTGTGTTGTAGCAAATATTATGACGCCTTAGAAAAGCTATATTACAAATATAGTTTACATTATTCTTTTGTTCCTTATTGTTCCCTATTATCTCATGTAGCAAGGCACAATACGTCTCTGGGCTCGTGCCAAGTGCATTCAAACTTCAGCCGTGTATCTTCACGCCCTCATAAAACTTTGGTAGTTTCATTGCATCAGTTCCTGAGGAAACAGGTGGTATGTCAATCAGAGCCAGCGGGTGTTCTTGTGCAATAACTGCCTGGTCACCGAACCACTTTCGAAGTATTTCTATCGCGTCATGGTCGCATTGTTCGGTCTTGGGCAGTCCAGAAACTGTAACGTTCATCTTCAGCGCAGAAAAAAACAGGGACACAGTAGACAAGGACACGCGCTACTTCCAACTGAATTTTATTGAATCAGGGTGAAGTATATTGCAGCAAAAATAGAAGAGATATAGAAAAGGTTACGATTATGCACAGATTGAAATAACGGAATCGGTTGCCGCTGTCCCACACGTGTCAGTCATTACCACGACCATTTCTTTTTTAAGAACGCTGCCTCCTTATCGGACAAGGCTACTGATGTCGCGCTGACACACTCAAAATCGCCTAGTTGCATTTAAGCTGCCTCTACTGTCTCATGCATGCGCTGATCAGAGTTGTGAAACAATATCACAGTTTTTAAAATATGGCTCACACTTGGGGCATTCACCGCAGTGAGTCGACAGGTTACCATCCTTTCTTTTGTGTACGTTATTTTGATGCTCACGTAACCTGGAGTTGACGCACCGTGTCTACTCCACATATGCCCTTCCGCAGGCTAGCGGAACACGGTACACAATCCCTCTATCGCATTTCACGTACTTGTTTTGTGTCCAACATTACAGCCAGTATGTTCTTTTTGTTCAGGACATGTATCTCTGCAGAGCCTCTCGAGCTTGATTGGTGCGGACATTACAACGCGAACTCCAGATAGTAGAGGCACCGGAAATGCAACTAGGCGATTTTGAGTGTGTCAGCACGACAGCAGTAGCCTTGTCTGTAAGGAGGCAGCGTTCTTAAAAAGAGCCGGTCGTGGTAACGACTGACACGTGTTGGACAGCGACAAGCGATTCCGTTATTTTAGGTGCGAATGCACTTCTTAAGCGACCCTGAACCTGCTCCACCGGCGATGTCCGCGCACGTGGAGATGGGCCCGCGCAGCCTGGCCGCTGACATGGCACATACCCACGTGTGGGATTGGCCAGGAATCTCCTCGTCTTCCTTGGCAACGGGGGGGAGATGGGCGCGCGCTGCCTGGCCGCTGACATGGCACATACCCACGTTGGGGATTGGGCAAGAATCGGGCGTGAGAAGGGCTAATGCACCTGCTTAAAGGAGTACTGACACGAAATTTCAAAGCTGAGATCCGCTCTAGCAATCAAGTACAACGACAACACAAATAGGTGTCTGTGAATAAATGCATCTTTCTTTCTTTGTAGTTGTGTGTGTGTGTGTGATCTCTCTTTCGCGAACATTACCGAACCGCGCAAATTCAACTCGTGCATTCGCACTTTCACATTCTTCCCCTCGGGGAAATGCGGGGAATTTTTTATTTTGTGTATAATCGTAACCTTTTTTTTATCTCTTGTATTTTTGCTGCAATATATTTCACCCTGATTCAATAAAATTCATTTGGAAGTTCCGCTTGTCCTTGTCTACTGGGTCCCTGTTTTTTTCTGCGCTGAAGATGAACGTTAGGGAATACCAACTGGCCCGAACGCAAGCCCTTCTCCAGAAACTGGTCCAGCCGCCGAGTTGGTCAGAAGACTGGGCAGGTATTAAAATTTCTTAATCGCCCGAAGTCCTGTGTTGTTATGTACAGTGGACTCGAATAGGCTCCAAAATCTCATCCGCTTTTGACGGTCTCCATCGAACTTTGTCAGATCAATTGTAGGTAGCTTTATTCTACTGGTTGCGGTTTCCCTATGGGGGGGTCTCGTGAAAGCAGGTAAAACGAGAGATTCACCAGCCTGCTGGTCTCAAGATCTGCAGAGAAGCAACGCCAATATCTTGACCACCTTGTCAATGAACGAAGTCGTGTTGGAAAACTCTTCGGCGACAATTTTTTGGCGGTATGCACAAAAAGTCCTCGTCCAGCTAATGGATAGGTCGATACATGGCTTCGATCATCTCCAAGGATATCGCTGCGTCCACTGCTGTTGTCAGGGTGCTACTTGGGAGGCTTTCTTATATATCGGGGGAGGGCACGTGAGGCTGCACGTGAGCTGACGTGCTCAACATCGGCTCCGCAGTTAGTGGCAAATTAACAGTGCCAATTCATGTGAAGAGCTAATCTGTTATTCCCAGCCTGTTCGGGATGATGCAAGGCATCGACTGACACCAATATCGACTAAGGCTAGTGCTTTTCCGTCGATTTGTGGAACTTTGAAGCCATCGAATGGCGCTAGGCCCAGGCGTGGTCGCCGTGGTTCGGCCCTGCGCCGCGCCGGTCGGGGTTGGCTCAACCTTCGAAGATGACAAGTTTAGACGCAGAAATAGGGCCGCCCATTCCTTCTATTAGCAATTTCGGCAAGACGAGCGTGCAAGTGCAGGGCAAAGACATTTCACCGGAGGCAATGAACGAGGCAGGATGGAAAGTTGCCGGTGACCGACTCGCCCGTAGCCAGCAACGAGAGACCGCTTCGATAACAGACACGAACGCTACCGCGGCTAGGAAAGCGGCACATATTGCAAGAAGAACAAGGTCATCAGCAATGAAAGCGGTGAGAATGCCAGCGTTACCCTGGGATAATATCAAAATCGTCATGAGGCCGAGAGGCAGAATCAACGTGGCCAAGTTAGGCCTGGTCGAAGTGACCGCGGCCGTTCACGCGGCGGCGGGAACCGCCAAGGAAGCCGAATACGAAGACACCCTATGCGTAAATACGCAGCAGAATATCACCGTGATCTGCACGGCACAAGAAGAAAGAGCCAGCCGCTACAGCCAAGTCAAAGAAATCGCAGTGAGAGAGCAGAAGTACGAGGTGTGGGCCTACAAAACCGCCCCACACGACACGGCCAAGGGAATCATCAGAGGAATCTCGACAACCGAAACTCCCGAGGACATCGATGAAAGGGTGGTCAACCGACGCAGCCCGCTGGCGCTAAGAACCAAGAAAATAGGAGAGACGACGACGGTCATCGTCGTCTTCAAGGGAACGAAGCTGCCAAACTACGTGAGATACGGATCGGCGCTGCTGCCATGCTCTTTGTTCTGCAAGAAGGTAGACGTGTGCTACCAATGCGGTCGAGTAGGCCGCCGAAAAGACGTGTGCCCAAACCCAAGCGAAGAACGATCTCCGGGCTGCGACAAGCTTGCCCCGGGGGAAGAACACCCGTGCAAGCCGAAAGGCAAGCTATGCTACGGGGAACACGTGACGGGCGACAAGGCCGGCAAGGCGCGCTTCAAAACGCCCTACGTGGTGAGGAAAAGACAATGGGAGCGGCGCCTCGCGTCTGCAGAAGAGTGGTGGCTGCCGCTGGAGCTTGATTTCCCGAAACTGAACCCCGCAATAAAGGCGAGGTCCCCATCCAGGGGGCCCTCGGAATCGAGAGGCATATCGCCCTCCAGCGGCGGCATTCTGCGGAGGCAGAGTCGGAGACCCAGCGTCACGCGAAAGGGAAGGTTTCCGTCGAGGGAGCGCGTGAGCTGGGTGGGCAAGGCCAAGGGTACAAGGAGGACCGGCGAAAAAGAGCCCAAAAAGCAGCAACAAAAGCAGAGCAAAGAGAAAGAAGCCATGGAGACCCTTCGAGGAGAGAACAGGGAACAGCGTAGAATGCTGGAAGAGATGAAAAAGACCATACAGAGCATGACGGAAACCAAGAACCTGGTTGAACGCCCGTCGAAAGCGCAGTCGATGGATATAACGAGCGACGTCCCGGAACCCAAAGAGCCGGCCATAAACAAGAAAACGATGGAAAATCCCGCCACCCAGGAGATTAGTAGCATCGACGCCGGCATGGAAGAAAGAATGAGCGACATCGAGGCGCGCATGGACGAGAGATTGAACAAGCTGGAAGCGAAAATGGATCGGATGTTCGACACGATAAAGGCGGCCATAGCAGAGAAGAGCAGGCTGGACCACGAGCGGTTCGTAAAAATAGAGGGGGCCGTCCAAAAGCCGCAGAGCCACATGCAAGCAGTTATCCAATATCAGGACCGGACCCACGCAGCGCACCGAAGGGAGGCATTGCTAGAACGGAACAAGCATGGACCCAGAACCAACAGTGATCATCTCGCAGTGGAACTGCCGTGACCTGGAAAGGAAGTGGGTGGTACTACTGCAGCACGTCGAGAACAGCAAGAAGAACCCGGACGTGATATTACTGCAGGAAACACTGGCGACGCATTGGCCGCTCCACGGCTACAGAGCAATCTGGTCCGACGAGAAAGACAGCAGGGGAATGCGCATCATGACCAAAAAGGAGCACACTATGCTGGACATTCAACTAAAAAATGTTGCAGTCGACCACGTACTGGCCGAGGTGGTAATTGGAAAGAAGAGGAAGGAGAGCGTCTACGTCCTCAACGTGTATAGCAACCCGAGCAAGCGCAAACAACGCTTCAGCGCACTCCTGCACAGGGTGAGCTCGCAGGCAAACGGCTCCAAGCGTCTGGTCTGTGGCGACTTCAACGCCGCTGACCAGTCCTGGGGGTATGCCAAAAGCAACGCCAAAGGCAGGAACCTGGCGCAAGACGCGATCGACAGCGGATACGTCCTCGTCACGGACCCCGCCAACCCGACGAGAACGGGAAACTCGGTATCCAGGGGTACTACTCCCGACCTCACTTTCGTGAAGAACGTTGCAGCGGAGGACGTTGAGTGGAGAAACACTGGGACGGACTTGGGCAGTGACCACATGATCGTGGAAACTACGATTCGAATGAAGGGGGTCCAAGCAGCGCAGACGCGAAAACACACGTGGATTGATACAATGATACAATGATTACAATGATAGTTCATTCTTCTGCTTCCACCTATGCTTCCACCTTCTGTGGCACATGCGCTTTTGGACCTGTGCCAGGGGAAGCGGCTGGCTTTCACTGTCGTCTATCCTGGATCACCTGGCAGTGTTCGTGCATCCTTCATGTGGCATGAGCGTCGGATCGTTTGTCATGTCGAGCAATCGACATACTGCCTGACTCTTTTCATGTGTGAAACGATCCTTCTTCGTGAGGCTTCTCTTTTCTCTTTCGTTTTACCGCTAAGTCTCCGAAGGCTCAAGACGTGAAACGCCGCAAAATTGAATGCGCTTACAAAACAATGTTTCCGGATTTCCGTCCGAGGAGCGAAAAGGGAAATGAAAAGCGTTAGATGTGGTCGCGAGAGAGAAGAGAGGCACTTGCGTGACAGACGCGGCAGAAGACTGTCGTCTCTCGACGACATTTGCACCGAAGTGAGCAGATTCACGGCCAATTTTTATGTGGCCTAATTAAATGTTGTGTAAGTCGAGCGCGAACAGATAACCGTTAAATATAAATAAGATGCTTCGCATACTGACAGGTCAACTACGTGTAACAACGCTTTTCCATGGTTTCGCTGCATTCAAGTCGATCATTTGCCACGCCCACAATTGTATTTTCTCCCCCCACGCGTTCCTCAACGTTTTTTTCGAAAATATTGAATCTCATGGCCGAATATTTGGGTTGGGGCAGTTGGAGGTTTCGTAAATCATTGCACAGTACTCCACAGTGGGTATGGGGCACTTTGTGAATTTTAAACAGTGTGTGTGACTTCACATACCGAAATTTCCATTTTACAAAGGGATGTTCCCACAAAAGACATGCTTATATAACATAACACGAACAAGCAACAGCGAGGATACGCGGCTGGGAAAGCGTAATACAGGTCGGCGGGGTAGTCATAGGCAACGACATCAAGTACGTCGTTCGAAGAGGGTAATGTCCCGGGCAAGGTTTCCTCGCGTATTGAACGGCATCAGCTCCGGGAACGTACGTCCTCCAAAAAGCACACCCCAATCACTGTGACCTCTATTCTGTCCACTGCCGTTTTTTCCATGAGAGAGAGGCCCTGAACCACGTAATGAAGTCTTGGAGCTACGGAGGCTCCCGCACACAGCTGAGCGTCTACAGACCAAGACCAAATCTTGGACTTCATCATTAGGTTGGCAACAGCTTACGCCATACTGAATCTTTCCGCCTGTCCCACCTTGGTTTGTGTCTAGCTGACAGTATATATGTCTTCACCTCCACCGCCAGCGATACATGCTCTTGCCTAAAAGGTGGAGCTGGGCCGCATATGTGACCCGCATTTCCGGCATAATTTGACGGTCCTGGTTTTACTATGTAAGGTAATAACATAAACCGCAGGGCGAAAATGGCACACATGTCTTAAAAGTTGTATGGAAACATTCCCTAACATATTTCTTTGTAGCCCACTATTAACATTCATCAATCGGGTCGCTTCTAATATGTAAAATTTTATTTCAGCGTAAGCTCGGCTACATGCATTATAACTTTAAGATACTCGCCGGAAGCTATGTTCAATTTTCTGGATCCTGGACTAATAAGTAAATATTTTTGTCTTTCTTTTTTCTTCCTCCTAACCGGTGCAAAAGGATTTATCTGTGGGATGGCAGAAACCAGGAGATTTAAAAATCCCTTTGCCAACAAATGTATATGCACGGTGTTGTTGATAATATGGAAACGATTGTGTATAATAAAAATATTTCCGCACCTCGTTTGCAAAAGTCGGCCACCAATCTTGTTTTACTTAATCACGTTTCAAATGAAAGCAGAGTCGACATTCCATTATACAGTCGGCATAAGTTTGAAATAAAATCTATAGTGGAGAGCACAATATCCAAACAAAAAAAAACGCAATGCATGAACTAATGAAGATCATTAGTCGGAGCTCGTAAAACGTAGGAACTGTTGGAAGCCTTAGCGAAAGCTGTCGTGTGTTGTAAATGTATCCCGATTGGCAGTGGTATTACAATTGTCATAGGCATTGCATTCAAAGTACTAAAGGAAACGGACATGAAAAGTCTTGTTCGAAATATCCATGCTCCTCACCCGCAATGTCCTGCCATATTTTACTTTTGGCGGTTTTTCTTAATTTGTTTCTAGCTTTTTTTAGTGGTGGCTGCAATAATAGCTATATTGATACGCCATCCCCGCGGTATTTAAGCAAAATCTAAAGCATTTGTTAGAGTGTTTGTTAGTTTTGAATGAAACTTCTTAGATATTTGTTTCGATTAGAAAAATCTCGAGAAATTAGTGACGCACTTTAACGAAAGAGATTTTGTCACACTGAACGTTGAAAGCATTAACAACAGTCAATTCTTAGCAATATGGAACAAAATGAGTTTGGGGGAAGGGGGGGGGGCGTTGTTTAATGCTATAACTTGCGAATGTACAAGTGGAAAATAATAATCTGCTTTTTGCACCTAAGCAAGCCCTGATGATTATACTTGTCATGTTAATATCAGTAATGTGGACATTAGAGCAAACACTTAACCTGTAAACGTTAGTCTGTAAACGTTCATCAAACGTTAGAGAATTGAAAAAAATAGACCACGGCATGACATGATCTTTATACCCCTGAAAAACAGTTTCAACAAGGCTAGATATCGCTATAAACCTGACACTGGAATACAGTGCACCTACGATGGTGCGGTCATCCCATTTTTATGCAGTGGCGGTCCCCCGTGGAGATGTAAAAGGAAGACAACATTCCCACCTGCCCACTATCTCATTCTACCGCTTATGACTGAATGTCTTGTAACAATGATTATCTCTCGTAGGCCACGGATAATCCATAAAGCTAAAAAGTTGGAAGAGTTGGATACACCAGGAGAAGCCGTTTTAACGCTAAACGTATACGGAGCATCCTCGAGGGTATCTAATGGACTTGATGCCATGTCAGTCAAAAAGCTAAATGCTGCCGGATTTGATATGAGTCACCTTGTGTGCAACAAGCCGTCAAAGCTGTATGACATTACCGTCGTGAGTATGGTGTTTCTACTTTTTCTCCATTACAAGAGACTGGAGCTACAAGCGTTCGAAGAACCTCTTGCAAATGATATTGTTTCCAGTTGCCCGTAGCCCTTTCCTGTGCATGCGTGGGGTATTTGGCACATAAAATCACTGCGCGCTTTGGGATTTTATTGGAGGGGTTTGTTAGTTTACTTTCTGAACAATTGGCAGCCAGACATAGCTTACCGGGCCAACAAGCTTGCTGTCACGAAGTATCTCGTTTTTGCACCGACTATTCGCCTGCGCAAAGAGAGCATATAGCTATGCAACTTGGCCTAGATTCACTTCCGTGTCAAAGAGAACGTTGGATATTGTGGTTGTGTACGTTGATTGCGAGTTTATTCTACTTCGTCCACGAAAGTAACGACAAACCGGCGAAGCTAGCGAGCTAACGGCGCCCTAATAACAGCGTGTAACGTCAAGCCAATGGCGTGCTGAAAAATGTAGATAACGGTTAGGTCGTGAATTATTTGTCACTGGGGAATTGCGTCATTCGTGGTGGTTCCTGTGGTATTATTACTGGTAGAATTTGGTCGTATTCAGTACCTAACAGCAAACAGGACGAGAACAGTTACGCGGACGTGAAACGTGTATTCACCGACCATACCAGACAGCTAGGGACGCATTGTCAATAGAGAACGCACCGTATCAAGTTGGGACATGAAAGTGCGAACAATGTCACAAATAGATGTCAAGTGTTTTCAAGTTCAATAAATATATTTACGCACACACGGGAGAGCCAAAACCTTTGCTCAAAAAAAAGGCTCAACCTAGGGTGAGGCTGACAGAAAGGATCAATTTTGAGAGATTGAGCCTTTTTGTCATTTTGGCAGCCCTGCTTCTAGGGAAAGCGGCGGCTGCGATGACCTATCCTAAGCACAGCGTCTCTTCATACTCAGCATTAGAGCTGGAGCATTTTACGGGCACAGTAGTGCTTGACGACAGAACTGGAGGCTAGTTTTTGCTCAAGCCACTGCATGAGAACAGAACTTGGCGGTAGCCGCGAGGCATGCGCTCAGGAGCGCTCGGACTTTTCTTGGTATTTTTACAGCAACTGCGAAATTACTGCTTCTACAACGGCTCCGCTGTTTAAACCTCAAAACCACTGAACGAAATGCAGTGAAATTTCGGTATTACAAAAGTACGAATGATGGACACGTGGACACGAAAACGAAGTGCTTTAGAATTAAGCCTTGTGAAGCTTTAGTCCTGGCGAAGTTCTGCAACCTTTAAAACTTTTAATGGCAGTATTACAAAATGCTTTCGATGAAGCGAAAATTTTTAAAACACTTATATGCATAAACATCTATTCTATGCTCATACTGAGCCGCACGTTTTTACCTGGAATAGTTTCCTGTAATTATTGCAAATTCCAACCCAAGCAAAGCAAAAATCAGATTTTTCTGTCTGGCAATTTGAATTCTACTGAATCGAAATCGGCTGATATACACTTTTCAGCGAGCTCGGAAACTAGAAGACATCTGCTCAGTAATGCTACAGTAGCCATATCTGTGGTTTTAACTGAAGGGCTACACCGGCTGCACAAACATCGTCCAAAAACTGGCAGCAGGAACCAAGCGAGTCAGACCGCCGTCCTAACAAGGTTATCCATTACAACGACTGTTGCCTAAATAAACACACTGTGTAAGTGTTCAAAGTGCGGTACTTGCTAGGGGAGGCCTTGAATGAACGAAAAACACATTTTGTGTTGCCTAGACCATTGTAAAGTTGGAAACGTTTATGGGCTCTACACAACAAGAGTTGAGGAATGGCTAAGGAACTGAATCTTCATCCACATTTTAAGTGTATCGTGTTTCCACTAGATATTCGAAGTAAAACTATGTGGGTGCAAAGTATTTGTACCTGGTTTCAAACAAATAACAGCCGGACGTTCCCCTCAAACCCCCAAAATATAAAGTTCTGGGCGATTCCGCTTACAAAGTGGTTTTAAACCTTTTTCAGTACGGTTGGTGCACAACTTCATAAGTTCTGGCAACAAGTTGCAAAATAAAACATCCCAGTGTGCTGCTTCGGAAAGGCACTAAGTAACGTCATAATATGTTGTCGCAAAACCATCGACTGATATTTTAACTGTTACATTTATTGCTCATCTGAATAACTCGTCAAAAGCATAGAAAGAATGTAACACGTTCGAATACGAGTGTCGCCACCTGTGGTAAAAACTTGCACTAACCGCAGACCAATGCTAACGGAAGCCATATCCAGGTTTTGTCCGGGCGTTCAATTTTATTTCAGGCTTTAAAAGTCGTCGTGGTTAGTATGCCTTTCAGCACACCTATGCTATTTCACCACAGGTTGTTGGAGACTATTCCATGGCATAAATGCTTGACCTGCTTGTGAAGGCCAGCCGATAGCGAGGAAAATAAAGGGCTACTTTTCCTGGTTTAAGCGTTTTGTGGTATTAGAAGGACTATCTTCTAGATTCATCACTAGAAACGTATTTTTCTGACACTTCCAACAGCAGGAAACAAAAATACATTGCCATAAATACCAGAGAATGTGGAGGGGAAAATAGCCCCGCTGATCGCGTAGTTGTCATCGCACCAGACGCGTATTCTGGAGGTCGTGGGTTCGGATCCCACCCGGCCAGCATTTTTCCTCCACTTACTTTCGGTCTTTCCATATTCTGCATCTCCTTCAATGACCTACCACACTCCCCCCTTTGCTTTCCCATGCATTCTTGACTGCCAACCTTTATTTCTGTCTTAATTCAACGAGCCCCCTCCCCTTATTTCCCATTCTGATTCGCTATATATATATATATATATATATATATATATATATATATATATATATATATAGCAGAACAGAAAGATACGGGACGAGGGACTCGGTAAAGATACATTTCAAGGTTGCAGTCGTCATTGCCAGTGCTATTCGGCTTTTTTCGAAATATTTAATAGGGCCGAATGACGTGTGCTTGTCACGTTTGTTTGATACATTGATAAATAAGCGAAAATATAAGTCGAGAAAAAATCCGCCGGGAGCGGGACTCGAACCCACATCTCCGCATAACCGGTGCGGTGCGTTCGCCATTACGCTATCCCGCAGCGGCTTCTCTCTCGACTTTAAAGCGGGGGTTTATATTTACAAGAGCTCTGAGGCCGGTCAACTAGCGCCGCCCCTCGACTACCGCGGGAGACATATATATATATATATATATATATATATCTATATATATATATATATATATATATATATATATATATATATATATATATATATATATATATATATATTGGAAACATAAAAACTCACACAGAGCGCGAAAAAAATAAGGTAAGTAGAGACGGACATACACGAAAAAAACTTTTCAAATTAAAAGAAACTTTACTGGCGTTTCAGGCAGAGGACTTTCTTTCTTCAGAGGACAGAATAAGTTGGTTTCAGGGTTATATATATACAGAAAATGTAGCAAGGGCGAGAGCAGGGCATTGGAAGGGAGAGTTTGTACAATGGGATCATGGTTTGTGGGGAGCAAAAGGATGAGAGAAGTGGAAGAGTGGGGAAAAATAAAAGGATAACAAGAACCCACAGTCATGAGGTACAAACATGAGAAAAAAAAGAGAGCCAAACAAGAAACGAAAGAACGAGATAAGAAGAAATTATAATAACAAGGTAATTCCCCATTTTCCCCCGTGGTAACAGGCGTGAAAGAGGAATCAAAACAAGATATGCCCAAGCACGTGTTTGACATCGGCAGAAAAATCACAGTCACGCGAACGAAGAAAGTCCAAAGAAGATATGCCCATGCTCGCAAAAGGCGAACATCTGCCCATACACACCCGTTCTGAGAATCAGTGATCGAAACATGAGAGTACTATACTTGGTTTCTGTTGGTCGCACCCAAAAGCAGTAATGCATGCAGTTCCGACAGGAAATGAGTGTACAAGGTATACAAAGAGCAGGAAAAAAAAACAGAACAAAATAAAAGTAGAAAAAAAGACAGGGTCAAACAAGTCCTTAAAAGAAAGATAACAGAAGGTAGGTGCACGCGTATGACGCGGTATCGGGCGCTACACACTGGACGGCACATGGCACCCGTAGAGGGAACGCCGATGCAGTCAGAAACGAATATTAGAAAGCACTAATACAAAAAAAGAAAGGGGAGAAAGCAATCACACACGCTCGCGTGCACAAATTGATAACAAGGTGAGAGTATCAACGCTAACAATGGTACCACAGCCTTCTACACAGAACATAATGTCCCGACTTGCTGGTCAACTTTGGTTTAGTGAAGCCAAACGCGGTGCTACCACGAAACTATAACCATCTTCGGGGGCGGCCAACTGATGGGAGAATATTATCGAGGGAAAGAAATGAACAGGCCTAACAGTAGCCTGAGAAATGCAGCCTAAATGTTAATCGGAGGAAAGACATGTCAATTTCCCACAACTTTCATTAATGCCAAACGACACAGACTTAAACTTATAGATGAGGTAGGACTCACGAACCTTGCGATCGTGATGCGTTTTAAAACGAGATTCAAGAATTGTGGCCTTCAGTTGTTCAAAAGAATGACCAGGAGTGTTACCATGCTTTGATAGTAGCAAAGAAGGGCAGGTTTTTACATGAGAGCGGTGATGGTTAAGCCATAAACGAAAGGGTGTTTCAGTGTGGCCGATGTAGTGTTTGCCGCAGAGGGTGCATTCCAGCAGGTATACGGCGTTCGCGGAATCACAGGTAAAGTTCCCATTTACATCAACACAATAGTTAGAAGCTGTCCTGGCGACGCGCTGTGGGGTGGTCGTTTGTGGGCATACCTTACACCGAGGTTTGTGCAGGGCTTGCAACCAGTAGTCGGTGGTCGGGTGATGCTGGATTTGGTGAGATTGTCGCCCAAATTTTTGCTGCGTCTATAAACAACGCGTGGCGGCTCGGGAAATATTCTTTTTAGGCGTTAACTTTGAGCAAGGATATTTGTGATGTTTCCTTAGTACAAATGCAACTTTCGAAGAAGAGCCCGAATGGGTCAACACGATGTTTGTTTGTGGATTGGGTTTCGGAGCTTTTTTACAGATATTTTCGGTGTGTTTCAACTGGTTAGCTCATGTAATCGCGTTATCGATCACTTGCTCTGGGTATTTTTGATTCAGGGTCGCAGTTTTAAGTTCTCTGCAGTTAGAATCGAAATCCCCTTTGCTTGTGCAGTTTCGCCTGAAATGGTGAGATTGGCTATAAGATATTGCAGTCTTGCAGTGCCTGACATGGCTGCTGTGGAAGTACAAATACTTGCGCGTGTCCGTAGGGTTCCTGAAGAGATTAGTCTGAGGCCTACCCTGAGAAACTCTGACTGTAACATCCAGGAACGTTATGCTGTGCGTAGAGTAGGAACGAGAGAGGGAGAAAGTAGGATGCGTAAGGTTAAAAGCCTCAATAAACGCAGGACGTTTGTGGGGATAATGGCGCCCGAGCCATTGCGGGATCGCTAGGTTTGTGCCGTTGCCCGGCGCTTTTCCCCTCTCTCCCCGAAATGCCGGCTCGTCTCGTATGCCGGCTCGTAGAGACGGGCCGTCTTCTTAAGCTCCTGCCTGAGGTGAAGGCTGCAGCGACTTTTGCGGCGATAAAACACTGTCCCGCAGCGGGCGCTCCTGCCTGGTAGTGTAGCTAACCTCACCTCATTGGCCCGTTTGAACGATTCCCGAACCCCACTCTCGCCGGGACGCGAACGCGCACCCTGCGCGGGGGTCCGTTCGAGGAGGCGCTTCCAGGACGCCGTAGGCGTTGGCCGAAGATATGTGACGCTTTCATTACCAACCGGCTGCAACTCTGTTGCGCCGGCGAAAACCAACCAGCCCTCCCGGCTGCCGGCCCGTGCCTTAGGCTGTTCCTGTTGTCCCTATGCTTGCATATAGTAAGGCCGTACCTACCACTCGACGAACACGCCATGCAGTGCGCGCCTGTGAGCGAATGGGCCGCGTTTTCCTCGCTGCTGCCAGCCGAGCTGACCAGCACGGCGATGCGCGCACAACGGTTGCGCCGCTCCCCGGATTTTGCCCTGACCTAAGAGCCCACTGGCTCTGCGCCGACGACGCGCACACTTGCGCGTTGCGCCCCATCGCCTCTTTCAACTAAAGGGAAGTGCGTACGTGTACTGTAAATTATGTAACTGGGCCGTTGGTGTAAAATAAACGTCTTCCCTTCGTACCCTGGGTATATTCTTTTTGTCGCCCCTACTCCACCTGCCCAACAGAGGCGGTGTTGAGTTGACGCGACGGCGTTTCAGTAGCGTGAGCGTGCTCAACTGGCTCGAACCCAAGGTGGTTCCTCGCAGTGTGCATGAGTGCCTCTTTCAAAGCTAGAGTTATGCATATTGTGAGGTAGAGAAACCACAAGTTCCATTTCGCCGTGTTGCCATATCATGAATATATCATCTATATATCTTTTGTAGTACAGTGGCTTCAAATTTTGGGTTGCGAGGAAGATTGACTCTATAGACATCCCTTAAAGGTATTCGCGTAGTTGGGCCCGATTTTGGTTCCCTTTGACGTTACGCTGACTTGCACGTAATTGACACCATCAAAATCAAAATTGTTATGCTCAAGGATAAGGTGAAGGAAAGTTTCAAGGGTGAGATAATCAATAGGTTTGTCACCAGCCGACCGCTCATACGCACGTGATAAAGCGGTGATTTCGTCCGCATGCGGAATGTTAGTGTATAGCGACACTACATCCCGGGTAACATGTAAACAGTTGTTAGGAATTTCAATCTTCATGATATCCGAGAGACAATCATTTGTACCCTTAATGAAGGATGGAAAGCTGTGTGGAATGGCGCGAATGGGAGAGTCGACATAGCACGAGAGGCTCTTGGTGACAGTAACAATGCCAAAAATAATGGGGCGACCTGGGTTGTTATTTTTATGAATCTTAGGGAGAAGGCAGGATCTACCGGCTACTGGCCTTTTACTGGATAAGAGAACGAGCAGTTGTTTCAGTTATTTCGTGATTTTGAACAAGCTCAGTGAGTTTATCTTTGACAATTAACTTATAATCATTAGTGGGATCACTATGGAGTACTTTGTAGAACGTAGATTCTGAAAGTTGTCTATGAGACTCGTTGACATAGTCAGCTTTGTCGAGGATCACGATGGTGCCTCCTTTATCGGCTGGTTTGATCACTATTTCGGGGCAACCTGCGAGTTCCTCCAGGGCTTTCTTTTCCTTGTTCATGATGTTACGGCGGAAAGAGATTTGGCTTTGGTGTGCTATTTTTCTTTCTGCTTGCAACATTCCTGACTTGAGGCGCAACATGACACAGAAACTGTTATGTTATGGCCAGCTTTATACAATTTTGGGAAATAAGGATATCCCCTATGAATATACCTTAATAAAAAGCAACACACCCCACAAGAACTGCCTAATGTAGACGTATAAAACCCAAAAAATCACACCAGGGACGAAGGAGGACGACAGAAACAAGCGCTAATTCCAACTAGCATTTAAGGATGCGGGTTCGATTCCTGGCCACGGCGGCTGCTTTTCTGATGGAGGCGAAAAGCGCGAACACCCGTGTGTTTTAGATTTTGGCGGATATTTATATACACAGGTGGTCAAAATTAATCGGGAGCTTTCCACTACGGTGCGCCTACTCGCCATTGCAGCGTTTGCGCATTAAACCCCATAATCAATCAGTCAGCATCTATTCGTAAAAACGCTCATATATTATATGAAAAATCCGCAAATCATCAACAAATTAGATTCCTCAGCGCATATAACCATCTGTCAGGCGAGAAAAAGGCAATAGATTTCGACATCGCTCGTGCTCTTAAGTACAGATAACAACTAGGCATCAACCGGCAACTGTGTGACACCCGTTACCCACACACACACACACAAAAACAAAGGAAACAAAGCAGGGTACGACAGTTTGGAATTATTCAGGGGCAAGATGCGCAATTTATTGGCCGATAAACCCAATGACAGCATACTTATGCGATTGCGACCAAGGCGGGCTTTCTAAAATGTCCCAATGGTTCCTATTGCGAGCTGGTTTTTCTGCTTTGCCATCCCAACACCCTCATTAAATAGAAGCATGAATTCGCATTTCCGGCAATGTGAACTCAGTTGCAGTGTGAGCATTCTTCACGGCCCGCAGATGCTCGCGGAAGCGCATGTTCAAGCATCGCGATGTCTTCCCTGCGTATTTGTGACCGCATGTAGGTCTACAATGGAATACAAGCTTTCCCAGAAGTCCACCCAAATATGCACAATGTAGTCCATCAGGAAACAAGGTATGAAATACCAGTCCTTAAAAATACACAGGGTAGAAAAAATAAAAATGCAGACTACAAATACAGTCCAGTCTGCTGTAACTATAATGATCCCATCTGTCGATTACAGATTAAAAAATATATTCCTTGTGAGCTGTGTTTCTACGTCACTGTGCGAGTTTTTTCCGGTTGATTTCTCGTAAAAACTGGCAAGGGCCGGATATTTATATACAGCTTGGCAATCCTCCTTCACAAATAGTAAATCAGATTGCTGAGTCGATAGCAGCTGAACGATGAGGCTTCAACAGACCAAATAATGCTAGCTTGTTGGAAGGCAACAGCACTAAGATAAGGCTCTCTCACTATGTGAATGTAGCGATTTTAGGCCCTTGAATTCAACCTGCAGAACAAGAAGCCATTTTTCCACAATTATCCTTCAGGACATCTTTTCATGGCGCCACAATTAGTTTTCGCCGCTATGAGTGCTGGCCAAAGTTACCAGGTTAGAGGTGGGCAGCTTACTGGACAACAGTCCATATTAATCACAGGTTGTGCAACCATGCACTTCCCGCGTCAAGTATTGTCACACATGTGGCTTTAACGGGCGCTGCGGCGCATAGAGTTTCTTACAGTTATTTGTATGAAACTCTATGCTGCGGCACACACACCGCGCCCGTGAACGCGCATCGAGGCGGCGGAGCAACAGTGGTGTAGCAGCGCCACCCCCAATTTGCGGCGGCAGGCAGCAAGACGCCCCAATGCGAAGGGCGTAAGGGAAGCGCGGGGGGAGGAGAGTCGAGTCCGGCCTTTGTAAAGTACTCTCATGTTTCGATCGCCTGACCCTGACTCTCAGAAAGGGTGTGTATGGGCAGATGTTCGCCTTTTGCGAGCATGGGCATATCTTCTTTGCACCTTCTTCCTTCCGCATGACTGTGATTTTTCTGCCGACGTCAAACACGTGCTTGGACATATCTTGTTTTGACCCCTCTTTCACGCCTGTTGCCACGGGGGAAAAGGGAAATTACCTTGTTAATATATTTTTTTTTCTTTTCTCGTTGCTTCTTTTCTTGTTTGGATCTCTTTTTTTTCTCGGTTCGTACCGCGTGACTATGGGTTCTTGTTATCCTTTTTAATTTTTCTCCCCTCTTCCACTTCTCTCATTCTTTTGCTGCCCTCCTACCATGATCCCATTGTACAAACTCTCCCTTCCCTGTCCTGCCCTCACCCTTTTATATTTTCTGTATATTGTTTTGCGCCATGGAGCTCCTGCAATTGTGATTACAGACAGGGGTACCGCATTCAGCGCAGATTTGCTGCGCGCCGTCATGAACCTCACCAATACTTCCCACCGAAATTCGACAGCTTACCATCCGCAGACAAACGGACTGGCCGAAAGGTTAAACAAAACCAGACCCGTTTTTCTTAATTAGGCAGCTTATTTGAGCGATGTTTACGTTAAAAGTGGTGTCAGTATGATTCTAACGAGGCAATCTTTCGAATGAACCAAACTTTTGTGTGCATGTCTCCTTTAAACTACTTTTCTTGCTTGAAAATCGCTTTGGTGATGTAAAAGTCATGAATTTCGTGATGTAAAACTTCGAATATATTATTATAATTTTATATGTTTCCAGCAAGCCCAGAATTTAAATGATGTGTTTACATTTTCATATTGCCAACCAGCAGCTGTGTGTTCTAAATAAAAATGGGAGCGAAAATAACGCCTGCGTGGCGGCAACAGGTTACTAACCTAAAGCCGAACAAACAAAGCCGTTTTACAGTCTTCTTTGAATGCGACGACCATGCACACACAGCCTGGCCTGCTTTATTTTGTCCAAGGCCAACGTCCTCTCCTGAACTGCATGTTTCATGCTCTGATTAGGCATGTCGCTGGTACTTCCATTGTTTAGTGTTTGAACCTTTGTGTTGTTTGGTCCTGGGGTGAGACCTGCTTATTATGTTTCCTCCACGAATGTTGAAATCTAGTGTTTCTCTTGTAAAGCGCATGTACAGACGTCCAAGGATTTTTCGAACGCCCAATTTTCCGTACCAGCCTGAATATTCGGATTCAGTCAGGGCACCCACGCGTGCACCATATAGTCAATCTATGACACTGAGCAAACTTTCAGAACATTGAAAACCTTCTTGTTCATTTTCCCGTACTTTTTCTTTCTTGATTTGATTCTAGGGTTTAACGCGCCGACGCAACGCAGGCGATGAGGCGCGCCGTAGTGGAGGGCTCCGGATTAATTTTGACCACCTGGGGATATTTAACGTGCGCCGAAATCTCGTACACACGGGCATTTTTGCTTTTCGCCTCCATCAGAAAAGCGACCGCCGCGGCCGGGAATCGAACCCGCGACCTCGTGCTCAGCAGCGCAACGCCTTAGCCACTGAGCCACCGTACTTTTTCTTTCTATCGCGGTTCAAAAGCTACCAAATACGCGCACAACACCGCAACGATTGTGTTTTTCTCCTACCTCAAATCTGCGTTGTATGCGTATCGCCAGCCTAGCTGTAATACAGCCTCTATAGCAGAAGCCGCTTGCTGATCCATCCCGTGGGCCCTCATTCGGAAGTGGCGTGGAGGAAGGAAGTCAGTCGCATTCACCACGGGGGCCCTTGAGTCGCAAAGTTTCAACCTCGCCAACGTGCAAGCTGACCCACTGGAACGGCTACGTAGCGCTCTTCTGGAACAGACTGACAAGTTTTTCCGGCCGCTCGGTGAATACACTGACTTTTATTTTCTTTGAATTCGTTTTTTTGGAATACCCCATTTTTTCTGTGCTATCTCTGCCCCTTTAGGGTCCGGAAAATTGGTCGGAGGCTGTCTTGTGACTCAATTTTCCTGAAACAGAAGAACAGAGCACCTAGTTTAGATTAGGGATGGAAGAAGGGATTTTCACTAATTATTTTTTTCTTTGTTCTTATCGCTAAGAACGTCGGCCAATCGCTCTTGTTTAAGGTTACCATTTTATGGTCATCTCTTTTGACATAACGTGTTTCCAGCCAATGTTACTCTCATGGAACGACGTGAAAAAAATGTTAGTAAAGCGTAAAGTTTGTGGACCTGCTCTCTACGGCATGCCAAGGAATGAGGCACACTGCGGTTGCGTGAAAGAACTCTTTACTCACATTCTCCAACGCGCTGTCGCCCGTCCGGGCATACAGACACACACCAGCCAAGAACACTCTGTGTCCCGAGTTCGAGTCCCCGCGCGCGGTTCTTCTCTCACCACCGCCCGCTCCTCCCCATCGCTGCTTCTCCTCCAAATCCGCCAGTGCCATCCCTCGGGTGCCTACGTCTCCACGTCTTGCGGCCCGGTGGCCGCACGGAAGGCGAGGAGGGCGAGGGAAGGGAGCCCATGGCGAGGGGCTCCGGGCGACACCCCCTAGACCAGAAGGTGTGCCAAGGCGCTCCCCACAAGTTAGACTTGACATTCGGTCTGTACGCACCCTGCAGATGCTGTAAGTGTTTTCGCGGTGTCCTTTTTTTCTCTTCACTACGGTGTCTGAAAGCCACATCGAATGTGCCCTTCTTAATATTCTGTGTAACGTTGATGTTTATTCGCTCTGAGCTTCCTTACGGTATGCCAAGAAACCTCACACGGTTTTCATTTCAAGCTGCCGGAACTGGCTGATGCAGAAGACCTCACAGCGAGAATCATGCACCCTTCCGCCTAACGACGATGGTGGTTGAAGATAAAACTTTCCTGTTAGGGATTCCCTTTTTGCTGTCCCAGTTTGAACTTTGATTTGCAGACCGTTTGGACTATGACACGTTGAGCTTTGACTTTAACTGGAACGCAGTTTGGTTTTTCTGATCGCAGTAGGTTTCACTTTAACCCTTCGCTGTTTCATGCCGCATGATGAAAGTTTCGTGTTCAGTTATCGTGGCCGTTACAGGAAGTGGTGCAGGAGTTTTTAGTCTAATTTCGCATGTCCATGCGTCCCCTACCAAATCCAGACTTCTCCGAGTACATCAAAGCTTTACGTTATAGCCACCATTTAGTGGATACACGATATTTGCCGTACTCCCGCTTTGGTCGGATGACGTCAGTTCCAAGCACAGGGGGAGGGAAAACTGAAGGTTCAAATTCTAGCATGCTAGCGCTCAAGCTTAAATAAAAGCTCTATGATAGAAGTCATACCCCAAGTAGCTCATCTTCAACCGTGCTTTGCGGTAGTACCAACAAAACCAGGGGATGCATTGAAAGCGTTTGAGTGGTTAATGCGCCGATACTAAGCCTGGTTCATGAGGTGCTCCGTAGTAGAATAGTTTAGTACGGATATGTTTTACGTACGAAGAAACCTTGACAGGCGTGTGAGTGGTTTTTCGCTAATAAAAAACTGGACGGGGGAAAAAACATTCGCCCACACATCATATAAAGACTCCACTCGTTGTTATAGGTCTTCCCTACGGCACGCACCATCTGAATGAGTGAAGGTCATAAGGCGCGTTCGTAGCCATGCTCGCGTCTCGGTTTGTAGCGCAGTGGGAAGAGCGCCACGTACCTCCCGTCGCGCCCAGAGAGTCGTGGGATCGAAACAGGGCGCCGCCACGTTAATGCCACTCGACACGTTGTTACAGGTCTTCTTGATGGCGCTCACCATCTGAATGAGTGAAGGACATCAGGCGCGTTCGTAGCCATGCTCGTGTCTCGGTTTGTAGCGCCGTAGGAAGAGCGCCACGTACCTCCCTTAACGGCCAGAGTGTCATGGGATCGGAACCGGGCATTGCCGCGTCACGACCATCACTCCTCGTTTGCAAAGCTTTAGACTTCCCACCGCTTCGTTGACAAGCCCGTCGACGGCGTCGATGTTTGTGGTGATCATGCAGGGTTTCTTTGCGACGATGAGAACCTCCATGGGTAAGTTGCCAAATTCGGTGTGTGACATTTCAGCCACCTTGGCCGTCACCGTCTGCGGAGCGTCTTGTGTCGCGTACCCCCGGTACGTGTCCTGAGCTCGCAGACGACGAACGACAACTTCTTCTTCTTCCTCTACTCCTTGTTGAGTAGCAACGAAGGCGTTCAACATTTTGACCTCGTCGGTCAATCTTTGATTGGCCAATCCCCAGGGGCACCCTGCCACAATCATCATCAGCGGTATGTACATGGCGCACCAAGGGACGGGACAGGGCTCGAGCAAGAGGAGCTTCGCCCCTAATAGCACCAATTACATGGACCAAATGTGGCGGAGCGACCGACTCGTTCCGGTTGAGCCGCCACGAAACGGAGCCATTAGACACACTGATGAAACGTGTCTATAATGGCGATGGCACACTGACTTTTACAATGAGAATGATAGTAGTGCATGCTCCGCTAGGCGTGATATGCGGGTGCACGTGCACACGGCTTCTTCCTCTTATTCGTCACCTGCTAGTCTACAGCATCCTCCAGGGTCTAAAGTGTGGCCGAATCCAGTTCTAGATGACGTAGCTTCAGTACAGGCCTCTTGATGGCCTTGCCTTCTGGCAACTGCGCTGGACAGGCCGAACCAATGCGTCAGTGCCTGGGTACACTTCTCCAACGCGGCCTAGTGGCCAAAATAACTTGGGCGTATAAGGAATGTCCACTGGTACGATGTCCTCAACCTTTAACTTTGTTGAGTGATGCGTGGGCTAGCGACGCGCTGATGGTAGTCGCAACAAATATTCATGTTTCCATCACTTCCAGAAATATTCCATCATTTTTCGTTGATGTTGAAAGCGCAGGTGATAGTCATTTCGATCGTGTCTACTCATCTCGTTTGACTCCGTCATTACTTCATGTAAAGTAGTTAGTTACATGAACCAATCATGGCACCTCGGCGCTTCGTATTTTATCGCCACATACGAAATTCCATAGTTGGTCGGATCTTGTCAGGAGGCTGATGCGTAACTCGCCAGAACCTCGAGGCACAGTCAGTTGGTCTGCCAGTCCATTGCTTTGCCCGGTAACATGGCGCGCGAACACGCACTCCTTGTCGGTAGCACGGATGTCATGGCAGATTGTTTGCATGGCTATTGCTTCGATGGTGTGCTCATTTGCATCCAACTGGCTACGTAGACGAACCTGTATGACATTACAATTCCTAGCACGTGAAGGAGCATCGGATGCGAAAGTGTTCACGGCGAGGTGTGTCTCTCTGATGACATTCAGTCCCAACCCGGCCACGAGATCTTCTTTGATGATCGTGCGTTAACTGCCTCCGTCGATAATGCCTCCGACATAGGACGTGTCGTTGGTCCCGACCATCCAGCAATAGAAGGTCTGTAAATTCACGGCCTAGTCCGTTTGGCAGGTTTTAACGGCAGTCGATGGCGCATGGTTTTCTTTGACTGGTTTTGTAGCATCAGAGACTTTTCTGTCCAGCTTGTCGCTTCGCGTCGCTTGGAAATCTGGATCGCACATCGACGAAGCATGCCTGCCTTTGCATGTCTGGCATGCCAACTTCTGCCGGCACTCGTTTGCACGGTTGCCGGTCATAGTGCATCGGTAGCATCGCCGAGAACTAGCTAGTCGTTTTTTTTTTCTTTTTTTCTGCGATTTTCAATGTAGCGCTGCATGCCTGAGTCGCATGTTTTTTAGACCTACAGAAGAAACATCCACTGGGGTTTTTCTTCATTCCTTGCGATGCATGTAGGAGTGATGACGAGGGCACGTGATTCTTTCGATAACCACTGCCGTTGGAGTAGGACGTCGCTGAAACTCAATACTTCCTTGCTTCTAGCTCTATCCGTACGTATCGCAAGAGCTCCTCGAGTTTTCGGCAAGACATTGTGGTTGCCCACACTGAAACAGAAGTCACTGCTCCGTGTATATCACCTTGACGACGTCCGTGTCGATGGAATGCGACGACGACTTCGTTCGGAAACGCCTCCAGCAAAACTTTGTACGCATTGTCGAGAAGCGGCTAGTGGGGATGTCCAGAACGTTGAGGCAGCAGACATCCAGCTGAAGGCAGTCGTAAAGCCTGCGCAGCTCCGTCTTCTCCGAGAGAGGCATCACGTGCTGTAGTTCGCGGAGGTGTGTAAACTGCTGCTGTATAATACGGCTGTTGTCGCCAAACCTGACCTTTAGCAGCTGACGGTACTTCATAGCAGGCCGCCGTTGTTTGTAGACCGGCGATGGCAGCTGCTGCTTCACCTTCCAGGTAGTTTCGGAGGTAGTGAGACTTGTTGGTGGTTGTTAGAGCCTCGTTCGTGTGGACTACGCCGTTCAATTGCTCCAAAAATGACGTCCATTTATACACGTCCCCAACAAAAGGCTTGATGGTGTGCATTGGGAGACAAGGTCCACAGATATAGAGGTGGAGTTGTCTTTGGGGCAAGTGGTGTAGTATCGCAGCCCAGGGGGAAGCTTGCGCCATGTTACCGATGCTGAGGTCCTCGAGCAGGCACGTAAGGGGAGTCAGAGCCTCGAGCTTCTGGTCATCATCCTGCGCTGCCGACTCGTATTCCTTTGCCAGTTCCTCGACGGGAACTGCACCCTCGACCTGGGCGTCAATCTTGCGAAGCTCGTCGCGGCTCGCCATGAGCTTGCCCATCACCTTTCTGAGCGCTGTTCGGTCAGGGCAGCGGTACTAGATGAGCGCTGCCGCCTCGTTAAAAATCTTTGTCGCTTGGGCTCGCCGGACAGCGCGTTTCGCTTTCAGCCGGTCCATTGTTGAGTTAAAAATTTGCGGCCTACTCGCTCGGCAGGTAGTGAGGTCCCCGCATTGCCCTCCTGGGCGCGGTTCTGAGGAGGACAAAGTTACTTTGACGATCATTTCCAGAAAAAATTCCCCGCATTTCCTCGAGGGGAAGAATGTGAAAGTGCGAATGCACGAGCTGAATTTGCGCGGTTCGGTAATGTTCGCGAAAGAGAGATCACACACACACACACACACAACTACAAAGAAAGAAAGATGCATTTATTGACAGACACCTATTTGTGTTGTCGTAGTACTTGATTGCTAGAGCGGATCTCAGCTTTGAAATTTCGTGTCAGTACTCCTTTAAGCGGGTGCATTAGCCCTTCTGACGCCCGATTCTTGGCCAATCCCCCACGTGGGTATGTGCCATGTCAGCGGCCAGGCAGCGCGTGCCCATCTCCCCCCGTTGCCAAGGAAGACGAGCAGATTCCTGGCCAATCCCCCACGTGGGTATGTGCCATGTCAGCGGCCAGGCAGCGCACGCCCATCTCCCCCCGTTGCCAAGGAAGACGAGGAGCGCGCGCACCCGCAGCTGTTGCTATGCGGACGGCGGCGAACGCTTCAGGCTCGCTTAAGAAGTGCATTCGCACTTAAAAAACCCGCTGTCGCCGTTGCTCCTTACCCGCGTCCTTGGGAGCCGCTGGTCACCCTTGAGCTTCGGCACCAAATGTCGCGGAGAGACAGACTCGTTGCGGTTGAGCCACCAGGGAGCGGAGCCGTCAGACACCCTGATGGAAAGTATCTTTATGGCGATGACAGACGGACATTTACAATGACAATGATAGTAGTGCACGCTCCGCTTGGCGGGATTGGCGGATGCCCGAGCGCATGATACCCTGCTAGTCTCCAACACAAAATACGCCCTACGTGTAGCAGTAAATACCTGCCCCATATTCTTCCGAATTACGCATGTATGTAAAAAAAATCACGCCCTCTCCGTCTATACCCGAGGTTTTCTCGTGACAAATTATCGTCGTCTTTACATGGTTGGATGCACCAGTTGTCTGTATAAATTTACACGTCCATGCCCCCCTCTCCAAATTCAAAACGCTTCGACCATCACAAAATAAAACACACGGATAGACTCCGGATTGATAACTCGAGTACCCAGATTCGATTCCCTCCACGAAAACGGTTTTTTCTTTCAGTTCACCCCTTTTTCGCTTTGGAAACGCCATCAATGAGAACACTAAAGCTCTGCATTAAAACTGATAAAGATTAAAAGCAGCTTGGAACTTTGGTGGGTTCTCGCAAAGAAGCCTATTTGTGGGAAATAAGATACTACAAACCGGCACGTCACATGCAGATGCTTTGTAACGACATTTTCAGTGTCATTAATGCTGTTGCACGTCACTGGAATTGGCCGTTTAGCTGCCTTTTGAGATACTTGGGCTCTAGGTCCTAAAGTAAGATGGGAGCTAACCGACGCAATGTAACGCGTACAGAACTTTTGTTCTCAACATTTTTTATACAGACAATGTGTGTAGTACACACAAAACTGCAGAATAATTTTAGAAAGAATATACTAGAAAAATATATATACCCGTAAATATTGCTGAAGCAAGAATTTTGAAAATGTAAAATGGTAGCCTAAGGCCGGTAGCAACAATAACTCATTTTATATCGAATCGGTATTTTCTGGATCGTACGTAGCACCCCTCACTTCACTACTTGCACAGACATGCAGAGCAAAATATAGCGGTAGGTTGTGTTCGTCTTTAGTTCGTTTCCATCGGCTTCCGTGTAGAAAGACTATGGCAGGCTGCTTAATTTATCGCTTCCTAGGGAGAATGTCAATTGGGAAAACATGGCTTCAAAAGTATTTTGAAGTTCTGGACTTGAAAACAGCACAAGGGTGATAAATCTTCCGGTAATTGGCAAGTCGCTAGACAGTCTTGCAATGTTAAACAAAAAAAAAACTCCTATCCGGTTTCCTTCTATATACGGACAACATTCTCGCTCTTATAATTAGGTAGCCATGCTGAAGACTGTGCTGTTTTTCGCCCTTGTTCATAGCTATATTTGCACGGCTAGATCGCCGACTTTCTTTTTGGCGCTTCCGAAACAGACCTACCGCGTCAACCTAACGCAGGTATGTAAAACTTTCGCGTTAATAAAACAATGTACTGATGCCTTTGTGTTATAGAACTCATACTGACTATTTCGTAGCGCTCTGACCCGCTCCTGAAATTGTGATTAGCATAATTTTTATCAGTATATTGCATGTAAAAATCAGCTCTAGAGGGTTTTTGTTTCATCTTTACGAAAAAAATCGGCAAGATTGGCAGTTAATACAACTTCAAAATAATGTCGCTAAAGGAAGGAACCGAATTGCGTACCGGATATTGCGGATGGCACTTTCTCCAAACGGTGCTATGTTGATGCGACCTAAACCTAAGTTTAATGTCGATAAATTACCTTTTGCAGCAAAAGTACGGATAAAAACGTGCCTTGTTATCTCCTGTATCACAAGTAAAATATTTCACGTTAAAATAAATGGTCTTGCTAGCACCGTAAAAAGAATATGTCTTTGGAACGTGCGCAAATTCTGTAATCTTTTCTGTTAGAAAAGAAAAGGAGAACATCCGTAGTACAAAAACACAAACTTTTTGGCCACCCTCTGTAGTAGGTAAAAGTCGATGCCATGAAAACTGCTTGAATACTCTGTACGTAAGAGGGCTTCAAAAAACACGGGTACTTCTTTCACATTACTTAAACATTGTTTATTAACCGGTGAGTCACAATTAGTACTATACCACCATGCGTTCATTACTAGCGCGGTGGTAGACTTCAAGCGTTTCGTAACGAAATATTGGTTGTCTCACATTTTCTAGTTTATGGATACATCCTACATATGGACGGTTAACACCTCCACGGTTGGACCTAGGAAACTGCCTGAATCTACATGCCAAGTAGATGAAATATCTTGTGTAACCCTAGACGTAGTTGCTTTCACCAGAAACTACACTGACAGGGGCGATCGGTACGTTTTTGTTTTTAAATACAAGTAATGTGGCCTCCGGAATACTGAAAACTCAACTATTTTTGTCTATTTCGTAGACTATCTACCCATTTCCGGGGATACTTCCTTGACCCTACTGATGGACCAAGAACAATGCTTCTTAGTGAAGAAGGTAACATAAAATGTTTCTTATTTCGCATTTGATATGAAGGACTGGTTACGGGTTATTTAGTAGTTCACTAGTACTGATGGCTTAGCAACTACAGCTGCAGCCGGAAGCTTGTTCGACTGTAAGGGTGGAGCGATAACAGAAAGCGTCAATTCCGCTCAAGGCTAGAACTCCAGCTCCTGCAAGTTATTATCTGGATGTACGGCACAAATCATACGTACAGTTATTCATTCCGTGATATCTAAAATTGCAGCAAGTGGTTGTGCTGGTATTTGTATCCCTTAATTTAAAAGTTCAAAAATGAAAAAGGAAGTTTGGTATTGTACCTCGTTAACCAGAGTAGCTATATAGCCGCAATTTTCTCGAAAAATCCGAAATGTATGCCTCCGCATAATTTTCTACAGCCCAAACCATTCATTTTCTGAATAAGCAAACATTCTTGGTGCATATAATGTAGTTGTGTAAAAGTAACTGAACGCCATAATGATGTCTTATTCACAAAATTTGATAGGGCGCATTGTAGTAACGATTCCAAGATTTATTGAAGCACGGCACGTGCCAACACACTAATGTTTTTGCTGGTTTGTCATTTGAATACGAATATTACATTTCATATCATTGATCTTGCTTACATCCTGTTGTAAATTTTACGCAATTTCACGTTCGGCCTATTTTACCCTATTTCTTCGGCCAGCTCTCAAAGAACTTCTAAAACACTATAAAAATAAAGAAATGATGGCTTAAATAACAAATAACAAGGTTTATTTTGAATATTCCCTTCTTTCCCTTCTTCCCCGTTTTTACCTTCCCGCATGCAGGATAGAAAATCGGACTCTAGCCAAGTTATTTTCTTCGCCTTCATTCTAGCCTTGTTCTTCCTTCCTTTCTTTTGCGTTGAGACTGCTCTCACGATACCTGAAGATGATTTCCGTAAGCGGTCGTCAATTTGGTCCTTCAAGCCTACAAACAAACGGCAAAAGGCAGCGTCGCGGAGATGCGGCGGCTCTGGCATCAGTAATGACGGCCAAGGTATACGGACAAGCACGGAGCGACTCCGTCCGGAACACAAGTCCACAATTAAATTAATTTTCACCAAGTGCTTATATTCCCCATAAATAAATTATGCCAAGCAGTATACCAAATTTTTATTGCGTGAGCAAACGATCGGGCACGTGGGCAAATTTTTTGCCGTCAATCCTTGGACAGTAAGCTGCAGAAGAGAACGGAAGTGCATGAGAAGAGGGGGACGTCCACTAAGCCGCGGCGGCTCCGATGCAATAGTTGCCAGGGGGCGTCAAGCGGAAGCGTTGGTGGACGCACCGTTGTCCAAGCGTATCGCCGCGCCCCGTTACTGTGCACGGGTTAGAAAACTGAGTGCTCAGTGAGCGGAGATCCGTGTAAGAGGGGAAAAGGTGGAAATAGGAATGAATGTGACAGAATATCGTCGCTGGCGAAAACCTACTGTTGCGTCTTAGTAGACGGAGGTGTATACAGCTGCAGGATGGCGATGCACCTATTTGATTAGGCGTAGCGCTACACCGAAGAGTATTGGCAGCACGGTGAGTCTAAGCGAAGATGGCTGAATCAGTCTGGCCCGCAAACGGTGGACCCACACATCTGCGTCGTCGTCTTCGAACACCTGGCTAGCCAAGGAGCACGGAACGTAACACTCACTGGGGATTGAACACTGCACGGCGATCACACACACCACAAGCAAGGGATCACTGCTTGACAAATATCCACGTGACAATATATATAAACCAGCTCCACTCAACGTGAAAACTGTCAATGGTACAGCAGTGATTTGCCAAAAGGGCTGTGGCAGGCGCCGTCACTTGGTGTAATTTTACTACAGCCTGGCATTGTCAGCGAATGTTGTCAAAAAAGGGCTCCCAGGCCCTGTAAGGAAACATAAGCTCAAGGAACAAAGACCTCCGTGCAGAGAAGAGCGGACTTGCAGATCGCAATGGCTTGAAGGCCGACTTTTTGAAGAAGCATTCGGCTGCTCAAGCAAGCCGCCCGAGCGATGATCTGAACCAATGGACAGAACCGCCCCTTTATTTTGTACCTGCAGGATTATAACAAAATACTTGAAAACAATTATAACAATACTGAAAAATGCGAAAAAGCTAAAGCAACTGAAGTCTTCATAAAAAATTATTTTTCTCGGCAAACCTTCCGAAGGCGAGAACTGCTGCGGGAAAGCGCCAAGTTAGAGAAGGACACCAGAAAACAAGTTTATGTTGTCAACGATAAAGTTCGCATCGATGATGATGTTTTCGTTTGGGACGACGTTCAAAACGTAAGCGTGAAAATATATTCCCAACCATCTCTTTCTGGAAATGCATCACAAACCAATAACACTTCGCTGCAGAATTTTCGCCTACTGAATATCAACGGAAAAACATTGTAAAAAAACACTAAACTTGAAAACTTTTTGTTGTTCTATGACCCTGGTGTCGTAGTATTGACAGAAACATAGTTTTATGACGCCATATTAGATTGTGATGTTGCGCCCCCTCTGTACCACATTGACAGACGGGTCAGGTATTACCGGGCCAGGTGCGTCGCATTTATAGTAGGAACCAAAACAACCGTTATTTTGCTCAGCACAAATATATGTTCATGAGAGCTTAGACCTGCATATAAACTGGCAAGGGAAATCGATCGTCTTGATTTCTGCGTACCGTGCACCCGCCGGTGGCGATGAATACTTGAGGACGCTTTACGATTACATAATCAGGCACTCCAGAAGGTGCATCATTTTGGACTGCGACTTCAACATCCCCAGCATAAATGGGCCTAATCTCTGTTCACTTTCCCTCGCGGATCACATTATATTCTACATTAGGCTTGCCTGCAATCTGAACCAAGCACTCCACATTCCAACACCAGTGCAAGCAGCGTGTTCGTCTATTTTGGGCGTTGTTTTTTTTAGTGCTATTTCACCCAAACCACAAGTAAAAGTTGAAGATGGATGATCCGACCACAAACTGGTGATTCTTACATGCCGCTTCCAAAGCCCGATTGCAATGATCCCACCAAATCGAAAATATTCAAAGATTTTGCAGGGCGCATGACGAAAGTGCCCTCGATTATTTAGAATTGGCACTGGGTAAGTTCACTGGAGATAGCGTTAATTTGTTGGAGAAACTTTCCAGTCTATCTACCAATATTGCGTCGATAACTTCATTCTTGACAAAACGAAGTGCGTGTGAAACTCTAACCCTTGGATTAATCCAGAAATAATTCATTTATTACGGAAAATGAATAGGTATAAGAAAAGTAGAGTTCTTACCTTATTCAAAGATTAAGCTCCACGCTGACCGAAAAAATCCGCACAAACAATTTTTATTTTCCATGACGCTCACTCAGTTCATCAAGACACATCCCTCTTAGTTTGGGCGTCACTTAAACACAACTGATACCCACCACGTAAACAGTATTAAAATTAGAGATGACACTGTCAGCGATGAAGAGCAGATTGCCACTTAATTTCATCACTTTTTTCAGTCCGTTTTACCTTACCCTGATCGGTGACACTGAATCGACCAGATATGTAATTGTACCGACGTTAGTCCGAATGTTATTAGTTAGGAGGGAATCGTCTCCAGGCTTCTCAATCTAAAGCTAACTCGATCACCAGGGCCAGGTAATATTCCAGTTATTTTTCTTTACTGTTACGCCGGATTACTTGCTCAGTTTCTGGTATTTATCATCCGCACTTCCTTCCGTTTCGGTGTTGTACCCACTGTGTGGCAAATTTCACGTGTCATCCCAATCATTAAAAAGGGTGATCGCGCCATTCGTACGAATTATCGCCCGATCTCACTTATCAACCCATGCTGCCAAATCGTGGAGCACATTATTTTGAACTACTTGACTGATTTCTTGAAGCAGCGCAATATTTTAACTTCATTTCAGCATGGCTTCCGTGAAGGTCTTTAAACAGCACCCAGCTTGTTAGTATTGTACACATATTCTAGTTAATTATCCGTCGGTCGGGCCACATTTATGCAACTTTTCTAGATTTCAGCAAAGCATTCAAGCAGGTTTCATATTCAGGCCTTGTATTTAAACCAAGTCAGCTCAAAATTCCCCATCACCTAATTAATTAGATTGAATCGTATCTAGAAATGCGCAAGCAATTTGCTGATATAAGTAGTAGCATTTCATAAAACGCCCCTGTAAAGTCAGGAGTACCTCAAAGAAGAGTCCTTGGTCTATTGTTACATTGTTATAAATTAATAACATAACTGCAGGTGTCGACGAAGGCGTTCGTATTCGTCTACTTGCCGACGATTGTCTTTTATACAGAGCTGTTCATTCCAGTAATGACCCAACAACACTGAGCTACAGTTTACATGCTATAACTAACTGGTGCGACACCTGGGATATGAGGCTCAATCAAGATAAGACAGTACTGATGCGGATAACTAATAAAAAAGGTACTATTTTATACCAGTACCTAATTAGAGGTGTCGAAATAGCCCAAGCTGGCAGTTTCAAGTACCTCAGTGTCAAATTTCCCTGCGTAGGGCACCTTGAGAAATCTTGGTGACGGTGTTGGCGACACCGCGGACCCCGAGCCCCCATACTCACGCTGTATTCTACCGTGGCTAGGAATTGTAAGGTGAAGGGCAGAAACCACAAACGGTGGCCGTCGGAGCCCAGGTCAAGCTCCAGCGGATGGGCTCCCTGTCTGTTTACCAGGCAAGGAGCTCCGGGACCTCTATCGGTATGAGGGTAACCCGAGCGAAGAAAGTACCCCCGTCCCCTGCTTTTATACTATAGCTTATGGTATTATCTAAACGCCATCACAACATGATCGGACCACGAAAAGCGGCCGCACCAAATTTTCTTTTCCACCACGTCCTAACTTGTGTTTTCCGAAACCGAACAACTACGGTCGCTTCTTATTGATAGAATCAGTTGACCAGTTGAACCCTTTTCCTTCTAAGTCAGTATTTGTAGTCTCCAAATTCCTTGAAGCCAAAAAACAGAGAACTGGTGAAATCCTTGTTGAGGACAGTAGCCAGGATCAGGTTAATAAACTACTTGCAGAAACCTGCATCGCCGACCTGGCCATCCGCGTCACTCACGCCCCACCGCAGCCTAAACAGCTCCCAGGGCGTGATTTACGAATACGACCTAGTGAATGAAACTGAAGCTTACTTGCTGGAGGGCCTTCGTGGTCAGGGCGTAACAGCGGTCAGGCGCATAACCATACGCAGAGATGACAAACAAATGACGACAAAGCACCCCATCTTAACATTCCACAGGCTGTGCCTTTCCGAATTCATCAACGAAGGCTACATCCGATGTCCAGCCCGCCCTTACATCCCGAACCCGCGGCGCTGTTTCAAGTGCCAACGGTTCGGGCACGGCCCGAACTCCTGCCGCGGCCGACTTACCTGTGTAAAATGCGCACAGCACGACCACCCATCCGAAAACTGTAACGTGCAACAATTTCTTTGCGGAAACTGCCAGGGTCCCCATGCGGCCTACTCCAGGAAGAGTGAAAAGTTTTAACTCGAAAAGAAAATCATCAATATCAAGGTCACTGAAAACGTGACCTCCACTCCGCGCGGAGCTCGGATGCCGCCGATGAAGGTGGGCTTGCGTCTGCTTGCTGCCCCTGGTTGCGGCCTGGTGATTTCTTCTGCCAAATCCTGTCGACTGCGCCAATAAAGATCGTTTCCCCGAAGTCCGGTGTCGATCAGGAACCCAATCGCCTGAGCTCCGGTTGATTTGGCAGGAGGCTGGCAGAGCGATGGTGTTGAAGTTTTTGGAGGCGGCGGTCGAATTGACGAACTCGAGGGGTTGGGGTTGATTAGGTGAAACGGAAGTTTATATACAGCTATTTAGAGTAGGATAACTGAGTACATGAGTAATAAAAAGAAAAACTTCAAACTTCAGCTAGACGCTAGCTCCGAGTGCGCACAAATCACTCGAGCTCCTCAACGTTGCCTAACTCTCCTATTCTCGGAGCGTACACAAACCGCTCGAGAAACCACGGCCGAGACTCTGTCTCGCCGCAAGATCTGTCTAGTTGCCCGGTATGGCGCTGCACCCTAAACCTCCGACGCGATCTTAACCTCGACTATGGGGCTCACAAATCCCAACCTAGCTTTAACGGTCGAGACTCCTTGTCCCGCCGGGAACTGCCCAGCTCGGCGCTCAGACGAGAACCCTTTCCAACGGCCAAGTTCGGCCTTATAAAACCTCGAGATCAAACTCTCTCGGGAACGCCCCTGTAGCGTTCGTACACGCGTATGGGAGTGCCCGAATTCACGTAGACTGCTGTCACTGAGCACGCCACGGAATATTCAATGAGCCGCCGCCATCTCGGATCAACGGACCACCCGCGGGCCACCAGGTGCGTACGACCCCGAGGGATGAGCGCGAAAGACGCTGCGCAGTGCACTGCGCCGGCGGGGGCGCTTTAAGAATAGTTTCTTGCACGGCGTGCGCTCGTCCCGACGGCGGTAATCCCTCCACCTCCGCTCGTCTAGCAGACATTCCCGGAATCCGGCGGCGCTGTCTGCTTTCTCAATGGGAGATTATCCTTGTGGTATGCGGTGGGCCAGACAATCCGTCTCCCATGCACGCCGTGACGAATTGGCGGTGTTTGCAGCGCAGTGTTGGCAGTGCTACGTTGCTAGACAGAGCGGCGGGCTCTCACGCGAGCCCGGGCGCCCGGCTGCTAATCTCATAAGTGGACCTTACAAATGTCTCCGGCGATGTTCGATAAAAAACTTAATAAACCAAACCAAACTGTGCTAAATGCCAGAAAACATCCGCCCTCACCCGCGCAATAGTCATATCTAAAGATATACCAAAGGGAACACTCATACGTCACACATTCCACTTCTATCGAGACATAGGAGGCAGCACTCTCCATGCAGTCATCTCAGAATCACTGCCAACCAATTGAGAGAGCACGGAAGGAGCTACTGCGTGTGGCGCTATTGACTTTGATTTCAACTGTCAGTTCCGTACAAACTGTTTACCCCTTTTTCGCAATCTCCTAATATTTTTTTACGAATTAAATATTTTCTTTCTATGCCTCTTAGTTTTCGTTAGACAAAAATTATAACGTTGAGTCCGGCCACAGCACTAGAGAATAAAAAGTTTAAACACACATTGTCCCCTGTCCATTTCAGACACACACAATGCACACAATCGTGGATGGCCTGTTTTTTTTTTTCTTTACCCGGGCAAATAAGAACTATTGTGGCTTGTCTTCCTCTCACACTCACCTTGACTTTTTGGAAACCATATCTAATAAATGTACCGATTCCCTTTTAGAAAACACTCCCTCCACGTCGAGCTCAGGCTTTCGCGTCGTGTATCGTATACGATCGAGATGTAGATGTCATCTGCAACCTTTTTAGTTATTGATGGGTGTCTTATACACCCATTAATCCATGTTATTCGCATTACTGTGATCTTCCTATTTTAGCCACATTCCGTTTCATCAAGTGTGACCTAACATCGTCCAAATGTCCCACTTTTCCCTTGACTGCATTGGCGACACTAAACAACGTACACATATTATCTGCGACAGTAGGCAGGAGCCGATTGCGGGAGCGACACTGGCTACCATAAGCGCAGGCTCCAACATCGATGTTTCTTTTGTGCTGGTATGTCCTATGACGACGATGGGCTATCCAACTACCGCAAAAATTCATTTGCACACCAATCGCCGAGCGGGACGTGAACGCCCTTTTCGCAGTATGGGACTAGGCTACAAATTGAAAAGACGGATATCTCTTGTAGCATCAGCCGAGCCGGTTTCTTACAGGAACAGCCTTTATTCAGAGGCGCACACTGGCAGCCTCAACACAACAATCCCCAGCCGCGTAAAATACATGAGCTTATCTACACATGAGGCATCAGTGACGCATGCGCATCAGCACCAGTACGTCGGCGCTTCCAGCCATAACATAAATAATGATAACGCGGCGCGAGCGCGTGAATGCGACATGATAACTCTAGTGCAAACACTCTATGACCCTAGATTTGTGCGGTCCGGAAAATGTTTCATAAACTGCGCTAACCAAAGGCAAGTACCCGAAATTCAAGCATTCCTCCGCCCCAGTGCGGACACGTTGGGTATCACTGAAGACATCGTTTCCTCACCACCCATGCCATTGAACGAAATCGCCTCCGCCACTGAAGCCATCGCACCATTTAACTTGATGTCCGGCTAGCGTGCGAGAAATCACCCACAAGACAAAACACCTTCGAATTCTCTAAGGGAACACAACTTTGGGTCAAAGAAAGGAACGCTTCACTGTATACCCAACAAGCTTATCCCTTCACTTCATTTATTTAGAGTCAGGGCCGGTGAGCTGTTAGGGAGACGAGTGGGGAAGAAAAAATAACTACATACCTAAAAATGAGAGAGTAAAAAAAATGATTGGCGAGTGCCCACTTGAATTGTTCCGGTTCACTACAGAGAGAGAGAGAGAGAGAGAGAGAGAGAGAGAGAGAGAAATTTTATTTCTCCAGCAGAGGCTGATGTGTGGGCGTCGCCCCTTGGAAGGCGTCCCTAGTCCGGGATGCCTTAACTTCGGCTGGCCGTCCGTGCTCGGGTCACCAACTTAAGCTGGATATCCGGGTCCGGGCTGGCCAGGGAAGCCCTCCACTGCTCGAAGGTTGGGTTGGAAAGGGGGGGCAAGTCTGGAGTTCGTTGGCACTCCCATATGATGTGGTAGAGGGTGCCAGGCTGGGGACAGTAAGCGCAGAGGGAAGGTTGTTGGGTGAGGAAGATGAGGTGGAGGTGGGTGGGATGTGGATAGGTATTCGTTTGCAGCCGCCGCCAAGTTGTAGCGTCCTCTCTGGAGAAGCGCCAGTGTGGTGGTGGGAGACGACGGCGAGTTTGCCGGTAATGCGAGAGAATCTCAGTGTAGCCACTGAGTGGGTGGAGTTGATCGTGAGGGGGTAAACATTGGCCACCGTCGGCAATGGCTCGGTGTATCATATCGCGAGCCGCGGCGTGAACCGCTTCATTGCGGGGGATGGCGGCGTGTCCAGGAGCCCAGACGATGCGGATGTCAGGGGTCGTTGAGCAGTTTTTGAGGATGTGAAGTGCTGATGAAGAAATTCAGCCAATTTGGTAATTTCGGCAGGCTGTCTGCGAATCGGTGAGGATGGTTACTTGGTCAGGGCGGGAAATGGCGGCCAGGGCAATGGCTATTTCTTCGGCGACATCGATTGAGCTTGTGGTAGTAGTGGCGACAGTGACGCATGATGTAGGCAGGAAGTATGTTACAGTGCACAGTGCCGTTAGGTACAAATTAGGCAAAATAAGGATTGTGTGGCTAACTGGCACGCCTATTTTCATGATAGCCGAAAAGGCGGCGCAAAAAAAATTAATTTAAAAGTTGGTTGTAAAAAAAATTGAAAAAGACACAACCGCGAAATGCGGCGTCAAACCATTATGCAAGGAAGATTTATGAGTTTTTTTTCCACTGATGTTTGACCTGTTCGTCGTAATTGGTTAAAGTGAAACGTTATTAAAGATTATGTACGAAAGATTGAGCAAAACTGACCTAGAAGTTAACAGCGCCGTCACGCGAGTGGAAAGTTAGACAGGCTTTAGAAACCGGCTTGAATTACTTTGGCGTAAAGTGCTTTCGCATTCGACTGGCGTTTGCTTTTCCAGGTTTCAAAGGCAGCCGGAGATATCTGCGCGCCATGTGTCCCACTTTGTTTCAAAAGAACCCGCCGCGGTGGCTCAGTGGCTAAGGCGTTGCGCTGCTGAGCACGAGGTCGCGGGTTCAATTCCCGGCTGCGGCGGCCGCTTTTCTGATGGAGGCGAAAAGCAAAAACGCCCGTGTGTACGAGATTTCGGCGCACGTTAAAGATCCCCAGGTGGTCAAAATTAATCCGGAGGCCTCCACTACGGCGCGCCTCATCGCCTGCGTTGCGTCGGCGCGTTAAACCCTACAATCAACCAATCAATTGTTTCAAAAGAACAGCGCCGGCCAGATCTTGTATTCCTGTGCTTCCATGCGATTGCCACGATTCCGATGTTCTTTGTCTACATACAGAAGTGCACTGTGACTGGATCAAAATGTGAAAATTTGTTTAGAGTGGTACAGAGATAAGTGACCATGTGTTTTGGTCACTGCTTATAAAAAGTAGCAAACCTTTTTTGTAATCACGTTTGCCACCACAAGATGTACCTGCTTACGGAGAGCCCTTCCATTTTGTAGGCATTATTACCCATGTGCTTATGAATAACTAGAAATACAAATGACAATCGAGATTTAAAAGCAAAAACTGACATACATGAAAGTGTGTTCAAAACATTGCAAAATAATTATGGAAAATAATGTAGCGTTCTTTGTGTACAGATTTACCGGTCATTAAGAGCTTCTCCCTCTAATAGGTGTGAATGTATGTACTCTTGTTTATAGGAAATAAGATACTGTATGCCTTACCTGCTCCATTTGAATTGTACACTAATACGCACAACCTGTGCGCTTTTTTCGTTATTGGCAGGAAGTGAATACACATTTTACGTGGAAACCCTCTTGTTTTCAAGTGACAACAACTCGTGTGGTGTATTTTACACTGCATTTTTTGGATTCCCTCCTTGTAAGTATTTCAACTAAAGGCTGCATTGTTGATGGTTGCTATTGCAATTCCCTCTCAATATGTTAACATAGTGGAGTTAATCGATTTTTGGGTTATACGTACCAAAGCAACACCTGGCCTAGCGCGCCGTAGTGAATGGCTCCCGGTTAATTTTGACCACCTGGGACTCTACATGCGCCAGAACCTCGACACACGCGCTTTTTGTACTTTTCGCCTAAATTAGAAAAGCAGCCGCTGCGACCGACGTCGAGATCGCGACCTTGCGTTCAGCAGCATAATCCCATTGTTATGAAGAAATGGGCGGGATCGCGCGGGGATTTATGAGCCGTGCTACTGCATCTACATGAAAACACGCGTTATATTCAAAAGACAATCCAACGTTCGCGAACGGAAAGTGGGAAAGTCTATTTACAACACTCCTTGAGGACTCGGGAAGAACTGGCATAATTCAGTCCGCTGGGGCTGCCACAGTGCTGTAGAGTAAAAAGAGAAGGGGCCGGGGCTTGGGCGAGTCGATGCGAGGCGGCGCTGTTCTCGAGGCTGCTGAGCTGGCTGAGCTCTGTGCGCCGATAAGCTCCAAACCGGCGTTATGTTCCCACGGTGAAGAACATGGTGGTTCCGAAGGCTATCGGCGGGATGAGAGAGCTTAGGTCCGAAACAAGGCCTCGCTTCCCGCACTGCGCGTCACTGGTGCACCGTTCACTCGTGGGCCGGACACCGGCTTCTCCCGGCGGCGTCCACGACTGTCGTCGGGATTACACTGCGACGGATGGTAACTTGGAAGGCAGCGCCGGCGACAGACCCCGTGCCTACACCGCGATTCCAAGACGCCTTAAATAATTGGGTGTTCTCAAAATTTTTCTAGTTTGAAAAGCAATTTTAACTGCGCATTTGTTTAGCAAATCGTAATTTTCTAGTACACAGTTGAAAATACCCAGAAGTTGCCAAACGCGCGCACGTGAGCGCGCAATTCACGGCGACCACCCGGCAGTTTAAAAAAACCAAGAAAATGCGAGCGCTCGAGTTTGCCTGCCTCGCGGCAACCGCCTAGCGTCCCCGGCGCATGTTTGTCAAGCCAAGTATACCCACTAAGGAGAATCGGTCAACATTGGCCAAAAATACTCCAGTGTTCGCCGTATTCGTGGCAACACTTGCTCCGAATGCGACAGACACGTCATAGCGCAGGCTCCTCCAAGGTGATATCCAATGATTATCACTTCAAAAAAATGAAGGATGGTACACTTATAGCAACAATGATAGAGTAAAGGTCGTTGCGGGAGCGAAGAAGCAAATCGGCTCGAATCTTGGGCATAAACCTTCTTGATTGTCGTAAAGGTTGCGAAGGTTGCTTCGCCACCTTTAAGTCTTACGCAGTAGTGTAAGCTTCCTCTCCTTTTTGTCTAATACTTTATCAAAGGCGTTTGAAAAATTCATAGACAGGGCATCAGCTTGATTGCCGTTAATAGTATATGTAGCGAATTCATGTACTGTCTGTACTATCTGCGTACATCCAGATAAAGTATCCCTTCCGAAACCCATCTTGCCTTTGGGTTAGTACACTATGTGTTTCCTGAAATGCAGATATGTGATCGTGTATAACGTGTTCTCGTAATTTACAAGTTGAAGCTAAAGAAATTGGACGGTAGTGGCCAACCAAACGTTTGGGTCCTGCCTTATGCCGTGACTTCACCGTGGCGGTTCTCCAGTCACTTGGCAATTGTCTCTTATGTAGGGATCTCAAAACCAAAGCACGTAAATACATGAAAGGTCATTCTGCGTGACGCTGTAAGAACACGTTCTCAATATTGTCCGGTACGAGCGACTTTTTCTGGATGAAGTTTTCGAAGCATAATAAAATACCATCTTCCCTTATCACATCTGACATTGGATGAAAATTTTCAAATGTCGGCAGTGAGCCATTATGTTGTATGAGTACAGATTTAAAATGTTCGTTAAATACATTGAAATTAATTTATTCCGCTTTTATTCGTACACCGCCAATATCGAACACGTCACAGACAGAAGATGTGGGACTTATTGTCTTGAAAAATTTGTCAGGTGTTGCGATTATAGGTAAATCTTGCCAGTGACTGACTGTGATGACGGTTTTTATTTTGGTCGGCTGATTTTTCAGCTTCCAAGTAATGTCAAGTATTTGTTATTTTGTACAGGAAGCACATTTACATGACTGCTTCTTTTTTAGCCTCTTTATTTGCCTTCCAAGCGTAATCTGTTCCGAGAGATCCAGTGATTTTTCGGCATTTCTTGTGATTTATAGAACCACCGCGAATAAATGACTGAAATAAGGATTTGGTGCTGCACTATATTGTGCTTATTTATGTAGGTGATCAATACGAGAGGAAATATGCGCGAAAAGGGTAATTAACTCATTGTATAGGTGGAATTGTGGTTGTAAATTATGCCAAACAAACACAGCTGGAAGAGGTTGCGATAAGATTCTGATGGAGGCGAAAAGCAAAAATGCCCGTGTGTACGAGATTTCGGCGCACGTTAAAGATCCCCTGGTGGTCAAAATTAATCCGGAGCCCTCCACTACGGCGCGCCTCATCGCCTACGTTGCGTCGGCGCGTTAAACTCTACAATCAATCGGTTGCGATAAGAAGTTCGAAACAGCGTTTTGCATGGTCAGTATACTTGCCACAGGAGTACACTTGCCACAGACTTATACACAAAACACATACCACAATACCTAGCACACTTTCTATCAGACGAAGCAATTTTCAAGCTCAAAAATGTGTTAGCTTACCTTGCGAATGTTGATTTTTGAAAGGAAATCTTTTACTGTGTGTAACCACAGCCTGCCCTCAATGAAGAGGACAGTGCTGAAGACTTTTAATGTGATGCTCAGGGGCCTCGCCTTTTTCCCCTTGGCAGAACGGTCTCTCCGTGGAACCCTGTTTTTGAAGACCTTACGTACTCGTGCTTCCTGAACTGTTTTATATCCAATTTGCAACTCTAACCATTGGCCCCATACACCAATTTTAGACAAGCACCTCTAACTGACACCCCAGCACTACGCTTGGCGCCCTTTGGACTAGTAGCCCTTGCGTCATTAAACCACACCATCATCATCATCATCACTAGGAACCTTTTGTTAACCATTTACTGTCGTAGTTTAAAATATTGCATGATGCCAAATAAATGGTAATAAACTCGTGAAGTTCCTTAAAAATAGGTTTCCAGTGCTCAATCACGTCCACCATGAGCTCTTTTTACACCAACTTACGGCTAAAAAGTCGTTTTAAGCTTCCGCGTTGATAGGGTATTCTTCACACTACATAACAAAGGTTCTCGTAGGTTAACAGAAATATTCAAAATATCAGTGTGGTTGAGATGTGATGCATCTACATCTACATCTACATGTGATGCATCTACAAAATTTTGCCGATGTCGGTTATATTTACCTTCATTATGTTGCAGTAAAGAAGGACATTCACAACGCCTCTTTAAGGTCCACGTTGAAAAATCTGAGTGACATAAATGCGTACCTGGATGGTTCAGGTAAGATTTATATTTACATTTTTAACACAAAAGCGTTTTAAGGGGAGGGCTCGACCGAATATATTTTTGGTATTAGAAGTATGCGGTTTTATAAACGTATTTAGTAAAATTGAACATTTATGTCACCAAGGTTTTTACCTAGCCTTTCTTCCTGTGAAATTCGAAATACACAACTGCGAAGCTTTTGGATGTGAAGCATATTATCACGCAGTGAAATAGGAAGCAAGGTTCCTGCGAAAACTAACGTTTATTTCAGCGAACTTGTGCTTAGCAAGAACCAAGAAGAAAATACAGGCAGCGAAGCAGCAGACAGGTAATCTCAACCACCCCGTAAATCCCATCCTGAATAACTTTCTCCTTCTCGCCCTTCTCTCTCTTCTCTCCAAAGCTAGTTCACGTCACCAAAAAGAGCGGCACGAGAGGCCTGCTGACAAGCTCTGGTGGCTCAGGTCCTTCCGGTCCTCCAGTGTCCTTAGCTAACTTTAATTTTTTTGCTCTCCCCAAACTTTTGGGGTTTCTTTGATAAATTTTTCAACAACAATAACAAGTACAACGCAACATGCATAGTCCAGCGTCGGCGAGATGAATGCTCCAGTGCCTCCCTTGCAAACATTTGTGCCTCTGCACTGTTCTTTCTTGAACAATCGAATTGTATTGAGAACAATATTGATCAAAGGAGAAAACTCCAAAATACTGACCACAGGCACACAACCAACACCAACAAAAGAGCAAACATGCGCACAGACAGAAAAGGATAAGACAGTAGCGCACTGCCAGGCCCTGGTAACACAGCAAAAACAACACATATTTATGGCATTCCCCTCCATCGTAACTGTGAGAGATCCGATTTTAAAATAAAATGGTTCTCTTAACAATAGCAAAGCCATCACCTGGCGTAGTAAAACTGGAGTGAAACCAAAGAACCAACTCGGGCCGCGTGCGCCATCCTGATGTCGAAGCCATCATCCGACACAATCTTTTTGGCAATTTAACCAACACGACGTTTGGCAGAAGAGCCAAAATGTCGCAGAAGCTTTTTCTGAAGCCATGTCGTGTAATAGTACTGCAAAAAATCACAAGATCACCTGGGTGATGCTCGCTGTTTTCTTTTTCCAGACTACGCACTGCGCCGACCCCGAGCTGTTGGTTATTTGTACAGGCTACGTCAAAAGCGATTGAAACACAGTAGCTGTAGCCGTACCGCACAGGAACGCCGTGCAGCTGCACCGGTGATAAATAAAAGGAGCAGAACACGCATGCGCGCCTGCCGACGGCGATAATACACCAACATTTATCAACTCACTTCCTTTAAAGGGCCCCTTAATAGGTTTTGATCTTAAGCGTGCTATCGCTACATAGGCATTCTTTTTTTTTTCTTGTTTACATGTGAAGTCTTGCCACCGATCATAAGACCTTTTATGTAGCTTTTTTTGCCTCTGACGTCGACTCCATGATGCAGCTGGCGCTGATGACTATGGTGCCCCTATTGGCGCCCGGTTCCATCAAATGCCCCAGCCAATGAGCGTCTCCGGCTCTCGGGGAAGCCTCGGGTGAACTCGGTTGCTCGTGTAGCGTCTACCAAAGTGATACTACGGCACGGCGTATCTTTGTGGGGACGAATGTCGATCATCGCCATTCTCCACACGAGCTCAGCTGAGGTTGTTTATGTAGTGCGTCGTTTACACGATGTAAATAACTTGGACAATCCTGGAGCGTCTTCTGCAGGCAGAAACGCTACGCGCGTGACCGCGGCAAGCACTTGCCTTCACGGTGGACATGAACCTTGCACGAATCGGCACACATCGCAGCCACTGAAACTGGTCACCACCAGCCAGATCCGGGCTATTGCTGAAAATCAGTTTACAAATTCGTCGAAGTGGATGATAGTGCGGTGAACGTATATGCTGGGGTTCGTCGTCGTCGCGACTTTATAAGACGGTCACCGAATAACTGCGGTGACGGTATGTCATTTTCGCACGACCCGGCCTCAGAGGGAGCTGTTTCCCGCGACAGCGCCGCACGCAAAAAAAAACCCGCCCGCATCTTCCCACGGGGGGAACTCCAGTAAATTCGTCGCAGAGTGGCGGGGGTATCGCGTGAATGTGGCGTAATTGGGTATGGTTTGGGAATGCTTAATCGTTATTTCGTCTTTATTATTCTTATTTATTGAATGAAGAAGCGAAGGCAAGGAGCGTAAAGTTAAAGTCTGACTTTATTGCTTGGTGCCATCAAGCAAAGCGTCAAGTCAAGCGAAAGCCAAGCAAAGGCGCCCTTGACTGAATTCCGAACGCGCGCTCCGCCGCTTATATACACACCACCCGCGTTCGAGGGAGAGGAGTACGGGGGAGAGACGCACATGCGCACACTTCCGTACACAAGTGTGCGAACTTTCCACGCACCCACCACGCCGTTAACACGTGTACACGCCCTGCCGCCGTTACTGTTGAGCGCGACGCAGCGCACGGGTAGCTACGACGCATGCGCGCACAGACGCGCTCCCTACGCACCGCCGCACCTGTTGTTGAGAGCGAGGAGGGTACGGGGCAGAGACGCGCACCTGCGCCTCGACGCGACGCGCATGCGCAGTGAGCGTGTGGACGGCGCCGACAACATCGACGAGTGACATCGCGAGCCTAAGAAATGCTCCGCATTTAAAACGCAAGCGGGCCGGTAGTCGTACGTGTAAATCTTGAATTACGGTCGTGAGCCAGCATGTTGTTTCTGGATCCCTCCTATCTGGTCTTAAAACGCTAGTTCCCCCTATGCTGGAACTGACGTGCCATCGCTAGCACAGCCGACGCAAAAGGCAGTGCCACGCAGCCAGTAGTAGGCGGCGCATGCACGCCGGCTGTACGAACCGCTGAGCGGAGCCAATGGCTGCGCGCACCTCGGAGCGGAAGCGCTCTGACATGGGCCTCTAGGTTATTTTGCTCGAGCTTAGCAGCACGTTGCACCCACAGCGGATTGAGGCGCGATGTAAGCGTGAAAGCTCCAGGCCTTATAGCGTTTGCCACCCCATTGCGGGCCCCTTTAACGTGGCAAAGGGCGTTGCTCGCAGCCTACTGGTCTAAGCGATAGCGCTTATAGAACCGACACATCTGTGACCGTCTCTCACACATTTTCAACGCACACGAGCTGCTTGAGAAGATCGCTATCACAGGAATCTGAAGAATCAATTCTTGTTTTCAAATATTTGTAGGTTTTTTCGCTATCAGCGTCATCGCCGAGATTATTAGGCTGTGAACAATGTTCGAAGATGGGCTACAAGAAGCTGGTTGAGAGGTTAGATGGGCTATTGTATCCGGCATGCCAGCATGGGGGTTCTGTTTGCTTCGCTTACCACGTGGGGCGACGATACGTTTCGGCCACAGCTCCCGCTTTCCAATTACTTCTGACAGCTGTTATCTGTTCTCAAAAAACTGAATTACATAACAACTATGAGGTCCGCACGAGAGTAGAGGGTTAAATGTAATGAACAAACTGTAATAATTTCACTCGTACAGAAACAACGCGTCTTCTTTGGTCGAAGTCACAATGCAAAGTCCCACCCAAAACTTCTCTTGACGGGTGAGGGCGAAGCTCTCTGTCTCCGTATGGGTTCGACCCCCCCGGCACTGCGTGGTGAGTCTCGGGTTTCGGCTTTTAAATGCGGAGCATTTCTTAGGCTCGCCTGGTCCTGCGTCGTTGATGGCGGCGCCGTCCACACACTCACTCCGCATGCGCAACTTTCCTCCTTACACGCACAGCTCCGCGATACTACACTATAAAAAAAGAAATAGTCAGCGGCGGCCGGTTTCGAGGTACGCGGTGCTCTTCCCACTACGCTACAAATCCGGGACAGTGGCAAGTGCTACGAACGCGCCTTATGTCCTTGACTCATTCAAACTACGTCAAGAAGCTACTGATACAACGAAGGCACTCGAAGCTGAACGTCTACGGAAACGACGAAGTGAAAACTTTAGAGGGGGATGCTGAATTTCCCGTGGGAAAGCTGTGGCGGGAAGCGCCACGCGCCTTGCAGCTCAACCAGCCCCGTCCGCAGCGCCTCTGATGCTGATTGTGGCAGGATGCCCCTAGGGATTGGCCAACCAAAGAATCCATCACGAGATAGGTTCGCGTTCAACCACCGTCGTCATCTGCCCGTAGGGGAACCGCCGAAGAAGAAGAACGAGAAGACAAAGCTGCGACGAGGAGGGCGTGTACATTGCTCTCAGCCGGTGCACCAATGTCAACAACCTTCACCTCACCAAAGCTGACGGAGACTACCGATTCTACCACAGAGACAACATCGACAAGAACATGATGGACGAGTTTCGGCGCCTCGAGAACCACCACCTACTCACCGTAACACAACAGCACTTGCGTGCCTTTGCCACCGGTGTGGACCCGGACGCGGAATTCCCTCTGGCGCTAGTAAAAACCAGATCCCTCAACATAACGGCAACACAATGGAACCACACGGAACCGCCACGATGCTTCGCATCCTCATCAGGGTTCCCCACGGGAAGATGGTGTAATTTTTTCGGGGAGCTTGGCTGTCGGTTCTTGTTCTGTGGCGTTGCCACTGGTCTTGAGGTGATTTCTTACATCCCCCCCCCCCCCGCCCGCCTCAAACTGAGCATCGCTCATTTTACTCGTGTTTCCAAAGGGTATAGAAGCCGCACAAGACGTCGCAGACGTTCCCAGTGGATAACTTTACGGCGCAAGACCGCACTGCTACGTCCCGTCCCTTTAAAACTTCAATAATTCTTCCTGTTTTCCACAAGTGTGATTCTTCATGGTCATCCTGCACAATCGCAATGTCATCCACCGAAAGAAAGTTATTCTGCCGTGATGGTATCAGGTGCGCCGACAGCAGCTGTAGAAGGCATTCCTTCTGTCATATGTTCCAGAAGGCGTTGACAAGTGGCCTTCGGTATTTCCAGCCCCGGTTGATGTACGCTGCTGTAAAGAAATAACCGAGGTTTGTCTGGAGTCAGGTAATGCTTTCAGTATTTTCCCGTCAACAGATGGAATGGTGTCAGCACTGATAGCTCCCCTGGCTCCTCTAGGACGTAAGTAAGCGGGCGCGAGTTGATGGTTGCTTCCACATCGGCAAGGACCGTGGTTAGCTCCTGAAAGGACAGGCTTTAAAGTCCGAGAACTTTCCTCCGGGAAACCTTTACGGACCTGACCATTCGCTCCCATCAGCCACCCCACCAGGCAGCCTTCTCTAAGATGAACTTCCATGTGATGCACTGAGAGCTGCAGTAGTCTTGAGCGCCATGGCTGCGAAGGATTTTCCAGAGACTTCGTACGTTTTCGATGCCCTTTTGAACGTCAAAGCATTATCGCAGTAAATAGTTTCCGCAGACCCCCCACGCTACAATGCGTCGAAAAGCCAGCAGAAAACATTCAGTCGTAAGGCTGGAAACCAACTCCAAGTGAACTGCTCTCGTCGTTGCGCACGTGAATAGGGCGATGTAGCTCTTTTCGCTGGAAGTTTTGGTCTTGGTAAAGAGAAGGCCCGTGAAGTCGATGCCAACAATTTGAAAGGCCTCGCTGCGATTCACTGATTCACTGGGAAGGGGTGCCGTTGGAGCAGCAGCCGGTTTGAGTCTGTGCTTGGCACACACGGAGCATCGTGAGATTACTTTCTTTGCCAGCTGCCGACAGCACGGGATCCAGAAAATTTCGCGCAGTTCTGTTATCGTGTTCAAAACGCCTCCGTGAAGGGTTTGCAAATGAGCAGCGCTTCCTACAAGTCTGGTTATCAAGTGATCTTTCGGAAGAAGGATCAGGTGCTTTACATCTTCGGATGCCTTCGAAAACTGAAGACGACCTTCCACGTGCAGCAATCGTCGCTCATCAAGAAAAGGCTCAAACTGTGCGATAGGTGGGTCTACCGGCAGGCTTTGTTCCCTAGAAATTGCTCCAATCTCATGCTCGTAGTCGTTGCATTGCGCATGTCGCATCCAGGTGTTACTGGCCTCTTGAATTTCGTCGACTTTGAGATAAATTGTAGCACCCTCGCTCCGTTTTTGGCAGTTTCTCGGAAACCGCAAGACCCACACAGTCACTCTTATCAAACGTGTGTAACTGCTAAACTTTTCTGCGTGTAGCAAAGAGGCCGTAGAGCTAGTTCCTGTAAAAAGCATGGTTGTGCGCTTCTGCTTTTTGTCGTCTACTTCGTTGGTGTGACGCGTACTGTCACCTTTTTTTTGGTGGCCAGAATTCTGAATTCTGTTGCAGCTAACTTGGGCCTCTCCACCAAAGTGCATGTGCTCTAAGGGATTGAGCCGTCATTGCGCGCGTAAGCAATTAGCGGGGTTATCAGTACCTGAGAAATGCCTCCAACTTTCTGTGCTGTTCAAGCTCTGTATCTCTGTCACGCTAGTTGCAGCAAACGACTTCTTTACTTGGCCGTGCTTTTAACCAACAAAGAGTGATCGTGTAGTCGGACCAGAAATACACTGCGATTGTTTCATTCCAGGCAGTATGCAAGTATTTAGCCATTCGTGCTCCGATCACAGCAGCCATAAACTCTAATCGAGACAGAGATATCGCTTTCAAAGGCGCTACTCGCGATTTGGCGAAGGTAAGAATGGCGTTACCCACTTCATTGTCAATTTGTTCCGTAGCAACGCACAGGCGCTGTAGCTTTCGGGCTTGCATCACCAAATATGTGCATCTGCCAAGTTACCTCGGCGTTAGGCAGTGTGCAACGTGGAAAGAGAGTTCTTTGAGTTTGATATTAGTGAGATCTGAGCACCAGCCTTGCCATTCCACTTCGAGATCATCTGGCAGTTGCTTATCCCAGCCAACTCCTCTCTCCCATAGGCGCTAAAAAAGCACTTTTTCTCGTAATAACAAAAGGCGCGGCTAATTCCAAAGTGTCGAAGATCCTCGCTGAAGCCTGTAGCTCCTCGCGTTTAGTGCTGACTCCTGTACATGCGCTGATTAGAATGGCAGCGGTTGAAATGAACATCTCAAATTGGGAGGGCGTCCACAAAAGACCCAGCACTTTTTGCGGCTCTTCCGGAGGGCTACTTTGACCGCTGAGTGTCATCCTTTCCTTCTCTGAATTGGATGACCATTTTCTGAGCCGCATTCCTGCATCAGTCATTATCTTTTGTGTTTCCGCAGCTATCTTTAAAGCATCGTCCTCAGTGCTAGCTCCCGTGACCAAGTCGTCTACGTAGAAAGAGTTTCTCAGTAGAGCCGTAGTTTCGTGAAGTCCGACGCCCTGGTTTCCCAAATGGCGAATGAGGACCGCGTTTAGCAAGTACGGACTCGCTGTAGTTCCAAATGGTACTCTTTGCAATCTCCATTCCTCGATATTTAGAAGGGTGTCCGGGTTAAGGGGTGCTTCGCTAAACCACAGAAACCTTAGGGCATCCCCGTCCTGTGGTCGCACGCAGATCTGCATGAAGGCTTTCTCGATGCCCCCGACGAGAGCGACGGGGTGAAAGCGGAAGCGCATCAGAATGCGTACCATGTCGCTGATGAGCTTTGGTCCTTTCTTTAGGTGTTCATTTAATTACAACTGTTCCGGTGCATGGGAAGAGGCATCGAACACTACCCGAACTTTAGTTGTTTTTGACTGCGTTCGAATGACCAGCTCATGAGGCATGCACTACACATTCTCAGAAGCTGTTTCATTTTCCGCTCTTTCCGCATGTCCTTCATTCATGTAGGATCTTATGGTGGTGTCGTATTCTTCCGCAAGTTCTTTGCTGCGACACAACCTCTTTGTGAGACTCTTTAGCCGTCTCACAGCCATTTATTTGTTGTCTTCCAGTTCGGTAGCGGGTTCCTTCCACGGCAGGGACCCTTCATAGCGGTCTCCCTTTCTTTCGACGCTTGCAAGGGTGAATGAGCGCTCTTCTTGTTTCATTCCCTCTTCATTCGTGACTCAATGGCGTCCAGCTCCCAAACGTTTCCAAAACTGATTGTTCATCAATGTCGCTTTCCAAACCAATCTTCAAAATGCAGACGTTTTCCGCCATGGTCAGAGAGCTCTAAATGCTGAGTGGACACTGGAATATCCATCCTAACTTTGTGTCTATAGCTACCAAGCCGTTGTTCTCTGTGGAGCGTAGGACTTGACCTGGCAGAAATTTCCAAAGATGATCGGCTCCAATCAGAAATGCGACTCCCTGTACAGCTTATCGGCGATAAGTTTTTCCTTAACCACAATTTCCTGCACCAACGCATGATCTACAGGAAGTGGTACAATGTCTTTTCACGATGTCGAAAATGTCCTTAAATTAGGTATTTAAAAAACCTTCGAAGAAGTAAGAGAAGCTACTGCCCGGGTAAACAGGAACCACTTTGGGAAAACAAAATAGGAACTGGTCATTCCAAGAAATGACTGACTTGATAATTAATGACATATCACAAATGCAGACTCTTTTAATTACTTTCTCCTAATGGCAATCACAGATCCGCTAAACACAAGCGCACGCGAAAAGCCTCGACCGATTTCTTGCGAGGAAAGTTTCAAAAATCTAAAAAATATTAGCCTCACTGGAATTGCAGGGTTAATTAGCCGTTTCCGCCACCTTCTACAAACGAAAGTAAAGTTTTTGTTGCATAGTTCAATATTTACGACGCACAGAAATTACGCTCACCTGCGGTGGGATAAAGCGATTGCGGTAAACAAGATATCTACCTTCTGCAGAAGAGGCTTTGCATGAGATTTGCAACAAACAGCACTTCGATCATACAGTTGCGCTTTTTGAAAATCTGGTTGTGCAAGAATATTCGTTTCGTATAATCACAGAATCATTCAAAAGAAGAAAAAGAAACTGAGGAAACATCCCAAGCATGAAAGATTTAGCCCCTCTGTGCCCTAGCCATCATGTCTACTCTAGCAGACCAAAGAACTCATGTAGCGTCCCAACAAGCTCCAGCACGTATGATACAGCACGTATGAACGCATGGTACGTAAACTCACAGTTTTAACGCAATAGGTGTAATGGGGGTTAGATATAACGACACTATCAAGGCGACAATTGCCTTAAATAACTTGTCTAAATTGAATGAGCGTTGGGCAAACGTGGTGTGGTTTGGTTTCTACTAATTTTTCTAGTCGTTCTGCTAATAGCACAAGTTGGTGAGTTGTTTGTCGCCTGTATAACGTTCAACCTTCACCCACAGTGGTTTCTTTTAGTTATTTTCTGATTGTGCTAATTCATTTATCATGCTCAATCCCAAACCGCCGCCTCATAATTTAAAATTATCTGAATGCTTCCTACTGCGTTTTCCTTTTTCCTTCTTTGTTCTTTGTTCTCGCCTTGTTCTTTGTTGTTTTTTTAACAAGAAAGGCTTTTGAGCTGTGCTGCTCGTTACTATGTTTTTTCGTGTTTAGCTGTAGCCATTTCTTCCTGCTTTTGACGTCTATGTTAGTGATGCGTGCTATCACTTTTGTAAGGGCCGTTCAACAACAATTGACTGAATTATGCCTGTGTTGTCGCGTGACCGTGCTGCCTTCATGCACTGTAAGCGCCAGGGACTCGTAAAGCTGCCCACGTAACTTTTTTCCTTGGAGCTACCCACTCAAACTGGGCAAAATAAAGTATTTGAGGACGTTTTGCACACGCTACCCCACGATGTAACAAAGTACAAAGCCATCAGTTGACACCGTGGACGGAGCAACCGTTGTGGCTCTATACGACCCTTGTACGCGCAGGAACGCAGGAAATGGAATTTGTGATCTTAATCATCCTCTTCGTTATCCGGCTAGCGGAACCACTGAATAGAAGCCCAAACATCATTCAAGAATACGAAAAGGTGATTAGACTTTTGGCTTCAGGAAGAATTCCTAAAGCCTCATAAATGTTTTCCTATTCACAATACACAAAAGTAACATCACATATACGCCCACAAACAAGAATCTGGAAAGTAATAAAGGCTGACCTCCATGCAGCGAAGTTTCTCGGCGAACTTGGCGCGGCGGACGCCGTGGTTTGACGCGCCGCTCAGTTTTCGTCCACCCCAACCTCCATGCAATGTGACCCGGCGAACGCCGCCGATGGAAGACAGGACAGGAAGTACAACGAAGTACGAGGCTGTGATTGGCTGCGGCCTCAAAATGCAGTTTGCCGCTTCCGGTCGCGTTCGCCGCCGCGCGTTCGACATCTAGCTCGCGTAGATCGCCGACGAACAGCCGTATTTTCGACGCCGGCGGCGGAGCGGCCGCCGCCGGGCGACGTTCGCCGCCTTTTCGCCTACATTTCGCTGCATGAAGGTCGGCCTTAAGGCTGCCGACAAAAGAGGACGTAAAATCACATACAGCACTCACTGCGGCCTTACTGAAAAGCTGATGACCACATTCTCATCCTACACTTCGGGACACGAATGTTCCTCGTACCAAACGGGGTTCTTAACGCCAAAGTACTATACTATGCGCAGGATACGAAAGACAAAAACCACACATATACAAAAATATTCATTGGAGAGTTTGTTTGGTTGGCCACATCCTTCACTGAACAAAACCTGTCCTTTAAATGTGGCTAGACATCCACCCTCTTCCACGCAACATGGTCATGCGTATGGTCATGGCGAAGGCCCAACTAAGCAATTACATGTCCACCTCTGAGGAGACATAAAAGGCATCAGAAGGGAAAAGGTTTGGGCGTGTTGGTTCATCGTCAGACGGAAAACAAGCGCTAAATAAAAACACAGGACGAGGAGCGGACGGGACAAGCGCTAACTTTCAACAAAAAGTTTTTCACTGTTTTTCTTGTTTCGCCCACCGTTTTTGATGTTTCCCTTTCCTTTCCCCTTTCTTGATGCTGGCCAGACGTGTTTATAAGCGCTGGTTCTGCAATAAACTTTTTGTTGAAAGTTAGCGCTTGTCCCGTCCACTCCTCGTCCTGTGTTTTTATTTAGCGCTTGTTTTCCGTCTGACATAAAAGGCAGCCCTGATCCGCCCGTAACTTTAAGATCACTGTCTGCGAATTCATAGAGCTGCTTCCTCATGGGCCCTGAACTTCGGATTTTACCTTTGAGCTGCCTACAATATGCATCCCGTTTTCTAACTTTGTTCCCCCTTCAATAAAGGTGTCCTCTTGATCTCTCTCTGTCTCTCTCAGGAAAAAATAAAATGGTTGATATCGACTATGGTAACAGATAGCAGACATTTCGGAACAGTGACACTTTGTCCTGCTCAAACCGACCATCACCTTGGCCCCGCAACATCTCACGCCCTCAAACGTCACTAATCGTATATGGCCTCTCCCTTTTCGGTGAAACGCGACTGGAGTGGTCAGCTAACCTCGCTGTTTTATCTCGCTTTCAGTGGGTAGGAGGCAGCAATAGTAAATTCGGCAACACTCTTTAAACGACGTATTGCCGCTATCACGTCATTAATCTGAAGACTTAAACGTAGATGTTACCTTAAAATATTTTGTATACACGCTAACCACGTGATACTCTATTCAATTACAAATTTTAATCATTCATTCCTGTGACCGCATTTCAAAAACGTTTTATATTTTCAAATTTTCAAAGAAAACAAAGTACCCAGTTATTTACCGCAACAGTGGAAAAGACAGTTATCAGGGGTTATGTAAGCATCTCAAACATTCATTTCTGGGTCAAATGCGTTTCCCAAAAAAATGTTTTGTGGTTGGTTAAAATGCTCATGAGAAATATTTTATATGTTAAAATTATTGGGCAACGTTTTAAAACATACTGGTCATTTTACCAGTCCTGCATTGCACCCTGTTTCTTTCTGACCTGTTCACTGATCTTTTTTGCTACAGCAAGGACTGATTATTTGTACTGCCAAAAAAGAGTACGAGGAAACAGTACTGGACCCTTTCAGACTGAGCAATGCGACACAGTGTATCGACAACTTTGTAACACTACAGGAAATTGGCATGTATACAACACATCATGCTCGACAATGACATGGGAACCGACCATTTTGCGCTAGCTTTCATTTTTTGAAACACATTTTCTCTTTACGGCTCCCCCTCGGTTTGTAAAGTACCTACTTCTTTCAAAGACAACTTGCGGAATATACGCCCATCATTGCCAGAAAACTCATCAGTTTTATTATTTTTGCAACGCAAATGAAATAAAGGTGACGACTGTGATCAATACCCAAATTCTTCGCTTTTACTTATAAAGGGGCCCTGAAAGGCATTTGAGCACACTAAATGAACTAGCGCAATCGTTAGATTCGGTCGTCAACGTCATCTGTGCCAAGTATTACTCTTTTACTCGCAGCGGAAAGCTCACACTTTTGTTGCAAAGTTTGTCGCCCTTTTCTCACCCTTGCCTGCGCGTTTTGAGACGCCGCCATCTTCACATGTCTACGTCATCGACTCCCAAGTGTACGTCATAAGGTAGACATCGTGCTATTGGGCGTGTTTTTCAGGCATTTCCACCAAAGGGATGTGTCGTCTGCTCAGCGTCGGCTCGCCAGCTGATCTGCCAGCGGAGTGCCGGAGTGCTTGGACATTTTACGACTTTCCAAATAAGTGTAAACAAACGCTTAACCGTTTCTATTGAATGCAACACGGCCATAACACGACAATAAATACTCTTTTACCTGAGTAGTTTCCATAAAGAAAGCGTTGAAGCCCCGTGCCACTTCTTTCGTGCAATCGCAGAGAACGCCCCGAGACGAATGCCGGGTTTGACGCATACATTTTATTGAACTTCAAAACAATCCAGAGATGCGTTTCGAACGAACACAGCGTCACAACATGCGTTCCAAGTCTGAACCGCGATTTACAGAAGATCGGCTGTTTCCTCCTGCCCGTCGTAAATTCGGCACTCACCTCGCGCGCGGTTTGCAGGGACGAACAGCAAGTCAATTAACTCTGGCACGCAAGCCAAGAAGGCTTTTAGCCACGCATACTGCACATACCCCATGCGAGGTTGAGTCACACGTCACTCGAGAAAGATAATCCGGACCATGGCAAGCACCATCCACCCGTAGAAGCACAACGTCGCATTTCATCGCGAAACAACCGCGTCCGCAACCCACAAACCATCGCCTCACACACACACAGCTTCGGTCGCTGGCTTGGCATAGCTACAAGCTTCGTTCGTACAGTCAGCGATGTTACGACGATACAGATCTGCGTGAGGGCAACGTGTTGACTACTCGACGTATTTTAAAACACAGGGTCAAATAACTTGGTTCATCGTAAGCAAAAGACTGTCCACAGCAGAGCGCAACCGTGGGTGGTTGTCGCGCTTGTTACGATTGAGCCCGCCATTGGGCCTTGTTTCAACATTCCTCGGTTGTGCGGCGAAGCCTCCACTACGTGCGCCTTTCAGGTAGGCCCTCCCTGTCGGTGACTCACGCTTTCACGTCTCGACAAGCCCAGGATCTCTGGCGCCTATCTATCGGCGCGATCAACATTCGATGGCGTGTTGACGCAACTGGCCCAGACCTGCCCCAAGGACACAGAAGCCCCGCGTCCGCTGGAGAGATCTCCCCTCTCCCCTCTCTCGGACTCATCGTGCACCGCTACTACCTACTGCTCACGAACTCTGGAAAGAGTGTTGTGTGTGTGTGACGTTCGTGCCGTGTGCACAATCTAGAGGGAACGCTGCTTTGACCGTTGGCGCTTTTGGGTATAAATACGAACCTCTCAATTGCTATAACTCATTCCTGTTTGAGCCGTGAATCATTGTTGTCCCTCTGTTCAAGTCCTGTACTGTTGTTGAGAGTGAGGCTCGAGGCGTGGCTATCTTTCTTCGTCCCAGTCGCTACCATGGCTCCTCGTCTGGCATAATCTGCGGCGTCCGTATAATAAACCATATCGTTTGAGCCGTAGTTTTTCTCCAGGGCTCTAACTCGCGCCTCTCTCCGACCCTCGTGGAACTGCGGGTGCATGTTTCTGGGCAGCGGGGCCACTCTGATGTTTTGGCGTAGTTCGCGAGGGATGTCTACTGTGGTTTCCAGAGGGCGATCAGGGAGACGAGGAGCCATGGTAGCGACTGTGACGAAGAAAGATAGCCACGCCTCGAGCCTCACTCTCAACAACGTCTCGACGCTACAGGCCGAAGAGGTAGCTATTGCGCTGGCAATAACGCAGACCCCAGCGGAAGTGATAGTCACAGATTCACAGTCAGCGTGTAGGAGCTACCTCCAAGGCCGCATCTCGTGCATCGCCATGAAGATCCTCGGCCAGAACCCTCCGAGGAAAAGGGTGTCGATTGTCTGGACACCAGCTCACGCTTCCCTCTGCGGTAATGTCTTTGCTCATGAGACTGCTCGAGGTCTGACCAACCGAGCGCCGCGAGAAAGTTGGCTTGAGACAGCGATCCCTGTAACGTCATACCAGGAGGTGACCCAATTCTACAGGCTCACCAGACTTATGCTACCCGCTGGCCACCCCTCCCTCAGCAAGGCAGAGGAGCGCTCCTGGCGTCTCCTCCAAACCAACACGTTCCCCCACCCGACCAAACTCCACTTATTCTGGCCAACAATATACTACCCACAGTGCCAATTCTGCAACGCGCCCTGCACCTTGTATCACATGGTGTGGGAGTGCCAGCTTAACCCCTCACTTTCCCCGATATCTAATCCCTCGATTGAGCAGTGGGAGGAAGTGCTGGCCAGCTCTAGCCTCGAAGAGCAGCTTCGGCTGATCCACCGAGCTGAGGCGGCTGGACGCTCCAACGGGGTCCTGAACTGAGGAAACCGCCCGCTTGACTCGTCTCATTAAATAAAGTTTATTCTCTCTCTCTCTCTGTACTGTTGCCTCACTCGACAGGGCGTTGTTCTTTGGCTTCGGCTCACCTCTCGCTATTAAGTAAACAGTTACGTTAGCCTACGGCCGCTGGACTTCATCATGGCTGCAACAGCGGCTTGCCGCTCGCTTCACACTACGCTACCAAACGTATGTCGGAGGCGGCGGAGATCGGCTGGGGTCGGCCTTCCCGGTCGCAACACGCTACTTGCCGCCATGTTGGAAACACAAGCGGCCTCACGTGCGCACGCTATTTTTCTGAAATAGCATCCGCTATTCTTCCGTCTTCTAAACGCAGAAGCGTAGTAACGTACGGCGCATGCGCAGTGCGAACGATGCAAAAACTAGCAGTCTCTAACTGTTTGCGTACGGCTGAGTACGTTCACAAGATATCGGTGCAGCTTGTCAGAACACCTGTGCACGCTGCTCGAGAGCGGCTCTGGTTTGCTCTGCGCCTTCCAGTTCATCACCACTGATAAAGCGATCCGAACCGGCTCGTTTTTTGCGCGGGTTCTGTATCGGTTTAAAATGTCTTTGAGATGCGACACTGAGAGCATCTCTTGTTGGCGGCCCTGTCCTTCCTGCGTGCTTCCGTTGTTGTCCGCACCGCTGCGCCCCTCCTCCTCTCACCGTGATAGCGCGCCCTCTACCCCAACATCTGTGGCACGCACAGTGCGGCGCGCTCTCTTACTCCGCCGGTGGGCGGCGCTGCGCGCGGCGCAAGCGCGCTGTGCGCATGTGCAGCGCCCTCTCTCTCCGCGGTCTCCTCTCCATCGGGCGCGCTGCGCATACAAGCGGAGTGCCGCGCTCCGGCCGGTCTCTCAGTCGACGGTCGCCCGCGCTACGAATGCTCTCTCTCTCTCTCTCGCATTACCCGACGATTGCTCACGCAATTCGAGTAATCAGCCCAACGGAAACGCACAATGGAACCCCCTTCAGCGTCGCATCACACCAGGGTTCCCGCGAGGGGAAGTGGGCGTAATTTTTTTCACATGCCGCAGGTAGGAATTACCCCCGCCGCAAAATGAGACCCGGCACCAGCGGGGCCACATCTGAGAAGGCGCTTTTTCGATAAACAGTGCGCGGTGCATCAAAGGGAACGAGCGCACGATCCTCCCCGTGCGTGTGTGAGTTCGCCGCCGATAAAAAGTCACGTGGCACCGATAGCAACTGCAGCAGCGTACACCGCGAAACGGCAAGGCCAGGCCACACACATGCGGCCAGGTCTTTCGTTCGCTTTTCCAGCCTTGAGCGGAGTGCGGGATCCATGGTGTCAACAAAGATTAAAAAGCCAAAAGATCTGGCCCGTAGCAGACGGCAGTCTGAGGAGCGCAATAGCGGAAGTACGTCACCGCTGAGGAGCGCAGCATCATGGGAGGGCAAACTCGCGTGCCGTCAACAGCGGTGAAATATTTGAAAGGAGGAGGAAATGCCACGCGACGATAATGCGCGGTGTTTGATTTACGATTTCTCAGCTAATACTCATCGCTTTAACAAACTTCCCGCGGGAGCAGATTGCTAATACATTGCTTTTTTTTGGTTACATGTACATCCATGCATCGGCGGAAGGTATGTCCGGACCCAATTAAGGAGAACGTTCATAATACCCCGCCCGCCAAAACGAGGTGGGGTCTTCATAATAAAAAAAATGCTGTGGTTTAGCCTTGGTTAACACTAGTTGATAGCTTTGGCTAGGACTATTGTCAAGGTGTAGTCGAGGTGTGGTTTTGCAGTGATATACAGACGTGTTTGCAATAAATACACAGCTTATTCATCATCTTTTTTCGCCTCATGGAGTTTTTAAGCCTCTCCGCTGTACGAGCGACAACAGTTTCGTTGTTCTTCCTTGATCGCATACGGCTATGCTTCGCACGTGGCCTTCTGGCCCTCCTTTGTGGCGCGCGCTTATAGCTGTGGCGGCGGCCTCATTACCTTCCTGCGCAAAGTGGCGACACGGGTTCCGCACACGTCTTCATTCCCTCCTCGCCTATCTCTCTCCAGAAGGGTTGCAAGCTAAGCTGGTTGGAAAGACATATTCTTGGATGAGTATCAGTGCGATCTATAAACAAAGACAAAGGAAGTGGAACGACGTGCGTTTTAGAGCGCACGAATTGTCATTAAAGGCCCACATCATCCCATCTTCACATTATACTAAGGGCCACGGACGGAAACCTAATTTTAGTGCCACTGAGATTTTATTTGCGTATCGTGAACAAATGCCCCGGGAAATTATGGAAGCGTTCCACCCAGGAGAAAGAGTAGACAAGTGTGTCAGCCAAGCAAGCTTGTGCCTTCATCTCAAAGAAATATCATATCTGCGTGGACCTTGACTGTACCCGGTGTCTATCTAGTTGACTTATCACTGCGGCTTTTGTAAACTTGTTTTGCTCATGCGCAGTGTTTTTATTATTTTGTGTAAGTGTTTTTATTAATCCTTCTTGATATTAAACTTCAGTTTTTAGACCAGCTGCTGTCCTTGCGTTCCAATTCCTTTGTTTTTATGTTCGCGCTGGTTTCATTCAAGAATAAGCCTATCTCTCCTCTGCCGCCTATCTCTCCCCACCATCTAGCCTCTGCTCCGTGCCCGGCACTTCCGGAAGGAAGTGTGCTTTGACTTCTTGCTCTCAAGGTCAAAACTGGCCACCCCACGAAAAGCGCCCGAGGTAGCGTAGGGTAGCTTTCTCTACAAGAAGATAAAACAAGTACACCACATCCACTCACAAAAACCGACCCATGGCAAAAGAAATATAATATACACGTAAATTGTGGAAGAAGATGGTGAACAGTACTGCGTGGCCGTAGCTTTTTTCTGCTCCATGCAATTTTTCACCCATCATCACCAACAGCCCATTTAGGTCCCCTGTAGGACGAAGACCTGCCTCATTTATCGCGACCCATTTCTGTTCCGCGCTGCCCGCGTCCATTCTTTACCTCCGCACTTTCTTATTTCTTCTCTTCAGCTAGTTAACAGTCTTCCTCTTTGTTTAGTCCCGTCTCTCGGTGTTGATTCTGTGGCCCTTGTGGTCCACCTGTTGCCGGCTCATCATACTACATGGCCAGCCCATCATACTACATGGCCAGCCCAGGTCCATTTCTTTTTTCTTAACTTTAACTAGCTTCGTGTAAATTTCCATCACTTCGCAAATGTTCTCCTTGCACTGGAAATCACGACATTCTGTATAGCCCTGGGTAGTCAGGAAACAGTAGGTTAGGAGCTTGAAAACCCTCTTTTGTATCCCTACGATAGCAGTAAGCCGAAATCACCGCCATGAGCCTTACGCTTGGCGACAGTACTCGAAACACATAGGGGTCACTCAGAAATGTGCTCAAGACCTTTATGTAAAGGAATAATTCCGTGATGGCCTAACACCACCGGCGTTTGTATTTCGTTTTGGAGATACGTACGCACAAGATATGACGGACGACTTGTCAAACTTAAAGAGGCCATGCTTGAAAGAAAAACATGGTTCCTGAAAAGATGACACTTCAAGAGAAAATGAAGAAAATGATCCCGATGACACCCTTTTTACTCTTGTAAACAAGAAAAAACGATAAAAAGCATTTCGGTGGTGTGTAGGCCGTTGGACATGGGCTTGAGTTTTTGGCATGTCAACCCTAACTGGACTGCTTCGGAGATTGTTTCTACTGCAAAGGAGAACGTCCACTCATTCCGCGTAAATAACGATGGGTCATTTTTCAACTGTGTGGCATCCATCTCTCTGGTGAAACACTCGATGTCGTTAACCTTTGTAGCAGGTCTAAGAGTCAAGACCTTAATTCCGGTGTCTTATACCCGCAATGTCGAAAAAAATACGTTTTGTAGCCCCTCAATACACCGATCATCAACCCCTTGACTATTTGAAAGACTTCTATGTCCTCTCTATTTCTCTAAAAAAGCAGTTTAGGCGCACGGAGGATGGTTCTGTTGACACTCACCCTGGAACAGTAGTAATTCTACTGTTCCGGCCTGACCGACCAATGCCAGAGATGGTACTCTTGGGAGTTTACCAGTCACCCTTTGGAAGAATACTTTAGACCAGTTACAATTGCCAGAGATTTATACAATTTCCAGAGATTCGGTCAAATGGTTAGGAATTGTCGTCAAACGCGTCGATGCAAGATCTGCTCTCAAGATTACGACCAGAAGCACTGTAACTGCTTCGGCAGTCTCAACGTGCTAATTGCGAAGAAGACCACGCTGCTTAGTTTTCTCGTTACCCTCGGTATAAAGCAGCTTCGCAACTTCGTAAGGACGAGCTCAATAACGAATCAAGGCAGCTTTTTAATATGCCACCTCCAAATCCCCAAATAGTCAGCCATGTGCAAACCTGCTCACCACGAGCTACAGATCAGAGCCAAGCTACAAAAAACAAAAGATACGCGTCTGCACTTCATAACCCGCCACTTCAGCGCTCGGAAAGTCAAAATTCCTCCTGCGACTAAGCGTTACCCCAGGAATCTGCGATAGTGCTCCCACCACCAGTCATTCCCCCAGCGCTCAGGTTGAAGTTATGCCTGAGTCGGTGTCTACTGACATCAAAACAGTTAAAAAAGTTAAATTGATCTTGCTAATTCTCTTTGCCGCCGTTCCAGCCCTCGTGTCAGAAATACCAGAGGCAAGATACTTATCAGAGGCAAAGTAGCTTCTTGCCATGGAATCTCTGAAGCGGTAACTACGTCCCCTTGGTAGCTCGTAATAGTGACTATAAATAACTGGTACAATTACACCAATATATTTAAGTTAAATGGAAACAGTTTAAGAACAAAATATGCTGATTTTCGAAAATTAGTCGCTCAGATTAATTTTCTGCTTCTTCGTAGTCAGGAGGCAACCGCACGAGACATCTTTAAATTGGCAAATTATGTGATTTGCTAATATTCTCCTCCTAGTGGTGTGAGAAGAGCAATGCTATGTATTCGAAAGGACTACCAATCTTCGGTGCTTAAGGTCCGAAACTCAGGCGTTCTTCAATATACTGCCTGCAAGTTATCTTTCAGTAGTATTTCGATCACGGTTATGAGTTTATACCTCCAGGGGACTCGCAGTGTTGGTGTGGCCACACTGAGGCATTTATTTCAGTTACAGACTGCTTAGGTAATATTATGCGGGACTTTTATTGCCCATAATCCCGTATGCGGAAGTTATCACTGCGATGTTCCCGTATATGTTGTTTAGTGTGCTAGTGACAGATGAAATTTACCGGTTCTAAATAACGGGTCTCCGACATTCATTTGCGGTTTTCGATGCTCGAGCTGCATTGATATAACTTTATGTCCCTGGACCTCTTGAACGGATTCAGTTGGACAATAGACCACAGAAACACGTGGCAGGGATCACTTCCCTATGCTAATCAAGCATTCCCAGCTGTGCACTACTGTGCTCAAGTGGTATACTAAGCTCATAAACTGGTAGCTTTTCCGTCGTAGCATCACTGCAAACCTCTGTGTTTTCCCCAGTACCCCCCCCCAGGTGGAAGTAGCAGGCCCAAGATCAATTTCTCATGCCGATCTCTTCTCATTTTCAAACAACAATTACTCTCTCTCTCTCTCTCTCTCTCTCTCTGTGCAAATGTAGACATTGACATTTCACACATATCTTAGAAAAGAACACGCTGAAGTGCACGCGTGCAGTCATCATTCCTGCCCAATACGCTGCTGTCGATAGCAATTATGACCGGCTGCGCGCTCTTAGAAGGCGCGTGGAGCGATATTACAGCCGATCTGGGAGCATAGAGGCATACAACCAGAGCCAAGATATTCACTCCCTTACACGGCGTCACCTTGAAATGCTAGGAAGAAAATGTTGGCGATAATACTGCAACTGGTTATCACCAATGACCCCTGTCCCAAAATTTGGTCAGTCATTAGGTCCTGTTGAGGGCCTGTACCTCAAAGCCACTTTTTGAATGCTCTTGTTGTTGCCCGTGCGGACCTAAAAAGAACTGTAGCTGATGAATTTTGTAAGACGTTAATTTAACCAGGCGTCGATACAAACTGCCCGGAATATAGAGCCTAAGCCCACTTGGCAAACCAGACAATACGGGAAAAGCTAAGATATAATCTTGGTAATATATAATATAATATAGTAAGCCACATAATATAATATAAGCCACATTTTTTGTGAAACCGATTTTCAATCACCAGAAGATCTGGGAAAATGGTATCGTATGAAAACAACTATTATTATTTCATAGAAGGATGGCCTGCATGTGACATCAATCATGGACGCAAAAGGAGAAGGTGAAAAAATTAAGGTTCCTTTTCTCCTACAAAGCTAACAATTGTTACGCGATGAGGGTATGAAGTCGCATGAAGCAAAGGATATGAGGGCAAGATTACTGAAATGGGCGTCATCTGCCTTATCATTAGCACTGCTGTTTAACACGGCGTGCGCAATTTTTTAAAGGTGTCGAGAATGATAGTGTGGTACCATGCCCACATTTTGTTTCCTTTCTGTAATAATAAGGCTCATATAACAGAAGCAAAGAGTTTTTTCTCTGAAGTGAAGCCACAAATTTTTCACTGGAACCAACGTACAAAATAACGATACCTTACACGTAGTGACACTTTTCCTCTTTTTAGCAAAATTGAGAACAAGAGAACATTCTTGCTTCGGGACAATTTCTAGGACTTCTACCGTTAGGGCAATATGAAACTAGCTACTTTATGTTTAAAAGGATGAGCTTAGAATTTTTTTCCGTTAACGTCTAAAAATAAGACACAATTGTGAGCTAATTATTATGTACAGAAAACACAGGACAGTTACCTCCAGTGTCCCAACCCGAATGGCTATCCTCTTGTTCCTCCTGTAATTCATTTTTTAACCTGTCGTATTGTTTCCCCAAGTTAATTGTATAGTGTGGCAACAATTCGCAGCACAGCCAGGGTAGCCTAATTGCATGCACGTTGGGGGCGTAACTTTTGGTTGACTCCAGGGAGATTTTTTGTGGCTGAGCCTAATGACGGTGGTATCGAAGAAAAGTACTTTTTAAGCCAAATTACTCTACCGTATTTTTCATACAACAGTGAATAACAGGAAGCTGCTTTAAGTAACACAGCAGTGACAGCACCAAAATTGTCGTTTCGTGAAAGCAAACGACGCCCGGGCCGATGACAGTTAATATCATACTTTTATCAGTTTAAAATGCATCTCCAATAAGTCAAATGGCGCTAAAAAGGCACGCACTTCTGCAACAGAGTTGTTTACGAGGAGTTCATGTTTGGGCATCACCCATGCGTGGGTTCGCTGTTCACCACGATTATAAAGTGTCGGCAAACGCTCTTTAGCGCAGGTTTATTAACGCACACTCAGCGAGAACACTAACCGCCTAAAACGAGCAGCTAAGGATCAACCGCTGAAAAGAAAACAGTGCGAGTGTGTTTTTGTGCGTTGATTTTTTAGCGCTTCGTGTTAGCGCAGGTTTTAACAAAGGACGAAATCCCACCCAGCGAAAGTGGACGTCCGGCGAAGCTGTTGTGAGCCACTGCACATGCCGATGGGAGATGGCATGAAATGTTCCTCTTCATCTTGGCGTGATTGTCGCTTGCGCTCGGTTTCTCTGGCTTCAAATGCGGTGTCCTGCCCACCCTCATGCATGCTTTAGCCCTCGAATGACGTCAACCCTCTTTTCGAGAGCAGCTGAGTCAACAGCTGGCAAGATTCGACGTGCAATTAAAGCATCAGAGTGTGTTATACGTGGCACCTTTGTGTATGCTGAACATTACGAAATAAACAGCGGCGGGGTCATCGAGTTACACGGATTTATTTGTACGCGTTAGCGGGAATCACACACACCGATGCTTTAAATGCACATCTGATGTCAGCCAGCCGTTGAGTTTCACGTGCTTATAGAATGGGCGCACCACCGTTACCTCCGCGTTGCACTTTTCCCACCAACACGCGAATTATCGCTTTTTCATGTCCTAACGCTACGAAATAGCATTCCAGGATGAGGTATTCTGCCAATGCGAACCCGCTCGATAGCGCGTCTTTCATGCCGGCAGACGCATGCCGTGGAACAGCGTGGTGAAGTAGTGCCGGTGAACAAATTCATTTTTTTAGCTGTTCTAAAACAATAACTGTTCCAATTAAACATTCTGAAATAAACGGCGATAATTTGTACTAGTGAATGACTTGTTTTTGATATTTTTGCCACAAGCAGAAAAATGCACACTTTTGGAGTGAATATGGTCCAGAAAGGAGATTTTTCCAAATTTGACAAATGTCTTCGGGAACATTCCTCCTTTGTTTCAGTGTCAATATATTTTACCAATTGTCCACAATGGTGAAATACAGAAACAAAAGCTTCATTGACTGAGAGAGTGTGCTTATATTTGCTAAAATGTTTGAAATTGCTCAACATCGCGTATTTTCTGAGTGGCGTAAAGACAGCAAAAAAAAGCAAAAACATTTTAAAAATGGGGCGTAGAGCATTCCAGGGCCTCAGCATGACGTCCACGAAAAAAATAGGTGGAGATTGAAGAACAAGTGATCTTTTTATGAATTTTTTGACACACCTAACTTTGCATCAAACCCTGGACATAAAGAGCGGCTAGACAAAGAACAAAATTGTTTTGGACAAGAAACATTGAGGGAGCATTGTGGGTAATTCGAGGATGACCCACAATTTTTACTGAACAATTCCGTGATGTTCGACTTCACGGCTGGGACGTTTGGCATGGAATGACCCCTAGTGGGAAGGGGCACTGGTTTGTAATACCTTGTTTTAGATGCGACGCTGAGAGGAGCATCTCTTGCCGGCGGCCCTGTCCTGCGTGAGTCCGTCGTCCACGTCCGCACAGCTGCGTCTCTCCTCTCTCCGATAGCGAACCCTCTCTCCCAATATATGCGGTCGCGCTGCGCGCGGCTGCGCACTGTGCGCATGTGCGGTACTCTCTCTCTCCGGGGTCTCCTCTCCTTCGGGCGCGCTGCGCATAGAAGCGGAGTGCCGCGCTGCGGCCGGTCTCTCAGTCGACGGTCGTCCGCACTTGCGCTTGCGCTTGCTCTCTTGCCGTACCCGACGATTGCTTGATGCGACGCCAATGGAACCCCCTTCAGCGTCGCATCACACCAGGGTTTCCGCGAGGGGAGGTGGGCGTAATTTTTTTTTGAAGTCGTACGATTCAGAGAACTGTTTTTTAAGAAACGACCACCCAAAGATTGCGCACCTACGGTCACTACATATTTATGCCAAAACTCAGCTGGTGACCCTAGAGTGGAACTCCTGATCTCTTGCTGAAAGTGCACATCCAGGCAGAAAAGACCGGTTTTACTGAACTTTAGACTGCCTAGCTAACTAGAGCGAAAACTGCCCTTCATTGAACGACACAGAATTTCCGGCTGAGAAAAAAATGATGCTTTGGATGCAATCATGTTTATAGATGTTGGGATTTTTACACTGGTCTAGTGAGGCGAATCTCCTCAATTAGGTGCCTACCATCTGAACGTATTGACGGTACTATCAATCTCTGTGACGATGAATATGAGTGAGCGGGAGCCACTCCCCACCAGTGCCCTGCTCACACTATATTTATGATACCGCGGCTTAAATTTTCCCCCATTGACCTGACATTGTGCGATGGATGTACCTTGCATTACACTATGTTACTACGAAGTAGTTGAAGACCATCCTAATCACCACACCTCTTCCAGAGCCCGGTTCACCACCCTAGCCACTACATACGATATGCTTGCAATTGTAAAAGGGCTGTTCTTTTTTCTCCTTTCTCCGACGTTTCGTTGTTTTTTTTATTTCCAGGCGTTATTAGAGCTTGTAGTTTTGAGAACTCTTGTGGGTTCCGGTGTTGCATTCCCTTCTTCACCATTATAATCCTTTGTATGTCAGCTTTGTGATACGTAATTTGCTTCGACGTTCCCTAACGTAATTACAGGACAGTGAAAGGGAAATAGAAACACGTGTTTTGTTTTTCAGAACGGCCCATTGGTAACTCACTCATTTTTGTGCGGCCCGAAAGACGGTTTTGTGCGAAAAAGACAAGCAACATAAAGAAGTTTCAGTTTTGACCTACACAACGCCCGCCTTCAAATATCGTTATCAGTGCGTTAACACCGATAACGTGAGTGTGTTAACACTGATAAATAAATACCGTTATCAGTGTGTTAACGGCATTTTACCATTTATTTCCCAGTATAAAACGCAACTGCAGGCACCACCACATTTGCAGTCACATTTTTTGGCTCTATCGTCGTTCGGCATCAGCCAAACAATTAAAGGGACTACTGTGACCTTATCAGGGACGGCTAGAATCTGACGGGTGAGTCGCACAGCTCCATTTGTATTGCGTAATTAAATGTCACAATTTTGTTTTAAAAATAATTATATTAGTCAAGGAACCAAACGTAATTTTTCCTAGTTTCTTAGTGGTTATATTTTTCAACTTCGTGTGCATGGTTCATTGTTACGTTGCGACGTTCAGTAGAGTCGCAAGTTCGATGACAAAGAGTTCAGACAAAAGTAATGCCTAACAATTTTGATATACACGAGTTCCACGTCTACGGTTTGGCGTCACCCTCTTGGGGTAGTGGCAGCTTCTCCGGTGTCTTCTCCAGAGCCTCCTCTTCGTCTTTCTTCTTCGCTTCCTCGCCTTCCTGTTTGGTAGCGGCGGGCTCGATGTACTTGTAGAAGCTGGCCATTATGCCGAACACCACCATGTCAAGTGCCATGAGACCGCTGTACATGAACGACTCCGCTGACTGCGATAAGAAAATAATGGCGGAATACAGCTTGAAATACGTTACGAATTTTAACATACCTGTCACCGAACCTTGTTGTTGCAACGTCTGTAACAATACTACACAGCCTTTCTGCATCCACAGGTTTTTTCCATCTTGCATAGACGTCGCATGTGATAATGAGGGCTCTTTTGTATGGCATGGCTTCCAGTTATGTTGCTCCAGAAGATACCGAAAAAAATAAATATCAGCCCTTCGAGCTTTTCTTAGCGTCTCCCCTTCAGTATTTATTTAGTTCATCTTCATCAACCATAAACTGTTAGAGCTCGTCAGATCTCAGCACTTTCTCTTCGGTAGGACTTCGTACATCGAAGGTGTCAATTGATGATCATTTCTATATCTGTTGCAACACGTAGAACTAATGGCTATTCAAGCATTGTTATGCCCACTTTCGAGCGCAGTCTTATCCGACCGACTGCTAACATCGCTTAGCCTGCTCTTCCACACACATTCTTTCTTCCATTTTTTTTCCTTTCAGCCCTGCGCGACTATCTTTCTGCCTATTCCCTCCTCCCTCTCAGTTTTCATTTAACGGATAGCGTGCTTACTCTACTCTGATTCCTCTGCAACCCATCGGCGTTGAAAACAGTGTATTACTGATACCAAAAAGTAGTACCGTAATAATATTATACAGACGAGGGTCCCAAAGTTACAACCTGTAATTGGACCGACCCTCCATGAATACTAACAAACCAATATTAGATCAAGCAAAATAAGCGACACATAAAACGACTGAATGGCAATCAATAATACAATACCTTGGAATGAGCAATCAATATGAGCTAAATGACACAACAGGCAACGAAAAGCAACGCAGAAAAGGAGGAAAAAAGACAAAAGAAAATAACGTATTGTAGTTAACGGCGGATATTGTTAAACAAAATACGATTATCTAGATATCTCCAAAAAACAAACAGGTAGCTGATAATTCAGCAGCAAAATTTTGAAGCGACTTTTTGTTTTTTATGCGATATCATTCCACCATCTACTGCGCTTAAATGGGCCATGCAGACAAAATACAAGTTTGTTTTGTTTGAAAGATTTCGTGTTTTATAGGGCCCGGCAGCAAATGATGCCGTATTCACTGAGAAATTAATCAATTTAGGTTAACATTTTGATTATCCCGCCAAATCGTGTGTTTTTGTGACGTCTGCCATGAATTCACAAGAGCGGGTACTTAAACGAACTTCCAGTGCGTCACTAGGCTCTGCGGACTTGCTTACCGTCAGTCCTCCCAGGTGGCGCTACCATGCGGAGCCGCGCAACCGCTGTCCGCCGTTCCTCTTTTTTACCGTATTTGCACCTACCTTGTTTTTGTTACGGTAGAATGTAATCGTCTCCTGAAACATGGGGTGTACTCGACTACATAGTCACGTAAGACAACGTCGCTTACGCCAATCGGCAAGTGTCGTGTAAGACAACTCCATCCCGGTGGGCTGCTGTGCAGCTAAAACAAGCATAGTGCGTAGTGGTGAAACAGCGCGCAAAAAACCAGGACAGAAAGAAGAGGACAACAACACGAGCGCTGACTAACAACTGTTAGTCAGCGTTAGTTGTTGTTGTCCTCTTCTTTCTGTCCTGGTTTTTGCGCGCTGTTTCACCACTATGAATCTGTACCAACTGGCCCAGTTTGCGACACTTTTGAAGCCTAGTGCGTCCAGTACCAACAGCAGAGCGTGTCGCCACTTTTATGTTTACGTGTATTCTCGTACCTTTCATTGTTTCCCGCCCGTTCTTACTGCTGTAAAATTGATATGCATTAAATGTAACCGCAAATAGTTCATTTGGCAAGATTATAAGCCCCGCGTAACTTGCGTCTGCTTTTACCTGCTTCAGCCAATCGCACAGCTGGGCACATGACACCATAGGTTCTGTTGCGCGAAATGAGCTAGCGGGTCGCAGGACCATTTTCTTTTTTGCTAATTATGTCGCTTATTTGAGCGACGTGTGCATCAAAAGTGGTGTCAGTGTGATTCTCACGAGACAACCTTTTCGAATGAATCAAGCATGCGTTTTGTCTCCATGGCCCTTTTAAGCTCACTAATTCCATCCCCTTTTCATGCGAATATTGAAAAAAAAAACTTTTACCCAATGAGCTTTCTATAGCTCCCTATTTCTGGAACACCTTCCCATTATTACCAGTAAAACTACGTAATATTTCAGAAAATTCGCTTCAGGGGTGGGCTTTTACTTGTTACCCCCAACAACTAATCATTTGCGTTTAATTTTGCCTTACAAACATGTTAAAATAGTAGAGCCTGGAAAATGCCTTCATCGTAGGCGTTCCCCAGGCACTACTCTGTAAGCTTCTCAGACACTACTCGTTTCGGATATAGGTGGACTCAAGCAGAAGTGGCCAATGTTTGCGTAAACAACCCAATATAGGATTTGTGTTTCTTTTAAACAACGTTGAAAGGTTAGATGTTTTTATATTATGTGAAGCTTGACGACTAACTGAGCACAAACTATAGCTCTTTTTGAGCACAAAGCATCGTCGAAGGCAATAAACTTCAGTCGTCAGCTTGCTGAACTCATCCAAAAAACTACATTAGCTTAAGAATCCAGGTGCATCGAAGATTTCCGCATGGAGAGACATTCCACGCACTTCACGTATAAAAGTTCTGACAAGCCTTTACACTTGGTAAGGTGCAAAAAAGATTTTATATTTTTTACTAATGTATTTTAATGTGGTGTTTCTATTGTCATTGCGCAAAGCACATATTTCAAAACAAAAACCATAACATTCTTTAAGTTTTTTATACAGTGAAATAATGGTTTACACCGGCTCCATTACAACGATGCTTGGTTCTTAAATGCTGGGGCTCTGCCTCGCTCTTTCCTCCCGAATCACAAGTAGCTCCTTTATTTCCTGGTGTTCATAAGACTCCCGCAAACATTATAATTGCGGATTGACAAGCACCGTATCTTTTTAACTGGTAGCGTGGCCTCTACCACGTGGAAGCTCCTCACTCAACACGTCCCTGAGGGGGAGATCTATATTGTCTGGACGCCGGGATACACATCACTAATGGGCAATAACTGTTCCCATGGACAAGCCTGCGAACTATACCTCCAGGCCGCTCAGGAAGTACCGAGTCTCGTACCTCTGCTCACATTTGAAGACATCACCCAAGATCCCGCACTTCATGAGAACATTTCCCATCTCCTCACCCAAAGCTTCCTAAAAAAATTCCCCCACATTTCCCCGAAGGGGAGCATGAGGAAGTGCGAATGCACGGGTGATGCTATGAGGGGGAGTTTGTTGAAATTTGGTGGCATTTGCCCGTTAGTTACATTAACACCCCCGCGTGATCACGTTCGGGCCGCGACAGCCTCGCCTTTAAACCCTCGTGCAGCGCGACGGCAGGCGAACGAAGCGGGAGAGAAGGCGAGAGCGCGCAATGGCAGGTGAGTGAAAGGGGAGAGGAGGCGAGAACGCGCAACGGCAGGGGGTGAGCCTCATTTCACACACGATCTCTATGACACCCCCTCGCGCTCCTGTCACGTGATCAAAAAGGTCGTGACGTCAAGACCAAAAGTCACGTGACCAAGATCGTTTCGTCACGTTCTTGCTTTGCCCAAAACAAATCGTGCCGTGCGCGTTTTCTCTACGTTGGCGTCGGTGTTTGTTTGACGCCCCATTTTCTTCCTCTAATCGTCAGTGCTATCCGCGTGTTACGTTGTCACTATCCGCGTTTGGTGTCAAGGGCGGTTATTTAAAACAAGTGCAGCGTCGATCTGCAAACGTTTCTGTCAGGTAAATGAGGGAGCGAGACTGAGGGAGAGCTATTTTCCCCTTGTTTCCGTCGTTTCGTGGTTTCGGGCGTCGCGTTCGTGCCTGGCGGTCGATCGTTCCTAGTGCGCGGCTGGCCTTGCGCGCCGGGAAGCTGACGCCCACATGTAGGAGTTATTAACCTTACCTTACCTGTTCTTGCTTCTAGCTCAGAGTACTGGAACAACGAGAAATTTCGCAGCTACTTCGAAGCGGTGTGGCTAAGTGTGAAGGAGCTGTGGGTAATGTTTCACAGGCTTGAATTTGACGCTGTTCTAACGACAAATAACGGCATTGAAGCCCAAAACAGGGTGCTCAAAGCCCACTATGTCAAAAGTGCGGGTGGAAAGCGGTCACTGACATCTCGGATCGCAGCCGTTGTTCGTGGCTACCTTTCGGACAACGAGAAAAGGTTCCATGAGTCGACGATGAGGCAGTCGTCACTGTACAGAGAGTTTTAGTACAGCGGAAAGCACCACTTTAGCGCGCCCATTGTCGTGTAACGAGGCGTATCCGTTTGCGATTGCGGCGCGCAATCCTTAACACCTGTAACAATTTTTGTGGAGGCTTTGAGCAAAGTCTGTGAGTTTTAATTGCACAGAGGTGCAGTGTCCTGGTATCTGTACAACAAAGTGCGAGTGGTCTTGTATTCTTTGATTTCCATATTACTCCACATTGGATTGTTTACCTGTGTATATATTAGTTTGTCTTTCAGTATGTTATTTGAATTTGAATGTTTGTACACCGACACGTACCTGAGGCCTGCTCTCAAATAAATTGGTGTCTGCTTAACTATCCTGTCTCCCAGATCTGTAGCATTGCTGAGAGCAATTAAGTGGCTTATAAGCTACATCTTAGACAGACATAATGAATGCTTCACACTGTTAAGGCAGAATTACAGGTACAAGAAGTCGGTCACATAAACAATAAACTACCTACCTGCAAGATATTGCTTTTATTGCACTTTTGTGCATAAAAATATGTTTTTTTCTTTTGTTCAAGTGTACTTATTGAATTCTAATTTTACTTTCGCAGTTAATGGCCTTTTTGTACATTTGCTGATTTTATATTATATATTTTGTTTTACATACCTGTGACATAGTATTTATGCCAATGGGCATACTATCGCAATAAAAAAAAATTTGGGGTATGCTTGCTGTCATTCTAACTCTGCCTGATTAATGTGAAGTGATGTACAGCAGCGGCAACGAAACATCCCAACTGTATGCGCCATAATGCAAGCATAATGTTTGGTACAAAGTTTGTTTACAGCAAGGCATTTTCAGCTGCTGCTGACACACACAAAAAAATGTAAAGTTCCTTTCAGGCCTTGGTAACTGTTGTGACTAACAATAGTGCAGTAGAAGTGTGGCAGTTTCACAATTTGTAAAATTGGTTGCGAACTCAGTATTCCAACACTGAAACTATGCAAGTCATTACGTTAGCTTTGTTTCAGGGGATTCAGCATCTAAAGGTCCAACGAGACGAAAGGTCCAATAGTGGATATTCCGTCTCGGTGGTCATTCAGGCTCGATTGGACTTTCCGTCTCAGAGGATCTTTCGTCTCGTTAGACATTGAGGCTCTTACTTTTAAATGAATGTCTGGAGCACTCTGAAGTTACCTTGAATGCCCTCTACCGCAATATAGTTGTGGGACCTTCTGCATTTTCACATGCAATACCGTTTACACGATAATTTGAAGTGAAATGTATGCCTGGCACCTCTGATTTATGTCATAAAATTTGAGTGCGCCTGCAACGCTATTGACGAAAGCAAGCTTGGTCGCGAGTACGTTGCTGAGGGTGCCGAAATATGACTCCAGTTTTTTCATTCGGACCTGTTTTATCATTCGGGCAAACCATCAGGGTTTTTCTCTTCGTTTTGTTGGAGTGCACTAGTATCAGTGAAAAAAATAATTTTCCCGACCTTCATGCCATGGCAGGCACACGAGCACTAACCAAACAGTCACATGTTCGTCCATCCAAAAAAAGGAGGGTGCTACGACAGTCGCCTGACACTCACCGTGTACGCGCGTGAGTGTCCGTCAACTGCTGGCAGCCCGTAAGAAGCGGTCGATTCGGATGAGGGTTGTATATTCTCAGTTCGGTCTCATCAAGGCGTCGGTTTGATGTGTCATATTTGTCATCCAGGATTTCACATATTAATCAGTTATTGAGATAAAACATCCTACTTCAATATCTTCCCTTCTGATATTTCGTCTAAATTTTGTGCCCACTTATAAAAACGACGTTATTGTGCTTCACGCTGTCACAAGAGCAAGCCCATATACAAACTTCAAGCCTTGGAATTATCATAGTATTCACTTTTCAAAAACCGTCTTCTTTTCATCAATTCCCTTTCCTCATCTGTCAGTAGCAGTAGAAATTTGACGATGCCCTCAGCAGCATAGACTCAGCACCAGGACATGTGTTACATCGATAAATATGAAATGAAAATACGCTCAGGAAATTAAAATTTCCTAAGCGTATCGCTGCTCTGTTCGCGCACAAACTTCACATGGAGGTCGCATTTTGTGGTCTATTTTGTTTGGCACTGGGAACAACAACAGTAGATACCTGTTTATTCTGAAAATACATAATATCGATCTTTGACTATGGAAAATGGCGGCCATTATGGACGGGCAAGCTGATCTTGGATCAGTGGGGCCACCTGTGATATGCAAAATGAAATGAGCGATGACAATTCACGGTGGGAAGGAGCCGAACGAGGTAGTAGAGGATCAAAAAACCTCTTTTGTCAAAAAACCAGATCAAAAAACCGCTTAGGATGGCCAGAAATAATTACATAGCAGCGAGTACAAATCATAATACTGTACTTCTGCGGTTCATTGTTGTCGATACCGGTTACCTGGTTTCAGATAAGCTGTCGTCTTCTGTGCCAGGTTACCCTACGTTCCGAAATAAGGCTTACAATTCTCTGTTCACGTTTTACTTCTATTACTATTCTGTGCGTAAGTGTCTGTGCTTGTGACAAGGTGCCACGAGATCATTCACAGCATACGAAAAGGCATATCCTGTTCACCTGCAGTGATCGATATTATGCGTCATGTCACAAGTACAGAATGTTCGCCGTTCGGCTGGCTTGAGAGACACGTAAGGTGTGCCGTACATAATGTGCCTTATGAGAAAAGCTTAAGTCGGATGATGTCTGGTTCCTTCACTCCTGCCCGTTTGTGCTTGGTGCGGTGGATGAATTTGGTTAGCTGAGTCATTGTGCGTTGAAGTTGGAGCCTGATCCGTCCTGTGGGATGGTGAGCACGAGTAGGCTCAAAGGCCAATTGCACTCAAGATTTCAACCCCCTGAAAATGTTATTTCCGCATAGTCGGCCTAAAAAGACTGCATGCATGCATAGGCAAAAAAGGACTAAAATTTGGTCTTCTGGGGGACTACTTGACTTTGCCCCAATCATTACGCCCTTTAGGAACTAAATGTGAGCGGACAAACGGTTAATCTGCCACCGGGGGGTTCAGTTGCCATACTCCCCAGGGATGGCCAACTATACTTCAAACAAAGGAATGAACAAGAGAGAGCTCCAAGAGATGCTGCTCGAATGCAATTATTTATTTTCATAGCGGGTCAGATGATTTTATGTGCACGTTAATTCTAGTAAACCATGAGCGCTTGACCCGTCGTCCTTCTTTACCGTCGTTGTCCAAGTCGCGCTGTATTTTTTGAACCATTAATAAGGAGTGCTCCAGCTAAATCGAGAAGATAGCCCATACGTTGCTCAAAGAATCAATTGAGCAGAAGTTCGTTTTTCTGGCCTAAGAGTAATTGGCGAAATTTTGTGATATCCGGTCCAGTCTTCACACGCCATTAATCATATGTGATGGTACCCTGTGCCGCAAACAAACAGATTAGTCTTATAGATTTCCATAATCACAATCACACTTTCTTGTTTGTTTTGTGGTGGAACTATTTTTAGGAGGTTGACGAAAGCCATCCGGTACGGCACATTCATGTGCAACGCTTTATATTGACGCAAAGGTGAGGCCCGCACACCTGCACAGTCACTACGCTCATTTTATTAATGTAGCGTAACATTTGGCACAACACGCTTGAACCTACCGCTATCGGCTTAATCTTCACAACAAATGCATGTCTTGAATAAAACAGTGGGCCTTAGTATTGTTGGACCCTTCGTCTCGTTGGACATTCAGGCCAAAAGCGGTTTTTATGTAGCTTGAAATAAAATTCAAGAGAACAAAGAGCAGAATGCACATTTGGTGGACACTTCAATGCCCACAGGAGGATATATATTAAAAGGCGGGGGTAAGTGCGAAAGGGTTTAAGCGGAGGTTGTTCATAGAACATGCCTGATTTACAGCATCCCTAAAAGGGCACTTGTAAAGTGGCCTTTTATAGTCCAGTATAATTGCTGGCTTTTTGTAAATGTGAAATTCGAACCTGTTATTAGATACAGAAGCTACTTTTTGTCGTTCCTAAAGCTAAGTTACGACGCCCTAGTAAATTGGCAGAAGTCTAGCCTTCATGCTGGAAAAGAATAAGTGCATGGACGAGGGATAATGAAAACAAGCGTCCTGCTGTCATCATGGTCTCTGTACCCTTTCTTTCACCACCGCCGCTGCCATGTTTCGTCCCCGCAACGCGCAGCATGTTACGCGGGTAGCAGCTCCGCTGGGCGAAACAACCTCGGGCGCTAACCGAACGCCAAAGCGATCGTAATTGACCAGCACAACCGCGTGATGCTTGCAGCGGCTGCCTGCAACAATCGCTGCCCATGCAAGCATCGCAATTCACCGCCGAGTGCGCCGACATGAAGAGCGACAGCACAAAGTAATCGGTACATAGGACACAACACACCCTCCACTCCTCCACATCTCATTTGCGCATTTACCGCAAAATCCGAATGTGGTAAGTACGTCGAGCTCCGATGCACACAATCGAACCTCACTGTATTCGCCACATCACAGCACGGCGTTTGTTCGTGTGGTGATCTCTGGCACGTTGTTGCATGTCATTGCTGGTGGCAACGTGACTTGTAGGATAGGTACTGCAGAACTAGTGGTGGCAAACTTCGTCCTCGATTTTTCACGAGATGGATCGATGTCGTCATGGTCACCGTTTCGTCGACGAGGGCTCAGCACGCCGGCTACACCCGTGAGCTCCCAGAACAGCACACAACGCGAAGTCTAGCGTTTGCAGATCTACGCTGCACTTGGTTTAAATAACCGGCCTTGACAACGTAACACGCAGATAGCACTGACGATTAGAGGAAGAAAATGGGGCGTCAAACAAACGCCGACGCCAACGTAGAGAAAACGCGCACGGCACGATTTGTTTTGGGCAAAGCAAGAACGTGACGAAACGATCTTGGTCACGTGACTTTTGGTCTTGACGTCACGAAATTTTTGATCACGTGACAGGAGCGCGAGGGGGTGTCATAGAGATCGTGTGTGAAATGAGGCTCACCCAACGGCAGGCGAGCGAAGGGGAAGAGGGAGGCGAGAACGCGCAAACGGCAGGCGAGCGAAGGGGAGACGGAGGCGAGAGCGCGTGACGTCACGGCGAGCGGAAGGGGAGAGGAGGCGAGAGCGCGCGACGTCACGTGGCGTACTACGTCATGGCGCCGTTGCTACGCACGCTCTCCCCTCCGCTCCGCGCCGTTGCTAAGGGCGAGGAGGCGCGCGCGCGATAACACCTGCGGCTGAAGACGGACGGCGGCAGAAGCGTGACTCAGGGTAGCGTAAGAAGTGCATTCGCACTTAAAAGAAGAAGTAATACTCTCGGAGAGCACGAATAAACACATTTCCTCACCCAACCTGGCTACATCGAATGTCCGCCCCCGCAATACCCCGCTACGTGTAAATTTTGCCCTAACCGATGCAACCGCATTCACATCATTTTCGGGTGCGCACGCAACCCAGTCCTCCCACTCCCAGCTTTACCCACTTTCCTACCCTTCCCTGAGCCGAGCCGAGGAAGTACCCGACGACCAGCGCCGGCTGGAATGCCCAGCAACTCCTAGTTTCCAGGGCGGAGACAGCACGGTCGTGCCATGGCCTCCTGGAATGAGGGACCACTCGCACATCACCAGGGTCGAAATAAAGATTTCCAACAAACCACAACGCAAAAGTGGAAAATAAATCTGGGTGGTTTTCCGATAGATTACCTAAAATAGCTGAACAAGAAAATGAACCGGCACTCTAACCACCTGTCGAACCTGTGGCTACGATCTCGGTTGGAAAAGGCCAATCAAGTCTAGCTGCCACTTATTCAATACTCTGCATATTCGGCTGACCATGTGACCCCTCTCAACCTTGAATATTTCACATTTGTCACTGGCGACACGAAGTGCCTGACAATAATTCGTCTCACTAATGAAAGTTTTGAGCCCGACTGCTAACACATTTCTTTATGTTGCGTACTGGTTGTTGCTATAGTAAACTTTTTCACTTAAACATGGAAGCATGAGTGATAGCAACGACAATCAATGCGGCCAATAAAAGCGAACATGTTCCCGCCTACTGGTGCAACTAAACCAACGGCTCTCGCCCAGTAACATTCTACCGGGGTTCCAATCATGCAGCATGTTCTCGCTAACCCCCGCTCTTGCATGGTAACCATGGTTATGCAGTGGTAAAGTTTTCCGCTCAGTAATGGCCCTCTCGGAAAGGAGTGTAGAAATAACTGTATGCTACTCACTTTTAAAGGGACCCCACAACACTTTTTTCAACTTTTTTGGAAATCCTAAATACTTGCAGAACGTAGTCCCCAACACACCTAGTACTTAGATTAGGCGGTCGCGAAATACCTCAGCCAAAAATTACTGCTCTATGCCCATCAGATAACTTGGAAACCCGCTCAAAAAAAATTTCTCTCTTTCCCGGTCTTGACGTTCTTCGATGGCCCGAATTACGTCACTGAGGCCATATAGCGGCTGTTGGATTATTTTCCTTCAGTTGCAGCAATGAACGCTTTTCGATAGCTACTTTTAAAAAAAGCCACCGAAGCAAAGCAGAAATGGAAGGCGTTTACGGTGCGACGAGCAAATCCCGTAGTGCCGCTCCGTACTTGCGATAACTGTAGCTTTCGCAGTGCTTCCAGACGCGAAGTAAATAGTGAAAGTGTTTATCAAATGTGTTCTATCGTCCCTTTAGGGCTCACTTTTTGTGCCGTTTTCTCCACACGTTTGCTCCAAGCTATACCACGTTTCCATGTGAGCTTCTTTTACTTGCTTCGCTGTTGTTCGCTATCGCCCCGACTTATCTCTAACATGTGCTCTGCCTTCTGTTTCGGCTCTACCCCGCATTGATACCGACATTGCGCTTGCCAGATACCGGCGCTTGAGCTTCGCACAAAAATGACCTCCGCATTCAGGACGTACCGCAACTTTGAAAATCCTGGACTCAGCGATGACGACCACGATGAGGTTCCCAATGGCAACGGTGATTAGCCAGGCAGCCTGCAGCACCGACTTCATGGAGCTCGGAGCCTGCGTTGGAGCACATCGCTTTTTAGTGACATTTAAAAACAAGTGCCATGCGTAAAACGCATGACCGCTCTCTTTTTTTCTAATGCGCACCGAAAAATAAAAGCAATAAGAGTTTGTTGCAAGGTTGTTTTTAATATGGAAGTCTTGATGGCAAAATTTCTAAACACCGCTTGACTGTGACCAGACCGATGGTATCATTGAGGAAAGAACAGCACGTAACGGCCCAGTGACTTTCTCATACATTGTTTAGTAAAATAACAAAGCACTAAAAATCATTCGTCTCACGTGAAGCGCCACCACTGAAATATGATCTTATTGAATGCAGGTATTATAACACACATTTGGAGAAAAAACTTTCAGAATAACCGCATTTGCAGTAAAACGTAACTTTAAGCTGCAATTGTATGCAAGTGTAAATTTTTACGCAAGCTCAGGACAAGAAAAAAACAGCAATGAGGCGAGATATCCCGCTACCTCTATATAAACAATCTCATTTATTTTTTGCCTAAACAAATGTTCTCCAATTCCTTGCATGCAGTATTGTTTTCTTCAATATATACGCATTCTTTATTTAATGAACTAAATGGTGGCTCGCGAGAATCCCAAAGAAATTCTAATGTTTTAAAGGGCTTCTGAAAGACGTTTCAAACACGCTAAATGAACAACCGCAATGGTTAACTTGCGTCGTCAACGTCATCTGTGCTAGGTATAACTTTTTAACGTGCAGCGGAAAGGGCACGCTTTGGTTGCAAAGTTTGTTGCCGCGTTCCCCCCCTTTCCAGAGTGTCTTGGGGCTCCGCCCTTACGACGCATGTACGTCATCGATTCTACCATGTACGTCACAAAGCAAAAATCCTTTTGGACGGCTTTCTCTCATACTCCCGCCGAACGGCGAAGAGAAGCGTCGTCTGCTCAGCGTCGACGGGTCGCGGCGACACCTTAGGTTAATTAGCGCTTCCTGCAACATGCTTACCGCTATCGTGTTTGTTCACATTTACCTTTATTGCTCTATCACCACGCTTCTAGTCAAGGCCCGTTGGCTATGCCGACACAACGACGACACTACGACGACACGACGGCGACACGGACTTCCGAGTTGGTAGACCGCCTTGTCACACGACGGCGACAAGAACACGTCGGCCTATCGAAAGTCTGCCTGGTGCGACTGGCTGGCTGACCGAACACGCCGACAATGCCAATAGGCCGAACAGTTATCGGGAATCGATCAAGTGAAAAGTGCTCCCCGACAACATTTGTGCCACAGTAAATGCAGCTGTTGTCGCGGAAAGCGACGGAGAAAGGAGCCAAGCAGCCGATCACCCGATTCCTGGGGCAGAACACGAGCCACTGCCACGAGCGCGAGGAGCGCCCGTGCCCCCGTGCCCGTGTGAGCCGCCTCTTTATTATCATTAACAGCTCTGTTCTGTTATTCCTAGAGTGCAGTATACATAGTGAGGTCCATGAAGCTCATACAACTCAACATTAGCACTAATGCGATCCGTATTTCGGCTTACGATGCTTCGGTCGTTCGCAGCGGCGACAATTCGTTTCCCGGAGTTGCAAACTGCATAATCTTGTGCGACCAGCAACGCTTCTAGAAAATACAAGCTCAGTTACGAGCAGAAGAGGAGTTACGGAGGTCTATTAGGTAATACGGGGTCAATGTCGCCCATCGTTCTCAGTATATAAAACGTAAAACAAAGATGCGCCAAGCAATATTCCCGTAGGGCGAAATCACACTCGCACGCGGCACACTATTGCTATTGCTTTTCGCCCGAAACCGTGCTGTCGCTGGAGATGAGCTGGGGTGGGGTCTTCGTGGTACCTTACTGCCTAACTGTTATTCAAGAAATGTCCAGTTAACCTGTCAGGAATTCTTGAAATCAGGTAGAAAACATAGATGGCCCGGACACAAAGGGTGGTTCTCGGTCTAGTATGCATGTTATTTCTGCATAATCAAAACTTTTGTCGTCGCACAGTGGACTAACGCCGCACGCTTACTCAACCAAATGCGCGGGTTCAAATCCCGGCAAGGTGTCGCTTTTACTTTTTTTGCGCGCCGTTTAAGTGGGATGGCTTGCGAATCGCATTCGCGAACCCAAAAGAAAACTTTTTGGTTGAACTGTGGAAGTGCAATATTAAAGGGCAATGCATCGTTTAAGTCAATGGAACGATTTGTTCAGTTTTAAACTCGGTCTTTGTATATATAAAAAGATTAGAGGAAGAAATAGCGATGTGTGTATTTCACAAGTATTTGTATTTCTTTATATAGTGTAAACGTAGTTTATTTCCACCCACTTAGACAATACACAATATAGGCTTAGAGGAGCAGGAGGAAAACAGGGCCGTGGCCGGTAACGAAACCTTCCAAATATCGCAATTGGCAGCGCTGATCTCGTAAGAATGAACGAAAAGCCTTTACAGGGAGAAAAGGGCCTCTTGCCCATCAGGTGAAAAAGCGAGGGTGGAAGAGTTTTTATGCACAGTCGAAGAAAGAGGCAGGTGGGCACGGCCCGAAAACTAAGGCTAGTTTTCCGAGACCACTCGTAATATTGGGTACGGTGTAACTGTGTACTAGTTGGTAATCGCAGGGTCTCGTAGAAATTTCTTAGAAACTTAAGAGGAGGGTGGGGGGCACGAGGGCACGGGGGCAGGATAAGTGAGATGCACGACGCACTCCGAAAAATGTCCCCGTGCCGTGCCGTGCCGTGCGAGCCTCCGGCTGCTTTTTTGTTGCTGCTGTTGTTGTTGTTGTTGTTGTTGTTGTTGTTGTTACGGTTATGCATGTTTAGGAGTGATTGGAATAACCGAATGCTACTAATGCCTGTGCACGCGCGTGCACGCGCGTGCAAGGCGTCACAAAAACACGACCAACCCCATAGAATATATAAAACCGACGTCGGTTCGAAATGCATGTACGTGATTACTGTAACAAATTTTGCGACGATTCTTTGGTCATTCGCTCACGTATTTTAGACTCCCATATGTACCCACACATATCGTCGCCGCGAACACGTGGTGACCGGGTCGTTTTCTTTTTGCGTGATCTTTCGGCGTGGTGTGGAAGCGTAAAAGTGCCGCCCCATTCCTTCCGTCAGCTTTTAAATTCGTGAGCGGAGGGCCGATTCATACGCAGAATGGTAAAAAAACGGCGCAAACGGAACGCAGGAAGTCTGACTCTCCCGTACCAGAGCGATGCTGCTGCGGAGAATATCGCAGCAGAAGGCGACGCGCACCACCTGATGTTCCTGCAGAAGCCACCGAGGAGCGAAGCATCATGGGAAATCAGCCTCACGCGGGGCGAGGATATCGACGAGACGAGGGGAATCGCGAAGAGGGCGAAAATGCGATGTATTGATTTGCATCATCTCCAGAAATGCTCACTCTTTTAACTAAATTCTTGAAGGAGGTGATTACGACAACATTTATTTAGCTCAATATTTTAACACCCATGTATTGGCCAAACCTTTCAGGGCCCTTTAGAGTTCGAATGCAGTTTGTGTGGCTGTCCTTAAATACAAATTTATAGTCTTCTGAATGCTCGCAAGTACGTTTGTTGGAGCAGAGAGCTGCCAGATGTAAATACGTGACATTGTTAATGCAGCAAATGCTTTTATTTTGAGAATGACACCTTACCTATCCTTTATTCATCTGTTGTGCCCCCACATACATTCACTAGTTAAATATGCGTTCTTCATATCGCACTTGACCAACTTTGGTTGTCCCGGGACGGCAAATAAAAAAATAAATATGTTTTTAAAAACGTGTGTGGATGATATGACGTATGATTCTAGGTTTTCGAGCATCAACTCTCTCGAGGAACTTTCTGTCAAACTAAACGAACGAGGAAGCGTGAGTAAGTCGAACATAGAAACGTGGGGCGACATCCACCGTCGCTGGCTAAGCCACCGAGCTTTTTCTTAAACCACCTGAATAAATTACTAAGCAAATTGCAACTTCCGTAAGCACTCTAAAGAGCGCTTCCTGGGTCATACCACAAACGCCGCTCTGCTCCTCCATACAACCGTTCAAGCTTTTCTTTTCCGTAATTAGAAGGGGAGCGTACCACGCTCTTTGCGTTTAAAAACGTTCAGGAGAGCTTGCGTTCATGCGCAAGACAAATGACGAAGCTGTAATAGGTGACCATTGCCGGACATATAGTAAAATTGCAGTATCACTTTCATGTGCATAGTTGCGGTACTAGTAAACATCGTCACATGCATCGGAACGGTAATCGCTTTGTTCGTGGCGAGTGGTGGATGCGAAGTCATCCTCGGCATTGATGACTTCCACCAGCTCTTCGTCATCGACTCGAGGCGCGGTAGCGGGATCTGCAAGTCGTCACGGGAAAGTGTGGCACACTTGTAGCCATGTCTCCAATTATCCACAATGGCTAATAAAAATACAGCGGCCGCGGTGGTCTCTCCCAGGCAGGGTGTCTTTTCACATAAAAGTGTTGTATTCCGAGATACACGAAGATTTCACTGACGTCACATCCGTCACGGAAATGACGCCAGTAAAACGAAGCAAGCGGCATGCAAAGAGTGCACCCCTGCACACAGGGTGTACTTGCGGGGAAGCAATCTTTAGTACTAACGCGTACGTTATACTTAGGGTTGTTTGTTTTCGGTTTTCATATTTTAAACCGAAAGTGTTTTACCAGGGATATACACCAACATTTCACTGACCTCATATCCGTAACGGAAATGACGCCAGTGCACCTTTGCCGAAGCGAGCCGCCAGCAGGACGTCGCTCGCCAAGCACACCCACAAGACAGCCGCCGACCCGTAAATCATTGATTTGATTCGATTGATTGTAGGGTTTAACGCGCCGACGCAACGTAGACGATGAGGCGCGCCGTAGTGGAGGGCTCCTAATTAATGTCGACCACCTGGGGATCTTTACTATGCGCCGAAATCTCGTGCTCACGGGCATTTTTGCTTTTGGCCTCCATCAAAAAATCGGCCGCCGCTGCCGGGAATCGAACCCTCGACCTCGTGTTAAGCAGCGCCAAGCTTTAGTCACTGAGACACCGACCCACAAATCGCGCTCACGTGCAAATTTCGCTGCACATTCAACTTTCGTGTTTTACCTAATCCTATGACAGAGGAATCAACCAGTTTTTTTAAGCGTTAGCATTAGCGCGGGAGTTTTCTTGTTGTTACATTCTCGGTACCGCTTGACTACAGCGCTAGTGTTTACTTTTTCTTTTTTTTTTTTTTTTTTTTTTGCTAAAGCAACTGCACATGCTGAGAACGCTCGGCAGTAGCCCTGGGGCACGCGCTCGTGAGCGCTCCGCATTTTCTTGGTAGCTTTTTCTGCAGTGGTGGACTTACTCTCAGTAAAAAGCTTTCGCTTTTAAAAGACGCAACCTTCATTTTTCACTCCACTAAAATCGAGAGCGCTAGCTTTAGGTGTCGTTAGTTACTGTTCACAGTGCTTTGCACGTCACAATCCAACATCTTGTGATATTGTGGCGGCGTCATTTCTCAAATCCAGTTTTGCAAGTTCCTTTCATTTCAGTCGGTATACATAGAGAATAGTATAAATAGGGAATAGGGAGTGAGAATGTTGGTCAACAGTTATACATAATGAAATAATTTCTGCATCTACTAGCATTGGTGGTACGGTCATATACGCCGACATTGTTTAGCGCAAACCAGATATTGGACCGCAAACCCAAAAACACTACAAAAAGTGGCAGTTCTTAAAAATACGTGCCGCATTGAGCATATTGAAACGACTGCAATCATATAGTTGAAAATAAACCTGTGTCACGGGCGGACGCAAAACGACGCAATAAATAGGGCGTTTCGCGCTGGGACCTTCCAGGGCGAGTATACGTTCCAGTGAGAGTACGTTTTACTGGATAGGTCACGGTGCTTCCTCCTGACTGGCGCCTTACCTCTCCAAAATAAAGTAGCTATAGGGCGCAGCGACATTCAGCCCCACAGTCAATTTCGGAAGACCTCTTTGTCAGTCTTCCTCTTCGATAAGGCTTATCCTCGCACATGTGCTGGCGTTGAACTGCCACTTTTTTGGCTTACTCTCGTCAAGATCAACCCAACGAGCACTCCTAACTAAATGCACGCGGGTGCTGCCGGTTACGTTTATTTTGCCTCATATGTACCTACAGTTTGCTTTGCGCTAATAAACGGGGAGATGTAAGACAAGCGCCAGCGGTTCACGAGTTTGGAACGCTTATGACTATATAAACCGCTTGCCATTCGAAGCCTCTGGGTGACGCGGTGACGACGGAACGCTGTGTGCCTCTATTTGGGTCCAGCGAGCTAGCTACCACGACAAGGCGAGCCCCTAAATTGCAATGCACTTAAAAACTCACCTGCGAGTAAGAGAACTCGAGTCCTGTAATGGAGAACATTACTTCTCCGATTGTGATGAGAATGTACTGCGGCAGCTGGAGGAACATGGACACGGTGTGCGGCTTGACCACCTCTTCCGTGCTGCAGTTGACCTGCAAGGATTTCGACCCATTGAGCTTGTTGTGGAAACGGCACCACGCGCGGTTCGTTCAACACGTTTATTGTCCAATTAACAAAATTGGCTCCAACCCACGCTGTGAAGGCTGTTGGAAAGCAAAGCTTTAAACGACACCCACACCGATTGCCCATGCGACGTCCCTTTAATTCCCACGTGGCTCTACAATGAGCGAAACCAGAGATTCCGTCAGCCGTTACCTGGGATTCGCGGGGGCGGCACCCCGAAGGCAGCAGCAGCGTCGGCCACGGCCGGGCTAGAGCGGCGAACGCTGCCACTGCAGCCGGGCCGCCAGTCGGAATAAGGAAAACGGAGAGGGACGTCTTTCGAAGGGTGAGACAGCGGAACGTAGCCATGCGGATGTGCTAGCTTAGGGCTACACCACCGCGCGACACAAGCGCGGGCACCGAAACTATCAAGCATGTGAGCTCAGCGATTCCCATTTATACCGATTTAAACTAGTTAGTTTAGCAAGTTTGAGAATAACGAGAAAGCTGGAGGAACTTTTATAATCGCTATTTATCAGAATCAGTTGCTTCTTTCGCCTTTTGTAATACTTCTTACAACACATCCGAATCGTTGTTCACCAATTTAGAAAACGCAGTACCATTCGTGTCAACCAGTCCGCAGAAGGTAGCGTTTCTCTAACGGCCAGATGTCTGTATGTGGTTTGTACATTTTTTTCTTGCCCTGCACACCAATCCTTGAGGTATGTTTGCCGTACGACCACTTAATTCCGCCGGTTGCGGGTTACCCTGGAGGTGCTGTCGAACAAGTTATTCAAGCCGCGTGAAGGCAGCGCACAGTGGACACGAAGCTGCTCCAAAACAGGACCAAAATTACCGTTGCTAAAGCAGACGGCAAAGCCGTACCGCCTACGCTGCCTCCGGTGAGCAAGTACTTCCGCACGGGGAACTGTGGGCAAATTCACTGCGCCGTCTACAGTGTGCTCCGTGTGTGAAACCCTCCGCCCCTCATCGTGCCCCTCCCCGCCGCCGCGTCCGCCGCATTTGGAGTTCATTGTCCCGCATGCCACAAAAGAACCGTTGGCTGGTAAAGCTAGAAAGCTTTTCTTTAAAAGCGCGTCTGCAATTGTGTAAGAAGGGTTTCTGTACACAACCCTTACTTGCGGAAAACACTTTACCATAACTAAAAAACCCCGGCTACCATCCACGCGCCTACGTTTTTTGTCATCGGTTCGCACAGCAAGTGTTATTAAGAGATGCACAGAATGCCTTCATAAGCAAAACCCAGTGGGTATTCATAGACTACAATGTATGAGCGCTGTATTTGGTCGCAGCTGGGGCCCGCAGCTTAGTGGATACGCGCTTGTATCTTTTGCCATTTTTTATCTATGCCTTGTGTTTTTGTGACGCACATTGTGCGTGCTGGGCAGATTCCAGAGACATAACGGTAGCGGGATAGACGCACTGACAGCGATACGACCGACAGCCGTACACCGTTTGAATATTATAAGTGGGTTCCCCATATAAGGGTAATATCCGGACGGTTCGCCACACTAAGCGTGAGTATGGCAGGCAAGGATAACCATCTAAGGCAGACTTATTCCGTGGAGGACGCTAAGAGATTCTAGTGCTCAATTCCACAACGTGTGCGCTCCTTATAAGCTTACGTGACATGCTGGTGATAGTCCGTCTCGAAAGATCTAACAAGTTTACCGCCGGACTGGCGCGAGCGAGCCAGTACACGTGCCCACAAACTGGGCTTTGTCAGGTGTCACGTGACAATGGGACGGGAATATGGGTTCACATATGACTCCGGCATTCTTTTAGGTTAGCAGGTTGGGAGTGTCTTCTTAAGCAGTTTTTTTTTTCATGTCGCGATTGTCGTGCAGGTCACCGGTTTCTATCAATGTTAACAATGACCCTTTCTTTTGGATCATATACCTGTAAAGGCCCATGGTATACCAGCTCTCCCGATAATTTCATGTGACAGACGATCTTATTGAAAGAAAAATGGGAAAAGCCTGATTCGGCTTATAAAGCTGCGCTTTGCTGAATCTTTCTGACCAGCAGTTTACCTTGAAATTGCAGTAACACCAATCCCACTCTCTAGTTTCAAAGGCCGTGGTTTTGCAGACAATCACTCATACATTCCATCGAATCTTTGCAGACCAACAATACCCCGGGTCACATAACCCTCGTGAAATGTCCCGTATATACTGAATTATGTAAATCTAAAATTTTGAGATTTTCTGACACACCACCGGAATAAAAACGAGGATATGCGTCCGCCACACAATAATACAGTGCGGTATTACGTTACAAAATTTGACACCGGTTTCATCTCTGCGCGACCGCCAGAAACGCCACGTCAAGGTCCACCTAAATTTGGTATACACTGACTCTCCGAAAAGCATACGAAAAAATTGGCCGCGTATCTGCTCCTTTTGTTGCAAATGTCGTCAAAAGACGATAGTCTTTGTAGACATTTGCCAAGGAAATGCCCCCCTTCGCTTTCCCGCTCACCTCTCATGCTGTTCCTGTACCGTCGCGCTCATTCCGAGGTAAACAAACCAAAGGTTTGCGCAAGGCGATTTTAATTTACCGCGTTCCACTGCTACAGGCCGGGTTCCTCGACGCCAGCGCTGCAGTACGGCGGAGACGCGCGTGAATGGAGGCGGCCGACTAGAAGGTTTATAGAGCCGCGTGGCCGTGGCTAATTTCCTGTCTTACATTTCCGTAACGTCTTGTTCTTGTTAGACAAAGTTGACAAGTATGAACATATAAACCCGGCTTAGACGTTTACATGTGGCTGTGAGTATATAAGACTATTGCGCAATATCAATGTTACTTTGGCCGGGTGGCTGAATCGAGTCACAGACAGACAGACGGATAGACAGACAGATATACAGACAGACCAAAATTTCTGGGTTTAAGTAGCCCAAGAAAGACTATCGTCTTTAAAACACACGGTACCGTATCGTTTCAGTTCTTAAAAATCATTTGCCTCTTTTGTTTCTGGAAAGATTACCTGCATTATTTACACCTGGGTAAGTGATACTACGAATGAATTCCGTATTCTCGTAAATTTGTACAGAGCGTTTAACTGGGGAACCACGCAAAACGAGCAGATTAATGAGAAATGTATTGCGGCAAAATGGACAGTTGGGCGAGGTCGTGGGTGTTCATGTAAACTGTTACAGCGTGAACAGACGAAGGATAGCGCCCGTCTTGTGCATTATTCTCTCCCCTTTGTTTGTTTTTGCTGTAACGTTAAAGGGACCCTGCAACACTTACCATCGACTACTCGGAATGGGTTTTAAGGTAACGTCTATTGTCCCAGCAATCTCCTCCCGCAGGAATTGTGAAAATGCGTTCCTTATCACCGAAACTACGCGCGATGAGAAATCGCGCATAATTGTTCCCTCTCAACTCGACCGCGGACCACGCGACGAAAGCTGCGGGCTCTCTCCCGGAGAGGGCGGCGGCTCGCGTGGTTCTCTTCGCGGCCTTCGATATATCACAGGCCGGGGAGCTTTCCCCTTTTCTCGGAAACGTGAACGGGTCTATTTCCGGTTTGGTGCGCCAAAAAATCAGGCACGGCTGCCTGCTCGCATGCGCGCGCTCGGGCTGGCAGGGCGTTCACGAGGCAATCAACGTTTGTTTTCATGTGATCTGGCTGAAAGGGGAGTATTAAGTTCGTCACTCAAACTCCACGCGCACTCAAAACACAAAAGAAATGTCAAAACTGTGCGCACAGGCTCAGGCATAGAAGACATTGGTACACAGCGCTGACAACGGGGGATCGTCCCAGGAAATGCGAGAAACAAGCTGCGAAGCAGCGACAGCCAATAGGCAGCCATGGCCTCAATGACGTCGTATAGGCAGTGCCAGGGGTGCAAAATGAGGAAAGCTGAAGGGAGCGCGGTTGGTTTTTCCGCGTATTTCACAGAGATTTGCCTGCTCACCGCTTCACGTGCATGTGTAATATTTGGCGCAGGTATTCCTGGCAGTTGTAATGTAAATGTCGCGCAGGTTTATTTGCACTGCTGAAATAGTGTTGCAGGGTCCCTTTAACAACAGGAGGTTAAAAATTAAGTTGGGGGCGGACCATCACCGGAATATTTGGTAGGTGTCAGGAGTCAAGGTGTGACGACGGCGGAGACGACGAAGAAGAAGAGACTAAGAAGCGAGAAATTTCTGGAAGCTGGTGGAAAAAGAGGAAGAACGAGGAGAAGGAAGACTAAGAGCGGGTGGACGGACAGATCCTGGTTCGAGGCGACCGCGAAGGAGGCGATACCCGAGGTCTGGGAACCCGCAAAGCACCAGCGGCACTGCCCCGTTGGCCTCCTCAAGCATTCGACGTGCGTGCTCCTGGGCAACAGCGGCTCCGCACCGCTGGTCTCAGCACCAGATTGCGGGGGCACACATTCACCAGCGGCTTCGCCCCACTGGCCCCGTCACCATCTTCACGGCGCTGCGCTCAGGGAGCCACCCCAGCGACAACTGACACACGACTGCCGCAACGATCGGGTGCAACGCAACAACAAAAAGTGCGGTAGGAAAATGTCCTTGAAGAACCTATAGGTACCAATAGCTAGAGCGTGACGACACTGTTGTAGTTTAAGGACTGAGAGCCATTTGGGATCTGTTTTGTGTGTAATGTATTTCAAACACTTTTATTGTCTGTTTCTCTTAACTTCCCAATACCTTTACCAACGTAAAGTATTGTCTCAACTTGATCCCTTTGTGTCCGGACTCCATTCTTCTACCGAGGTGACGCGTGACAAAAACATTGGCGAGCCTGTGAGGATCCCTTTTTCCATTGTCACCTGTTTACTGCGGTAGCAGAAATGAATCTTGAAAAATTAATGACATTGGCGAGTAGCTTGGGGTTGACTAAGGAAGAGATGTTGGACCTGTATGAGAGGGAAATTCAGAGACGGCGAGAGGAAAGAGCAGCACTGAGAGAGGCGAATCGAGAAGAGGAAGAGAGAGCCAAGCGCATGGCGGATGTAGCAAAAAGAAAGCTAGCCCAAGAGAAAGAGTTGGTCGAGTTAAAGCTACGTTTAGCAAATGCCAGCGCATCAAACCGAAGTGGTGAACAATCCCCAGTATCTCCAGTATCACAGACGTCCAAGAGTCCGGAAATTTGCCCGAGAAAGCTCATGGCTCTTTTTGATTACAAAAGAGATGACCTCGAAGCTCACCTCCATCTCTTCGAACGAGTAGCACTAGGGCAAGGCTGGGAGAAGAGTCAGTGGGTGACCGCACTGAGTCTATGTCTGGTCGGAGAAGCTCTTAGTGTTTCCAGAAGAATGCCGGCATCAGAATCTATGGACTACGACACGGTAAAGACAGCATTGCTGCAAAGATTTAGATTTACAGCCGACGGTTTCCTCGAGAAATTTCGCAACGCAAAGCCAGAGGATGCGGAAACAGGGAAACAGTTTGCTTCACGTCTCATGAGTTACTTTGACCGGTGGTTGGAGATGTCCAACACGGAGAAGACGTATGAAAACCTTCGAGAGCGAATGGTGACGGAACAGTTTCTCGCGTGTTGCAATTCCAAGTTGGCAGTATTTTTGAAGGAGCACGCACGTCGACTGCTTCAGGAGGCCAACGAGGCAGTGCCGCTGGTGCCTTGCGGGTTCCCAGACCTCAGGTCCCGTCTCCTTCGGTCGCCTCGAACCACGATCTCTCCGTCCACCCGCTCTTCGTCTCCGTTCTCCTCGTTCCTCCTCTTTTTCCACCAGCTTCCAGAAATTTCTCGCTTCTTAGTCTCTTCTTCTTCGTCGTCTCCGCCGTCTTCGCACCTTGACTCCTGACATCTGGCTACTTCAGCCATTGAGAACAGGCTAGAAGATACTCACGGGGCTGTTTGGCTCCGGTAACTGCGTCACGAGCAGTATGTACTCTCCCCCATTTTGAACGGTCGCTTTGCAGGTCGTAATTTCCTTGTCATCTGCGCCCACCACACGTGCCGTGTAACTGCAAAGGACAACTGCTGCTTTACATTGGATTTAGGGGTTCTCGTTAATAAAAACCTTTACGAAGATAAGAACCACCACGGGTACAGTAGCCATAAAACTTGTTTTTCCAAGTAGCACGTTTAAATTGCCAAATGTTTGCCATTTCTTCTCAAATATTGCTGCCTCCACAACGGGATAAAAACATAAGCTGTGTCTATGGCTCCCATGACCGCTTAAAATAATTATGTAACTGATGACAAAGCATTCGCCAATCTGCTAAAGTTAGGAATGGCAAAAACTTTTTTGTCCCATTTTTTGCGCAATGCGGTGCGTTTCGCTAGGAAAACATTGACGTGTATATATACCCTTCTGGAAGGGCTGGCATAATTGTTAATTTTTAAATTTCGCATAGAAGCTGGAAAGTATTGTTCTCCAGGCAGTGCCTTCAAGGTCGTTCTCGTATCTCGAATGTAATATTTTCCACAGGAGAGAGAGAGAGAGAGAGAGAGAGAGAGAGAGAGAGAGAGCAAACTATTTGGCAGCTCAAGTACCAGCCGCGGAGGCGCGCGAATATGCATAAATTGCTGCACACACTTTACACCTCAAGTAGTGTGGCTTATGAGGCCAAAAAATGTTTGTACGACTCTTCAGAGCCTCCGCTACAGTGTTAGAAACCCGCAATATGCCGGCAGGTTGCCACGGGCAGGGATATTGAGCAGTGACATGAGAACGAAGTAAACTAAAAAAGACAGCCATGCATTGTTAATAAAAACATGCCGCCTCCGGAGCTATGGGAATCTTGGAGCTGCGATGAACTTACGTGGCAGGTATGAGGCTAGTGACGTTCGTAAAAGACGACGAGCTGTTATCTGCTGGGGCGGTCAACAACACCTCGTCCGCCCCTTCCAATCTAAACTCCACCTTGGCCACTGGATCGTTTATAGTATACGCCACACGTACACCGGCTCCGTGTCTGTCTGCAGCTTCAGTATTTTCCGCCTGGGGGAAGGGAATCTAATAAGCATCAACGTTTTCCTGAGCGCAGGGAGGGGTATGTGTTTACAAGACAAAGCCTGCTTCACGTTTGAGCAGATCATCTCAGTACTTTGCTCGTTCGTGTTTTCTTTTGTTTGTTTTGTTTTGTTGTTTATTGACCAAACAATGTTCGAAAGCGGTCTGTCTTGGTGCCAAGGCGAGAGGCGGCACTGAAAGCCACCCGACCGGGCGTTCGACACTAGATAGCACGCGCACCAGACAACATGAGCGCAACATACTTCCAACCACATTGCAAAATCCCAAACGCTCAAAACACTTTATATCAAACATAACATTGAATAAACTATCTAATGTTCAAACGCATCGCAAATTATCAAGCGCATGCAATAAAAACACATACAGAGTATCAAACACGATACGGCAATATAGGTGAAAATGACAGAATTGGCGGTCAACACGTAAATCACCAACATGACACATACTCATTAGGCCAAAGGAAGAACATGTTTTTACGACTGAAAAAAAAAACAAAATGTACAAAAACATTACGATTGTTGAAGGGTCGTTGGAGCCAGCTGTTGCCATGGGTAAAGATCTTTGGCGGGAAACAGCGTAAATAACTACGGTGTAACAAAACCAAAATGTCAATGCCACGGTGTAGGATTCTGACCCGGGATGAATTCATATTTTTCGCTGCTTGCGCGACGAACCTACTGCGGGACTATTATTTGCGCGGATCATAAGCGCTACATACAAACTAAATCAACTTAAACTATGCCAAACGCTTCAAAGGTTTCTTTGTCCAGTTCTCCAACACAATTGACAGCAACTGCGGAGTCGCAGGGCTAGTACGTATCATCCACACTTAACGTGACAATTTTCACGATAAACACTTACTCAGGCTGCTGGCATGTTCCCGGTTTAGAAAACAATTGTTCTGAAAGGAATAGCCTCTTGAAGCGCGTCTGCAGGGAAGAAAATATCAAGCATGGTTCTCTTTCTGTCTTACGTAGGACACGGGCCGTTCTAAATTCTCGCTTCGTAAAAGCATTTTAACTGAAGTAGGAACAGATTTCCTTCGACAGTGATGCAGACTTGATCGCTATAAACCATTTTAGGCTTAACTACTATATGACCTTTATCAGCAGAGCACCTTCACCATGAGATCAGCCAGTCTGTAGCTATTTTGGCGTTAGCAAAATGGCGTTGTCCGCGGCCTTTCTCTTGCAAGACGTTTGTGCTAAACGCTTTGCGGTGTCTTGAGTAGACGTTGGGGACTTATGTTACTCATGCTCCATGAAGCGCTACAGCGCAGTGTGAACTTTTGAAATAAAACACAAAGGTGAGAGTGCGTTCATTGCTTGCTCTGCTATGCTGTTGAATTGTTTTTTTTTTATTCTACTGTGGTCGAGGGCAGCGAGGGCACGTTTAAAGGGGCTTCTGCATAGAGTCCGGAGTGGCCGCTGTCCTCAAGTAATATCTTCCTGGGCAGAGTGGGTCGGTTTCTGGCAGAAGAGTCTGGAGGTGCTGGTTAGTAAAGGGTTACCGTATGTGGGCGATGTTCTCGTAGTAGTGAACCAGTCACCTCGCTTAATTTGTCCTGACATTCTCAAAATTTTCAAAGATGGCGGTTAAGGTCTTCGATTCACTTCAGAACTGTTTATAGACAGGGTGCTGCAATTTTCACTTTCGCGAAAGGGCGGTGTTCTATATGTCCAGTCGGAGGTCTGTAAAAATACTTCAAAACTTTGATCGGGTACATTTAAAAGTTATCATAAAAAATTGCACTTTCCTGCCACACGTCGCTGTATGCAAATCCTGTGAGTATTCAATGGCTACTAGCGTTTTTCAGAATGTAGAGAACTTAGAGAAATCTGGGTAGCGTGATCACATAACTTTCAGAGCTAGTGACAATCTGGTAACATAGATGAAATCGTCGACGACGAAGATGAAGCAAAATGAAAGCCCAAGATCTCCGCTATTGTGCCTGACCGTTCACTAGATCTGACAGGAATCAGAGAAAGTTACAGGAGGGAATTATGTGGTGGTTAAGTAGAACCTTCCAAGGAGTGAACAAAAACGGAAGAAAACTGCAGATGGTCTGCAGTGTTAGCCACAAGAAGGAGTTCGTCTCGTGTGCGAAGTGAGGGGATAGGATTTTTAACCTCGATTTCCTGTGACAAATTATAGGCCGGACGAGGCACTGTGTAAGCACAGGCTTACAGAACATGATTACTCCCAATTGAAAATTGATCTTAGCCATTTATCCTCCCTTTGCCGAGCATGTCTTTCTGAGTGTCCCCCCGTGTTAGAAAGCACAACCGTTTTATTTCGACACAATGACCAGAAAATTGGGCAAAATTGGTGAAGACCTCCATATTTTAAAAAGAGCTCAGAATGCATTATCGAACCATCTATTGCCTTCCTTAATAACATTTGGTTGCTGTCTGTTTGGTTTATGGCAAATTAATAACTAAGACTGCGCGAAAGACGAGGAAGAAGACAAGTTGGAAGTTACGCTCGTCCTGTCAGCCCCTTGCCTTCGTCATCTTCCGCGCAGTTTTATTCCTTCACCTCCCTTGTTTAGCCTATAAGTAGCATGCTTACATGCTTATAGGGTTGGCCGACGTGCTATCTTCGATGCTCTCGTAATATGCTGCCTCGTCTATTCTTGTGCAATATTTGAACGTTTGTTACATTTCCGTCCGTATATGCGGCTCGTATGAAAGGCGTACGGACTGGGCACCTTAGGTATATATACTTATGAGGTGTTTAATAAAAGAGATTAGGGTGTCAGCGCCTTTTGTGTTCTCCCCCTGCCTAGTTTGTGGGAGGTTGCTTCTATAATCCATAAAATCGGCCTTCACCGAAGCAAAAGCGGCCATTGCCTATATGAAACATTCGGGTTAGTTAATTACCTTATTCCTGCTCAAGATCTCCGTTTATAAACCACACCATTGCCGAAGGACCTAAGTCAGCACTATGAATTAAATTCAGACTAAAAACACGGGACGCCAAACACACGTTGTCTGGTTTTTCTCTTCCTTTATCTTGTTTGAAGAGTGATAGCAGCCAAAACCGCACAATGAGATGGTAATACGCTACGCCCCCAAGACAACGAAATAACGCCTGCAATAAAGTATTCACAAAAATTCATCTAGCCACCTTGAGGCAGCTCCTGAGTGATACTTAAAGGAGCCATGAAGAGAAAATACAACTTCGTTTAATTTGAAAGAACTAGGATTCAGTATCTCACTCAGCTCAATTAGAGCCACAAAAGATGTTTTTTTAACGAGAAAAAAGCAAGAAGTATTTAAAAACTTTCAAATTTTGCGCCACAGTGACGTGTTGTGAGCAAGAATGACGTCATATGGGCCAACAATAAAACATAATTTTCAGTGCGTTAACTGCACGTTAGCATTCAAGTGATGCGGTCAAATGGAACTAGAGGCCCCATTACAGACGTCCAGTCATGTGTCGTCGCGACAGGTCAGTTAGGCGGCCGCCAATCGCACAAACAAGGTTCCGTGACGTCATAGAAAAGTTGCGGGAAATTGTCTAGGGGGTCGCCACGGCTTCACACATTTTCTTTAATATCTCCGTTATTTGTTCGAAGATTGCGATGATATTGGTGTCATTGTTATCGGGACTAAGCAGTCTTTCTAATAAACCCAACTTGTATTTTCTCTTCATGGCTCCTTTAATCGTTTTAGTGTATTACGTATATGTTTGTTAACCCGGGTGATCTAAAACCGCAATGGTGCCGGTACAAAGACGAAACAGAATGGTTAACATATATTGCATGGCTGCCGTCAGGATATCGCTCCTGTCCTCACTTCTCTAACCGGAAGCAGTGGGAACAGGCCCCTACCAGTCGGCGCCACATCGGGCAGTGACGAGAGCCCCGGTTTTGGCTAGAGGAGAATGGTATTGTGGTTATTTCCCCATTACCAAAAAAATACTTAGCAGTGTCTTAGCTCGGCTATGCCGGGATATTCGTAGCGTGAGCTGAGGTTAAGCTGGTGATTTTTAGGTTTCCTGGTTGTCTAGGATTAGCTGATTATTATGCTTACTGCTGCTAAAATGATTTCCAATCCAATTCAGTCGCGGCGGCGGTGGTTAGAGTGCACCAGCTGTGCGCCATGAGACGGCACTGCTCCTCGCGCATGCGCAGCATGGTTCTCCAGGAGCCACGCGAAACTGCTCAACCTCGGCCAGTGTACCTCCCGCTACAATATACCCCTATCTCTTACTCCGCATTACTCGTAAGTGTAAGCGGCCCGTCGTGAAATGGACGTTACCTTAGCTCAAGCTCCACAATTTTCCAGTTCGTACGTTGCTCCCGCAGCAATTACTGGGCATCAGAGTGTGGGTTCAACGTGCGTGCGCGGCTGACCCACGTTAGGTTTAATTTCACTGTTTTTAGTCGGATGTACTGAGCCAGCACGACCAGCTTGATATACAATGAGTATAACGCCTCCCAGCATGTCGTGAGGCCCAACTTAAGGTTACCTAACGTTACGCAACGTTAAGCTTTAGGATCTGACGTCTTCAACCACTACCTTTTCGACCAAGTGCTTTTAGGAGTAAGCATTCTTTCACCTGATAGCGCTGGTCGACGAAGGACCATGAAGCGTGGCATTAATCCTTATTTCTGGTACATTGTAGAAGGCTTCATAAACCGGAATGGGTACTTCTGCACCAGGCGTTGCTACAGTCTTTTCCAAAGAATGCACAAAAATATCAATAAATCAATCGACCAGCTACATATCTCACGCGCTAACGATGGTAGCCGACAAGAAATTTGTGCGGGCACTCTGCTTCATGTTACGCTCTCCTAATCCAAACAACGTGTTTATACACGCACCGATTGGCATTAGACGATCTAGAACGAACAATTTACAGTAATTTTGCACCAGATTTGGGTCTTTGTACAACAAATTACCACAGCATCCGAGATATCGTCATTCCTTCACGGGCCGACGTCTTCCCCAAATCGCCGAGGGGGTGTTTGAAAAAGTACAGTCTTTGTCAAAATTTTGTGGGCCACGGCGTCCGTGGCCGGAGCAGGCGAGCGGCCAAGCAGGGGCGCTGCGCTTGATGCTGTCGGCTGGTTGCGCAGCTAAACAGAGCGAGGGAAACTTTCTCTTGCTTTTTGTAGTCTGTCCGGCGCGACAAGTGCTGCGCAAAGTGCCTGCGCTGAAGCGAAGTGCGCCTCCTTTGAGAAACGAGCCCCGCTGCACTTATCGCGCCAGCCATACTGCGAAAGGAAGCGCGAAAGTTCCCCTCACTCTCTTTAGCCGCGTAACCAGCCGATAGAGGCAAGCGCAGCGCCCCTGCTCGGCCGCGCGCCTGCTCCGACCATGGTCGCCGTGGCCCACAAAATTTTGACAAAGACTGTACACTGGCATATGTAATAACTACGGCCCTTATAGTGTGGACAGAAATGTCTTGCTGTAGAACTTCGGAACACCTGCGCGGTAAGTTGTTTGATTGATTGAACCATCGCTTGCTCGAGGCATGCTAGAGTGTCGGTACATCAGCATAAATTCTACATAAGTGCTACATCATCATAAATTGCACATAAGTGCTACATAAGTGCTACAGCAGCATAAATTCTTGTTTTATAAGGTGTTTTTCTAACACCAAGCCGCGAGTTTTTGCTGCTTTTGTGCACCTATCACTGTGCTGCGATAGTTTTACAGCAGCAACTGTCTGCTAGCTATGTACCGGAGTGCTTGAGAATAGAGCGAATATCACGATTCGAAGTTTTACGACGTGGACCTGTACAACGCAGCTTTAAGTACGTTGAGTTCGATGAATACATTTCCCAAAAGGAACACGTTGACGACATTTGACCCAAAATTGCGGCCTCAGGCCTTCCAAACATTGTTTAGGCTATACTGTAGGTAACTTTCAAGTTCAGTCTAACGAACTGCAACCAATGGTATACTGGTTGTAAGTTGAGCTGCATACTTTAGGCCTAATACGATGCAAAGCATACTTTAGGCCTAACGCGAGTTGCTGAGGACTCATATTGGACATATTCCCCTTCAGCAAGCGATATTTAAAGAGAAACTCTTGTGAGACTTCAGACAAAGTCACGCCGCCTCCACGGATGGCTCATTAACGCTTCTTCAAAGGGGGATAGCCACAAGAACATATGCCTTCCTGCCACTTGCAGGGCTTTCGTTGCATCTACAACGAGTAGGAACGGGTCGAGGCAGCCTCTCGGCCTGCCATTGCTTCTGATTGTACAGCCACAGGCTCCTAACTGAGGGCCCTGGGGGTACCCATAGTGACTACAAGTTAAATTTGCCTTTTCGCGTTAGCACCGGCAGCATTTGTGTGTCAACTCTCGCAGGTGAATTGTTTTTAGATAGGGGTTGTAAAACGGATCAGTATTTCATCACGGTGCCTGGCTTGACAAACTATGATGGAAACGTTATCACTACTGGCGCCTAACTCGGTGACAACTTAAAAACGGCACCGGAAGTTGCCGCTGTGCCTCATCACCGTAGCCGGATGTTTCTCTGCGCGGCGTAAGTAGGGCATTACTAGGAATATTTTGAACATGTCGTGAGCCGTTCCCGTGATTTTTTGGACTTAATATGCTTATAAACGACTCCAGTGACGACAAACAAACTGCGCGAGACAAGGCAGACGATGTCGCGCATTCATAGCAAACCCCTTTCAAAACGCGCGCGCACTGACGTCATGGGTTCGGCGCTTTGGCGGAGTGATACACTACATGAGGTGGTGCCGTTCTTGAGTTGTAACCGAGTATAGCGTCACTGTTCGCGCAATTTTGTTATGGGGTGCGTCCTTGAACATACAAAGAGCAGGCGTTTTATCATGCGTGCGAACCGGATTTTCCGCAACCCTCTTCATCAAAACTAACAAACTCTCCGTGTTATTTTCTTTAGATTACGTCCTGTCTTCCACGGAACGGCATTCGCGTGTACTTAGCTAAGAAGTATTCACTCGGAAACGTCTTCTAGGTATTTGAAGCGACAAACCATACAAATAATTTTGAACGTGATAATATTGCGGCCGCACTAAACTACAAATTTCCTAGGGACGTAATTCGTACGTAAATAAAGCGACATATTCGATAACTATGGCCTAGGGAGCAATGAAATTACGGTCTCGCATGCTATTTTGCACTTACTTGAACTACCCGTATGGACTGCTCTTCACCGACAAGAAAGAAGACCGTGAAGGACTCTCCTTCCTCGAAAGGTCCCTCTAGTGTTCCAGGCTTTACCGTAACTCCTTGGTTGTCCGCATGAAACGTCAAGGTACCGTGCGGTACAGGCAGGTCCTGCTCTCTGAGCACCTGCGGAGAGTACATTATTAAAGGTCAACTGCAACGAAATTTCCGGCTCCCTTAATGCACTACTTTCCGGTAGTATTACCTTACCAGTGCTACCTGCAAAAGTTGTCGGCCCAAATATGCGTCGCTGCATCGTAAACGAAGATAAAAAACGCTCTTTTCAAACCGAAACTGGAAAAAAAAGGCGGCCATTACGGCCGGCCGGAAGTGACGTTACACTCAGGAATTGAGTGGGCGCAGCCGGCGGGTTCTCCCGCAGGGGCGTGCAAGAACATGGCGTGCATTCGATGTGGTTCGGGTCGTCCGTTTCTTCAAACACTTACAACATGCGCGAAAAAGGGTTGGGAAGTTCGTGCAACCATTAATGCTTAGCTGTGAACGGCTGAGACGCGTCCGGTAAAACGAAAACACCGGCATCGCGAGGCGTCGTGGAGCAACTGGGAGCTAAGAAATAGTTACCCAAAAGGCAGTGTTGAACGCTAAATAGGTGCCGGAAAAGGCCAATATGCCTTGTGCCGATCGAAGCATCCTTTGTTTGTAAGAGAAGAAAGGGGGAGGTAGGGAAACTGTAGTTGATTTCGCTGTCATAGGAATCAGTAAAATACGAAAGTGAAATGTGCAGCGAAATCTGCAGATAAGCATTATTTGCGGGTCCGCGGCTGTCTTGTGGGTGTGCATGGTGAGCGACGTCCATCTGGTTGGTCGCTTCGGGAAAAATGTACTGGCGTCATTTCCGCGACGGATATGACGTCAGTGAATCATGGTGTATCCCGGCATGAAACCCTTTCGTGTTAAAATATTAAACCCGAAAACGAACATCCCTAAGTAAAGCGTACTCTTCAGTATTAAAGGTTGCTTGCCCGCAAGACCCGGTGTGCAGGGGTGCACCCCTTACAGGCCGCTTGCTGCGTTGTACTAGCGTCACTTCCGTGACGAGCATGACGTAGGCGACATCTTCGTGTATCCGGGAATAAAACACTTTCGTGTTAAAAAAGCTACCGTGGGAGGAAAGCGTCGAAACAGGTGGGCTAGCGTGTAAGAATTCGGTTTCGGGGCATCTTATTGAAGCTCAAATCCGGAATTTTGTTATTTTTCTTTACACGAGCCCTTTTGTTCTGGTTAGCAGGGTGCCCGCGCCAAATCTTTAGATAATGATGCCATGCAGCGACGAAAGCATTGCTGTGTCTTCACTGGCGTCGTGAAACAGTGACCTTTCCCGAGGCTCAATGCTGCCAAATATGCGCCCCTTTTTTATCTGTTTTTTTTTTCTTTAGCCGCTGAGAGGAATGCTACCAACCGCGGCCAGTTTTCATTTATTTTTTGGTGAAGTTTTGCTTGAACTGAATCGATGCCGTGCAGTGCGCCGCGTGCTGTATTTATTCACACTCCGACCGGAGCGATAACAGTGACAACAGCGTATCGCCTCACGTCGGCCGTACTCGCGCCACTCGCGCTCTCTGAGAGTCGACCGGCCGCGATCGTGCATTGGGTCGCCCAGCTATCTGCCGTACTTGCTCGCGCCCCCACCGGCCTCAGGCAAGCAGATACGCCCCTCTTTTTTTCGAGCCTATCGCCTTTATTTTCCTTGGTCTCCAGCACAAACGGCGCGCAACATCCGAGTTTACACCAACCATCCTTCATCAGACTGTAGCAAACTAAATCGTCCTTATACCTTCGCACCAGTGTTTAGGCACGTCAAAACGAACGCAGCTTGCTATGAGACGAAAATACCTATTAAATTCCACACTCACACTGCATCTGCGCCGTCGTTGGCTGCTGTGGCGTTGTTCCTCTGCATTACATGCTTTATTCCCACTTGCTTTCACCTTGTTTTAGGTACTCCATGATGCCTTCGCGTGACGAAGAATTATTCGTTTCAGAATTTAAAAAAAATACATAACAAGTTGCATTAGACCTCGTTTTAATTATATTCATTTCAATGTGCGATCAGTTAAAAACGAGTAAAACCACTTGGAGTATTTCCAAATGAAGTTCACATGCTTTTTTATATCATAATGTTTTCTGAAATGGTTCACCTCAGAAAAAGGTGTATTTGTGATCCCTGGATATAAGCAATTTTATGCGAATCGTACCGAAAAACGAGGCGGTGGTGTATCTGTGCTGGTGCCGAACCGATTGACTTGTGAACTACTACCTCACTTTTCATCAATCACCCCCAATTATGACACGCTAGTGATCAAGACCGGCTCTTGCATTTTTTGCCTTTGCATCGTCCACCTGACTCACCTGCTTCAATTTCTTTTTTGAATTTCTAGAATCCTTAGACTTTGTCAAACACCATAAGTACTGATTAATTTTTGGCTGGTGATTTTGATATTGACACGCTTGACGAAACACACACCAAGTGGGAATTTGAAGCAATATTGAATATTAGTTCCTGTCAAAATATCATAACATCTCCAATGTAAAACATCGTTTGATCTTTCCATCACTAACTTTGATACCCGTAGCTTAGTCGGTGGTGTTATTACGGACGCCATAAGTGACCATTTGCCCGTTTTTGCATCTGTTGACCGGAACGCCAAGGCCACTAGGTATACCCAACGAGACTCATCTTATCGATTGATTAACGCAAACACCTTGGCTATATTCAAAGAACAACTTGGTAATGTTAGCTGGGACAACGTGCTGGAATATGACAGCCTTGAATCAGCCTATTAAAACTTCATGACGACATTCACCGACATTTATAATCGTTCCTGCTTAAAACTTTCAGACGGTGAAAAAAGGCGCGGAAGCCATGGGTAACTAACTCATAAAAAAAGTGGGACAAACTATACCAAAGATTTATTCATACGAAGGACCCTGATGCATTCAGGAAATTTAAAGAGTTCATAAACCATGTTGCAAAAGAACTGCGCGCTTCTAAATGGCAATACTACATCAATATATTTGATGCTGCAGCAAAAAATGCAAGAGACACCTGGAAAATACTGAACTTTTTCTTGTACGCTCCACGCAGCCTGTCACTAAAATTGTTAAGGGTAATTGCGAGTTAACTGAAACTGACCTTTGATAAATATTTTCTGTCCATAGCACCAGTGTCTACAATACTTACCCCATGGGGGAAGTCATCTGCAGCTAATATGCGGTAGGTTCAAACTGGTATCCAGGGAAGTGGGGACGACTACTGTGGCTATGCCGAACATAACGGGTTAGTAGCCTACTTATCCCTGTAGCGTTCCACACCAAGGGGTTTGCAGTTCTCAAAGAGTTGGTGCTCCAAAGCTGGTAACGCGCTCCTGTGGCACCAAAATGTCTGAACAAAGTTATAAGCCTGGTGCCCAGGGAAGATGCCGCCAGCCAGTGACGCATTGCTGCATGAGTAACCCTATGCAAGGTCAAAAGATTGAACAGTGGACGTATCCTCCACTGGATCGTTCGAAAATAAATTATGGTAAATCCGCATGTTAATTAGTGATGGAGAACCTGCCTCGGAAGCCGCACATTTTGGGAGATAACGCATAAATTCGCTTAATGAGGATTTGATAAACGGCCGTGAGAGGGATTGGTCGCGCGATGGAGCCATCAGGAACGACAACGACAAGGGGGTCGCGCGTGAGGTGATTGACGGAGCGGCAAAAAAGACGGGCAGTAGCCAGGGTGCTGGGAAGGGCACGTTGCTGTGGAACTGCCCCCTCTGGATGCCTGATTCACGGGTCACCTTTAGGCACGACCGTTGCTACGAGCAGCCAAGGCTTTAGAGTGCTGTGGAACATCGTCGTCATGGCGGTGGTGTGCCAAATCCGGAGGCTCGGATTCTGCAGTAAATGTTGTCGTTCGTGTCCTCGCGCGAATAGGCTCAAGGTAGATCCGGACTCTAAGCTTCGTCGCTGCTCGGGTACTGGTCCAGGTGGTTCACCTTGGTGCAGAACGCGTTGACAGCCTCGTCGATCTGACAAAAGACCGCCACGGAACGTGAGACCCTTTGCTTATTGGCCGTTGTGGGAGCCGTTCTCGGACTTTCCGAACTGCTGTACTTCGCTGTGAACTTTACTTGTGCTTTCCGTATTAACCGAAACCTTAATGTCCACAACATCCAGTCGTCGATTATGTTCACGTCGTGTGCACGTCCTTCATCCTGTTGAATTAGTCATCAGCGGGTCGACCAGCATTCGTCTGTGTGCTTCAGCTGTCCTCGGCCCGTTACTGACAGTGGCGTTGAGCGGGACTGTGTTGACTCTGTCTGTGAATTTGTTATACACGAAGCGAGTGACATAGATGAAGGGTGTTCATGGTAAGGTGTTTGTCTGTTTTTAGAATAAAACAGATGTTCGCCTGTTTATCCCTGGGGTCGCTAAACCAATGCCCGGTATTGGTTGAGCACTGTCTTGAGGGAGAAGATAGAGTCATCTTCATGCTAGCAGGGACTTTTGTTGGTGACTCTGTCTTCAGGTTGTCATGATGCTCGAACAGCGGGAATCACTGCCCTTACTCCCGCAGAGTTATGTCTTCCTACAGTGAAGAGCTGGGTGAGTCGGATTTCTCTGGGAGTTCGTTTTGGATGCCTTTATGAATGAATTAGTTTTTTTGGAGATCGAGAGTTCTTGGAGAGTCCGCGCAGTCATGCGGATAGGCGTATCGATTTTATTGGATATCACAGTTTTCGGCTGGATCCGATCTAGCAATGCAGACACAGATAGCAGGTGCATTTCTTGCTTGGCGGCTCTTTTGAACTCCAGGCTGTCCAGCGAGTCATCGTGGCGCTGGCCAGGCAGGAGGACCCCGGCTACCCGGTGACGGGGAGCGGAGGACCCCTAGCCGGGTTGGCTACATCTGCGGTGACGACTCTGGCCAAGTCATAAAGACCTAGCAATAGGACTTCATTCGCAGCCCCCAAAGAAGTTTTCCCAATCCAATCCAATCTTTTGGTCCGAGAGCTGTCCCTAGTGTAGGTTACGTAATTCCTGTGCGTGTGTTCCGGAGCTTGTGCCAGAGTGGAAATTCCGATGGGAAGTGTCTTATTTAGTCTTCTTTTGACTGCGCCAGTGCTTTCTTAGCCCTCGCAAGGCCTCCCACCAGAGGTTCAGATGAGTATCAACTGTTTACGATGGGATTTCTGCATCGATGTGCCACTTTGGTGAACCAGTTCCGCTGAATTGTTTTGTATATCCAGTTTTGTAGGAAAATAGGTGGAAGGGTGTGGTGCGACATTGTGAGTTGTAGTGTCTCTGAAATTGTGCCAGGTGACAATGGTTGGTTGTTTGCGAGGAGGCGGTACTGCGGCCCTCACCCCGCCATAAATTGCCTTTCAAATGACGTGTTCTCTCTCTACGTCTACAAGGCCTTGCAAATGTTTCTGATAACCATATTAAGGCGAAGAACTTACATGCCGCATCAAAATCCAAAAGTGACTGAAATCGGCGTCAACACGAATACTATCTAAACGAATAATATCATATAACTTTTTTTGCATATCTTCTGACGAAGGTTTTCGCAATCGTCACAGCGTGTATATCCCGCTTCCGACTGCTCGTAATGGCTGTTTTAAATAGTTTCTTTCCAAGAGCAATAAAGCAATGGAATATGTTAACAGAGGCCACAGAATGGACGTAATCTCTAAATGAATTTCTCGAAATTGTAAAAGGCACATACGTTCGCGTTAAATGACCTGACCCAAAAGTTGACAATGTCATCACCTATGTTTGCATCGCATATTGTTGTTGCCTCCATGTTGCATTTCCCAACAGCATTTTGTGCTTGCATTTCCGGAAATGTACTTTCTTTTTCTTCCTGTAAACAAAGTGTATTGTACCCTTCCACTCCTGTAATACCCCTGCAATAGACTTACAGTATCAATAAATAAATAAAAATAAAATCAACAAATAATGACCCGTTTAGGTTCGTGCGTGATTCGAACTGGGCTCTTCATAGGAGTAGCCTGGTCTGTTACCACGCGGCTGAATTGACAACCGCACGAGGGAGAAAGAGTGTCGACCTGGTGCCTGCGGCCTGACACGTCAATGTGACCACGTGAAAAGAACAAATGCTCACGGAGGGGAGCTGTGATAGGGAGGAAGCGCTCGCATGAATTCCAGTCAGTCTCACTATCCGGGTAATTCATGTCACAATACCAAGAAACCAAAGCAAGAAAGACACAGAAACAGGATGTAGTCCAGTCAGTCTCACTATCCGGTAATACATGTCATAATAGCAAAAAACGAAAGCAAGAAAGACGCAGAAACAGGATGTAGTCCAGCCAGTCTCACTATCCGGGTAAATCATGTCATAATACCAAGAAAAAAAAGCAAGAAAGACGCAGAAACAGGATGTAGTCAAGTCAGTCTCACTATCCAGGTATTTCATGTCATAATACCAAAAAACCACAGCAAGAAAGGCGCAGAAACAGGATGTAGTCCAGTCAGTCTCACTATCCGGGTAAATCATGTCATAATACTAAGAAACGAAAGGAAGAAAGACGCAGAAACAGGATGTAATCCAGTCAGTCTCACTATCCGGGTAGTTCATGTCATAATACCAAGAAACGAAAGCAAGAAAGACGCAGAAACAGGACGTAGCAGCAAAAGTTCTCAAATCATTCCTAAACTGTCACCTTCAAAGCACGTGCGCAGAGTTAAGTGCTCAAGAAATATTCAGAGCAACTTTCAAATACACTACCGCTTTAACGTAAGCCTTGATAATCCTATAAAAAGCCAGTCCATCCCAATGACGTACACCGCAATGGAGTACAAAGGGTACAGAAAACCAGAAAAGACAACTCACCGAGCCAGGTCCAAGTGGCTCTTTCAAAATCCCATTGGTATCTTGGATTCCGATGGGAAGCGGGTTCACAAACGTGACTCGGACGTGGCCTGCTGGAACAGCTGGTTTGGCGGCGCCCTGCGCAAAAGATGCGAATTCTACCTGAGTACCGTAGCAAAGAGATTAAAAACAAATTTCCGGCGTGCCGATACCTTTCCGGGATATCAATTTTACAGGAGCAGTCAGCTGGGAGGGGCCTGACAAAGTCCCATTAGGTTAGGAATACATGTTTTAATAGGACGAAGACGTTGCAAAAATACAGACGAAGAGAAAAGCAACCGCTGCACACGGGCAACCAGTTCCCACTTCAATTTCTACTCGTTAAGTTCCGTAACGTTTGTCTCTGGTCCTCTTTTCAGAACGTCTATCTGTTTTTCCTTGATGGGGAAACAAACAGGTTAGATGAAGCACTCTTCGTTCTACTGGATGAAAGAGCTGCTGCTAGTGAACCCGTCGTCAACCACTTGTGCACTGCGTACAAACATGTACGCTAAAAAACTCAGTAAAATAAGACCCTGTTCAATGTGGGGACTTCGAATTACGTTTTGGCTGCGTATAATTATTGACTTCTTCAGTGATAGTAAACTATGGCGAGGCTTGCACACCCCCCTGTAGTGGTGCCCAGCGAGTCAGCTATCTTTTACTACTACATATTAAACTTTAAACAAAATGTCATCCGCACATGCTAAATATATAGCGCACGTATTTTGAAAACGATGCTCACCCTCCTCTTCTGCAGGAACTATCTGGAGCAGCCCGCAAAAGACACGCATACGCAAGTAATCTCCCCCTAGCAAGTTCATTATGCATTGCCATGTCGATGTGATTTGTGCGCTGCGCATGCGCAGTCGTCACCCACGGTTCACCTGAGTGCGCCGTACCTTTGAGTGGTACAAACTAGAGGTGTCCGGTATAATGTAACTACATTTACGGGGTTCCTTTCGTTAGGCCTAATGGTACGTAAGATGCGAAGAACTCACCTCCAATACGAGGTCCAAACAACCGGCCACGGTAAATGCGGCCGCAGCTGCCAATCCACCGACTGTGATTTTTTGCAACGGCCTGCACATATATAAGTTCCCCTTTGTGTTGCTCCAGATGCGTTCTAACGGCCAAAGTTTCTTAACGGTATTTGCATCAAAGTTTGCTCCAGCATTTCCTGTTTACTTAGAGTTAGATGCGACCTTTTTAGTAAAATATCTTTTCCTAAAGGGGTACTGGCACCAGTTCTCGGTGTTAATAATATTGCACCGTTCACTTTCTTTACTCAAGAAAATACCCTGGCTGAAGTATAAACCGACTGCGACGCGTGAGACATACTTCAATTTGAACGCATTCATCGCGCCGGCGGAACACCACGTGGAGAGGCCTGCAGCAACTGGACACCGGTGTGACATCACTCTTGGTAGGGAAAAAGTGACGCAGCCGTGCGCCTCCAGTGCTCGTCAGAAATTCGTGACGTCACTTCCACGCGCGGCCGGCGAGCGGCGGCTTGGCGCTGACGCGTTCACCAACTGTTGCTCGCAGCTAGAGCTACGGGCATAGCCGCGGCCTAGATAGGCACTTTTTCCAAAAAAAAAGTTCCACACGCAGGTAAGTAGCCGGTAATAAAGCCCACAATCGCAACAGAAGTCGCCATCAAAACTTTTATGGAAGCGGTCATCTAATTTCTGCCACAATGCTAGGCCTAACGCCTTCAGGCAGCTCAGCCGCTCAGCTCCGGTGACGTGCCGGTTGAAACAATGCCTTCACCGGTCTTTGCAGTGTTTCGACGTCCGCACCAAACGGTGAGGTCATACCGTGATTCTGTCATTGGCGTCCTCCGGGCTTGAAGCGCGGGAAATCAAAACGGCGGATGTTCAGGCCGTTCAATGTAGTTAATTATCCTACGCTCAAGCATTAAAACTACTGCTTCGGGTTCACCAGCCCATTAAACTTCATTGAAATCAATAAAAAAGGAACATAATACTTTGGTGTCAGTACTCCTTTAACGTGATACTACACACAACTCCCACCAGGTTTCAGAAGCTGTCATCTAAAGTAACTTTCCGCAGTGTTCATTTCACCAAATTGTAATAACATAATTCTTCAGAACATTTCAGTTTGCAAACAAGGTGTAACCAGCATGAACGCGCTGAGGTTAAACACTTTAATGCTACGATAATGTAGTTTCATTGTGCCCCTGAGTATTCACTTTGGCGCTGCCAGATGCAATTCTTCGCTACTGTTTCTTTCAAATTTTTCACCCCCTAAGGTGAAGGTGTTGGACGGGGCAGGGTACAGTCATCAAAAGTGTTAACAACAACAAAGAACAAGGTGACACCGTATGCAGAGAGCGGCATAGTGCCCCGGGTAATCAGCGAAGCTGTGCGCTTGCGCTGGAGCTGCGGAGTTCAGCAAGTCAGCCTAAGGAGCACCGATTATCAACCACCGAAGATGCGTTGGTGGCTATCGTAATGTGCCACTCCGTGCATAGGCTGGAACCAGCTTCTTCGTTATTGTTAACACTTTTGACGACTGTACATACTATTACACAAAATACAACAGCTGAGCGAGGTTGATATGAGCGCTTTGAACGTGTGCGATAATACGGCATTCAAGAATTTTTTGATAAACCAATGGCGTTCGTCGTGGCGACAGTAGGCAAGAAATGTAGCTGGAATTTTGCGACGTCATCAATCTAAATAACTAAATGCATTCGTTATATATTAATCCATTTATTAAAAACTTTTTCCAGCATGTCTTTGCATTAACTGAGTTTGAAATCCACAGAAACTTTCAGACATTGTCTGCATACACTGCCTTTATCTTAACACACTTGAGATACACTGCTTGGAGCTTCCACCACTGCCTCTGAAACGTTTTGGTTAAACTACTGAGTGATCTGTTTTATAGCAATGTGCTTATAGCTACCGAAGATCTTTTAGCGGCGAAGCCCCTTAGGGGCTGGGGCTGTTGGCGTCTCCTGCCGTCGTGGTAATCGTCGTCGTAATCGTGGTTTCATGTAGTCACAGTACTAAAACACAGGGAAACTCGTTTACACCTCGTGCTAGAACATAACGCGTACTAAGAAACACCGGAACACTCGTTTACGCCTCGCGCTGGAACGCTTCGTGACACCTGCTAAAAACACCAGGGCACTCGTTTACGCCTCGCGCTGGAGCGCTTCATGCTTTAAAGACAAGATACTTTTACAGCAAAGCTGTATACCTCTACACCCCAAGCAGTTTCATCTCAGTTGGCAAAAACGCCAAGGCGCCACGAATACAGTTGTACACTGCATGCTTCGCCCTTCCGCAGGTTTAACATTAGCGGAGATGGCCACGAATTATTTTAAAACGAAAGTGCTTTATTCCCGGATACACCAATATTTCCCTGACGTCATATCCGTCACGGAAATGGCGCCATTTCAACAAACCAAGCGGCCTGTAAAGGATGCACCCCCCTACAAAGGGTCTTGCGGCGAAGCAAACTTTACTACTGAACAGTACGTTATACTTAGGGTTCGTTTTCGGGTTTTATATTTTAACACGGCAGTGTTTTGTGCCGGGATACACCAGGATTTCACTGACGTCGTATCCGTCCCGCAAATGACGCAAGTACATCTTTGTCGAAGCGACACGCCAGCAGGACGTCGCCACAAGACAGCCGCCGACCAGCAAATCATGCTCAGCTGCAAATTTCACTGCATATTTCACTTTCGTGTTTTACTTATTCCCACGACCGAGTAATCAACCACATTTTTTTAATAATCAGATAACCAAAGCTATCTGCCATTTAGTTACCACGGCGCGCTCTGGCGAATGTAAGCGGGTTTTGCGGCGGAACTGACGGAAAGAACGGATACAAGCTTCGCGGGACCGTCAGCTCACCGGTTCAGTAAGTTGCAGCGTTCCATGAAAGGGTAAACCCCGTAGCTGAAGATTGGCACTAGGACCAGGATGAGCAGAGGATTCGCCAGCTGAATCTGGTCCGGCAACACTTGGAAGCCAAACTGCGCATCGTAAAAAGAATGCCTCATTTCAAGCATACACGAACACAAGCCATGTAAAGCTACCCCGGCTTGCGTGCGCCTGCATACTGGGTGGGTTTCGATTTAGGGACAGTACGTATACATGATAGGGGACTACAGCGCAGCTCGCGCACGGACACAAGGGAGAACTATACACACACGAGCGCTCGTGTGTGTCTAATTTTCCCTTGTGTCCGTGTGTGACTGCGCTGTAGTCCCCTATCATGTTCAACCAACAACCCCAAAGAGAAACTTTCGTGCATTTCAGTACGTATACAGTTTAGGAAGGCATCTTCTTAGATATAGAAAGCGACAAAAATCAAAACGGCGCCGTAGCCATCAGACTAGACAAAACATGGTGGCGCACGAGTTAGTAAAGGCAGGCTGAAGCTTTGTAAAAAAAAATTCGATATCATAACGTAAAAGGGAACATAAAAATAAACCGACGTGTTGAGACAAATTTTACCTTACAACAAGGTTTGCATTAAAAAAAACTCTTAAAAGATTACTATCCGCAAGGGCTGGGCTGCCATTGTTGAGTTTGAACAGAATAGCAGGCTCGCTAATACGACAGCGAACGCGTCTGAACATATGAGAACGCAGCCACTGTCCACTATTCTCCGCACATATGGCAAGATTTCCAGTTTCGGCGACTCTGTTAAAAGACTAAGGGAATTGTGACATACGAAGATATTTTGGTTGGTGCTTCCGAATAGCCCTTTCACATAACAAAAATATTGCTCTTCGCATTGCCTGAAGAGAAAAAAAAATTAAAGCCGTTCCACTCAATGTGAAAGCTGTCGGAAGCGCAGAGCAGTGATTCGCCTTAATGGGCTGTATACAGCGTCGCTATGCACTGACTGCTACCACCAGCTGGAGTTCATTTCGTTTTATGCTTGCTTTTCCTCCCGCGTATACCGGCGTTTCACTTCCACTTTTTTCCCTTACTATCGTAAAAACCAACCCAACGAGCGTTCCTAACTAAATGAACGCGGGTGCTGCCGGTTAATTACGCATATTTGCCTCAAATGTGACTACAGTTTTCTTTGCGCTTAACAAGGGGAAGATGTATGACAAGCACCAGCGGTTCACGAGTTTTGAACGCTTATGGCTACATAAACCGCTTGGCTTTCGAAGCATTTGGGTTACGCCGCAACAACAGCCGCTGCGACGGAAAGCCACGTGACTCTACTTGAGTCCAGCGAACAAGCTACGACGACAAGGCGAGCCTGTAAAGTGTTTTGTACTTGAAAGACGGGAACGCGTTAAACCGAATAGGGTGGCAGAACCTAAGTTCAGTCGGTCCTTTCTCGACTGGCATTATGGGCTCATCGAATCCGTCCCTCTTGAACGGTTTTCGGTTGAAACTGCCAGCATCTGCTGTGTATCTGACATTTTCTCTTCTACAAAATCATCAAAATCTGCCTGAGCTTGCATTAGAACCATAAGACTGTAGCGTGCCGTCTCTATATTACACAGCCGACATTGCGATTGGCAAGGAAGGACGGGCGACTGCATGTACGAGAGCAGGGTTTTTGGTTGGGTGAGTTTTTGTTGAGTTTTCAAACAGTTTTCCATGAGTCAGAGGCGACGTCCAACCAGAAGGAAATTTTTGTTGTGGATGCAATAACGATGACCACAAACTTTATAATATCCCGCACAAAATATGCATCTGCTTGTGGACATATAATCTGTTAGCATTTTTAATTGAAATAGAGTCTACTTTTTCTTGTTTACTTTTTAATTTTTCAGTGATTTATTTGTCACGAGAGGGTATAAAACGCCGCACCAACACTGCCCCATTGGCGAATTTTGCTACCCCCGAAGGAAAGCAAGCAAACTGGCCTTTAAGTTCTCCCGCCTTCCTCTCAGTGTATGCCAGCTTCTCTCGTCTGCTTTACAGGCACAAGAATTCTATGGAGCGAGGATATTAAGAACTAAGAGTCTAGTTGTTCTTTATATTTATATATGTGGTATTGATTTGCTCTCAGCCGTACTTCTGACACGGTTATTTACTTCTGGTACAGGAGGTTCCAAATTTTCTCCAATGCAACACTAACGCCACTACTGTTGTTAGGTTACATGGCCATGTAAGCCTTCTTCAAATAAACTGTCACTCTTCTACAATGCTAACAAAACTATTTTTATGGCCGTTTAGTTCTGCTCGTCCCTCACACGAGCCGAACACTGCGGTCACACAAAAAGTCCACGCTATCAATGTATAAAATCACGCGCTGTGCTATCGAGTTCTCCGAAGACCGACATGACAATCATTCACAGCCGCTTTGCATATAGAGATCAAATCGTGAAAGGCCCAGGGACAATAACAACTTTTATTTTGTGGTTTATCGAAAGAAGCGCGTACTTTACGATCAACTGAAAAGTGCTCAAGCCAATCCTACGATCGCTTACGATTTCGCCGTTCATCTTGTTCGCTTGAAGCGTCCACTGCGAACCCTGCAATGATGATTGAAAAGTGCAAGTGTCAAACTTCTGGGAGCCCCAGGTTATGTCAACGCAATTGGAGGCTCTCATACAACACATACTAATTAGCGTCCTATCCAGGTCGTCCATAAAATAAACTGCTTGAGGAACTCTACAAGACCTCTATAGTTCTTCCGTCGTGATTCATTGTTTTGAGTTCAGTTTCACTACTCTCGTTACCCCATCGAGTCGTGACGCTCACCTCACACGCCTCCCTGTTTTCCAATTACCCGTCTTCTAAACGCGTGGCGTGAATGTAGTGTTTTTATGCGTAACAAACATGGACCGGAACGTAAAGAACACGAAGTATTTTCCAGTTTTATTCTCTAACGGTGAGCTGAGAATACAGACTCAGGACGAAAGGATTTAAGAGAACAACAAGATTATATGTGGCATGTCCAGTATACGCCCTATACCTGTGTTCAATAAGGCCACGGTTGTTACACAATTCACTTGTGGCAGTTTTTAAAGACCCTAGACTATTGTCTGTTCTTAACACGCATTGTCAAATGCCGAGCTTATCTAACTTGTGGGGTATTTCCTTAGTCAAAGTATTTTTAATTAATGCTGTGTTCCAGTGTGGCAAATCTCCAACGTGTACCTTTCACGTTGAGCGCATATCTGATGAAACGTAACAGATGGAACAAAGAAAGTCTTGCGCACATATACTTGTTAGCGTTTTTTTCTTGACCCTTGTGTGATGTAGAAGCGGTTTGTTATTTTATTTTAGGTCCCAAGTTATCAAGTTATGAGACCTTAAATCTCCAGTGTTGGGAGCTCTTAAACCAATGTTTAACATACTGACAATCCCTGCGGCTTTTCCCGTTCTTTTTAATTTTAATTCCTTCACAATATTTCCTACGGTAGTGCTACGACTTGCAGATAAACGAACTACCCCTGTGCAGAAACGACAACGAGGAGATAATACGAAGCTTGGTTATCGGGGCGGTTTACAGCACTTCGACTGTGCTCTATAGCAGTTTAGCGCTAAACCATCGTCTTCGTTAGACGGAAGTGTGCATCTTCTGTCGAATTCCGCACGTGCAATCACCCCTCTCCAAATCCAAGCTCCTTCCACAGTGCCGGAATGCCGCAATCGGATAGACGTCGGCTCCATTACGCGAGGCAACCAGGTTTGGCTCCGGTTACAGGAAGCGATTTAATTTTTCTCAGCTTCACCCACGATCATCATCATCATCATCAGGGAAATTTTTCGTTCCTGCAGCGCGTTTTGGGTTTTGTCAAAAACTTTATTGACACCAAAAGACCCCAAAACGTCTGGGATTCTGAATAAAAAAAAAGGGTATCTATGCAGGCGGGAGGACCTGACTAAAGTGAGCCACAAAGCTCGCCACCAGGCCGCTCGGTCCGTTCCTTCCGGCAGCGCGTGCCGCTCTTGGAGAGAAGAGGGAGGAGGTGCAAGGGATTTAGGATGAGTTTAGAGTGACAGTGGCGAACTAGTACAGTCCCAAAGAACATGCGGCGTATTGGGAAATCCAGGACACTTATAGCACCGAGCTGGGCTCCACTGCATACGAAAAGAGGGAGAGGCTAAAACATTCGCTTTAAAACTCATTCGGCAGTGACGTGATGCGATCTAGCATACTGTTGGAGCATGATACATTTCCGCCTCTGCCCCTTACACATCTGTTCTTTTATCGCGCGATAACTACCGTTCCTCGGTCCATCATACATTAGTACGGCCAGCATAGTTATTTGTTGGTCCAGGCGTTTTTCTCCCTTTTATTGTTTTTAAAGCATTAGCTGGCATAGGTGTAAATACTTCCAACCTTACTTCTGTTACTGAATTTTGGCATCTCCTGTGTTACCTTTCAAAAGGGGAGGATTTTAGAGCCTGCTGATGATTGCTTAAAAAACAGCGCTGAAAACTTGGATGAAGTAGATGACAACCACAAGTACAGTGGCTGTCCTCTACTTCGTCCATGTTTTAAGTGCAATGCACTTCTTAAGCGACCCTGAACCTGCGTCCACCGGCGATGTCCGCGCACGTGGAGATGGGCGCGCGCTGCCTGGCCGCTGACATGGCGCATACCCACGTGGGGGATTGGCCAGGAATCTCCTCGTCTTCCTTGGCAACGGGGGGAGATTAGCGCGCGCTGCCTAGCCGCTGAAATGGCACATACCCCCGTGGGGGATTGGCCAAGAATCGGGCGTGAGAAGGGCTAATGCACCCGCTTAAAGGAGTACTGACACGAAATTTCAAAGCTGAGATCCGCTCTAGCAATCAAGTACAACGACAACACAAATAGGTGTCTGTGAATAAATGCATCTTTCTTTCTTTGTAGTTGTGTGTGTGTGTGTGATCTCTCTTTCGCGAACATTACCGAACCGCGCAAATTCAACTCGTGCATTCGCACTTTCACATTCTTCCCCTCGGGGAAATGCGGGGAATTTTTTTCGCGCTACATTTTAAACATTGTGTAGCCAAATAGGCCAAACCAAGCTTTAGCGTCTGCTGATAAGTGGTTATGAAGTACACAATTAAATCAACAAAGATGAGGGAAACAAAAACTTTAGTGGCGTCGTTTCCTCACTGCTTGGTCTTGCATCTTTGCCATGTTTTTGGCCTCGCTGTCTTTATGTTCGTAAATGAGTCCGTAAATTTCAAGCAGTTTGCTCGCTTAAGCTCTGAAAACTGGATCTTGATATCTAAAATATCGTATTATGGTGGTTAGTCACTTTGTCTTCATTCACATACCGTAAGAGCGTGAATTCTCCGTAATTCTTGCAAATTTCGGCTGTCTGTCACTTCCTGAGCGTATTTCATTAACAGACGTCACGATCGTCTGAAATGCAGCTTTACTGTTCTTCACAGTATCATTTATTCATCCGTTCTCATCGTATTAACTTTTTCGACCAGCTATACCGTATTTTATTCCTCCATAAAGTAACAGTTATTTCGTTCTATACCCAAATTTCACAAGAATGGCGATCGCATAGTCCTAGATAAAGCCTTCCACCGGCTGTCTGCACTTGAATAAAAACTAATAGCTGCACTGTACCCCAAAAACATTGCGGAAGCCTCTATGTTCAAATTTTCTAATTTATACCATTTTTCCCACCTTTACCATTTTATTGACAAATTTGATGTACCATTACAATAAATCGGACTCCGCGCAATTTAATCAAACTTTTTGAGCCGAGGAGTCACCTAGAATCTGCTGACTATTACCTAAGTGGGATCAACACCCCTAGTAAACAAGGGCATCCAGACAATAAAATATCAAACGATATTTTTTATTAAAACATACCCCTGTGTGATTGAACAAGTACAAAAAATACACACGGTGTTCCATTCCAAACACGTAATTGTGAAACGGTTCATTCAAAGTACACCGAACCCCGTTGACTCAATGTACTGAAGTCTCATTGTAACTACGGATGGTATGATTCGTTTCTTGTCTGTTCGCCTAAATTAGCAATATTCTTGATATACCAACAGAAGTATTGTATACATTTTTTTGCATATTCATTCCTATTGTTGTTAAGAATAAATATATCGTGTTGATTAACAATATACTTGTACACCGCTGTCCTATGCGTAAACGCGAGGCATTGGTCACATCAGAAGGAGTTTAAACATTACCTTGCCTCGTTGGCATATGTACTTTCTGAGGAAGATTCTGATTTGATTAGGTTTATTTTTCAACCTAGTTTCCTTTTCTTCTTAACGATACCATCGTATCTGCTGCGTCACACAGTGCGTATCTGCTAAGTTCACTCCTCACTCGCTAAACAAAAAACACCTACCTTTCTGCAAAGCCAATACGTTCATCTTAACGCCAAGACAAACTCACCTGCTGGTCGAATAAAGCCCAGAAGAGCGGCAGTGGTATGTAGAGTACCAGCACGTGCAGAACGCTTTTGATGTCTGAGATCACGTTCTTCTGCAGGACGAGACAGGGAACATTTAGTAAACACCCTCCACCGTGAACTCACCGCGATAATATGCAAATTACATCATGCCGAAGTAGTGGTTGTCTCCCAGCACAACATCTCCACGGCAATTAGAAATATGCAACACCTACAGTTGGGCCTTTAAAAATACCAAACTTGTTTGTTTGTTTTTTGCTCCGTTTTTTTTTCAGGGTAGCTTTTCAATAGTTCACAGGTAATAGACACTCAAGCAGTGTGCAACATGGCTTTAGGCAACAAAATATGATGCTACCTTCGTTTATTAAAACGTTAAGAACTGTTTCTTCAGTTCAGTTTGTCAAATTAGGAAGAATTGGTGTTTCAACAAGATAGGCCTTAGGATGGACTTTCTTCAGAGCTACAGATTGATTGATTTATTGTAAAGTTTCACGCGCCCGCGCAACGCAGGCGTTGAGGCGCGCCATAGTGGAGGGCTCCGGATCAAATTTGACCATTTGGGGATCTTCAACGTGCGCCGAAATCTCGAACACACGGGCGTTTTTGCTTTTCGCCTCCATGCTCAGCAGCGCAACGCCTTCGCCACTAGGCCACCGCGGCGGGTTCCAGAACTACAGCGACGTCAGCCGACTCTATTGGCCAAGATGATATTTCCCACGTTGGAGGTAGGGAGGCAATTTACACCAATTGCGGTGGTCCTGGTGTTACCCTTGGCAGCACTGTGCCTCAAAAATGCCGTTTCTAAATGTTTATTTAAATTGGTAAAACTCGTAATACTTCGAACCCGTAATTCGCTTATCTTTGGAGACACAAGTCAGTCCCTCAACCCACACAGTGAAGTCGTGAGCCGCACACTATACGTAGTATTCAGACGAGCACCGCGCTCCTCATTTCAGTGTGGCTAATAACGCGGCACACAAGTTATGCGTCGGAAGACATACTGGGCGCTTCAATCGCCGACATTCAAGGTGCACCCAAGGGTTGTAGTACTACGCCTTAACTCAAAAGCAATATTTTTTTTTATTTTCATTCTCCTATCCATGAAGTTGGTACCCATTTCGGGCATTCAACGAAAAAATCTCCGGGTTTTGACTGAGTTTACTTTTGTTTTCACTGAAATAGCCGAGTATGAAATAAGTGTGTAACACCGCCCCAAGACAGACACTTAACTTGAGTGTTTTTTACCAGCTAGCCTCGAGGGTAACTACTCCAAAGCGTGTAGCCCACCACAATCAACCACACCACCAAGCCACAGCAAACCCACATAGCAAAATAAACCCATCACAAAGCGTGTCGCCCAACGACCAGACTTCCAGATGGGAGAATTTCCCGAAGCCAATTAGCAAGCGAAAGAGGCAGTACGGCGGTGGGTGTTACGAAAGAAGCGGCTGGCGGTTTGCGATATTTCCCCTTCACACATCTTCTACTGGGCCCCTTGTAACATAATGCCGGCGCAAATCTAAATTTTCGTCTATATAGCCGACTTGACTGTTTTTGTGGCGGCACGTAGTCTTTCGCACGGAGAAAACGTCGCAAGCTGTACACCATTCTCTCATTTTTGCGTGCAACGGACATATTAAACAAACCAATGTAAACAATAGGCGTAAACGGCAATGCAATTTAATAATGAAACGCTTAAGCTGGGAAAGCAGCCACTTTAAAGGCATTCCGGCATGACATTTTGGTGTTAGGTTTTTTTGCTACCTTTGGTGCCTGCCCGCCTAGTAATCATATAATGGCCAATTGGATGGTCGATCGCAGCGCAACTAATTATTTACAGCCTTGTTTATTAGTTTCAGTTTTCATTCTAACGAAAACAGTACCGAGACGGCCGCCCTGACTGTAGAGGGCTCATGACAACACAAATCCATCCCGTCTCATGCGCTTCTGAAGCATGACGTCCATCTCAGAATTGTAGCGTTACGCAAAATACCGAGCAGCACACTCCAACCGCAGTCAGCGCTTTGGATACGTCACGGGAGCCGTGGCGTCGGCAAATTGCGGCGAAGCGCTCAACGCGTCATGCTGGTACCGATGTCGAAAGGGTATCCGTTCTGACAGCTCTTCGTGGGAGCCATCTCCATTTACAAGAAAAACGTTTACAGAGTTGTCTCATCTTTAGAATTTACTGTTAGTTTTATACACGGGGCTTAGTTTTCGGGGCAGACCTGGTCTCCTAAAGGCGTACTCCTAGCATATGCTTTGATTGATCATGCACACAAGGAGGAGTAACAAACGTTTATTTTACATATTTAGAGCAGATGGGCGGCCGCCTTAGTCCAGGTAGCCGCGTGCTGTCGCTGCTCGGGTGGCCCGCTGGATCAGGCTTTGCTGGTCCTGCAGGTCCGAGCTGGTCAGCGCGCATTCCCACTGCTCGAGAGTAGGTGTGGGGAGTGGGGAGGGGTGGTGTGGGCAGAAGAATACGAGGTGGGGGGTTGTGTCTGGGGTGTGGCAGTCACGGCAGTTATAGGTGAAACGGCTGGGGGAGATGTGGGAGAGGATGGTGCCGTTGTAGAATGTATTTGTTTGGAGACGTCGCCAGATGCGGGATTCTTCGTTGGTGAGTGCAGGGTGTGGGGGAGGGTATTCTCGGCGGGTGTGGCGATAGTGCGCTAAGATGTCGGAGTAGGTGGCTGGTAGTGGTTGTAGCGTGTCAGTCAGGGTGTCCAAGTCGCCCGGCCTCGTCGGGAGTGCCCGGAAGTGAAGTTCGCGGGCCGCAGCATGGGCTGCTTCGTTCCCGGGGAGGGAGGCATGACCTGGGGTCCAAACGATGGTCACGTTAGGAGGTGATACTACGGCTTGTAGAAGCTTGAGGGCAGGAGGAGGAATTCTTCCAAGGAGGTATCTTCGACAGGCTTGCTGCGAGTCCGTGATAATTGTGAGGTAGTCGCACGTTGCTGTATGCATTGCTAGGGCTATTGCAGTAGCTTCCGCTGCAGATGGGGAGAGGTGGCGGTATGTGGCCGCAGTGTATAAGGTGCCGTTGGTGTCGGTGACCACTAGGGTTGAGTGGGAAGTTGAGTGAGCGATGTCGGTGTAGCGGGTGTCGTTGACCGATGAGTACTTCTTATGTAGGTAGTGAACACGAGCGTTGCGACGTCCTTTGTTGTACTCGGGATGCATATGTCGTGGAATGGGGGTGACTTTGATGGTGGCCCGAATATGAGGTGGTATCGGCTGTAGTGCTTCGTGGGGTTCTGGTGTAGGACGGCCTAAATTCTGGAGGACTGTGCGGCCTGTGGGGGTGAGCGTAAAGCGAGAGAGTTGGCTGGTTCTTTGGGCTTCTATAAGTTCGGAGAGCGAATTATGTATGCCAAGTTGAAGGAGCTTGTTGGTGGAAGTGAAGGCCGGTAGTCCCAGGGCTATCTTGTAGGCTCGACGGATGAGAGCATCCAATTTGGAGTGTTCTTGGGGTCGGAGTTGGACATAGGGAGTGCCATATGTAAGCCTGCTGAGCAGTAATGCTTGCACAAGTTGACACGTGTCTTGTTCTTTAAGACCGTGTTTGTGCATGCATATACGACGGATGAGGTGGGCGAGTTGCGATATTGTGGAGAGTAGTTGGGGTAGTAGTGCTCTTCCAGATCCATCGGCGTGGAAGCTTACACCCAGGATTCGTAGTGTCTTCACTTGCGGGACAGGTTCCTGGTGAATCATGACCTGAGGGTCCGGTGCCGGTTCGGGGGGTCTTCCACGGGTACGTGCACGAAGGACGAGAAGGGCTGATTTTGAGTGGTGACAGGTGAGGCCGCGTGGTGCTAGGTAGTTGAGGACGGTGTCCACCCCTTGTTGTAAAGCGGATTGCTGGGTGCCGGATGATCCTTTGGTGATCCAGATGGTAAGATCATCCGCGTAGAGAGCATGGTGAAGGTTAGGGATCCCGGAAAGCTGCTTAGGCAGGTCTAGAAGGGCGATATTAAACAATAAGGGGGAGATAACAGAACCTTGTGGGGTGCCCTTGGGGGGTGTGGAGAACGTTGGGGAGATCAATGATCCGAGTCGGATTGTGGCAGTTCGGTCGGATAAAAATGCCCGTACATAGTCGAAGGTGCGTTGACCGCAGCGTGTGGTGTTTAGCCCATTGAGGATGGCTTCATGGGTGACGTTGTCAAAGGCTCCACGTACATCTAAAGCTAAGATTGCGCTGGGATGAATTTTGCTGAGGTTGTCTATGACCTGTTCTTTTAGCTGAAGAAGAACGTCTTGTGTGGAAAGGTGGTTACGGAAGCCAAACATGGTGTGCGGAAAGAGGTCATTATTTTCCAGATGGGCAGTGAGTCTTGCGTGTACCATATGTTCCAGCAGCTTTCCGAGACATGATGTGAGGGATATGGGACGTAGGTTAGTGGGTGCAATCGGCTTATTGGGTTTAGGAATTAGAGTAATGTCGGAGTGGCGCCATTGAGGAGGAAGCGTGCCCGCTTGCCAGTGGTGGTTAAAGAGATCCAGTATAGATTCTTGGGCCTCGTCGTCGAGATTTCGAAGGAGCTTGTTGGTGATGCGATCGCGGCCAGGAGTTGTATTTCTAGTAAGCTTGGTGAGGGCCTGGCGTAGTTCCTCGGTGGTGAAGGGGTTGTCCAATGCGGCGTTAGTGGGGCCTGAATATAGGACCGAAGTGGGCTTGGGGTAGGTTGTCTGGTGCCCAAAGAGGTGGTCACGGAGAGAGTTGAGGAGTTCTGGGGGGGGGGGGGTAGATCGCTGTTTCGGATGAGGCGATTAATTTGGTGGGTGGTGGTGGTGCGCGTAGGCTTGTCTCCGATGAGCTTGCGAAGGATGTGCCAGGTCCGCTTCGTGCTGAGGGTGCCCTTTAATTGGTCGCAGAAAGAGTGCCAATTTTGTACTGTGAGGGTGTGTGCATACTGCACAGCCTGCAGGGTAATGTTCGCGATGCGTTTTTTGAGGGTGCGGTTGTGTTTTTGTTTCTGCCACCGTTTGACCAGGCCCCTGCGGGCTTCCCATATATGCAGCAGATGGGTGTCAGCCTCCGGGTGTTTATCGGTGAGTTGCACCGTTTTTGTGTGTTTCTCGACCAGGGCTTCCAGGGCTGCTGTCCAATCTTCGAGGCTGTCTGTGATGGAGGGAAGTGTGGTTGGGTCCTTGCGGAATTCGGGCCAATTTGTCATCCTAGCCTTCCCCAATGAGCGCGTGGTGCATCGGAGGTTAGTCGTTATCTTGATAATATAGTGATCACTGCCCAGGGTATCTTGGGTTCGTTGCCATTCCAGGCGAGTGACGTTGTTGGCAAACGTGAGGTCAGGGGAGGTGTCACGGGAGACGCTCGTACCCAGCCTGGTGGGGGTGGTGAGGTCGTTGTATAGAGTGAGGGCATGGTGCTGGGTAGCGTGGAGAAGGGCGGTGCCTTTTTTAGATGCTTGTGCGTAGCCCCAACAGTGATGTGGAGCGTTGAAATCACCGAGTAGGATGAAGGGACTTCGGGATGCTTGTTTCTTAGCGTCGTGTATCAATGCCTCAATCGCGTGAAGTGAGGTAGGCGGAGGACTGTAAACATTGAGGATATAAACACTTGAGTGAGAGTGTCGTTCAGGAAGAACCTCTATAAAAGTGTGTGCGATGGGGGAGGCGAGGTGATGTTCTTGCGCGGTAAGGTGCTCTGCCACTAACGTTGCAGTGCGGTGCAGGGGGTCTTGTGTGTAAGTGGCATATCCTCGAAGTGATGGGTTGGGGGTGTCAGCCTCTTGTAGGGCGATGACCTGAGGAGGACTTGGGGAAATGTATAGGGCTAGCTGATTTTTCTTGTTTTTGAATGACCGGCAGTTCCATTGGTAGATTGGGAAATCCTGGAAATCAGTTCCTATCGTTACAGACAGGGGATGGGGAGGACTGTTGCTGTTGGAATTTGGCTTTCTTCGTTTGCGATTGGGGAGCAGGGGCAATTTCGGCCATGTCTTCGAGTTGCGCGACTCGAATGTTGATCGACTCCATGAGTGGTTGCAGGGGCTCTAGGGTGGATGCTAGTTTGGCTTGGAAGGCTTCGAGGGCTTGGGTGATGCGCTGGTCGATAATGGGAATGAGGCGTTCTGAGACCTTTTCTACTATGGCGTCTATGGATGGTTCAGATGGAGTGCGGGAGGCTAGGCCGCGGGCTGTGTCTTCTAGGGCATCAAGGCGTTGGCTGAGCTGCATGCATTGTTTTGTAGTGTTTGTAGCGTTTGCTGGAGTTGGGAGGACAGGGTGATTTCGGGAGTGGCGGAGATAGGGGAAGTGTTTGTGGTAGGGAGGAATTTTGGGGTGTGAGCAGAGTTAGTGGTGGGCAGGGATGGGAAGGTGTGAGCAGTGGGAGGATGCGCAACTATGGCTGACCAGCTCACCTTGTTTTGGTGCATATCTCTGTGGCCAGTCTTCATGGTGGTTGAGATCACTCGTTTCGGAGCGGGCGTGGGCAGGACTCGTTTCGAACACTCCTTGCTGGCGGTAAGGTGGGGTTGCTGGCACAATTTGCACATTGGTGTACAGTCATGCTGGGCAGAGGGGTTGACGGCGTCACAGCGGGGACACTTGGGTGAGTCTAGGTGGGGGCAGATGTCTTGGCGATGGCCAACGTCGCCGCAGAGTTGGCAAACCTGGACGACGCGGCGGTAAGGTCGGCAGCGATGGAGAACACAGCCCACTCGGACGTAGTAGGGGACGCGGGTGCCATTGAATGTCAGGAGGGCAGATGTGGTGCGTCCCATGAGCCGAGAGTGGAGGAGGAGTGGGCGGTTGGCTTCTAGAAGTTCTTGCAGGGTTTCCTGGGTGATGTCCTCTTCCAGACCGTGGATCACACCACGGCAGGTGTTGGGTGGTGGCTTCATGTACGGGGCAACCTCGCAGTCTGCACTTCCGAGGCGAATCGTTGTGATTTCACTGAGCACGATTGCCAGCTGAGCATTGTCTGTGCTTGCCACCAGCAAGTTGCGGTCCGGTTGAGCCTGTACAATAACTTCGTTGAGGAACTGCTGCCTCGAAATGGCGCTTGATTCGGCGAGACTTGCCGCAAGTGTTCGCGGAGCCCAGGACGCTATACTCAGACCAGAGCGCGGGCGGTAAATGACTATGTAGTGGTTGCTTGGTAGTCGAGGTGGTGGGGCGACTCGCGTGGTTGCACCTGTTTTTGGATCTTCCTGTAGATGGCGGGGCGGCTGCTTGGAGGCTGACGATAGATGGCGGGGTGGCTGCTTGGCTTCAGGTGGTTTAGAGCGGGCGGCGAGCACCGTCTTCCAAGGATTTTCTGGGGGAATTGTGCGGCCACTTAGCTCATCAAACTCCATAGCGGCGTGGGATGTCTGGTGGGACGTTGAAGCGCCTCCCTGTTCCGACGTTGTGGCGGTAGGTGACATTATAGACGCAGCGGTGTCGCTAGGCCTGGAGACGAGGCCCAGCGTAGCCGGCGAGAAGGGAGACCATGAAGTGGTCGATATCTCTGACCTGTTTGAGCCTGGGGTGTCAGCCGGGCGTCCACGTGTTCCAGACAACGTGCCGGAACTGCTGGTTCTTGCCGTGTGATGGTCAGAGAAAAAGGTCCGCTATTGTAGCGAAATAAACGGGAGCCGAAGCGACTCGTGTGCGGTGGCGTTGGCCCCCTGGTGGCGGTTTCATCATGCACACAAAACAAAATTTTTTTTTATTCGAAAGATTTCGTGTTTTATAGTGCCCCCAGCACTTGTCCGGATGCAAACGATGCTTTATTCACTGAGAAATTCTTCAATTAAAGTAAAATGTTGATTTTGCGGGTTTTCGCGGTCGGCAATGGCATCACAAGAACCGATCGCTCTGTAGGCGATTGCGAAACATTGTTTACCGTTATTGAACCGAGATGACGCCACCTTACCGCGGCAAGCCGTTTTCTGCGTTTGGTTTGTTTTTGACCGTAGTTAACCCTGGCTCGTTTTTGTTCAAGGAGAAAATATACGTTGCGTGAAACATAGGGCTCGCTCGACAGATATGGCCACGGAAGACACAGTTGCTTGCGTCAATCGGCCAGTGTCGTCTGAAAAAACCCCTAAGCCCCGCAGTCCTGTCCAGTCAACCAAGCTTAGTGCGCGCAGTACCAGCAGCAGTGCGCATCGGTACTTTTAGGTTTACGTGTGCTTTTGTAACTTACACTGTTTTTCGCACCATTCTTACTGCTTTAAATAGAATGTGCCCTGAATTGAAGCGCAATTAATCCGTTCGGCAAGCTTATAAGCTCTGCCTAATTTGGGTTTGGTTTTGTTGGCCTCCACCAATCGCAGAGCTGGCTGGTATGACATCATAGGTTCTGTTGCGGGAAATGAGCTAGTGGGTCGCATGGCCATTCCCGTTTTTTTCCTAATGATGTAGCTTATTCGAGCGAAGTTGACGTTAAAAGTGGTGTCAGTATGATTCCATCGAGCCAATATTTTGAATGAATTAAACTTGTGTTTTCTCTTCATGGTTCCTTTAAAGCGCGTTGAGTTGGGAAAGTAATACGCAGCCCATGAATCGGAGTTCAGTTTTATAGTTGGAAATTGCCACTTTGCAGTCCTCCTCTTCCACCCTTTCAAGTAATGTGTCATAGTGCTCGTTCTATAGTTGCGGAGGAATACATTCGTCGCCTCCAAGCCTGCTGTGTGCGAGAAACTTGTGGTGAACGTGTTATCGCACTCCAATGGGCAGAAGCATCTGTGATTCTGCCGCAGGGAAGCTGCCTGCCAACAAATGACGACGCGCAGGTTACTTGCCTCGAACTGGTCGTCCGCGTAGTCAAGCCAATGCTCCTTCTTCTCACCCCTCCTTTGAATTCTCATCACAAGAGCGTGCTGAAAGGAAAATGCTCATTTCAACAGGAATTCAGAACAAAAGATATATGCGCTACAAACGCTCGCCAGTCACAAGGAAGCTATAGAAAATTAGTCTGAGCTGCCAGAGACTTGTACAAAAGCGGAAACATTTTCGCCTTACAAAGAGTCAAGGTGTTAATTTTCTTTTTCCCGTTACTCAGCTTCATCCCCTCGCGAAAAGTAGACGAACAAACGCAAGAAAATGAAACAAGGCATCCATTCATTGCAATTGTTACCACAATATCTTGGAAACACCGAAGCGTTGACGGAGGGTGCACAAGATTTAGAATGGCGACAACAAAAAAGTGCTCAGACTGCTAAGAATTCGAATACTACAGGGAACAAACAACCTGTTCATTTTGATTTTTACCGTAACACCTAGAAAACATCAAAGCGTTAAGGGAGGATGCCTAAGATTTAAAACGGTGACAACAAAAAGCGTCTTGGCCAGACAACTAGCTGAGAGCCACGGAAGAATATAACAAACAAAAAGAAGCGAGAAATAGACTGCAGAACCCTAAGACAACTTAGTACACTTAAAAAACTAATCAAAACTAGTACACTTAAAAAACTAATCAAAACAACAAGACTGACATTGATGTTCATTCAAAAATATTACGAGGTCTGTTAAGCACTCGTCGTGAGTGGGAATGCGAAACCATAATGTCCAGTTTAACACCGCAAGGAACTTGCACTACAGTCATGAAAAAAAAAACAAAAGCGAACCCGTAATATGAAGCAGAACATGCAAAATCGCAGAATATGGTTCGTACAAATCACATATTGGCGAAGTTGTGCTATAATTAGAAAGCCACATTTCCAACCTTTGATACTGTTATGAAGCCATGCCGTAATTTGACTTGCACAAAAAAAAACGGCGGTATTTGTGAGTTCCAGTTCATATTTTCGCTCTGTCATTCGTGTATGGCTGTACCACTGGAATTGTGCTGACGCCGTACTCAACGCTATTGGTGAATCGTGGGGGAACCTCCAAAGGAAGTTGTCATTCCAATTGACAATCACACAGAAGGCGTATGTGAGAATTTTTTTGGTTACATTGATGTCTCCGCCAAATAGGAAAAAAAGGGGGCCCTGAAAGGGATTTTGAGCACATTAAATTACTAGCGCAATCGTTAGGTTGGGTGTTAAACGTTAGCTCTCCCAAGTAAAACAGTTTCACGTGCAACGGAAAGCTGCCACTTTCGGTGCAAAGTTTGTAAGCGCATTCCCTCCCTTTCCGGCATGTTTCTGGGTTCCACCATCTTCTGTTTACTTCATTGACTCCCCATGCACGTCACGAGGCAGAAATCTTGCAATTGGACGGCTTTTTCTCTCACTTCCGGCAAAGAGAAGTGTCGTCTGCTGAGCGGCGACGCGTCGCGGCGGTGCCTTCGGTTAATTAGCGCTTCCTGCAGCGGGCTTAACAGTATCGTGTTCGTCCATATTTATCTTTCTTACTTTTATTTATCTTTCTCCCGTTGCGTGCGCATGCTCTCACTAATTTCGGGGAGGAAGCTGGCAAGTACCACTTACCCAAATACACTGGATGACCTGGAGTACCACGTTACCAGCAGGGGGAATGATGCGGTACATGGGCTTGCCAATCACGAACAGCACTGTGAGTGAAATATGTACTTCGAGGCCGCTGTCTTCAGATCAAGCACGCCACTTACCTAGCGCGACGACCATCAGGGCAGCGGGCACTCCGAATGCCAGCGGGAAGCAGGAGACCTGCCCCAGGCATTTCTGCACTGTAAGGGGAAGCATTTTCTCTGCAAAGTACAGCAACTAAAAAAGAACTTTTAATACTCCGGAGCTTCGAAACAGTTCAAAGAGCAAGACTGCAAAAAGGGAAGACAACAAAGGCACTCACTAAGAACCTCTGGAGGATCTTAGTGAGGCTGTTAAAATATTTCTGGAGGTCCTTAAAATATTTATGGACAGAAAGATTTTAAACGCACTAAATTACAGCAAATTGAAAGTAAAAGAAGAAACTATGAGACAATACTAAGCCGAAGCAACGTCCTCCATGCTCTCAAGCTTATATTGGCAACATCTTTATGGAGCCACAAAGACGTTTTTGCTTTTACTACGCCCTCAAGAAAATAGCTCCAATTGCCCAGAATTTCCTCCCGTACTGAAAAGCAACGTCTAAAACATTAGCCACTGGGGTTCCTCTCCGCAGAAAAAAAGAAACTTCGGAACGAGATATAGATGGCGCTACAATGTCTTCTATTCCGTCACTGCACCTATAAAAATCAATTGTCTATCGCCAATCCCAATCCCCTAGCTCATCCTGGTCGTCAGTCTGAAGCCTTTGACAGCCTCCATTCCCTCTCCATATCACAAGTGACGTCAGCTAAAACATTTTCTCCTACCCTCAAGCATTACAAGAAAGCTGATTTGGAGTTAAAACTACTGAAGCGAGGTTTGTTAGATTACTAGCTAGCTAGCATACGAAGCTGGGAAGAAGGCAAGGTCTGTATGGTCAAGCAAGCTCTGTCACACATTACACTCGATCGACATGCGCGCCACCCGCCGCGGCAGCTCAGTGACGAAGTCGTTGTGCTGTTGAACCTAACGATGCGGGTTCGATTCCTGGCCGCGGTGGCCGCTTTCCTAATGGAGGCGAAAAGCGAAAACGCCCATGTGTTCTCCATTTCGGCGCACGTTAAAGATGCCCAGGTGGTCAAAATAAATTCAGAGCCCTCCACTACGGTACATCTCACCGCCTGTGAAGCGTCGGCGGGTTACACCTCATAATAAACCAAACAATCTCGCGCGCCAACCGCTGCTTCGTCCGTGCCGTCGTCATGCGTATTTTCCCCGATGGGGGCGTTGTCTTCACGCGAACGACTGTTTTAATCACTGCAGTGGTGTCCATCATCCACGCTACACCATATCCTTGAATCCTGGTAGTGTACATTCCACTTGGCAGAGCTAGGCGGCAACAGGCCTTATGGACTCCATTCAACGCTGCTTTCACTTTTAGAGCGAATGAGCAACCAGCCATCTATTCAAGACACAATATGGGGCGCCAGCACCCACAACACAAGCAACTGGGTGGTACTCGACCTAAAAGCCTCTTTCCCACGAAAATTAGTTCGCTTTCTCAAACAAACTTTTAAATACAATGTACCTTTTCAGTGGGCAGCGTCAATGAAGCTTCTTCAGTGGGATACGCTGAGTCAGCACCTCCTGAGGTTGCAGTTCTGATTATACCAGTTCGCGCTCACGGATATGGTTTAGGTTGCTCCACAAGAGATAATACAGGTGAAAGGCGATTACAGTAGGTGGTGAGCGGGACCAGGGGTGATATTATTTTCACGGAATAGACAGCAGCTGGAGTTCCACAAGTACTGTACAGTTTCCGGCGGCCATTCGCTGCTCGTCAGCCATATTTTAACCAGCCTCTTTGTGCGCGCAGCGGTCAAGACCACGAACACCACAGAAGTAGACAGGATGGCAATTTCTCTGGCCCTCACACAGAGGCGGGCACAAGCGATCTTCACTGACTAGCAGCAAGCATATCCGAACTAGCAATCAATTGGGTGTCTCCATCGACCCTTACGTTGTCCAAAGCAAAACACCAAATCGGAAAATTAAATTACTGTGGACGTCCGCTCACGCCTCCAAGGAGGGCAACGAGTTTCCCCACCTTTACGCGTGCGCACTCGCATCTGAGGAGGACTGACCACTGACCACTTTCAGAGAAATCACGCGGCCCTATCGGCTATAAAGACACTCCATCCACTACAGCCGACTCTCTCTGTAGAACAGCAGACAGTCCTTAGCTTCGTCCTATCGGGATCCCTCGCCCACCTTGTGAAAGTACCGCTCATATTCGCGATGTAGTACGCTGCCTATTGTTACTTTAATAAAAAAAATACAGGATCAATCTGCCCCACAGTCCGGAGTGCGACTTCAGGTAACAGAATCCACAACGACACTATCCGCACTCCTATAGAGAGCAATAGGAGATTGATATCCAGCTCCTCAATGGCGGCACAGCTTGCGCTGGCTGAAATGGTGCAGGCAGCCAGGAAGTCATATGGGCTACAGTGAACAAGAAAATACTCCCCACGGACCACATGACCCAATTTATTCGCCCAACAAATGTATTCTCTCCCGCTCGGGCAAAAACTCGCAAATTTTCATCTCCTTGAAATAGCCTGTACCAATTAGACCGTATTAAGCAGTAAATGAGTGTGGCGTAGAAGAACATTCTATAGCCATTCGCTTAATCTATCCCTCTGAAAAGTTACATGAAAGTCGCTTTTGTGGTTTATATTGGTTAACACTAAAACGCCGTCAGCACTTCCAACTTACCTGCCTATTTAAAAAAAAATTCAAAATAATATTTGCCTCTCGAAGATCCGATGGCCCTCGTAATGATATGACCACCCTGGAACAGCGGCACCATCTGAGGCGTGCAGAACAAACCAGGTGATGCGGTTCGGGGGATGGTGAACTGTTTTATTACAGACCAACTTACTACGCAGATGCGGACATACTTACGGTCCGTATCTGCGTCGTTTGGCTGCAGCTTCCCACCAACCGGAATTGTGTGTTTTGGGCTCGACTCGGCGACTCTACTCCATGTACAGGGTAGCGCTCGTTGCCGCGATGCGGTATTTAGCGGCCACCACGCCCACCTCACCCGACTACGATACAGAAATGTTTTGAACACGAAAGTGTTTTATTCACGGATACACGAACATTTCAGTGACGTCATATCCGTCACGGAAATGACGCAAGTATCACGAAGCAAGCGGCCTGTAAAGTGTGCACCCCTGCACACAGGGTCTACTTGCGGGGAAGCAACCTTCAGAACTTAAGGGTACGTTATAGTTACTGTCGTTGGTTTTCGGTTTTTATATTTTAACACAAAATTGTTTTATGCCAAAATACACCAAGATTTCACTGACGTCATATCCGTCACGGAAATAACGCCAGTACACCTTTGCCGAAGCGACCCTCCAGCAGGACGTCGCTCGCCAAACCCACCCACAAGACAGCCGCCTACCTGGAAATCATGCTCAGCTGCAAATTTCGCTGCACATTCCACTTTCGTATTTTCCCGCTTCCTATGACAAAGAAATCAACCAGTTTTTTTTTCTTCCTTTCTACCTGTATAACTTTCAGCCCAATCCTCGCCCCGCTTTCATGAACAAGCATAGGCTACCATGAACGAGCAATGCACAGGCTACCTTTTCTCGAAGCTTATGTGAACGATATGGTCTTTTTACACCCTCCTGGAGCATCTCGGCAATACGGCTCCTCCGCCGCTTTGTATTGGCGACGAAAATTATCAACGTCACAACGATAGTGCTGCGGGTTTCTGACCCCGAATTTCAGGGCTTCGGTTGAGTAATAAAAGCATTCCAGCTGTTCAAGTGATGTACCTGGCCATTCTTGCCTCACTGACACCACTATGATTCGTTATAAAACTTCGCTAGTTCATCCGTATGTTAAACTACTAGCCCTTCTTCATGAGGAAATCAAACGCTGTGTAGCCCAAGAATAGATACTTCCGTAGAGGCGCTTTGTTGAAGCAATAGACTGTGGCACTATCGGAGGGCACCCCAACATGAAGTCTTTCCTTCCGCGTTTATACTAACCCAGGACCTGCCAGTTAGCGTTATTGCAGTTGTCTTCCCATTCGCTCAAAAAGATAGCTTCTGCGTCATTACCAACCTTTTTTATAATAATTTCGTTCTTGAGGTGGTCTGCATGCAACATACACCATTCTAGAATGCCAGCTCACCTTGAAGTACAGTATGCACCAGCCATCAGAGAAAGGAAGAGCTCACCTCGAAGAACTGGCGTCAAGTATGTAGACAGCAGGCTCCCCGCGTTGATGGCGATGTAGAAAAGGGAGAAGAACTGCTCCAATTGCTTTTCCTGCACACCGAAAAGCGAGGCTGCAGTAATGTGACGAATTCATAAGGCAGTTTATTGCCGGAGAAAATTTGAAGCCAATGCGAACTGTGAATAAAGGGAATCTGCAATACATCCGATAAACGCTTTCACTCCTTCCTTCACGTCTGGAAGCACTGCGAAAGCTATAGTTATTGCCAGCCCTGAGCTCCACTGTGGGATTTGGTCGTCCGAGTCGATCCGCCTTCCATTTCTGGTGGGATTTTGAAGTTTCTTTTAGGGTGGCTATCTAATGGGTTTATCGTTGCAACTGGAAGAAGGCTGCCAAGTAGCCGCTAGACCGCTGTAATGACGTAAATTCAGCGGTCGAAGAACGCCCATACAGGGAAAGAGAGAAAAATCTTTTGAGCAAATTTCTGACCTATTTGATGGGCATAGAGCAAAACTTTCTGGCTGAGGTAGTTTGTTAGCCTTTTTCTAAGCACCGGCTGTGTTTGTTGGCTACATTCTGAAAGCATTAAAGATTTTTAAAAAGTTGAAAACTGTTGCAGGGTCCCTTTAAAACTGGTGCCTACAAAGGGTCACACTCTGAAACTGGTTGAAATTTGCGTTTTATTTTGCTTTATTATCGAACCCGTACAATTTCTTTGATGGTTTATAAGGGCACTACATTGACTGTCTTTCCTTTGTTGCACCAGTACCCTACCCAAGATAGTATTTCTTCCTGTGAATAATCCGTAGCCGTACGATGGCGACCATCCAACCCCGCACCCGCACCTAATTGTGCAACCCTACTCAGTTGAATTACGTAATAGTGACGGGGTGCTTTTTAAGAGGACTGCACATCTCCCCTCACCCCACAGAGTCCCAGCACCTGTAGGGGCGTGGGGCCCGCTATCACCAGGATGGCACACGGAGGGCTGCATTCTTGACTGAAGGCCCGTCAAGTGCGTAGGGCATATGTGCTGCCCTGGTAATCTTTCTTTCCCTTTAAATGATTATTACTTTCTTTTTCTGCCCCTGGCGCATCCTTCTCGGCTATCCGCATGACCAGCAAACCCCACCGCGAGTGAGAGCGCCTGCATTTCGTCACTTCCCTCTACCGAGACAGAATTGTGACGTTCATTGGGAGGCTGGAGACAGCTTGGAGATTCTGCCTGTGCTGGGTGCCGAGGTACCACTCCTCGTGGCACGGACTTTCTCGCTTCCTCGGGGCAACGGTTACAGCAGGGTGAGTCGCATAGGCGACACGACTTAGAGTGACCGCTGGATCTTCTCTACCGTGTAATATAACCTGATCCAGGGCGGTAGTGTTCGGAACACGCCAGCTGCTAGAATGGCTCAGCGGTTAATTTTCAGTCGCATCTATCTCGGCCAAGATGCCTTCAGATCCCACACTCTCGTCGATATTCGGCAGCAAACCAACGTAAGAAAGCGGGCTTCGTTCCCTCTGAAAGAATAGCGTATGGGGTATAATAAGGTTTGAGGCTTCACTGAGACTTCAGTGAGGACTTCAGAGAAGGCATGAAGCTTCAGTGAGGCTGAAGGTATCGGGCTTCACTGAAAGGATGCCGCTTCAGGCTTCAGTGAAGGTATGGAGCTGCAGTGAATGTACGCCGCTTCACTGCGAGGCATAAGGCTTTGTTTCAAACGAAATGCTTTTCTGTAAAACCATCATGGACGCTCCTGATGACACCCTGTCGTTCCAAGATTGTATACACACGACTATCTTAGCCAGCAACTATAACATCACCCCAGGAATTGATGGGTTACCCTCTGTTTCCTGCACGCGGACAGCGTTGACAGCACCAGCACAGCTTGTCGCTACGCGCTCTTCTACACTAAGCCTTAACTGAGGCCGTGCCTCCAGGTTTACGTTGTTACAGCTTCCATGAATGGGTACTTTATGGGGAGCTGCGTCGCAGCTAAAAAGAAGTTGGGAATTGACGAGACCTGTAGGCACCCTCGTGGCATCCCGTACAAGCCTCAGCCTTCCAACGATGTAGCGGCATTTTCCATGGCGTACGCTGTTCCTAAATGTACCATAATTTTCCCGCATCAAACCCAAGAATGATGATGGCCTCAGCTCGTGTTAATTGTCGGAATCCTTGCTTTCGTGGTGCTAAGCACGCCTTTTCACCCTTAAGTATTGTGAGCATGAACTTTTGCATTTACCGTAGTCTATGAAAACAGAAGGTGTGATTATTTGGGGGTTCTTTCGGCAGTCTTTTAGTTCACTTGAAGATCAAGCAGTCTTTCGCTCCATTCATGAGTAGGATTCGTTAAAATTAGATGATTTTTTCCGTGAGATACGAACTGATCACCTCGTCTTGCGGAAACGTCAAAACTTGACCTTTGCTCACCGGCTCAACTTTTCAAGCAAACCTTTACTACTTTCGTCCAGCGATTTCGCGGAGGGTGAGCAAATGACCTTTTGATCGGAGGCACACCCCTGGCGACACACCCCTCGAGGCGCATCGCGTGATTCGCCGGGCCCGCTGTTGGCGCCTGCAGGCGCCGACAATGGTCGCCAACGCCGCTGCGGCCGAGGCAGCCAACCACCCCCGCAGCCTCCCATGCATGCGGCGCTGGGTCGTTTCGGGCAACGTGACTCGTCTCGCGCCCGGCGAAAAGCAACGGTGCGTTCGCCTGGCCTCCTTCTGTGAGCGTTGCATGGAACCGAACGACTTTAAGGCGTATTCGTCAATACAGCTAAATCAAGGGTTAACCAAGCGAAACCAAGACTCAACCAGACTAAGCCAAGCTTTTGATTTGCATATCCAAGGTTAGCGGAGCTAACCCACAGCCATTTTTTACTCGCTTTATCATACACGTTCTCTTGATTTCCCAATACCCTAGACAGGCCTTTATAACGAACTTGACCAGCCCTCTTACAAAAATCATACACTTGGTATTGTCATTCAGATAGAAAATTGTCTGTAGAGGGTTTCTGTAATATCTGTACAAATAGAAAAATGTGTGCCTCTTCAGTGAGTGGACCACAGCTTTTCGTCAAGAGAGATTCTTTGCGAAAGCCGTTCTATTGGTATTCATGTGCCGGCGGATAAAAATGACCAGCGCCGCATTACCGTGAGGCTTTAGGCTAGCCAGATATTCACACCCAACACCCAAAGAATGACAACAAGATCAACGTGATAAAATACTTCGGCATATGTAGAGAGAAAGGTAGTTCACAGGGATCAGGACCATCATCCGCATGAGTGACTCAAGTGGTCGTGTGCCACTCTGTACTCCTAACAAATACCTCGCATGAAGCATTGACTATGACGTTTTCATGTCTACATTTGTGTTGTGTGCTGTATTAGTTTGCCAAGTCAATTACTTTCAATACAAACTCTTTTCCACTGCTTCGTCTAATATTCACGGTTTATTTATGTTAGCGCGTTGCGCCCTTAAAGTGCCTAGTGATGAGCCTTACGATCAAAAGCATCGGTGCTTGCACTGGTTTCTTTTTGTACCCCCCTTCATCTTTTTATTTTTACGGAAGTTTCTTGACAGATAGATCTGCAGGAATTACGAAGATCCGGCTACAAGGACCAAGATTTTGCAGGCTCACCTGTCCCGGCAAAAACTGGTCGCCTCCAAATGCGGACACGCACGGCTTGATGCCTCCTGTTCCAAAAGCGATGACCGCTAGGCCAACCAACGGGAGCCAGCTGAAAAACAACCGGCAGTCATTCAAGAAACCCTGCAACACTTTCGATAAGCGCTTTCACTCCTTTCTTCGCGTCCGGAACCACTGCAAAAGCTTTAGTTATCGCCAGCGCGGAGTGGCACTGCGTGATTTGCTTGTCGCACCGGATACGACTTCCATTTCTGCTTTGTTTTTGTGGCTTTTTTTTCTTAAGTTGCTATCGAAAAGCTTTCATTGCTGCAACTGAAGGAAAACCGGCCAGCGGCCGCTACGTGGCCTTCGGGACGTAATTCGACCCGTCAAAGAACTTCAAGAGCGGAAAAGAGAGAAAAATCTTTTGAGCGAGTTTACAGCTTACCTGATGGGCATTTTTGGCTGAGGTACTTTGCGACACTCTAATCTAAGTACTGGGTGTGTTGTTTGCCTACGTTCTGCAAGCATTTAAGATTTCTAAAAATGTCTAAAAAAGTAGTGCAGGGTCCCTTTCACGCACACTGTAACCGGAGCAGCGATAAGTAAAATTACAGCGCCTAATGAAAACTTGCATAGTTGCAACATTAATAGATATATGGCGCCCGTCACACCTTCACAAATAACCAACCAAAAAGTTGTTATAAGCTGCTTTTAAGCGATTACCCTACCTGCTTGTGTGCTGTCTTGAGCAGCAACCATTTTGTCGCAGCGCCCAGCGCGCGGTTGACCCCAACAACTTTTTTAAGATTTGTCGACGTATTACAACGCTTTTTATGCGCACAATTTGAGCTTCAGTCACCCGCGTCACGTTTAGCGGCCGGTGTCGTAGTTTTTGTAAGGCAGGGATGACGTCTTTGTGTGGACGCTTGATCAGCAAGTCGGATAGCGGACGGCTTGCATCCACGGAAAAATGTCTAATGAGCCTAAAGAAATACGGTCGCGTAACATACATGATTTATTCGCAGGCTTCGCAGGTGTCCCTCAAAACAAAATTCGAGTTTACAATTTTAGGAAAGCGAAATCTTGGCGCGCTCACCCATTCACTCGCTTTGCAAGCGCCTAGCGAAGGGCACTTTAAGTGACGTAACACACGTATTTTCAATGGCATTCGCATCTATTGCGGTTATGGGAACTGTCCCAGCCGTAAATGAAATAATAAAGGACTCGGCCAGGGCTGAAGAGCAGGTGATGCAATGAACTGTTGGGAAGCCGGCGTCTTCTGCGCTTCCGATTCCATCCATAAAAGAACGATTCGGAGTGAAACTTTCTGTACAAAAGGGCAGTTGGTAACGTGGAGTTCTGCAGTTGTAACACAAGGATCACGGTCACGATTCCCGCGTTTGGGATAACCGCTAGTCGCAGCATGTAGAGCGACGTTTGTGTCGTGTGCACTTCATAGGAACGATCGACGCGGTGTCTTCCACGCGTAGTACTGGCGATATTGAAGAGCACGCACAAAAGGACCCGTTTAATGCACCGGAAACGTACAGATGGAATGAACCAGCACAGTGTAAAATGCCTCAGTGCAGAATAGTTTGAATCTTTTCCACTCTGTTATTCTCATGATTTCCCGGAAAGCAATAACTAGGGAAAGTTACTAAAGGCCTACTGCTGCCGCATAACTGTCCCGTAATTCGTACCCTGAACATTCCGCAGATGGCATAAAGCATGAATGCAGAAGAAAACAAACTGTGGCGCCTATTATCGGTGACTTTAGCAAGAGGCATCGTCGGGGCCAGTGTGAACGGCTAACTGTGTTAGCTATTATCGGTGACCTTAGGCAAGAATTGGCGTTTAGGTGAAGGGAGCCAGCTGAGGAAGGCTAACTGTGCTGCCTATTATCTGTGACCTTAGGCAAGAATTGCCGTTTTGGTAAAGTGGGCCAGCTGAGGAAGGCTAACTGTGCTGCCTATTATCGGTGACCTTAAAAAATTCAAATTTGGCGCCCTTCGAAGACCGCCTCATAGTCTCTACAATGGCAGAAAGAGGGCGCCAGGAGTCCGCTAGAAGTAGAAACATCCCCCTCGTGAGGGGCACGATCAAATGCAGAGCATTTCCGGGGGCGCACGACGTTAAGTAGTTTGCGTTACGTTAATGTTGTTGCACTTGTAGCAACTGCTGACGAGAGAGCGCTCGTCAGCAGTAATTTGAATGAGTCAACGATATAAGGCGCGTCCGTAGCGTCCCATTCTGTGTCGGCTCTGTGGCGCAGTGGGCAGAGTACCATGTACATTGCGTTCCGCCCGCAGGGTCGAGGGATCGAAACCTGGCGCCGGATAGTATTTTCTTTTATGTAGTGTAGGGGGAGGGGTGCGGACAGCGACGGTGCGGACTACGACGGGACAACGCGGGTGACATCGTGAGTTACTGTAATGCTCTGCATTTAGAAGAAATTTCGTTTAGGTGAAGGGGGCCAGCTGAGGAAGGCTAACTGTGCTGCCTATTATATGTGACCTTAGGCAAAAAAATTCCCCGCATTTCCCCGAGGGGAAGAATGTGAAAGTGCGAATGCACGAGTTGAATTTGCGCGGTTCGGTAATGTTCGCGAAAGAGAGATCACACACACACACACAACTACAAAGAAAGAAAGATGCATTTATTCACAGACACCCATTTGTGTTGTCGTTGTACTTGATTGCTAGAGCGGATCTCAGCTTTGAAATTTCGTGTCAGTACTCCTTTAAGCGGGTGCATTAGCCCTTCTCACGCCCGATTCTTGGCCAATCCCCCACGTGGGTATGTGCCATGTCAGCGGCCAGGCAGCGCGCGCCCATCTCCCCCCGTTGCCAAGGAAGACGAGGAGATTCCTGGCCAATCCCCCACGTGGGTATGTGCCATGTCAGCGGCCAGGCAGCGCGCGCCCATCTCCCCCCGTTGCCAAGGAAGACGAGGAGATTCCTGGCCAATCCCCCACGTGGGTATGTGCTATGTCAGCGGCCAGGCAGCGCGCGCCCATCTCCCCCCGTTGCCAAGGAAGACGAGGAGATTCCTGACCAATCCCCCACGTGGGTATGTGCCATGTCAGCGGCCAGGCTGCGCGCGCCCATCTCCACGTGCGCGGACATCGCCGGTGGACGCAGGTTCAGGGTCGCTTAAGAAGTGCATTGCACTTAATAATTGCCGTTTTGGTAAAGTGGGCCAGCTGAGGAAGGCTAACTGTGCTGCCTATTGACTGCCACCTTAAGAAGAAATGGCGTTTAGGTGAAGGGGGCCAGCTGAGGAATGATAACTGTGCTGCCTATTATCTGTGACCTTACGAAGACGGCGTTTTGGTAAAGTGGGCCAGCTGAATTTTCCTACGGTTATATTTCTCATCATAAATTTACAAGTACATAGGTTCCAAGGTAAGACACCAATATTTAGCTGAATTTTGTAAATTATTGACCTAAGTTTCCTTTAGCTGCTCACCCCCCAGCCTGTAGCCCATGATCACATGACAACTCGCATGCTCGCTTCCTGATTGGCCGAGCCAACGTTGCTTTCATTGCTTTTCTGCTTTCATTGCATTCCGCAAAGCCTTTGGTGAAAGGTGGGGAGATCGGATCTTTTTATTTTCCACGGAGGCTTTTTCACCCTTTCGTGTAAGAAGTATTTCGAACTAGTGGCGCGAATACTGGCAAACTGCGAATCTGGCGCCTCCACCTACCTTATTCTTGGTTCTGCTACGTTTATGCGCGGATATCCCTGGTTATGCTTGGAGACCCGGTCACGCTTTCTGTGTGGTGCCGTCAATAGCCCCCCAAAGAGCAATGAACACTCAATCAATAAGGTTTGTACAGCGCACGCCTGCCGAACAGCTTTGCAGTGAAGCTTTACAAGTAGCGAAAGGCGCATCGAGACGAGCGTTTGTTCAAATTTTTTTACTCATTCGGTTGCCACCATTCGGCTTGTGTGGGACGGTAATTAAGAAGTTGGTTAACGTTGCCCCTTCTCGGCTTTTTAGCTTCTTCCATTTTTGCATTTTTTCTTCTCTTTGCAACGCCAAAACTGCACCACTCGTCCAGCAAGCAATAGAGGGAGCCACCCGCGATCCGTTTCCAAAGACGTAATTGTACCATTGTATGGCTTCTCTGACAGGTGGCGATACCAGTCCCGCCCAAGCGAGGCGGGCGCGATGACGTCATAGCTGAAGTTGAAGTTTATTTGACCACAACGATACAGTGTGGCTTACACAAAATAGAAACAAAAATGGCATGGAAAGGGGGACAAAAGCTGCGCTATAGCAGCTTGACCAGCCCCCCCCCCCCCCTCCCATTTGTACAAGGCAACAGAAACAATGGCACACCAAACCTCATACGGTACTGTTGTATGATTCAAAGAAAGGAAAATTCTAGTGGTTATTTTTCAAGTACAGTATACATGCAGACTTGGGTGTTTACAAGCACATAAAATTATTCGAAAAAAAAAAAGCTCGGCGAGGTTTCACTGCGCACGTTCTCCGGCCAAACCACCAGCTTAAACAGAATTGCTGCTAAAACAAAAAGTGCGGAATCTCTGCGTTCACATTTACTCGCAATGCAATGGCCGCCCTAAAGGCAAATAAACCGCCTTAAAATGTCCGGTTCATTCCCATTGTGCCGAATGGTCTGTACATCTAGATGCTCCTCGCGATTATGAAATCTAGCGCTTTTAACAGGTACCGCAAAACGAATGAGATGCTTCATGACACACGGTTCATTCCAGCTTCCCCACTTGCCAAATTAAATTTTAATGCAGCCATTGCCCTGACTAATCACAGCTTACAAACTTTCGACAATACTTACGTATGGGAGACCAATAGGGGCGTTGAAGCTACGGCCAGCGCGATGTTTCCCAAGGCGTAGACGATGGAGATGTAAAATATCGTGCTGAAAGAAAAAAAGCACGGGTATGAACAGTTGCGCAAAGCTCCGTACGAAGCATATTTTGGGGGAGACTTATGCTTGCTAATGTGCGTTGAAGGCGTTAGCCTGGTGGTACCTCATAACAACTCCTTTGCAGCTACATTGTATTCGTGTCTCTTTTCTGTCATTTCTGTCATTGGCGCGAATTACTTTGACCGGCTTGTTTCTTCCACTCACGTGGACCCTCGTCCAGGTGTCGCGCGGGAGGCACTATTCAACAATATTTACATTTCTGTACCGTTGCTTCGTGTATTTCGGGAACCGGGAACATTAGCCCCTAGAATCTCCCGATTCATGGCCAATCACCAGCTACGTATTTTTTAAAAACAAAGGAGCAACAACAATTTATTATTATTATGTTCAACGCGCCGACCCTACATAGGCGATAAAATGCGCAGTAGTGGAGGGCCCCGGATCAATTTTTCTCACCTTGGGATCTTTAACGGGCCCAAAATCTCGAACACACGGACGTTTTGGCTTTTGATTGATTGAAGGGTTTAACGCGCCGACGCAACGCAGGCGATGAGGCGCGCCGTAGTGGAGGGCTCCGGATTAATTTTGACCACCTGGGGATCTTTAACATGCGCCGAAATCTCGTACACACGGGCGTTTTTGCTTATTTCCTCCATCAGAAAAGCGGCCGCCGCGGCCGGGAATCGAACTCACGTCCTCAGGCTCAGTAGCACAACGCTTTAGCCACTAAGCCACCGCGGTGGGTAGCAGCAACAGCAACTTTTCTTCAACGCCGGCAACATGCTCAGGTAGCATAGTGGTAGGGCATCGGGGAGATACACACTGCTATTCTGGAGACCCGGACTCAAATCCCAAAGGGTCACATGTCTTTTCTGTTCATTTGCTGTATACAGCGAGGGCCAGTTTGTTCACCCGACAACAATGACGGTTTCTCGCAGAACGGGGCACTTCCGGATTTCGCCCTAATACTTACTGATATTTCCCCAGGTACGAGTCAGCGATCATTGCTCCGAGGACGGGTGTAAAGTAGGCCGCCGTGACGAATGCATGGAACACTGTCTTGGCGGTGTGTTCCTCGAACATGAGAACGTTGACAAGGAACAGCGTGAGCACAGCTGGAAGGAACAAAAGGTGTAAACACTCAGCGATGGATGTCTCTTCGTTTGGACCGCGAAACGAAAATTGTTTCAGGAAGTGCTGAAGTGAAATACCTGAGATCGACAACGTTTATAAGGAATACCACCGGCATAATCGAACAACAAAACGAATGCGGAAAACGCTGGACAACTGGGAGGACGCTTAATTATAGAGAAAGAAAAATGGGAAGGGAGGCCACTCGGGAAAATCTGGCCTCAGGAACCGCGTCAAGACGAAACTTTTCGAACACCCGTCAGTCGATACGAGGGGTAAAAAAATCTCTTACGAAGTTGGTCCACAATCTCATACCCCTGACATTTTGTGCCGGATTAGGCTACACAATTTTATCCATGTGAAACGCTGAATAGCTTTAACTACACTTCTTACTTTTTTCCGCCCTTATCGCCAAGTTGCCAGCAGGGTGGCGGAGGCATAAACTGCTATTCGCATTTTTCCGTGCGCGTTAGCCGCCGGCCTGCTGGTAGCTTCATGCTAAGTGCAATCTATTGCGGCGAAAGAAAACCCTGCTGATGTTTTTAAAGGCGATAGTCTTTCTTGGACTAGTAATTAAACGAAAAATTTTGCTCTTTCGCTATGTCTGTTTGTCCGTCTATCTGTGACTCGATTCAGCCACCCGTCTAAAGTGAAACTGAATCGGCGCAATAGTCTTATATACCCTCAGCCAAACCTAAACGTCGAAGTCCGGTGTTGATGTTCATACTTGTAAACATTGTTGAACAAGAAGTGTTCCTTTATTAAAAAATTTACGGATGCTTGCTTTTTGCGATAGCAAATAAAATACTACACCAACTGCAGAAAATGGTCGCCTGCTGTTGCCCGCGCTACCTGGCAAAATCATTAGAATAAAACGGCAACACCAACGAAACGTTTCACTAGATAGGTTCCGCGTTCCGCTTGGAACACTCGTGGAGTGGGGCAACGTGGTTCTATAAATGTTGCAGTCGGGTGCCTCGAATCACGCGCTGCCATCGAAGCATGCGGCCTGGAGCAGTAGAACGTGTTAAATTTAAATTGACTTGAGCAAACATCTAGCCTGTTATCTTGAGAGGAACGAGACGGGAGAGGAACGGCATGAGAGGTAAGAGGGAAAGAGAAGGGATGCGTTTACGTGGCAGGGGCGCTAGTCGGCTATCGTCGTTCGCCGGCCTTTGCAACCAAAGGAGCAGTACGCTCCAATTTTTTCGCCATAGTTTTTGTATATGAAACGAAAGGTTAAACATTTTTTAAAAGTTCAGAGGTCGGGAACTGTATGTTTAGTTTAATTATTCTTTGAACGATGAGCACGTTGAGTAGCTTCAATAAACATGGACATTGTTGTTATTGCATCTTTAGGATAAGGTTTGGGAAATGTTAGGATGCATTTTTCTTTAACAAACATTAAAAACTTCGGCATGTTGAGCTCCTTGCTCAAGCGCTAAAGGGTGCCAGCGGTACGCACCCGTCGTCGTTTGTCGCGCTTATGGCCGCGACCGATGGCGGTGTTATTCAGATGAATTTGGCATTGCTGATGTCAATAATCCTGCTCATAGCACCCTAAAAAATCTCGTCTATTTTTGAACTTTTCTTTTTCGTAACACGGATTTGGGCGCTGTAATTAACGCGTGATGGTGTGTTGTGTGCTGTGTCGGAAGCTATACAAAGTTACGACAAAAGATTGAAATTATTGTTATTCCTCCAAATAATTTTACCTCTTTAACAACATGCGGTACTGGTTCGTCTTATTAAGATGAAATGAGCATGAACCGAGGAAGAATGCACACGCTTCGTTCGTTCATGCTAATGGCCAGCCGTTGCAATTACCTATTACTCCGCGGTGCGTTTGGGTCTAGCCATTGCACTTGTAGTAGTGAACGCGGCAAAGTCACTGCATTTGGCTGTGTTGAAAATTGATAGTGCCCGCACACGCAGTATAAACTTATATACAGCTCATGCATGGCTCCGGAGAGTCGCAGACGCAAAGCCAATGCATGTCTGGCAATGTTTGTTTCTTCAGTGTGTCGCCCTGTCCTTCCAGTGCACCAGCCAAGGAAGGCCTGGCGCCTATGTTAAGCACTCCCAAATAAATAAAATAGAACAACATAACATAAAATAAATAAATAAATATAGATAAAAAATAAATAAATAAAGAAATAGATAAATAAATAAATAAAAACAAACAAACAAATAAATAAATAAATAAATAAATAAATAAATAATGAATGGATGTAATCAGCCACAACCACTGCGTTAAAATCGTTGGCAGATCACAAAATACAGGAACCATACACAGTAATGTTTTAGGTGGATTGCACAGGTTTGACAGTGAATGCTTAAAACGCATCTAATTTGCCGTGTCTACATTTTGCCCGTTTTACGTATTTGCTGCGTTCGCGAAAAATTTTCTGCGTCAAAGCTGCTCGGGAAGACAGTAGAGTGGCTCCAAGCTGAAGCGGGCAGCCGAAGGAAGACCATCGCAGGGCTACAGAAACACACAAGACCAAGCTACTACCATTCATTCCGCCAGCCGTTGGAGCTTTCGCCGCATGGCACCTACCAGTTAAATGGACCCTGCAACACTTTCTCAACTTTTTTTGAAATCTTAAATGCTTGCAGAACGTAGTCACCCAACACACCCTGTAGTTAGACTAGAGGGCCGCAAAGAACCTCAGCCAAAATTACTGCCTCATGCCCGTCAGATAACTTGTAAACTCGCTCAAAAGATCTTTCTCTCTTTCCCGGTCTCGACGCTCTTCGACGGCTGGAATTACGTCACTAAGGCCATGTAGCAGCTGTTGGCAGGTTTTCCTTCAATTGCTGGAATGAACGTTTTTCGATAGCAACTTAAAAAATCCAGAAACACAAAGCAGAAACGCAAGGCGTATCTGGTGCGATGAGCTAATCACGCAGAGCCGCTCCGCGCTGGCGATAACTGTAGCTTTCGCAGTGCTTACAGATGCGAAGGAAAGAGTGAAAGTGTTTATCGAAAGTGTTGCAGGGTTCTTTAAGTAGGTGCATAGCAGTCTATCTGACTAGCCCTTGCCTTTGCTAGGGAGACGGCGTTTTGGAAAGTTGTTCCGGCTACTTCAAGAATTGCCACCATGTCGGAGGCGCATTGAAATTAAATTTTTTGTTAATGGTTCTGCTTCAGGTATCCACTTAAATGTAAAAATGTAATTTCTGTTCAAACCATGAACCCTACGGATTAGTAGTTATCGAGGGACATGAAAGCTTATTATAAACATAGATTAGGCAAGGCTGCTACCCAAAAGCCGTCTTAGTGTTTTCCTTGTTTTACATGTTGACTAGTGAAGCTGCCACAGCAAACAAAAATTAAATTGAAAACTTTGTGGTCGTTACCTGTATTTTGTTATGTTTAATATTGCAATGTTACTGCAACTGCAAATGAGTGATTCTTTCGTATTCCTTTTTTTTGTTTACCGTAGAGAATTCGTTGTGAGATTGTGTTAGCTAAACTGCTTGCCATTGTTATGCCTGGAAACGTATTTTTTCTATTCTGTATTGCATTATATTCATTTCGGTGTACCCTTGTCAGTTTTGATGACCTTCTAACCCGCTACAGATGGTGTCACTTTGAATTTGTTTTAAATTTTTCGCCTTGCAATAAATATCTCTTCAGTTATGAGGTCTCTTCTGTAACTGAACGAGATGTTGAACACAACAAATTTTCTAGCGTTGCAGGCAATTGCTTGCCTGCAAGGATATTTGAAGGTGCAGTATAACATTTTAAGGGTGAATTTTTCGCCCTTAAAAGCCTGCGGTCACCCAGCCAAGGACAGACGACGTAGTAAAATAAACACTCTAACGTGTATAAAAGCATGGGAATACTACGCGGATACCCGTCATCGCGGATATAACTCTAGAGCGTTGTACCAGGTTCGAAATGATGCCTGGTCCGGTATATAATGCCACCGGATACCACCGGAGGCTATACTAGATAGGTTCAACCATGCTAGGCAGAGCTCCCTGGGACACAAAACAGCATTTCCTCAGCAGGCAAGGATTCAGCAACCCTGGTTGAGTACATTTGCTAAAAACCTCCCAGTGATTGTACAATCACACTATCGGCCTTTTGGCACTCGATAGGTGTGGCTGCAGATCTTTGGGAGAGGCCTCCGTCCTGCAGTGGCTTAAGATAAAGATAAAGACCCGTCGTCACGAGCAGCGCATTCTAAAATGCAAACTACCTGCGCACATAACCAAAACCAGAGGTAGGGGGCAAGTTTTCACACCAGTCGTTTGGCGCGCTAGAGTCGGTACGGACGCTGCAGTCAATGGGAGTGTCCTCTGTTATGTCATTCTTTCTGTATGGTGGTACCGTTATCGGCCCTGTGCGCATCGCAAGAAAACATTTTCGAGCGCTGGTACCTCGCCGTTCTTGCGAGCGCGACATATGCTTTGTCGGTGACTTATGTTCTTCGGTATTTCAGTGGGCGCCACAAGTTTACGATGCGGTATTGTTTACTCACGCCTATTTTAACACGACAGTGTTTATGCTCGGGTACAGCAAGATCTCACTCGCGTCATATCCGTCCCGGACATGACGCCGCCAGAAAAACTACCATTGACGCTCCGGCGCCCGGATTCGAGCCCACGCCCTCTCGAGCCCTATCGCCGAAACGGAAGTTACGTGGCGCTCTATCGACCGCGCTATGAGCAGCGACGGGAGCAGCTCTACGAACGCACCTTGTGTTCTTCCCTATGACTCATTCCGATGGCGCTGCCGTCTAGGAGAGGAGAAGCGAAGTAGCGCATCATGACGCTAATGAGCGCCGACAGTTGGCGCCTCCATGCCAGCGCCTTCGTGTACTTGGTACGCGCGTGAATTAAGGCAAGGCCCTGCTGTAACGTCGTAACGTTCCCATGACCGTTGTGTTTCAAGCTGCTGTTCCTGTGCATGTCATTTCTGGTTTTGTTATCCCGGAATGATCGGGTTAATTTTTTTGTTTCTTGCGTGTCGGCTTCAATTCGTCTGGCAGCATCAGGCTCGCAAACCCTTCGCACATGAAGAAGGTCCCTTTAACATTCAACAACTTATGGGAAGGCACCTTTTACTTTCGTGTTTTACCGATTCCTATGAAAGAGAGATCAACCACAATTTGATCCCTCCGACAAAATTAAATTTTAACTCTTCAAGTTAAAATTTCATTTTGCTGTAAATGAATACCTAAGTTTCATTCAATAACAATAAACACGCGGTAACAAAATATTGACTCATATTGAGAACTGTGTAAGCGCAAAGGCAAAATATACAAGCTGAGAAAACGTTGCATTTTGTTTGTATTATGAGCTGTATAACAAGGTACGTTTTCATGGGCAGAAAACAGTGTTTTTATTATACATAAATGTGATTTAGCACTCCGAGTTACAAGACGAAGTAGATCGGCTAATTGCTATCGATCGAAACACCATTCATACAGAATACATAAGCATACAGAAAAAAGTAGGCGGTCAACACACGTACTTCACACTCTTCACTGTGGCTCCAAGTATGCACAGGAGCATCTTCCAACGATTGTACTACCGTACTCGGAAATGCACATGTTGGTTATTGGTGTGCTTGTACAACAAAAGTGCAAAAAAAGGCCATGAACACTAGCTCTTTACATTATGACTCCCCACGCGAAATAAACTACTGCCGACCGAAATCTCCTTGTCGTAGAGGAAACACAAATGTCTATTACCATAGCGTAAGTATTCACGAAAGTCCCCAAGAAGCCTTGATCGTTTGTTAAGGGATTTTCGCTGCCCTGGCGACTAAGACGAGCTACACGACTCTAAACCGCAATGAACATACCATTGAAAACGTCTTACGGTACCTGAAGACTCCTAAATCGCTAAATACAGAAGCATTACGTGAATTTGGACGCATTAGGAGCTTTCTTTCCGTCTCGCGTTTTTCACAGGGTTTAACTTCTTGCCGCTACAGACAGTTTGTTTCAAAATCCACCTCCGCCTTACACTTTGGAGCTGCTCCGATCTTTCTCCTACGCTTTGCGCTGCTGCTGTTTCCTAACGTCATTTATTAGGATAGTTTATGATGATGGCAGATTTCGTACCGTCTGTTCTCCCCCTTAGATCCGTCTCTGCGCTCCCTTACTTTGTGTGGATGTACTCGTGTGGACACCCACGTTTTGCTACTGCCGATTTTAGGCAGGCGCTATAGAGCCCTTCAAAGTCACGTCATCTTGAAACCATTTCTCTCTTACAGTTTTCCCGTCAATGGGAATCTATTGCTTTGCTTTATTTTATAGATATCCGTCCGTGTGCCTCAGTGGAATGTGCTGCTGTTCTTTACACAATGCCGAGAGTAAAAAATGGCCGCGTATCTGCTCCTTTGGTTGCAAATGCCGACGAAAGACTATAGTCGCCAGGCGCCACTGCCACGTAAACGCCCCTCTCTCTTTCCCGCTCACCTCTCATGTTGTTCCTCTCCGGTCTGGTTCCTTCCAAGATAACACCATAAAGGTTTGCTCAAGTTAATTTGAATTTACCGCGTTCCACTGCTCCAGACCGAGTGCATCGATGCCAACGCTGCCGTACGGCAGAGACGCGCGTGATTCGAAGCACCCTATCACAACGTTTATAGAAACACGTTGCCCTGCTTCACGTGCATTTCAAGCTGAACGTGAAGCCTATCTAGTGGGACCTTTCGTTACTGTTGCAGTTTGATTTCTTGAAATTCCGCCACGAGCTATAGTGGCTCGGGCAACACCAGGCGACGATTTTATGCAGTTGATGCAGTATTTCCTTTGATATCACAAAAAACAAGCATCCATAATTTTTTTTAATAAAAGAACATCGCTAATATCGCTTATGAAGGGATTTTCTGCCTCACATTTGCGTAATGTTTTGTTCTTGTTCAGCAATGTTGACAAGTATGAAGATTGCCACCGGGCTTAGGCGTTTAGGTTTGGCTGTGGGTATGTACGACTATTGCGCTGATTCTGTTTCACTTTGGCCGGGTGGCTGAATAGAGTCACAGACAGAGAGAGAGGCAGACAGACCAAAATTTTTGCGTTGAAGTAGCTCAAGAAAAACTATCATCTTTAAAACCTAACACCCTCCAATACTTTGCTATGGCGATGTTTTCGCAAGGCAGTCTATTGGAGAATGCAAAGCATGGCAATATTGAAGGCAATTATGAAATGGCATTCGCAACTCGTTGAAGGGCTTAACGGGAAGGTTCCTCAGGGCTGCTGACCTTCTTCCTTAGGGCGACATTTGTGGGATCGACCCAGGAACTGTTGAGCCCAATACGGGAATCTGTATAGACTGGAGGGTAGCCCCTACTCCTTGTAATATTTTTCCCAGCCGAAGGGACCGCTGGTTAAGCCCGTTCTATATGGTGCCTTTTCGTCTCCGAATTCGGTGGAACGAACATTCGCACTTGCGACTTCGCAATGCCTGGAATTGTCTACATGGCCTGCGAACGTCACGATCTTCGCATTTCAGAGGCACATTGTTTGCAGAGCGAACTAAGTCTGCCGCGAGCAAAGCTTGTTGTGATTTTTTAAAAAAGCATTTTTTTTTACTTTCTCGGCAAGTTGTTCCAGACTGTTTTGCGATAAATATGAGTTTATCTGCGGTTTCATGAAACAATCGGCAATTATTTATCAATATACGCACACATAGCAGAGAAGACAAACACAGCAAGCAACCCTGGGCTCGCTTGTTGTGCGTGCCTAGCACACCTCGGATTGCCTCGGCCAGTTCTTGGGTTCTTCTGTACTTGTTCCCTACTGTGATGTGCGCCACTTGTGCGGATACCGATTAAGAATTCGATGAAAACGACGCGCGACATCGTGTTGTGCACGCGCGCGCGTTTGTTTCGGTGCACCCGCGCTTACGTCGATGATGATGGTGATGATGATTATTTTGATGATGAGGATGATTGTGGTGATGATTATTTTGATGATCATGATTATTATTACTATTTTGATGGTGGTGATCATGATGATGATGCTTGGCGGCTTCCCCTTTGTAACGGGGTGGCGTTGTACAGCGGCGTTAGTCGCAACGCCACTGTACAAAAATACAAACAAAATATATAAAAATAATATAAAATAAAAAGAAAATACGTTTACGCAATTTTTGTGCTAGTCTGGCTTCTTTGTTCGCTTGTCTTCCGAGATTGTTCTCTGCTTTTTTCGTACCAACATTCCAACTTTCCTTTACTTACCTCTACTGCTGTCCAATTCACTTTTCCGCTAACCTTAAAGCCAAGGGCCTCCGGAAGCTGGCTGGCTGGCTCCCTCACTGAGGACTGGACGGGTACTTTTGCACTCCGTTATAATATGCCGCATGGTTTCTGGCTCCTTGCCGCAGCCCGCGCATAGTTCTTCCTCTACCGGCTCGCGGATAGGCGTCTTTGTCCGCAAGCAACCCGCCCGGGCTTCAAAAAGCAATGCACTTCCTTTCGTATTATCGAAGAATTTTTCCCTTGTGATCTCCTGCTCCCGATCCTGTAGATATCTTAGGACTTCTTCGCGTCCATTCTGTTTTTCCAGGTCGTTGTCTCTGATTATTTCACGTCATTTTTTGTTGCCTTGGTCGTTTCCCCTGCACTTCCAGGTTTCATATACATTGTCCTGAGCCTTCTGGTCCTTTTCCTCCACTGTTCTTTTCTTTTCTCTGGTTCTTTTCCTCCGCGCATATACAAGCAACGCCATCTGGTTACTAAGCGGGCAGATAGTGATGCCGTGACGCTCACCTAGCCGTGTTCCTAGTGGCCACAGGTCCGGCCCCTGTGTACCTCACGAGCCACATCAGCGGCGTTCGCGGGGGATGTTCGACCGTTCCAAATAATTGGAACTTTGCCGCATCAACGAAAAAAGGTCGGTCTGCCGCACGAGCGGCGCCTCATCTGTGAATTCGCCAGGAAAAGTGCACCATGGGATGCCCTTTAGAAAAAACGATGCAGTGACTGCACAAGCATGCCTTGCAGTACGAATATTATCAGGAAATTTTGACACATGATTTTTGCTAAAGCGAAGTGTGTACCGACATCTCGAAAGTTATCAAGGAGTGTGACTCGGGACTTATTTCACTTTTCAACTTCCTAACTCCCTATGTAGAGCCGATTTCAAACCATCCAGCTAAGACCGCGTTCTTTCGCATTGTTTTAAATGCAGAGCATTTCTTTAACTCACGATGTGACCCGTTCTAGGCGTCCGTAGTAGTCCGCATCGCTCGCAGGTGCGCCCTCTCCCCCGCTCCTCCTCGCCTACTCTCCGCTCGCATCGCGCGCTCTCTCCGCGGTCGGTTCGTGCCCAACAGGTGGGGGCGCGCGCGTCGCGGGATCAACAACATCTGTGCCATGATCGTGACGTCAGCATCGCGCGCGCGTGGCGCGATCGTAGCGTGATAAAGGCGGGTGTCGGCGAGGCTGGAACGCACTCATGGCCGCGCTCTCTCGTCAGCAGTTGCCACAAGTGCAACAACATTAACGTAACGCAAACTACTTAACGTCGTGCGCCCCCGGAAATGCTCTGCATTTGATCGTGCCCCTCGCGAGGGGGATGTTTATGTAGTCGTCATGATAATGCCTGTACCCTACAACGCTCCCATGACGGGTGCTCCTTTTTTTTTTGGCAAGCTCAACCCTCGAGTATCAACGTCAGCTGTCTATAGGGCTGTAGACGTTGCCGGAGCTCGAGGTGCCCTGGACTAGGGAAACCACTCCGAAGACTCCATTTTATTTTTTTTCTCAAGCTTAGAAGGCTTATTCTCTCTCTTTCTCAGGTAGGACAAGCCACTCCTAAGGTACGGGTGTTTTCATTCAGTAAAAATGGTACCTTGCTTTGATGCTTGAAGTCTGCCCTTTCAACGTCCTGTTCCCACCCTCTAAGCACCCGCTTCGAGCAATTCGTTCCTAGACTAAAATTATCCGGGTTCCCTCATCCATTTTTGTCTTCCGTTTGCGACAGGCATTTAAAATACGTGTCATCTGGGTACATGTCTGCTTGCTACGCTGACAAGGGAGAACAACAAACATGAAGGTAGCTGTTGCTTTCTTCCTAATAGGACCTCGCACTGTGTGAAAAAGGTGGTGAAGCGTTTCGACCCCAATGTTGTGTTGAATACGCCTGCTAACACTTCTCGTGTTGGCCAGGCCATGGAGAGGATGGAGGAAGAGTCGCGCTCGGAGTGCGGACTCTTCCGGGTCAGACAGGTAGATGCGTTTGTGAACGCCGTGTCTGTGTTGTTTATAAGATACCGAATGCACGCAATGGTATGTACATAAGCCAAACCAGGCTACATCTCTGTATACGCCTGCGTGACAACAGAACGGCATTGGGTTCTGGCGAGCTTTCACAGGTATCTGCATATAGTAAGGTTTTTTGGGTGCCAGGACATCGACAGATATACTTGTTCGTTTTCAAACAGTTTTCAGAAGTTTCATGGCATTATTGAAGCTGCTAATACAAAAATCTAGTGCAAAGGGCGTCATCTGGCCTTCAGTATCTGTAATAAAGTGTTACGTAGATTTTCTTTATGTGACAAACGACCTTCCGCCCTCTCATGCTGCTCTAAGGAGATTCGAAGAACAGGAGGCTAAGAAAACACAGAGGCACGCTTATTCAAGACGGGCATGCTCAATTGGGTAGCACCGCCTTCAGTGTGAGTACCAGTGTTATCTCATCCTGATTGAAACGAAGATCATTTTCTGACACAATGATCTTAAGATTCCCGAAATATTGGAAGCATACCACATTAGTAAGAGAAGCAGCAAATGTGTGAACCGGGCTCCGATTAACCTTTTGGAAAGGGAGAACGGTTCCTCAACTTAATTCAGTCATGACGTCATTTCGTGCACTTGTTCATGGCGAACGGTGAGCCACATGTTGTCAATACTATATTTATGTCTGCTTCTTGAATAAAAACAACAGTTGATAGTCAGCGCTCGGGCGTCTTTCTTTTGTCTGTGTGTGTATGCGCTGCTGTACGATATGAACTTACACTAACTCGCCGAATTCGCTACTTTACTTCTCTTCTCTTATCTCGTCTTTTTCGGGTAATTATTAAATGTGTGTATAAATTTCAATGGTTCAGTCAATTTTACTTGGTAGTGGCACACGTTCCTATTGAATTCGTGTCTCGCTATAAGGTGTTTTTCACACTTCCTTTTCCCACGCAAGCATACACACGTGCCTAACTTTCCTTGTTATATGAGTCTGCGACTACAAATGAGGATTTAAATACTTCTGTCGATCCCTAGAAGTGCTGACTACATTTAGAGCAATTAACTGGTGATGTATTCATATAGATGTTGCCGCAAACGCAATGCTTGTATAGGGGGGCATATACTCACTCCGCATTCCATAGAAGGAGAACCGCTCGCAGAACTCATTGCCGATGATGAAATAGATTGCCTTGGGGTACGGAAGTGGCTCGGCGGCAGCTCCTTCCTGAGAAAGACCGCAATAGGTAAATAATGTCGCTTCTCAGATAAAGCATCGGAGTTTTGCCCATACGAGGGTGGAAGTAAGCGCCAGAAAAGTTGGAAGATGTAGTATCGTTTGCCAAAAGTAAATACACCACGGTGATTCCCTTCTTGCCCCAACTTTTCGTAGCTCATCTCTGCATCAAGTCTCTGGCTGACCCCAATTGCGTTAAAAGTCTAATGGCAGTCACTCCGTTAAACTAAAGGTCCACATGTTGGCGCTCCTGTTGTCTCAGCCTGATAGGCTTGGCTGGAGATTTTCGTAGAGGCCTTTGTCCTGCAGTGGACACAACCAGGCTGCATATGATCATGATGGTGACAATGGTTCTGGTGGTGTTGCTAGCGGTGGTAGTCGTGGTGTTGATGATGATGATGATGAAAGACACCATTCAATGTAATTGTCGATCGCGAGAAAAGACACACACTGCAAAATATATTTTCTGAGAAAAATTCGAATTTTTCTACACCTGCAAATTTTAGCTGTGAATGAGGTTGAAGGACGAAGTTGTTCTATTATGCAGACACCTTTAGGCGAATGAGCATGCCACCGCCCTATGTGCCGCTGCGCTATTTTAAAGTGGTTAGCACGTGCACAATGCCTGGGCTGTCACTTAAAATAAAGTCGATTTCGATTTTTCTAAACTATCAGGACTTTTCTGGGTCCATTTCCTATTCTTTCGTTTGTAGGAGAATGTGTTCATCAATCACAGATTATATCTCTCCGCAAGTCCCCCCAGCAAATCTCGTCCACTGTGGCGAAAGTCTATTGCAAAGTTTCCTACTGACATTTCTCCGATTTGCTTCTTACCGACTTTTGCGTTAAAGTAACCCATCACAATCGTGAACTGGGCTGTTCCCTTCTTCGTGGCTCACTCCCCGCCATCGTATATAAGGTCTATTGCTTCATGATCGTAGCTAGTTGTGGGCGTGTGGGCGTGTGGGCGTGTACTATGTTTAACCTGTAACGCGTATTTAGCTTGGCCACAACGGCTGTGGCTTTTTTGTTGATGCTGAAGAATTCTTCCACGTTGCCTGCTAATTCTCTTGGAGTCCTATCTAGCCAAACATATGCCCGCTAGCCAGCTCCATGAGGCCTTCCCCGGTTCTTCTAACTTCGCTTTAACCATATAATATTCTACTTAATGTCCGAGAGGTCCTGTAGTAGTACAGCTAGGCTTCCCTCATTACACAGGGTTCGTGCTTCGAACGTTGCGAGGGTCAAGTTCCAAAGGCGACGTAGAGGTTCTAATTAAAGTTGGGATCAGCGATCATAGTATGATTAAGTGCGAGGTAAGCCTAAATTTCAAAAGAGAAAGAGGGAAACTAGTGAAAAGAAAGAAACTCTGCATGGAGACAGTCAGGACGGAGGAGTTAAGGTAAGTCCCCAAATCAAATTTGCGCTTCTAAGCGAGGAGAACAGAGATAGTACCGACGTGGTAAATAACAGCCGAACAACGGCAATTACAGAAACTGCCGCAGCTGAGGAAAAAGCAGCATTTAGGAAAGAAACGGGAAAACTGATCAAGATAACAAAAGAACTAATTGCGAAATGTAAGAAACTGAAGGTGTCAAGTGCGATGGGCGAAGCTGAGTTAACAGAGCCGTCTAAATTGATTCACAGAAGTAAAACAAACGCCATTAGAGCATATAACATGGGAATTATCCGGGAGACGCTGCAAATAGGAGGAAGTTTGAAAGCAACTAAGAGGAAGCTTGCCATCGGCAAAGATATAATGCACTCAAGGACAGGCAGGGTAACATTACGCAGAACATCAGACTGTACGCCAGCGACGTTAGATACGGTGAAACTATTGAGAGTACAAGCTTAACTTGCGATATACCACAAGTCACTAAAGAGGACGCAGGAAAGCCTCTCAAGGACATAAAAACAGGAAACTCTGCAGGCGACGATTGCATAACCGTAGATTTCTTGAAGGAGGGAGGAGATATAGTACTGGAAAGCTCGCTGCACTACTTTCAGAATGCAAAAAAGGCTTAAAAAGTGCCCATAACATGGAAAAACGCCAACGTTATTCTGATTGATAAAAATGGAGATACCAAGCGCCTTCAGAATTGCAGACCCATCAGCCTAATCTCAGTTATTTAGAAGCTGTTTACTAAAGTTATAGTTAAGCGCACTGGAGACAGCCTGGATTCCCAACAACCCAGGGAGCAGGCTTGGTTTAGGAAGGGGTACTCAACCACAGATAACATCCATGTTGACAATAAAGGGATAGAAAGATCCGCAGAATACACTAAACCCGCTTACATGGCATTTATAGACTAAGACAAAGCGTTCGATTCTGTACAAACCTCAGCTGTGCTGAAAGCATTAAATATCCAGGGAATACAAGAGACCTACCTCATACTTCTAGACGACGTATAGAAGCGATGTACGGACCGGTTAATACTACACAAGCAAAGCGATAAAGTCTCCATCCAAAAGGGAGTAACAACGGGATACACTATTACGCCAAAACTGCTCACAGCATGTCTGGAGCGGCTATTCAGAAAGCGTCAATCATAAAGCATGGCCGTGGGACTAAAAATAAATTAGAGTAAGTTTAAAGTAATAAGGAATAATCATGCCGCTAGCGCCCTCTTCCGCGTAGGAGCCGAAGCGCTAGAACACGAACTGCAAAAATATAATTACGTTGATCAAACGGTTAGTGCTGACTCCAACCACGAGAGAGAAATGCGGCGTAGAATAGGTATGGGCTGGGGATCACTCGGCAAGCACTCTCAAGTAATGAAAAGTAAGCTACCTCGCTCCTTCAAAAGAAAAATTGACCAGCGCATATTGATGGTGATGAATACGGAGCTGAAACTTGGCAACTTACTAAGCAACTAAAACGCAAGCTCAGATCGGCCCAACGGGCCATGGAACGAATAATGATAGTAACACTTAGGGACAGGAAACTAGATTCGTGGATCATGGAACAAACTCGAGTAGACGATATCTTAGTTTAAGTAGAGAAAAATAAATGGACTTGGGCTCGCCATGTAGTGAGACGAACCGACAACCGCTGGACAATTAGGCTAATAGAGTGGATACCAAGAGATCGGTCTAGAAAGGGGAGGCCAACAACACGAAGAAGGGATTAAATACGGATATTCGGTGGCCAACAGTGCACTCGAGCGGCTCAGGGCAGGAGCTGTTGGAAGTAAAACGGTAGAGGCCTTCCCCCAGCAGTGGGCCTGAGTAGGCTGTGTATGATAATGATTATCATGATGATGATGGTGGTGGTGGGGGGGGTGTTGGTGGTAGTGGTGGAGGTGGTAATGAGACGCACGCCCTTACGAGCTCGATTCAACGTGCTGACACGCTTGTGTGCCACCTCGCGACGGCGAAAGACGCGGCGTGAGTCGAAACGAGCGTAGCAAGAAACGAGCGGTAGCAACGAGTGGTAGCAAGATGAAGTTTGAGGAGCGGCTTCTTGACAAGAAGGACGAAAAATGGGCCGCGGAGGTGCTTAAGGACGTGTGTATGAGGAGCATGGGCACGCGGTGGAGACGGAGGAACAGACAGCTGACCAAGCGGTACGGAGAGTCGGTATGTAAGGTATACACAACAGGCATCGGCATTTCTTCGCATGGCTGCAACACGTGGGCAATGGCGGTGAGAGGGCGAAAAGTGCGGATATATATTGATGTGTTTTTCCAATAAAACTAGTTGAAAGGAGCCCTCCGTGGTGTCTCTGTTCTCTTTTTTTTTTGTCGTCGTCCGCATGCGCTGTGAATTTTCCTGCAATTCAACGCCAACTCGCCCAGGACTCGTTACAATAACCGTTAGCGGTCCATTTTGTTGGACACCGACGCGAAGAAATTCAGTCTCCGGGAAATTTACGGGCGTGTGTGCAAGGACGCGGTGCCAAACTTTCAGAATGAAAGCTAATCGAGATATAGGCAGCACAATTGCGTTCTGAAAAATCACCTCCCATAGTGCAAATAAACATAAATCCATGTAAGTCTCATTAGAAATGATAGCGCTATTTCACTGGCGTACGAAACCGATTTCTGCGCTCTGAAAATGCGCTTTTGAAACATCCGAACGGTATTCCAGCCAGTCAAGGTTCAACCATTCGCATCAGCCTCTATAGCGTCACTCATGCAAGCACCGACTGTTTTATAGTAATTACATAATTTCTATTGACTTCAAGATAAGACCCATCGACATAGCCGTGCGCTGCTTTAACCCCCCCCCCCCCCCCCTGTGTGTTGTCACGTGTGGCCAGCTATAGGGCTATTTTGTCGTGTGTTTTAGTGGCTTTGGCTGTCGGCGTCTCCTGTCGTCGTCGCCGTAATCGTCTTCTCATGTAGTCGCGGTACTAAAACACTAGGACACTCGTTTACGCCTCGCACTGAAACGCTTCGTAACGCGTACTAAAAAACACCGGGACACTCGTTTACGCCTCGCACTGAAACGCTTCGTAACGCGTACTAAAAAAACACCGGGACACTCGTTTACGCCTCGCGCTAGGAGCTTTCGGGCTTCAAAGACATGAGTCTTGTTAAGCAACGCTGTATACCTCTACCCTCAGCGGTTTCATCTCCGTTAGTAAAAATGCCAAGGCACCAAAAATACACCTTTAAACTGCATGTTTCGCCCCTCCCCAGGTTTCAAGTTAGGGGAGATGGCCCGGGATTTTTTTTTTCCAAATACCAGTAGCGTGCGTTTTTTAGTGAGCCCTTTAACTTCCGCCACTTTAACATACTTTTTATCAGCTTACCGCTATATTGCATGGCATCAGATTAAAATTTACTTGGTTTCCAGCAGGTGCTGGCAAACAGCAAAATACCCAACCACATGCACCTTCTAAGCACCGCATGATTCAGGCAACAGCCGCTTAAAGGGGACATGAGGACAAAATACAAGTTTGCTTTATTAAAACGATTTCATGTTTGGCAGTGCTTCTAGCGCTAGCCCCGCAGCAAATGATGCCGTATTCACTGAGAAATTGATCAATTTCGGTTAAAATTTCAATTCTCCCGCCAATTCGTGCGTTTTCGGGACGTCAGCAATGAAGTCATAAGCGCGCGTGTACTAACGAACTTGCACTGCGTGTTTCGGCTGCAGCGCTGCTTACCGTCAGTCTTCCCAGATGGCGCTACCGTACTCATGCACGGAAATGGGCATATTAGTTCTTTTTGGTAAGATGACACGTCATCACCCCGGTACAAATGGGAAACCAAAAGCAATCATCATCATCAATGGACCGTTGTCTGCCGTTTCTTTGTTTGTTTTACCGTATTTGCACCTAGCTTGTTTTTGTTATTGTAGAAAGTAATCGTTTCGCGAAACGGGGTCGCGTAAGACAACGTCGCTTACGCCAATCGGTCAGTGCGTGCAACAGAACTCGTAAGCGGCGGACTTCTGTGCGGCTAAAACAAGCATAATGCGCGCAGTACCAAAAACTGTACGCATCGGTACTTCTATTTTTACGTGCGCTTTCGTAAATTCCACTGCTTATCCCCCCATTCTTACTGCTATAAAAAGAATGTGTCCGACGTTTAAGCCCAAATACCTCGTTCGGCAAGCTTATCAGGCCTGCCTAATATGCGTTTGCTTTCGCCGGCCTCCGCCAATCGCAGAGCTGACAGGTATGACATCATCGGTTCTGTTGCGGGAAATGAAGTAGTGGGTCGCATGGCCATTCCCTTTTTTTTTTCCTAATTATATAGCTTATTTGAGCGAGGCGTGTGTTAAAACTGGTGTCAGTATTATTCTAACGAGGCAATCTTTCGAATGATCCAAAGTTGTGTTTTGTCTTTATGGCCACTTGAAGACCAGTCGGCGCGAGCCCTCCCCCTATAGGGTGCCTCAACATCACCGGATCATCTTAAAGAACCACTGTGTCATGCTAGCCATGCTGATTGTGCACCCTGCAGAGGTAGACATGCCAGTCACAATGATATAGTCCCGAAAAACCAACCAGAAGACAGTGCCGGTAACATGTTTCATGTTGCCGGTAACATGTTCACAAATATGTTTACAATTCAGCTCACTCAAAGATACATCTTAAAGTTCCGACTAACATTTCACGTAGAGTAAATAACCAACATAGTTTTTCCCGCCAGTACGGTAAAACAGATGCATTTAACTTGTCCGCACTTCCCATGGCCATCAGGCTTTGGAACGGTCTTCCTGATAACATTGCGGCCGAATCTAAGGGCGACGCATGGAACGGTCTTCCTGATAACATTGCGGCCGAATCTAAGGGCGACGCATTCCTAAGGGCGACACCTTCTTCATGCTCACTTTTTTTCGTAATACAGTACCAATCTGTTATCACTGTTTTATGTGAACTTTGTGTATCATTTTTTTTGCATCAGGTATCTGTTTACCCATGCTTGCTTTTAATCTTGAATGTGCGGAATTTTAGTCTTAGTTCGTGCAAGATATAGCACACATTATCTTTGTATTTTCCGTTTCTCTAGATATGTATTTACGGCTAATTTCTTGTATAATGTTTTCTTGGACTGTGGTTCTTTGTAGTTCCTTTTTGAAAATCTTGTTAATGTCGCACATTTCATATGTACCCCCCTTACTCAATGCCCTGTCAGGGGCCTGTAAGGTACTTTAAATAAATAAATATCCTTACAGCTAAAGCGCCGGCTGCCGGTAGTATATCCACTTTCTTAACGAAATGGGTGCCTACCTTGGCCGGTGCTTCTGGGGGCTCAATTTCCGGCACAGCAGGCGGTACAGCAGGCGCAACGGCAGGCGGTACAGCAGGTGGAACGGCAGGAGGAACGGCTGGTGGAACGGCTGGTGGAACGGCAGGCGGCACGGCTGGCGGCGCAGCAGCCGGCGGTGCCGTTGGCTGCACTGCTGGGGTCATTGCTGCGGACCTTGCTTGTCGGCCCTCCGACCCCCTGCTGCACTGTGGGACCCCTCGTGTGGTGCGTGGCTATGCGAGAGATTGGTCTTGAGGCAGGCCTCAACGCGGAATTAACCAGTAACCTCGCCTTTTTTAGCCGTTAAACCCCGAGATAAGAAGTTCGCGAACTTCCCCTATTTAGTCTGCTCGTTCCGCCCAAGGAAAGCAAGAACCAATGCGTCGTTTCGTACGAGTGAGGATAAAATTTGGGGGGAATTGCCCAAGGCTATAGCACATGGGAAAAACATGCACCGGATACCAGTCACGATAGCACGGGGGCCAAACCCAACCGCGGAAGTTCCGTGTTTTTTTTTGGATCCGGGTGACGGCAGAGAGCTTCCTTCTTGTTAATCAACTCGTGCTTGCGTCTTTTACATTCCTATTACTTTTCGACGATTCAGTTGCAGGCGCAATGTGTGTTCTTGATTTATTTTCAACTTGGACACATACCCGGGGAGGAAGGATGGAGCGTAACTTTTGACCCCAGAAGAAATGGCTGACCAGCTTCGTTGGCGAAGCAGATAGCGCGCCCGCTTCCCGATCATTTAGGTGCAATCGAATACAATTGCATTGACGCAACTTTTGCGCTCATCCCGTAGCATGTGGTTTTTCCGAGCAGCCGTAGCATCCACGACAACCCGCAGGTATTCTATAACATGGCTGGTGTAGTGTGGCTTGACGCCAGCGCCGCCTTACAGGGTGGAGACACCGTTTCAATGGTCCCGTGCCTTCGCTATTGGGTCAAAATGCTAAACACGCTGTTCTTTTCCTTTCTCACAAAACTCAGCAACACGAAACAGATAAGATGGTTTAAACTTCGCCAGTAAACCGCATTGCGGCGATATTTGCCCCGCGCTTTTGATACAATCACTTGCTGCGGCAGCGAGCGAGTGACCCAAAAAATCCCCGCATTACCCCGAGGGGAAGAATGTGAAAGTGCGAATGCACGAGTTGAATTTGCGCGGTTCGGTAATGTTCGCGAAAGAGAGATCACACACACACACACACAACTACAAAGAAAGAAAAATGCATTTATTCACAGACACCTATTTGTGTTGTCGTTGTACTTGATTGCTAGACCGGATCTTAGCTTTGAAATTTCGTGCCAGTACTCCTTTAAGCGGGTGCATTAGCCCTTCTCACGCCCGATTCCTGGCCAATCCCCCACGTGGGTATGTGTCATGTCAGCGGCCAGGCAGCGCGCGCCCATCTCCCCCCGTTGCCAAGGAAGACGAGGAGATTCCTGGCCAATCCCCCACGTGGGTATGCTATACGGACATCGCCGGTGGACGCAGGTTCAGGGTCGCTTAAGAAGTGCATTCGCACTTAAAAAGGCGGCGCGAATTAAGCGTGTTTCCACCCTGTACGGCGGACGCGCGTGAATCGACTAACCCTAGGCTGGTGCCTGCAGCAGCGCCGTCCGCTTGAATCGGAGATATTTAAAACTATGTGATTACCTTTTAGCGTGCTGGCCGTGCTGACAAAAGCACGATTTAAATCGGCCGTAAAGCAAAAATAAAAATGTTCTATATGAAGCACCCAGCCTTTGGTAACGTAATGCTCTATTCAAGCCACGAAATAAGTTTTCAACGCAAAAGTGTTCTATTCCTGGATACATCAAGATTTCACTGACGTCATATCCGTCACGGAAATGACGCTACTACCACGAAGCAAGCGGCCTGTAAAGGGTGTACCTTCCCACACATGGTCTCCTTCCGGGGAAGCAACCTTTTGTACTAAGGAGGGCGTTACACTTAGGTTTGATCGTTTTCAGGTTTTATTGTTTAACACAAAACTGCTTTATTCCGGGATACACCAAGATATCACTGCCGTCATATCCGTCACGGAAATGATGCCAGTAGACCTTTGCTGAACAGACCCGCTAGCAGGGCGTCGCTCGCCAAGCACACCCACAAGACAGCCGGCGACCCGCAAATCCCGCTCCTTTCGCTGCAGATTTTGCTGCACATTTCACTTTCCTGTTTTACCGATTCCTGTGACAGAGGAATCAACCACAGTTTTTTTAACCCAAAATACGCAGGAAATACTAGACAAGTTTCGAATTTTACGCTACAGTGTCGTAATATTACTAAAGGGGACATTCGGCTGGCAGTAAAAAACGTAGTTACAGTGTGTTACCCGTCCTTTAGCACACAAGTCATTCGACCAGAGTCAACTAGAGACGCCACTAAAATCGCCCAGGCTTTTTTTTTTTTTTTTTTTTTGCGGTGGCTTTGGTCGGCAGTCACCGATAGCAGCAGCAAGATTCTGTGGCGCCGTAGAGGAACTGCCCAAAAGCGGCTGTTCCTAAACCCTCGATTAACTCTTTGAAATTTTCAATAAAATTGGCGTCATACTACTTGGACGAAGCAGTGTGTGACGGCCCTGAAGAGGCTCAGTCACTGTTTCCCGTTTGGGTGGGCCCACTCAAAGTTGAGAGGAAAAGAGACACACGAACTGGTATCAACAGATAACGGTTAGGTTTAATCAATGAGGGTTTAAACGGTGCCGGCTCCATTGCCGGTCTCGGGGACGGTGTAGCGTCGGCGCTCGTCCGGCTCCTGGTCCTGTAGAAGCATGTCAGGCGGATGGCAGGTTATGGGCAGTGGAGGCGAGAACCTTTGCTCTTGCGCCGAGGTGCTTGGGAGGCGCCCACTCACCCCTGGATCGGGGGCTCCAGCTACCGAAGCGGGGAACGCGTACTCCGCTGGGCTGCGGAGGAGATCTCGGAGTGCAGCTGCGGGCCCGCTGATCCGTGTTGGCGGAAGATGCTGGAGCGGCGTCTTCCCCGTCTCACTTTCGGGCCGGAATGCAAGAGCGGGCTATCGGATTTCTACTACGGCGACTTCCTCCGGCGGATTCGCTTGGTGTCGGGTGGAGAAGGGGACCCCGGGGGTCTGTCTCGACGCCTTCTATATCGCCCGCGGGTTGCGCGGAGACAAGGGATGGCGCGTTGGGGAGCAAATGAGCTCCGGCCGGTCACAGTTAGCTCCCCATCCGTACGGGATGCCTCAACCAGAGTTGCGGGTGCTTCAAGGGCGGCTTGGGCTTTTCTCCGCGAAGGACGGCATTGTAAGCATATGGAGTGGTACAAACGGTTGCACGGGCGGCAACGTCCGAACGTCACAAGTGGTATTGAGAATCCGAACGTCTATTTGGTCTTCTTGGTCCTTTCAAAGAAGGCGAACCGCGCGGTTGTCCCTTCCAACTCTTAGCAAACAAAAAACATGATGCTTCCGTGCCAACCCGAATTTGGTATCAGCCTGCTGGTTGGCCCACCAAACCACGGCGCGAATTAACGTGTGCATGCCTACTGCTAGAAGGATCTCCGCAGGCCGCACATGCCGCGAATGAAAGAAAGCGTGTTAAGGGTCATCCCTATACGAAGACAACAGGAAAAGAACTGAAGGCCACGCAAGCCAAGCTAAGCCACGCAAGATGGCGCTGTGGGTGACTCGATCAAATACTTTGGTGAGATCCAGCGCAAGAATCGCAGCAGTATCAAGTCGGGTTGAAGGGTTGATTACCTCACGGGAAAGTTGAAGAAGGACATCTTGAGTAGAAAGTCCAGGGCGGAAGCCAATCATCGAGTGTGGAAGAGCGCTTGTGGAATTCAGGTGAAGCGTTAGGCGGGCGAGAATGATATGCTCTAGGACCTTACCGACACATGAAGTTAGAGATATGGGTCGGAGATGATCTATATATAGTAAGGGGCTTTCCAGGTTTTGGGATAAGCGTGACCTTGGCATGTTTCCATTCGGAAGGAAGTGTCCCGCGTTCCCAAAAATAATTGAAGTATCGCGTGAGAGCCGATATTGAGGGATCGTCCAGGTTGCGCAGCATTTTGTTGGTTACACCGTCTGGCCCCCGTGCCGAGCCTGGGCGAATAGCCAGAAGAGCGCTGCGCACTTCCGCCTCCGTGATGGTGGAATCTAGGTTATGATTAGGTGATCCATGATGTGGTGGAAGTGGCTGAGAGTCTCCCGTGGGAATATATAAGGAGCAAGCTCTATCCATTAGTTCCTGGTTTGTACCCGGGAATTTTTGTATGATCGCTGTGAGCCGATTACCTTGTTCTGTTTTTGTGCGAGTGGGGTCCAGGAGGAATCTCAAAAAGGACCAGGTTCTCCGCATACCAAGGTTGCCTTTCATGTTGTTGCATATTTCGTGCCACTGACTTTGAGCAAGTTGTACAGAATAGTTCTCTATTTCTTTATTTAGGTGAGCAATTTTCAGTTTTAATTTTCTGTTGCGCTTATTTTTCCGCCATCTGCGCTGGATGCTTCTAAATGCATTTTGTAAGTGTTGCAAGTGGGAATCCACCGTTTCGGATGGAGTGCCGGGGTCTACAGGAGTGCTCGTGGTTCGTGCGTCGGTAAGGAGCTGCTTTACCCGCTGTTCAAGACCCGAAGGGGTGATTTCTGGAGGCTCGTGGGCTTGCCGCACCTCGCGAAATTCATTCCAGTTTGGCAGATGTGTCTGCCGTGGACGGGGCATAAGGGGGCCTTTTAAATGTACATCAGTTTGGAGAATAAAGTGATCGCTACTTAATGAATAATTGGTGTTAGACCAGCATGCGCTGGTGACGTTATAAGTGAAGGTTAGGTCTGGGGAGGAATCTCTCTGTACGCTGTTGCCAATTCTAGTGGGTGACATTGGATCCGATTCTGTAGTAAGCCGATGTGCTTGGATGTGATCCCAGAGGAGCCTGCCCTTGCGAGAACAGTGAGGGTATCCCCACGCGGTGTGTAACGCATTGAAGTCGCCGACAATAATAAGAGTATGAGGCCCTACTGTTTGCTTAGTGAGAGTAAACAAGCGGCTAAATGTGTTTCCTGTTGAACGAGGGCCACTGTAGATGTTGAGAACATATAGGCGCTCAGCCCCCCGTTTACTTGGGTAGAGAACCACTAAATCGTGGGGAATAGAAATGCTATCAAATTGTATCCGTTCGGCAGGGATATTGCGGTGGACTAAAACAGCTGTAGCATGGTTATTATTGCTCTGAAAAGCTCTGTAACCTGTGAGATTGGCCATGGTACCTACTTCTTGCAAGGCTATCACATTAGGGGGAGATTCGGCTGACTGTATCAGGAGTTGTAAGACACGCCGTTTACGACGGAATCCCCTGCAATTCCACTGTCAAACCCGAGTGGACCCCATGTTGTTACTGAGAGGCGGGGTTGTAGCTGGGGTTGGGAATAGGGATAGGGATAGGGGCGGAGAGGGAATTGATTTTATTGACAATGTCCCGTATGCTTAGGTGTAGCGTTCAGGTGTAGAACGCTACACCTATGAGATCTGTAGCGTTCAGATCTGTAACGCTATGAGATCTGTAGCGTTCAGATCTCATATCACAGCGCAGGGCTTCGATATTGGCGTGCAAGTTTGTTACACTGGTTTGAAGTGTCTCATTAATACTCAAGTATTCGGCTTTCTGTACCGTTAACGCCTGCTTGCAGGAAGCCTCAACCTGAGTGGTGTGATTCGTGACTGATTCTTTAAATGAGGGAAGGACGGATTCGGGAACAGAGTCGCTCGACACCGCCTTACGCTTAAGAGGGGGAGGAGTGGGCAAGGCGGAAGTGTCCTGCAAGGCGGAATCACGCGCTTTCAGGGCTTGGTTCTCCTGGCGGAGAGCAGCGTTTTCCTGCCTGAGGAGGGAGATTTCAGCCCGAATCGCGTTGAGCTCTCTAAGTATATCGGCGGAGGAGATTGGGGTAGGAGGGGAGGAGTTAGATGAGTAGTGGGCGGTAGCGACGCGGCAGCTCACCTGTGAGTCCGGAGCGGCTCGTTGTACACCGGCAGGCACATGTCCATGTTTGGGAGGAGGCTTCAGTGGAAGGCCCGCGTGTGCACAAGTCGCGGGTCCTGGCGATCGATCGGATCGTCGAGTAAGTCCATCCGGAGGCACGGACGTTGACGCTTGTTGCTTCTGCTGGCCTTGCTTGTGACTCAAAGATTGTCCCGCCGAGGCGATCTGAGCATAGGTGGGAGCTTTTCGTCGCGGTTGGTATCGACGCGGGCAATCGGCGGAGCCAGTGATGTGGGGTCCTTCGCAGACAATGCACTTCGGGGTGCACGGATGAGATTCGACGGGATTGGTGGCCCCACAGCGAGGACAGCGAGGGGGATCACGGGCTTTGGGGCACACATCCTGTCGATGGCCGGGGGACCAGCAAGTAAGGCACGCCTCAGTCTTTCGACGAAAAGGCTTGCAGCGGTACAGTGTGGAGCGGTACCGGATCCATAAAGGGACTTTGTGGCCGTCGAATAATATTTGGGCCATGTTGGATGAATTCAGGCGCTTGGCGTCCAGGATGGGGAGATCGGGGTTGTAATTGCATATGCTGTCATGCACTTGTTGGGGGGTATCATCTTCGGGTATATTAAATATGACTCGTGTGACCGTGTTGGCTGGAGCGGCCACGTGTGTGGAGATCTCATATTGGAGCCCACGAAGCGAAAGGACGTCAATGCTCGCGTACCTGTGGGCGCGTTCTTCCGATGGTGTGCTAACTATAACATAGTTAGCAACATACTGGGGTCGTATTTGGTCCTCTGTGTTGGGTGGAATTCCTGCCTGGGCTTGAATAGCATCAGCGAGGGTAGCTTGAGGGACAGAAGTGAGGGCCAGTCTACCACGCGGGCGCAGGACGATCTTGATATCATCAGCTGGGAGCGGCGTCACCGGCGATGTGCGTTGCGCTGGCCGCCTTCGCTGAGATCGCTGAGTTGAGGGGGTTGCAGTGGGGCTTACTTGTTTATCAACGATGGAAGAGTCAGCATGTAGAGCCCGCTGACGGCGGTGAACTTCTGCCCAGCCAGGCCTTTCAAACTCCGCGGGGTCCATCTCTTCTCCTTCGACGACGTTCTCCATGAGCGAGATTTGGCCGTGGCGCGCTGCAGTTGTCGGCAAGGGGCGCACGTGCAGCAGCGGCGCCGAGGCGAGGATGCTAGGCCTGATCAGGTATAGCAGAGCCGTTGGCTCGGTGCTGAATTCAGGATCTCGTTGGCGTGCTCAAAATACACCACGTACCACAAGAATGGTGTCCAGGGGGTCCCCGTGATGTACCGAACGCCGGAGTGTACAATTCGTCGCCAAGGCAGGCGATTTGCCTGCGGGACAGGGTCAGTAGTCAGAGCCGATGTGCGGTGCGACTGCAACTCACGGCCCCCTAGCGGGATTTTTGATGCACCAAACGCCGTATAATTCGAAAGCCAATTTCTCTCGTTATTTGTAGCACATCGCCTTTCCTTTCTGCTTCTCTGTGAAATTATGTTAAACCAAAAGAGGGCTACATGACCCCCTGTGCCTTAGCGAAACATTCGTCGGCTTTCGTCGCCCTGGTAGTATATGCGTCAGCTTCGGCATGAAGACATCATCTGACCTTCGTTCGAAAAATTCCGCCGAATGCTTCATACGAAGCCCCTTCCCATTTGATTACCGGTACGCCGCTGTCAGGTTTCCGTAAGTTCCCCTTGACCTGCCGCCGAGTTCCGCGCCTGCTAACGTTTATTCCGGAGGGCTTTTACGCATGTCAATATCTGAACCCCGACAAGCTTTACAGATAACGAACTGCTCATGCGGCAGCGCCAACGTGACCCAGCTCGACGAGCAAGTACTCGGTACAGACGGCTCTCTTCTCCAAGAGCGCAAATTTTATTTCTCAACATCGACAGATTCGCCTCGCTGGAAATAAAACCCGTGACTGGTGAAACAATATTTTAATAGCCGTAACAATATTTTAACAAGCCGTCAGTTTGATGTTGCAGGAAAAAATACCAAAAAAATGCGAGCGCTCGTGAGCGCGGGCCTCGCGGTGACAGCCGAGCGTCCCCGGCACGCACAGTGCCTTTAGCAAATAAAAACTGCCAAAAGCCGAGGAGCTAGAAAATGACGAGTGCTAGCGAGCAAGTCCCTCGCGGCGATTGCCGAGTCACCGGCACGCGCAGTGGCTTTAGCAAAAAAAGTAACTCCAGTGCTGTCGTCAAGTGCTACCGTGCATGTAGAGAAACTCCAATGCTAATGCTAGAGTTGAAAAGACACCCTGCTTGGGAGAGTTCACGGCGGCCACCGCGTTCATTTTTAGACATCATAGGTAATTGGAGACATGGCTACGAGTGTGCCAATCCTCCCCGAGACGACTTGAAGATCCGCCACTGCTGCCTCGAGTCGACGATGAAGATCTGGTGGAAGACTACGATGCTGAGGATGACTTTGCATCCACCACTCGCCGCGAAAACGACGACGACCTCTTCGATGCATATGACGACCATTACTAGCTCCGCAAAAACTATGCAAATAAGCACTGATCCTGAATCAACTACGTTTCCGGCAATGCTCACATACAACAGCTTCGTCGTTCAAGTTTTGTGCGTGAGTGCAAGCGTCCCTGATTTTTTTAATACTAATCGATATTTATGAATGCCTATGATGCCAATAAGCCCCAACCTCCTGCTAGCTATGAAAACTTCAACGTATACAAGTAAACCACTTTAGTACTTTACCTGCCTCCTCGAATAGCATATTCCATATGCAAGCGTCTCTGTACATACAAACTTTCAATCATTTTATCGACTCTTCGTTCACATTAAGGTGTCTTCCTTTTGTGTGAAGCTTCGTCAGCCCACGTACAAAATTTCACGGGCAAGATTCGGAACATGTGCAAAAAGAACTCAACCAGGGACATCCTGTGTGTGGTAGCGCCCTCATTTTGTGCGCGAAAACAAGGGGCTTTTGCAGAGTGAGCTACACTGGCCGAGGTTGAGCAGTTTCGGTGGCTCCTCGAGAGCTGTGCTGCGCATGCGCTAGGAGCAGTGACGTCACACGGCGCACAGCTGGCGCGGCGGATCCGCAACCGTCACGCGCGCCTCGCCGGTCTGGCGTTCCCGAGGAGTGAAGTCGTAGCCGCGGCAGACGCACTGGCGCCGGCGCGTGCCCAGCTGTGCGCCTCCGTTGCTTAGCAGCCAAGTCTGACGCTGTGCCGGAGCCGCTTGATAGCGCCCCTCATTTTGTGCATATGCGCAGAGGTATTAGTGGGCGTATGCATATATCGGGGCGTTTTCCAGCGTGAAATTGCTGCTCTGTGGTGCAGAAGAGCGGAGAAGCTTAGCTCACGCTACGTATATCCTGGCATAGCCGAGCTAAGCCACTGCTATTTTTTCCGGCCGTGGCAGCAATTAAGACGCGAACTTATACTTCGGAGGCTCTTTCATTCGCAAGACTTGAAGCTACGTTTGTAGCGCTTCTTTGGAATGGCCTACAAGACCAAATAATTTCGAAGTTGATATGACAGCCCGCTATAGTCAATTCCTGCAATGACAACAGTACTTATTTTTATGATGACATTTGCAGCCACTGCTATGGTACCGAAGTGACGGGAGACTTATGAACATAGATTCCTTTAGGCGTGCTACTGGTGGTCTTCCAGGTGAGGCTGTAGTAATGCCGTTGGTGTCTCGTGGGATAAGCGCGAAAACTATTGTCGCTTCCTCGGCTTGGAGTGGGTTCTTTCGGAGACTGTTACTCCTCAATGTTCCAAAACAAGCCTCTAAATCCACAAAAACAACCGCATTCAAGCGCAGGAATCCCGGATAGCTTTCACGCTTATCCAAAGAGACGCCAAAGGCATCATCGCGTATTCGCAGCCAGCCTGCCGCAACTTTAAAAATGGCTGGTAGCACATCACAACGCTCCGTGACGTCAATGAAAGACCGCAGACGACACCACTCAGGATCCCATAGGTACCAGATCGCAGAGGACTCCCGTACAACAAGATTGCCAACCTTGTGCTCGAGATTTAACCAACCGAGCGAGTGCGATGAAGCCGCGCCGGAGCACACGCATTATATAACCTCTTAGCAATAAATCCCGCAGCCCTATAGGCACTCGAGCAAGCCATAGTGCCCTCCACTCACAAATCGCAACTAATGAACCTAAAAATATATTTCTTGCTCTGCATTTTAATACCGTCGAATAAGACTCTTCAGAATGCACCTGTTCGACCAAAAATCTTTTCCCCCGCTTGGCCACTTCTGTAGAACACCCGGGACCTTTAAATACACAGTAAGGGGTTCCGAAAAATCTTCATAGGCCTTCCAAACTTTCATCTTTCTACAGAGTTTTGGTGGAAAGACTGGGCGAGCTCCAGCACCGAAGATCGAATGCGCTGATCACGAGGGCTGTCGACGCGACCCGAACTTGCGGCATCCTAGAAAGGCGACACCTCTTTAAAACCCTTTGAAGGTTCGCATAAAACGTTTATACCCTTCCTCTCCCCCTCTCCCTCCCTCTCTCTCTCATTCTCTTCCTCTCTCTCTCAGTTGTACGCAACAACGAACAGTCACGTACAATATTGCGCGCGCAGAAACCTCGGTACAAGAAAAAACTATTCATTTAAACCCAGCGCCGACCCCGCAGCAGGTTGCACTCCCCTCATGGTGAAAAGGCTAAGCGCAATGACCCCAGATAAAAGATGAAATAACAATGACGACAGAACAAGAAACCACGCATATAGCGCATGAATAGCAGATGAAAAGGACGAATGATCGTATACGTTCAGAAGTGATTCCAGTCCAAGCTCGTACAGTGGCATTGGAAGGAGCTAAAGAAAGCCAGACAAGCACAAACAAATCAGGGGACGGGATCTCCAAACATAGGCACCTCGTGGTCTATAAATCCGATCGGGGTCGGAAAATTTGAAGTAAAATTGAGCATGCGACAAAAACAAGGTGAACAATAAGGCTTTCTAGCTTTGTATTTCTATTTCTATCTGGTTCGGCAAACATGGCCTTTAGAGAATAAATAGTAGACAAGAGTAGAAAAGATCTTTATTGAGCCGAAACTACGTGCAGTTTTTTTGTTTTTTCATATTGCTCTCAACACCTTTCTTCAGCATCATCTGATCATACACCTTTATGTTTCGCTCTGCGCCAAGATAAATAATCAAAAACAACTAATTGTCGTAGTGATATACCGTACTTATTCTAATATAAGGCGAGTTTTTCCCAAAATCTGTAGTTCCAAAGTCATACCCTGCCGTATATTCGAAGCTGGGAAATGTACTTTTTTTCTTTTTTGACTCTCCGGACTGACCGTCGCCTTATAATCTTGACCACCTTATAAACGAATAAATGCGGTAATCACTGCGGTGAATTTCTGTGGCAAAGTGGAACTCGCTGACTCTCCGCCCACCGTTTTATTTCTTATGGTGGACATGGGTTATACATGAAAAACTACGGCATGGTAATCGCGCGAAGAGCAAAGCTATTTGTTTTCTGCCCTAGTAAGTGCATTACTTCCACGCTCAAATAACAGTCGATGAGCTCGACTTTATATTTTGACGTAGTGGATATTGTTGAATGTGATCATGACAGGCTTCTTGTAAAGGTCCAAATTCGAAACATCGTAACATGAACAATGAATTCTATTTTTCTTATGCTTCCGAAGCAACTTTTTTTTTCCCATGACAATGTTTTATTTAAAATTTCCAAGAATTTCCAACGAACATGAGGCTGAGTTACCGATACTCCAGGCGCGGTGTTTAGGTTATTTTCAACGAAATATTTCAAAGTTGCGGATATATTACATGCAATGCACTTGTTGCCAATTATTACCAGTGCTCGTGACAAAAATATAGCGCAATATTAATCAAAATCATTCGCAAAAACAGCTGAAATTTGTGAAAATGTTTTTAAATTCGTGTTTTACTTGCAGAATAAATTGAAGCCAGCTAATAAATATTGTCTCCCAATGTACATTGATCCTAAAACAGGCTGTACGTGGTATGAGAGTGGTCCCTAAATCCGCCCTCATAAAATCAGTTTTTTTTTCGCTTTTATTACACGATGGACCAAAACATTTCGTACAGTATAGCCTACTTTCATCGAACCCGTATTTAACGAAATCTCGGCTATAACGAACAAATATTGGTTTCCCGTCACCATTTGTCTATTTCATTTTTATGCACCCCATTCGTGCTTCTCCACGTCCACTTCCGGCTCTCCGGTTTCCAGAAGAAGGTATTCATAATGGGTAGATCATTACGTTCTGCGACCTCCGCTAGTAGGTCCCCCCTGCTATTCCTACAGCCCAGACCATAGTTCCCAACTGCCTTGTCTCCAACCTGATTCTAGCCTACTTTAGCATTGAAGCCTCCCATAAGTACAGTACACTGTGGTTTTACTTTCTCCATCAACCCTTACTCCCACATGTTCGCAATCCAGAACATTGGATTGGGAGCAGGTGGGAGTAATGGTTAATGTAAAATACCTCAGTAACCTCAGAATTGCTGATGACGTTGCCTTGCTAAGTAACCCGGGGAATGAATTTCAAAGATAATTACCGCACTAAACAAGCAAAGAGAACCGTGGGCCTCAAAATTAATGCGCAGAAAACTAAAGTAATGATCAATAACCTCGGTAGAGCACAGCGGTTTGAGATAGGTGGCGAGGCAGTGGAACTAGTAAGCGAATATATCTACTTGGGCCAAGTTGTGACCCCGGATCCAAACCATGAGGCAGAGATAATTAGAAGGATAAGAATGGGGTGGAGTGCATTCGGCAGGCATTCTCAAATAATGAATGGCAGCCTACCATTTTCCCTGAAAAAGGAAGTGTATGACCGCTGCATCTTAGCACTTCTCACCTACGGGGCAGAAACTTAGCTTCTTACCGGTACTCACCTACGGGGCCCAAACTTGGAGGCTCACTAGAGGGTTCAACTTAATGAGCGAGCAATGTAAAGGAAGATCATAGGTGTAACATTAGGAGACAGGAAGAGAGCGGAGTGGGTCAGGGAGCAAACTGGTGTTAAAGACATATTAGTAGAAATTAAGAAGAAGAAATGGATGTGGGCAGGGCATGTAATGCGAAGGCAAGATAACCGCTGGTCATTAAGGGAAACAGAGTGGATCCCCAGAGAAGACAAGCGTTGCAGGGGGCGGCAGAAAGTTAGATGGGCAGATGAGATCAAGAAGTTTGCGGGGATACATTGGTCGTAGTTGCACAGGACCGGGATAATTGGAGATCTATGGGAGAGGCCTTTGCACTGCAGGGGGCATAGATAGCCTGATGGTGATTATTATTATTATTATTATTCTGGTATTTCTCTTGTTAAACCCGACAAGTTTCATCCTCCGTTTTTAGTTTCTTTTCCAATCTCTTTTCAACGCCGTACTGTCTCGTCAAAGAATAATGAATTATCTTGCTACTGTTATGCTCGTGGGGACTACATTGGCTTGTATGACTTCTTTTGTACATTTGATTGGTCTGAAATTCAAGATCTTCCTGATTGGGATGCGCAGGTCGAGCGGTTCACTGAGGTTGTCAAAAGCGGTATGGACAAGTTTATCCCCAAGTTCAAGCCCAGCCGCTCAAAGTACCCCTATTGGTTCTCCGCAGAACTTCGTACCGCGCTTAAATTAAAGGACCGCGCCCACAGAAAGTCAAAGAGCACTGGACTTGCTAAATGGAGGGAGGAATTTCGGTCTAACCGAAAAATATGTAAAAGTCTATATGAGCGTGACAACCGCTCCTATCTAGATTCCGTGGAGAGCAGCATGAATTCCCAGCCTGCAAAATTTTGGAAGTATATCCGGTCTCGTGAAAACAACTCTTGTGATCGCATCAGCCTGGTTAATTCCTCTGGGGAACTGGTTCATGACGTCGCCAACTATTTTGCGCAGCAATTTAGCGCTACATATGGCCAGCGCGATGAGACAGTAATGAACCTTTTGTTAAACCAGGTACAAGGCCCTAGCCTTACACTATTAGACGAAAAGCTGGTTCTTGAGAGCCTAAAGCGCATGAAACCATCTTTGTCCTGTGGCCCTGACGGAATCCCTCCAGCCATTGTTAAAACCTATGGCAGTATTTTTGTACCTGTTCTAACTTCTATATTCAATAATTGTCTAAAAACAAACGTCTTCCCCCGCACGTGGAAAATCTCTCGAGTGCGTCCAATTTTAAAGACAGGCCCGACGTCTGACGCAACAAATTATAGGGCTGTTTCTCTCCTTTGTGCCTGCTCCAAGCTGTTTGAGACAGCGCTTCACAAAGTCTTATCAAGTTCAGTACAAAACTTCCTTATACCTAACCAGCATGGTTTTATATCGGGAAAGTCGACAACAACAAACCTCGCCTGCTTCATGGAGCAGGCCTCCGCAGCAGTTTCAGAGAGGGGCCAGTTGGACGTTGTATACTGTGACCTGAGCAAGGCATTCGATGTTGTCTGCCACTCGTTGTTACTTAATAAGCTTTTACTGTCTGGCGTTGATGCACCACTCGTGGCATTGTTGTGGAGTTACCTACACAATCCGTTTTGTTATGTGAGTGTTAACGGCAGGAAGTCCGCTATGTACAGGACAACAAGTGGTGTGCCCCAAGGCTCTGTGTTGGGCCCTCTGTTGTTTTCTATTTTTATAAACGATGTGTCAGCTGCAATCAAGAAGTCTTCGTTCCTAATCTATGCTGATGACATCAAAATATTCAAACGTATTAAGTCTGCTGAGGACTGTGTTTCCCTAAACAAAGATGTGTCCTTGTTCTCTAAATGGTGTTCAAAGAATAGATTAACTCTTAATCCAAAGAAAACAAAGGTCATCTCTTATAGCCGAAAAACAAACATCCTTTACTTTCCTTACACCATTGACGGCGGCGCCCTGTCTAGAGTTGATGGTATCAGAGACCTTGGAGTGCTCTTTGACAGCGCCTTAACTTTCTCGCCCCATGTCGATCAACTTACTTGGCGGGCTCTTCGCTCTCTTGGTGCTGTATGCAGATTTTCACGGGACTTTCGGTCGCCTAATTCATTCCTGAAACTATTCAAAACACTTTGTATTCCTCAACTAGAATATGCCTCTGTCGTATGGAATGGAACCTGTCATTCTAACAGCAAACGTATAGAGCGTGTTCAGACCAAATTTCTATCAATATACAGGCATCGTTTTTCCTCTGGGCCTCCCGAGACTGCCTTAGCAGTATCCAGATTCCCATTGCCTGTCTCTCTGAGTTGTCGGCGAACCCGCCTAGATCTTCTTTTTCTATATAAACTGCTTCATGGTATTATCACATGCCAGGAACTACTTGCACAAGTCAGCCTTCGTGTTTCGCAAAAAACAACAAGGTTTACCCCCCCTTTCCATAATGCTACAGCACTCAACACCCATTCCCCCCTCCAAAGAGTGCAACGTCTCTATAACTGTCACTATGGGAAACTTGATATATTTCAACGTCCCCTTCGGGAGTTTTTGACTGGGTTGTTAGCTGTGATACTATAATTACTCTTCTTTTCGGCACTTTTTTTTGTTTTTTATATGGTTTTTATGTATGAAATGTCTTCATAGTTCTTGTTTCTGGTTTGTAAGTCCAATATATTCGTGACTTTGTGGCTGTAACTGCTTCATCGACTTGTCATATATTACGGTATGCTACTTGCTTTCCATCGCACCCGATTTATTGTGATGTGTCTGGTACTTTCCATCTTCTGTTGCTGTTTTTCATAAATCAGTTCCTGTATTTTGTTTCATACATTCATGTTTAATTGAAGCTTTGTGTTTTCGCCTATATCTGCGAATACGTTTTTATGTCTGCTTACTTCACCCAACTGCTGTGACCATTGTTCCATATACTTTTGCCATTGATCCACCATTAGAGTTTCTTAATCGTCTAATTGTGTTTGGAATACCTTTTTATTATCCTTAGGGTTTTACTGCTTTTTTTTTTCTTCGCTCGTTCTTCTTGTTGACTGTTTATATTGTGAGTTTCTGCTGTATATTAGTGCCGCATTTTGTCTTCCTCAGTGCGCCAGAACCAAGGCCTCGGCTGTTCCTGGGCACTCTAATAAACATTGATTGATTGATTGATTATTATTATTAATATTATTATTATTATTATTATTATTATTATTATTATTATTCGTCTCCCCACGAGGTCTCCCCATGAGGTCGCCCCCCCCCACGAGGTCTCCCCACTCCGGTCTCCCCATGAGGTCGTCGTTCGCCGCAGCTGCCGCCGGTGCAGCGGGCAAAGGCGGCCCCCTCCTGTCCTCGACGAACGCTTCGGCTTTCTTAGAACGCTCCAGCGGTCAACCAGGTGCGGTGTTGAGTGATTTGAGTTGCCCATCGGACTGCCCCTTGCCTCCGCCTCTACGGTCCGACACTGCGAGTAATGGCCCGCCGGTGAACTTAGTGAAGAAAAGAAGCCCTCCTCGCGTTGGTGCATCGGAAGCTTCTGAGTTGGTTGTGGTGCGCCGACCGCCGAGCTCCAGGGCCATCTTTATTTCGAAGTTGTCGGCTAACACGACATCTGGACAACTGTTGGCCCACTTGTCGAATGTGCAAGTCACGCCATTGTCGTGCAAACGCCTTAAAACCAAGCATGACTCCTATTCTTCTTTTTGTGTAACTGTTGACGCAGAGTGTTTCAGGCGCCTGTGCGACCCATCTATGTGGCCAAAGGGCTGCCTCTTCAAGCGTTCCAAGGCAAGCTCCACCCTGGCATGGTGCACAGCTGTGAAACTTATGAGAATGACCAGTAAGAACGACACTCTCGACATCTATTATCAAAATGCTCGGGGTCTACGTACTAAGTCCTCCGAATTTCTTAGAAATGTTGTGTGCTCCAAATTTTCTACTATTGTTATTACTGAAACTTGGCTTTGCGACGATATCTCATCTTCCGACTATTTTCCTCCGACCTATGAAATTTTTAGAAGTGACAGAAAGTTAACTGGGCCCAAGCTAAAGGGTGGCGGTGTTCTCATTGCCATCGATCGCTCAGTGCAATGCGTGCGGCGTGCAGACCTCGAGACTGAGGAATCAGTCTGGCTTGAGGTAGGCCTCAAGAGGGGCGAGAAGCTGTTCATCGGTGCATTCTATATAACCCCGGATATTTTACCTGCTGAATATAATCTAAAGCTCGCATCTATTGAAAATGTTTCCAATTCACACTCCAACCATAAGCTAATTATACTTGGGGACTTCAACACCCCAGGTATTCACTGGAACAGTCTTTCATTTCAGCATAAAAACCATTATGCAGCGCAGAAATGCACCATGTTATTAGATTTTCAATCATTCACCTCCTTGCAGCAGTTCTGCCACATAGAAAACTTCTGTGGTAATGTCCTAGATGTGTGCTTCTCGAACTTGAAAAACGTACAAGTGTGTGCCTCCGAAATATCTCTTGTACACCCCGACAAGTTTCACCCCCCTCTTATTGTCTCTGTCTCTGTCTCTGTTGCTGCCCAGCATTGCTATGGTGGTGTTGACGATTGTGCAGTCCCGCGATATGCTTTCAAGCGTGGAGATTATGTTGGGCTCTATCACTTTTATTCATCTGCTGAATGGTCTAGTGTTTTTGATGTCAATGATGTTGACGAACAGGTTCGACGTTTTACCGAAATTGTCAGGAGTGGCATGGAAAAGTACATCCCTTGTTATAAGCCTGTTCATTCCAAATTTCCCCATTGGTTCTCTAAAGAACTTCGAAGTTCGCTTAAACTTAAGGACAGCGCCCACAAAAAGGCCAAGCGTTCTGGGCTTGACAAGTGGAAAGCGGAGTTTAGTCGGTATCGCTCACTTTGTAAAAGCCTCTCCCGGCGTGACCACCAGCTCTATATAGAGTCGTTAGAGGCTTCTGCGTCTCAGAAACCGGCTGACTTCTGGAGGTATGTACGCGGCCGTTCTAAGGAGTCTAAAGAACACATTAGCCTGCTTAATTCCGATGGGGAACAGGTTGAGGATGTCGCCACTAGCTTTGCTCAGTACTTTCATTCTGTCTTTCAACTGCCAGATGGTCACGACGAATGCCTATCGTTTAATAATATGTCTAATTTTAGTACACTTATGTTCGATGAAAAACTTGTCAATGATAGTCTTAAACGGATGAAACCGTCATTTTCCTGTGGTGCAGACGGAATTCCAGCAGCCCTCATGAAGGCTTACGGCAACATTTTTGTGCCTGTCTTAACTTCCATTTATAATAACTGTTTACTTTTCGGCAAATTTCCTCGTGCATGGAAGATTGCTCGAATTTTTCCAATATTTAAGTCTGGTGATAAGTCAGCCGTTACCAACTATCGCCCAATCTCACTCCTTTGTGTCGCCTCAAAACTCTTTGAGTCAGCTCTGCACAACGTTCTTGCTGCCTGCATCAAGAACGTTCTGATACCAAATCAGCACGGCTTTTTCTCGGGTCGATCGACGGTTACAAATCTCGCAAGCTTCATGACTCAGGCTTCGGCTGCAGTTTGTGAAAACGGCCAGTTGGATGTTATCTATTTTGACCTCAGTAAGGCGTTTGATGTAGTGAACCATAAATTATTAATTAACAAGCTTACTATGCCCAGTGTTGATGCAAGCCTTGTTGCCTTGTTGTCCAACTATCTTTTTGACCGGTCCTTTTACGTTGATGTAAACTTCAAAAGGTCTAGTGTTTACACTGCAACGAGTGGTGTACCTCAGGGTTCTGTGCTGGGTCCACTATTGTTTTCTATCTTTATCAATGATGTGTCAACAGTGTTAACAAAATCTTCATTTCTTCTCTATGCTGATGATGTAAAACTATTTAGGCACATTAGCAGTTTTCAGGACTGCTGTGCCTTGCAGAGGGATGTGTCGGAATTATCGGTCTGGTGCAGCAAAAACTGTCTTATTTTAAATCCAGCTAAAACAAAGGTTGTCACGTACAGCCGGAAAACCCATCGTCTGCTGTTTTCCTACAGTATAGAGGGAGCTCCTTTGCAAAGGGTTGAGGAGATTAGGGACCTCGGAGTTCTTTTCGACAGTACCCTCTCTTTTTCTTCTCATATTAGGCACATCACCCGGCGAGCGCTCCGAAGTCTTGGAAATGTGTGTCGGATTACAAAGGAATTCTCTACTCCAGATCCATTTCTAATGCTATACAATGCAATATGTATCCCCCAGTTAGAATATGCTTCTGTTGCCTGGAACGGCATCTCCAAATCTAGTAGTGAATTAATAGAACGTGTGCAGAAGAAGTTTTTATCCATATTTAAGCACCGTCATCACAATCACAGTTTTCATCCTGATTCTGACTTACCCATAGTTACTTCCATCCCTTCGTTGACCTGCAGACGTATGCGTGCCGACCTTACATTTCTTTACAAAATTGTTCATGGTGACCTTTCTTGCGCGGACCTGCTTAAATGTTTGGAGTTTAGTGTTCCACAGAGGCCAACCAGGTCGCATCGCCCTTTCTTGACCGCTGCGCGCAACTCCGATCATTCTCCAGTGCGCAGAATACAGAATTGCTACAACCGCTTCTCTGAACGCCTTGACATCTTTCAAAGCTCTTTTACAATTTACCGTACTGCGCTGTTGAACACAGTATGTTAAACATCTATGATATCTCTGTCGTTCGTTTTTCTTTTTTTTATTGCTGAAATTTGGTTTCTCTGCGGTTCTGTTTAACCAATATAGTTGCCTGTTTTTGAAACTGTTTACTTATCATGCTTGTCTTATCATTTGTCTCTATACTCTTGTCATTGTTTTTGTCGTCTTACTGTCAAACTTTGTTCTCTGCTTGTTGTGTATTCATTACAATAAGCTGAGCCACAAAGGCATCTTCTTTTTTCTTTTTTACCTGTACCCAGGCTCCGCCTGCGCTTTATTTTTGTAATTTTCGCTACTTCAATATGTGTGTGTCTTGTCGCTTGTTTGTTTCTTGCAATATGTTTCTTGTATTTTGTTTTCATGTAACTATCCGTGCGCCAGCACTCAGGCCTCTGGCTGTTCCTGGGCACGTAAATAAACATGATTGATTGATTGATTGATTATTATTATTATTATTATTATTATTATTATTATTATTATTATTATTATTATTATTATTATTATTATTATTATTATTATTATTATTATTATTATGCACCGCGTCGTCCTGTGTATTTCTTTTTTTTGGTCAACGTCCTTTCCGCGCCTGTTTTCAAAATGAGGCACCGACATACCCTAAGCTTTTGCAATGCCATTAAAGGGACCAGAGAGAGAGTTTTCATCCTGATTCTGACTTACCCATAGTCCCTTCCATCCCCTCCTTGAACTGCAGACGTATGCGTGCAGACCTTACATTTCTTCACAAAATTGTTCATGGCGACCTTTCTTGCGCAGACCTGCTTAACTGTTTAGATTTTAGTGTACCACAAAAGCCCACCAGGTCGCATCGCCCGTTCTTGACCGCTGCGCGCAACTCCAATCATTCTCCTGTGCGCAGAATACAGAATTGTTACAATCGCTTCTTTGAACGCCTTGACATCTTTCAGAAATCCTTTACAATTTACCGTACAGCGCTGTTGAATACAGTATGTTAAACACCTATGATATGTCTGTCGCTCTTTTTTTTCTGGAATTTGGTTTCTCTGCGGTTGTGTCTATCCAACTGATAGTTGCCTATTTTTGAAACTGTTTACTGTCATTTGTTCATATTATCATTTGTCTCTACACTCCGTTGTTTTTGTTGTATTACTGTCAAACTTTGTTGCTCTGGCTGTCGTGTGGCCTTTACGACAGGCAGAGCAACATAGGCATCTTCTTTTTTATTTTTTACCTGTACCCAGGCTCCGCCTGTGCTTTATTTCTGTCATTTTCACTACTTCAATTTGTGTGTCTTGTCGCTTGTTTGTTTCTTGCTATATGTTTCTTGTATTTTGTTTTCATGAAACTACCCGTGCGCCAGCACTCAGGCCTCTGGCTGTTCCTGGGCACGTAAATAAACATGATTGATTGATTGATTGATTGATTATTATTATGACGGTGGTGGTGTGATGATGATGATGAAGAAAGAAAGAAAAACACGCGCCCAGAGTGGGCACGTGTTTTTTTTTTCTCCCTTTGGGCGCGTGTTTCCCTTTCTTCCTTTCTTTCTTACGTATATTTAAGAATGTCAACTTCACTAACCGTAGTAAAAAAGAGAGACTAACAACACCCATATGCTCCGTTTGGCGTTGTAGACTTCCTACTTATCTTCTGTATTTCCTCAACGAGCTCCTCATTTCCTAACCACATATATATATAGTGAATCAGAAATGGGAAATTGGGGACTCGGTGAATTAAGACAGAAGGGCCGTATTCTGAGTCCCTCCTCCACTCTATTTGCTCCCTCCACTCAGCTGAGGGGAGGATTCCGGCATGGGGAAATCGATTTCAACGCTCCCCTCCACTGGAGGCTTGAGTGGAGGAAGGACTCAGAATACCAGGGGAAGGGTTGGCAGTCAAGAAAACCTCAGAAATCAAAGGGGCAGATGCGGTAGGTCATAGAAACAGACCAAGAATTTTATGAGTCAGAAAGAAAGTGGTAAAAAAATGCCCGCACGGTCACACACACACACACACACACAAATATATATATATATATATATATATATATATATATATATATATATATATATATATATATATATATATATATATGTATGTATGTAGCGCGGTCTCAACAAGACAATATCCCTATAAAATAATGAGCAGTCCAGCAGCTGTGATTGAAGCGGATGCCTATCATCAGCTGTTGATGTGCCCAGACCACATACAGACAAGAGCAATGCACTAAGACAGCTGGCCACCGGTTGGATAAACCGTATTTCTGCAACTTCCGGGTGCCGGACAACAAACGGCACAAGTCGCTATTGAATTTTTGCACGAAACTGGACTGCAGACCTTACTGTAGGTTTGCCTTTCCATTCGGCCAGTTCTCTTCCTTTCCTCACTATATTTAATTTTCATACCCCCCCCCTTGCCTACTTCCTTTACTTTGCACTCCCTTCTCTCTTTTGTCGTAAACCTTGTTTCAGATGCCACATGGGAAAACACGTAAGAAAAAATAATGACAACGCATCGCATTTCTAGATACGCTCGGTCCGAATCTTTCTGTTTGCCCAAAGGCACTGGTTCGATCCCCGCAGCTTCGGCCATTTTTCTAGTAGACGCGAAAACCGAAAACTCCCCCATGTGTCGAAATTTCGCCGCACGTATCTCTCCAGTACCCACGCCTCATTTCCCACATGCAACTCCTTTGCATAAAACCCTAAAAATTTGAGTCTTTCTGTATACGTACACCCTTTGTAAAAAATGTTTGGGCCGATCCTAAGCCTTCTGGATCACAAAGAATTCAAATAATTGGCTTAACCTTTAAATGTGACAAAAATATTTTAAGGGAGTAAGAAAGAAAGGTGTTTTCTCTAGTTTCCTGCATAAAAAGTTTCAGCCTCTCTCGAGACGTAAGCTTGTACATCGAATTTTTTGCAGCCTGCGCGTTTCCTGCTTGGCCCACAACATTTCGACAAAGACTGTACATGCTTTGCTTTGGCGTGGAGGGAATCTGGTTACATTGGGAAATATACTCTAGCTCTACATTGAATGGGAGATAGTACTTTCCTGAGGGCGTTTGCTACCCACCGTGGGAGCCACTCATTAGTAAAACTACAGAAAAAAATAATCAATTTGTGAAGACATCCTTTCAACGTCGAAATTAAGTGCGGCAAGGCAAGCACAGGAGAAACGCGTTTGTTTGACAGAACGTAGGCTTTATTTTGAAATAATACTGCACTGCTCTAGAATTTAGTAAGAATAAAGATTTCTGAACAAGTTTGTTCTTTTACCGCCAGTTCCAACTCCTGTAATACAAAACCTGCCTGAAATCCGTGGGGCATACCTAGTGCATGGGTGTAGAGACTGCGACAAAAAGGAGGCATTTGCAATGCCATTTGAGCCGCTGAAACGATGTGCTCTGAGATGTCGAGATTAACGATATAAGTAGAGCGGCGTGCATTGTGCCAACCATTTGACGAGAAGGTGAAGGAGAGGAGGATATGCACACCCTTTTTCACGCAAAGAAAGGCGTCTGCATAGTGCATTGAGTATGTTGTAGGAAGCCGCTGAAAACATCGACGAAGTTCCGCCGTGGAAGCCGGCCGTTCGGTTATTTGCAGCCGCACGACCGGATAACGCCACTATCTGCTCGGCCTGTTTTGTTTTATATTTTTCGGAACGTCCTCGCAAAAAAGAAAGGCACTCGCTTATCTTTCGTTGCCAAGGCAACCGCCTGTCGGCTCTTCGCGAAGGCGGAACAGTGTCGTGAAGCAGTGGCGGATATCGCACCAAGGTACGCCCTTTTCGCAGTTAATTTTGAAGGTTCAGTGCCTGCACTTTGCCCTAGCTATTACCCAAATGAAAACTATTTTCTTCGTGAAGCTAGGCTTTCTCTTCCTCTTTTTGTGGTCTCAGGACTTGTGGTGTCTCTGCATTGCGGCAGTCACTCGGTGTTGTCGATTAGCTTCACACAAAGACTGTCAAACCCAGCCTTTTCTTGCACAGTGCAGCAGCAAACACGTCTGTATTTTAGGATGCTACAACGTTACAAAAACAAATAATTCCTTCAGGCGTTTTTAGAACCTTTCGTAAACTCACGCCCACTACTACTACTAAGGTTTGTTAGCAAAAACATCGCGTTCGCTACTCCATGATAAACCGGCCTTCCGCTCAGTATTGACTTAGCTTAAGCTTAAGGATGCTACGCAAGACCGAGTTCCATTTCCCGATTGAGTAGGCTTTGTTTCCGATGCGAAGTTTGTGTTTCCAAGCTGTTCACGCATCGCAGCGATGCCTTGTGAAAATTTGCAGTAACCGTTGCTGTGTCGATGTCAGTTCGAATTGTCAGAGTGCCACCCCGCTTCCTGCTAGCTTGCAGCGAAATGCAAAATGCCCTGTACTTCTCATAACGCTCTCAACACGGCAGCTGCTGCAGCACTAATGGGTGCAAATTACACTGCGGAAGTCGTTACTTTACAAATATGTCTGCTAGCTGACTTACATGATTCGCTTTGGTACTGCCACAGTTATTGCTATTTGAGTCGATTCTAAAAATTTTATTGTCATAAATAGAGACGTTGTCAAGGAAAAACTTTAAGTGAGCTACTCCCACCACAGCCTGCTCTCCAGCAACAAACCATTGTATTTTTTTGCCCGTATAGCAGCGGCTTTCGACAATGTCTTCCTGTGTATTGTAAGCGTTCTGTAAAAAGTGTGGATTCATGAATCTGAAAAATATTTTATTAAACAGCAGGTGCTATACGCTCAACACCATCTCATTTTACCAGAATGGCTGTACGCACGACAGGCCGATGTTAGCAAAATCTAACTTGTTTTTTTTTTATGCACGCTGTGTCGACAGCTATTCCGACATCCAAACTCAACACCATCCTGTCAATATACTGCGTATAAGTGTAATAAATTAATTGGCCGCATTGCAGAAGTCGGAACTCGCTAACTTGGACGAATTTTTCGTACCCTGTGTCGGTAACGACTTAGAACGTAGCACTCTACGCCCCTCGTAAAGGACATTGTGTACCATTATCATCGAGTGGTTGCTTTAAGAAGCTAGACAACGAAACACAATTTATAACTGCTTCCTTGTGGGGATTCTATTACCTTGCATTTTTGTTCAAGGTGTGCGATTGCTGAAAGTGTTTGTGAACAAAGGGATATCTGAACGGTTACATTTGTGTCGGCTAGCGCCTGCCTATTCAGTCGCCACCTAGCATTTCTGTGTATTGTTAAGTCTTATTCTGGGTTTCACTTTTGTTGGTGATACCGCTGAAGCAGACTACCAGAAACTGTAGAATAAATAAGAGTAGACACAGCACCGACAGCAGAAGGGTGTCCATTGGTGCTGTGGTCTCGTATCTCTTCATGATCCTTTTTCCCGTCATTTTTATTTTTCTGTAATATGACAGAGAGGCACCACCAATCCCTTGTTAGTCCTGCATACGAACTACAATTGTGGAGACTGTTTTTTACTTCTCCCTCAAGAAAAGATGCTCAAGAAAAAGGCGTATCCTAGAATCGCAATCGAACTCCGGTCCCTCGCGCTATGAAGCCGACGTCTATACGATTCCGCCATTCCGGCGCGGTCGAAGAAGTTCAAATTTCGGACTAGGGCTCAGGTTTCATAGGAGAAAGCTTCGCGTTTCAGCCATCGTTCTTTTAAGAAAGTGGCTTTGATTTTGTTTTTGTACAGGTGTAACAGTGAGATAACTGCCCAACGGATTCCGTACACAACAACAGTAATACAATACGACACGGATAGTGCTGCCCTGCCCCTTTGTTGACGCTTGAATAAACAACAAAGCACTGCGATTTATCTCGAAGGTAGTCACAGCTGCTTGATGAATAAGAAGACGGAAGCTATTCTGATGTTTTCCTCGCCACGGAAGGTGATGACGTAAGATGACGCTCCTGTGTTTCCATCGCCACTCGAGATACCACCTTGGAATTGATCAAAATTGCACTTGCATATAAGTATCTTGGTCGTTTGGCCACAACGGATTCGCAAAGCCAGCTTGCAGAGTCAGCTGGCGCCAGAGCCTGGCCGTAGTGCAGCAGTCAGCGTTGAACATGCATGCAGTATTGCCTTGTTAAAACGGCAGATCCAAGGTCTTCCATTTTTATTATCTATATGCACTGTCAGCCCCCTTTGTGCCCATCTCTGGTCAGGCTATTCGCCGGATGTTCGTGTAATGGGAATTTATTTGCTATTGGGATTACAGAGAAAAAGTGTGAAAGAATTTTGATTTATGTAGGTAGCCTCTACGCACGACAGGGGCGGTACCTCTGCACCATGAAGCCGGCTTTTCGCAACTAATGCTAGGTGTGCTTTCATGCGTATGGAAATACACTATGTTGTTTGTACGACCTTATTATTTTTAAATACACTTGAATTTCGTTCTAATTTTGGTGCGAAAGCACAATTAGTCCATCTACGACGATTTTGCGAATATATAAGGTTACTTCTACGCATTTTGTTCGAACTAACCTCCGGATGTTTCTCGCTCGCCTAAGCACAAATAAGACCTAATTAGGCATTTTTATTATAACAGCGAAGCTGTTTAGCGAATGGTAATTTTTCGTGTCCGCACTTAAAAATACCAAGAAATTGTCGAGCACGCACACGTGAGTGAGCGCCTCGCGGGTACCTCCCGGTAGACAAGAAAACCAAGATGCCTAGCGCTCATGTGCATGTCTCGCGATGACCACTCAACGTCCCCCGCGCACGTTTGTCAAGCCAAAAGTTCCCACTTAGGCAGATTGGCCAAGATGGGGGAAAAAATCCAGCGTACGTCGTAATCGTGGCAAGACTTGGTGGGAACATCTTGCTCTGTGCTGGGAACGACAAAGACACGTCAAAACGTACGCCCCTCCAAGGGGATGTCCAATGATTATTACTTCAAAAAAATGAAAGAAGATCACACTTATAGCAACTATTTTGGAGGTCGTTGCGGCAGCGAAGAAGCAAATCGGCTGCAATCGTGGACTTAAACGTTCGTGATGGTCGTGAATGTTGCGAACGGCTTCGCTAATTTCAAGCCTTACGCTCTAGTGTGAGCTTCCTTCATTTTTCTCACTCCCAAGATAGGTAACGTTAATTTATACCGTAGTATCGCGGAAATTTTTAACAGCTGTGCATGCACACTAGTGAACATGGGTCCTCCAAATAAGCTGAAGTTACGGGGGTGTTCTTACGCCAGTAAGTGCATTTATCCATTGCGAAATATTTTGGTGTGTCTAAAGCAAAGAAGCTCCAGGCGCTACCCAGGTTTTCGTACTTTGTGTGGAAGCTGAGACAAATACCCGCTCCGGAGTCTCAGTGGCTAGGGCATTCGGCTGCTGAGCCCAAGGATGCGGGTTTGATTCCCTGCCGCGGTGGCTGCTTTTCAGATGGAGGCACAAAGCGAAAACGCCCGTGTGTTGAGATTTCGACGGACGTTAAAGATTCCAAGGTGGTCAAAATTAATCCGAAGCCCTCCACTACGCCGTGCCTCATAGAAAAAGTGTATCTTCGGCGCCTTAGACTCAGTACATCTAATCAACCGTAAGCAAATGTTTTCACTTATCGTGTACCCGACAGGAGCACTGTGCAGAAAGATGCCGGTCAAGGTTCTTCTACGGGGGTTCACACCAGACATCCCGGAAGATCAGCCGGTGACCTTCATCAACGACTTGCCGAGATCCGTACTTTGCGTCCAGTGCGACAACGTCTCTTCAACGCTGTTCAAGGACCCTCGTGGCCATGGTTACTGCTACTCTTGCGTTGGTATGTGCACCACTGAAGAAGATGGCTTCAATTGCTCAACCTGCGACCGCAATTTCGACCCCCAACAGGTAAGAGAAGCCTTTGATATATTGGGATTGGTTTATGGCAAAAATTCACAATCTACGAAATGAAGTATGATGTCTGGAGGAGTTAAAAATTGTTGCTCCTGAAATGTGCCAACAATTACCTTAACGGAGGGGCAGCTTTGTGCACTTTTCGAAACTGATGGGACGAACATTTTTATCCAAAGTGGCTGCCGATATTTTCCTCTCCTGCTCAACACGCGACAAGCAAACAGCATATCATCGTCAAACGAACGAACTTAAACGTACCCTGTCTGATATGTTGTCCTAATACAATTTTGGAGAAAAGCGCGAAACGAAGGGGACAATTAAGTGCACCAACTACCCCTACTCGCCACTTTGCTACAGTCCTCTGCGAGTCTGGGGACTGTGGCGACTGGGGTGTTGTTGTGCCATGTGTCACCTTCACCTACAATTCTTCTCGACACGACACGACCGGCTATTCTCCTTTTAACCGTTTTTTTTTTCGGCCGCGAGCATACTCTTCCGCTCGACACGCTGGTCGCGCCTGCACCGTCACTTTCGGGTATACGCACGAGACGTCATCGCGCGGACTGATCTGGAAGGCTAGATTGCCCTGCCCGTCTATCTTCATCGCAGTCGCGAAAAAAGTGCGCTTACAACCACGGGGACGGCACAGTGCACTTTGCTCCGGCGTCTCTGGTGCTCCTTTGAACCCTGTACGGCCGCATGGGTTTGTGCCCAAAACTCCTGCCACTGGGCTCTAGTCCTTATCGCATACTGCGGGGGGAAACTGATGCGGCATAAATGATTTCCCCTGTTGCTGGTGGAAATATGGCTGCCACAACTGGTCGTACGCGTGAAGTCGAGACACATGCTCCAAAGTGTGTGTGCCATGCATCGTCGGCGTCGCTCCGCTCACTGTTCTCGCTCCATGGTTGCCTCCCTGTTTAGGCGAACTCGGGCCGATTTACAAGCAAGATAAATCCGAGCAGGAAAAGATTTATCAACTTACAGTAAAATGAATAGTGTCATTGCATTATACATTGCATTTTATATGTTTAGTAAAGTGGTCTCGTTGCGCTTAACACCGACGATTCCGCACGTCTGTGCTGTTGGTACAGCTGGCAACATGTCTACAGGTTGTCTGTATTGTTGTAGGAGAGCACGAAGAGTCAGCGGAGACCACGCGAGAGCGCCCCGCGCTGCTCCCCTCAATATACTGAGGATGATGATGATGATGATGATGATGATGATTGCTAGTGGTATCCCCTTTGTAGCCTGTGATGTCGTATCATCTCACCAAATTTGGAACTGTCATTAGCGCTTCCTCGATGCTTTGGAAGAAACTTTAACATTGACGTCATCATGACGACACATTCGGGCTCTCATTGCCTGCGGCCGCATGGATGCAGCCAATGAGATCCCGAATGTGTCGTCATAATGATGTCAATGACTGCCACTACCCACGACTACACCATGCGATTGGCGTGCAAATCGCACGGTGTAGTCGTGCATGTGTGTCGCAGTTAGGCCGTACCACTCATCGCACCCTCAGCCTTCATAGCCAACGCCAAAACGGCGCTTGCTCCGCTGGGGAGTTGTGCAACGGGTTGTGTGGTCCATGCCCGCAACGAGGACATTCCGCATGAGCCCAGGAAAAGAGGTAGACTTTCGGAATGCGGTTTCAGCTGTGCTGATGCCAACTGTCGCGGTGCATCTTCGGCTATAAATATTGTAAATTTATCTTTTCAGGTCTTCTGCCACATATAAATATCGAGTAATATTGCCACAATTACTAACGTTAAAACGTATACCATGCCGTCGCTACGTAAGCTCTGTGTGAAATTTAAGTTGCGTCTGAGATACTGCCCAGGCTTAAATGTCCACAATTGCGAATACTTGCAAAGTACCGAATGCCAAGTTACAACTTCCCAAAAACAACTCAGTGAAACGTGTGATGCCGGTTTGCGAGAGGGCGCAGCGGAGTGCAGCGGCAGGTCGACAGTTTCTTTTCGTCGGCCGTTTCATGTAATGGGTGAAGGCTAAAAAATAATACGCCATTTTGCGAACCAAATCGTGTTTTATTTTGGATACCACGCATGGCACCACTATTCTATATTGATTATTTTTTCCAAGATGGCCTCCAAGTCTACAATGAAATGACATCGCCATTAATTCGTTTTCTAAATATAATCTGAAGTGTCGTTGCCGTTCTCGGTGTTAAACCAAATAAACCACAAAATTCGATTTTCCTGTTTTAGCGCGCACGAAGTTGTTTCGTAAAGATTTTTTTTTGTAGACTCTAGTATCTTGTTTCAACACTGTAAGGATTATGTACTTTGTGAATACAGCCCCTGTGTTTTCATCTTTTTTCTTCACTAAATGCGGAAAAATATGAATCAGTTCAGAGCAGCCGCCATGTTAGTGTTGCGAATAATTTTAAGCAAAATTTTCTCTAATGCAGAAATTTGCAGCATCCGCCTGAGTTCGTCCGCGACATCATATTTCCTAGATGATACCGAACTAGCACTTCCTGTGAAGCCTAGCACCATCTACAGGCTCGCTTTCAATACTGGTGACTTTTTTGACCAGCTGTTAAAAACCATTCCCATTCCGACCTTTGAGGTTTGGAGGCACAATCTATGTGTTCAGTGGTTGCGGCCTGACTTAGAGTGAATGCAGGTCTTTTGTTACGTTGAGTATTTTTTTTTTCGTTAAAGTGTATTAGTGTAACTAAAAAGTGTAATTTTTCGCAACCAAAGTGGTTCGATAGGTTCCAGACATGCTTCAGGTGTCGTATACAACGCATCACCTTATTCAATTGAAGCTTTGCACAGCGCAGGAAGGGCCACTTCTGTATAGCTGTGAAATGTAATGTACCCGCAGACGTCTCTCAAAGATACAGGAGCACATACGCTCGGACGGGGATTTGCCACGGCAGGATAAAACGCTTTGCCAAAATAATTAATCCCCAAACAACCAATTCGACGTTATGAAAAATCACAAAAATCTCGTATCGGTCAATAAATAATTTTATCAGTAATATCTTAACATCAGCAGAAATTCGCAGACTCTAAATGGCGCTAATGTTTGAAATATTCGCAATTTTGAGATTTCAGTAATTAATCCCTCGTCAGGTCTTGTTCGAAATTGTTGAGCCTCGGCTGCTACTAGCCTCTTTTATTTTCGACTTTCAGTAAAATATTGCTTCCACCAGCGCAAAGTTAATCATTATTTGGCCTTCTGCAAAAAGGCGTTGAGTAAGCCTTAACAAAGCTTCCTAATAAAATTGCGCGTTCCTAACCTAAGCTCGCTAACTGATCCCCGATAAATTTATGCAGCCCAATTTTAGGCACACTCCGTTTTTTAGCGCACAGATTTATCATATCTACTAGAGACATCAAATTTTCACTAACGTTATCCTTTTTAAGCTTGTTGAAGATGACTCAACCCAAAGAAAACTCCGCACGGAAAAGCTCATCTGTCCACGCAGCGCTAAATCGGAGGCGGTGGAGATACCTTTTCAGGTACTGAAGGTAAAGTAGCATCCCTCATTAATCCGGTAGAAAAATATGCAGTGGCCAATAAGGCATTTTGAACCAGAGAAAAACACCCAGGCTTGGGTGCGTCAGCCATTCGCGAACACAGTGTCTCGAGTGCCGTCTGGCGGCGCTTTGGCTCAGCGCTGCAGGCATGGCTGGAGTGCCGCGCGACGACATTCGTATAATTAGGAGTAAGCTAGAGCCGCCCAAAGCGTCGATCGTTGTTTTGTAGGGGTTCCGTTATAGCTTCTTGACGCCAAGGATGGTGATTGGAGATAGGCTCTTGTTTCGGTAGTTGTTTTTTTTTACCTTTAAATTGAATTATAATTTTTAAGGCTCAGGTTGGATTTTGGTGATTGAAATGATTCCGTTGTGTTCGTTAGGTCATGTTATGTTAGTTTAGGTTAGGTCATCTTTACTTAGGGAGAGCGATGTAGTCTCAGACGCGACATTTTTTTCAAAAAAATGCCTATGGACGTCGACATAGTGAAGCGCTTATAGTACCGTTGGACGGCGCTCTAGACACGGCCATTCACGAAAGTCACTGCATTTCACTGAAGTACGAAGTGCTATATAGTGCTTTGTCACTGTGTATGCCAGTGTTTTAAGGTGAACGCCTTAGGTGACCTAGTCTAGGAAAAACCGCCGTTGCCGACCCGCAGCACTAAAGAGTAAATAACTGAATGCAGATGTCATATGATGGGATTGGAGCCCGCGTCCCCATAGGAGGGTTCGGGATAGTGCAATGTGCGATTGCAGCATCAATAAATACAATAATAAATCAGTAGCAGCCCAGTGCTGTACCAACCATGCTATCCCAGCACGTTTCGAGCGGTAGAACAAATGGTGATGTAGTGGTTCTTTTCCTAGTGGTTCATACCCACTTGGGGGGTTGGCCAGGAATCAGCAGCATTGAGGTGCTAATGTACCAGCTTAACAAAATTCACTGAACTGTGAAATGTGAACGCACAGGTCGAAGAATAGTGCATGCTGGGTGAAACCTGAGCACGATGGCACCGTAGCAGAACAGGGGCATTCCAGCCACAGAACCCCAATTCTAGGGGAGATGTATCGTGTTCCGGTCTGCTTGCTGACTTCGTATGTACAGAAAGACGAAGAGACGAAAGTGGAGCAAAAGACCCGAACGTGAAGTAGCAGAACGGAAGCCGGTCGAAATAATTTGCGCACAGTACGTGGAAACGAAAGCTAAGAAATAAACGCAAATACGATATTCCAGAAAAGAAGTTGTTAATAAGTATCGCTAAAATTTCGCCTTCAAAGAACGTAAGCAGACCAAAGTGTCCCGAGGAATGTTTTCCAATGCCATTTGCCTATGACTCAGAGAGAGAGAGGGAGAGAGAGAGAGAGAGAGATATTTGAATGGAATGAAAACACAGAGGTCGACCTGATCGTGTATTCTCTGACCTGCTACTCTGTTTGGGGGAGGGGAAAAAGAGCACGTATAGAAAGGGTGACAGGTATGATGATTGATATATAGGTGGTAGTATGCGCATATACGAAATGCCTATTCCATGTACAGTAGATGTTCAATAGTTCACCACAAAGGGAATGGGGTGCAACCTGTCTCCAAACAGCTGCTTTTAAAGAATGCCCGCACTGCCTTGAAGGCCCTGTTTGAATACTGTGGGTCTGGCCAGGGTCCCAGCACGACGTCTTCAAACAAAGCCCTATTGTCCCCGGGCTAACGATGTGGCTGTTACAGCTCGAACACACACGATAGCAAAATGAATCTAGGAATGCTCTTTGGGAGAGCACCTTACAGCCAAGTTATTTTTCGCAGAATGAGCGTGACCTTGGTGTTTTCATAAAATCTTGTATTAGTGTTCCTTAATTTGCATTGCAGGCCCACCTTAATGGCTGCTATTGTAACTATGGCTCGGGAGATTTAAACCGGGGCAAAGAGGATGGAGGAATTCGACCCAAAGCAGTGAAGCAAGAACTAGATCAACCCGAATCCGTGAATCCAGAAGAGCGAGCTCAAGCCGATGTGTTGATTACAGAAGAACCTGAGCAACCGCCCTCTCTGCAGGTAATAGTAATTTCGCTTGCATGAGGCGTGATTAAAGGTTGTTATGCCGTTAATAGCGTCATGCGGTTACGCTTCAACACTTAGTATTCAACACTTTGGCGAGCGGTATTTTCACTCTCTATTGTGGACTTGCTCTCTAGAGCATACCAAAGAATGAGGCAGGCACACTGGAGGCAGGCAAACTCTTTACTCACATTGAGTCGGGTTCAACACCGACACATCTTCGGGCAGAAGTCGTCACTCGTCGGATTCCAAGTGCCGGGAGGGCTCCACGCGTTTACTCCACTTCTTTAATTCGTTACATGGGGTGCCCCCACTGACCCGCATGTTCCCGCGCCACCTTCCGGTGTACGGGGTCCCCAGGTTCGTGCGGCCGGTTGACTGGTCGACCAATCAGTGGACGATATTGGCATGGGGAGCGTTGCCGAATGAGAAAGAGGGCACAGCCAAAGTGATCCCCACAACATAGACCGGCCAGTCATCTTCGGATGAACATGACCACTTAGTGCTGGTAGCATTGGTGAGATATTTATCTAAGGTTTGGGTCTGGCATGCCTGTCTAAATTAGGTAGCTTTTAGCCGTCTAGAAAAATCGTTGACTAGTAAATATCGTGGGATATAACAAAAATAATGCGGCGTGAAAGTAGGTCTGGGTTTTTCGATTATGCCATACCCCGCTGAACTTCCGTCTTGGCAACCTAATGTATCCTACAGCTGTATTTCATGTTGTTGAGTGACTCCGTTTTCCTGTCACTGCTTAGTGAAGGGACTTGTAGTGATCACACTACTCGTTGTACAACTTCTTTCTCTGTTTAGACCCTTTACACCACCGGTAGTGCACATGCTATCACATGCAAGGCACTTCACACAACACGACACAAACACTTCAGAGAACTCTACAGACAACATGTTCCCCTACATCCATCGTTGTTTCTAGGTGACGATGCCATGGTTTCCGTGAAACGTGTATTTGAGTATTTGTCAGACGTCAAGTTTTTAAACCACATTTCCTATCACGCATAATCAAATCTGGCCCTGTACACCAGCCGTCACCATTATCTTTAATTGATTTTACTATGCTCGGTTTACACGTTTTTATACCTACCCTTGTGTGGTAATCACTTCTCTTCATTAAACAACCTCTTCTCTGGCGCTCTTTGCCCTCGTTGGCCTTGCACCATTAAACACTAACCATCATCATCATCATCATCATCATCATCCTTTACACCATCGTCCTCGCTGTGCCCGGTTGCGCAAACCCATTTCTTGCTGGCACCCACATGTCGTATACCAGTAATCTGTCAATAAATATGGGCTTTTTGCTTTAATAATGCACTCTATGTCCGTGATGTCCTTGCATTTCAATGCACTGCTAGCTGGTTTACGTTTAGCAACGCAAAGCAGCTGGAATTACATTGGGAATACATCGGGAAATACACTGCAATAACCATGGCTCCGGCGGTAGCCAAAAACCAAGTATTGATGTGGTGGTCTAGTTCTAATGCCCACAGCCCCCGTTATCTTTGTCCACATACTCGTAAATGAGAGGGGAACCATTTATTTGAGCTGAAATCGTCACCTTCTGAACTGAACTGAAACCGTCAATGTAGGCTTGCTACTACAGGTGATTGGGAGCACAAACCGGGATCAAAAGCTAAATGAAGATACAAGAAAATGCACAAAGTTGTGTTTAAAAATTGTTGTTGTTTGTGGTAGTGATGAAGAGTGCTCATAATTGGTGAAATAGTTTGAATTCGCACTTATAAATTTCTATGATACATAACAGTCACTGTATAAAGGTTTATTATCACGTCAGCGAAGCATTTAGTAGGAAATGTGTGACAAGGTGCTTCTGCTGACCACTGTGCAATATAGGGCATGGTAGACTTGCATCGTGGCCTCTTATGATACGGCGTTGACGCTCAGAAATGAACACTGCCACATCCAGTATCATAGCGGAAAACCAAATTTCCCTGCCTTCACATTTTATAGCCTCGCTGAAGCTGCTCTTCTGTCACTTTGTTTTCCTTTTGTAGGGGAAAAATATGTAAAGTTATTAACATACATTTACTTTTCAGAGAATCGTTCTCTCAATTTTATAAATGTTTAGTCTTTAGTGTGTAAAAGATCTTATTGCAAGTCTGGCGTCCGTGCTTTTTATCCCACGTACAGTGTGCTGCAATAAAACAATTCGGCACCGTTTGGAAGACTCGATGTGGTTGCAGTATGAACTATGAAATATCTTACTGGATATTCTTTTCCACTGCAGACTTTTTCAATATCACGTTGCTCGATCTGCAAAACGACAATGTCCAAGAAACATATCAACCAACACATGAAATCATGCCTGAAAACTCCCCAAGAATGGCGAGGATCCCAGCAGTGCGAAGGCATTGCTCAACCCGTGAGTGTAATGTTTTTTGTGTCGTGGTAGAGCGAATTTTTATTTATGCAATGATAACGGGAGCTAGCGAGCAGTTATAAGCATTCGGTAGCCATTAAACAATACCGACAACCGCAACTTCATCTGCTGTGGTCGAAAAGTACTGCGGGCATTTTGAGTTAAATAGGGGGTTGCTTCAGGATATTCGGGGTTAATTGAAATCCCGCCAAATTTATGTTGTAGCGTGAAGGGGCCATGCCGGCAAAACACATGTTTGGTTCATTGGAAAGATTTCCTCGTTCGAATCATACTGACACCATTCTTAACGTGAACTGCACTTGAATAAACTATATAATTAGGAAAAAAAGGAATGTCTATGCGACCCATTAGCCCATTCCCCCTGCAGATCCTATGATGTCATAAGCACCACCTCTGCGATTGGCTGAGGCCGGCAAAAGCAAACGCAAGTTAGCAGAGCTTACAAGCTTGCAGAACGAGCTATTCGCGCTTAAATTTAGGGCACATTCTGTTTAGAGAAGGCACACGTAAACAGAAGTACCGATGTGTACTGCTGTTTTTACTGCGCGCACTATGCTTGTTTTAGCTGCACAGCACTTCGGCTCGTTGGGGTTGTCTCAGACGACACTGGCCGATTGGCGTAAGCGAAGGCGTCTTACGGGACCGTATAAAACAAGCCAGGTACAAATACGGTCAGACACAAACCAAAGGCAGAAAACTGTACGCTGCGGTATGGTGGCGCCATCTGGCTTGACTAACGGTAAACAAGTCTCCGCTTTTCACACCACGTTTATCTTGAAAACCCGTTCTTGTGATGCCATTTCAGACGTCGTTAAAGCGCACGATTTCGTGGGAGAATCAAAATTTGAACCTTCATTGATTAATTACCCAATGTATAAAGCATCGCCTGCTTCCGGACAATCGCTGGGAGCACTATAGGACACCAATTATTTCGAATAAGACAGACTTGTATTTTTGTCTGCATAACCCCTTTAATGACAAGTTGTAGTATTTATGCGCGTTAGACATCTTAAATATCTCTTTATTTTCATCTTTGAGAAGCGCAGAGCTACAGGTTTTAGGGCATTGCATTGCTCACACCCCTTCAGCAGATTCATATACCAATGGATTTATTAACGCCTATGAAGTTCATAACAAATTTATCAGTACTTATACCATTTTTAATACCTACCTAGTTTGGCTGAGATTTCTTCCTAGGGTCAACGAACTAGATAACTATACGATGTAAACAAAAAAATGGAACAGCAAGCCATTGTATAGTATATATGCTGGTAGTTCACGTGGAATGTGGCCCTGTCGTTTTTTTTATTTTAAAGACGATAGTCTTCCTTGGGCTACTTACACGCAGAAATGTTGGTCTCTTTGTGTGTATCTTGTCTGTCTGTCTGTCTGACTCGATTCAGCCATCCGGCAAAAGTGAAACAATCTGCGCCATAGTCTTATATACTCGCAGCAAAGTCTAAACATCTAAATTCGGTGTCGATGTTCATACTCGTCTACATTGTATAGACGACATAAAAACAAGTGCGGTGCCTTGAACGGGTAAAGCTTTTCAAGGTGTTGAAAATCGCGTGTTGCTCTTTGTATGGTCTCTGTCCCTTTTCTCGTCTTCATGATAGTGTCACGAAGACAAGGACGATGCAGTTGTCTTGAATGAGAAACGCGTTTATTGGAGCGAACTTGTGCTCCCCGAACAACTCAAAAGAATACAGAGGCGGCGAAGCAGCGGTCAACAAAGTGACTTGCACAGGCGAGTGTCGTCGAATCGAATGCCCCGGCGCCCGCACTGCAGGCTTTTTATCTTTTGGCGCGCGTGGTTCTCGAAACGTCGATTCGCATCGAGAACATAGTAGATCCAAGAAGATTATTCTGGGCTCTCACGTTAGATCGGAATGCTCTCCCTATCACAACAGATAACACATGCGGCACAGAAAGAAAGAATGGAACACGCGCTTCCCTTGGCGCAGAGATAACACAGACCGGCGCAGCCGGGTGGTAAAAGCAAAACACAAATAAACAAACCCAATGTATGGTTCGCGGCATTACCCCCCCTTTAAGAGTGCATCGACCCGATGCTAACATAAGCGACAGTCCGAACAAATGAAAATAAAAGTTCGTCATCGTCCGTAGAAAGGTTTTAAGCGAACCACGTGGACGACGTCAGGCCGCGTGCGTCGTCGTGATGTGCCGGAGTCACCATCGGGGATCACTTCGTAGGTAAGGTGGCCAACACGTCGTAGAATATGGTAGGGTCCGAAATACCGCCGCAGGAGCTTCTCACTGAGTCCGCGTCGTCGGATGGGAGTCCAAACCCACACACGATCCCCTGGTTGGTACTCGGCGTCTCGGCGTCGGAGGTTGTAGCGGCCCGCATCCACCAGCTGCTGGTCCGTTATACAGCGAGCTGGCGGGCCTCCTCCGCACGTTGAAGATATCCGTGGACGTCGGCGTTGAGGTCGTCGTCTTCTAGGTGCGGAAGCATGGCGTCGAGCATCGTAGTCGGCCTTCTACCGTAGACAAGCTCGAACGGCGTCAGCTGTGTCGTCTCCTGGATAGCCGTGTTGTACGCAAACGTGACATACGGGAGCACTTCGTCCCAAGTCTTATGTTCAACGTCAACGTACATTGACAGCATATCTGCGATTGTCTTGTTCAGACGTTCTGTTAGTCCGTTCGTTTGGGGGTGGTACGCCGTCGTTCTTCGGTGATCCGTGTTGCTGTAGCGTAATACTCCTTGCATCAGCTCCGCAGTAAATGCCGTTCCGCGGTCTGTGATTAGGACTTCCGGGGCTCCATGTCGCAGCACAACTTGGCTTATAAAGAACTTCGCCACTTCTTGCGCAGTCCCCCTCGGAAGAGCGGCGGTCTCTGCGTAGCGCGTCATGTAGTCTGTCGCTACGACAATCCACTTGTTCTGTGATCGTGACGTAGGGAACGGGCCTAAAAGGTCCATTCCAATCTGTTGAAATGGTCTCGATGGGACGGCGATCGGTTGCAGAAGTCCGGCGGGTCTTGTCGGCGGCGTTTTTCGTCGCTGGCAGTCACGGCAGCTCCGGACGTAGTGGGTGACGTCAGAGGTAAGGCCGGACCAGTAGTACCTCGCCTTGATTTTTCCAATAGTGCGGGTTGTGCACAGATGTCCGGAAGACGGGTCGTCGTGGCACGCTTCCAAAATTTCGTCACGAAGGTCCGCGGGGATGACGAGAAGGTAATTCGCTCTTGTTCCGGGGCTGAAATTCTTCTTCACGAGGACGGAGTTTCTCAGGCTGAATGCTGGTAAGCTGCGTTTGAAGGTCCTAGGAACGGCAACGTTGCATCCCTCGAGGTACTCGATTATGACGCGTAAGTCGGGGTCGGCACGCTGCTGGGCGGCTAGGTCGCTCTCCGTCACGATCCCGAAGAACGCGCTGTCTTCATCAGAGTCTTGTGGTGGTGGGTCGACGGGGGCGCGGGACAGGCAGTCGGCGTCGGAGTGTTTCCTGCCGGATTTATAAACGACTGTAACGTCGAACTCCTGCAGGCGCAAGCTCCACCGCCCAAGACGGCCAGAGGGGTACTTCAAATTGGCGAGCCAACACAGCGCATGGTGGTCTGTTACAACCTTGAATGGCCTTCCATACACGTATGGGCGAAATTTTGAAATCGCCCATATAATAGCCAGGCACTCTTTCTCAGAGGCAGAATAGTTTTTCTCCTCCTTCGACAGACCACGGCTGGCATAGGCGATTACCCTTTCGCAGCCGCTTTGCTTTTGGACAAGGACGGCAACCAAGCCTATATCACTGGCGTCCGTGTGCATTTCCGTTTCGGCATTTTCGTCGAAATGAGCGAGCACGGGCGGGCTTTGCAGGCGTTTTAGCAGCTCGCCGAATGCTTTTTCTTGGTCGTTTTCCCAGCTGAAAGGGGTGCTATCTTTCGTCAAGCGCGTGAGTGGCTCTGCAATGCGTGCGAAGTTTGCGACGAAGCGCCGGTAGTATGCGCACAGCCCGAGAAATCTTTGCACGCCCTTCTTGTCTTTCGGCCTTGGAAAGTTCGCAATGGCTGAAGTTTTTGCCGGGTAGGACTCCCGCGGTAGGTAGGTAGGACTCCCGCGGCGTTGACGACGTGGCCCAAGAACTTGAGTTCCCCGTATGCGAAACGGCACTTTTCAGGCTTCAGCGTCAACCCCGACGTACGAATGGCCTCGAGTACAGACTCCAACCTTGCAAGGTGTTCGTCGAAAGTCCGGGCGAATACCACTACGTCGTCGAGGTATACGAGGCAGGTGTGCCACTTAAGGCCAGCTAGCACAGTGTCCATAACTCTTTGAAACGTCGCTGGTGCTGTGCACAGCCCAAACGGCATCACCTTGAACTCGTATAGGCCGTCTGGGGTTATAAATGCAGTCTTCTCTCGGTCTCTCTCGTCCACTTCAATTTGCCAGTAGCCGGTCTTCAGGTCCATCGATGAGAAGTACTCCGCGTGGCAGAGGTGGTCGAGGGCGTCGTCGATTCGGGGGAGGGGGTACACGTCCTTTTTCGTGATCTTGTTCAGTCGCCGGTAGTCAACGCAAAACCTTAATGTGCCGTCTTTTTTCTTTACGAGTACGACGGGCGCAGCCCAGGGGCTTTTCGATGGCTGTATAATGTCATCGCTCAGCATGTCGTCGACTTGAGTCCGGATGGCTTCCCGTTCGTGTGAAGAGACGCGGTACGGTGACTGTCGGGTAGGTCGGGCTCCATCTTCGGTTATTATTCGGTGCTTCGCTAGAGGGGTCTGACGTAGTTTTGCGCTCGACGAAAAACATTCGCTATAGCGACGCAGCAAAGCCAATAATTTTTTCCGTTGTTCTTGCGGTAGCGCCGAATTCACGTCGAATGGCTGCGGGAGCTTGAAGGTTTCTACGGGTGTGCGTTCAAAGTCGGCGACTGCGATCACATCACTTGCTTCTTGCGTTTCTTCGAGGAACGCAATCGCAGCTCCCTTGTTTAAATGCTGGTACTCTTCGGTGAAATTAGTGACCAAAACGGGAGATTGGCGTTGCTTAAAGTGCGCAATGCCTCTTGCGACGGAGACACCGCGGTCGAGAAGCAACCTTCGATCACTCTCTACGATAGCGTCGATGTCAGAAGCAGCATCCTCACAGTAGACGGCGATCATCAAGCTTGCGCGGGGTGGCAGGGTGATGTGATCGTCGGCGATCCTGACAGCAGCACGGTGATCGGGGTTCGGCTGCGGCGTCGTGGAGTGATCGGAGGAAAATGTTATCGACTTGGTCTGCAGATAAATTATTGCGCCGTTGTCCGTTAAAAAGTCCATTCCGAGAATCACGTCGCGGGAGCAGTTAGGCAGAACGACGAACGCCGCAGGGTACGTTGTGCCGTCTATGGTGACGCGCGATGTGCACGTTCCACTTGGCGTCACGAGGAGGCCTCCTGCTGTGCGTATGTGCGGACCGTCCCATCTGGTCATAACTTTCTTCAGTTTAGACACAAATGGTCCGCTCATTACCTTATAGTCAGCTCCCGTGTCAACGAGGGCGACTACGTCAAAGCCGTCGATGGACACCTTGACGTCAGATGCAGTCTTCCTCGAGTTCCGGGTTCGTCGGGGCGTCATATCTCTGCTTGTACGTGTTGATGGTCGGGCACTGTGCATCGTCGTTGTCGTCGTCTTCTCAACGGACGTCTCGGTCAGGTCGGGTACGCGTCGCGCCGTGTAGCTGTCGTCGTGTTCGGGAGTCTCGTCAGGGTTAGGTCGGGTCGTCGGGACGAGGGCATGTCGTGAATCACTGTCTTCAGCGCGTCCTTGCGTCGTTGGAGGGTTTCCAGTTTTTCGCCGTAGAGCAACTTCACCTCCAGAAGTTGCCGCCTTTAGTTTCCCCCGCGTGGGCTGGGAGACCTTCCACGTGCGAAGTCAGCACTGCTACGGCGGTCCGGCGACTTGTACGGGTAGGGCGACGGCGAATGGTTGAAACGGGCTGGTCCACGGCTGATGTTCGACAGGTATTCTTCAATCTCAGATGGGTGCTGGCCGGGTCGGGGGCGTGGTGCGTCGACGGAGAAACCACGTAGTCCGAGTCTCTTGTATGGGCAGCGACGGTAGGTGTGGTCGGCCTCTCCGAAGTGGTAGCACAGAGGACGATTATCCGGTGTTCGCCATACGTCAGTCTTCCTCGGCGTCTGGGTTTGTGCTACCGGGGGTCGGGCGGGCGACAGTGGGCGGCGGTAGGGCGGGGCCTCTTGACGACGTGCCTCTTGACGACGTGTTGGAGCAGGGCGGGGTCGGTGAACAGCTGCGGAGTACGTCATAGCTTGAGGCTCGCAGTGTACTTCGGATGCCACAGAAGTTCCCAAAGCGTTTTGAACTTCTTCCCGGATCACGTCAGTTAAGCAAGCGACTTGGGGTTGCGGCGTCGTCGGGAAAAGTTTCCGCAGCTCCTCTCTCACTACTGCACGGATGGTCTCGCGTGGTCTATCAGCCGGAATCCGCATGTTGTCGATGTAGTTCGCACTGGCCGCGCCAACAAAGTTCCGGTCATACTGCTTAGCACGCATTTCGAGATCCTTCTCAATCGTGCTGGCTTCGGTCACGAATTTAGTGATGGTTTTGGGCGGGTTGCGGACAAGTCCAGCAAACAGCTCATCCTTCACACCGCGCATCAAGAAGCGTAACTTCTTTTCTTCCGTCATTTCGGGGTCCGCGCGGCGAAATAATTGCTTCATCTCCTCAACGAAGATCACGACCCCTTCGTTGGGGTGTTGTGTCCGAGTTTCAAGCAAAAGCGCAGCTCGCTCTTTTCTCACAACGGTAGTGAATGTCTTCAGGAACTCCCTTTTGAAGTGAGTCCAGTCGGTCAAAGAACTCTCATGGTTCTCGAACCAAGTTCGAGCAGCATCTTCTAAGTAAAAGAAGACATGCCGGAAAGTTTCTTCGTCGTCCCACCTGTTGAAGATGCGGACGCGCTCCAGCTTCTCCAACCATTCTTCGGGGTCTTCAGCGGGGGCTCCCCGGAACGATGGCGGTTCCCGGGGCTGCTGCAGGACGATTGGTGACGTTGTTTCTTGCACCATGGTGTTGGTTGCAGCGTTCCTTTTCTTGGGCCCTTCTGGCATCAAACCGAACTCGGGTGGTAAATCTTGCAGGCGGGGGCTGGCTCTTGTTGGACTGGCTTGGCGGCTTCCCGAGGTTGTAGTGGGCATGAAGGGTGCGTACCCAGCACCTCCACCAGATGTCACGAAGACAAGGACGATGCAGTTGTCTTGAATGAGAAACACGTTTATTATAGCGAACTTGTGCTCCCCTAACAACTCAAAAGAATGTAGAGGCGGCGAAGCAGCGGTCAACAAAGTGACTTGCACAGGCGAGTGTCCTCGAATCGAATGCCCCGGCGTCCGCACTGCAGGCTTTTTATCTTTTGGCGCGCGTGGTTCTCGAAACGTTGATTCGCATCGAGAACATAGTAGATCCAAGAAGATTATTCTGGGCTGTTCACGTTAGATCGGAATGCTCTCCCTATCACAACCGATAACACATGCGGCACAGAAAGAAAGAATGGAACACGCGCTTCCCTCGGCGCAGAGATAACACAGACCGGCGCAGCCGGGCGGTAAAAGCAAAACACAAATAAACAAACTCAATGTATGGTTCGCGGCAATACGAGGGCATGCGCAACCCACCTGACCAGCCTTCCAAGGATTTCCCAGCGCCCCTCAAAGTAACCGAGGTAAAATGCAACTACTCCGGCTTTTGTTGCTTTGAATCGAGTCAAAACCTAATGTTTTTGTGTTGTGCCCGCCGAAGGCTTTATTACGCCAATAGATAGTGTTTACCGAATGCATAGCTACTTACGTTTCAGCAGTAGACGCTCCCAAGTTGTTTGCAACGGCGTGTACGGGGAGATCATAGAACGCGTGATCTTCCCAGTAAACGCTGCTTAATTATTACTGTCTGCCTGTCACACAAAACTTATCTCATGGAGATAGCTTGTTCCTACAGACCACTATTCCTGACAGAGCGAAGACCAAATCACAGGTGACCAGACACTGTCCGTGCAGTGTCAGGAAGTCCGCAATACGAGATATTTTCGGGGATTTTTACAGACTAGGCCTTTTCTATGGTTACAGTAACGCTGATGCAACGTTCTCCGAACAGGTGGCTGCAAGTCCGACTTCGATGTCCCAAATGGTAAATGTTCTCCAAAACGAAATCTCACAGGTAAGAGCATCGGAACACCTTTTTTGTAAATAATGACGTGTCAAAGTACTATCATACAAATATATCGTTTCGCGAAGCTTTTTTTTTTACATTGCATCACGCCAACGTGCGTACTACAGTTGGTTCCTCTGAATCCGCCGCTTTTGTTATACCCCGTCAGATTGCTTCCAAGCTGCATTCCTTGAATCAATTGGGTCGTTTTAGCTTTTTAAGATTTCGAGTAAAACCGATTGCATAAAGCGAACAATCGATCACCACAAAACAAGATTTCGAAAATGGTTCGTGCTTAACCTGGTGCATTCTTTTAATAAAATCAACAAGTTACATTGGTTATTATTACTTACAAAAGCGAATGGTTTTTCAACGTTGTTGCATGATACTAACCGGGGTAGGATGTGTGATTAAGGCTAAAATTCCAGCTAAGACTCCAACACCGTGGCACTGAGTGTACGGTACCTGTAAGCGATGGTGCTGATTCTGTCGCCAAAAAACTTGTGTGAAGCTTAGTTTCCTTTTAAATTAGGGAGGATCGTGGAAGGAAACACAGTTTTTAGCTCCGTAGACTTAGACTAATTAAACTTCTTATTTTCGTTTAACCGGTACAACCTCAATTAACTAAACTCCCTTTCTTCGTTTTCAGTTGAAGCGAGTGATCAACCAGAAGGATGTAAGCATCTGCGTTCCAGTTTGATATCCATTGCCTCCAACCATTGTTCTCGCTAAACGATTTTTCAATTTTTTTCAGAATGACATTCTACTTCTTAGAGAAACCGTGTCCGTACTGACAGAGGACGTGCGAGGTGTAAGGAACTCCAAATCTTCTTAGACCGGCCGCCGTGGCTCAGATTTGAACGCGTGCTGCTGTAAACCAAAAGTTCGGGACTTCGATTAAGTGAAGTATGGCTGCATATGTGATATTTTGAAGCATCGTAAGCAACTGAATGGGGTTTGAAGTAGTCCTAATCGTCTCGCTACGGAGCACTGCATAGAATTACAAGCCAGGTGTTTCTTTCGCGCGAGAAACCTCGATTAGAAACTTTACAGATAGCACTCTTGTGCGGGACTCATAAATTACAACTCGGCATCCTGTTTATTCATCTAAATGCACACTTCACTGACAATCTTCAATTCACAATCCACCATGCACTTGCTACTTTCTTGAATGAATCCAAAAGGTGCAACTATTTTTATCATACGATGTTTTCTGGCTCGAATGACGCGTTTGTTCACGTCTACATTCGTCGCGACTGATCTTTATCGGGATGATTATCAATTGTGAAAACCTGTTCACCATTGTCGTCACTATTGTCATCATCACTTTTGATGGGGGTTCAACACGAGGCTTGGTGAATACTCTTCGTCGCACTGGCGTGATAGAGAAGTAAATGGGATGTCAAGTTCGAAAGTACAGCTGCTGCTAGCCTAAAAGTGTGGCCCTACTGAGCACATCACTTTCATTCATACCAAATTTTTTGCCAATGCCACCAAAATATTATTAAACCTTAATTTTCTAGAATATTTTAGTCTGTCGATATCCCAACGAGCATTCGCGTTGGCCTCGCCATCTAAATTCAGTGGTTTTCCAGCACCGTCGATAAACTCTTTCTAATAACGTCTGTGGTAACGTATGGCCTCCGCCACAAATCGTACCGTGACTGCATTTCCGCCTGACCTATGAGAATGCTTAGGCGGATCAACTGCCGGCATGATCTGTCAGGCTTAATCTCACCATGAGCGGCTGTGCAACCACAGGGGTACCACGGTCCTTTTCACTGGGCCTGCAAGTGAGAATATTCCACCGATAACACTTTTCCGCGAAGAGCGAGAGAGAGAAAGAAATATTTTTATTTATCGAGCAGAGGCTGATGTATGGGCCCGCCCGTGAAAGGCATCCTTAGTCCGCGATTCCTTGGCTTCGGCTGGCTGTCCTTACCCGGTTCACCAGGTTGAGCTGGGCATCCGGGTTTGGACTTGACAGGGAAGCCCTCCACTACTCGAAGGTGGGTTTTGGAAGTGGAGGCAAGTCTGGACTGCGTTGGCACGCCCATACTATGTGGTATAGCGTGCCAGGGTGGGGACAGTTAGTACAGAAGGAAGGTTGAGTGGTTAAGATGAAGTGGAGGGGGCTGGGACGGGGGATTATTTTGTATACAATAGGCGAGAATTCCTGTGTAGCCAGTCAGCAGATGAGGTTGATCGTGGGAAGGGGTGTATATATTGGCCTCCGTCGAAAAGGGGTCGATATATGAAATCGTGAGCCGCGTCGAGAACCGCTTCGTTGCCGGGGATGACGGTTTGTCCAGGAGCCCAGGCAATGCGGATATCAGGGCTGGTCGAGCTCCTTTTGAGAATGAGTAGGGCTGATAGAAACGTGCGGCCAACCTGGCAGTATCGGCAGGCTGTCCGCGAGTCTGAGACTAGTGACTGGTTCAAGGGCGGATAGTGGCAGCCAGCGCAATAGCTATTTCTTCGACGACATCAATTGAGGTTGGCGTATTAGTGGTGGCGTTGATGCATTGGCCTTTTCGTGTAACTATATACACAGGCTACGTGGCTGGCGGGCCAAGTGTACAAGTATTTCAAGAATGAAAACAGTAGTAATTTCGACAAGGGATACCTCTCTTGACATAAAGAACAAAAATAAAGCCTCTGTAGCCACCCCTTCTATCGGATGTATCCAGCATTCATCCTGTCAAATTGTCAACTGTTACGGGTGCGAGGCATCCCGCATCTTGCATACAGGTGGTCTTGCCCACCCGGAAAACGCACGTCTGGTTATTTTACGACGAAGTAAATGTTTTACTGCTTGGAACGAAGTTTCTTGCTCGCATACGCGACAAGGCTGGTTAGTTACTCTACATGGCTAAAAATGAAAATCGCTGGCTGCGACCGACCTCGCCGTGCAATGCTCGTTAATTTATAGCTGCGGCCTTCATGGAGCGAATCGATTACTCGTCTGCTTTCTTTATAGGTACAAATACGGTGTGAAAATCGCATTGCAAAAGCGGCAAAATCCAGCACAGACTTGGAGGTAATACTCTTAAAAACTTGGAAGAAGCTGCCAGTCCCGGTCATTTGTTTCCCCAAAACTTACCTACTTGCATTTGTGTTGTTTTTTTCAGACGCTGCGTGTCCTGTTGGACGAATACATGGCCGGGAAAGATGAAGAACGAAAACAAGAGATTGAAGGGGTAGGCGCTGTTTCTAGTGATTGATTTTAAAAAGACGTGCAGCATCGCTGCAAGTCAGTTTTAAGTACGGTAGCTGGAGATGGGTTTGCCCCCTAGAAACCTGGTCACGCAATCGAAGGCTCCCTGGAAATAAAGTACGTGGTACAACGACCGATTGTACCAAGCTGCATTTGTTGAATATTATTGGACAGTAATAGCATTTTATGTTTTCAAGTCAAACCGATTGCATTAAGCGAACATTCGATAACCACAAAACATGATTTCTAAAATGGTTCGTGCTTAACCTCCTGCATTGTTTCAATAAAATCATAAGTAACAATGGTTATTTATGGCTTGCAAAAGCGAATGGTTTTTCAACGTTTTTGCGTTATACCAACCGGAGTATGGCGTTGTACTTGAAATACGGCTAAAATTCCAGCCAAGATTCCAACGCTGTGGCGCTGAGCGTTCGGAACCTGTAAGCGATGATGCTGATTCTGTCGCCAAAAAACTTGTGTGAAGCTTAGTTTCCTTTTAAATTTGGGAGGATCGTGGAAGGAAACACAGTTTTTAGCTCCGTAGACTTAGACTCCTTAAACTTCTTATTTTCGTTTAACCGGTACAACCTCAATTAACTAAACTCCCTTTCTTCGTTTTCAGTTGAAGCGAGTGATCAACCAGAAGGATGTAAGCATCTGCGTTCCAGTTTGATGTCCATTGCCTCCAACCATTGTTCTCGCTAAACGATTTTTCAATTTTTTTCAGAATGACATTCAACTTCTTAAAGATACCGTGTCCGCACTGACAGGGGACGTGCAAAGTGTAAGGAACTCCAAATCTTCTTAGACCGGCCGCCGTGGCTCAGATTTTAACGCGTGCGGCTGTGAACCAAAAGTTCGAGACTTCGATGAAGTGAAGAATGGCTGCGTGTGCGATATTTTGAAGCATCGTAAGGAACTGAATGAGGCTTGAATTAGTCCTAATCGTCTCGCTACGGAACACCGCATAGAATTACAAGCCAGGTGTTTCTTTCGCGCGAGAAACCTCGATCAGAAACTTTACAGATCGCACTCTTGTGCGGGACTCGTGGATTACAACTCTGCATCCTGTTTATTCATCTAAATGCACACTTCACTGACAATCTTCAATTCACAATCCACTATGCACTTGCTACTTTCTTGAATGAATCCAAAAGGTGCAGCTATTTTTATCGTACGATGTTTTCTGGCTCAAATAACGCGTTTGTTCACGTCTACATTGGTCGCGACTGATCTTTATCGGGATGATTATCAATTGGAAAAACCCGTTCACCATCGTCGTCATTATTGTCATCATCACTTTTGATGCGGTTTCAACACGAGGCTTGGTGAATACTCTTCGTCGCACTGACGTGATAGAGAAGTGAACAGGATGTCAAATTCGAAAGTACAGCTGCTGCTAGCCTAAAAGTGTGGCCCTACTGAACACATCACTTTCATTCATACCAAATTTCTTGCCAATGCCACCAAAATATTATTAAACCTAAATTTTCTAGAATATTTTAGTCTGTCGAAATCCCAACGAGCATTCGCGTTGGCCTCGCCATCTAAATTCAGTGGTTTTCCAGCACCGTCGATAAACTCTTTCTTATAACGTCTGTGGTAACGTATGGCTTCCCCCACAAATAGGACCATGACTGCATTGCCGCCTGACCTATGAAAAGGCTTAGGCGGAGCAACTGCCGGCAGGAAATGTCAGGCTTAATCTCACCATGAGCGGCTATGCAACCACAGGAGTACCACGGTCCCTTTTCACTGCTCCTGCAAGTTAGAATATTCCACCGATAACACTTTTCCGCGAAGAGCGAGAGAGATAAAGAAATATTTTTATTTATCGAGCAGCGGCTGATGTATGGGCCCCGCCCGTGAAAGGCATCCTTAGTCCGCGATTCCTTGGCTTCGGCTGGCTGTCCTTACCCGGGTCACCAGGTTGAGCCGGGCATCCGGGTCTGGACTTGCCAGGGAAGCCCTCCACTACTCGAAGGTGTGTTTGGAAGTGGAGTCAAGTCTGGAGTACGTTGCCACCCCCATACTATGTGGTATAGGCTGCCAGGGTGGGGACAGTGAGCACAGAGGGAAGGTTGTTGGGTGGTGAAGATGAAGTGGAGGGGGTGGGACGGGTGAGACGGGTGAGACGGGGGACATATAATAGGCGAGAATTTCTGCGTAGCCAGTCAGTGGATGGGGTTGATCGTGGGGAGGGGTGTATATATTGGCCACCGTCGGAAAGGGCTCGATATATGAAATCGCGAGCCGCGTCGTGAGCCACTACGTTGCCGGGGATGACTGTTTGTCCAGGAGCCCAGGCAACGCGGATATCAGGGCTCGTCGAGCTGCTTTTGAGAATGAGTAGGGCTGATAGAAACATGCGGCCAACCTGGCAGTTTCGGCAGACTGTCCGCGAGTCTGAGAATAGTGACTGGTTCAGGGCGGATAGTGGCGGCCAGCGCAATAGCTATTGCTTCGACGACTTCAATTGAGGTTGGGGTATTAGTGGTGGCGTTGATGCATTGGCCTTTTCGTCTAACTACACAGGCTACGTGGCGGGCGCGCAGAGTGTAGATGTATTTTAAGAACGAAAACAGTTGTAATTTCTGCCAAGGGAGACCTTTGTTAACATAAAGAACAAAAGTAAAGCCCCTATAGCCACCTGTTCTATCGTATGTGTCCAGCATTCATCTTGCGAAATTGTCAACTGTAACTGGGGAGAGGCATCCCGCATCTCTTGCAAACAGGCGGTCTTGCCCACCTAGAATATGCACATCTTTGTATTTTACGGCGAATTAAATGTTGTACTGCTTGGAACGAAGTTTCTTGCGCGCATATGCGACAATGCTCGTAATCACCATACGTAGCTAAAAATGGAAATCTCAGGCTGAGACCGAGCTTCCCGTGCATTGCTCGGTAATTTATAGCTTCGGCATTCATGCAGCGAATTGATTACCCGTTCTTTCTTTATAGGTACGAATTCGCTGTGAAAATCGCATTGCGAAAGCGGAAAAATCCAGCACAGACTTTGAGGTAATATTCTTAAAAACGTGGAAGATGCTGCCTGTCCCGGTCATTTGTTTTTACAAAACTTACGTGCTTGTATTTCTGTTGTTTGTTTTCAGACACTGCGTATCCTGTTGGACGAATATATGGCCGGTAAAGATGAAGAACGAAAGAAAGAGATTGAAGGGGTAGGCGCTATCTCTGGTGATTGATTCGAAAAAGATCTGCAGCGTCGCTACCAGTCAGTTTTAATGACGTTGGCTGGAGATCGGTCTGCCCCTAGAAACCTGCAAACACAATCGAAGGCTCCCTGCGGATACAGAACGTGGCACAACGAACGATTGTACAGTGTGGGCGGCGAGAGGGGTAAAGGACACTAGGGTCAGCAAGAAAACGTCATGGTGCAAAGTCGTTAAAGAGAACAATTAAGATCCATCTGGTTCCATTTACTGGCACAAATGAACTAAATCAGGTGGGCTTGTGCAACCAGGTTGAATGTGCAGCAGGCAGTCCTGTAAATGTTTGTACTTTCACTTTGATTGATTGATTGATTGATTGATTGATTGATTGATTGATTGATTGATTGATTGATTGATTGATTGATTGATTGATTGATTGATTGATTGATTGATTGATTGATTGATTGATTGATTGATTGATTGAAATTCCTCAGTCGCAACAGAAAGTTTTTAGTTTTGTAAGCCAGCAGCCACCGTATATAGCACGGGCGATTTCACAGCCCTCTTTGTCGAAGTTACAAATGTCGTAGACCACCTAAAACAGCCAACTGTTACTTTCGCATTTGCTACATAAAGATTACGGGCGGGAGACATGCTGATTTATGTATACTCGTGAGTGAACGAGTGTGGCATCTGTACCCCACTCTACGCTGACAGCCGTTTTTAGAATGAGATAGACACAAAAGCTGCACTCGCCGCCTCGCACTATAGGACGTCTAAATTCGGAAAATTAATTCTACGCCTGTTCTAAAAAAAGCTTTCACGTAAAGCCTTACTATGTGGCCTTCAAAACTTGTGGACCACGCGCATGGCAACTTCTTATTGGCAGCTTTTTCTGCTGCCACAAGGCGAAGCTGGTTTTCACACGATTCCGACTATTTTCACCCGCATGGTAAACGACAGCAAACATATATGTGACCACCAACAGCGAGGCAACTGCTTTGTGCTCTCCCATGAGCACTGAAATATTTTCCTTTGGAGCAGATTGACGCCGATGGCAAGCTTCATCTACCGAAACGAAAACCTGTTGTAAACTTTCATACCACCGTGTAGCGTACTCGTTTTTGGCTGCAACGCTAGTGTTAAGTCCACACATCAAGCTAGCAAAAGTGAAGTGGAAAACAGTAACAAGAACTTGCCGCGTACCTCGCGTCAAAAGACAATAGCTTGTCTCCCACCATGCCAACTAACACATCACCCTCTCCCAATTCTACAGCCCTTCATGTACAGCCACGATCGAGAGTTTACGGACCAGGGAAGTGTCAATTTTAGGTTATTTCTCTTCCTATAGCATCCCAGAAAACTTTCGAATGCATCTGAGATGTCGTGCAAGTAGTGAACTAATGAAACCTACCGCACATAGCACTACGGGCTGCCTTGCGGCAGAGAAATAACACGAAATTGCTGCTTTCGTGATCCGTAAACTTCTGCTCATGGGTATACATCTCCCTCCCCACCAACCACTACATTCCGCTCCGCTTTTCTCCTGCTTCTCTCTCTCATTCCTCTCCCTCCGCGGGTCACGTGATCTATCCGTCGTGGCTCACGGGGCCTACGCGACGTGCCCAACTCGTCGGTGAGTAATTAGCAATCCCTGGGTCACTGATCACTAGTCGGCTCCAATGGGAGCCAGTGATCTTCATACTGAGTCAGTGGTGCACTAGTGGATTAACCGGTAATATTGCCGGCTGATTCGAGAAACAGCCAGACGGAGTGTCTTTCTGCCTGCCTCATACAGACGACCATCTTAACTCGTGAACGTTGAGCAGTCTTGAATTTCTTTCAAAGACACAGAGAACCTGTCGCGCTGTATCCCTCCGCGAAATCCTTGAATCTCGCTGAACGCTTAACCACTTGTGAATGGCGTTTTTATAAATCCCTGCTCCACATTTTCTAGTTCTCAGAACAGGCGAGCATGACCAGGTGTTTTTTTTTTCATAAATGTCAATCGATCCATCTCCTGGTCCTGTTTCAAAGGAGTTCTACTCAATTTTTACATCCCAACATACAAAATCTTCCCAAAATGTTCGGCTCTAAAATAAATCTAGCGCGTTAATTCAGCATTGCAACTGTCTTAATTCGGTGGAATACATTGCAGCGCGAAAGTAGACAAAGAGAGACACGGGAGAAGCGCTGAGGCAGAATATCTTGTTTGGCCTCTCGTTGGCACTCAGCTGTGGTACAAATTGAAGCACGAAAGAAAACCAAGACTAAGATAACACGCTTGCCCCGTGTTTTGTCTTATTCTTAGCCTGTCTTCGCGCTTTAATGTGTTCCACAGCTGCACAACAACTTGCCCAACATGTTCTTCTGCTGACTTTACCCGTTTCCCATTAGTGTCCAGTGTTTTCAAGTACCGGTCATTTCCTTCGTTGGTCGCTCTGGGCCTTCTACTACAAGCTTGCCTTTTTGTTCACTGTTTCTACTACGTCCAGAATGCCGCCTTGAAGCATGTTTAGCCCTCATTGAATTTTACAAACTGTGCCCGTCAGCAACAAGGGCTGCCCGGTTCCTGCCGTGTGTCTAACGCCAAATGTGTTGGCTTGCAGGTACATGCCAACATGGCCAACATGGCCAACATGCAGGCACTTTATGAAGAGAGGATGGGTAACGTGGAGGTAAGCGTGGCCTGGACATTCGGCGCCAGATTTTCGTTGACGAGAACCCCCTAATTAAGCATGCCATTCTTATTGGTTCTCTCGATGAGAGCGTCTGAACCTGCCACGTTCGTCACTTTGTTTTCGTTTTGAAGGGTTACCGTAACAGGAAACTGAAAGTTACATAACTGGCTCGAAAATTCCGCGCACTCCGTTGCGAATTTTGTTTATCTTATCTATCCCGTTCAAATGTATGTGACATGGTACAATTGCTGCCATAAGCCCAAAATTTTGTACGCAGTCTTAAAGACAATATTCGGGCACTGACTATACTTCTAAGTAAAAGTGGCGTTTCAAAGAACTCTGTCGTAAAACGCTGACGCCGCAGGAGCACATAACACAAGTCCTCACATCCAACTAATCGTTTGTATTGAACGGTGTGCAATCAATACTACACACTTACATAAAAAGTCGCGTTATCAACCATTACATACGCCACCAACACATTGCAAATACAGTTGCAAGCTTACAGAAAATGGCTTTTTTAAAGGCTAGGGAACAGCAGATGTGGCGACAGCTTTGTAGGCTTAATGACTTGCAGTTGTATTTGCAGTGATCGCTCGTATGGCTGATGTACGTCCATGGGCAAATGAAACGCGAACACGAAAATATAAACCAGAACACACAAATAGCGTGATTTCTTTCCTGGCAAGTGAAATTGTCGCCTGGCTTCATTACAGTAACAGAGATTGAAAATGTGTCTCCCAAAATACCACTAGCCAGCTATTTTTAATCGCCACTACCCATATTCTTTGATTTCACGTGTTCTGGTTCACATTTGCATGCTCTCATTTCGTTTGTACAGTCGGGATCAATTTGAAGGTTATCGCGGGAGCGCCGACTGACCGCGACGGCAGCGCCTTTGCGTGACACTTTTTAGCGACAGCCACAACGAGATTATGCTAGGTTTGCTTCTCCCTTGGCTGTTTCATGCAGTGCGAGCCCTGCCCTCAGAAACGATAAAGGACGTGCTTTTAAATGCAGAGCATTTCTTAGCCTCGCCTGTTCCTGCGTCGGACGGTGTCAACAGTTCCGCCATAGAGAAAGAAATTTTTTTATTTCTCTATGGTTCCGCGTCCGCAGCAGGCGCGCCTCTCCTTCCCTCCTTCTCTCAACAGCAGCTGGCGCGCGCATGCGTCGTAGTCAGCCCGTTCGCTTCGTCGCGGTCTCGGCCACGGCCTCCGCCATCGGCTGCCGGCGGCGCGTAGCAACGGCGCTCTGCCGGCAGCCGATCGCGGAGGCCGTGTCTCGGCGTAACAGGTGCGTGATGGAAGCAACACGCCTTCAATCAGTACTGAGGTCCCAATGCTCTGCATTTACTCGTGTTCCCCTCACGGGAAGGTGCGGGAATTTTTTTTTCTCTTCTTCGTTATTCTTTTCTCCTGTAATCCATATACTTCACACTCATACGTAGCCTTCTCAGGGTAGCTATGCCGCCGACATGCCGCGGCATAGTGTGTAAAAAAATCCCATTTTCTTCCATAATGCTGCAATGCCTTCGGTGTATCAGGTTGCCTAGGAACGAAACACAGACACGTCATCAAAAAAGGAATGAAGGAAAAACTTCGCCAGCTGGCCTTCGCAGAATAGGGGTGAGCGAATTCTATGCAACAGCCAAGGAGTGAGGGAGGGTAGCATAATCTCAGCTTAGCGAATAAAAAAAGTGCCACGGAATGGCGCTTTCGTCTTCCTTGGTCGGTGTTCCCGCAATAACCTTGAAATTGGTCCTTACTGTACATGACTGCATCTTGGTAACGTGAGTTTTCATATAAGTGTGATGTATTTATTATTCAGCTTTTACTAAAAACGATCACTTCGAAGTCAGCGCTTGGATTGTGTGCTTCTTTGCTTCGCCGTTGCCTGAAAGTGTTCGCTGATCAATCTTCAGATATGAGGCAGGGCGGCAGAAAGCTATCGTCTTTCGGCGTCATTTGCAGAAATATTAAGCAGATACACGGCCATTTTAACACGAAAGTGTTTTATTCCCGGATACACGTAGATTTCGCTGACGTCATATCCGTCACGGAAGTCACGCCAGTGCCACGAAGCAAGCGGCCTGTAAAGAGTGCATCTCTGCACACAGGGTCTTCTTGCGGGGAAGCAATCTTTAGTACTAAAGAGTACGTTATACTTAGGGTTGTTCGGTGGCGGGTTTTATATTTTAACACGAAAGTGTTTTATGCCGCGATACCCCAAGATTTCGATGACGTCATATCCGTCAAGGAAACGACGCCAGTGAACCTTTGCCAAAGTGACCCACCAGCAGGACGTCGCTCGCCAAGCACACCCACAAGACAGCCGCCACCCGCAAATCATGTTAACATGGAGATTTCGCTGCACATTTCACTTTCGTGTTTTACTGATTCCTATGACAGAGGAATCAACCAGTTTTTTTTTTTTGCGATGTGGCAGCTGAGGAGAGAACGACTGACAAAAAGAAACGAAATTGCCGCCTATCTGCTTACTTTGCTTGAGAAAGGCTGCAGATAAGCGGGCGAGAAAGCTACACAATCACACGGCCGACGGTGCCACCACCGATGGCAGTGATGACAAAAAGAACGAAGCACGCCGTTAGGTTGTAGGCGGGCATAGAAAAACAATGAACCAAGCACTCGCGAGAAAGGCTGGCCATCAATTGAGGTTCCCGAAGCTCAGCGTAAACTGCTTCGAGAAGCGGTTGCAAATTCCCCGCAAGTGCCAGCTGAAGTGTTGAAGCAGCATTACATAAAAATCGTCTACCCGCGGTGGCTAAACAAGATTAGAAAAACAGTGGAGCAGCAAAGACAGACACGATAACAATAGGCAGGCGTACAATTGAAATGTAGAGAAAAAAAATCAAATCAAACATCGTCATTACCAGGGTTGATTGATTGTAGGGTTTAACGCACCGACCCAACGCAGGCGATGAGGCGTGCAGTAGTGGAGGGCTCCGGACTAATTTTGACCACCTGGGGATCTTTAACGTGCGCCGAAATCTCGTACACACGGACGTTTTTGCTTTTCGCCTCCATCAGAAAAGCGCCGCCGCGGCCGCGCATCGAACCCGCGACATCGTGCTCAGCAGCGCAACGCCTTAGTCACTGAGCCACCACGGCGGGTCTCATTACAAATGTACTGGCTGGGGAAGGGGGATATCGGGAAAAAAAGTCCCTGCGATAACTCCATGGGCTATGCTCTGCTTTTCGGGAATAGATATGAAAGAGCGTTGTGGAGTCGTGATCCCATGATGACACCTAATATGTGTTCTGTGAAAAGAAAACAAACGATTCGAGGCCTTTTGTTTGAATGTGATTGCCTCCATCCAAATCCACGCGATGCAAATATCCGGCTTCCCGAACCTCTAGGGTGTAAATGCAATACATTTAAAATGCAATACAGAACAGGGAATGCTGGTGGAAACAAAGCAGAGAGAACATAATGTGTAACAGCTACCACATGTCGTGAACCACATTTAGTTTGAACCTACCCATACAGGCAGCGTTCAAATTAAGAGTAGAACAGACATAAATTTTCTTGTCCTCAGTTGACACATTCCCCATGCCAATACAAAGAAGATACCGTAAAAAATGAAAGGATAAACAAAAATGAGGTTGTGGAACTGGTACGATTTTTACGCTCTCGAGGGGACATTTTATTCATGCCATGACCGTGAGTCGTTGCAATTTTTAATGATGAATGTCATCCTTATCACGTTTTCTGTTGGCTACCGCCATTACATTTAGATATTTTCTAATGTATGAGCTCATGACATCCCAAATTTCATGCGGACAAAATTTACTTTCCAGAAAGTTTTTCTCGGCTGTCACCATAGTGCATTTTTGTAATGTTAAAATTACCTCCTCCATAGCCATTTTTGCACTTGTTTAGAAACTAATGCTAAGCTTGATGCCTTCGGAGCATTTTCACTTGTCGTGAAGAATTTTATTCCGGTCGTCGGCCCAGGAACAAAATTCATTTTGTTCAAATGACAATCTTTCAAGGTTTATAAACGCGATCTTTAAATGTGCCATTCCAGTTTCGGGGAATTTTCGATGACATCAGGCTGCGAAAGTGGGACGCACTAAGTATTTGCAAATGAGCAGGAGAGCGCACTTTCTCGCTTGCCTCAGAACAGCACGATAGCTTGGCCAAAGATGCCAACAGAATGGAAGAAGCGGCTGCTGAACAGCGCAAGTTAGCACCACTCCGCAGTGAATAGTCCACCATAGTTAGCCTGGTGGAGGTCAAAAGATTAATCGATACCTCGAAGTGCGCATTGTTAAAAATGAACTCTAGAGAATTGTACATAAATACCTTTATGACTCCTGAATTTTGAGGCCGACTCTACAGAAGCCTAATACGGTCTTGAATGCTGCTGTAACTAAGCCTTCTGATGTACTAATGATGCAACTAACTAAACCAACACCAACCTTTTCTTCTATTAACCTAGGTGGCTGCAACGCCATTGTTTCAGTAGTTTCGTACACCCGAGCTGTGTTCTTTCGATTGATATGGTTTTCGCGTCATCCGTATTTTTGTTTGTTATTGCAGCAGCGTATCGATGGATTCCAGCAGCGCATCGGTGAATTCCTGCAGAACATCTACCACGCCCACTCGCAAGAGGTACGTGAGTGAATGCTTAAGTCTAGGTTTGGCCAGAGTCCATCAGTGAAAAGTTTTAAGGGACTGTGGTTTGGTGTTCGTATTACTTTTCCTTCATGAAATCACTTTTAATTTTGTGGTAAGCAAGTCTGTGCATTTTTCCCCACGAGTATTAAGCGAATTAGTAGTAGCATGATCGAGCACATCATTTTGGCAGTCACTCCTAATTGCTTGCATCTCTTGAAGCCGGACGCTTGCACAATCCAGTGAAGCCAGCGACGCAGCCTCCTTGGGGTTCCGACGACGTTATTTGCAGGTAACCAAAACGTTTTGAGTAGCAATAATGTTTCCGCATGCCTATCGCGTTCAGCACCTCCCAAAGCATTAATTTTCAATGATCAGTCATATGCTTTGTAGGTTCTGTGAAAGTTGGGGCTTAAGACATTCTATGATGATGATAAATTTGTCGTTCCAGAACCAGACTACGTATTCTGCGGCGTTTAAAATATATAGACTTCAGAGCTCGGCCCTGGGTTTTCAACCTCAATCTTGAATTCAACAAGTTTTCTGTCCACTTCAAACATCCCACATACTGTAATTACTAATATTATTTGAATGGTTACGGAAGGGTAATCGTCCCTCTGCATTCCACTCGAAATACACTTTCGAGGGCCTTCACGGATGATCCAATCGATATCATGAATAAAATTATGGGATTGAAATTATTTGCTCCTTACGAGAACAGCAAAACTGTACTTATAGTAATGTGCCAGTAATAAGTTACAGGGAAAAGACAGGACATTTGAGAATTGGGTGATGATTAGCCTTCGCACTCGGGTCATACGTTCTGACAAAATGGCATGCGTATTGAGCCTCGCGCTTTGGACCACTGAAACCATTTTTTAACGCCATGATTATTCGCTCGGTTAGAAGGACACTCCCTCCACCTAATCCCAGCCTCTGTAGAGAGCAACAGACAGTCCTGGGCTTCACTTAATCTGGGTCCTTCCACCACACAACCAACAAAACTGCACCTCTTTGTTCCCGAAGCAGTACCCTTCCGAACGTAAATTTTGTCAAAAAAAAAACTGGGATAGATTCGCCACATAATTGGGAAGTGCGGCTTCACCTGAGAACCCTACCCCTCCCCTTTTTTCTTACCCTGTGTGTGCGACATTTCAGCGCACGTTAAAGATACCCAGGTGGTCAAAAATAATCCAGAGCCACCCACTACGGCACTCCTCATCGCCTGCGTTCGTGGGCGCGTTAAACCTCGCAATCAATCAATCAATTCAATTTTTTCTCATCCTCTCTTTTAGAACCAAGTGTGCGCCGCCATATCTGTTGCCAAGCGTCTGTTGCTAGGCGATGTTGTGCACGCGGCCCGCAGATCAGGCACCCCTCTTCTTCTCCATGCAACCGTGTGAGTGCGCCCACGGCCGGGCTAGAGCGGCGGCGTGTGCGCGTTGGTGACGGAACTTTACGTCGATACGGGGCTACATTGTTCTCGCCGCTGCCGCCGCCGCCACTGTCAAGGCCGTATCAACACAGCGCGCGCCGCCGCTCTAGCCCGGCCGTGGTGCGCCGTCACTCGTTACGCCGGGCTCCGCTTGATGGCGGTACGACTGTGAAACACATGACTGTTTCACATTACAAACTCTACCTCACCGAACGCACAGTAGTCCCTTGATGTCAATGTCAGTGCGACTAATAACGTCTCTGTTGACGCCACCGTTTAGAATCGGACTGGAACGGAGCAGATGACGCACGCCGGTGTTTCTTTTTTCTTCGGCGTGCGGGCGCAGTGGCCCAAGCCGCGCCATGTCCTTGGCGCATCGGCCATGTCTGTGGCCATTTCCAATGTTGCCAGGCGAAGAAATTGACCGCTAAACTTTTCAACGAATAGCACCTATAGGAGATCTTAATAACCGGCCTCTCACTGCCGATATAGCTTGCGATTGTAGACAGGACGCAGGCGGCCAGGACGTCACATGGGCTCCAGTGAACAAGGAACCACTCCCAACGGGACACACGAGCAAGAAGAAACCCAATTCTGGAGGCTTAGTTTTAACTTGTTTTAATGCGTGTAGTTCATGCAAAACCAGTGTTCATTTTGTTTGCAGCATAGGCTTGGCCGCTCCTCCGGTTCGGCTGAGTTTCCCCGTCACAGTGGATCAGTCACTCAGTCGTTATGCTGCTGATCTTGAAAACGCAGGTTCGAAGACCCAGGTTTCAGCAGGTTTCAGCAGGTTTGTCTAAATCAGGCAAAAGACGAAAACACCCATCGGGCGAGCTTTTGGCGCCCGTTCAAGTTACGATGTGATCTTGATTACGGTGCACTCATAGCCCAGTCGCAACTTTGGCGCATAAATTCCCTAAATTTGAATTTTCTTACGCGGCGGCAGAGAAAATGGGACGAACGATGGTTAAGGATGATGAGCAACCTATTTACAGTATGTACAAAGCAGCCATGAGATAGCTCGTGCAGGCTGCACCCAGCTATCCCCGTGTCGTCGTCGATGGTTGGCCATGGCGCCATGGGGGATTGTCCAGTTATGTCCCGTGACAATATTGTTGTGTGAGCAATATACGATGTATATAGGCAAAAGTACAGCGTCACTCCGCGCAGCCGTACGAGCTACAGAAGAGCACAGAGCGACACCGTGGATAGATCTGCCTTCAAGAAAGAACTGGCGACGCCTGCACTGCACTAAGTCGTGCAAGGCTTGAACCAATGCGAAGCTGCAGTATTTCTTTCTACGTGAGCACTGAAGGACACATCCCCACGCACTTGTACAAGTTTTAACTTTTTTATTTAGATTTTCCGTCATCGCTTTGCACTGTGCTCGTAGTAATCGTCATATGCGTCGATATCGTCGTCATCTTCATACCACGCATCAAATGCACGGTAGCGCTTGACGACAGCTAGAGCGCGGCGCGTACGTGCTCGACGCACGCGGGGCATTCCTGGAGTCTCGTGGAGGTTCCGAGGAATAGGTGGTGCATCAGCTGTGGCGTTGTTGGTTGCTAAGCAACGCGAGGCGCTCCTCGCAGTTTTCGCCAGTTTTTTTTTTTTTGCTAAAGCCATTGCGCGAGCCGGGGACGCTCGGCAGTCGCCGTGAGGCACGCGCTCACGAGCGCTCGGCATTTTCTTGGTATTTTTAACGCCTTAGGCTCCTCACGTTGCGGTCAGCTACAACATCTCCGCTGTTAATGACGGGCTTTATTCTAGAAAGGAGAAAGCTGCCTTCGCAGCGATGCATAGGTTGCCAGGAGGACGACGTCGATTTGAAGCCCGGTGCGTCACCTGCCTCTGCGCCTTCTCGGCGGGTCTCATGACTCCCGGCACCACTTGCATGTGCGCAGTGTAGTAAGTACGGAGTGTGCAACCAGTGTAGGGTGGCAAAACAGGAATCACGACATTCCAATTATCGCGCAGACAAAATTTACTTTCCAGAAAGTTCTCGGCTGTCACCATAGTGTATTTTTTGTAATGTTGAAATTACATACTCCATAGCCATTTTTGCTCTTGTTTAGAAACAAATGCTTAGCTTGATGCCTTCGGAGCATTTTTCCTTGTCGTGAAGAATTTTATTGCGGTCGTCGGCCCATTTTGGAGCAAAATTCATTTTGTTCAAATGACCATCTTTCCAGGTTTATAAACGCAATCTTTGAACGTGCCATTCGAGCTTCGGGGAATTTTGGGAGATATCAAGCTGAGAAAGTGGGAGACCCTAAGTATTTGCAGATGAGCAGGAGAGCGCACTTTCTCGCTTGCCTCAGAACCAAATGATATCTTGGCCAAGAATACGAACTGAAGGGAAGAAGCGGCTACTCAAAAGCGCAAGATAGCACCACTCTGCAGTGAAGTTCCACCATATTTAGCCTGATGGAGGTCAAAAGATTATTCGCTATCTCCCCGTTCGCTTTGTTAAAAATGAACTATTTTAGTTAAATATAAATATTTTAAAATATTTTAACAAATATTTCATTTTTAACGTCACATGGGCTCCAGTGAACAAGGAGCCACTCCCAACGGGCCACATGACCGAGAACAAATCCAATTCTGGAGGCTTAGTTTTAAATTGTTTTAATGCGTGCAGTTCATGCAAAACCACGGTTCATTTTCTTTACAGCAAAGGCTTGGCCGCACCTCTGGTTCGGCTGAGTTACCCGTCGCATTGGCTCAGTGACTGAGTCATTATGCTGCTGATTTTGAAAGCCCAGGTTCGAAGACGCAGGTTCGAGCAGGTTTGTCTAAAGTAGGCAAAAGACTAAAACGCCCATGGGCCGAGCTTTTGGCGCCCGTTCAAGTTACCGATGAGGTCTTGATTAATCCGCAGCTCTCCACTACGGTGCGCTCATAGCCCAGTCGCAACTCTGGCGCGTAACTTCCCTAAATTTGAATATTGTTGCTTGGCAGCAAAGAAAATGAGACGAACGATTCTTAAGAATGATGAGCTATCTATTTAAAGTATGTATGTAGCAGCCCTGAGAGAGCTCACACAGGCTGCTCCCAGCTATCTTCTCGTCGTGGTCGATGGTTGGTCATGGCGCCATGGGGGATTGTCCAGTTACGTACCACGACACGATTGTTGTATGAGCAATATACGATGTACCTATATAAGCAAAAGTGTAGCGTCGCTCCACACAGCTTCCCTGAATTATTTTTTCTAGTCGCCTGTCCCCGCTCTTCGACGATAAATTCCGCGGGGACTGCAACATTAAGACTGCTGCTACTACAACGTAACTTAGCTACTACAACGTAATTTTAGCCACAAGACAAGTTCCTTCCGCCGCAGGCACACTTCCCCGTTTGCATTCGTCTGTAAAAACTTTCGCGTCTTGAATTAACCCAAGTCTGAAACTGCACAAGACAACTTTCAAGCACTCCTTCAGGATTATACGCTTTTAGCGATTAAGATCTCGTGTGTTGTTCTTGTTTACAGGTGGATGAACAAGGATGGGTGAAAGTAAAAGGAAACTACCGTCGCCATTGACCGAGCAGATTTGGGTAAAAGCTACTACAAGTCGGCGTGGCATGCGTTCAAGAAGAGAGAATTCAGTGAAAGTTGTATCGTTCAAATAAAGATTACAGCATCATTACCATATAGCTTCCCAGCTCGTACCAACACGTCTTCTTGCCCAAGTGGAGTGGGGACGGACCGACACAGGCGCACACAGGCGTGTCTCCCACACGCTGTGTGTGTCTCCCACAGGCACACACACAGGCACACACACAGGCACACACACAGGCACACACACAGGCACACAGGCACAGGCACACAGGCACACAGGCACACAGGCACAGGCACACAGGCACAGGCACAGGCACAGGCACACACACACACACACACGCACGCACGCACGCACGCACGCACGCACGCGCACACACACACACACGCGCGCGCGCGCACACGCGCACACGCACACGCACACACACGCGCGCGCGCACGCACGCACGCGCACACGCGCGCACACGCACGCGCACACGCGCGCACACGCACACACACACGCGCGCAGACGCACACGCAGGCGCAGACGCGCACACAGGCGCAGACGCACACAGACGCAGACGCAGACGCACACAGGCGCAGACGCACACAAGCACACACACACACACACACACACACACAGGCGCAGACGCAGATGCACACAGGCGCAGACGCACACACACACAGGCGCAGACGCGCACACACACACACACACACACACACACACACACACACACACACAGGCGCAGACGCACACAAGCACAGACAGACAGACAGACAGACACAGACCGATACACATACAGACAGACAGACTAACTTTAGGCCACAGCCGGGGCGAATAAACCAGCGACACCTTCGCCGTCGTCCGTCGGGCAGCAGGGCCCCTTTTGGGGAGGGGCCGGTGCCGTCGTCCAAGCGGGCCAAGTCTTCTTGGACTTGAGGGTTTGGATGACGCAGTGCGGCCTGCCAGTGCTCCTCGCTGGTAATGGCAAGGACAATTGGGAAGGATCGGTGCCTGAATAGCGGTATATGCTATCACAGGGCAATATGATGTGGTATAGCGATGCGTGAGGGCCAGACCAATACGGACAATGCGTCTATGTAGATTTCAGGAAATATTGCAGACATGGTGGCAGCGATGGGGAAGTAGCAGGTCGGCAGCTGGTGATAAATGAATGCCAAGGATCGCGATAGACATGCATGAGGAGGTGGAAAACTGCTAGGCTCCTAATGGTAATGTGCGAGGATGTCCCCGTATCCGTGCAGCCTGTCCCGTAGAGTGAATATATCACGGATTGGCGACCCCATCGAACCTTTGAGACTAAAGCTCGAGCCGCTTCGTAGGCGGCTGACTGTCCAGGTAGCGCGGTATTGGCGGAAGCCCAGGCGACAGTGAAAGAGCGGGATGGTATGTTCTCTGGCATCGAAAAGACTGATAAAGTTGCTGGGGAAACACTTTCGTAGAGAAAATTTAGTATAGCTGATATAGAATCACTGATAATAGTTGTTTTAATGTGAGGACTAAGGGCCATAGCCAACGCGATGGTGCATTTTTCTCCCCGCCGTGGGGGATTCCGTAATAGGCGGATGCGAGTGGTGCTTCTGTCGAGTCAACCACCGAGCAGGGAAAAAAATTCCACCGAGCTTGGAATGAAAAGCTAAAAATCAAAGACCCTTTTGTGTTCCAAAAAAAGAACAGGTTTGTTGCAATTATCTTGTTTGTCTGCTGGTCCGAGCGCATTTATGGCAACATGGGATGTTTGAAGAACTGTATTATGACGAAAAGCGAAAACGTTCGTGCCGAGATTTTGGCGCACGTTAAAGATCCTAAGATGGCCAAAATTAATCCGGAGCCATCCACTACAGCGCGCCTCGTAGCCAAGGTGTACCAAGTGATCGTACCAATAAAAGACCTGGTCGGTAATGTATCGTGCAGTGCGAGAACCACACAAATAAATTACTATGCAACGGCATCAAAATTTGCGTGTGCAATTATATGTACATGTCAATGTCAGTAGAGCGTAGATGCTGTTCGAGGCCGTAGGGGTTAGAGCTAAATTCAAAGCGTTTGACGCAGTTGTTGCTTGCGTCTACCGGTAAGAAGCACACGCTGGAGCAGTGGTTTAATAACAGCGTTCGCTGCTTCCAACGATAGTGGCCGGGCAGTTATAGGCCGGCACCAGGGACGACCTTCGCAGACAAGGTGGTCCTTCCAGAAGTATCGGCGACGACGCGTTCACGGCAGGCACTAGCTGCCCTCAGCCGCATTTGCCACGATATTTACAACTGCCCTGAGTCACATCATCCCGCTGGTTCTAAGCGCTCAGTCCGGATGAAGGTTCTGGGGAATATCGCAGAATATTAACGCAAAGTTTTACTTAGCTAGTCGATCCGAGTTTCCCAGTCACCAGCAATTTGACCTTCATTTGACCTCAGCTGCGCCGTAGAGTTGGCAGCGCGCTACGTGACTCGACGCGCCGAGCTTCGCCGCCACCGCCGGCTTGGCGCATGCGCTCTCCGCAGATGAGTCGCCGCCTTACCACGCGACTCGCCGCACGCCTGGCTAAGATAGCGCCGCGCTTGCCTAGTTAATGCGAGCTTGACCGTGGATGACAGCGAGGCCGGGCCGTCTTCTGTAAACGTCGCGCGGGAGCGGGGGCCTTTGAGACACCGTAGGCCAGCGGCGCCTGATCCCACCTCGGATATGGCCTGGCGATTTGCTTCACTAGTGAGGGTCCGGAATGCCAAGCGCGCGAATCTTGAGTCAGACTGAGTAATAGCGAGATGTTAAGCTCGCAAAACGCCGGCAGCGGGACCACCACCGTAGACAAAGGCAAGCTTTGGACGAATGGTATAATAATTACAGCTAAATCAAAGGTTAACCAAGTTACACCAAGACGTAACAATGCTAAACCAAGCTTTCACTTTGAATGTCCAGGATTAGCTTAGCTAAGCCACAGCCATTCTTATTGTACTATTAATATTCATGAACATTCCGCAGGCTGACAATATGCAGTCTTTGGAAACCATGAGCATAGTAGTATTTCTTGCGTCGTATATACAAGTAGAAGCCGCCCGATTTTGTGGTAGCTAGCAAAAAATATAAACATGTTTAGCGGTTTGATGTGTATACTTCTAGTCCACACATGGCCACCTCCCAAATTTTACTACGTCTGAAATCAGCAGTATCACCCAAGCCACGAAGCACTCGCAACCAAC